>NC_135328.1:212916914-214179057 GCF_023851605.1 Tamandua tetradactyla
ATGTTTTTTCTTCATTTGTTAATGTATGAAGATTAAGTGAGATTGCACATGTGCCTAAGCGAGAAGTCATTTCCACCTTTCAGTGTTGCACATGTTGTGTCCTTTAGCCCTAGAAGGCTCTCTTTCCTTCACCTGGCCAACTCCTACTCAGACTTCAGGTTTCATCTCAAATATCACTTCTCTGGAAAAGCCTTTCTTGATCCCACTGACCAACAGGTTAGACTACCTCCTCCTCTTCACCCTCTCTAATAGTAGAGTCTCACAGCACCTTATAAATCTTGTGTCATTTATCATGATTTTAGTAAAATAATTATGTGTAATTATTTAATATTTGATGCCCTGCTTGATTTTAAGGCTCTGAGTAGGCACAGTTTAGCTTTCTGCTGTATTCCCAACACTGTGCTCAGAGAGTCTTCAATCCATAGTTTCTGACAGAAAACAAGACACTCATTGGCTGACACTAAATCAAACCTTCAATAGTAAAGCTGGACAATGGGTAAAAGTGACAAGAATACTTCTCTTCTCTAGCAACCATTTCTTGTGGTCTTAAAAAGAATGCAAAATAAATAAATAAATAAATAATTTAAAAATATATTTTAAAAAGAATGCAAAGCTTTATCACAATTTCCAAACTGTCAACATATAAAAATTCAAGTGATTTTTTTTCTAGTCAACATCATTAAAGTTTATAGCAGAAAATAATAATGATATTTTTAAAAATCTATACTTCAAACACTTTTAGAAATCAATCAATTCCTCGACCAGTCAGGGATTTTAAGAATAAGGATGGTTCTTTTGGAATTCTTAGGCTCTACTGCCTCACATATTCACACTTTTATTAGGTCTTCCTGTCCTAATAAAACTTCTTGGGCCTTGAGGAGGAAGTGAAAAAACTAACTGGAAATACTTTTGAAACCTCCCTGTTGCCACCCCCTACCCTTCACCCCACCAGCTTCATAAATGCTTCAAAATATACTCAAGGATTGTTTTAGCTCTGTATCTGAGTAACTAAAGTAAACTTCATAGAGCCTTTTTAAAAATTAAGTTTCTACCAGATGGAATCACTCCTGGCAAAACACATGACAGGGTCTCAGACTACAATCTTAAGCATTTCCCCCACTGCAGTTATGTGTTATCAGTAAGGTTTCTGGTGACAGACACATGGATTCATTTTAATTGGGGATGTGTATTTAAGATCCCATTTGCGGGAGCATCAGGGTGTGCACACTGGCCAGACACTAGGCATTCTAAAAGGGCACACTAATTCATTCAAGGAACATCTATTACCCAGGCAGCAGCAAAATTCTTCTGGGCTTAAGCTGAGTTCAACTATGCTGGGAACTATACAATTCATTATGCCCTTGGCTGATAAGAATTCCCAACTAGTCACTCTGAATAAGGGAGGCTAGTACACGCCACTAAAATGAGCAGTGAGGTTGATGTAGTGGGCGCTGTGGGACATGGAGTCATGTGGGTTGGCCTCAATTCCCAATCTTAGCTGGTGTCTACCCAAGATGGCATCCCACAGTAGAACTGCCAATCTGCTCAGGGAGCTCTCTTCTCCGTGAGGCTGGGGAGGTGGTTGGCTTTTTAAAGCGGAAGAAGTAAGAAAGGACAGACCCACATGGTGAACCTTGACTGCAGGGATTACTGAAGTATGCCATAGGGTCTGGAGACAAGGACCCAGCCTGCAGCATGACAATTTTCTTAACGGGCATGTGGGCTCTAGTCAGTTTGGTGAATAGGAAAAGCTTGTAAGGACGTGCAATCCTTTTTCTGAAGAAAATTAACACAGTATATGATAAGACATATCTGGAAAAATGTATGTGTTTGTGTTTCATTTTCATGTATTTGCATAAGGCTGGTCTTCTAATTAAAATAGAAAGTGTATGACTAAACACATCCAGACTAGGCAGGCCATGGTGGCTCAGCAGGCAGAGTTCTCGTCTGTCATGCGCGAGACCTGGGTTCGATTCCAGTGACTGCCCATGCAAAAAGAAAAAACCCAAAACACATCCAGACTGATGTGTTTGGATCGAACTCGAGCTGGAAGTCGCAAAAGCCATTCCCCCCAGAACTCACCTGGGGCCACTGAGTGTGGCTGTATCTCTCACTGCCTGGGCTGTTTCTGATGCAAAATCCAGGGCACCTGCCACTGGCTTGGTTACAGTGCCAACAAGCCCTTTCCCAAGGCCAGATATGAAACCGCTGACACCCCCTTCTGTTTTCACACCTTCCACTGTCGAGGTTATGACACTGGTTAATCCACCAATGATACCTAGCAAAAAAGACAAAGGTTATTGCAACCTGGCCAAGGACAAAAGCAAAAACATTTAAAGCCAAATCCCTCAATTCCATGCACCTGGTAAGGTAATTTGGGGGCATTCTGTTAATCTGTGTGTCAGGCCACCAGCAGGTCAACCCAAGATGGGGAGCCAGGAGACTTGCCCATTAAGCTCAGAGTCTGAAGATGCATATTACATAATGGTCATAAGAAAAGCGTGCTTCAGTTTTAAAAAATAAAACAAAAGCTGGGAGGTTAACAGTGGCCACTTTTCAATTCCAGAGCTTAGACAGCAATATGGACAATCTGAAGAGGATATGGATAGTAGGATCTAAATAAATGAGAAATTAGAAAATAGGGCCCTTAGAGAAAGTTTGAAGAAAGTGGGGTCCTATGGAAGAAAAGGCACTAGGATAATTAAATATAGGTTCTCAATTTTCAAAGGCCAGTATGTGACTTGCCCAATACCACCAGATGTTTGAAATGGAGTAAAAGCTGAAATCAGTTACATAGTAAAGCTCAAAAAGGACACCCCGAAAAACAGTCAGAGTCAGACAGGACCCTCAATGGTGTCAGAAGACCAACCAAAGTCAAAAAGACCTTCCATACACTTTGAAATGAGAAAGCAAGGGCCTGAAAGAGTCTTTGAAAGTGGCCAGAACTTGGCAAAGGGTGGAGAGGCCACAGGCATTAAAGGGAAGAAGCAGGGCCCTATCTGGGGAGCATTTCCAGGACCTGTGCCAGGGACACTCACAGGATGTTTACCCTTTGACAGTGGGGGTGTGAGGAAGTGCTCTCGACTCTTCAACTCTAGTGAGACAAATTGGTAAAGGAAACTCCTTGGGCGAGAACATACTAACAATTCACGTTTCTTTTGGATTCTGGGCCCATTTGCTCTAGTTAAGCAATGTCCCTTTCCCAGCTTTTAGAACAAAGTTCATGCCAGGGTATGCACAATTCAGGAGTTCAGACCGGGACCTCAGAGACAGAACATTACTGAACCCAGGTCAAGCTACCTACACAGAGAGAACTGAGCTCAACTCCCAGCTTTTAAACTAAGGAGGTTGAGTAAATTCTGGTCCTTGTTATCTTTTAAGGGTCTTTCCACTCTGAAGGATTAAGAATTTTACTCAACTGCAGCTTTCATATAATCCAGAGCTCAAATGAGCCTCCTTGGATGAGGGCCCTGGTTCCTAGTCTCAGACTGGCTTGCCTGGCTCCTGGAGATGTTATAAACTATTACCTGAATGGTCCTTTGTACAGGGCAATTTTGCAATCACCCATATTTTCAGCAGCTCATTTTTGTATAAATGAACATCCATAAACATAGTCATTGTCTCTTTTCCACACATCCGAAGGATGTGGGAGAAAGAAAGGCAATTCTACACAGCAAAGCATTCACTCTAAATATGTGCTAACAGTCCAATGCTATCACTAAAGTTATTAGAAAGAATGATTAACTCTTTTAACTAACCCTAAATGATTGCCCAACATTCAGCTTTTAAAGTCCATAAACAGCTTGATTTCAGACAAATTCTAGCCTGGTGTCTTCTTGGGGACCATGCCGTTACCAGTTGTGTAGGCTTAGGAAAAGCAAAGGCATTTTGAGTCAAACTCACCATTAGGAAAGTTGATAAAAACTGTTCTAAACACTGAGTCCCAGGCACAAATAGGAATATGATTTTTAAATTATCTGTGTACCTTCTACTTCCTCCCAAAGCAGATATCTAATCAAAAGCTGATTCTTCTTGATACAATTTCTGACAACTTTAGATGACTTCTAAGAATCTGGCGCAAACAGTTCAATTTAATAACTATTACTATGCTTAAGCTGTATGCCACGTTCATGTTAAGAACTGCAAGCCTAAAGATGAATACAAAATAGCCTCTCTGCTCTCATGGCACTCACAGTCTATCAGGACAGCTAGCTATAAACACAACCCAGTCTGGTTGATGTGCTCTGCTCGTGATTAATTCTAACTGGGGCAAGTGGAGCTGGGGAAACACCATTTGATGGAACCTGTAGGCTGAACAGAATTTTGATAGACAAGGAGAGGAGAGTAGAAGGTCCATGAATGAGCAAGGACCTGGAGGTAAACTGCGGAGTAGAATATAGCTCAGAGTTGCTGGGACATGGAAAAATTAGCTTGGTTTATACTGCCTGGGGCCTGGAATACCATGCTAAGAAGTTGTAGGCAGAAATGGAACAAAAGGTAAACAAGTGAGAATTAAATTCAGAGACTAAACACATTCATGCCATCACCTACATCTAGTAGGAAGATGTAGATGATTAAAATATGCAGAGGGTGGGCCATGGTGACTCAGCAGGCAGAGTTCTTGCCTGCCATGCCAGAGGACCTGGGTTCGATTCCTGGTGCCTGCCCATGTTAAAAAAAAAAAAAATATATATATATATATATATATATACACACACACATATGTAGATGTTTTAATTAATGCATATGCAAGACTTAAAAAACATCCACAAACCTGGCACCAATTTCATATTTTAATTTCTCTGGATGGAACAACCAGTAAGCACCATGCAGAGTCTTGAAGAGGCAGTTCCAGATTCTAAGAAGGAGTTCAGTTTATCGCACCTTATGACACTAAGGGAACGGAAACCAGAGAACAGCAAGGAATTGCAAGGTATTCAATATTTTGGAAATAAATGAGTTTTCACATGCTGTCATATTTCAATTACAAGGAGGATAAAATAAGAGAGCTTGGAAAGCTACCACGCATCCTAAGATACCAGACCAGGACTTTCACTGTTGTCAGCTTTCTTTTTCCTACTTCCAATTACACGGGTGAAATGGCACATCCAAGGTGTCATGGCAGAACAACCATTCTTCTATAGCCTGAAATAGTCTGTCTTACCATGTGCCAGGCCATGGATGCCAGCTACCAGGTGTTCACCACTTGTGGCTGCATGGTATCTGATATACTCCCGCTCTGACTGATGCCGGTTGTCCATTGTCTTCCCTAAGCCATCTGATAATGTCCCCGCAAACTGCAATGAATTAAAAACAGAAAAAAATGTAAAGCCTCAGCACTGCTTTTATATCTTAATTATTTTAAATAAATACCTTCCCTTTAAATGAATGCTGATTGAAGGACAGATTAATTAATTACTGAATTACATATATTCTATGTCCCAGGATAGCAGTTCTCAAAGATTGGGACACACACAAATTATGGGATGCTTCCACTGGTGAAAAAAACACAAAGTTTGCAAAGCAGCTACTAAAAATCCATGACGGCATTTAGCCTCCACAATACTACTGCAAATTTACTGAAAATTTAAAGGTGTAACAAGATGGCATGGTGAGAGGGGATATGAGCTTTGGGATTATTTTATGGTAAAATAAAGATACAGGCTCTTTGCTCTAGGAATTAATGGGAATTCAAAATAAGAGACATGGGAAATTACTGCTTTAGGGTGTGGCACAGAAAATTTTGGAGACATGAGCCTTCCAAAATCAATGCTTTTTCTTTCATTTATTTGCTAATTACTGAGTTCAAATAGGTACCATGCCCTGTCAAAAGAGAAAAGGAAATAGATAGAAAGATGAACAGGTTAGGTCATCTTTCATAGGAAGTGGCAGACTTGAACTCATGACTTCAAATACAAAACCATTCTCCCTTACAAACCAGGAAATTTTTATTTATCCTAGCATACTTAACCACAGAAGCTGTCTCAGCCATCAAAACTGGATAAAAAGGACATAAAACCTTGTTTTGTCACAAGACAACTTGAAAAGGTTTAAAATGACAGTTAATAAACCACAAGGTACTTATCCTCATCATTCAGGCATAAAAAAAGAAGGATATCAAATATATAATTAACCTTCTCAGGAAGGATCTACCAAAACAAGTGGCTTAAATGCCAATGACCCAGGACTAACCTTTTAGAAAATTCACAGGAATGTCATTTAGATCTAGAACTCAGTGGAAAGATTCAAGGCAAAGAGCTTGCCTTCTAGACCCAGTACACAAGGTAGCCATCTGGTTTGGTAAGGGAGAGTTCAACAGATCTGCCCTGGAAACCATCAGTCCTGAGGTTTCTTGACACGAGTGGCAGGTAAGCTCTGGGTACAGAGGAAGAAGCAGCACTTCCGTGTAAAGCAGGGGTTACTGGCGCACTATACAGGAATGCCTGTTCCTCTCACTCAGCACAAATACTTGGACTAGGGCAGTGATTACTGACCTTTGTGGAGTACACTTTCCGTAGTTATTTGTTTGATTTTACCTTACCTGCTCCTCACTCCCTGTCTAATTAGAGAATTGAAGTTAACTGAAATAAATTTTATCTTTTCCTTTGGAACAATGGAGATGCCATGGAATGTTGCCAAACCAGCACTATGAATCACTAAATGGAGACATTTGTCAAAGAGACCCCATTGGAGAGGTACCACAGCATGGAAGGAGGCCAGAAGTATAGGCCTCTGAGTGAACCAGATTCCAGTCATTTCTGAACTATTCCAGTAGCTATAGGACTTTGAGCAAGTCACCCTATCTCTATGAGCCCCCCTCTCCCTGGAGAATGGTGATAGTACTGACTTTGCCATGTGACTAGAAGGATCAGTGCCCCTGGCTTAGGGTGTGGTATCCAGTTAGCATCCCATTGGTATGATTAGCCAGCTATTAGGCCAAGGAGGAACACTGCTCACCATCTGAAGAAAGCGTTTTAAAGGTTCAGAATTATGATCATTTGCATTAGGCTTTAACATAAAAAAAATCCTCTCTTCCCAGCAGTTAAGAGCCTTCAGAGGGAGATTTCTCAGTTGTACTATCTATAAAATTAAGATGTTTCCCAAATCCTTTCCACCTCTGACAGTGTGTGATCTACATCCCAAGTCAGAATGTCTTCATTAAGTACTTACCCTGAGTCCGGATGGATTTAGGTACTGCGTAGGATAGCAAGACGTAACAGCCTTGAACCCTATTCTCAAGGAGCTGACGGTCTTACTGGGAAGATAATAATCACATACACATAACAACCAGGGGCGAGAATCTGAAGCACAGACTGTAGGCATTCAGGAGTCCCGAGAGGAGAGAGAAAAGCGTGACTTGCTTTGGGAAGTGTACAGAGGTGGTCAGCGCCCTTCATGTCAGGGTCTTGGCGGAAATGCTGCTCATGGTGTGCCACGGGCATGGGGAGGGCATGGGAGGGCAAAGGGGCTGTCTCTGGAAGTGCCTCATGAGAGTCTCCAGGAGGCACATATGCTCCCTGAAGATACAGGAGCACTAGGCCACTTTTTGGGTCTTATGTGGGTCTCTCCCATTTTTCTCAAACTCTTATTTTATAGCTGTTCCTTCTTAGAAGAGATATTAAGATCCCATCTACCTATTTCTGGCAGCTGACTAGGAGGAAGTTAAAAATTCCATAATACATTTTTCACCTAAGAAAATAATCTAAGTAAACTGCCCAATACCACCCTCTCTCCTCCTAACACACCTGTCCATAAAACAAGTTTAATATCCACGGTTTTTGAGTCAGCCTATGCCAAATGCTTAATTACCAATTGATTCCACTGCAGTATCCTTGGCACCAACAACACTGACTGGTTGCTCGATATATAAAGATACCCACTGGACCCCAGGAACATAGGGCAAGATGACCCAAGAGATCATGCTTCCCTCTAAATGCTGGATTCTTCATGTGTTTCTCAGGTGCCTCACCTTTGCCATAGAAAGGTTTCTACACATAGTCAACTTAATCTAGAATGTCCATTTTGAATTCCTACTTCTTTATCTAAAAAAAAAAATTACTTGTGCAATCTAACTGAATTTATCCTTTGGCATTCATGAGTAAAAGGTAAAGAATACAAAGATATTAACCAGAAAAGCCTATAAGAAGTCTTTACCTCTAGAAATATGGCTTTGAGGACTCAGAAAACTTTGGTTGATATCAAAATCTACACTCCAAGTAAACCTGTATTGATGAGAGGCTTAATCAGGTTTTACTAGGGGATATATTTTATAGACATTAAACCAAAAGCAGCTAAATTTTGGGTACAGGGTCAAGGGCAGGTCTTGGGCCAGTCCCACCAGGCTTTTGAGTATTTAATCCAGGGCCCCACATGCTCATGGTCTTCTCTCACTGAGCGAGCACTTTCTTAGTCATCTTTTATTCCATCTCTCATTCCCTTCCTCAGTGGGAAAGTAAGTCACACCCCACATCTTAATTTCCTCCTCAGAGAGAGAGTGAGAACACATGCGCTGGAGAGGGAGGTGATTCCAGTAAGCACTCATTACCCTCTGGCACTGGTCTTCTCTGAAGCTAGCAAGTACTATTTGACCCATGTTCTCAACTCTGAAGATGATCATCAAAACAGAGCAGAGCTGGTGCACAAGGGCTAACTAGCACATGGGGAATAACTGGTTCAAGATAACCAATACCCTTTGCTTCAGCCCACCAGTTCTGCCTTGGCATCTGTGGTAGTTAGATTCAGTAGTCAATTTGGCCAGGTAAAGGTACCTAGTTCTGTTGCTGTGGACATGAGCCAATGGTACGTGAACCTCATCTGTTGCTCATTACATCTGCAGTCAGCTAAGAGGCATGCCTGCTGTAATGAATGATGTTTGATTTAACTGGCTGGTGCTTAAATGAGAGTGCTCAACGTAGCACAGCCCAAGCAGTTCAGCATACCCCATCTCAGCACTCGCAGCTCAGTCCAGGCCTTTGGAGGTGCAGAAAGAAATCACCCCGGGGAAAGTTGTTGGAACCCAGAGGCTTGTAGAGAAGGCCAGCAGAGATTACCCTGTGCCTTCCCGTGTAAGAAAGAACCTCAGTTGAAAGTTAGTTGCCTTTCCTCTGAAGAACTAACAAAATAAACCCCCTTTTATTAAAACCAATCCGTCTCTGGTGTGTTGCATTCTGGCAGCTAACAAACTACAATAGCATTTTAAACAGAAAAGCCAAAGGCATCAAAAATGAATTAATTCTGAAATATTTTTCAGAGCAGATGCTCTCTAGCATACTCGTGGGTGATCAAAATGGGAAACAAAGCCTGGAGGCAGAGATTCATATTATTAAGGAGAAACTACTCCCAGAGACACTGGAGGAAAGGGTGAAAATCATCAGGACCCAGCTATGTATCCAGTCAGTCAATCAAACATTTACCAAATGCCCACTGTGTACTAGGAGGTATCCTGACATGATAGAAACGCAATCATAACCTCGGTTCAAATACTGATGGGAACATTTATAGCTATGAAATCATGGATAAGTCAGTAATTTTAACCTCTATAAGCCTGAGTTTCCTTATCTTCAAAATGGGGATAAAAATATTCACCTACAAGGATGCTGAAAGGATTCGATAATATATGTAAAGCACCTAGTACAGAGCTTGACACTATGACACATTCAATAATAACACTATGGAGGTGTATGAACTTCTATTTCTTCATATGCAAAAGGGGAATACTCTAGTCCCGCAAGACTAGGAGGATTATTTGAGACAGTACATGGAAAGTTTCTGGCATGGTGCAGCCACCCACAGACTGTATGCTGGGAGGGTATAAAAGCAGCAGAGCAGGGCAGTGCAAAGATGGGTCAATGGCAGAATTCTTGCCTGCCATGCCGGAAACCTCGGTTTGATTTCTTGTGTCTGCCCATGTAAAAAAAAAAAAAAGCAGCAGATAGCATGCACGATTGAACTAGGCTCTTACACTGGGAAAGTAACACAGAAGACAGTGCAACAAGAAGGTAATTTGTAGATAATTTGTAACTCTGCTTGTTATAAACAGTACCTCAACACTAGAAGGGGTGTGAAGAGATTTAAATCAACATACTTCATTTTGTAGCAATTTCAAGTTCACAAAACAAAGTAGCAAGTGAATATTCTCCTAGTGAAGATTAAGGACTCCAAGGAAAAGAAAAACAGCTATTGCACTTAAAGACAACCATGATTTTTTTCTCCTTTTGCTGAAGGAAGCTTTAGTATACACCATACTTATAAATTCTGGTCACTGCCCAAAGTCATTAATTTCTATAAAGTCATATATTTTCAGCTAGAGGGTAAAAATCTCAGGAGTACTTCAAGATTCTAGTTCTAGTGCCTAGCTAGCACACACTGTATGTCAACATTCCACTTTCCAAAAATAATCCCATTGTCTATACAAATGGAGACACTGCAAATTAGCCTGGGTTTGAGGCTTGGCTCAAACAGCTGAGTTTATAAAACCAAAGCTCAAGTGGAAGCTGGAACAGTGCAATGAAAAAAATTCACAGTGTCCTTCTGTTCTGTCCTATCAGTTTCCTGACTCTATTTTGATATTCAGCGAGCAAGGGATGTCAAAGGTATTTGGCCAGTGTAACAGGAGCCTGGGCTTGAATTTCTCCTTCTTCTCTTGGGTTCTTCTTTCAGTTATTCATTTAATGGAAGCTTCCTCTTTAATATCCTTATTCTGCTGAGTACTTGCTGCTAACAGCATCTTCCTTGTCACTGGGGCAGATGGTAACCATGTATAACAGGAAAAGAGAAAGAAGTGACAGGTCTCTGTAGGGTGTGAGAAATTGAATGTTCTTCCAAGGATAATGCAATGGAGCTGCAACTCTTAGCTACCCGCAGACCTCAAATTCTGATCAGCACCACCTGCAATAAACTCTTCTTGAGCATGTAAATTCAGAAAACCTGACTATACCTTGTTCCTATAAGGCTGAAGTGACCTTTGTGGGGAGCAGCCACAATTAATGTAGTCAAACAGGCTAGGGGGAAGGGGTCAGAAAGAACAAGATTTAAATCCTTACTCTGTCACTTACAATACACATTCTGGTGAAAGCTGCTTAACTTTTCTGAAGCAGGGTTCAGCTATCTGCAAAAACCAGACACCGTCTACTATAAAGAGCACTTGCAGCTTTGAAGGGTTAAGAAGCTAATGATTTCAAAATGCCTGGTTAGTGCCTGGCACGCAGTAGGCCATCCAGTTTTACAAGTTTCTTAGGATTAGATAGGAGCTTAAACTTTAGAATAATTTCCAACCCTGCTGGTATACAGGGACAAAAACCACTCTCGAGTCATGTATACATAAGGCATTTCAAAACTAGTCTTCACTGTTTTATTGATTGTTACTGTTAAAAATATTCATAGTTAAAAATTATTCTCAAAGTATGAGTTGTGCCTTGATGTTGTAGAACCCTCTTGTGATACCTGTGAACAGAGAAGAGTTCAAGGAAAATGCTGTCCAAAAAGCAGTGAGAACCCTTCAAGGGCAAACCAAGCAGCTAGCTGGTCCTCACTCAGCAAGTGGTCACGGAGAGTGGAATGCTGGAGAGGGGCATTAAAAAAAAAGGCATGGAATGAGTTTAGGGCTGACAAGAAAGAAGCATGCTTGAATGCAAGATCTCTCTCTACTGGAAATGGAGCAGGTTTGTCTGTTTTTATACTTGGTTATGGATTATGTATAGCCCTTAAGGCAATGACAGAAAGAGGAAAGAATCCAAAAAGAGGACCCTGAATAAGAATTATAAAGGTATTTTAAAGCTGGGACTCATACTGTACTCCAGTAGGATGCCTAAGTCAATGACCTTGTTATTTTTTAGTTTGAGATCTAAAAGACCTCCTACCCTAAGACACACCAAGTTGCTATTTCACAGATAAACACTTATCAGGCAACAGACACCCTTTTTCAGTTTAGAAACAAAGTTATCCCAAGCCACCTAGAATTATCTTAGCACACAAGGTCTAAACATTTGTAACAAAGCCAGCCCCAAGACTGCCCTGGTGTCTTAATTGGACCAAGAAGCACGCCTGATGAATTGGCGAGTCTCTTGCTATTCTGCAAAGGTGACCCAGTGGTGAACTCAGATGTTGTTTCAGATTAATCTGGAAACTCAAAAGTGGTTTGAAGCACTTCCATAATACCATTTTGCTTTTTATTTTAAATAAGGTTCATAGAGTTTGTTATAAGGCTAAAAAGCACAGAAATATGTGGAATACACACAGGTAGAAGCAAATCAGATTTTCAACAATAGACAGTCATTGCCTGGTCAAGTCTTATTTTCCATACATTTTTTCTGTACCAAATGTAAGGAAACAGATGGGCAAGAGGAATCCTTAAACCCAGTTGTGGATGATTGGTTGCCTACCTTTTAGCTCTTCACCAGCTAGGACTCGCTGTAGGCTCCCCGTCCCCAACCCCCTACTCACCCCCACCTTCACCCCAGAAGGGATCACAATGAGGATGCCTGTACCCTAACCCACACCACGTGTCCACTGGAGAAAATATTCCGTGAGGCATACAAAGGGAAACATGAAGGTGGGCTCATGCACAGTACATGAGCGAGCCAAGGATCTTAATAAGCCTTCTGACCCCATGAGAGAGCTCTAATTTTGCCATGCTGATGAGGTTTTTCAAATGAGTCAGTATTGAACCAGGTGGGTGGGTGGGTGGATAGAAATCCTTCTGTGGTGGTCACAGCAAAACGCCTGACTTGGCAGATAAAAGTATTTCGGCCTCAGCAAAGCACACAGGCTTTGAAAGGCAGAGCTCTGACTCCAACTTTTTTACTAGTATCAGCTAGGTGAACATGAGAACACACACTCTCTCTAGGCACCGTTGTCCTCATCTATAAAATAGGGACAACATCCACAGGATTGCTAGGTTAATCAAATGAGACCTTGGTTGCAAAAACACCGGGGGAAAAAACCACAAAGCAGTGTGTAAACACAAACAGCTATTACTTGCAAGTTCTATTCTTCTAATGAGTGCCACCCCCACCCCTACCCCGCCCTTTTCTCCCCAGTTGGATTCTTCAACCCAATCCTGAAATACAGAAATTCCCTTAACCCATTCTAAAACAAAGGAGGGCATAAACAAATCAATTAAAAATAGACTAAAGTGGGTGGTGAAACGGTGGGTCACTGGCAGAATTCTCACCTGCCATGCCGGAGACCTGGGTTCGATTCCCAGAGCCTGCCTATGCAAAAAAATAAAAGAAAAAAGAAAAAAAAAAAAAAAAGAAATGTGTACAAAAATATAAAAAAAGAAAAATATTTAAATATATAAAAAAAAGAAAAAATAAATAGACTAAACTCTCAAAATGCAAAAATAAATAGACTAAACTCTCAAAATGCAGAAATTTAGAAATGGGACAGAACATTCTATATTAGAAAAGAAGCTCGTTTATCTCACTCACAGCGACAAGGACTCCATTACTGTAAAGCACTCTGTATTTCAAATTCTCTCTCTCCTTTTCCCCTCTCCCCTTACCCTTCACATGCCAAAAGCTTGGGAAGGAGACAGATGACTTCATAGAGAACAATCCTAGGTGCTAGGCACCAGTATATAACTGAGCTGCTTCTTACTGCAAAAGTCCTATCTGTTTCAGGGGCTTGAAACAGATTTTTTGATGAGGTCTGTAGAAAAGGATCCTTCCCCAACTATTTCTTCAAATAAACGAAGTGAGATTTAAGTGAGTATGTAGGAGAATAAATAGGGGGAAACTTCCAACTGCCAAAGACCATAGTGCAATTTTTGGAATTATAAACATCAGCCAACAGTGTTTACTATGAACCAGACACTGTTCTAAGGGCTTGACAATCTATGAAGACATTTAATTAGTTTAATCCTTACAACAACCCTATAAGGCAGGCTCTATTATTATCTCCATTTTATAGATGAAATGGAAAAGACCAAAATCATCTCCCACAAAAGTTTGCTAAGTACCTACATTTGACACTACGCAATCTAAAGAGGGAACCCAAGTATGATTTTTGCTATTGTCTCCATGGAAAAATTCCGTCTTGAATGCCTGTGAAAATCTTACACAAACTTCCAAGCAGGGGAAGTGACAAAAGAAGGCAGCTGAGAAGTACGTGAATGATAAGATTCCTGAAAAATGACATGCAAATCCCTGGAGAAAGAAAGAGGGCCTGGCTCCAATCCCCTTCCTTGATCCATATCCTAACTCAGACACCATAACCCACTGCCATCACACAGACCTTATGCCAGGCCATGCAGCCTAGGAGTCACTTCCTCCTTTCCTCAAGGCTATTACTCTCACCATCTATAACAGACCCCAGAGAAGGAACAAGCTCAGCAAATGCTCACTGCACAGATCACATTACACCACATCAGCTCACATTACTAGTGTACACCACTTATAGGTGGGAGGAAAGATGGAGGCACAGCTGGGGTGGGGACTGGGACCAGTGATTAAGAGCTCCAACCTGCAGAGAACAGGTCTGCTTTCCCATTCCAGCTTCTTACAGGATTACTGAAGGAGCTGGAGCACCAAAGATTTGCTCGGTCAGAGCAAGTCTGATGAAGAACACAAACATAACTCCAGGACGGAGCTATTGGTCTGGCAAGGATTATTTTAAGTAGCAGCAACTGATGTGTGTAGATACAAACATGGGGGTGAGGGTGCAGAGATGAGGGCAAAAGCAAAAGGAGACATCGGAGAGAGAATAAGCAAAAACCAAACATGCTCTTAAGGTAAGAAAAAACTTGAAAGTTCATCTATTTCCACTTTCATTATTCTTCTCTTCTCCATCTTTTGCCATTTGTTTGCTATTCCCAATACTCTCCCACCCATCTAAGAGTACTACACCATTCATAGTGGAAACTAAGCCACTGTTTCTTATAAGAAACTAATTTTGGGGGGTGGTGGAGTAGAACCTGCATTTTGAAAAAGCTAAAATCTACAGAGGCCAACATTTCACTTCTGGGTAATGTTCAGGGAAGTTATTCATCGGTGAGTATGATGAATGCTAGATACTGACCACAGACTAGAAATTTGTCTTTAGTATCTGGGAGAACAAAGGAAGCTGAACGTATCTTTCTGGGGGGGAGGTGGTGGTGGTTAAGATGGGAATGGGAGGTAGCTTCTACATACTTAAATTCCATCTCATTTCTCCTGTGACCTGGCTTGATTCAAGGCTGAAGTGAAAAGCCCAAAGGTTTTTTTTTTTTCAAATGGACTCAAATTTTCTCAACTTTGCAGATGAACTAAAGTAAAAATAAACTTGCAGTTTAGCTATTTCCCAACAGTTCCTTGGAAAGCTCTGGTCTTTGCCTGGGATGTCCCTTGGATTTCACTGGCCTTTCAAAAAGCATTCTTACCTTGGTTATCATTCAACCCCACAAAGGGTGACAAGAGAACATTTAGCATTCACACCCATCTACCTCCTACAGTTCTGGTGTTTTAAAGCCTGTTGAACTAATCATATCCAGGTTAACAGATTTCAGGACTGAAAAACAAGTCCTGGAATGAGGAAGAGAATGCAATCCATTTAACTGAGCAGCTTCCCTTTCCAAAGGTGATTTAATGGGTCTATTTTATATTCTGATATCTAGTGTTGTTTATAAGGGAAAATCTTCTATTACTGAAATGATAGGAAAATGAGGGATGGGGGGAAGCTGATCCATTCTGTGCTTTTAAAAGAAAGTTAAACAAATTCATGTTTATCAAAAAGATTCACTGACTTCCCTGCTAAATAGAACTGATTTTTATGGGACTAAGTTTCCATAAAGGTCTCTATTATGAATTTTACAAGCTGAGATTGAGATAGTCTCTATCTCCCCTTCTATACCTCCCCACCACCCCATCCTACCCCTGAAAAAAGAAACCTTCTCCAAGTTTCTTCCCTTTAAACATCAGGCTTTGACCCATCCAAAATACCAGCACCTCTGGGAAGTTCTTGCTGTAAGCTATCATCAGTTATCGACCACTTACTTCAAAAGAAAGCTTAGAAAATAGATTTTCCAGGGGAAGCAGTCATAGGGGGAAATCAAGGCACTGGGCTTCCAAAGGGAGAATGAAAAAGAGAAAATCAAATCTTCTTTGGAGAAAAATCCTACCAGCCACGGCCTCTAACATTTTTCTCATACAACATCCAACACTTGTTTAAAAAAAGTATCAGGTGCATAAGGACAAAACGACTGGGAAACGAAGAGACAAGAGTAGACAAGGGGAGCAGACGCATCAGTGATCCAGAAATTGGAGTTATTAGACACAGACTTTAAAATAGTATGATTACTATCCTTTCAAAAAAATTATGAAAAGATGGAGAATTTTATCAGAAAACCAATGTTAAGATTTTAATACATGGGTGAAAGAGCAAAGTATATACAGCACTAGAGAGGATAATGAACTGGAAAATAACTCAGCTGAATATATCCAGACTGAAGCATAAAGAAACAAGGGATGAAAATAGCGTTAAAAACATGTGGGACACAGTTAAAAGCCCAACTTATGTGTAATTGGAGTCATAAAAGGAAATTAAAGGGGCAAAAGCAATATCAGAAATGACACTGGCCAAGAATTTTCCAAAACTGTCAGAAGACATCAAGCCAAAAATTCAAGAAGTTTTACAAATCTCAAGCAGAACCACATCTAGATTAAAAAAAAAAAGCAAAAAACCACATCTAGACATATTATTACTAGAAACTGCTAAAGACTGAAAACAAAGAATACATCTTAAAAGCAGTGAAAGGAAAAAAGTCATTATTACTTTCAAAGAAACAATGATAATACTGACAACAGTTTCAACAGAAACATGGAACGACAATTCAAAATTCTAAACTAAGTAAAATGATCCTTCAAAAATAACATGAAATAAAGATATTTAAAAAACACTACAAATTTAAGAAAATTCATTGCCAAAAAACCCACAAAAAGGGAAACTACCCTAAATGGAAGCATGGATAAGCAAAGGAAAAGAATGTATGGCAAAAGAGAGGATAAATATGTGGCTAAATCTAAATGAATGTTGACATTTAACATATGCACACAGCTAATGTCTTGTGAGGGTTAATAATAGTATAGGTAAAACTAAAATACATAACAATGACAGCACAAAACACAGGAAGGGTAAATGGAAGTAACGTATGATGAAGATCTTGTGTTATCTAGGAAGCAAGAAAAAAGGAAAAAGAAACAGAACAAAGATGGGACAAATAAATAATCAGTAAGATTACACTATTATGTTTATATATATGTATGTTTCCATAATAAAAATGTTTTCAAATAAAAAAATAATAATAATAACCAGTCAGACTTCCACTTCTGAGCAAGATGGAGTAACAGGAACTGGATTTACCTTCCTACCTGAAACAACTAGAGAATCAAATGAAATATAGGAAACATTGGTTTTCAGATTTTGGACAATAGGCTGTGCAGGACAGCGATTTCTGTAAGACAAGAACCAAAAAGGGGAGCCCCGTAATAGTCCCAGCTCACTTTCTGGAGAGATTTTTTTTTTAGGCTGAAGCACAGAGAGAAAAAACCCAGGTAAAGTGCAGCAGCCTTCCCAAGCTGAGATGGAGACAGAAATCCAGAAAGGCCAAGGCAATATAACTCACAGGGAAGGATACTGGAAGGTGCAACTGCACAGAATGAGAGCTCCAGAGATCTACACAGGGACAGTCCCCACTGAGACTTACATTAGCACTCATGAGCATGAACATGCATGACAACCACCACTATCCAATGCCAGGGAAATAACTGCATGTAGTACAAGAAAACTTTAAGGAAGTTTGTTAGGCAGAATAAAAATGATACCAGATGGAAACGGGGACCTGTACAAATATGAAGAGCACTAGAAATGGTACACATGTGGGCAAACAGAAAATATTTTGTCTCCTTATTTTTAATTTCCTTGGAACAAAAACAATAGAACTGCAAGAAGAAATGGACAAATTCATAATTACGGTCAGATTTCAATACTTCTCTCTCAATAACTGAGGCACTGTTCCAATACAAAACAAGTAGACAAAAAACCACTAAGGACACAGAAGATCTGAATGGCATAATTAATCAATTTGATTAAACTTGATGAAGGGACAGCTATGAAAAATCTATTTTTATTGCTAAAATCACACTTAATGGTGAAAAACTGAATCCTCTAAGGTCAGGAACAAGATGGGAATGTACCTTTTTTTTACTATTTCTATTCAACAGTGTCCTGGAGGCTCTAGTGAAATCAATAAGGCAAGAAAAAGAGATACAAGCAACAACTGACAAAAGTAAAAAGAGAAAGACAATCTGAAATTAGTAGAACAAGCAGACAAAAATATCAGCAAGAGTACAGAAGATAAGAATAACAAATTTGATTCAAATGACATATATAGAAATTTGTATCCCCAAATTGCAGAATACACATTCTTTTCAAATGTACATGGAACATTTATTAAAACTGATCATATGCTGGGCAACCCTAAACAAATTTCACAGGCCTAAAATCAGAAAGTATATTTCTCTGGCCTCACTGGCTTTATACTAGAAATTAGTAGCAAAAATATAACTAGAAAATACTAAAATGCTTGGAGCTTAAGCAACATACTTCTAAATAACCATGCATTAAAGTAAAAAATTACAATGCAAATTAGAAAATATTTTAACTTAATGAAGATAAAATGATATATCAAAACTTATGACATAGTTAATGAGATGTTTAAAAAAGAATGTAAAGCCTTAATGCATATATTAAAACAGAAAAGACTAAAAAGTGTTCTGAACACTCTATCAAGCAACTAGGAAAAAAGTAGAGCACATTAAAAACAAAAGAAAAAAGGAAGGAAATCATGAAAATGAGTATAGACTAAATAAAAATCATAATTGAGAGCACCAATAATATCAAAAGTTGGGGCTTTATAAAGATAAATAAAATTAGTAATTCCTGGCAAAATTAGTAAGAAGAAAAGAAGGAGGCACCAATTATTAATATTAGGAATGAGAAAGGGAACATCAGTATGGATTCTGAAGACATTTACAAAGATATTAAAAGTTGATATGAACAACTTTATGTCAATACATTTGAAAATTTAGATGAAATGGAAAATTTCCTTGAAAATATAACATAGCAAAACCAACAAAAGAAGAAAATGAAAATAGTGCTGCATTTATTAAAGATCAAATCCATATTTTAAAATCTTCTTACAACAAAAACTCCAGGTTCAGATGGATTCATTAGTGAATTCTTCCAAGCACAAGAAATAAGATCATTCTTACCCAAACTCCTCCAGAAAGGAGAAAAAGAAGAAACACTTCCTAACTTATTTTATGAGGCTATCTTAATTCCTGGTATCAACCATGAAAAGCTCATTAGAAGGAAAATACAGATCAAACTCTCTCACATAGATGTAAAAATCTACTAATACCAAGTTTATTCCAGAAAATCTATTAACATACGTGAGTTAGTTAACACAATAAAGGAGAAAATCATATCATCCTCTTATTAGATGTACAAATAGTTTTCAATAAAAAGCAAGAACTACTCAATAAAAATTCTTAGCAATTCAGGAACATTAAACTTCCTTAATCTGATAAGGAGTACTTTAAACAACTAAAGCAAGCATAATACTCAATAGGGAAACACTAAAAATGTTCTCGTTAATAAAAAAGATATGGTATCAGTCAGGGTTCTCTGGCGAAACAGAACTTACTGGAGATATCTGTAAATAGAATGAAATTTTTATAAAAATTGTCTCATGTGACTGGGGATGGGCAAGTCCAAATCCCGGGGGCAGACAGAAAGCTGGGAACTCCAATAAAGGTTTTTGATGGATTCCTCTGGAGAAGGCGGCTGACTGAAGTAGAAATAGAAATTCTTTCTAACTGCTGAAATCATCACTTTATACCTTCAAGTGCTTGGATGCTTCTTTTCCCAATTGTTGAAGGAAATCTCAGTTGATTATAGATCTAATCAGTCATAGATGCAATTAATTTACTAATGATTTAAGTCTACAAAATATCCTCACAGTAATAATCAAACAAGTCCTTGCCTGACCAAACAACTGGACTGTGCTGGTTTGAAATGATGTACGTACGCTAGAAAAACCATGTTTTAATCCTAATCCCATTTTGTAAAGGCAGCCGTTTCTTCTAATCTCTATTCAGCATTGTATGTTTGAAATTGTAATTAGATCATCTCCCTGGAGATGCGATGTAATCGAGAGTGGTTGTTAAAACTGGATTAGGTGACAATGACATGTCTCCACCCATTCAGGTGGGTCTTGATTAGTTTCTGAAGTCCTATAAAAGAGGAAACATTTAGGAGAGAGAGATTCATAGACAGCAGAACAGAACGACATAGCCATGAGAAGCAGAGTCCACCAGCCAGCAACCTTTGGAGAAGAAGAAGGAAAATGCCTTCCGGGCAGCTTCATGAAACAGGAAGCCAGGAGAAGAAGCTAGCAGATGATGCCGTGTTCACCATGTGCCCTTCTAGATGAGAGAGAAGCCCTGACTGTGTTCGCCATGTGCCCTTCCACTTGAGAGAGAAACCCTGAACTTCATCAGCCTTCTTGAACCAAGGTATCTTTCCTTGGATGCCTTAGATTGGACATTTCTATATATTTGTTTTAATTGGGATATTTTCTCAGCTTAGAACTGTAAACTATCAACTTATTAAATTCCCCTTTTTAAAAGCCATTCCGTTTCTGGTATATTGCATCCCAGCAGCTAGCAAACTAGAACATGGACTAAGTTGCTTGGTCAACTGGACTACACCCTGGCCAAGGTGACACATAACCATCACACATACCATGGATAATAACTAAAAAAGAAGGTACCTGGAACGATTTTAACAAATGATGTTTAAGGCCTTTATGTAGAAAAGTATAAAACTTTATAAAGAGATAATAAGGAAGAACTACATAAATGGACAGACATATTATATACACTGAGAAAAGTATAAACCACCAGAGGCTAGGAAGAGGCAAGGATTCTCCCCTACAGATTACAGGCTTCTCTAGAACTGTGAAACAGTTTCTGTTGTTTTAAGCTATTGTTTGTGATACTTTGCTACAGGAGCCCTAGGAAACTAAGATACTCTATGACCAAGAACCTCTGTTCCTCCTCAGTTTACAAAGGAGATGGTTGTATAGATGTTCCAGGAAATATGAACAAGAATATTTATAGCAACAGTGCTCACAATAGCAAAAAACTGGAATAGTTTGAAATGTCTAACAGTAAAACTGGCTGTGATGCATTGATACAATGGAATACTGCACAGCAGTGAAAATGAATGAACCACAGATACACATATATGCAGAGATGAATTTCAAAAATGAAATATCTAGTGGGAAACAAACATATATATTTCACAATAAAGAATGTTTTAAAAAACAAAATCAGGCCACAAAAGGAAATATTCAATATGATCATGTATATGAGTTCAAAATAAAGTATAAGTTACAAATAATGGTAAAACTATATATAGAAAGTAAAAAAATTGCACCAGTGCTTCAGTGATAGAATAGTGCCTACCATGCGGAGACCCAGATTTGATTCCCAGCCCATGTAACCACACAGCCCCTGCCCCCACCAAACAATAACAACAACAACAAAAACCAAACTCATGATTAACACATAATTCAGGAGAGTGATTATCTCAGCGTATGAGATGAAAGAAGAGGACTTAATCAGGGAAAGACACTCAGGAGGTTTTAAAGGTACTTTTCTACCCTCTTGTTTAGGCTAAGTGGCAGGTGTTCATTTGACGTTCTTTAAACTGTACATGCACTATATAACTCTAGTGAGGAAATATACCACAATTTCAAAATTGCGGAGCCTGCTTTCTAAGCATGTTAACAAAGGCAGAACTCAATATTTTTTCTTTTTGAGATATATTATATTCACATACCATAAAATCATCCAAAGTGTACAATCAGTGGTTCAGAGTATCATCATACAGCTGTGCATTCATCATCACAATCTATTTTTGAATATTTTCATTTTGCTAAAAAATATTTAAAAATAAATAAAAATAAAAGTGAAAAGAAACATCCAAAACATCCCATGGTCCCCATTCCTTCTATTGTTTTTTGTTTATTTTCTTACTCATTGGTCCACACATTGGGTAAACCGAGTGTCAGTCACAAGGTTTTCACAATCACACAGAAACAGCTTAAAAGCTCTACAGCTATTCATTCATCTTCAAGAACCAAGGCTACTGGATTACGAGTACTCAATTTTTTAAATAAAAATTAACTTCATAAAAATGTTGCCTATATTGGAAATAGTACCACAAACAAAAACATCATAAACCAAAGGTTTTCTAAATTTTGCCAGGAAGGTAGGAGAAAAGGAAAAAAAAAAAGGAAACAACCAAAGGAAAAGAGAAAAAAACATTAACTATTGATTACAGTCTTGGGGAATCTTGTAAAAACCTTTCACTGCAATGATGGAGACAAAAGCAAACTGTTTAAGAGTCTACCTCTACTCAGTGCCTTCTTTCCTCCATTAACAGGGAGACCTAGAAACAAATCCCTCAGCAAATAAACTGACTAAAAAGTAGTAGAGAAATAGCTTATGTATTCAAATAAGTAAATTAACCATAAAGACTTGAAACTTTTCTGTTCAAACATACAATTGACACAAGTTTGCATCATACAACTTTTCTTTCACCTGAGTTTAGAGCTTTGTAGTCCGATGGTGGCTACTGAGCACTTAAAATGTGCTAGAATGTATTCAGTAATGTTGTAAGTATAAATATACACTGGATTTCAAAGACTTAAGGAAAAAAGAGGGCAAAACATCTCAATAATTAAAAAAATATTGATTACATATTGAAACAAGGTCATTTTGGGTAAAACAAAGTACTATTAAAATTAACTCCCATTTTCTTTTTGGTTTTTAATGCGACTACCAGGAAATTTTAAATTACTTGTGAGTCTCACATTATCATTTCTTCTATTGGATAATACTGGTTTAGAGTTAAGACTCTACAAAATTTAAGGATACAACCTATTAAATTAAACTCAGAAAGCACCCAAGTCATGAATCTCAATTAATCCCTTCCACTTACTTTATTCTCTAGATAACCAATAATATCTTGCAAAGGACCGTTACTCACTTGAATAAAGAACAATAGATGAAAGACATTAGCTTGTATTTAAGAAAGGCCTTTGTTCTTCAAGAGGGAAAGATCTAGCAGGAAAGTGGATAGAAAGCTAATCAGAGCGATACAGCCATGATTAGCTACAAGTTTTTCCATCTGCTGCAAATTTATGGACTGCTACCAATCTACAATTTTTTTCAACTTCAGTGAGGCCCTTGTGGATGCCTCTGCAGAGATTACCATGGCCCCTCCTGGCATACAAGCCCACAGAGTTACCTATTTCTTCTTCTGTTCTACTTTTTGCACGTGGTTTTATTACTATGGGTCTCCAGCAGTAGTATAAATTATTTGCTTTTATCTATTTTCCTTAGAAGGCTAGAGAGTTACCGTGTGCAGTACTGAAAAGCTCAGACAGAGTCCAGGTTCTAATGACAGGAAGCCACTGAAGCTTTGGCCATCTTGACACCTGTTTTGGTTTGCTAAAGCTGACAGAATGCAGTATACAAGAAATGGGTTGGCTTTTACAATGAGGATTTATTAACTTACAAATTTACAGTTGTAAAGTTATGAAAATGTACAACTCAAGGCATCAATAGGAATGATAACCTGGATTCTGAAGATGGGCTGCTGGCATCCAGGACCTCTGTCACATGGGGAGGGCATAGGGCTTGCATCTGCTGGTTCATTACCCCCATGTTTTGTTGCTTTCATAGCTTCTGGTTCCAGTGGATTCCTCTCAGCTTTTCTGGGTCTGGGCCTTTTTCTGTGAGCTTCTCTTGATTTCATCTCTTAGCTTCTCCATGTGTTCACATCTTTTATCCTCTCAAAAAGGACTCCAGTTAAGACCCACCTTGAATGGGGTGGGTCACACCTCAATTAAAATAACCTAAGGAAAGATTCTACCTACAAAAGGTCGCACCTACAGGAATGGATTAAAAGAACATGATCTTTTCTGGGGTACATAACAGCCTCAAACCACACAGCATCCCTACCCAACTTGGAGACTGGAATGTGGTTAGAACTCAGTAAAGATTTGCTTTTCAATCAGCTCTGATTGTTTGCCTCTCCCAATCTTTGTTTTTTCTTTCCTTTCTTTTTTTACTATAAGTTCAATTTATTTCTTGTTTAAATATAACAACATACAAACATGAACATTCTTAACATATGAGTATTCCATTCTTGGTATATAATCAATGACTCACAATATCGTCACATACTTGTATATTCATCACCATGATTATTTCATAGAACATTTGCATCACTCCAGAAAAAGAAATAAGAAAAAAGAAAAAACTCGTATATACCATACCCCTTACTCGTCCCTCTCATTGACTGCTGGTATTTCCACCCACCCATTATATCTTAGCCTTTGTTTCCCCTATTTTTTTTTCTATACCCCTTACAACTCCCTTTCATTGAATAGTAGTATTCTAATCTACTAAACTTATTTTAACATTTGTTTCCCTATTACTTATTTTTAATCCATGTTTTACTCATCTGTCCATACCATAGATAAAAGGAGCATCAGACACAAAGTTTTCACAATCATACAGTCACACTGTGAAAACTATATCATTATATAATCATCTTCAAGAAACATGACTACTGGAACACGGCTCTTCAGTTTTAGGCACTTCCCTCTAGCCTCTCTAATACACCTTAAACTAAAAAGGTGCTATCTATATAATGCCTAAGAATAACCTCCAGGATAACCTCTCAACTCGGTTTGAAATCTCTCAACCACTGACACTTTATTTTGTCTCATTTCTCTCTTCCCCCTTTTGGTAGAGCAGGTTTTCTCAATTCCTTGATCTGAGTCCCAGCTCATTCTAGGATTTCTGTCCCACGCTGCCAGTAAGGTTTACAGCCCTGGGAGTCATGTCCCATGAAGACAGGGGGAGGGCAGTGAGTTTGCCTGTTGTGTTGGCTGAGAGATAGGCCACATCTGAGCAACAGAAGGAATTCTCTGGGGGTGACTCAGGCCTAATTTTAAGTAGGCTTAGCCTATCCTTTGAAGGGATAAGTTTCATATGAACAATCCCCAAGATTGAGGGCTCAGCCTATTGCTTTGGTTGTCCCCACTGCTTGTGAAAGTATTAGGAATTCTCCAAATGGGGAAGTTGAAATTTCCCCCTTTCTCAACATTCCCCCAAGGGGACTTTGCAAATACTTCTTTATTCACTGTTCAAATTACTCTGGGATTTATGGGGACATCACTCTGGACAAACCTACAAAATCTTACGCTTCTATTCAAGGTTCCGTGTACTTACGGTGTTCAATTAACCTGTCCTAATACATTATATTAGGAAATGCACTAGTCAAAATATAAATTTTGTACCAAATAAACATTTTTGCTTTAGTCTCACACAGAAGTTGAAGCTTTAAAATATGAATGGCCATCTATTTTCAACACCCTGAAATACTGACATTCCTTTGTTCTTCCTCATGCAAAAACATATTTTAATTTGTACATTTAGTCATTATCATTGTACACTCTAGGCATTTCTAGACTCTACCATCGTCTATCTTTCCTTCTGTTTTCCTATGTGCCCCCAGTCCTCTTTCTTCTATCCTTCTCACATTCAGCTTCATTCAGCATACTTACATTATGGTGCTACAATTAAGAAGTACTGTGCTATCCATTTCTGAATTTTTACAATCAGTCCTATTGCACAATCTGTATCCCTTCGGCTCTAATTACCCAATATCTACCATATTTCTATCTCCTGATGGTCTCTGTTCTTAACTGATATTCTCCAAGTTCATTCATTAATGTTAATTCATATCAGTGAGACTATACAGTATTTGTCCTTCTGTTTCTGGCTAATCTCACTCAGCATAATGTCCTCAAAGTCCACACATGTTGTCATATGCTTCATGACTTTATTCTATCCTACAGCTGTGTAATAGTCCATCCTATGTACATACCACAGCTTATTTAGCCACTTGTCTGTTGATGGACATTAGGACTATTTCCATCTCTTGGCAATTGTAAATGATGTCACTATAAACATGGGTGTGCAAATGTCCATTTGTGTCCTTGCCCTCATGTCCTTTGAGTAGGTACCTAGCAATGGTATTGCCGGATCATACAGCAATTCTATACTTAGCTTCCTGAGGAACCAACAAACTGCTTTCCACAGCGATTGTACTATTTTACATTCTGACCAACAGTGGATAAGTGTGCCTCTTTCTCCACATCCTCTCCAGCACTTGTCATTTCTGTTTCTTGATAATGGCCATTCTGGTGGGTGTGAGATGATATCTCATTGTGGTTTTGATTTGCATTTCCCTAATAGCCAGGGAAGTTGAGCATCTTTTCATACGCCTTTCAGTCATTTGTATTTCCTCTTCTGAGAAGTGTCTGTTCATGTCTTTTGCCCATTTTGTAGTTGGGTTGTTTGTCTTTTTGTTGTTGAGTTGAACAGTCTCCATATATTCTGGATACTAGACCCTTACCTGATATATCGTTTCCAAATATTATCTCCCATTGTGTGGGCTGTCTTTTTACTTTCTTGACGAAGTTCTCTGATGCATGAAAGTGTTTAATTTTGAGGAGTTTCCATTTATCTATTTCTTTCTTCAATGCTTCTGCTTTGAAGGAACCCGCCTCCTATTACAAGATTTATAAGATATTTCCCTACATTTTCTTCTAAAAGTTTTATGTTGTTACATCTAATGTTTAGGCCTTTGATCCATTTTGAGTTAATTTTTGCATAGGGTATGAGATATGGATCCTCTTTCATTCTTTTGCATATGGATATGCAGTTCTCTAAGCACCATTTATTGAAGAGACTGTATGTCCCAGGTGAGTTGGCTTGACTGCTTTATCGAAGATTAATTGTCCATAGATGAGAGGGTCTATATCTGAGCACTCTCGATTCCATTGGTCAGTATATCTATCTTTATGCCAGTACTATGCTGTTTTGACTACTGTAGTTTCGTAATACGCCTTAAAGTCAGGTAGTATGAGACCTCCGACTTCATTTTTCTTTCTCAGGATATTTTTAGCTATTCATGGCGCCCTGCCCTTCCAGACAAATTTGGTTATTGGTTTTTCTGTTTCTGAAAAGTAAGTTTTTCCTTCTTTCCCTTCACCTAAATTGAATAAATGGCCTGCCTATTGCCTAAATCTAGACCTTTCCTTCTCTCTGCTCCTAAAATACTCTGTCTTGGATATTGCTTCATCAAACAGCTTTTCATTTCTCTTATATCTTCAGTTTTTCTGGCCCCTTCCTCTCTGACTTACAAATATAATTAAAATTGCCCAATCTTAAAAAGTCTTCCTTTAGCTTTCCCTTCAATTCAAGCTATTGCTCCATCAATTTTCTTCCAGCTGCAGCCCTATCTTTTAAAAGACTGTTCTACACTTACCGCCACCACCCACTCCTTTTCTAATCACTGATAGGACCGCCGCAGTAAATAATACAAGACAGGGATCAGACACAAAATGGTGTCCCTCAATACCTACAGCCTGGAAATAACTGGAAACTTAGGGAACATATTTAGTGAGAGTTGATAATTGATGACTGAGCACCTCTCCTAGAAAACAGGAGCCCAGGTACCACTTCTCTTGGGTAGCAGATACAGCGCTTATTTAAAGGGAGCATCCATGTGGCAGGATCTAGGGAAGAAAACCAAAACCAACCTCAAAAGTGGAAGGTAGGAAGCAAAACAGAAAGAATTCCCTGTGTTGGATAGCATAGCTATCATTTCTTTTTATAGGGTGCCTGTGATTTAGCACACAGGCAAGAAGGGAATTTTGTTAGAGGTTATTGATCCTAAAGAAACGCTGTTAAGCTTATCAAAGGATTAGAGAGACAATAAGACAGGAATTCATTGCCTTGGGATGTTTGTTAATCTTCAGATATGTGCCACAACTTCTTGAGTCAGCAAAAGAAGAGTAGAAAATGGACTTAAAATGAACTTCAGAATGAGGAAATAAAATTGGGAGACTATTCCTTTTTCAAGATACTCAAACACCACCACCAATTCCACTCTAGAGATTTACTGGCAGTCGCATTTAAGTTCAAAGTGGGCATGAAGTTTGTTGAAAACATGCTTAGTGTCATGAATGTCTTCTTTATCATTGCATCCTCCAGGGCTACAGAGAGGGCCTGGCACTTGGTTGGGATGGATACATAATAGCACCAGCTCCGGAAGTGACAACAGCTTTGTTCTGAGGCTAGAATGGACACATGTTCTCCTTCCTAGAGAGTCCCCAAATGAATCCAAAGTTGCTTTGGGAATAAATTACCAAAAATACTGTTCAATAATCTGATTTGAAATTCGGTAAATTTCCAACAGTGTGCTCCCCCCCCCCCCCCCCACAATGCAATCTCTTTAGCTATGTTTGCTAATAAGTTTTCTTATGTTGATGGGTATCTGGTTTAGGACTTTGCTGATAACTATTTCCTTTTCTATATATTAAATGCCAGATGACATAAAGTTGTCTAAGAGATCCTAGCCAGATATTCTCTCTATGGCATTTAATGCTTTCATACTACTATATGTGCACACAAACTCATACAGTCTCTATTTACCAGGCACAAATGAGGTTGAGACATCTACAGAAGCTTTGGAGTAACATATTTCGGTTCATATTCTGGCTTCACTATTAGCTGCGGGATCTTGGGCAACTTTTTGGAAACTCAGTGCAAAAATAGTGGTGCAAAAATTTACTTTGCACCAACTATTTGCCAGACACTGTTCTAAGAACTGGGGATGCAGCAGTGAAAGAACAGACAAAACTTTTGGTCCTCATGGAGGTGACATTCTAAGTACAGAGACAATAAGTAATATAACTAAGTAAAATGAAAGAACTAATAAATATTAAGTAAAAGAATAAGGCAGAGAACAAGGATAAGAAGTGCTGTTGGTGGGGGGGGGCTGCAACTTTAGATGGCAGAGGTGGCACTAGGGAGAGCCTCACTGAAGAAGTGACATTCGGATAAAGAAAATGTACGTGAAAGCCACGCAGCTAAAGAACATTCTAGGAAGAGAGAAATGCTAGTGCAAAGACCCCGAGGCAGAATTTTTGAGGCAGACTGTTGAGAAACAGTGTGAAGGACAGTGCAACAGGAGCTGAATGAGTGAGGTGGGGAATGGCAAGAACTGCGGTCAGAAACATATTGAGAAAGGCAGTCCAGGTGGCACCTTGGCCACTGTATGAATTTGAATTTCTACCTGGAGAGAGATGGAAAGCCACTGGTGGGATGTGAGCAAGGAATGACACAATCTGAGTTAGGTTTCGACAGGATCACTCTAGTTGATGTCTTGAGAATAGGTTTAAGAAGGGGGAGGAACAAGGGTGGAAGGCAGTTAGAAGGCAACAGCTGATGACTCGCACTAGCATAGGAGCAGTGGAGGGAGGGAAGCAGTGTTCATACTGTGGCTATCTTCTGATGGTAAGGTAGACAGGACTTGCAGATGAACTGGATATGCAATATGAGAGAAAGGAGGCAAGGACTGACCCCAACATTTTTGAGCAACTGCAAGAAAGGGAAATGAAATAGTCAAAATGGTATAAAGCACCTAGCATTGCACCTGGCCTGTAGGAAATGATCAAATATTAGTTCTTTTTTTATATTTCAAAATTTCAGTTTGATTCAAAACTTGGGCTTCCCTGATATAAAGACAAACAAACAAACCTGATTCCTTGGCAATATTAACTGCCTTGAGTGGAAACAGGAAAGGAAGGATTTGTAGAGAAAATTCTACTTATTGGAGTAGATGGGGGAGGTAAGGGTTGTGAATGGAAAGACCACCAAACACATTCCTACATAAAATGTACTCATCCCTTCAAACCTTAATTCATGTCTAGTTTAGCTCTGTCTAAAGAAAATGGTGAAAAAGTTTAATAGACCTGTCAAATAGGGCCAGATAATTTGATTTCCCAAAATGTGGTCTGAGAATCAATGACAAACATTCTACTTGCCAAGTTCAAATTATGCAGAAAAGCAACAGTTGAGGGATGACCCTGGCTTTACCCCTTCTTCCTGCTTTTCTAGTAAGACCTTTCTAAGTAAAGTCTAAAGGCTTCTTTACCTTTAACAAGGACTTAGGTTGCTTGCACTGGGCTTTAGGGAGGGTGATTTTTTGCTATATCTAGATAAAGATATTAGCTTACTGGGAACACCAGAGGCAGTCCATGACTTAGTACTGGACTGAGATCTACAGCTTGAGAGAACAGTTTGGCTGAATTTGGAATCTATCTGTTGCAAACAGGCCATGATTTGGCTTTAATTCTGATTATATAAAAAGTCAGAAATTTTTATTCACAGGGGGTGGGGGGTTGTTTTGTTTCTCTGGGCCCCCTGCTGTGAAAGATATAATCATTATACCCATACAAATAAAATACTTGCAAAAAATAGTTAACATTTTACATACAGATTATGGCTGTATCATCACAACAACACTAGGCTTAAAAAGTGAAAAATTCAGTTAGGTCTCTTCCCCTTTAAATTCACCTAATGGGTAAGACGGAGAAGTAGTTCAGGAGAAATGAAGGGATGTAAAATGGTAGCCAGTCATTTCCTGAATAGACTAGATGGTTGGGTAGCAAGGTTTTCTTGACCCACTGCCCCACCCCCCAAGCTCTGGTGCTACTGAACCAATGTTCCATCCTGCTTGGACTGCTCCTGCCCACAGGGCAAACATCTCCTGTACTCCTTCTTGCCCTGGGGAGGAAATCTGTTCCCCTTTAGTGTTCCTGTCCTAGTACCTGGTATAAACCTCTGCTGACACGTCCTTTACCCCTCCTGGACTGTGACCTTGAGGGGAGAAGGCTCTGTTTTATTCACACGTTTTTCTGTGCCTAGCACAGAGCTTGTCATTTTTATAGTTGTCTATATACAGCTGTGAACTTAATGTATAGATACAACAAATAACATTTATTAACATGAGGTTACTTTTTTTTTTAACATATAAATCTATATTTAGTCAGCTCTCTGGAGCTAGAGCAAAACACCTCTCCTAAGTATCTCTGGACAGGATTAGAATAATTTCCTGGTTCTTAGTCAACTCCCTTTGACTTGGATGGTATAGAGTCTATGAAAGAGTTAATTATAGAAAAGAGTTTCTTCAAGGAAATGACTTTAAACTGTGACTCAAATTCTCTGCACTCTCTTGAAAATGGTAAATGCCTCAAAAGGTAAATTCCTATAAATACGATAGTGCAGAGGGAACTAAAAAGGAAGCCTACTCGAGAGACTGCTTGAGAGCATGGGCTCTGCATCAGAGAATCTAGGTTCCTTGCCTAGCTATATACAACCCTGGGGGGGTTCAGGGGAGACTTAATTTCTCTAGGCCTCAATACCCTAATTTATAAACTGGGGGGGCCTAACACTTCACAGGGTTATCATGAAAGTAAAGAAAATGAATTCACGAAAAGACTCAGAACAGCACCTGGTAAAGCAGTACATGGTGAAACAGTCAATAAATACTAGCTAGTTTCATTTTTAAAGATATGCATTCCATTACTAGTTCAAATTAAAAACTACCTTTAAGTGCACAATCAGTGTCAGTGGCTAGCATGTTTTCTGTATAGAAATGCTGAGGAAAAGATGGGTGCAATCAACATTTTAAAAACATATAGTAAGGACACACTAATATATTACAAGTGGTCAAACTAATTACTCCTCTGTAATCACGTATGTATGACAGCAGACAAGCCTCCTGGTCGGCTCTCACAACAGATGATGTGAGACAAAAGCCAAGGAAATAAAAATTAACATTGTTGTTATTCCTTATCAGAACACAGACAAAGTCAGCCACATTCAAGAGTCCAGGATGAAGGAAACAGGTTGTGGCTTTTGATTGGAATTTCCTAGGATTGTTACACATAGTACAAGGTTAATCTAAATGTTTCTTGCACACAGTCAAGTTTATGTGAAATGTATCAGAAATGATATAATAAAGGTGTGGGCTTATGTGCAAACAAAACCGCTTTTTAAAAATGTATCATTACCAGGCAGATAAAGAAAATCCCAGACCTAAATGTACCCTAGGCCTATAAACAAGTTATTTTACTATCTTGTTGGAAGTGGGGGGAATAAACAAAACCAATGCGGTATCAGGCAAAATAAGAGTTTAAGATGAGAAATAATCAATGTTCAGACCCTTAATTGGTTTTCTTCTATTATGAGAGATAGAAAAAGGTTAAAGAACATGCTGGAAATTTGGGAAATGCTTTCCAAACCTCTCGCCTCCTTCTACACACACACACACACACACACACACAATCTCTCTCTCTCTCACACACACACACACTTTCTACTCCTCTTTGTAAAGGACCTTTAATTAGCTCACATCCTATCCAGACCAGGGCTCCCTAATACCTTCTGACACCAGCCTGTCGGCTGGGCAATAGGGCCTGAGTGCAGGCCAGATTAGCTGGGGATCCCAGCAGATCCCCTGCTGATCCCATCTCCACAGATGCCTGATGAGTTTGGTATCTTCCCTCCAAGCCCCCCTGGGAAGCTGCCCCAGCAGGTGCCCGTTGGCAATAGTTTTGTGTTACAGGCCTGAATGAATGATCCCCGCAGGAGCTGCCGACTGTTTTCACAGACACAGAAGGCAGTCAAAAGTCCACCGCGTGAACTTGGAATGACCCCAGCTGCAGAGTCACTGACGGGTTCATCGAGAGGGCAGGCACGCTTTATTAAACAACTAATACTCTTCACAGATAACTTTCCGAAAAAGCAAAAGTGTTAACTCTTTGTAATCTTGCTCTGACAGAACACTTCAATTGAGCAAGGGCTCTGCTGTGTGATGCAGGTTGGAACCCAAATGAGGAATTTGAGAAAGAAAGATGGTGTGGTCAGGGAATAAGATTTCATCTGGCTTGGAGAAGGGCCAGTATTCAGTAACCATTTGGTCTGCCATCTCGTTAAAGGGTTCCAGATTAAAGTAAAGAAGCAAAAAGCAAAGTTTTCAAGCCCCTACTCTGGTAGAGACGATGTAAGTTCCCTCCACGACGATGGCAGAGGAGGCAGCCCTCAGACTCCACTGGCTTGTTCCGCCCGCACCTGTTCACCAATGCAGACACGCATGAGCCTTCCTGAGACTGATCCTTTACATCAAGAGAGAAGAGGGTGACGAAGCTGTGAAGAAAGCAATTGCACAAACTCCCTCACCTACTGGGTCTGCTTAGAAGTCACTGTGTTTGCAGCTGCCATTGGCAGCATGGTTAGTTCCTTTTTGAAGGCAGCTTAGAAAAGGCACAAAGTTCAGATCAAAGTGTTCTTACAATCAAGCACAAAGCCATCAAGTTCTTTCAGTCTTGCTGGACAGCAGGCATGGTAAGCAGTCATTTCTTCTCTAGGGTTAGAATCAGTGCTAACTTTTTAAAAAAATTATTTTATTTAATGCACACAGAGTTTAGAAGGAACCCAGTGACCCAGTGACAACAACTGTAACATGAAGATGAACAAGAACATTTGGAGAAATGCTTTTTTTTTGGCATGGGCAGGCACCAGGAATCGAACCCAGGTCTCTGGCATCACAGGCAAGAATTCTGCCACTGAGCCACCATTGCACCACCCTTGGGAAATTTTTAAAATTCATTAAAAGTTACATTAGTTTGGGTCTCATCCACAGACTATGTGTCTATCAAAATTTTATCTCAAGGTATGTTTGTCCTCTGAATCTACTTATGGGGGATGGGGAGTGGTCCTGATATTTGGTGGGAAGGAGGGCTGGTTTTTTATTTAGACGAGATGCCTTTTTGCATGGGTTTAACAAGTAGGCAAGTAACCCACTGAAGGACTTGGCAAGAGGTGCTTCAAAGGAGCTAAACTCGCCTCTCTGTTCTGGTGAGCTGACTATTAGACAAAATAGACTGGCTCAGCTCAGCAAACACTTGAGGGCTTTTTACAAACCAAGCGCAGAGCTAGGAGTTAACAATGCAAAGAGGGATATAAGTGAGTTATTTGCCCTCAAGGAGCTCAGTCTGGTGTGGGAGAAAGATACACAAACAGATAAAATCAACATAAGGAATGCTGGAAAATATACAGTCAGAGCTCTGGCCCCATTGCATTTCTCTCCCTAACCTCTAAAGGGACAGGGAATAGGCACCCATGAGCTGCCAGCCCCATCTCAGACCATATTTTGACTGCCTAAGTCAGGTGGGATCCCAGTAGCAAAAAATCATCTTTATATCCATGTACAGAAACTAATTTTCCAACATCTCTCCAGTTCTTTAGAGAGGTCTGGTAGAGTAAAGAATATTAGATTTGTAGCCAGAAGGTCTGAGCTTTAGGGCTGGCTATACTAATTTGCTATGAGAACCTTACTCAGTTTCTCCATCTATAATTCGAGAAGGTTAAAAGCTGATCTTAAAGTTCTTTCTCCTGTCTGCTTGCTATTCTAAAATTGTCTACTAAAGTGTCAGAGATCGTGTTGAAGGCCCAAATCTGGAAAAAACTGGCTTTGTCAAGTTCAGTGGGAATAAGTGGGAGTTCTGGGTCTGAGACATCTCCTAGGAAGAATACAAGATGGAAAAAAAAAATCAACAAACTTACAGAAGTTCAGAAAACAAAAGAGAAAAAAATAAATTTATATATACATACATATATATATAAATTAACCTAAAATAAAAGCAGAAAAAGGAAATACAAAATGACCTTGAAAAAAAAGCAGAGGTTAAAGACACCACATTAACTGAGGCTTAGAACTAGACTTCCCACAGAACTCAATTTTTTTTTAAGTAAAACTGTAGTTAGATACTATTCACTGTTACGTTTTAACTTTCAAGAGAAACAAGTGGTAAATTCTTCTTGTATTTGGTTCTAAGAATTTTTATTTTTCCTATAACTAATTTATTGAGGCACTTCCATATGTCTTGTCACTCTACTTTTAAACAACTATTTGTAGCAATCTTACAAACTTTACCTGCTGATGCTACTGCACACAAAATCCAAACTAACAGGTAACATTCCCAGCACACAGGCAGTAGATGGATTCTGGCTTTCCCCTCTTTGCTTTGTTTCTCAGTAACTGTGTGAATGGAGATTTACATGTTCAACTGAGCTTTTAGCGCCAACCACTCACACAACGTGGCATGGATGCCAGAAAAGTGAGGCCCTCTTGGAAGTAAGATTTTTTTCACTGCTCTCTCCCCTTCTCAGAATACTCCTCAGGCCCTCATCTAAGAAGGGTTAGTCTGGCGGGAAAAGGAGGAGGCTTAAAGTTGGTGAGCCTGGATGACAACCCTGTTTCCAACACTGAACTGCGTGATCCGGTCAAAAACCATTTAACCTGTGTGAGGCTTCATTTCCCACACTAAAAAGGAAGCAATTATCGCACCTGCCCTTGTGGCTTCAAAGGAATGTGGCAAGGTTAAATCATCTCACAGACACGGAAGTGCTTTAATTCCTCAAGGCCGGAAAGGTGCTTTTGAGAGAAGCAATGAGGTCTACAGGAAATGGCCTCAGACCATAAAGGAGCCCTGGGTCCTTGCCCTCTTCTTCGAGCTCCCGGTTTGACCTTCCAGAGGTCAGTTATCTTCACTGTGACTCAGTTTCTTCATCTGCCAAATGGGGAAATATCTGCACTCTATAATGTGTTTGTGAGGATCAAATGATAGCAGGATCATGTTACAAAGGTTAAAGTTCTATAAAACTGCAAAGAGCTAGGAGTACATCTTTTTAAGCTGACTTTGGTATGATCCTTGTCAATGTCCAGGTTACCAAAAAAAGAGAAAATCCCTCTGGCCATGGTATCCTGCTTTGAAACATTACAAAGGCAACGATACTGTTCTCAAAGCATACTCAGCTTAATTTTCATTTCAGAGAAAACACCGGAAGTTACTGTTTCCAAACCAACATGTTATATAAATTCAATAGCTTGCAGGAAGTGTTTACTCATTTTCCTCTAATAAAGCAAACAAATATTTCCCATAAATATTATTTTAATTCATTAGATTGAAAGGGAGTAGGTTGTCCCCCTTCTTCTCCTATAATGGTTTCCTAAGGCTTCCTGATACTGTAAGCTGGACTGTGAGCCTGATCCAATAATGCCTGCCTAGCCATATTAGCTCCAGATCAGTATCAAATAAGCACCTACTGCATGGAGGGGATGTACTAGACAGGGTGATGGGTGAGGAAAGGGGAAGAAATAGGATACTGAAAATGAATGTCCTTTTCTTATCTATTTTATATCACACAATCTCAGCTCTCAATAAGCTTATAGTTATGTTAAGGGAAAAGTCATAAATGCACTTTTTTCAAAAAAAAAGTTTCAGTTTATTTCACACAAAATAGCCAATAAAAAGTCATGCAGATAGACTTCCAGGTCAAGATGGTGGCTTAACAACGTGCGTGTTTTAGTTCGTCCTCCAGAACAACTACTAAATAACCAGAAACAGTACAGAACAGCTCCTGGGGCCACGTCAGTGACCAGACACACAGCGTACCCCAGTCTGGACCAGCTGGACTGGCTGCAAGCACCCCCCAGAACCGTGAGTTCCCAAAGCTGCGGCAGCCAGTGCCCCTCCCCCACAGGCTGCTTTCCAGAGGGGAAAGGAAAGGACTTTACCAGCAACAGAGACTGGGCACAATCAAACACCAATTGTGGAACTAATTAACTAATTCTGACTACTAAAAATAGGCCCCCAGCTTAGGTGAACCTGATCAAAGCGGAGGTTGCTCTTTTTTTGCCGTGGCGGCAAGGGGGCAGGACTGACAGAAAAAGGGGGAAAAAAAAGAAGGAAACAGAGGTTTTTGTGGCTGTGTATCTATAAAGGCTTGACTGCCTCTGGATACAGCAGCAGGACTTTTCAGGCTGCAACTGCCCCAGACAAAGGCAGAAGTAGCTCTTTTGGGGGCTTGGCTGGAGCCTGTGCCTTCCCCGGGGGGTGGGGGGGGGGGTGAAGCCCAACTCAGGTGGAATCCCTCCATCAAGGAATTCAGAAACCAGAGCTTGGTAATTGAAGCCATTAAAACCAGCCTACAAACTCTCCTCTGTCTCCACCACGCCCCCAGCAGGGTGAGTCTGCCAAAGTTAAAGGTACTACATCATCTTATGCTGGTGGGACCTGCAGTCAGACAAGCGCCACATACTGGGCAGGATAAGAAAAACAGAGTCCAGAGACTTCACAGGGAAGTCTTTCAACCTGCTGGGTCTCACCCTCAAGGAAAACCGATGCAGGTGACTCTTTCCTCCTGATAGGAGGCCAGTTTGGTCTGGGAAAATCTGGCTGGGGTCTATAATATCTAAGTAGACTCTCCTAAATGTGTGTGGGTGAAAGGCACCACACAAGCAGGGCAAGAAACAAGAAAACAAGAACTGGAAAATTCTCCTCTGTTAAACAAAACTTAAGCTAAAGGTCCAGATAAAGCTGAACGGAATGTCAAAGAACAGATAGATGCAAATTCATCCAGCAAGAAAACCCTAGATAAAAGAAGTGAAAGCAACCTCCAGAATAAACTAATTAAGGTAATTACCAGCAAAAAATAAATCACACTAGGAAAATTGAAGCTATGGCCCAGTCAAAGGAATAAACCAACAATTCAAATGACATACAGGAGCTGAAACAATTAATTCAGAATGTACGAATAGACATGGAAAACCTCATCAAAAACCAAATCAATGAATTGAGGGAGGATGTAAAGAAGGCAAGGAAAGAACAAAAAGAAGAAACTGAAAGTCTGAAAAAAACAAATCACAGAACTTATGGGAATGAAAGACACAGTAGAAGAGATGAAAAAAACAATGGAAACCTACAATGGTAGATTTCGAGAGACAGAACATGGGATTTCAAAACTGGAGGACGGAACATCTGAAATCCGACAAGAAACAGAAACTATAGGAAAAACAATGGAAAAATATGAGCAGGGACTCAGGGAATTGAAAGACAATATGAAGCGCATGAATATACGTGTTGTGGGTGTCCCAGAAGGAGAAGAGAAGGGAAAAGGAGGAGGAAAACTAATGAAGGAAATTATCACTGAAAATTTCCCAACTTTTATGAAAGACTTAAAATTACAGATCCAAGAAGTGCAGCGTACCCCAAAGAGAATAGATCCAAATAGACATACTCCAAGACATTTAATAATCAGAATGTCAGAGGTCAAAGAGAAAGAGAGGATCTTGAAAGCAGCAAGAGAAAAGCAATCCATCACATACAAGGGAAGCCCAATAAGACTATGCGCAGATCTCTCAGCAGAAACCATGGAGGCGAGAAGACAGTGGGATAATATATTTAAATTATTAAAAGAAAAAAACTGCCAACCAAGAATTCTATATCCAGCAAAACTGTCCTTCAAAAATGAGGGAGAAATTAAAACATTTTCAGACAAAAAATCTCTGAGAGAATTTGTGACCCAGAGACCAGCTCTGCAAGAAATACTAAAGGGAACACTAGAGACAGATATGAAGACAGAAGAGAGAGATGTGGAGAAGAGTGTAGAAAGGAAGACTATGAGTAAAGGTAAAAAGAAGGAAAATTAGAAATGACTTATAAAATCCAGAAGGCAAAATAGTAGAAGAAAGTACTACCCATGCAGTAATAACACTGAATGTTAATGGATTAAACTCTCCAATCAAAAGACATAGTCTGGCAGAATGGATTAAAAAACAGGACCCATCTATATGCTGTCTCTACTCAAAGGACACGAGGCCAAGGACACAAATGGACATTTTACACATCACTGTTTATAGCAGCATTATTAACAATTACCAAGAGATGGAAACAGCCAAAATGTCCATCAACAGACAGCTGACTAAACAATCCGTGACATTTACATAAGATGGAATATTATGCAGCTGTAAGACAGAATAAAGTTATGAAGTATGTAACAACATGAATGGACCTTAAGGACATTATGCTGAGTGTGATTAGCCAGGAACAAAAGGACAAATACTGTATGGGCTCACTGATATGAACTGACATTAGTGAATAAACTTGGAGTATTTCCTTGGTAACAGAGACCATCAGGAGATAGAAATAGGGTGAGATATTGGGTAATTGGAGCTGAAGGGATACAGATTGTGCAACAGGACTGAATATAAAAACTCAGAAATGGACAGCACAATACTACCTAACTGTAATGTAATTATGTTAAAACACTGAATGAAGCTGAATGTGAGAATGATAGAGGGAGGAGGGCTGGGGACAGAAATGAAATCAGAAAGAAAGATAGATGGTAAAGATCAAGATGGTATAATCTAGGAATGCCTAGCATGTATAATAATAGTGAAATGTACAATGTACAAATTTTAAAAATGTTTTTGCATGAGGAAGAACAAAGGAATGTCATTACTGCAGTGTGCTGAAAATAGATGGTACTTAGTAGTTTAAAATTTCAAAAAAAAAAAAAGTCATGCAGATATTCCCTTTATTTAATAAATATTGAATGTATACCATGTGAAAAATGCTATGCTTCACTGATTAAGCAGAGCTCACATGGACACAACCTGGATTCTGGACTTCAAGATACTTCTGGACAAAAATACTTCTGGCTAGTCACAGGGGAAATTGACAAAAACCGATGATAGTTAAGGTCTCTGCCCTCCGGAAACTTCAAATGTACTAGGGATACAACTGAACAAACCTACAATCATATCACACATTGAGTCTCAAGTAGATCTTATCCTTGAGGAACAGAATGTAGTGCTCTTTCTGCTTGGATCCACAGCACTTATCTTCAGGAACTGCAAATATTTTGCACAGATCTCAGTTGCAATACTTCTACCTTCATTATTAGGATTACTTGCCTACCTCACCTTTTCCAGATTTCTCAAAAAACTAAAGGCTTCATTTCTTAAGTACCTGTCACAGCACCTATGATAAATGTTAACAACGAGAAATATTTGTTGAGTGAGTGTGGGACATGAGCCCACGAATGGCTACAACAGAACATAAGGTGCAGCATGGTCTTAATGTAAGCAGAGTTTCATGGAGATTCCAAACAGAGAGAGATCAAGTCGTTATGAGGTGCTTGGGTGGCACCTTATAAACCTGAAGCCTTTTGGCTGGAGATGGGCAGAAGAACATTTCCAAACAGAGGTAAAATTATAAGCAAAAGTACAAAGGTGAAGAGGGAACAAGGAAGACTAGGGAAATTGAAAGGGATCCAGACGTTCTGCCACTTTCTCTTCACTCTTTACGTGGCCTCCACAACTCGGGTCTTAGTTTTTGAGCTTATCTCCACCCTCCTCAGACGTCTAACTAGGAAATGTCCTTGTTCTTAGAAATGGCACAGAAGGAATTTCCCAGTGATATTTGGTTGAAAGGAAAAAGAAAGGGCTGTTTGAGGTAAATGAGTGTGTTTACCATTACTTACCACCCAGGGGTGCCTCCAAGTCCCTGCCAGGATATGGAGAGGAAGGAGCCTCCCCGAAGAGTCAGACCAATTGTATATATATGGTACTTTCCTACTTCTGTTTTCTAAAACCTACTCTTCAGGGACAGAAATGCTACAAGGCTCACCGATAATATTGCTGGTAGAAATCCAAGACTGACATGGAGAAAATGTCAGTTTCTGTAGTATCAGGTGAGATTCAGAAGTACTGTCCATTTCAGATCAGGAATATTGAAATGAAATGTGCAAACATAGACAAAACTGGTTTTACCATGGGAGGTATGGGCAAAAGGTTGTCCCTCTATTGAACAGAATTCATTTGCATGTATATAGACTGGAATTATTGTTATCTAAAATTTTAGCTATCTAAAATCTATGGTTGTAAAATACCTCCCATGGAATAAGAAGCAGATAATCCAGAAAGGTAGATTCTAGATATTGCTGTTTCCCATGGAAGCACAAATTTTCCATGCATATTGCATGAAACAAATATTCTCCCTTCTGTTTACGCTAGTTTAAATGGGTTTTCTATTTTCTACAAAGGAACATATTCCTAGCTGATACAATTTGTTTACATAAATTTTTAAAAAGATTTTATATAGCATCAAATAGCATAAAGAGACAAAATACAACAAATTGAAGCAATATTTATAACATGAAAGACAGACAAAGGTCTAATTTCTTTCATATTTAAAGAAAAAACTAATAAGAAAAAGATTAACAACTCAGAAGAAAAATGGGCAAAGGGTGTTTCAGAGAAAGAAATACAAATACCTTTTAAACAGAAGAAAGATATTCAAACACATTTATGATTTTGAAAAATGTAAATTTAAACTATAAAGGAATACCATATATATTTTTTAATTAATTAAAAAAAATTTTAATACCAAAAAAACACCAAACAAACGCAAATATCTGTAACTTTTGATCATTCTGTTCTATATATATAATCAGTAATTCACAATATCATCACCTAGTTGCATGGAATACCATATTTCATCTATCAAACTGACAAAGTTAAAACGTTTATGGATGGTGAGGGAAATGAGGCAATTTTATACATTGCTGTTGATGTGTAAATTAATACAGATTGATTAAAGCATAGCTTGGCAACACTTATCAAAACACAAAATTCACATACATTTTGAACAACAAAGCCACTTCTAGGAATTTATTCTATTAGGTATGTTTATAAGTATACATTTGCCTGTATATGTAAAGATATATGTAGAAGAGTATCATTATAACATTGCTTACAGTTGCAAGGGACTGGACAAAACTTAAGTATCCACTCGTAGGGTACTATTCAAATAAATGACACATCATGCAACCATTTAAAACAATGAGGCAATCAGCAAATACTCTGCCATATCAGTACTACTGCAGCATTTTGTATTATTTTTCCCTGTACATTAAATAGTCAGGTGTTTTTAGGTTAGAACATCCCAGGTTTCAAAAAAATCTTTGTTTCAAATAAATAGGGTCCTGTATTAGACAGCTGTGGGAATCTGCCTCCAACCTCAGCAGGGTTATCTGCTGGTTGTCCTTAGAAGGGTATCACCTGATCTTCTTGAGCCAATCGGATTCTCCTTCATGGGACTTGGACCTAGAACCTAAATAGTGAACCTGAACTGACCCTTAAAGGAAGGAGCTTTTTTTTTTTTTTTTTTTTTTTTTTTTTTTACCAGAGAAACAGAGAAAGCTGGTCTATCAGTTTGGGTCTAATAAGGAGAGAGAAACCACACAGTAAAAACAAAGTATTTACAATCCAGCAATGTTCTAGAAGGGGACCTAGGAAGAAGTCTCAAGAATACCAAGTTCTTGCAACTAAAAGAATAAAATACCTAGGAATAAATTTAACTAAAGAGACAAAAAACCTATATAAAGAAAACTACAAAAAACTGCTAAAAGAAATCACAGAAGACCTAAATAGATGGAAGGGCATACCGTGTTCATGGACTGGAAGACTAAATATAGTTAAGATGTCAATCCTACCTAAATTGATCTACAGATTCAATGCAATACCAATCAAAATCCCAACAACTTCTTTTTCAGAAATAGAAACCAATAAGCAAATTTATCTGGAAGGGCAGGGTGCCCCGAATTGCTAAAAACATCTTGAGGAAAAAAAACAAAGCTGGAGGTCTTGCGCTGCCTGACTTTAAGGCATATTATGAAGCTACAGTGGTCAAAATAGCATGGTATTGGCATAAAGACAGATATATCGAACAATGGAATTGAATACAGAGTGCTCAGATATAGAGCCTCTCATCTATGGACATTTGATCTTTGATAAGGCAGTCAATCCAACTCACCTGGGACAGAACAGTCTCTTCAATAAATGGTGCCTAGAGAACTGGATATCCATATGCAAAAGAATGAAAGAAGACCCGTATCTCACACCTTATACAGAAGTTAACTCAAAATGGATCAAAGATCTAAACATTAGGTCTAAGACCATAAAACAGTTAGAAGAAAATGTAGGGAGATATCTTATGAATCTTACAATTGGAGGCGGTTTTATGGACCTTAAACCTAAAGCAAGAGCACTGAAGAAGGAAATAAATAAATGGGAGCTCCTCAAAATTAAACACTTCTGTGCATCAAAGAACTTCATCAAGAAAGTAAAAAGACAGCCTACACAATGGGAGACAATATTTGGAAACGACATATCAGATAAAGGTCTAGTATCCAGAATTTATAAAGAGATTGTCCAACTCAACAACAAAAAGACAGCCAACCCAATTACAAAATGGGAAAAAGACTTGAACAGACACCTATCAGAAGAGGAAATACAAATGGCCAAAAGGCACATGAAGAGATGCTCAATGTCCCTGGCCATTAGAGAAATGCAAATCAAAACCACAATGAGATATCATCTCACACCCACCAGAATGGCCATTATCAACAAAACAGAAAATGACAAGTGCTGGAGAGGATGCGGAGAAAGAGGCACACTTATCCACTGTTGGTGGGAATGTCAAATGGTGCAACCACTGTGGAAGGCAGTTTGGCGGTTCCTCAAAAAGCTGAATATAGAATTGCCATACGACCCAGCAATACCATTGCTGGGTATCTACTCAAAGGACTTAAGGGCAAAGACACAAACGGACATTTGCACACCAATGTTTATAGCAGCATTATTTACAATTGCAAAGAGATGGAAACAGCCAAAATGTCCATCAACAGACGAGTGGCTAAACAAACTGTGGTATATACATACGATGGAATACTATGCAGCTTTAAGACAGAATAAACTTATGAAGCATGTAATAACATGGATGGACCTAGAGAACATTATGCTGAGTGAGTCTAGCCAAAAACTAAAGGACAAATACTGTATGGTCCCACTGATGTGAACCGACATTCAAGAATAAATTTGGATATATGTCATTGGTAACAGAGTCCAGCAGGAGTTAGAAACAGGGTAAGATAATGGGTGATTGGAGCTGAAGGGATACAGACTGTGCAACAGGACTAGATACAAAAACTCAAAAATGGACAGCACAGTAATACCTAATTGTAAAGTAATCATGTTAAAACACTGAATGAAGCTGCATCCGAGCTATAGGTTTTTTTTTTATCTGTCTGTTTGTTTGTCTTTTTTTTTGTACTATTATTACTATTTTTATTTTTTCTCTATATTAACATTCTATATCTTTTTCTGTTGTTTTGCTAGTTCTTCTAAATCGATGCAAATGTACTAAGAAATGATGATCATGTATCTTTGTGATGATATTAAGAATTACTGATTGCATATTTAGAATGGAATGATTTCTAAATGTTGGGTTAATTTCTTTTTTTTCTTTAATTAATAAAATAAAAAAAAAAAAAAGAATACCAAGCTCTACTGTATTCTATTTGGCCACCTCAGACAAGTCATTTACTTCCACTGGACCTCAAAATCTTTATTTGTAAAGTGGCAATAATAATAATAATACAGTAGTATTGGTAGTAATATACTACTACTATTACTACTACTACTACTACTACTACCTCCCTGATTTCAGGCTTATAAAGGATCAAAGGTATATAAATGCTTCACCAACACTAAGAGGCAAGACAAATATAAAGTGGTATTATTTTTATTCCAATAAGGAATAATTAAACTCTAATATATCAATCTTTCTTCCAAGAAGCAAACCATAGAAAGGGCAACAGAGCTAACCACAAAACTCTCAGGATCCATGCTACCTTCAACGTTTCTCCATCTGGCTTTTTCATCCAATGATAACACTAAACACAAAAAAGCTAACCTGCTGGAACTCACAGGAAAAAAAACATCTCTACAAAATCTGAGAAACCGTATTACAGACTAAAGAGTAGGAAGGAAAGGAAAGGAAAGGACTATTGGAGATAATGCGTATATTTTCTAACATTATCTGATAGTGGAAAAGTGCAACTCTACTTAATTTCATATTAATATGTTTCACATATACATCTCCCAGCTGTACTATGTGCTAGAAACCAAATATTATAATTTTTAAATGACATCTTAATTGCTTCGAAATGCTTAAAGTAGCAAAGCTCAGGAAATGGCTTAAAGAAATTACAACTTAACATATACAATTTGGGGAAGATGGCTATTGGGAAAATGTTCTGAAGGTCACTGTCAGCTCGGTACAAATGAAATGGTCCAAAGTCCCAAGCAGAGCAGGAGGGAAGGCCTGAGTGTCACATTATTTGAATTTGAATGAATTTTATTCAGGCATATCAGGTGTCGGAGAAAGTACTGTCAGTTTAGACAAATGCTTGTGCCATACATTTTCTATTTAGATAAAGAAAGCTTCCTTCTTTGATCCCATTTTAACACTTTTATACTCAAATACAGACTCCCAGATAGTAAAGATTAATTCTGAAAGTTTTCTAGCAATTATAGTTCTAGGATTTCCAGGCTCAACACAGAGAAGTTAAAGTTGGAAACGAATGGAAAACTATTTGAACTTTATTTTTTAAATAATGCCATTTCCAATTGCTTGTCTTTTAGCTTCTACAATCAGTAGAAGATTACATATGAGAAGATACATTGCATGGAAGAAAAAATATGGGCTGTAGAGCCAAGGAGACCCCAAATTCACTTATATTCTAAAACTACTGATTCTAATACCCTCTTTGTCCTATGAAAACACTTTTATTCAGTCAAATTGGAAAGAGATTATACCTAAAAAAAATATTATACAGAAAGAACTAAAGGAAAATAAAAAAGACCTTCACAATAGAGTATCTTAGCCTTTCGCTGCCAAGAATCAGAATTTCATTTGTCCTTCAGATGTTTATAAGAACGGGTTACAGGGCGGGCAATGGTGGCTCAGTGGCAGAGTTCTCCCCTGCCATGCCAGAGACTCGGGTTCAATTTCCAGTGGCTGCCCATGTTAAAAAAAAAAAAAAAGAATGGGTTACAGTTCTTCTCATCTTAAGTTTGTCACAACTTTTCCAGAAAGTCCAAATCCTGATATGAAGAATATTAAAATGCAGAAAAGAGATACCCTAACACAACTCAGGAACAACCAGCCAATCTAAGAAATGTGAAAATATTTTTCTTTTATTAACCATGTTTACACTAGGATAGGAAAACCACTATTCTTTGGGGGATGCAAATATCCTCTTGTCTTTTCAATTTAGCAACTGAACATACCTTTCTACCACATATGCTCCATTTCTGGAAGATAAAGTGAATTCTTCTAAAACATGAAATGTTTAGGTCTAAGAAGATAATTTTGGGACCTGATTTTTAACTAAAACACTTTAGGAAATGAAAACAGCTTTCAAATTTTTTCTATCTTTGCTTCAAAAAACAGGGCTTCAATGGTGCTGTCCTCTCCCTGCGAGCACTACTGGACTACTTGATTAGGGTAGAAAGGGGGGTAGTGGCAGCAGAGGAAATCAACCCCATTCATCTGGCTCCTTCACAAGCAAGGCTTTTAGAGGGTAGGTAGGGACTTCCTGTGAATTTGGGTCGCTCACGTAATTCTCAGGCCACTGCCACCACTTTCCCCTCCCCCATCTAATCCCTAAAGATATCTGAAATTTGCCCAATTTAGGCTGGGTCACTTGTGGGTTATTCTACATCTAAAATTTGCCTCTAACCAAAAAAGGCTCAAACTAAGGAAATCATTTTAGTATTCAAGGTTATCAGAGGAAAATAAAAACTCTGATGCCAAGAATTTGAGTCATTTTTGTATATACAACAACTTGAAGGTCCTGTCTTTTGGCTGGAGAAGAAATTCCTTGGGTTACTTATTCAGGATCAAAGTCCTTTTGAAAACAGAAAACCTACATTCTCTAAGGGATGGATCACTGCCTGAAGTGAATTTTACTTAACCTAAAGTTTAGTGCCAACTTAAATACACCAAAACCCCAATGCATGTAAGAAGGCATTCACCTATTGCTTATAAGGTACATGGAAAAGCTATTATGGGGATAATCAGCTCAACTATAAAATGGAACAGTCGTACATAATGACAAAAACAGATACAAGTCATAAATTGCTTTTTCCCCTTCAGAATCTATGCAGACACTCAATCAGTGCATTCTTTTGGGCAAAGATAAAACTTTCGCTTTGAATAAACAATGCTTTTAGTCTTGTTTGATTGAGCATTATACACATGCTGCCTGTAATACAAACACAAACAAATGCTATTTCTTAAACAAAAGGCAGATGGACCTCTTCGTCCCCACAAGGTCACAGTATATATGACAGGAAGTTGACTAATGGCAGGGGCTGGCTGTGCAGAGACAGGGAAGATAGTTTTCTATGGATTGCTGCTATGCCCCAGATCTGGTTTCCTGGATACAACGGACTGGTGAAAGGTTCTTTTGGAAGAAAAGTGGCTCTTCTGCACACTACCAACCCAAACAGAATCCAAATAAATAGAACAAAATATTATCTCAAGTCCTAGTTAGGTTTTCCATTGAACTATTTAAACAGTCTTTATGTCCCTCTCTCTCTCTCTCTGTCTCACTTTGACATTGCTTGTATTTACTTTTAGACAATTCTCTTAAAAGCTCTCCAAGTTCATTCTGAGACCAGAAGGGGCTTTTTGTTTGTTTTCTTGTTGCTGTCCTTATTTTTTTTCGCAGTAATAGAGGCATGTCTAGAATAAATCAAGCATTAGGCAATATCGCAACAGTAGAACCAAAAATAAGAACTGAGAGGCATGCTCTGCTGTTACCAGTGGGTTGACCTTGGTCAAGTCACCTTTCCTCTCTGGGCCCCAGTTTCTTCATTTAAATACTGGGGGCCAATAATGCCTAGCCTAACCTAACCTCAAAAATCAGGTTATTTTGAGGATTAAATGATATCACCTGAATAAAACCATGTTTGAAACCACCAATTGTCTGTGAAAGAGGAGGTTAGGTCATGTCCAGCCTAACACCACTATTTCCTGAGATTGCTTTGCAATGTAGATGATATAATGGAAGGCACCTTACCAGCTAGCAAAGTGATGTCAAATTATAAGCTGTTGGTTGGAAGTTGGCAGCAATTAATTTGTAATATTCTCTTCAGTGCCTGGAACAAAGCCTTATACACACAAAGGAAAAACATCATGTAGGGAAAAATACATGGACTTGGTTTCAAATCCACCCTGAAAAAATTACTTATCTTTTCTAAGTCTGTTTCCTGATTTATAAAATAGAGATGAGCATACACAAGATACATATAAAGGATGTATCACAAAGCCTGACAAACAGAAAAAATTCAATAAATGCTTGCAAATTAGTATACATTGATCCTCTCCCTATGCTCTGTCCTACGAATGTTGCTTGCATCAGGATATAATACAAAAAATACAACTGATCTAGAACAATAAAACAGTGGCTAAAACTACAGAGAATACAATTTATTAACTAAAAACTGATGGAAAAATCATAGCTTCTTGAAAAACTTTTAGACTTGCAGAATTTGACCTGGGAAAGTGAGATTTGATGGAAATAAATGCCATAAAGCGAAAGGGAAAGAAATACATCTACCATGTTAATTATTGGTAAAATTAACATGAAGTAAATAATGAACAGCGAAACAAAATTTCTATGATTAACAACTTATCCCGATGCAAATAATTTCAGTTAAAAAAGGTAATTATCAAAATACCTGTACTCATAAATACAGAGTCAACACATACATAGGATCAAAAAGGCAACCAGGATCAAAACCATCCTCTATTGATTCGATCAAGACTCAAAAAGAGGGAAAGCAGGCTAGAACAGAGCAGAGGTTCCTATCAGTGAGGATCATAAGTGCTCCTCTCCTTTGCTGGAAGAAATTAAATATATTGTTGGATTTCTTCCCCTAGGAAGACCAGATGGCAGGGTACACAGCAAACACTGGGCTTCTACAGTGGGACTAAAGAATAGAATCATTTGCTCTATTAACATTCAAGGTTCTCCTAGATTGAAAGAACATTTATTTTGAGGATAGCTACATAATTTCCCTTTAAGTATATGAAAATATTACATAATTATCACAGACACAAGGAAATTAGAGTCTATATAAGAGGAAATTTATTCAATAAGAGTCTCCTCAAAGTTCTAGCACTGAAAGAAGTCAGAGGTCTTTAAGATATTCTCGTTAACCACGAGGAGAAAGTCCATTTGATGCAATTCATGCTGCAGAGAAAGCTGTTCCTCTGATAGGGTTTAGAATTTGTAATGCTGTTCTTTCCTTAAAGAAGTCACCTTCCTAGAAAGGAAGCCAGGAGCGATTGTCCTGCCATGGCCTGGGGAATTAGTTTGGATCTTTGAAGGTTCCACTTAGGGATAGAGACATTTTGCCAAGATACAGGCAGGGGAGTCAGGGAGACAGATACTCTCCATTTCGTGGCTGATTCCTGAATCACATCACCTTAGATCTGGAATTCAAAAACTGAGTTCTGGGGATTAGGGAATGAAAAGGCAAGGCTAAGAGAAAAGAAAGCGGATTAAAGGGCATAGGCTATTTCCTAATTATATTTCCCAAGGCCAATAGTAAATAAAGTAAATAATAGATAAAAATGAAGAAAGAAATTCCAGAAGTGATTATTATCATTGAACATAGCTTAAAAATTTAAAAATTCTGACCACAGACAACTACAACGTTCCAGTCTATGACATTCTTATACGACAGAACGAATCCCCTGTTCATTTCTCACTGTGTTTTCACATGCTTCATATCCTGGGCTCCTTGGGCCAGGAGGACAAGGGGAACTACCATCACCTTATCTAGACTGAAAACAACAACAAAAAACCCTCAAGATTCACAGAGGAAAAGATTAGTTTAAGGTAAGAATGGGATTAGAATCCAGGTATCCTGATAACTCACCCTAAGCATTCCTCAATTCACAACCCTACCTCTACAAAGGCAATTTATGATCATTTAGGGGTGTGAACCTCTCTGAGAATCCAATAAAAACTTTAGGCCCTCACCCCAGAAAAATACACATACTATATACAATACTGTAAGAGTTCTATAGAGTCTTCCCACCCCACTCAAAGCCCTCAGAGCCTTTGCAGCAAAGTGTGGCTGGCTGAGGCTCAGTGAGATGCAGTTTCACTATCTTTCTCTCTGACCTGTTTCTTTAATCACAGGAATTCAGGCATTCTTTAAAGGACTACTTCCACATGCCAAGAATTTATTTTTATGGTCATCTGCACTTCCTTAAACTCCTCTTGTATAGAAAGAAAAGCAAGCAAAACACTTCCCCAAAGCAACAATACAGGTCTGATTTCAATCTACAAAACTACAAGAAGATGGAGGTCTTCAACACAAACGCATACATACACAATCATGGGTGACCTAAATGGGTATGGAGCTGACAGACCCCGCCTCTCAGGGCTACCATTTCTAATGTGAAGTGGTATTTTAAGTTTCTTTACTTTCTCCTCCTAAAGATACATAGACTAATAACATATCTAGGGATCTGGGCATCAAAATGAATTATATAACAATTCCCTCCAATATTGATTTGGCTTATTCAAGTCAGGACAAATACATGAAGAAAAACTCTCAGCCACACAGAGAGTAGGGTTCCCAGCCTAGAGGACTCAGGCTCTGGGAAGCAAATCCAGTGGCGCTGTAAAGCAGGATAGCCAACAAAATGCATCATCATATGGACCTGGGGATGAGTTTGGAGGTGGGGAATACCATGCCCTTTCAGCTTAAGTTATATTCTCATGCTGACCCTTTAAACAGACGACCTGGTAAACAAACGAGACTTTTATAAATTAGGGGACTAACTAGTGGACCAATCATTTTTACCATGATCTTTCAGGCAAACTTTTGAGAATCCCACATGGAACCTCACCTATGGAGAAGTTACAGGGAAGTGAACACTTTGTTTATTTTCATCCAAAAGGTTAACTACAGGGGTTTCATAATAGCCCAATTGACTCACAAGGGGTTTGAAACTTCCACTCTCAGAGCACAGCACACTTCTCCTATGCAGACTGTAATTCCTCAGCTTTCAATTCCAAGTGCATTGGTGATTTCTTGGTGGTATAAGTGTAAACATTTTACAGTGAAGCAAATACAGTAGTCAAAGTGAAGACCTGTTTCTCCTGTTCAGTCTGTATTTTTCAAAGTTTTCATAATGTCAAAACTCATTTTATTCTCATAATAAATTTTGTAGAGTACATGCATTTCTATTCCAGGTTGAGGAAGGCTCCTTAAGAAGCCATAAGCATATTCATTTTGCAAATTAAACTGAAGTCCAGAGGTGCAAAAGCAAAGGAAGTTAAAAATGAGGAAACTGTCCTATGTTTCCTATGTTCCTGTATTAAATCCTATGTAGAATTTAATAAAATTAATAACATTTAATAATACCTTTGAACAGGGCATTTAAAACTGCAAATATTTAACTGCTTCTGTTTATATCAAGTTGAGTAGCTGAAACAGCAATGAGGAATTTGCACCACCACATGATGTTTTTTATGTTGCTATCAGGGGCAAAGGTCCAAGATAGTGTAAGAAATGACTCAAAGCAGAAATGTGTGTACTCTTTGAGACTCTGAACCTGCACCTGTTTCCAAACCATGATTTAGGAAGTCTTTCTTACCTCTACCTTCCATCTTTTCTCAAAAAGTGAGAGTGGTACCTATTTTGAACCACTAACCAAGCAATATGCTTTTGTTCTGTTCAATAAAATTTTGTAAATTAGCAATGACCCACAGGGCACAGCACTGAAAAAGTGATCTGACTAAAAAGTGATTGTCTCTAGAAAATAGTTCGGAAAACAGGAATAAATTCCTAGCCTTCACACATTAGTAATAAGAGGACCACAGAATATTGCTTAAGTGTCCACTAACAGGCAGATAAACAAACTGTGTTCTATCCAAACAATGAATATTACTCAGCCACACAATGGAATGAAGTTCTGATACATGATACAATGTGGATGAACCCTGAAAGAAGTCAGACAGGAAAGGACAACTATCCTAGGATTCCACCTCTACAAATACCTAGAAAAAACAAATTCATACAGACAGAAAGTAGATCTGAAGTTATCAGAGACTAGGAGGAAGGGGGCATGGGAGTTCATACTTAATGGGTTCAGTTTCACTTTGGGGTGATAAAAACCTTTTGGTAATGGATGGTGGTGATGACAGCACAACATTGTGAATTGTAATTAATACTACTGAATTGTACACTTAAAATTAAAGTGGCAAATTTTATATTATATATTACCTGTTAAATAATGCAGGTAGGCCAAAGAGGGAGCCACTCCCACTAAGCCCCAGATCAGCAACTTATACTTAAATTAGTTCCTGTTTCTTGTCAGTACTTGGCTCTCCCAGAGCCCCAAATCTAAGGCCATCCCATCATGGTCTGCCAACCGGTTTAACTCATGTATCCAGGCCCCTCTGCCCTGGTATTAGCCAACTGGAGCCATTTATACTGCTAGCTTCCTGGCTAGTCATATAAGCCCGTCCAATAAAGCCTGCCCTTTCTACCACTCTTCAGAGTTCCCGTCCATCTAATGCTACCCGATTCATGAATCGCTCAATAAATCCTAATTTTCATGTTGTTAAAAATGTTTTCTTTTAACATAGTATCTGCAAAAAAAAAAAAAGGCAGTCAACCCAACTTTCTTAACCTACTCTTCAAGGTAAATTCCTATATAGTATCATAAAAGTCTTCTTATAGTAAAGCCACTTTCACAATCCAGCAGCCCACAGTACAAGTACATCAATGATCTGACCACAACAACTGTTCTACAGGAAACAAGCAGAAAAGAAAGAGGGTTTCTCAATCCTGATTCAATCATTAAAAAGACAATCTTTTTAAGAAAAGTTTGCTGTGTTGAAAGTTAGAGGCGGCCTTTTGCTTGTTGTCAAATAGCAATTAACTTTCAACTAACTACCTTCACCTTTTTGTTTCACAAATAAAATCAGTTCTTGCCAGAAAGGAAACTGCAGACTAAAAAAATGTTCATGCAAATAAGATGCCAGTAAACAATACACCAAATAGGCCGCAAGAGACACGAGGATCACACCTCTTGTCTTTCTACTGCTAGATTCAGACAACACAGAAACTTGTTCCACTCTAGAAGGCTGTGTGTCAGTTTGGACTTTATCCTGCAGTCTGTGGGTAGTCACTGGCGGTTTTTTAGGGAGAAGAGTAGTAAGATCAAATTTTATGTTTTAAAAAGCTAGTTTCTTCTGGTGGGAGTGGGAAAGAGGCAATGGAGTCCAAGGGGTCAGGGGCCTGTTGCAGTGACCCAGGTAAGAGATAATGAGAACCTGGACTGAGGCAGTGGTAATGGAACAGAAGGAAGAAGAGATGGTTGAGAGCTGGATTCCATGGACCTGGTGACAAGTAAGGAAAGGGCAGGGCATGTAGGCAATGAAAGAAAAGTCATGAATTTGATTTCTCACAATCTGTAAATTATAAAATAAACTACAGAGACGTAGAGAGGACTTAAGAGGCTGATTATAATGGAATTTCACCTCTATTTCCTTACCTTGGCAGCAGAGTTTGATACTCCATGTGTAACATTTCTGATAAGGCCCCCAACATTTCCATATTTTATCAGCCCAGTAACTCCTTCAGAAACATCATTCAAAAGTCCCATGGGATTGCCAAGAAAATCCACAGATCCTAGAATACGAGCTGCCTGGCTGAGGAGTTCCTGTCAAACGAGGCAAGAGAGAAAAAATCAGCATCTGCTTAGAACTGCACATACCATTTCTTAAACAAAAAGGTTAGAAATAGATCTTGTCCTCCTTTCCCATCACTATCGACAATTACTCCTTTTTTTTTGCATGGGCAGACTCCAGGAATAGAACCTGGGTCTCCGGCATGGCACGTGAGAATTCTGCCACTGAGCCACTGTCACACCGCCCCTTTTTTTTTTTTTTTTTAACATTTTTTATTATAAAATATAACACACACAATAAGCAATAAATTTCAAATTACATTGTAATAAGTAGTTATAGAACAGATTTCAGAGTTTGGTATGGATTACAGTACCACAATTTTAAGTGTTTTCCTTTTAGCTGCTCCAAGACACTGGAGACTGCTAAAAATATCAATATAATGATTCAGCAGTCAATCTCATTTATTATATCCTATGTTTCTGTTATAATTCCTCCTTCACCTCTGATCATTCTCCCAATCTTCAGGGATATTTGGGCTCTGCCCTTCCTAACTCTTTCATGTTGAAAAGGGGTGTTGATACATGGGATAGGGGAACAGAACTAGCTGATGTTCTTGGAGAGTCTGGTGCCTCTGGATTTCAGGATTTATCTGGCCTAGGAGCCCATCTGGAGTTCGCACATTTCTGGGAAGTAACCTTCATGCATCAAACTTCTGTAGAATCTCTAATAAAGCCATAGATGTTCTTTAGGGTTGACAGGAATGGTTTTGGTTGGGGTTTGGCAAACCTTGGTAATTAACAATATTTAGCTGAAGCTAACGTAAGAGAAGCCTCCAGAATAACCTCATGACTCTATCTGAACTCTCTAAGCCACTGATAACTTATTTTGTTACACTTCTTTTCCTCGTTTTGGTTAGGAAGGTGTCCATGGTGCTAAGGCCAGACTCATCCCTGGGAGTTAAATACCACGTAGTGGGGAGGGGAATGATTTTACTTGCAGAGTTGGGCTTAGAGAGAGAGAAGCCACAACCAAGCAACAAAAGAGGTTTTCTGAAAGTAACTCGAAGGCATTGCTTATAGGTAGACTTAGCTTCTCCACTACAGAAATAGGTTTCACAAGAGCAAGCCTCAAGTTCAAGGGCTTGGCCTACTGATTCGGGAGCTGCTAATGTTTGAGACAGTATCAGGGGTTTCCCTGATGGTAAAGCTTAATAGTTTCGTATGTTTTCTCCTGTCCCTCAAGGGACTTTGCCAAAACTTTTTAATTATCTGCTCGACGTAATCTGGGATGTATACCGGTATTACATTAAGCTATACAGAATTATAAGCCCTCATTCCCATTCTGGGCCCCAAGTGTTTGGGTTGTTTAAATGAGCTATCCTGACAGATTGAGCTAGATTATGTACTAGAGAAAATTCAGGTTTTGGACAGCATAAACCTCTCTTCCTTTGGTCTCATACCGTAGGTGAAGTTCTAAAATATTAACAATGTCATCCTTATTCCTGTATTCTGATTTATCTTAGCCCTGACCCAACTGCATCATTCTTATCTCTGATTGAAACCTGATCCCTTTTTCAGTTTCTTTAACAACTGTATGTAGCAATGCTGATTTTCAGAGTTGCAAGACCAACTCTGAGGCTTAGGCATTACACAGATATTCAAAGTTCCAGGGAGATACCAGGTTATATATACATTGCACAGCATCTCAAAATCTAGAAATACCATTTACAGCTCTAGACTAAACACGACTGCTATAAGAACAGTAACTTTTTAATCCTCACCAACTACAAAATAATCTCCCCTACTTTAAAGGGCTACATCCAAACTTCTCCCAATACACATATCTCAGAAATTGCTTTCAATACTCTTATCAATATTCTTCAAAACCATTTAGAAGAACAAAAATAGCTATAAAAAGGAAGACCTCTTAAAAATATCTATCATTCCTACAAATAGAGAATGAATCAGGAGCAGGGAAAACTCTGAAAGCAAAGTAAAGAGGTAGATCTGTAATTCTCCTCATAAACTGGGGGAAGGGGCAGATTTAGGGGGGCATAAGGAGGGCATGTCCCTACAGTTAGGTAGAAATATCCCCAATTAGGAAAGTCAAGGGAGGGAGGGAAGGAGGGAAAAGGAAGCAAGAACAGGATATATTTTTAACTTTTAGTAAACTTGATATAATCTTATCTGTTCAGAAGAGAGTATGCCGTGGTTTTTTATTTTGTTCTTTGCTGGGTCGGTAATAAACACAAAATGGAAAATGAACTTTTTTTTTTTTTAATTTCAAGTTCAACTGAAGGACAGAGTCTCACAGGCTCTAAGAACACTGGTATGGTTTTTGAAAGTAGGCCCATGCCCGGTAAATAAAAAGAGTTTACAGTCTTTTGTGTTATCATTAAAACATCAATTAAACCATTAACAGTTGTGACTAATCCAATGAAAGCCCCTGGGACTAGTTCTGAAGGGCAAGACTAATAGCTCATAAGTCCAATGTACTGTTCGGGGATTTTCATGACGTATATGGGCTTCACGGGATATGACCGGATCCATAACAAACAAAGCTGAAATGCTGAACTGGGTTCTCAACAGTAATGTCTTAGTAATCAAAGCTCCCAAACAACTAAAACAAATACATTCCGCTTATGCTCCAGATGCTAAAGTTTTCTCCAAGACTCACCTCCTGGAAATGTTTGAGGATATCATTAATGATGAACTCTTTAGTCTCATAGGGATGTACCCGAGTGAATGGATCCAGATTAATCACAGCATCTTCAAACCTAATCAACGGAAATCCCAAGGTACTTTTCAGGGCCTGGTTAGAGAGGAAAGGAAATGACATACTTCAGCCATATGAAGGTCTTTCAGGGACTGTAATTCTGGAGTCTAGGAAAGCTACAGTTCATGTTAACTTGCAAAGTCATATACATATCAGTCAGAAATAAACACTATTAGCTTCACAGCATAATTCCTTCTGGTCTGTTTTGCATCTGTGTGTTAATCGTGTTTTACTTTTTCACTGAAGGACACCACGCATACAGAAAAGTCTACTAATCAAATGCACTGTTCAATGATTTTTCCCAAGTAAACACAATCATGTAACCACTGCTCAGATCAGAAAATAGATTATCTCCATCTTAAAGGGTCCTCCTCCACCCTTCTGCCAAATCTCAGTCCCTACTGCTCCTACTTCCCTAAAGATAACCACTATTCTGATTCTATCATTACAGAATCCTTCTTCTGCTTTGAATCTTATATAAATGAAATCATCAGCACATACTTCATTGTGTAAGGCTTCTAATACTCAAATTAAGTATATGAGATTCACATTAGTTTGTTGTATATAGACATTAGTTCGTTGTATATAGTTGCAGTTTATTCATTTTGAACACCATATAGTATTTCACTAGATGAATAAAATACACTTTATTTGACTATTCTTCTGTTGAACATTTGAGTTGTTTCAAATTTTAGGTTATTATGAACAATTCTGCTATGAGCATTCTGATCATATCTTTTGGTGCACACTGGTAGGCATTTTTCTTGCATATATATTGAAGAACGGAATTGCTGTATCATCATAAAGAATGTACACGTTCAATCTTGATACACTGCCAATCAGTTTCAAAGTTGTTAAACCAGTTTACATTCCCTCCAGGAGTTGATGAAATTTCCTTTTATTTCACATCCTTATCAATGCTTGGTATAGACAACATTTTTTTTTTTAAAGTAGACATTCTCAAGGGTATGTAGTGGCATAACAATGTGGTTTGAATTTACATTTACCTGATGATGAATGAGATTAAGCATCTTTTAATACGCACACTGGCCACATGGACATCCTTTTTTATGAGGTACCATTTCTAGTGGCTTACTTTTTTCTTATTGCTTTGAAGGAGATTTTCTTATATATATATATATATATATATATATATATATATTTTTTTTTTTTTTACATAGGCAGCCACTGGGAACCGAACCTGGGTCCTCTGGCATAGCAGGCAAGCATTCTTGTCTGATGAGCCACCGTGGCCTGCCCTCTTACATATTCTGAATACAAGTCCTTTCGTAAATAGACATTGGAAATATCTTCTCCCACTCTGTGACTTGTTTTATTACTCTTCAAATGGTGTCTTTTGAAACCAGAAGTGCTTAATTTCAATGAAATCCAACCTATCAATTTTTTCCTTTATAGTAAAATTTTCTGTGTCCTGTATAAGAAATTATTATCTATACCAAGGTACTAAAGATACTCCTATATATTTATTTAGAAATTTTTTTAATTTTTTATTTATTATTTTATTTATGTATGTATTTTATTTGTTTATGTATGTATTTTATTTATGTATGTGTGTATTTTTTATTTATTTATGTATTTTTATTTATTTATGTATTTACTTTGAGAGCGAGACAAGAATTTTAATAAGGATTTACAAACTGGAGCAGATTCTTCCGACGGTATTCGAGAAATGGAAGTTAATGCTCCACAAAGGGGGTGGGGGGAGTGCAAGGGCTTATAAGGGTTTAGGACAAGGGTGCAAGAACAGAGTTTCAGTGCGGTCTCGTGACACAGGGGTTTGTTATCCACAGTGATCAAGGGAGAGGAGTTTCAACACTTTGCTTCCAATACTATCTGTACATTTTCCCCCGAAGATGTTTGATGACCTTTAATGTCCATCCCAGTCATGTAGGTGGCTAAGTGAAATGACCTGCTCTCAATATGGAGGGGAATCCCAAGCCATGGATGCCCACAATCCACCCCGATACAGCAAACTATGTTGACCATAGCTCAGATGCTGCAGACAAATTGCACAACAGTATAAACACGAGGAGCTCCCCCTAGAGAGATAACAACCCTACAAAGAGATGCCACCATGGCCAAGAAAGGGAAAGAAATAATTTCCCAGTTGGAAGGAATATGGGGAAAACAGTTACATAAGGTAGCAGGGTCATGCAGCTGTCCCCACACATAATGTTCTGTAAATGAGAAGATTTTTAGGCAACATTTGGAATTGCTGCATACAAAGGTAGTGTTACTTTATCCTTTGCTTCCCAAACTTCTTTTAAATTGCATGCAGTGGCATTGGCTGCTTGTTCTTCCTCGGAAACCATTCATAGGATTCCTAACAGGAAAACGCTATGGTGGCAGCTATTTGGCAGTCTCCTTTCTTCTTCCTCAAACTTAGTTATCCTGCTATCTGTTGTAAAACAGTTAGCAACTCTGTCCGAGTTTTCAGCGCATCGCCATACGCTTGCAGTGGTCCCCATTTGTCTGGGAGGGGACCCCCTACCCACATGGATGACAGAGGCCAATCTGTGATTTCTTCTACAGATGCTGCTTTAATCTTTGTTATTTCTCTTCTTCTATTTGCTTTGGGGTTAGTGTGCTGTTCCTTTTCAAGTTCCTCCAGGTGAGCAGTTAATTCCTCGATTTTCGCTCTTTCTTGTTTTTTAGTACAGGCATTTAGGGCAATAAATTTCCCTCTCAACACAGCCTGTGCTACATCCAATACATTCTGGTATGCTGTATTCTCGTTTTCATTCATCTCCAGATAGCTACAGATTTCTCTAGCAATTTCTTCTTTGATCCACTGGTTGTTTAAGAGTGTATTACTTGAGACCGGAAGATGGCGGCTTAGTAAGATGCGCGGGTCTTAGTTCCTCCTCCAGAACAGCTACTAAAGAAACAGAAACAGTACAGAACAGCTCCCGGAGCCACGACACAGACCAGAAAGACAGCATACCCCATTCTGGAACGGCTGAACCGGCTAAGAGAATCCGCTGCGGTGAGATCCACAAGAGGCACGCTCTTCCCTGGGCCGTGGCGGCTAGCGGCCGGAGCCCCTCCTTCCCTCCTTCTCGGGCTGGCTGGGAGATTTGGATCGGTGGTCCCTCAAGCCGCAGCGGTCGGCGCCCCCCCCATGCGCGGCTTCCCGGGACGGCTGGGAGATTTGGATCGGCACTCCCCCAAGCCACTTCGGCAGGTGACCCTCCCCCACAGTGAGAGTCTTTCAAACTTAAAGGAGCCACAGCATCTTTTACTGGTGGGACCCGCAGACAGACGAGCACCACATACTGGGCAGGATAAGAAAAACAAAGCCAAGAGACTTCACAGGAAAATCTTTCAACCTGCTGGGTCCCACACCCAGGAAATCTGATTAAATGCCCAGACGCCAGCAAAAAATAACAAATCACACCAGGAATATTGAAGATATGGCCCAGTGAAAGGAACAAACCAATAGCTCAAATGAGATACAGGAGCTGAGACAACTAATTCTGAATATACGAACAGAAATGGAAAACCTCTTCAAAAACCAAATCAATAAATTAAGGGAGGACATGAAGAAGACATGGGCTGAACAAAAAAAAGAAATGGAAAGTTTGAAAAAACAAATCACAGAACTTATGGGATTGAAGGACAAAGTAGAAAAGATGGAAAAAACAATGGATACCTACAATGGTAGATTTAAAGAGACAGAGGCTAGAATTAGTGAACTGGAGGATGGAACATCTGAAATCCAAAAAGAAACAAACTATAGGGAAAAGAATGGAAAAATTTGAGCTGGGGATCAGGGAATTGAATGATAATATGAAGCACACAAATGTACGTGTTGTGGGTGTCCCAGAAGGAGAAGAGAAGGGAAAAGGAGGAGAAAAACTAATGGAAGAAATTATCACTGAAAATTTCCCAACTCTTATGAAAGACCTAAAATTACAGATCCAAGAAGTGCAGCGCACCCCAAAGAGAATAGATCCAAATAGGCGTTCTCCAAGACACTTACTAGTTAGAATGTCAGAGGTCAAAGAGAAAGAGAGGATCTTGAAAGCAGCAAGAGAAAAACAGTCCATCACATACAAGGGAAACCCAATAAGACTATGTGTAGATTTCTCAGCAGAAACCATGGAAGCTAGAAGACAGTGGGATGATATATTTCAATCACTAAAACAGAAAAACTGCTAACCAAGACTTCTATATCCAGCAAAATTGTCCTTCAAAAATGAGGGAGAAATTAAAACATTTTCACACAAAAAGTCATTGAGAGAATTTGTGACCAAGAGACCAGCTCTGCAAGAAATACTAAAGGGAGAACTAGAGTCAGATATGAAAAGACAGAAGAGAGACATATGGAGAAGAATGTAGAAAGAAGGAAAACCAGATATGATATATATAATACAAAAGGTAAAATGGTAGAGGAAATATTACCCAAACAGTAATAAGACTAAATGTTAATGGACTGAATTCCCCAATCAAAAGATATAGATTGGCAGAATGGATTAAAAACCAGGATCCTTCTATATGCTGTCTACAGGAAACACATCTTAGACCCAAAGATAAACATAGGTTGAAAGTGAAAGGTTGGGAAAATATATTTCATGCACATAACAACCAGAAAAGAGCAGGAGGAGCTATACTAACATCCAACAAATTAGACTTCAAATGTAAAACAGTTAAAAGAGACAAAGAAGGATACTATCTACTAATAAAAGAAACAATTGAACAAGAAGACATAACAATCATAAATATTTATGCATCAAACCAGAATGCCCCAAAACACATGAGGAATACACTGCAATCACTGAAAAGGGAAATAGACACATCTACCATAATAGCTGGAGACTTCAATTCCCCACCCTCATCAATGGACAGAACATCTAGACAGAGGATCAATAAAGAAATAGAGAATTTGAATATTACAATAAATGAGCTAGACTTAACAGACATTTATAGGACATTACACCCCACAACAGCAGGATACACCTTTTTCTCAAGTGGTCATGGATCATTCTCAAAGATAGACCATATGCTGGGTCACAAAACAAGGCTCAACAAATTTAAAAAGATTGAAATCATACACAACACTTTCTCGGATCATAAAGGAATGAAGTTGGAAATCACTAACAGGCCGAGTGCCAGAAAATTCACAAATACGTGGAGGCTCAACAACACACTCTTAAACAACAAGTGGGTCAAGGAAGAAATTGCAAGAGAAATTAGTAAATATCTCGAGGAAAATGAAAACGAAAACACAACATATCAAAAGCTATGGGAAACAGCAAAGGCAGTGCTAAGAGGGAAATTTATTGCCCTAAATGCCTATATCAGAAAAGAAGAAAAGGCAAAAATTCAGGAGTTAACTGTCCACTTGGAAGAACTGGAGAAAGAACAGCAAACTAATCCCAAAGCAAGCAAAAGGAAAGAAATAACAAAGATTAGAGCAGAAATAAATGAAATTGAGAACATGAAAACAATAGAGAAAATCAATAAGACCAGAAGTTGGTTCTATGAGAAAATCAATAAGATTGATGGGCCCTTAGCAAGATTGACAAAAAGAAGAGAGAGGACGCAAATAAAGAACATCAGAAATGGAAGAGGAGACATAACCACTGACCTCACAGAAATAAAGGAGGTAATAACAGGATACTATGAACAACTTTATGCTAATAAATACAACAATTTAGATGAAATGGATGGGTTCCTGGAAAGGCATGAACAACCAACTTTGACTCAAGAAGAAATAGATGACCTCAACAAACCAATCACAAGTAAAGAAATTGAATCAGTCATTCAAAAGCTTCCCAAAAGGAAAAGTCCAGGACCAGACGGCTTCACATGTGAATTCTACCAAACATTCCAGAAAGAATTAGAACCAACTCTGCTCAAACTCTTCAAAAAAATCGAAGTGGAGGGAAAGCTACCTAATTCATTCTATGAAGCCAACATCATCCTCATACCAAAGCCAGACAAAGATATTACAAAAAAAGAAAACTACAGAACAATCTCTCTAATGAATACAGATGCAAAAATCCTCAACAAAATTCTAGCAAATCGAATCCAGCAACACATTAAAAGAATTATACATCATGACCAAGTAGGATTCATCCCAGGTATGCAAGGATGGTTCAACATAAGAAAATCAATTAATGTAATACACCATATCAACAAATCAAAGCAGAAAAATCACATGATCATCTCAATTGATGCAGAGAAGGCATTTGACAAGATTCAACATCCTTTCCTGTTGAAAACACTTCAAAGGATAGGAATACAAGAGAACTTCCTTAAAATGATAAAGGGAATATATGAAAAAACCACAGCTAATATCATCCTCAATGGGAAAAACTGAAAGCTTTCCCCCTAAGATCAGGAACAAGACAAGGTTGTCCACTATCACCACTGTTATTCAACATCATGTTGGAAGTTCTAGCCAGAAAAATTAGACAAGAAAAAGAAATACAAGACATCAAAATTGGAAAGGAAGAAGAAAAACTATCACTGTTTGCAGACGATATGATACTATACGTCGAAAACCCGGAAAAATCCACAACAAAACTACTAGAGCTAATAAACGAATACAGGGAAGTGGCAGGTTACAAGATCAACATTCAAAAATCTGTAGCATTTCTATACACTAGCAATGAGCAAGCTGAGGGGGAAATCAAGCAACGAATTCCATTTACAATTGCAACTAAAAGAATAAAATACTTAGGAATAAATTTAACTAAAGAGACAAAAGACCTATACAAAGAAAACTAAAAAAAACTGTTAAAAGAAATCACAGAAGACCTAAACAGATGGAAGGGCATACCATGTTCATGGATTGAAAGACTAAATATAGTTAAGATGTCAGTTCTACCTAAATTGATTTACAGATTCAATGCAATACCAATCAAAATCTCAACAACTTATTTTTCAGAAATAGAAAAACCAATAAGCAAATTTATCTGGAAGGGCAGGGTGCCCCGAATTGCTAAAAGTATCTTGAGGAAAAAAAACGAAGTTGGAGGTCTCACGCTGCCTGACTTTAAGGCATATTATGAAGCCACAGTGGTCAAAACAGCATGGTATTGGCATAAAGACAGATACATCGACCAATGGAATCGAACAGAGTGCTCAGATATAGACCCTCTCATCTATGGACATTTGATCTTTGATAAGGCAGTCAAGCCAGCTCACCTGGGACAGAACAGTCTCTTCAATAAATGGTGCCTAGAGAACTGGATATCCATATGCAAAAGAATGAAAGAGGACCCATATCTCACAGCCTACACAAAAGTTAACTCAAAATGGATCAAAGATGTAAACATTAGGTCTAAGACCATAAAACAGTTAGAGGAAAATGTTGGGAGATATGAAACTTACAATTGGAGGTGGTTTTATGGACCTTAAACCTAAAGCAAGAGCACTGAAGAAAGAAATAAATAAATGGGAGCTCCTCAAAATTAAACACTTTTGTGCATCAAAGAACTTCATCAAGAAAGTAGAAAGACTGCCTACACAGTGGGAGACAATATTTGGAAACGACATATCGGATAAAGGTCTAGTATCCAGAATTTATAAAGAGATTGTTCAACTCAACAACAAAATGACAGCCAATCCAATTAAAAAATGGGAAAAAGACTTGAACAGACACCTCTCAGAAGAGGAAATACAAATGGCCAAAAGGCACATGAAGAGATGCTCAATGTCCCTGGCCATTAGAGAAATGCAAATCAAAACCACAATGAGATATCATCTCACACCCACCAGAATGGCCATTATCAACAAAACAGAAAATGACAAGTGCTGGAGAGGATGTGGAGAAAGAGGCACACTTATCCACTGTTGGTGGGAATGTCAAAATGGTGCAACCACTGTGGAAGGCAGTTTGGCGGTTCCTCAAAAAACTGAATATAGAATTGCCATACGACCCAATAATTACCATTGCTAGGTATCTACTCAAAGGACTTAAGGGCAAAGACACAAACGGACATTTGCACACCAATGTTTATAGCAGCATTATTTACAATTGCAAAGAGATGGAAACAGCCAAAATGTCCATCAACAGACGAGTGGCTAAACAAACTGTGGTATATACATACGATGGAATACTATGCAGCTTTAAGACAGAATAAACTTCTGAAGCATGTAATAACATGGATGGACCTAGAGAACATTATGCTGAGTGAGTTTTGCCAAAAACTAAAGGACAAATACTGTATGGTCCCACTGATATGAACCAACATTAGAGAATAAACTTGGAATGTGTCATTGGTAACAGAGACCATCAGGAGTTAGAAACAGGGTAAGACAATAGGTAATTCGAGCTGAAGGGTTACAGACTGTGCAACAGAACTAGATACAAAAACTCAAAAATGGACAGCACAATACTATCTAATTGTAATTATGTTAAAACACTGAATGAGGCTGCATCTGAGCTATAGTGTTTTTTTTGTGTTTTTTGTTTTTTTCTTCTTCCTTTTATATATTTTTATCTTTATTATTTTTATTTTTTTTCTATATTATCATTCTATATCTTTTTCTGTTGTTTTGCTAGTTCTTTTCATAAATCAATGCAAATGTACTAAGAAACGATGATCATGCATCTATGCTATGATATTAAGAATTACTGATTGCATATGTAGAATGGAATGATTTCTAAATGTTGTTAATTTTTTTTAATTATTAAAAAAAAAGAGTGTATTATTTAATCTCCATATATTTGTGAAAGTTCTCCTTCTTTGGTGGTTATTGATAGCTAGCTTTCTTCCATTGTGATCAGAGAAAGTGCTTTGAATAATTTTAATGTGTTTAAATGTATAAAGACTAGTTTTGTGCCCCAGCATATGATCTATTCTAGAGGATGCTCCATGAGCACTAGAGAAGAATGTATATCCTGGTGTTTTGGGGTGTAATGACCTATGTATGTCTATAAGGCCTAATTCATTTATCAGTTTTCTTGACGAGCCTCCGTTTGGTTATTCTATCTATAGAGGAGAGTGGTGTATTGAAGTCTTCTACTATTATTGTTGAAACATCTGTCACTCCCTTCATTTTTGCCAATGTCTCTCGCATGTATCGTGAGTGCCTTGACTGGGAGCATAAGCATTTATGATGGTTATTTCATCTTGTTGAATTGTCCCTTTTATTAATATATAGAGTCCTTCTTCGTCTCTTATGATATCTACTTTTAAAGTCTATTTTGTCCAATATTAGTACGGCTACTCCTACCTTCTTTTGGTTATAATTCATGTGGAAAATCTTTTTCCATCCTTTCACTTTCAATCTATTTACATTCTTGTGTCTCTTGTAAGCAGCAAACAGCTGAACTGTATTTCTTAATTCATTCTGGCAACCTGTATCTTTTAATTGCCCTCTAGTGCTCCCCAGCGGGAGATGGGCTGTTCACTCATAGAACCGCTCATCGGATGGTTTGTTCATTCAACAAATACTGTGTTTGCACTTACACAAGACACTTTGGTGTCTGGGATACAATAGGGAGGAAAACATCCAGGGGTCCCTACCCTCTTGGAGCCTGTGGATGCAGAGGGAGAGAGAAGCATTAAAGGCATGGGTCTGAGCTGCTGTCAGAGTTTAGTCCGTTAGCATTCAAAGTTATTTTTGAGAAGGCGTTTCTTGAATCCACCTTCTTATCTTTTGGATTTTATTTGTCAGATCTGTATTTTCTTTTCTTCCTTTCTCTTTTTATCCTTTAAGTTACCCTTACTGATACTCTTCAATTCTGTGCCCTCCTCCAGACCTCCAACTCCTGTCTTTTTTTCAACTGGCAGAACTCCCTTTAGTAGCTCTTGTAGGGCCAGTCTCTTATTGACAAATTCTTTTAGGATTTTTTTGTCTGTGAAAATTTTTATCTCTCCCTCAGTTTTGAAGGACAATTTGGCTGGGTACAGAATTCTTGGCTAGAAGTCTTTCTCTTTCAGGATCTTAAATATATCATACCACTGCCTTCTCACCTCCATAGTGCTAGTTGAGTAGTCTGAAATCAGTCTTATATGGTTATCCTTGTATGGAATAAACTGTTTTTCTCTTGCCACTTTCAGGATTTTCTGCTTCTCTTCAACATTTCACAGACTGATTAGTATGTGTCTTGGGGAGGCCTATTTGGATTTATTTTATTTGGAGTTTGTTGAACATATTTGATTTGCATATTTCTGTCCCTTCTAAGGGTTAGGAAGTTTCCCCCCATTATATTCTCAACTAATCTTCCTAGCCCTTTACTGTTTTCTTCTCCTTCTGGGACACTAATGATTCCTATATTTGTAAACTTTGTTTTGCCTAGGATTTTTATCAGGTATGCACTGAATCTACAGATTAATTTGAGGAGAAATGATAGCTTTACAATATATTGAATCATCCCATATAATAACCTGACATATCCCTTTGCTTATTAACATTTTTCATTTCTCTCAATAAAGTTTGTTTCCTATGTAGATGCATCATACATATTTTATTGGATTCATTATTAAGTTTTTGTGGTAGATTAAAAACGGCCACAAAGTATTCACAGATTCTCCTACAAAGAGGTGGAGTCTACTTCCTCACTACTTAGATCTGTCCTAATTGTGCTTTGCTTGGACCAAAAGAATGCAGTAGAGCAGTATATGACTTCTGAGTCTTGGACTCAAGAGGTCTTGCAGCTTCTGCTTTGCCCTTTTTGAAAAAGCTGGGACTACTTTCTTGATGAAAAACCATGAGGAAAGAAGGGTTCTGCTGACAGCCAGCACCAACTGCCTGCATGTGAGGTCATCTCACACCATTCAGTCTCAGGTGAGGTGCCAAATTACTGCCACCACATGAATAACCACACGTGAGCTCAAAAGAAGAAGCACGTAGCAAGAGCACAGCACAGAATGCTGGCCCACAGAACTGTGAATGGGTAAAGCAGTCGTTATTTTAAACCTTATGTTTTGGGGTGGCCTGTTACACAGTAATAAGTAATGATATAACATTTGATGTCTTCTTAACTTCACTGTAATGATCTTTCAAATTCTTTTTCTATACAATGGTTGCTGACATATAGAAATACAATTGCTTTTTTGTGCTTTATCTCCAGTTGCCTTGCTAAATTTAGTTATTCATCCTAATTATTTACCTGTACATTCTTTTAGGTTTTCTTGAAGTACAATCATGTTGTCTGCAAATAGTTTTGATTTTTCCTTTTTGTTCTAATGTTTTTTCTTTTTGAAAAAAAATCTTGTCTTGCACTGGCTAAGATCTATAGTATAATAGTGAATAGAAGTGGTGGGAGTAGGCATTCTGATCTCATTCCTAATCTCAAGGGAAAACTTTTAATACCTTACCATTAAATACAAGGTTTGCTGAAGCTTTTTCATAGACAACGTTTATCAGATTAAGGCAGGTCTCTTCTATTCCTAGTTTGCTAAGTTTTCATTGTGAATGAATGTTGAATTTTATCAAATAGTTTTTCTATACGTACCGGCTGATTAAATGATTTTTTTCTCTTTTCATCTGTTGATGTACGAATTACATGACTGATTTCCAAATATTAAAATAGCCTTGTATCCCTGGATTAAACTCAACTTGGTTATGATCTCTTTTTCTTCTTATACTGTGCTGTATCCTGATTTGCCAATTTTGTTTAGATTTTTTTTCACCTATGACCATGAAAAAAATTGGGTCTATAATCAACTGATTTTTTTTTTAAGATATCATTCCATTCTACATATAAATCAGTAATTCTTAATATCATCACATAGTTGCATATTCATCATTTCTTAGATCATTTGCATCAATTTAGAAAAAGAAATAAAAAGACAACAGAAAAAGAAATAAAACGATAATAGAGAAAAAAAGATTATACATACCATACCCCTTACACCTCGCTTTCATTTATCACTAGCATTTCAAACTAAATTTATTTTAACATTTGTTCCCCCCAACTATTTATTTTTATTCCATATGTTCTACTCTTCTGTTGATATAGTAGCTAAAAGGAGCATCAGACACAAGGTTTTCACATTCACAGAGTCTCACTGTGAAAGCTATATCATTGTTCAAACATCATCAAGAAACGTGGTTACTGGAACACAGCTCTACATTTTCAGGCAGTTCCTTTCAGCCTCTCCACTACATCTTGAACAACAAGGTGATATTTACTTAATGCATAAGAATAACCTCCAGGATAACCTCTCGACTCTGTTTGGACTCTCTCAGCCATTGACACTTAGTCTTATTTCACTCTTCCCCTTTGGTCGAGAAGGTTCTCTCAATCTCTTGATGTTAATTCTCAGCTCATTCTAGGGTTTTTCTCAGTCCCTTGATGCTGAGTCTCAGCTCATTCCAGGATTTCTGTTCCACGTTGTCAGGAAGGTCCACACCCCTGGGAGTCATGTCCCACTCAGAGAGGGGGAGGGTGGTGAGACTGCTCGTCATGTTGGCTGGAGAGAGAGGCCACATCTGAGCAACAAAAGAGGCTCTCTCGGGGGTGGCTCTTAGGCCTAAATTTTAAGTAGACTTGACCTATTCTTTGTGGGGTTAAGTTTCATATGAACAAACCCCAAGACTGGGGGCTCAGCCTACAGCTTTGGTTGTCCACACTGCTTGTCAGACTATAAAGAATTCAGCTTGGGGAAGTTGAATTTCTCCCCACTCTCACCACTCCCCGAAGGGGGCTTGCAAATACTTTTCTAGTCACTGATCAAATCACCCTGGGATTCATCGGGGCATCACTCTGGACAAACCAACAAAACCTCATGTCCTACCTGAGGTTCCAAGTACTTATGACATTCAATCAAACTATATACATTATATTAGGAAATGCTCTAGTCAAAATATAAATTTTGTAACAAATAAACATTTTTTGCTTTAGTCTCACACATAAGGTGACATTTTAAAGTATTAATTATCATCTATTTTCAGCACCCTGCAATGATGACATTCCTTTGTTCTTCATGAAAAACATTTTTAAAATTTGTACATTGCACATTTCACTATTTTTATACACTCTAGCCATTCCTAGATTATACCATCTCGATCTTTAACATCTATCTTTCTTTCTGATTTCATTTATGTCCCCAGCCCTCCTCCCTCTGTCATTCTCACATGCAGCTTCATTCAGTGTTTTAACATAATTACATTACAGTTAGATAGTATTGTGCTGTCCATTTCTGAGTTTTTGTATCCAGTCCTGTTGCACAGTTTGTACCCCTTCAGGTCCAATTACCCAATATCTTACCCTATTTCTATCTCCTGATGGTATCTGTTACCAACAAAATATTCCACGTTTATTGACTAATGTCAGTTCCTATCAGTGAGACCATACAGTATTTGTCCTTTAGTTTTTGGCTAGTCTCACTCAGCATAATCTTCTCAAGGTCCATCCATGTTGTTACATACTTCATAAGTTCATTCTGTCTTAAAGCTGCATAATATTCCATCGTATGTATATACCACAGTTTGTTTAGCCAATCATCTGTTGATGGACATTTTGGTTGTTTCCATCTCTTTGCAACTGTAAATAATGCTGCTATAAATATTGGTGTGCAAGTGTCCGTTTGTGTCTTTGCCCTTAAGTCCTCTGAGTAGATACCTAGCAATGGTATTGCTGGGTCATATGGCAATTCTATATTCAGCTTTTATTTATTTATTTTTTAAATTCCAAAAGGGGAATTTAATAAGTTACAAGTTTACAGTTCTAAACCGATGAAAATTTCCAAATACAGACCCCCACAAGAGGTTGCCTTCACTCAAGAAAGGCTGATGCGTCAGGAACACCTCTGTCCGCTGGGTAGTCACATGGCTGGCAGCTGCTGGTCCCTTCCTCCTGGGCTCTGCTGCTTTCAGCCTCTGTTCCTGTGGGGGTTCCTCACTTTGTTTCTCGAGGGCTGGCCTTTATATTCAGCTTTTTGAGGAACGGCCAAACTGCCTTCCACAGTGGTTGCACCATTTGACATTCCCACCAACAGTGGATAAGTGTGCCTCTTTCTCTACATCCTCTCCAGCACTTGCCATTTTCTGTTTTGTTGGTAATGGCCATTCTGGTGGGTGTGAGATGATATCTCACTGTGGTTTTGATTTGCATTTCTCTAATGGCCAGGGACGTTGAGAATCTCTTCATGTGCCTTTTGGCCATTTGTATTTCCTCTTCTGAGAAGTGTCTGTTCAAGTCTTTTCCCATTTTGTAATTGGATTGGCTGTCATTTTGTTGTTGAGTTGAACAATCTCTTTATAAATTCTGGATACTAGACCTTTATCTGATATGTCGTTTCCAAATATTGTCTCCCACTGTGTAGGCTGTCTTTTTACTTTCTTGATGAAGTTCTTTGATGCGCAAAAGTGTTTAATTTTGAGGAGCTCCCATTTATTTATTTTTCTTCAGTGCTCTTGCTTTAGGTGTAAGGTCCATGAAACCGCCTCCAATTATAAGATTCATAAGATATTTCCCTATGCTTTCCTCTAACTGTTTTCATGGTCTTAGACCTAATGTTTAGATCTTTGATCCATTTTGAGTTAACTTTTGTATAGGGTGTGAGATACGGGTCCTCTTTCATTCTTTTGCATATGGATATCCAGTTCTCTAGGTACCATTTATTGAAGAGACTGTTCTGTCCCAAATGAGTTGGCTTGACTGCCTAATCAAAGATCAAATGTCCATAGATGAGAGGGTCTATATTTGAGCACTCTATTCGATTCCATTGGTCAATATATCTATCTTGATGCCAGTAACATGCTGTTTTGACCACTGTGGCTTCATAATATGCCTTAAAGTCCGGCAGCATGAGACCTCCAGCTTTGTTTTTTTTCCTGAAGATACTTTTAGCAATTTGGAGCACCCTGCCCTTCCAGATAAATTTGCTTATTGGTTTTTCTATTTCTGAAAAATAAGTTGTTGGGATTTTGATTGGTATTGCATTGAATCTGTAAATCAATTTAGGTAGAACTAACATCTTAACTATATTTAGTCTTCCAATCCATGAACACAGTATGCCCTTCCATCTATTTAGGTCTTCTGTGATTTCTTTTAACAGTTTTTTGTAGTTTTCCTTGTATAGGTCTTTTGTCTCTTTAGTTAAATTTATTCCTAAGTATTTTATTCTTTTAGTTGCAATTGTAAATGGAATTCGTTGCTTGATTTCCCCCTCAGCTTGCTCATTGCTAGTGTATAGAAATGCTACAGATTTTTGAATGTTGATCTTGTAACCTGCCACTTCCCTGTATTCGTTTATTAGCTCTAGTAGTTTTGTTGTGGATTTTTCCGGGTTTTCGACGTATAGTATCATATCATCTGCAAACAGTGATAGTTTTTCTTCTTCCTTTCCAATTTTGATGTCTTGTATTTCTTTTTCTTGTCTAATTTTTCTGGCTAGAACTTCCAACATGATGTTGAATAACAGTGGTGATAGTGGACAACCTTGTCTTGTTCCTGATCTTAGGGGGAAAGCTTTCAGTTTTTCCCATTGAGGATGATATTAGCTGTGGTTTTTTCATATATTCCCTTTATCATTTTAAGGAAGTTCTCTTGTATTCCTATCCTTTGAAGTGTTTTCAACAGGAAAGGATGTTGAATCTTGTCAAATGCCTTCTCTGCATCAATTGAGATGATCATGTGATTTTTCTGCTTTGATTTGTTGATATGGTGTATTACATTAATTGATTTTCTTATGTTGAACCATCCTTGCATATCTGGGATGAATCCTACTTGGTCATGATGTATAATTCTTTTAATGTGTTGCTGGATTCGATTTGCTAGAATTTTGTTGAGGATTTTTGCATCTGTATTCATTAGAGAGATTGGTCTGTAGTTTTCTTCTTTTTGTAATATCTTTGTCTGGCTTTGGTATGAGGATTATGTTGGCTTCATAGAATGAGTTAGGTAGCTTTCCCTTCTCTTCAGTTTTTTTGAAGGGTTTGAGCAGGATAGTTACTAATTCTTTCTGGAATGTTTGGTAGAATTCACCTGTGATGCCATCTGGTCCTGGACTTTTCTTTTTGGGGAGCTTCTTAATGGCTGATTTCATTTCTTTACTTGTGATTGGTTTGTTGAGGTCATCTGTTTCTTCTCGAGTCAAAGTTGGTTGTTCATGCCTTTCTAGAAAATTGTTCATTTCATCTACATTGTCGTGTTTATAAGCATAAAGTTGTTCATAGTATCCCGTCATTACTTCCTTTATTTCTGTGGGGTCAGAGGTTATGTCTCCTATTCCATTTCTGATCTTATTTATTTGCAGCCTCTTCCTTCTACTTTTTGTCAATCTTACTAAGGGCCCATCAATCTTATTTATTTTCTCATAGAGCCAGCTTTTGATTTTGTTGATTTTCTCAATTGTTTTCATATTCTCAATTTCATTTATTTCTCCTCTAATCTTCATTATTTCTTTCCTTTTGCTTGTTTTGGGGTTACTTTGCTGTTCTTTCTCTACTTCTTCCAAGTGGAAAGTTAATTACTCGATTTTTGCCCTTTCTTGTTTTTTGATATAGGCATTTAGGGCTATAAATTTCCCTCTTAGCACAGCCTTTGCTGCATCCCATAAGTTTTGATATGTTGTGTTTTCATTTTCATTCGCCTCGAGATATTTACTGATTTCTCTTGTAATTTCTTCCTTGACCCACTGGTTGTTTAAGAGTGTGTTGTTGAGCTTCCACGTATTTGTGAGTTTTCTGGCACTCTGCCTATTATTAATTTCCAGCTTCATTCCTTATGATCTGAGAAAGTGTTGTGTGTGATTTCAATCTTTTTAAATTTATGGAGACTTGCTTTGTGACCCAGCATATGGTCTAACTTTGAGAATGATCCATGAGTACTTGAGAAAAAGGTGTATCCTGTTGTTGTGGGGTGTAATGTTCTATAAATGTCTGTTAAGTCTAGCTCATTTATTGTAATATTCAGCTTCTCTGTTTCTTTATTGATCCTCTGTCTAGATGTTCTGTCCATTGATGAGGGTGGGGAATTGAAGTCTCCAACTATTATGGTAGATGTGTCTATTTCCCTTTTCAGTATTTGCAGTGTTTGCCTCACATATTTTGGGGCATTCTTGTTTGGTGCATAAATATTTATGATTGCTATGTCTTCTTGTTGAATTGTTCCTTTTATTAGTACATAGTATCCTTCTTTGTCTCTTTTAACTGTTTTACATTTGAAGTCTAATTTGTTGGATATTAGTATAGCTACTCCTGCTCTTTTCTGGTTATTTGCATGAAATATCTTTTCCCAACCTTTCACTTTTAACCTATGTTTATCTTTGGGTCTAAGATGTGTTTCCTGTAGACAGCATATAGAAGGATCCTGTTTTTTAATCCATTCTGCCAGTCTATGTCTTTTGATTGGGGAGTTCAATACATTAACATTTAGTGTTATTACTGTTTGGGTAGTACTTTCCTCTACCACTTTGCCTTTTGTATTTTATATGTCATATCTAATTTCCCTTCTTCCTACACTCTTCTCCACACCTCTGTCTTCTGTCTTTTCGTATCAGTCTCTAGTGCTCCCTTTAGTATTCCTTGCAGAGCTGGTCTCTTGGCCGCGAATGTTCTCAGTGACTTTTTGTCTGAAAATGTTTTAATTTGTCCCTCATTTTTTGAAGGACAATTTTGCTGGGTATAGAATTCTTGGTTGGCAGTTTTTCTCTTTTAGTAATTTAAATAAATCATCCCACTGTCTTCTCGCCTCCATGGTTTCTGCTGAGAAATCTACACATAGTCTTATTGGGTTTCCCTTGTATGTGACGGATTGCTTTTGTCTTGTTGCTTTCAAGATCCTCTCTTTCTCTTTGACCGCTGACATTCTGACTAGTAAGTGTCTTGGAGAACGTCTATTTGGATCTATTCTCTTTGGGGTGCGCTGCACTGCTTGGATCTGTAATTTAAGTCTTTCATAAGAGTTGGGAAATTTTCAGTGATAATTTCTTTCATTAGTTTTTCTCCTCCTTTTCCCTTCTCTTCTCCTTCCGGGATACCCACAACACGTATATTTGTGTGCTTCATATTATCATTCAATTCCCTGAGTCCCTGCTCATACTTTCCATTCTTTTCCCTATAATTTCTGTTTCGTTTTGGATTTCAGATGTTCCATCCTCCAGTTCACTAATCCTAACCTCTGTCTCTTGAAATCTACCACTGTAGGTTTCCATTGGTTTTTCATCTCTTCTACTGTATCTTTCATTCCCGTAAGTTCTGTGATTTGTTTTTTCAGACTTTTCATTTCTTCTTTTTGTTCATTCCTTGCCTTCTTCATGTCCTCCCTCAATTCATTGATTTGGTTTTTGAAGAGGTTTTCCATTTCTGTTCATATATTCTGAATTAATTTTTTCAGCTCCTGTATCTCATTTGAACTATTGGTTTGTTCCTTTGACTGGGCCATATCTTCAATTTTCCTGGTGTGATTTGTTATTTTTTGCTGGGTCTAGACATTTAATTACCTTAATTAGTTTATTCTGGAGATTGCTTTCACTTATCTTACCTAGGGTTTTCTTGCTAGATGAGTTTGTTGTCTATCTGTTCTTTGACCTTCAGTTCAGCTTTTTCTGGGCCTTTAGCTTAAGTTTTATTTAACAGAGGGTAATTTTTCAGTTCTTGTTTTCTTGTTTCTTGTCCTGCTTGTAAGGTGCCTTTTCCCTCCCCACCCTTAGGAGGGTCTACATAGGTATTACAGGCTTCAGCCGGGTTTTCCCGGACTAAACTGGCCTCCTATCAGGGGGAAGGAGTCACCTGCGTCAGTTTTCCCTGAGGGTGAGACCCAGCAGGTTGAAAGACTTTCCTGTGAAGTCTCTGGGCTTTGTTTTTCTTATCCTGCCCAGTATGTGGCCCTTGTCTGCCTGCGGGTCCCACCAGCAAAAGATGTTGTGGCTCCTTTAACTTTGGAAGGCTCTCCCTGCTTGGGGCGTGGTGGAGACAGAGGAGAGTTTGTAGGCTGTTTTTTTTTATTATTATTATTAATTAACGGGAAAAAAAGAAATTAACATAACATTTAGAAATCATACCATTCTACATATGCAATCAGTAATTCTTAACATCATCACATAGATGCATGATCATCGTTTCTTAGTACATTTGCATCGGTTTAGAGGAACTAGCAACACAACAGAAAAAGATATAGAATGTTAATATAGAGAAAAGAAATAAAAGCAATAATAATAGTAAAAACAAAACAAAACAAAAACCCTATAGCTCAGATGCAGCTTCATTCAGTGTTTTAACATGATTACTTTACACTTAGGTATTATTGTGCTGTCCATTTTTGAGTTTTTGTATCTAATCCTGTTGCACAGTCTGTATCCCTTCAGCTCCAATTACCCATTATCTTACCCTGTTTCTAACTCCTGCTGGACTCTGTTACCAATGACATATTCCAAGTTTATTCTCAAATGTCCGTTCACATCAGTGGGACCATACAGTATTTGTCCTTTAGTTTTTGGCTGGACTCACTCAGCATAATGTTCTCTAGGTCAATCCATGTTACTACATGCTTCATAAGTTTATCTTGTCTTAAAGCTGCATAATATTCCATCGTATGCATATACCACAGTTTGCTCAGCCATTCTTCTGTTGATGGACATTTTCGCTGTTTCCATCTCTTTGCAATTGTAAATAACGCTGCTATAAACATTGGTGTGCAAATGTCCGTTTGTGTCTTTGCCCTTAAGTCCTTTGAGTAGATACCTAGCAATGGTACTGCTGGGTCATATGGCAATTCTATATTCAGCCTTCTGAGGAACCGCCAAACTGCCTTCCACAGTGGTTGCACCATTTGACATTCCCACCAACAGTGGATAAGTGTGCCTCTTTCTCTGCATCCTCTCCAGCACTTGTCATTTTCTGTTTTGTTGATAATGGCCATTCTGGTGGGTGTAGGCTGATTTTAATGGCTTCAAATTGCCAAGCCCTGGGGTCTGAATTCCTTGAGAGAGGGGTTCCACCTAAGTTGGGCTTCACCCCTCCTCTGGGGAACAGGCGGGAGACAGCCTTGAAAGCAGTCTGTCTGGGTATGCCTGGGGCAGTTGCAGTCCGACTAGTCCCACCACTGGATCCAGAGGCAGCCAAGCCTCCATAGAAACAGCCACAAAAACTTCCGTTTCGTCCCCTTTCCTCTTTTTCGGGTAGCCCAATAAGCGACCTCCGCCTTGACCAGTTTCACCTGAGCTAGGGGCCTATTCTTAGTAGTCCGAATTTGTTCATTAATGCCACAATTGGTGTTTGGTTGGACTCAGTCCCTGGTACTGTTAGAGTCTCTTTCCTTTCCCTCCAGGAAGCCGCCTGTGGGGGGGGGGGGAGCCGGGCGCCAGCCGCCGCACCTTGCGGAACTCATGGTTCCAGAGACTCGCAGCTGGTCCAACTGGTCCAGACTGGGGTACGCTCTGTGTCCGGTCACTATCGTGGCTCCAGGAGTTGTTCTGTACTGTTTCTGGTTATTAAGTAGTTGTTTTGGAGGACGAACTAAAACGCAGACATTGCTAAGCCACCATCTTGGCCCCTCCCAACTGATGTTTTAATACATAGAAGTTTCTGGGAAGCCTCTTGAACACATTATTTATAGTTATTCTAAATTCTGTGTCTGATTATACCAACATCTGGATAACTTGGGGGTCTTTTTTTAGTGTCTATTTTTTTCTTTTGGCCCTATCTCTCAGTTGGCCTGACAACTTGTGATTGAATGTGTCACTTTGTATGAAAACATGTAGACTATAGATGAGTCTTTGGCTTCTGATTGGCAGTATAAGAGGTACACACTTTAATCTAATCAAGGTTTAAATGTTTTTTTCCCCCAAGGCTAGGTTTCAGTCTTTGTAGGGCCTGATATAGACCTTTAGTAGTCCCTAATGTAAATCAAACCATCCCTCTACTTTTAGTCTCCCCAGCACCACAAAGTTGTTATAAGTTTTATTTAGAAACAAGCACCCTCCTGGGCTGCTGCTTTTCATTTGGCATCTCTCAGACTTGGTCACTTAGACATCGGCAAATGCCTCCACAAGAAGTGTCTTAGAGTATTCAGGTCTTCTCTTTGCATGCCCCTTCTCTGTGAGATAACAGTGCCTTAAGCCCCAGCTCTCTTAATAGAAATGGAGTTTAACTTTTGCCTTCTTAGCCCCATAAGTGTGCCAAAAAGTTCATTCTGATTCTCTGCCTTTTAGTAGCTACCTTTTGCTTGGCTTCTCTAGCTTTCTCCCTACACCATCGTGTAATTAATTAACAAGTTCTGATACTGAAAACAAGCTCCGAGCACAGATAAACCTGGAATAAGTACTAAAAGAACCAAGAGTTTTCACCTCAGCAGAATGGGGGTAGGAGTGACAGAAAAAAAACAAAATAAAACTACAGGCTTTTTGAGTTGGACAGCACAAAATACTGGAAAAAGGCTCGACCTCAAGAAAAGGGGGCACATAGAGTCTGGGAAAACACAGAGCCACGTACCAACTCAAGCTCTTGATTGGCACACCCAGGGAGCAAGGGTTGTTCTCTGAAAAGACTTTTTGCTTTTTTTTTTTTTAATTCCTTAACAGCTCATTAGATAGAACTGCAAGCACTCTCAGGCTCCAGCACTGCCCAGGTAAGGATGGAACTAAAGCATATCTGAGAGACAGAGTAACCAGTCAGGTAAAAGGGGTTAATTTCCTAAGGGGTGTAATCTTCCCCAAGAAAAAGGGAGTAGGCCCAGCTAAAGTGAGGGTCCTTCTATAAAAACCCTCAAAAAAATTCTTGAAAATTGCATCCAACAGCACATTAAAAGAATTATATACTATGACCAAGTGGGATATATTCCAGGTATGCAAGGCTGGTTCAACAAAAAAAATCAATTAATGTAATATACCATATCCATAGATCAAAGCAGAAAAACTACATGATCATCCTGCCAGGAAATGGAAACAGCCCAGGTTGTGCAATAGGACTGATTTTAAAAATTCAGAAATGGATAGCGCAATACTATCTGATGGTAGTACAATAATATCAGTCTACTGAATGAAGCTGCATATGAGTATGGTTGAGGAAGAAGGGCTGGGTGCATGTATGCAACCAGAAGGAAAGACAGAGGATAAAGACTGAGACGTATAACTCAGGAATGCCGAGAGGGGACAATGATGGTGACTAAATAGACAATAAAAAAAACATTTTTTATATATTTATATAAGATGATATATATATATATGTATATTTTTGCATAAGGAAAAACGAATGTAAAGTGTTAAAAATGCATGGTATACAGGAAAAAGTACAATCAATGCAAACTCAGTTCTATAGTCAACAACAAAATTGTAATATGCTTCCAGTGAATGTAACAAAGGCATTATGCCAAAAACTAAATGTCAACAAGCTGGGTGGCAGTGGGGGGAGTAGGAGAGCTGGTGGTGGTCATGGTGAGCAGGAGGGGTAATGGATTCTTTGTGGAAGAAAAGGATATGTCTTCTTATAGATTATGGTGGGGAAGGCATGTATTTATTTAGGTTAGATTGTATGATATATAAATAAAACTGTTTAAAAATGAACAGAGAGAAACAAGTGCTAGAGAAAATGTGGATAAAAAGATGCACCTATTCACTGTTGGTAGGGAAACTGAGAGATGCAACCCGTCCGAGGGGCAGCATACTGGTTCAACAGCAGGCTTGGGGTACGGTTGCCATATGATCCTGCAACCCCACTGCTAGGTATATACCTGGAGGAACTGAGAGTGGAGACACAAATGGACATTTGCACACTGGTATTCGTGGCAGCAGTGTAACTGAAGGGAGGGGAGGGAACTGTGGAATATACATACAGTGGACTATTGAGCAGTTCCAAGAGGAAATGAAGTTGTGAATGAACCTCAAGGACAGTATGTTGAATGAAATGGCAGAAACAAAAAGACAAATATTATCTTGCCTCACCCAAATGGACTAACTTTAATGTACAAACTCAAGAGAACTAAACTTATATAGAGCATGCGTAATCCTAGGTTGGGGCCTATTATAAAGGGTCCTAGATTTGTAAGCTCTTACAGCAGTCACATATATTTAAGAGTTCTAACTAAATTTTGAGATATTGAGCTTTTTGAGTATAACCTGGTCGTTCCCTGAAACTTCCGGTATGTATCTGACACCTGATGCTCTGAGTTAAAGCAATGGCCTATGAAAGTCAGCATTCCCCCATACAGCAACTGTTTAACAAGGTGAAAAAGTGATCAGACTTCAACTAGAGATATGAATGAAGATGATTTGCATAGAACTAAGGTAAATCAGAATACAGGGTAAAGGATGATGGCTTATATTTTAAAGTTTGAACTTCTGTGTGAGACCAAAGGAAAAAACATTTATTTGGTGCAAAAGTTATATTTTGGGTAGCACATTATTTTATTTAACTTGTATGATCAGATTATTTGAACACCATTTTCGCATGGACTCTTGAATAGGGTATGAGATCCTGTTGGTTTGTACAGGTTAGTGTAATGCCATGATATATCCCAGAGTAATTTGAGCAGAGAATAAAAAAATATTTGCAAACTCCCCTTGAGGGACTGGGAAGAAAGGAGGCAACATTCAGCTTCCCCATCTGGGGAATTCCTGATATTCTTGCAAGCAGTGGGCACAATGAATACAACAGGATGTGCCCATGATCCTGGGGTTCACCCCTATGAAACTTATTCCTGCAAAGGAGAAGCTAAGCCTACTTATAATTATGCCTAACAGTTATCCCCAGAGAATCTCTTTTGTTCCTCACATGTGGCCTCTCTAAGCCAATCCAGCAGGTGAACTCGCTGCCCTACCCCCTACATAGGACATGACTCTGAGGGGTGTAAATCTCCCTGGCAACATGGGACAGGACTCCTGGGATGAGCCTGGACTCGTTATCATGGGATTGAGAAAGCCCTTTTGACCAAAAGGGGGGAGAGAGAAATGAGACAAAGAAAAGCTTTCAGTGGCTGAGAAATCACAAACAGAGTAGAAAGAGTATCCTGGAGATTATTCTTACGCATTATATCGATATCCCTTTTAAGTTTATGGTGTATTGAAGCAGCTAGAGGGAAGTACCTGTAACCGTTGAGCTATGATTCAGTAGCCTTGATTTTTTAAAATGATTGTCTAACTATATGATTTTTACAATATGACCGTATGATTATGAAAACCTTGTGTTGCTCCTTTTACACAGGGTATGGAGGGATGAGTAAAACAATAAGGATAAAAAATAAATAAATAATGGGGGGAAGGGTAAAAAATTGGGTAGATTGAAATAGTAGCGATCAATGAGAGGGAGGGGTAGGGGGTATGGGATGTATGAGTTTTTTTCTTTTTATTTCTTTTTCTGGAATGATGCAAATGTCTAAAAATGATCATGGAGACGAATACACAACTATGTGATGTTATTGTGAGCCACTGATAGTATACCATGTATGGACTGTATGAGTGTGAAGGTTTCTCAGTTAAAAAAAAAAAAAGCATATACCCAGGATTGGAACTGCTAGTTAAAAAGAACGAATATTTAGATTCTACTATAGAATGTCAAACCGTTTTCTAAAGTAGACTAGTTTGTATTTTCACCAGCAATGTGTGAGAATTCCCATTGCTTCATATGCTCTATATTGTAAGACTATAAAATTGTAACAAGTATTAAAAAAAAAAATTAAGCAGAGTAAATGTAGGGCTCACTCTACAGAATTTTGCTCTTCTTATCAAGCTTGGGCCCTAAAGTCCCAGCTATTTTGGTACCTGGCCTTCAAACAAAAGTTTTTCTCCCCTACCTAGAGTTTCTTACAGTTTTTAGCTGGTTTTGTTCAGCTATAAGTCAGTCTACAATGCTGGATAAGGTCTATTTTCCAATCATATTTTTATTGAACACGATTGATATTTCAAGGTTTTTAGAAAGCATGCCGAATACTGTTTTTTTTTAACTGAGAACAATTTTCCATGCTAATGTTAGTATATCTCCGATCCACTTGGAATCTATCCTTATATAGAGTCTGAAGAACGAATTTTATTTTATATTTTTCCATATGACTACCAAGTTAGTCTAACAGCACGCACTTAAAAGACCATATATTCCCCACTGAATTAAAATGTCTTCATTACACATTAAAATTCATGTGGAAATTTAATGGACTTTCTATGCTACTTCCTCAGTTATTTTTCAATCTTTTTGCATGTATTTTCAGAGGCTGATTTAAATTATTTTAGAAGGAGGATATGTTTATAATTAAAATGATATCATATACTAGAGGAAAAAAGTTTTCTAAAATATTTTCTGAAGTTTAATTTTCTAAAACCAGAGAATGGGAAAACTTTTTGTGTGACTCAAAATTTAGATGCAAAAAGGCAAAAGATGGAAATTTTTTTTGTTTTGTTTTGTTTTTTTTTTTACATGGGCAGGCACCGGGAATTGAACCTGGGTCCTCGGGCATGGCAGGAAAGCACTCTTACCTGCTGAGCCACCATGGCCTGCCCAAGATGGAAAAATTTGACATTGTAAAAATAAAAGCCTTCTGCATAATTTTTTTAAAATTTCAATTATGTTTTGCAATGATCCTGTTAAGTGTGAAATTATTTTAAAATAAAATGTTAAAAGGGGTGCAAGGGCAGTTCAGTGATAGAATTCTTGCCTGCCATGCAGGAGACCTGGGTTTGATTCCCAGCCCATGTACTTCCCAAAACAAATAAACAAGCAAACAAACAAACAAAATTCAACAACCGGTGCAGCAATAATGGGACACTCACATAGAAAAAGAATGACATGGGACTCCACCATACAGCACACACACACACACAAAATTAAAAACCAAACAAAACAAGGTACCACAAGCAAAGCTTCTGAACAGACAAATAAAAAACTGAAAAAAAAATACTTGCAACTTAAATCCAAGACAAACTTATATAAAGAATTTCTAAAATTAGAGGAGATAAAAGAACAACAACCTGAGAGGAAGATGGCCAAGTGATATGATCAGAGTTCATAAAGAGAAAAAAAATTGGCCCTTAAACGTAAGAGTTAGGAGAAGGTGTAGAACAAAAGAAAACAGTGGAAAAGACTGCGAAGAAATAAATAACTGAGAAGACACAAATAAGGAGTAAGAAGAGAACCAGAAAGGAAAGAGTCAAGAAAAAAGAAGTCAGCAACCTCAAACAGAGGACACTAGAAAGATGAGGATAAAAAAAAGACCAATGGACTCAATGCCTCAGATTGATAATCTCCTACTAAATTATTTCTGAGCAAAAGGTTTTAGAGATTTAAGAGCATCATCAAGTTAATTCAATCTAAACCTCTAATATTTTTATATTAAAAAAACCCCAGAAATGTTAGGAGGGTGGCCTCAAGTCATGTGGCTAGTTAATAACAGACGTAAGACTTGAATGTGTTCATTTTCACAAGACCAAGTACCTACTAAAGGAAAGCATGAAGGCCAGAAAGAAAGATATTATTTCTCCTGAAAATTCACCCTGATGGTGAGTGGGCAATGCTGTGAGCATGCACTGTTTTCCTCTTTTCACTCCTAGAGAAACTGAGGTTGAGTAAGTCTAGAGCCATGCAGTAAGTATGCGGGGAAAGCTGGGTACTGAGAAGAGGAAGTGAGATCAAAACAAAGGTTTGAGATAAAAAGCTTTTTACCCCAACCACCTCCTGGCAGTCAAACATTGAAACAGAGAAACCACACACAGTATACTAAAGAATCTGAAACTTCTAGTGAGTTCTCAAAATGCTCACCACAGACATTCTTTCTCTAGATGACCAAGGTACGGTGGCTAAACCAAGGAAATATTCTGGCCCTGAAGTAAAAATGATCTCAGGCTAGTCACTCACTGCTTTTTGGCCTCCCACATTTGAATGTGCTGCACTACAACTGGCATGAATTATTCTGCCACCTTGAGGTTGACTGGTCAGTTGATATCTAAGAGATGAGAGGGAAAGAGTCAAACACTGCTTTTCTCGCTGTTTACTGAATGACTAATTAAACACAGTAGTATACAAAGTTGATGCTTATTTACTTAAGTAGCAGTTTTCTCTTATAAAATGAATTTTGGAGAATGCAATCCTGCACTCATAAGTTCTCAATAAAAAGAGTAAATTGTCTCTTCCTACCTCTCCAGACAAAAACCATTGAAGCATTCCAGAAACTTTAGAGAAAGAAGAAATACCTGCCCATAAGCCATAAGGTCTCAAATCACAAGCTATTCCCTGGGCTATGTCCTTTCTTTCTTAGTTTATCCTGCACTAAACAAAACTGTCTGGAATTCATTCTTTAAAGGTTTATTTATGGTACATAGTGACTGTTTATGTGAAGCAGGGTATTTGCCCATTTCCCTCTTGGGACAGTGTTTAAAACTACAGGGATATTTCCCTCTCTGGCACTTTCTGAAATACAATTAACAATACTGGATCTTTTTTTTCTTTTAACAAATCTGGTTTTTATTTAGGGAGGAGAAGAAAAAAGTAAAGGGTAAGTTTCCCAACAAATTATTTCAAGCTTTTGAGAAGACAGTTTTAGACTTTTTAAATAGTGTCTTTGTTTGAAATTTCCCCTTATCCCTACCCACCCCCCCACCCGGACCATTAAAATGTGGGTTTTCTTCCAAACAAGATTGCTCAATTAAAGCCCTTCTTTTGTAATACCCCCAATGTTCTAAATAGGAAAAGAACTGCTGTAGGCCACCTTATGAAACCTTTTAAAGCCCCTGGCCTCTTTTCATCTTTAAAAACAAACAAACATATATAAACTACCTGGAATTTTTGATATTACTCTACCACTCTCTAACAGGCAAACCTGAGAGTAATAAAGAGAATGAGGAGGAGGGAGGAATGCTGGGTTATAGTCCCTGCATTTATGAAATGGAACTATTATCTCCCCCTTTTTCCATCTCAGTAAAGAATCCAATTGAGATAGCAGATGTGAAAATGCTTTGAGTCCTTCTGAACAGACACTATATAAGGCAACAATGTACCCTCAGTGTAAACCCAAAGAGACTTTCCTCTGAAATTTCTGACAGCCTCACTTCTGGCCTGGAGTCAGGAGAATCAAGATAATTATTCCTTCAATGGCAAAGACATGGTTACCTTTTAGTCAGGCTCTTGTGATTCCTGTTCTGGGACAGGACTCTTATTTCCCAAGCAAATAGTTTTAGTCATTACATATTCATCTAGAAGAGCATATTGCCCTTCTTAGGAGCTACTAATAAAGGGGTATTACTCTGTTAGAAAACTCTTTGAATAAATGACAGTATTTTATGAGTTTCAGGCTCCACTAGGAGAACTCAAGACACAGTAAAATGATGACTTCCACAAGCTGAGAATTTAATTCTTAAGTCCCAATTCCCAGTACCCTGCTTGAAACATCACCTTACTGCACTCAGTATGCTCCCCACCCCCTACCCCACACATCTCCTAAGATGGCTGCCCCATTTCATTTGTGTAACAATCATTTGTAAAGTGCCTTGAAAATGTTCCTTCTATAGAGTGCAAGATGAAACATTCAACTTAAATGATTTTCAGTTTATTGTATGTCTTCAATACCATAATACAACTGAGGGGCTGGAGCTACCTCAACTGCAGAAAATTATACTACATTTGTCAGTCTAGGGAAAAGTTTCCTGCTGGGAGTAATTTGAAAGGAATTGTTAGGTGTTTGGGTTTCTTAGTAAGATTATTAAAAATATAAGAAGTTCTCGACTCTCAGAAAATGCTTATTATTGGTTTGCTGGGTGAGTGCCAAGTGTTCTGGGGAAATAAAAACTTTATCAAACAAACTCATTCCAAAGGGTCACACAAGTCAAGTGGATACTTGTGGATATTAGCAAGACAGTGGTTTCCCATGGTTTTCCCCCACTCCCCTGCGAATTAGAAGTATCCTTAGTCTCCAGGGAAACATGAAATTAAAGCAAATTAAGCAGGCAGGACAATGAGTCAAGAGGGGCACACTGGCAGTGTTCTCAGAATGGCATACTAACCACTGCTGTCCCAGGCCCTGCCTGCGCTTCTGGCTTGTGCATTCCCATGTTACCAATTCAGGGAGGCACTCACCCTTGCCCTGTCCTTACGCCAGAATGATCTGATGTTGGTCAGATGACTGAATCATTACACATGTATCTATCTTAGAAGTTCTGAGTTGGCAAACTGTGGGCGACATGAGGCCTATGTATGTGTTCTGTTAGGTTACAAGGATAAAAAAGCAAAACAAAACAAAAAAACACTTGACTTGGTTGCCAACATTTAAGAAAACAGGAGATGCCACATAAAAACTCAGATTTCCAGGCTCAATATCTTTAAAAATCTGAAGATCTGGTAACATTGGGTTCACATTTCCCTGGACACAATAAGCTCTAGCTGATCCTATTCAGGAAGAGACTCTCTTAGGAGACAGCATGGGGCAGGCGGAACAGAATCTTAAAATGGAGTTCAGTGGGGAGATGGGTATCTTGATAACCACCTTCAAGTGGAACAGAGCAAAGAACCAGAACCAGGAACCAGTGGGTCTAAGCTGCAAAGAGGCAGAAAGAGAGACCTTCTAATAATTACCTGGGCTCCTCTCCCACTTCTATCACTACCTAGTTAAAGCAGGTTTTCATAACAAAACACCGTGAACTCCAATTTCTTTGTCTATCAAGCAAGAGAATCAGTGAGCAGTGAGGACTCCTAGACCTCGGGGCAGTGTTGTACAATAAAAAAGATAAGAGAACTGAGAGTCAGGCAGATTTGAATCCTAGCCCCACCCTTTACTTAAAATATATTTTACTGCCGAAAGTAAAGATAGTGCCTAGATTGTATCTGTCTAGGGCATTTCAAGATAATCTGTGTATCACATCCTGTTATAATAGTACACAAGACCCAGCTCAGCAAGTATACGGCTGAGTCTTCCTTAAAGGTGGTAAACGTTCCCAGGGTCAGTCATTTAAGAAAAGGTGGGTACTTAGAGAACAGAGAACTTGGGGTGGGTGGGTAGGGGGTGGGAAGGAGTCAGGATTTGGCCACGCAAGGAAGTTATGTTTTGGGTTTGGTTTTTCTCCTGAATCTGGGAACACCCTAGAAAAGCAGGCTTTTACCTCATTGAAATAAGCCAGGAACTAAGCAGAGAGCAGGTGCATTGCACATAATTCCCTGTGTTTATTCTCTTTTGTTAGTCCCTTAATCTTTAAAGCAAGATCATATTTAATCATTAAAAATGAAAGAAATATGTATGAGCCAACAAATCTTCTAAAAAAAAGGCAGCCTGCAAAAGTGCTACAAATGATGTTGGTGGACAGAAAAAACAAACAGTAAGCACACTCATTCTTTTGCATGGGAAAGTCATCTTTTGAAATTTATCCAGATAGCAGCTCACCTTCAGATCCAGTGGCAGCTTGTTGGAGGTGAACACACTCAGCTTGATCTGGGGAATGCTGATTTTGAGATTTTCAAAGTAGTACCGAATTGGTGTTCCACCTTGCTCGATTGTCTTTTCATGGAGGCTTTCATCGTATTTTTCCACCTCTAATAAAAATGCAGAACTTAAAAAATTAAATCTCCTAAAGTCTCATCATTCAAATATTTGCATTCAAATTGAAAAAAACTGCCTGAAAATTTACTTTATTTGAGGGTTCAGTACCCTGATATTACTATCATTGCAAAAGCAGATCTGTTTCATGTTGTTTATCAAAAAATGGATGAGCTTAGCCTTGTAACTTGTGACTCTCTACAACCTGGCAGATGTCAACTTGGGAAAATACAATCAGGTGAGAAAGCCAAAGGGCACAGTGAACTTGCTGGCAACAGGCTCTCTAGAAACTAATAGCATCATCATCATCATCATCATCATCATCAAACCAGATTTTATAAGATGATATGCAAATAGAGATATGGACTATAACTTAACTAAATCACAATGAAAAGTATCTCCAGTTAAATAATGAATTTGAATTAAACACAATGCCTGAAAAAGCAAGAGGTTTCAGGCTTGAAAGAACTGATATCACTACACATCAGACCCCCTCTCTCTTAAGACATACATTCCTTATGTATGATAATCAAGGACAATTCTTTACTTGTTAGGCTATAAAGCAAAAAGGATTAACATGGCTAAAATAAGGCAATGTGCCTTTTATACTTGGAAATGAACCCACACCCATTTGGGCAGTTTATTTTCACTTGGCTTCAGTTGCCTTAGAAATAAAGACAGAAAGATTGTATGCATCTCCTTAATAAACTTGCTGAAAGTTACTAACAGTTCTACTTACAGTAAAAAAAAGAAAAAAAAAAGGTGGGGGGAGTGAGGGTGGGGGTGAATAGGTGAAAAATGATGCTGCAACAGAGACCTGCCTATCTGTGCTCAGGAAACAGAAAAAAGCTGTAGGAAGGAGAAAAGATTTTACTGATGTCTAAATCTAGTAAAAAAGGGGGTGGGGGGAGTGGGGGTGGGAGTGAATAGGTGAAAAATGATGCTGCAACAGAGACCTGCCTATCTGTGCTCAGGAAACAGAAAAAAAGCTTTAGGAAGGAGAGAAGATTTTACTAATGTCTATATCTACTATACAAAACTTGAGGAGAAATGTATTTAGATCAACTTATACGAAAACTAACAAGAAAAGCATGTCTAATCAAACTAAAAACAAAATTTTCAGGAAGGTATCAAAACAAGGATACCTGGCAGGCAAAGTCTCAAGTGGACTGTCTGAATACAAATAAACACTGGTGTTTCAACCCAAAATGGAAAACAAAACATTAAACAGATGGGAATTTAGTTATTGATCCCAATTACACTGACAGATTATATTCTAAGTCTTGGACAGGAAGAGCAAAAATACTTTGCTTGTAGTGTGTGTGTATGAACATATGCACACATAGTGACTTTTTTTCTCTAGCCAATGCAGGCAGTTAAAGTCTCTGTCTTATTTCTTCAGGCTCAATATTTAATTTAGCCTTCAAGAGACTAGGCATTATGGAAGTCTTTCTAGGCTGTCCTACAAAGCCCATGAAAAGCAGGAGAAAATGCCATGATGAAGAATCTAAAATAAAGAAACAATAGGTAAATTATTTCTGTAGCACTGCTGGGAATTTAGGTCTTTCAATAGTTTATTCTACTCTCCTTCCCAAAGAAGAGAGTAAAGTAACTAGAAACCTTTATAATTACATTAAAGCATAAGGATATGGATGTCAAAAGTTAAGGAGTTGAGGCTAGCCAATTTTTTTTCCCTCAACTGAACCGAACAAATGAACTGCCCAAGGGATTTCTGATTCTTGGCCCTAAGTCTGTCTAATAAACAAATGTTAGGAAACAAAGTGGTTTGCTAAATGACTAACAGCATTTCTGTTATCTAGAGGAGATGAATTAAAAAATGGGAAGCAAAGAATAGTAGTATACTGCTTTCCACCAGCTTACCAATGGGTATTCCAGGATCCCAGAAGAGCTTCCGATTAGCTGGCTTATGACACAGGTATAACTCAGAGAACAAGCAAATACTTTGAAAGAGAACTACTGAAACATAAACCTCAGGATTCCAGCTCAGGCTATGTGGAAAAGTAGATTCTCAGGCTACTGATTTTCACAAGCAGACTAAAAAATGCCATCTTTGGGCCTATTTCCAGATACAACCTTAGAACCTTCAGTATTACCTGATTCTGCCTGATCATAGCCAAAGAAACTTAGCAGTTTCAGCAGCAGTTTCTCCTCAATTTGCACCGTGAATCTCTGAGCCGTGATCATCAAATGCTAGAAATGAATAAATTCAGAAGTGAACAGAAGGCATTTTCACCTGTGCCATTAAGAAAACCCCAATTACATACTACGGCTTCTTTATTCGTGTGATTCTATAATCAGAGATATATTCCAAGTTATCAATGGCTCATCTCTCTCTACATTGCTATACAAAACCAAAACTCCAGAAGATGTTTAGTAGATGATTTACCATCCTATTGTTTGGTCCAGAGGCATCTGCGTCTCGTTAGGACAGAACAGCTTCAGATGCACCCTAACGGATGAACTTCAGGGGGCTACACTCAGATGGAAGACAGCCAGTTTAAGGAACAGCATGGCTGAGCTTGTGGACTTGAAGGCTATATACAACCTTTATGCCATTAGTACTGATGAACAGGGAATACTTGTTCGCACTTTGTTTCCATTTTGTCCAGAGTTAGCTGCTTATACATGGAGACCTTGCTAGGAAAGTGAGTTTACCACTTTTGAATGATCTGCTTTTAGTAAAAACGTGCCAGCTTAAATAGCAGAAGTCTGGCCCAAGGTCAGATCCCTCTCACCCCTTTTTCAATAATCTCTAGATTATTCTATTTTCATAATATATCTGGATCATGCCTGGTCCTGATCAATCCAGAAGATGCTCTACTTTCCCACAGCAATTTCACTCTGATGAATAGACTCTGTTCACCTATGAACTCAGTACTACCACTACCACCTGCAAGGTCTTTAAAAGAACAAATGAGATGATGTTAAGAATTACTGATTGCATATGTAGAATGGTATGATTTCTAAATGTTGGGTTAATTTCTTTTTTTTCTGTTAATTAATAATAAAAAAAAAAAAAAAGAACAAATGAGAATATAAACTGCTAAGAGAAGCTCCTTTAAATTTCCCCTAAACAACTAAGTAAGTTACATGAGGGTGGCTTAACCACACAGAACTATTTCCATCTTTACCCTGCATTGCTGCTCTGAGACCGGGTTATGTGAGAATAATCATCATCTGGCATATTATCAACCCCCGGCCCGGCCTGGCCACCCCTCCAGCTTACCTTATAGATGTTGGTCAGTGCACTCTTACTGGGGAACTTCACTGCATTGACTTGGACAGCAGGGCCAGTCTCAATGTCCTCATTCTCGTTGCTCAGGGGAGTCACATAGAGCATGAAGGGCTGAGTGGTACCAATGAGCTGATTGTCCACCTACAACATGCAAAAGCAGCAAAACAAAACCAAAATAAAAAACACACAAGTTACTCTTCTTTCTTTCTTCTTTTTTTTTTAAACGGAGAGTTCTGGTTGGCAGAAAGTCAGATGGTCACAATCTAGCATATTGCCATCTCTGTTTTCATTCTTACCTTTGAGTGGGGCATCATAATATGCAGGTTGTTCAGAAAATAACCTTGCCATTGTACTCTATCTCAAGAGCAGGTGGCAAAATATATTTTCATTGAAGACCAGTAATGACAATAATAGTAGTAACAGTTGTGGAGAAAAATGCTTGGTAAAGAGAGAATTACGTGCCAAGCACCATGCTAGCCACCTTGACATATATGTTATTCAGCTAAAGGCTGTGCCGTAATCCTTAACACCCCACCACGAGGAAGGCACTATTACTGTCCTCCTGTTACAGATGGAGACATTGAGGACAGAGATTCTTGCTTAAGGTCCTACAGCGAGTCAGTGACAGAACTAGAACTTGAACCCCAGTCTGTCTGATCCAAGGCCAGCACTCTTAACCACAATTATCTATTTTTCTCTCTTGCTCCAAATTCTTAAAGTAAAGCCACTAAATTAGAGAATCAGTAACTCAGATGGCTAGCAAATGGGAACAGTTCCCTCTGCCCGAAAGTCAACTTTCTTCTTGAGATGGAAATGAAGTCAGTGGTATTAGGGACTATTCCATTCCCCACACCCAGTAGCACTGTAACATTTCACCGTCTATACCCAAATGGTTAGGAACATCGGGTACCCCTGCGGGAAACAGCCATCTTAATTTCTGTGCTATAGAAAAGCTCCACACTAGGAAGAGGTAAGAGGCGAGAATACCTTTGGAGTGTCTCTAAGTGTACTTCTACAAACCACCTAACATATTTCTTACTGTAACCCATAAGCGTATTATACTTCCCAATTTTACAAGCAAGAAAACACTTAGAGAAACTTCGAGAGGTTAAATTACTTGCAAACATTCACAAAGTTAGAAAGTGTTCCAGCTGGGATTCAAAGGCAGATATTTCTGGCACCAAATCCTTTGACCCTTCCATTATATTACATGGTTTCCCACACAGAGACCATTTCATAGAGTCACTGCTGACTTTCCTTCTGTTGGCACAAGTGTAGGAATAAGACTTAGAGCAGTTTATTTTACTTCCATCCTACAATGTACTCTCTATATAGCTGCTGATTTAAAAAATATAAATCAAGTCCTGTTCCTCATTCCTTAATCCCTTTCCATGGCTTCCCTTTCCCTTAGGATAGAACCCAAAATTCTGCACCACAGCCTCCAAGGGCTTGTGTCATTTGGACACTGCTGACATCTCCCATATAACACTCTCTTTCAGGGTTACTACAATCCAGACACAGTAGCCTCCTATTACCCCCCAAAGGTAAGTGATCCCTCCTCCTTCAGAGTCTTTCAATTCTCCTGGAATATTTGGCCTCTAGCATCCTGCCCTATGTGTTCTTCCTTCTCATATCCCCAAGTTTCAGTTTAGCTCTAACTTGCTCAGGAAGATCTTCCCAGGCCACCTTATCTAAAGTAGCATTATCCCTCTTTATTCTTTCAGAGCAATGATCACTAGTTATAAATATTTACTTGCTTGCTTATTATTGGCTGCCTCCCTCCCTAGGATGCTAGCTCAAAGAGAGCAGAAAGCTCATGTATTTTGGTATGCTTCATCTCCAGGGTCCAGCGCAGAACCTGGACAATGTGGAGAACTCACTGAGTGAATCAATCATTATCTATTATATATAACATGTGAAATGAAAACAGAGAGCTTACATTATTCTGACTTCTCCTTTGTTCTTTCTGCAAACATTTTATAATAGGTGTACTAACTGAGAATTACTAATTCTAGTTGTATTCTCCCAATTAGCTTAGATACGCTCTAGGGACAGGACCTATATTTTCTTTCTTTCTTCTTTTTTTAATTCTTTCTCACTGCACCACTATCATAGTAAATTGTCAAATATGCTTATTTGTTATGATTTACAGCACACATTAAATCAAGAGGTATCATAATCATAAAATTTCTTTAATTAAAGTGAAAAGTTAAAGAAACTTAATGAATAGCAAATGATTCCATAGATATTCCCTATAATGGTGAAAAGCAAAGAGAAAGATATTTAGATACAAGATATTAATTTCTATCTTCAACAAATGGGATGTGAGCAGCCTGAATTCTTTGCTATTCATGATAAATACAACAAAGGAAAAAGCATTTTGAATGGGCTTTGGGCCCGAGCAAATGCAGACGGACCTGAACTGATGGAGCAGGAGTGAAAGGATCCCCAGGAGTGGGAGCACACTGCACACCCCCAGGAGGAATTTAGGCAGGGATAATAAAAGGGCTCTAACAAAAACTGTGAAAATCAACTTTTTCAAAATTATGGAAGTTAAATCAAAGGCTTACAACAATCCAGTGAGCATTTATTCAAGAAAAACGGCTGAATCTTGGTAAGAACAGCAAGCTCTATAACATTTTAACTTCTTCTATTCACTTCCCGCTTTCCCCAGCTCAACAGGAGCCTTGAAAACGAACAGCCCTGTAATCATGGTGAAAACACAGCAGCCTAGCAGCCACTGGTGGGGAAGGGGGCAGGACCAGTTTGCAGCTCCCCAAGAGTCCCATTCCTTGTCATTTTTGACTTGTCTAGCACATTTCTCATTCTTGATATTGGTAACTTAAGTCTTCTCCCTTTTTTCCCCTGATGAAAGCAGTTAGAGGTACATTACTTTCATTCATCTTCTCAAAGAGTCAGGTGGTTATGCTTCAGTTTGTATTTTTTTCTATTCATCCCATCTGTTCTTTTTCCCCTTTAATTGCCTTGTCTTAGAGTAATCAGTATTTTCTTATTATTATTCCATTTTATCTTCTTTGTTGGATTATTAGGTATAACGTTTTGCACTGTTATTTTGGTGATTGCTCTGGTATTATAGTATTCATCTTCAATTTATCTGTCTACTTTCAAATGACATCATACCACTTCATGTATACTTCCATTTCTCCCCTCCCACTGTTTTGCTGCTGTTGTCATGCATTTTGCTCTGGCATATCTTATAGTCCTGCAAAACACTGTTATTTTTGTCAGAAAAGTCAATTATCTTTTAGAGAGATTTAAGTAAGAAACTAATCATATACTGACATGTAATTATCATTTCAGTTACTCTTTATTCCATGGTATAGACCTAAATTACTAACTGGAATCATTTTCCTTCTGCCTAAGGAATGTCCTTTAACATATTTTGTAACATAGGCCTGTTGGCAATGAATTCTTTTAGGTTTTGTATATGTGAAAACATCCTTATTTCATTTTTGTTTTTGAAAGTTATTTTTACTAGTATAAAATTCCAGTTAACAGTTTGGGGGGTTTATTCTTTCAGTACTTTAAAAATATTACATACTGTCTTCTCATTTGCACTGCTTCCAACAGAAAACCTGCGATCATCCTTAACACTGTTCCTCTGTCACTGATTTAACCCACGTCTCCTTTCCTCTGATGGTTTTTATCACTGGTTTTGATTAACTTCATTATGATATGCCTTTGTGTAGTTTTTCTGTGTTCAGTTTGGGAATGTTGAGCTTCTTAGATCTGACGGTTTATAGTTTCCATCAAGTTTTGAAAATTTTTGGTCACAATTTCTTCAAATACTTTTTCTGTCCTGCTCTCTCTCCCCTCTCTTTTTATTTCTTTATTTTATTATTATTAGTTCTTTTTTCTTTTGCATAGGGAGGCACCAGGAATCAAACCCAAGTCTCCGGCACAGTAGGCAAGAACTCTGCCTGCTGAGCTACCATGGCCTGCCCTCTTTATTTATTTATTTTGTTCAGTGTTTTAACATAATTGTATTACAGTTAGGTAGTATTGTGCTATCCATTTCTGAGTTTTTACAATCAGTCCTGTTGCATAATCTGTATGCCTTCAGCTCCAATTATCCAATATCTTACCCTATTTCTATCTCCTGATGGTCTCTGTTACCAATGAAATTCTCCAAGTTTATTCACTAATGTCAGTTAACATCAGTGAGACCATACAGTATTTGTCCTTTTGTTTCTGGCTAATCTCACTCAGCATAATGTCCTTAAGGTCCATTCATGTTGTTACATACTTCATAACTTTATTCTTAGATGCATAATATTCCATCATATGTATATACCACAGTTTGTTTAGCCACTCGGGACATTTTGGCTGTTTCCATCTCTTAGCAATTGTAAATAATGCCGCTATAAACATTGGTGTGCAAATGTCCATTTGTGTCCTCACCCTCATGTCCTCTGAGTAGATACCTAACAATGGTATTGCCGGGTTATATGGCAATTCTATATTTAGCTTCCTGAGGAAACGCCAAACTGCCTTCCACAATTGGTGTAACATTTGACATTCCCACCAACAGTGGACAAGTGTGCCTCTTTGTCCACATCCTCTGCAGTACTTGTCATTTTCTGTTTTATTGATAATGGCCACTCTGGTGGGTGTGAAATGATATCTCATTGTGGTTTTGATTGGCACTTCCCTAATTGCCAGGGAAGTTGAGCATCTCTTCATGTGCCTTTTGGCCATTTGTATTTCCTCTTCTGAGAAGTGTCTGTCCAAGCCTTTTGCCCATTTTGTAATTGGGTTGTCTATCTTTATGTTGCTGATTTGAACAATCTCATTATATATTCTGGATACTAGACCTTTATCTGAATTGCTTCCAAATATTGTCTCCGATTGTGTAGGCTGTCTTTTTACTTTCTTGATGAAGTTCTTTGATGCGCAAAAGTGTTTAATTTTGAGCAGTTTCCATTTATTTCTTCAATGCTTGTGCTTTGGGTGTAAGGTCTAGGAAACCGCCTCCTAGTATAAGATTTATAAGATATCTCCCTACATTTTCTTCTAACAGTTTTATGGTCTTAGATCTAATGTTTATTTCTCTGATTCATTTTGAGCTAATTTTTTTTTTTTTTTCTTTTTTTTTTTTTTTTTTATTAATTAAAAAAAGAATTAACAAAACAATTAGAAATCATTCCAATCTACATGTACAATCAGTAATTCTTAATAACATCACATAGTTGCATATTCATCATTTCTTAGTACATTTGCATCGATTTAGAAAAAGAAATAAAAAGACAACATAATAAGAATTAAAACAATAATAGAAAGAAAAAAAAACAAAAAAAAACAAAAACAAAAAACCTATACCTCACATGCAGCTTCATTCAGTGTTTTAACATAATTGCATTACAATTGGGTAGTATTGTGCTGTCCATTTCTGAGTTTTTATATCCAGTCCCGTTGTACAGTCTGTATCCCTTCATCTCCAATTATCCCTTCTCTTTTTTTTTTTTTTAATTAACGGAAAAAAAGAAATTAACCCAACATTTAGAGATCATACCATTCTACACATGCAATCATTAATTCTTAACATCATCACATAGATGCATGATCATCATTTCTTAGTACATTTGCATTGGTTAGAAGAACTAGCAACATAACCGAAAAAGATATAGAATGTTAATATAGAGAAAAAAATAAAAGTAATAATAGTAAAATCAAAACAAAACAAAACAAAACAAAACAAAAACCTATAGCTCAGATGCAGCTTCATTCAGTGTTTTAACATGATTACTTTACAATTAGGTATTATTGTGCTGTCCATTTTTGAGTTTTTGTATCTAGTCCTGTTGCACAGTCTGTATCCCTTCAGCTTCAATTACCCATTGTCTTACCCTGTTTCTAACTCCTGCTGAACTCTGTTACCAATGACATATTTCAAGTTTATTCTCGAATGTCCGTTCACATCAGTGGGACCATACAGTATTTGTCCTTTAGTTTTTGGCTGGATTCACTCAGCATAATATTCTCTAGGTCCATCCATGTTATTACATGGTTCATAAGTTTATCTTGTCTTAAAGCTGCATAATATTCCATCGTATGTATATACCACAGTTTGTTTAGCCACTCTTCTGTTGATGGAGATTTTGGCTGTTTCCATCTCTTTGCAATTGTAAATAATGCTGCTATAAACATTGGTGTGCAAATGTCCGTTTGTGTCTTTGCCCTTAAGTCCTTTGAGTAGATACCTAGCAATGGTATTGCTGGGTCGTATGGCAATTCTATATTCAGCTTTTTGAGGAACCGCCAAACTGCCTTCCACAGTGGTTGCACCCTTTGACATTCCCACCAACAGTGGATAAGTGTGCCTCTTTCTCCGCATCCTCTCCAGCACTTGTCATTTTCTGTTTTGTTGATAATGGCCATTCTGGTGGGTGTGAGATGATATCTCATTGTGGTTTTGATTTGCATTTCTCTAATGGCCAGGGACATTGAGCATCTCTTCATGTGCCTCTTGGCCATCCGTATTTCCTCTTCTGAGAGGTGTCTGTTCAAGTCTTTTTCCCATTTTGTAATTGGGTTGGCTGTCTTTTTGTTGTTGAGATGAACAATCTCTTTATAAATTCTGGATACTAGACCTTTATCTGATATATCATTTCCAAATATCGTCTCCCATTGTGAAGGCTGTCTTTCTACTTTCTTGATGAAGTTCTTTGATGCACAAAAATGTTTAATTTTGAGGAGTTCCCATTTATTTATTTCCTTCTTCAGTGCTCTTGCTTTAGGTTTAAGGTCCATAAAACCACCTCCAGTTGTAAGATCCATAAGATATCTCCCAACATTTTCCTCTAACTGTTTTATGGTCTTAGACCTAATGTTTAGATCTTTGATCCATTTTGAGTTAACTTTTGTATAGGGTGTGAGAGATGGGTCTTCTTTCATTCTTTTGCATATGGATATCCAGTTCTCTAGGCACCATTTATTGAAGAGACTGCTCTGTCCCAGGTGAGTTGGCTTGACTGCCTTATCAAAGATCAAATGTCCATAGATGAGAGGGTCTATATCTGAGCACTCTATTCAATTCCATTGGTCGATATATCTATCTTTATGCCAATACCATGCTGTTTTGACCACTGTGGCTTCATAATATGCCTTAAAGTCAGGCAGCGCGAGACCTCCAGCTTCGTTTTTTTTCCTCAAGATGTTTTTAGCAATTCGGGGCACCCTACCCTTCCAGATAAATTTGCTTATTGGTTTTTCTATTTCTGAAAAATAAGTTGTTGGGATTTTGATTGGTATTGCATTGAATCTGTAAATCAATTTAGGTAGGATTGACATCTTAACTATATTTAGTCTTCCAATCCATGAACACGGTATGCCCTTCCATCTATTTAGGTCTTCTGTGATTTCTTTTAGCAGTTTTTTGTAGTTTTCTTTATATAGGTTTTTTGTCTCTTTAGTTAAATTTATTCCTAGGTATTTTATTCTTTTAGTTGCAATTGTAAATGGGATTCGTTTCTTGATTTCCCCCTCAGCTTGTTCATTACTAGTGTATAGAAATGCTACAGATTTTTGAATGTTGATCTTGTAACCTGCTACTTTGCTGTACTCATTTATTAGCTCTAGTAGTTTTGTTGTGGATTTTTCCGGGTTTTCGACGTATAGTATCATATCGTCTGCAAACAGTGATAGTTTTACTTCTTCCTTTCCAATTTTGATGCCTTGTATTTCTTTTTCTTGTCTAATTGCTCTGGCTAGAACCTCCAACACAATGTTGAATAATAGTGGTGATAGTGGACATCCTTGTCTTGTTCCTGATCTTAGGGGGAAAGTTTTCAATTTTTCCCCATTGAGGATGATACTAGCTGTGGGTTTTTCATATATTCCCTCTATCATTTTAAGGAAGTTCCCTTGTATTCCTATCTTTTGAAGTGTTTTCAACAGGAAAGGATGTTGAATCTTGTCGAATGCCTTCTCTGCATCAATTGAGATGATCATGTGATTTTTCTGCTTTGATTTGTTGATATGGTGTATTACATTAATTGATTTTCTTATGTTGAACCATCCTTGCATACCTGGGATGAATCCTACTTGGTCATGATGTATAATTCTTTTAATGTGCTGTTGGATACGATTTGCTAGAATTTTATTGAGGATTTTTGCATCTGTATTCATTAGAGAGATTGGTCTGTAGTTTTCTTTTTTTGTAATATCTTTGCCTGGTTTTGGTATGAGGGTGATGTTGGCTTCATAGAATGAATTAGGTAGTTTTCCCTCCACTTCGATTTTTTTGAAGAGTTTGAAGAGAATTGGTACTAATTCTTTCTGGAACGTTTGGTAGAATTCACATGTGAAGCCATCTGGTCCTGGACTTTTCTTTTTAGGAAGCTTTTGAATGACTAATTCAATTTCTTTACTTGTGATTGGTTTGTTGAGGTCATCTATGTCTTCTTGAGTCAAAGTTGGTTGTTCATGTCTTTCCAGGAACCCGTCCATTTCCTCTAAATTGTTGTATTTATTAGCGTAAAGTTGTTCATAGTATCCTGTTATTACCTCCTTTATTTCTGTGAGGTCAGTAGTTATGTCTCCTCTTCCATTTCTGATCTTATTTATTTGCATCCTCTCTCTTCTTCTTTTTGTCAATCTTGCTAAGGGCCCATCAATCTTATTGATTTTCTCATAGAACCAACTTCTGGCCTTATTGATTTTCTCTATTGTTTTCATGTTTTCAATTTCATTTATTTGTGCTCTAATCTTTGTTATTTCTTTCCTTTTGCTTGCTTTGGGGTTAGCTTGCTGTTCTTTCTCCAGTTCTTCCAAATGGATAGTTAATTCCTGAATTTTTGCCTTTTCTTCTTTTCTGATATAGGCATTTAGAGCAATAAATTTCCCTCTTAGCACTGCCTTTGCTGCGTCCCATAAGTTTTGATATGTTGTGTTTTCATTTTCATTCGCCTCGAGGTATTTGCTAATTTCTCTTGCAATTTCTTCTTTGACCCAGTCGTTGTTTAGGAGTGTGTTGTTGAGCCTCCACGTATTTGTGAATTTTCTGGCACTCTGCCTATTATTGATTTCCAACATCATTCCTTTATGGTCCGAGAAAGTGTTGTGTAAGATTTCAATCTTTTTAAATTTGTTGAGACTTGCTTTGTGACCCAGCATATGGTCTATCTTTGAGAATGATCCATGAGCACTTGAGAAAAAGGTGTATCCTGCTGTTGTGGGATGTAATGTCCTATAAATGTCTATTAAGTCTAGTTCATTTATAGTAATATTCAGATTCTCTATTTCTTTGTTGATCCTCTGTCTAGATGTTCTGTCCCTTGATGAGAGTGGTGAGTTGAAGTCTCCAACTATTATGGTATATGAGTCTATTTCCCTTTTCAGTGTTTGCAGTATATTCCTCACGTATTTTGGGGCATTCTGATTCGGTGCGTAAATATTTATGATTGTTATGTCTTCTTGTTTAATTGTTCCTTTTATTAGTATATAGTGTCCTTCTTTGTCTCTTTTAACTGTTTTACATTTGAAGTCTAATTTGTTGGATATTAGTATAGCCACTCCTGCTCTTTTCTGGTTGTTATTTGCATGAAATATCTTTTCCCAACCTTTCACTTTCAACCTATATTTATCTTTGGGTCTAAGATGTGTTTCCTGTAGACAGCATATCGAAGGATCCTGTGTTTTAATCCATTCTGCCAATCTATGTCTTTTGATTGGGGAATTCAGTCCATTGACATTTAGTGTTATTACTGTTTGGATAATATTTTCCTCTAACATTTTGCCTTTTGTATTATATATATCATATCTGATTTTCCTTCTTTCTACACTCTTTTCCATATCTCTCTCTTCTGTCTTTTTGTATCTGACTCTAGTGCTCCCTTTAGTATTTCTTGCAGAGCTGGTCTCTTGGTCACAAATTCTTTCAGTGACTTTTTGTCTGAGAATGTTTTAATTTCTCCCTCATTTTTGAAGGATAATTTTGCTGGATATAGGAGTCTTGGTTGGCAGTTTTTCTCTTTTAGTATTTTAAATATATCATCCCACTGTCTTCTAGCTTCCATGGTTTCTGCTGAGAAATCTACACAAAGTCTTATTGGGTTTCCCTTGTATGTAATGGATTGTTTTTCTCTTGCTGCTTTCAAGATCTTCTCTTTCTCTTTGACCTCTGACATTCTAACTAGTAAGTGTCTTGGAGAACGCCTATTTGGGTCTAATCTCTTTGGGGTGCGCTGCACTTCTTGGATCTGTAATTTTAGGTCTTTCATAAGAGTTGGGAAATTTTCAGTGAAAATTTCTTCCATTAGTTTTTCTCCTCCTTTTCCCTTCTCTTCTCCTTCTGGGACACCCACAACACGTATATTTGTGCGCTTCATATTGTCCTTGAGTTCCCTGATACCCTGTTCAAATTTCTCCATTCTTTTCCCTATAGTTTCTGTTTCTTTTTGGAATTCAGATGTTCCATCCTCCAAATCACTAATTCTATCTTCTGTCTCTTTAAATCTATCATTGTAACTATCCATTATTTTTTCTATGTTTGCTACTTTATCCTTCACTTCCATAAGTTCTGCGATTTGTTTTTTCAGTTTTTCTATTTCTTCTTTATGTTCAGCCCATGTCCTCTTCATGTCCTCCCTCAATTTATCGATTTCATTTTTGAAGAGGTTTTCCATTTCTGTTCGTATATTCAGGATTAGTTGTCTCAGCTCTTGTGTCTCATTTGAGCTATTGGTTTGTTCCTTTGACTGAGCCATATTCTCAATCTTTTGAGCGTGGACAGTTATCTTCTGCTGCTGGCGTCTGGGCATTTATTCAGATTTTTCTTGGTGTTGGACCCAGCAAGGTTGTAATATTTTTCTGTGAAATCTCTGGGTTCTGTTTTTCTTATCCTGCCCAGTAGGTGGCGCTCGTGGCACACGTTTGTCTGCGGGTCCCACCAGTAAAAGGTGCTGTGGGACCTTAAACTTTGGAAAACTCTCGCCGTCCTGGGGGTTCGCTAGCCGAAGCGGCTTGAGCCGGCCCTCGGTCCGAACGCAGGGAGGGTTGCTGGTCGCCGCAGCCCGGGAAAGAGCCCGTCCGAATTTCCTAGTCGGCCCTGGGCAACAAGCGTGGCGGGAGGGCGCCAGCGGCAGCGGCCCGCCCGGGAGAGTGCACGTTCCCCGGGAGTCACGGGTTTGGAAGGGGCCTCCCCCACCCGTCACCGTTCTCCGCGGCCTGGGGGTTTCCGATCCAATTCTCTCAGTTGGTCCGGGGGCTGCGCGTGGTGTGGGCGCCAGCCGTCTTTGTTTCAGGGGACCGCCTCTCCAATTCTCCCAGCCGGCCCGGGAAGGGGGAAGGGAGTAACTCCGGCCGCTTGCCACCCCGCCCGGTAAGGCCCGCGCGCCTCGGCGATCTCACCCGAGCTGCTTCTCTCAGCCAGCCAGCCGTTCCAGGATGGGGTACGCTGTCTTTTTTTATCTCTGTTGTGGCTTTGGGCGCTTTCTGTATCGTTTCTACTCCCCTAGTAGGTGTCCTGGAGAAGAAACTAAGATCCGCGCGTCTTACTAAGCCGCCATCTTCCAGGAAGTCCATTTTGAGCTAATTTTTATATAGGGTGTGAGATATGGATCCTCTTTCATTCTTTTGCATATGGATATCCAGTTCTCTAGACACCATTTATTGAAGAGACTGTTCTGTCCCAGGTGAGTTGGCTTGACTGCCTTATCAAAGATCAACTGTCCATAGATGAGAGGGTCTATATCTGAACACTCTATTTTATTCCACTGGCCAGTATATCTATCTTTATGCCAGCACCATGCTGTTTTGACCACTGTAGCTTCATATTACACCTTAAAGTCAGGTAGCGTGAGACCTCCGACTTCATTTTTTTTTCCCTCAGGATACTTTCAGCTATTCAGGGCACCCTGCCCTTCCAGATAAATTTGGTTATTGGCTTTTCTATTTCTGAGAAGTTTTTGGGATTTTAATTGGTATTGCATTGAATCTGTAAATCAATTTAGGTAGAATTGACATCTTCCAATTCATGAACATGGTATGCCCTTCCATTTATTTAGGTCTTCTGTGATTTCTTTTAACAATTTCTTGTAGTTTTCCTTGTATAGGTCTTTCATCTCTTAAATTTATTCCTAAATATTTTATTCTTTCAGTTGCAATTGTAAATGGAATTCTTTTCTTGATTTCCCCTCAGATTGTTCATTACTAGTGTATGGAAACACTACAGATTTTTGAGTGTTGATCTTGTAACCTGCCACTCTGCTGTACTCATTTATTAGCTCTAGTAGTTTTGCTGGGGTTTTGGGGGGTTTGGGATATATAGCATCATATCATCTGCAAACAGTGAGAGTTTTACCTCTTCCTTTCCAATTTTGATGCCCTGTATTTCTTTTTCTTGTCTGATTGCTCTGGCTAGAACTTCCAACACAATGTTGAATAACAGTGGTGATAGTGGACATCCTTGTCTTGTTCCTGATCTTAGGGGGAAAGTTCTCAGTTTTTCCCCATTGAGGATGATGCTAGCTCTGGGTTTTTCATATATCCCCTTTATCATTTTGAGGAAGTTCCCTTCTATTCCTATCCTTTGAAGTGTTTTCAACAAGAAAGGATGTTGAATTTTGGCAAATGCCTTTTCTGCATCGATTGAGATGATAATGTGGTTTTTCTGCTTTGATTTGTTGATACGGTGTATTACATTAATTAATTGATTTTCTCATGTTGAACCATCCTTGCATACCTGGGATTAATCTACTTGGTCATGGTGTATAATTCTTTTAATGTGCTGCTGGATTCAATTTGCCAGAATTTTGTTGAGGATTTTTGCATCTGCATTCATTAGAGAGATTGGTCTGTAGTTTTCTTTTTTTGTAATATCTTTGGCTTTGATATGAGGGTGATGTTGGCTTTGAAGAATGAGTGAGGTAGCTTTTCTTCCTCTTCAATTTTTTTGAGGAGTTTGAGTAGGATTGGTACTAATTCTTTCTGGAATGTCTGGTAGAATTCACATGTGATACAATCTGGTCCTGGACTTTTCTTTTTGGGGAACTTCCTAATGACTGATTCAATTTCTTTACATGTGATTGGTTTGCTGAGGTCATCTATTTGTTCTCGCGTCAATGTTGGCTGTTCATGCCTTTCTAGAAAGTTGTCTATTTCATCTACATTGTTGAATTTATTAGTGTAAAGTTGTTCATAGTATCCTCACATTCCTTCCTTTATTTCTGTGGGGTCAGTGGTTATGTTTCCTCTTCTATTTCTGAGTTTATTTATTTGTATCTTCTCTCTTCTTCTGTCAACCTCGCTTAGGGTCCATCAATCTTACTTTCTCACAGAACCAACTTCTGGCTTTGTTGATTTTCTCAATTGTTTTCATGTTCTCAATTTCATTTATTTCTGCTCTAATCTTCATTCTTTCTTTCCATTTGCTTGCTTTGGGGTTAGTTTGCTGTTTTTTCTCTAGTTCTTCTAAGTGGACAGTAAATTTCTCGATTTTTGTCCTTTCTTCTTTTTTGATAGGCATTTAGGGCAGTAAATTTCCCTCTTAGCACTGTCTTTGCTGCGTCCCATGAATTTTGATACATTGTGTTTTCTTTTTCATTTGCCTCGAGACATTTACTGATTTCTCTTGTAATTTCTTCCTTGGCCTACTAAGAGTGTGTTGTTGAGTCTCCACATATATATTTGTGAATTTTCTGGCACTCTGCCTATTATTAATTTCCAGCTTTATTCCTTTATTATCTGAGAAAGTGTTTTGTATGATTTCAATCTTTTCATATTTATTGAGACTTGCTTTGTGACCCAGCATATGGTCTATCCTTGAGAATGATCCATGAGCACTTGAGAAAAAGGTGTATCCCACTGTTGTGGGGTGTAATGTTCTATAAATGTCTGTTAAGTCTAGCTCATTTATTGTAATATTCAAATTCTCTGTTTCTTTATTGATCCTCTGTCTAGATGTTCTGTCCATTGATGAGAGTGGGGAATTGAAGTCTCCAACTATTATGGCAGATGTGTCTATTTCTCTTTTCAGTGTTTTCAGTGTTTGCCACATGTATTTTGGAGTATTCTGGCTCGGTGCATAAATATTTATGATTGTTATGTCTTCTTGTTGGATTGCTCCTTTTATTAATAGATAGTGTTCTTCTGTGTCTCTTTTAACTGTTTTACATATGAAGTCTAATTTGTTGGATATTAGTATAGCTACTCCTGCTCTTTTCTGATTGTTATTTGCATGAAATATCTTTTCCCAACCTTTCACTTTCAACCTATGTTTACCCTTGGGTCTAAGATGTGTTTCCTGTAGACAGCATATAGATGGGTCCTGTTTTTTAATCCATTCTGCCAGTCTGTGTCTTTTGAGTGGGGAGTTTAATCCATTAACATTTAGTGTTATTACTGTACAGGTAGTACTTTCTTCTACCATTTTGCCTTTTGGATTTTATATGTGACATCTAATTTTCCTTCTTTTTACCTTTACTCATAGTCTTCCTTTCTACACTTTTCTCCATACCTCTCGCTCCTGTCTCTTCATATCTGCCTCTAGTATTTCCTTCAGTATTTCTGCAGAGCCAGTCTCTTGGTCACAAATTCACTCGGTGATTCTTTTGCCTGAAAATGTTTTAAATTCTCCCTCATTTTTGAAGGACAATTTTGCTGAATATAGAATTCTTGGTTGGCAGTTTGTCTCTTTTAGGAATTTAAGTATATCATCCCATCGTCTCCTTGCCTCCATGGTTTCTGCTGAAAAATCTACACATAGTCTTATTGGGCTTCCCTTTTATTTGATGGATTGCTTTTCTCTTGCTGCTTTCAAAATTTTCTCTTTCTCTTTGACATCTGACATTCTGATTAGTAAGTGTCTTGGAGTACATCTATTTTGGATGTATTTTCTTTGCGGTATGCTGCACTTCTTGGATCTGTAATTTTAAGTCTTTCATAAGAGTTGGGAAATTTTCAGTGATAATTTCCTCCATTAGTTTTTCTCCTCCTTTTCCTTTCTCTTTTCCTTCTGGGACACCCACAACACGTATATTCATGCGTTTCATGTTGACATTCAATTCCCTGAATCCCTGCTCGTATTTTTCCATTCTTTTCCCTATATTTTCTTTTGCTTGTTCGATTTCAGATGTTCCATCCTCCAGTTCACTAATCCTAACTTCTACCTCTTGAAATCTGACATTGCAGGTTTCCATTGTTCTTTTTTTTTTCTTCTTCTGTGCCTTTCATTCCCATAAGTTCTGTGATTTTTTTCAGACTTTCAATTTCTTCTTTTTTGTTCATTCCTTGCCCTCTTTTTATCCTCCCTCAATTCATTGATTTGATGAGGTTTTCCATGTCTGTTCAAACATTCTGAATAAATTCTTTCAACCCCTGTACCTCATTTGAATTGTTCATTTATTTCTTTGACTGGGCCATATCTTCAATTTTCCTAGTGTGATTTGGTTTTTTTGCTGGCGTCTAGGCATTTAAGTACCTTAATTAGTTTATTCTGGAGATTGCTTTCACTTCTTTTACCTAGGGTTTTCTTGCTGGATGAATTTGTCTGTCTGTTCTTTGACATTCAGTTCAGCTTCTTCTGGACCTCTAACTTAGGTTTTGTTTAACAGAGGAGAATTTTTCAGTTCTTGTTTTCTTGTTTCTTGCCCTGCCTGTATGGTGCCTTTCCCCCAACCTCCCACCCTTAAGAGGGTCTACTACGTATTATAGACCCCAGCTGGATTTTCCCAGACCAAACTGGCCTCCTGTCAGGAGGAAGGAGTCACCTGCGTCAGTTTTCCCTGAGGTTGAGATCCAGCAGGTTGAAAGATTTTCCTGTGAAGTCTCTGGACTCTGTGATTTTCCTATCCTGCCCAGTATGTGGCACTTATCTGCCTGTGGGTCCCACAAGCATTAGGTAATGCGGTACCTTTAACTTCAGCAGACTCTCCCTGCTGGGGGTGTGGTGGAGACAGAGGAGAGGTTGTGGGCTGGCTTTAATTGCTTCAAATTTCCAAACCCTGGAGTCTGAATTCCTTGAGGGAGGGAATACACCTGAGCTGGGCCCCGCCCCTCTCCTGGGGAAGGCACAGGCTCCAGACAAGCTCTCAAACAAGCTTGTCTCTGTCTACACCTGTGGCAGTTACAGCCTGGATGCCCTGCCACTATATCCAAAGGCAGTACAGCCTTTGTAGAAACGTAGCCCCTCCCTCCCCCAAAAAAGAGAAAAATCCTTCTCAGAGCAGGACCCCCATTCCTTAGGTTTGCCAATCAAGAGCAGAATTTGGTATGTTGCTTTGTGTACCTTCAGATCCTATGTGCTCCCTCCTTTCCTTCAGAGACCAGACCCTTTCAGGTATTATGTGCTATCAGATCCAAAATCCCTGTTTCTTTTTTTCTTTTTTCTTTTATTGACAGCCCTGCCCTCTCAGTCCTGGAGCAAAAATCAGCAACCTCTGCTTTGACCAGGTTCAGCTGAGCTGGGGGCCTACTTTTAGTAGTCAGAATTTGTGAATTAGCTCCACAATTGAAGCTTAGTTGTGCTCAGCCCCTGCTGCTGGTAAAGTCCCTTGCCTTTTCCCTCTGGAAAGCAGCTGTGGGGGAGGGGTGCCAGCTCCCACGGTTTGGGGAACTTACAGTTCTGGGGGGGCTCAGCCTGTCCAGCTGGTCCAGAGTGGGGTATGCTGTGTGTCCGATCACTGACGTGACCCCAGGAGTTGTTCTCTACTGTTCCTGGCTATTTAGCAGTTGTTCTGGAGGACGAACTAAATTCCTCACCTCGCTAAACCACCATCCTGGCCACTCGATCCCCTCTTTATTTTTAATTATTATTTTTCTTTGGGTATTTTAGTTTGGACAGTTTCTATCGCAAGTCTTCAAGTCCACTAATCTTCTGTATTATGTCATCTGTTGTCAATCCTACCCAGTATATTCTTCAATTCATTCACTACAATTTTAATCTCCAGAAGTTTGGTTTGAAGTTTTATAATATCATCCATATTGCTACTTAATTTTTTAAGCATATGGGATACAGTTATGGCAACAGTTTTAAGGTCCTTCTCTGAAAATTCTAACATCTGTGTCAGTTCTGGGTCAACTGACTGATTTTTCTCATCATAAATTGCGTTTTCCTGACCTCTCCACATGTAGTAATCTGCAGTGGGAAGACAGATATTGTGAATTCTACCCTGTTAGTGCTGGAATTTTTGTATTCCTATAAATCTTTCTGAGCTTCATTTAGGGATATAGTTAATTACCTTGGGAATGGACTGATCCTTTCAAATGTTCCTTTTATGATTTCTTAAACAGGTCCAGAGCAATGCTCATTCTAGGGCTATTTATTCCTCACCACTGAGACAAGTCCTTCATGAGTACTTGTCCCAATGCCCCATAAAGTATGGCACTGTGTAAATAGGTACTATTCCCTTGAATCCTTCTGGATGGCTAAGAGGGTAGGCTTCCTCCCATGCATCACTGATCAGTACTCTGCTAAAAATCTGAGGGGAATTTAGAGAATTCCTGATAGTCTCACAAGCAATGGGGACAACCAAAGCATTAGGTTGAGCCCTCAATCTTGGGGTTTGTTCATATGAAACCTATCCCCACAAAGGATAGGCTAACCCTATTTAAAATTAGGTCTAAGAGTCACCCCCCAGAGAACCTCTTTTGTTGCTCAGATGTGGCCTATCTCTCTGTCAGCCAACACGACAAGCAAACTGACTGCCCTCCCCCTCTCTATGTGGGACATGACTCCCAGGGGTGTAAACCTCCCTGGCAACGTGGGACAGAAATCCTAGAATGAGCTGGGTCTCAACACCAAGGGATTGAGAAAATCCTCTCAACTGAAAGGGAGAAGAGAGAAATGAGACAAAATAAAGTGTAAGTGGCTGAGAGATTTCAAATAAAGCCAAGAGGTTATCCTGGAGGTTATTCTTATGCAGTATATAGATATCCCCTTTTAGTTTAAGGTGTATTAGAGAGGCTAGAGGGAAGTGCCTGAAACTGAAGAGCTATGGTCCAGTAGCCATGTTTCTTGAAGATGACTGCATAATGATACAGCCTTCGCAGTGTGACTGTGTAATTGTGAAAACCTTGTGTCTGATGCTCCTTTCATCTAAAGTATGGAAGATGAGTAAAACATATGGATTAAAAATAAATAAATAATAGGGGAACAAATGTTAAAATAAATTGAGCAGACTAAAATATTGGCGATCAATGAGAGGGAGGGGTAAGGGGTGTGGTATGTATGAGTTATTTATTTTTTCTTTTTATTTCTTTTTCTGGAGTGATGTAAATGTTGTAAGAAATGATCATGGTGATGAATATACAACTATGTGGTAATACTGTGCGTCACTGATTATATATCAAGAATGGAATGTTCACATGCTAAGAATGCTCATATTTGTATGTTGGTATATTTAAAATAATAATAATAATAATGGGGAAAACAATGTAAATGGGGTGGGGTAATATGGGAACTCTATCTTCTGCATGATTTTTTTGTAAACCTATAGCTTCTCTGATAAAAAAATGTCAATCTGGAAAAAAACAATTGAGGGAACCTTCTACAGATCTCAAGAGTTTTCTCTTTACCCAGTTCTCTGCTCCCAGGTATGCTGTCCTAAGAACTCTAGCTGCCTTGGTCCTCTGGACTTTAAGCTCTGTTTTCTTTTAAACTCATCCAGTCTTCTGGGTTCTGTTTCAGTATCTCCTCCCTATGCCATGGCATGGAAATTCTCTCAAGGCAATAAGCTGGGACAATTGCAGGACTCACCTCTTCAACTTCTCTCCTCTCAGGGATCACTGTCCTTTACTGCTTGATGTTCAGAGTCTTGAGAACTGTTAGCTCATGTGTTTTATCTGGATTTGGGGGCTATTTCAAGGGGGAAGTGAATCCAGTCCCTGTTATTCCATCTTGGTCAGAAGCAGAAGTGCACTTCTTTGTTTTTCTCCCTATGCTGAACCTCAATTACTCCAACTGATGTTTAGATGATTTCGTGTAGTTTTTTCTATTGGCAAGATGGATAAGTACGGATCACCTTCCTCCATTTCACCTTGACAGAGTTTTCAAATATATATTATTTATGGGCTTGCTGCTATCTTCAGAATTCTGCTATATGGAAAAATTAGTGAGACAAATCTAGGTAGAAACAACTACTTCCTTGACTGATCTTTCAAAGTCATCAACTCATTTCCCCAGAAGCCTCAATGTTTACAGAACACCATACAATGGATCTGCTTGGGTGTTCAGAATGAAAACAAGTAGATTAACGGTTTCTGACAACTTCCCTCCTCACCTGTACATCCTGTATGCTGAGTTCAAGCATGTGGCTGGTTGCCAGCTGTGTGTAGTGCACACTGATTCCTGTAAGACTTGCAAAGACGAGCTCTTCTGGGACTTTATTAATTAAGGACAGTCCAATTCCCCCTTCTAACCTCACAAGTACCTAAAAAGAAAAAATACGGCACACTGACAATTGTCTAAAACAGAGCTCAAGGTAGCCTGGAGAGTACAAGGAAATAGATGGCTACAAATCCCTCTAGTGCTTACTTCTAAGAAGATGAAAAACCACTTAGGAGAGTCCTGTGAATCACCTCGATGGCTCAAATGCCATCCTCTCACTAGAAGCCTTCCCCTCGTAGGCACAATCCCATCTAAACTCCAGAGTGACTTGATACCTCTGTCAAAGTACGATATTCTGCATTTCATTATAAGAACATGATTGTTTGAGACTCTTTCTCCCTATTTGGAATGCAAGCTCCTAATAGGCTATTCACTGAACTGCCTAATATTGAAGACAGTGCTTTACACATAGGCATTTGACTTTTTAAAAAAAATCACTGAATAACTATTGAATAAATGTTTCTTTTTCATGTTTATCTTATCTTCCTTTTCAACCTTTTCATTCTCTTCCCAAAATCCAAACACGGAAAGGAGAAGGAATATGTCAAGTCAATATGTCAAATCTAGTTTTCTTATTCTACACTTTAAATTTTGTTTTAAAATCAAGTATTGTAGTTTCCTTTATTGTCATCTTATTTTAGCAACATCTGTCACATCCTTATTCCATATAAACTTTAGCTGTCATTTACATAACATTCACATATTCATGTTGTGATAAAATTAAACATTGCTAAGCAATACCCATTTTTAGAATTTACACAAACTGAAAAAAGAAAAGAATAGATCTGAACTGAGACCACAGAGCAAAATTCTCTCTTAACAAACTGATTATCAAAGAAATAAATATACAATATTCTAAACTTACTTCCAGCTCCTGTTCCGTATCTGGATTCCTTAGTTTCTGCAGTTCTTGTTCAGTAACAGGAAGTTCATCCACTTCATACAATGAACGGTCACTTTTCTTTTGACAAAAATCTGTTATCTAAAATCAAATAAAAAGCTGCGCTAAGTGGGATCATACTTCAATAGTGAAATCCATTCTATGCCAATTGTGTAAGTCAAAAAGTCACAATACACTCAAGAATTCTATGGCAATTAATGGTTTTCCAGAATACTGCCAAGGTAGTATTATAAAATAATGTTATACGTACATTTCATAATAATGAAACAAACTTAGTTTCAAGTCTACATGTAAAAGTTCAAGCTGTAGATCTTGAAAGCCTCATATAGTGGGATTGATCATTTGTAGATGAGCTAGAGGCATAGCTCATGTCAAAATGTAAACCTCAAAGATTGCTGTATTCAGTTTTTGCCTCAAGAGAAGACTGCTTTATAAAAAGGTATTGGGATAAAAAAAAACAAAAGGTATTGGGGATTACGATGTACTATTTTGGAGAGTTTATTGTCACATACCAACATCTTTTTTCCCTGACTTCTCTAATTATACTATATCCTGATGAATCCACATTTCTATCCCTGAGCTCTAGAGCCATATTTACATTTACTCTCATACCACATTTTAATTATCTGACTAGGTACTTCATCTATCTTCCTGTTCTTAATGTTGCCTATACATCAATTATTTAAATTAGCACATTAATAAAATAATTTTTAAATGATAATAAGTACTGTTCTTAGCATTATCTTATTTAATTCTTATAACAACTTTGTGAGGAATGTTCTAATCCCATTTTACTTACAGGCTCTCCAAGCAAAAGTGTATATAAATATTGAATATTTATTTTGAATAAATAATTGTGAAATGATTAAACACTGTAGGGAAAAAAGGACACTGAGTTCCATGTCATTTCTTATGGCAAATTAGCACCTGTAATGCTCTAGTTGGGCCATCTGGGATGACTCTGATGGACAACATTCCAGAACCAGGTCTCATTTTTTGGTTAATGAATTGTTGTTCTGGTGGAACCGGCCCCAAAAGTTCCATGGAAGTGTCAGGACCAAGAACAACTTCAGCTCCATCAAATAAACCAGAAATCCCTCCTTTGGCCTATAAAACATGGGAATAAAGATGTAAGAAAAGGCAAAGTCACCGACTGACAATTTCACATACCATTTGAAACAAGTTATCGCATTTAAATTCTCTTTTGGAGGGTCATGGTTAATATATAGCAAGGCATTTACTATTTATTCAGCTTTGCAGATGATGAAAATAGTAGGATAATGTGGGTAAGACTAAAATGGTACGCTGTATGAATTTGAGGAATTAGTGGGAGATAATTTCATGAATAGAGTATTGGTTTACCCTGCCTTGTGATAACTTCTAGCTATTAAAATAAACCTAACATGTTAGTCAAAGCTCTGATTCTTTGAACAATTTCATTAGAGTTTGCTTAAAATTATGAAAAATTATGAAAATAAAACAATTATCATTATCACTTAGCTTTCCAATAAGAAGCAAATTCTAGAACTGAAAACCTCCCAAATAGATTCACGGCTGGACAACCAACCCAAATATTCAAATGGGTTGAATTCAAATGGGTTGAATATTCATATGGATTGACATTTCTTTTAAAATGTCTCTTCTAAAACAAAACAGTGATTGTCACCTGATGCCCAGTTATTCAGGCCTTTGGAGAAAAGCATCTTCTTGCTATATGCCCCAAGTAAAATGGAAGTATACAGGATGATGCCTATGGGAAAGCAAATAAAGGGCTAGAGAAGACAATAGCAAAGAGTGTCTAGATCCTCTTTGTTAATTTCTAAATATTGAATAATGAAAAAGAAATTTTGAGCTAGGTTTATAAGACAGATTTCAACATGCAGAAAGTCTTTAATGACTGTTGTTAAGGTTAGAAAGAAAGTAGAAACACAGCCATTTAAGGATGTGGTCAGAAAATATTTTAATGCCTTCAATTACTTTATTTGGAATAATGAGGTCAAAACAAATTTATTTCCCTAACCAAAACACATCCTTTCTGAATACTGTTATCATAGGGTCATTGACAAGTAAAGAAATGTTGAAATAGATTTAAGGAACAACAATCACCAGAAAGGGATTTATTGGGGCAAGGGGTGGGGAGATGCTTCAAAAGAACTGCAATTACAAGAACTTTAGAAACAAAGAGAAGTAAAGTCAGAGTCAGATACGGAACCCAGCAATTATAACAAGTCCTCTTTTTGCCTCCACAGATCTGAATTGTATTGCTAATGGAAAATCACAAATCCCTTTCAGATGTGTACTTCATACAGTGAGCAGCTTGTCTTTGAAGAAAAAACCTCAGGGCAATAGAGATAAAGAAAATAAATCTCACCAAATAGTAGTCTGAGGCTCCTTATAGTTTTGCTTACTGCCTGGACTATAACTTTCCAGTACAGAAAGACAGCCTAGTCTCTACCAAGGACACATACACTAAGAGTTTCCAACTAAGAGTTCAAGTATTTGCCTTCTGAATAAAGCCCTGAGTGGGGACAGCACTGCACACATGAAGTGTAGTTCTACTATCCACTCAAACCTCCTAGATGCCTTCCAGGATCTACGGTCTTATTCCCGTCTGAAGTCAGAAAGGGTAGAAATTCCAACCTCCTGGTAAGTTTCCAAACTCATACTCACCTGTAAAGTACCAAGAGTTTATCATGGGTAGACTGGCTGAGTAGAGGATAGAGGAAATTGTCCAGTAAATTTCATTCTCATATTTGCTACAATTAAATGCTTATTTGGGCATCAGAGAGCATAGCAAACCCGTGGTGATTGCATACCTTAATTTAAAAAAGGCTGTTTTCTAAGTCACTATTATATTGACTTTACAAGTCTGAAACTAAACCATCTAACTTAGTTTGGGGGCTTTTAGTTAACACCTTTTTTCCTTTCTTTTTAAAATTACATAGGTAATTTGTTATCAAGAAAAAATCCAAGTAAGCCAAGGGGAAAAAGTCGCACCACTCAGAGGCAACAATTCTTAACATATCTGTTGTACATCCCCTTCAAGAACATTTCCCATGTAAATAAATACAAATGTACCAAAAGTTTTTTTTTCACTTTCTTTTAACTAAAATGGGATAAAATAATACATATCATTATGTAATTTATTTTTCCCATTTATCCCATACCATGCACATCCCAGGTGAGACTTTGTTTCAAAGAAGGCTTGAATACTGCTTGCTGCAACTGGGAATGTCAAAAAACACTGACCTGGACAACCAACCCATGTAACCCACAGGTCAGTTTTCCTTCTCGGAAACACCATGTTTGAGTTGTGCTTCGCCTGCGGTCAGGCTTTCTTAGCATCAGGGGTTCATATCTGGAAAATGCAACAAATTCTCTGAGTCAAATATCTCAGACCTAAAAGAATATCAGGATCATGATTTTGCTTTTTCCTTGCAATAGTCTCAACCCTCCCTCAAAATCTAATGAGCAGTAGCTTGAATCCTATGGCTGGAACAGAGCAATAAAACAAAATAGAACGTAATGAAGAAGGGGACATAAAGTGATCTTAAGATTTTAAAGATTCATAATACAACATAGTATATGTTCTTTTATTCTGACAGTGACAAGTTATCAGGTGGTATGCAAAGGGATATCTACTAAATCTATTTAAAACCTCCTCAAATAGTCTTTTTGCTGTTTTATCTCCAAATACTTTTATTGTATATCAAGTTTTTTTTTTTTTTTTGCATGGACAGGCACCAAGAATCAAACCTGGGTCTCTGGCATGGCAAGCGAGAAATCTGCCTGCTGAGCCACCATGGCCTGCCCTATTTTATATCAAGTTTTAACCTGCAAGTCATCTAAAGTCTTTGGAAGTAAATAAGGTACAAATTGTGTGGCTCAGCACAGTAAATAAGGTACAAATTGTGTGGCTCAGCACAGTAAATAAGGTACAAATTGTGTGGCTCAGCACAGTAAATAAGGTACAAATTGTGTGGCTCAGCACAGTAAATAAGGTACAAATTGTGTGGCTCAGCACAGTGAGCTCAGCAGGCAGAGTTCTCGCCTGCCATGCCAGAGACATGGGTTCAATTCCCGGTGCCTGCCCACGCAAATAAAAAAAAAAGTAAAGAGAGTTATTTGTTATTTTATTAATAACTCCCTTTGAATAAAAGGGAGTTATTAATGAACACACATTTATTGATTCTCTTTATTTCTGCTTTAGTTAAGATTTAATAAAATTCTTCAAAAGAAGAAAAAAAGAAACTACTTTTTTGGTTCTGGGGCGGTGGCAAGGGGAGGGGCCATGGACTTAAAGTTTGGATGAGATACACATTTTTCATAACATATTCCTTCAATTGTTTGAATTTTTTTTTTTTTTTTTTTTTGGTATAGGCAGGCACGGGGAATTGAACCTGGGTCTCCAATATGGCAGGCGAAAATTCTGCCACTAAGCCACCCTTGCACAACCTTGTTTTAATTTTTTAACATCTGAATGGGTATTTCCTTAATAGCTTTAAAAAATAAAATGAATTTATCATATGTAGGAGTGATGAGTTTCTATCAGTGGCAAAAAATACAAATATAAAAATACAAATTGTACTTCATTTATAGAACTCTGGCTTTTCAGTGTGGATTTCCTCTCAGTCAGAACTTGAAGGCAATGAGCTTGAATCAAAAGTTGCCTAGAAAAGTACCTGTTGTCAGTTACCGCAGCAAGACCAGCAATATCCAAGATGGCAGCCCCCTCGGTGGAGCGGGCTGCTGGGGGCTTACTGGGGTTGTGAGGAACTGAAGAGCCCTCATGGGTGAGCATGCCTGTTCCAGTCATCCTCCACAGCTGAGAACGCTTCCCTGGTTCCTGCAGAGACAGAGAGAGCTATCGTGTGTGGCCACAGGTAACTCCTCACCTCAACAGTTTCGTACAACGTCTGAATAAGTTCTCGAGTACGAAGTGGATTTAGATTTTTTTCTACATTATATATAAGCTTCATTCAAATGTTCATTGTGGTTAATTCCTAGCTGCACTTAGGGTAAAATATGAAACCTCAAATACATCTTGAGCCAAATACCAAAAATTGCAAATAATGTGAATTTTAAAAATATACATTATTTTAATATCTAATTTTTTATTATTTTTTAATTATAAACAAATGGTTGGGCAATATAATACAGTCAATGAGATTCAGCTTAGTCTCCTATCCTAGCCAATCTGCCATGGTTACTGTTGCTCCAAATGGGTGCCCTTAGAAATTAAAGTATGATTCTGTTATATAATACAAGTACTTAGGATATGATAGTCTCAATAGCTGATCATAGGCAATCCTCACAGCTCTAAGTCAACCAGAACTTACCAGTCTTCCTTTCCTTACTCTCCATGTTTATAATGAAACTATACTATATTGATGATTTCCAACTTACAACTGGATTGTATTCAAAGGTTAAGATGATTCTGAACAAAGTTGACTGCATTCAAATTATAATAAGCTGATTGCTGCTAATTCTAAATACATTTTTTCTGTAGGAATATTTTATAAACAGCAATTAGGATTCTAGACTAAACCAGGAAAGTACATAACCCATTATGTACTAAAAGAAACAGTAATAATAATAACAATAATATTTATTCAGGTTTATTATGTGCCAGGCACGACTCCATGGAATTTTATGTAATAACTCATTTAATCCTCAAAACAGTCCAGGTTTATAATATTAACTTTATTTTACAGATAAGAATATTAAGACTCAGTGAAACAAAGTAACTTTCCTACGGTCACATAGCTAGTAGGTGCTGGAGCCACAATATGAATCCCCAAAGCCTGCTTCCAGAGCAGAGCTGGCATGCTTAACCATTTTGTATACTGCCTCTCTTAAGACAATCCCTACAGTTCCATTTCAATAGCACCTCACCGTTTAGCACATTCTAAGGGAAAGCAAACTCCATCTAGAATTGTCAGGACCACATCCCCTCTCACCAGGTAAGAGCACATCCAGGGAAACAGACACTTCTGGGTATCACAAACTCATTAACGTTCTACATCTATAATGGAAAGGCAACTTTTGCATTACATTCTACAAAGTAAAAATTCACAAAGTATTATGAACGCTGAAGTCAAAATGCCAGAAGTTGAAACCCAGCTGTACCATTTACTAGCTAAGTAACCTTGGATGAGCTCTCAGAGGCAGTTTCCAAACGAAAGGCACTCAGAACATGCATGCCAGAGTAAGGCCTCACTTAACTGTTATGCTATTATTATTATTATTACATTCTTTCTATAGCACTTTATGTTCGCTATCTTAGTCGATCCTTCTAATAAGCCTGGGAGGTCAGTAGGAAATTACCTACCAAGAGGAATGTGTGAAGTACCAGATACTATATAAATCTGGTGGCAAAACCAGAACTCAGATCTAGAAAGATAACACTGCTCTATTTTGTGCTACTCTCTCCAATGTTAGCTTTTAAAAAGAGATGATACTGAGCTCTATTTCTTCCTCTGCAATCCCCGCAAGCTTGCTTCTCTGTTCACATAAGAAAATACATTTAGCCACAGCTCCAAAACCACACGGAAACTATGTGATAATATTGTGGGCCATTGATTGTACACCATGTATGGAATGCTTGTATGTCAAGAATGTTTGCATGTTAAGTTTTTACAACAAAAGTATTAAAATCATAAAACCACATGGGGAAGCATCTCAATTATCCTGCTGATGCTATGGACTGGGAATCAAAGCACATGACCCCAGGAGAGAGAAAGTGTTTATACGTGGATTCTTCTACTCCAAGTCCACATGTGTAGGCTCACTGCAAGATGGAAACCACCCAAATTTCCATCTAAAAATCTGAGACGCACAATTCTTCTTTTGGTGAGTTCCCTTTCCCTCTTCCATAAAACTTATTCCCAAAACCAGCTGATGGAACCAAGAAGGTAGAAGCTCCTCCTTTGGGAGGAGTGGGCAGGGTGGCCCCCAGGAGGAAATGAAAGCCATGCGGAACAAAGCACTCACACAGGCTGGGGGAAGCCCAGAGTGGGTTGCTGAAGCCCAAGGTGACTATGACAACATCCATGCAGAGGAACTGGGCTAGGGAAACCTAGAATGAGGCATCTGAGCCAGAGAGGGGTGAGGAGAACATTCCTGCTAGGGATGAAGCTTGGAGGTTGGGAGGGTGGCTACCCATCATGTAGAAAGCAGAGCCCAAGTAAGATAACAAGAAGGTCTGCGTAGGATTGTGCAGTGGTGGCAATGGAAGGTTTGTCATCTACAAAAGGACTGACCAAAGCAATGTTGGACAGTGGAGTTATAAATATGGAAAGGGAGAAAATTAGAATGAACCTTGTGATGTTGGACTACAACTGAAAATACTAATGTGAATTCCTGGTTTTCAGTGTGCGTATAGATATCTATAGAAATAAATATGTATATATGTTTATTAGATTTATTTACACATATACCAGCAGCCTTTCCTCAGAGAAGCTATTTTCCTTTTGCTGCCTTAATTTTTATGGCCTCAGAACAATAAATCTGTAACCTAAGAAAAACCCATCCCATTTCTGGTATATTGCATTCTGGCAGCTTTAGTAAACTGAAACAGATTTTGGTACCAAGAGTGGGGTGCTGTGATGTGCAAATACCCAAAATGCTGGAACTATTTTAAAATTGGATGAGGGGAAGATTCTGGAAGAATTGTGAGGAGTTTTATTGAAAAGCCCTTTGTTTCGAAGAGACTCTTGACAGGATTATGGACTCCAGAGATATTTCTGATGAGGCTTCAGACAGAAATGAGAATGTGTCACTGCAAATTGGAAGGAAGCTGACACTTGTTTTAAAGTGGGAGAGAATCTGGCAAAATTGAGTCCTGGCATTGGATGGAAGGTAAAATTTGAAAGCGATGAGCTTGGCTATCTAGCTGAGCAAATTTCCAAACTAAATGTGAAAAATGCAGCCTGGCTTCTCCTTGTAGCTTATAGTAAATTGCAAGAGGGAAGGGACAAGCTGAGAACTGAACTCTTGGGTACAAAGAAAGCGGAATTGATGGTCTGGAAAACGCTGGGATTCCAGAAGGTGAGACCCCAGAGGCTAATGTCCCATGTGAGGATTTAATCAAACATGGAAGAACCAGTCAACCATGTCAATGGGAGTCAGGATTGGAAATGGAGTTATCCAGAAAGGATTTGTGGAAAGTCCTATTGTCTGACAGCTGAGACCCATTTGCTGCATGGGAAACCGACAACTTTGTCACGAAATCTGTATAAACAGAACCACTGCCAGTGTGGACTAAAAGGGACAGAAATGCATCAGATTGAAGGAAAGTCAAAGTTAGAATCATGGAAGCTAAGATTTGGAGCCAAGAAACACCTTGTACCAGGAGAGTGGACACATCCATGCACATGGAAAGGGTGAGTTTGCAGAGGGTGAGCTTTCCACCCCATTTTTCAGGAAGAGTCTTATTACTCCAGGGCTCTGAGATACCTGGGGAATTGAGGGGAACTTGGCTGCACCATTGTTCAGGAAGAATGCTGCTGCCTCAAGCCTCAGAAACAGTGGACACATTTCCTGGGGATTGGGGAGATCCTGGCCACCATCCCATTGCTCTGAAGGGGTTGAGTGTGTGCCCTGGAGATGGCAGATAATCCACCTGCCACCCAGATGTTTGAAGAGGGTGAGAGCCGAGAACAAGGTGGTCTTCCTGTGGTAGTTAGATTCAGTTGTCAACTTGGCCAGGTGAAGGTACCTAGTTCTGTTGCTGTGGACATGAGCCAAAGGTACATGAACCTCATTTGTTGCTGATTACATCTGCAGTTGGCTAAGAGGTGTGCCTGCTGCAATGAATGACGTTTGACTTAATTGGCTGTGCTTAAATGAGAGAGTGCAATGTAGCACAGCCCAAGCAGCTCGGCCTACTTCATCTCAGCACTCACAGCTCAGCCCATACCTTTGGAGATGCAGAAAGGAATCACCCTGGGGAAAGTTGTTGGAACCCAGAGGCCTGGAGATAAGGCCAGCAGAGATTACCCTGAGCTTTCCCACGTAAGAAAGAAACTCAGATGGAAGTTAGCTGCCTTTCCGCTGAAGAACATAAATTCCCTTTTATTAAAAGCCAATCCATCTCTGGGGTGTTGCATTCCGGCAGCTAGCAAACTAGAACACTTCCCAATGCTTGGAGATGTTGGAACCCTCACCCCAGTATTTACAGAGGGAAGGGACACTGCGTAAGCCCTTGGAGAGAGTGGGACTGCTATTCTCTCAAGCCCTGAGGATAAAACATTTTTCTGTAGATGACTCTCAGACTTTGAAACCTAGTAAAGTTTGACCTGCAGGTTTTCAGAACTGTTTGGGAACTTTGACCCCTGTTTTCCTGCAATTCCTCCCTATGGAAACAGGAACACTTATTTTATGGGACTGTCCCTCCTTTTATACTGGAAACAGATAATCTGTTCTAAGTTTCCCAGGTCCACAGCCAGAGAGGAATTTTGCCTTACGATACACCACATCTGTAACTGAGTTTGATGAAACTTTGCCCTTAATATTGTTACTGAAATTATTTAAGGCTTTTGTGATATAGTGATGGAATGAATATATTTTGCATATGGAAAGAACATATCTTTTCACAGTTCAGAGGGTAGAGTGTGCTGGTTTGAATCTTTTACATACCACAGAAAAGACTATAGTCCTTTAATCCATTCTTGTGGGGGATCTTCTGGTTAGGCTATTTACATTGAGATGTAACCCAGCCCATTCAATGTAGGTCTTAATCCCCTTGCTGGAGTTCTCTATGAGAACATAAAAGACAAAACTCGGCAAGTTCAGCAAGACAGAAATGCCCAGAGACAGTTGGAGACAGCCACTGAAATCAGAATCAGGAGGGAAGGACCAGCAGATGTTGCCATGTGACTTCCAACATGACAGAGGAACCTCAGATGCCAGCAGCCCTTCCTCAAAGAAGGTATCTTTCTCTTGATGTTTTAATTTGGAGCTTTCATGGTCTTAGAATTGTAAATTTGTAACTTAATAAAATCCCACTGAAAAAGCCAACTCATTTCTGATATATCACATTCTGGCAGCTTTAGCAAACTGAAACAGCCTCCAAAATTGCTTACTTTCAATTTCTACGCCCCATGACCTCCTATCACTTAGTCCTAAATCTTATTTCCAAATTGCATCTGACACAAAAGCATTGCCTTATATGCGAGTCTAATCACATTTTTAAGTAAATTTGATTCACATGGGTTTGAAATGGTGTGAAATAAAAACACAAGTATTAAATTCCATTTTATGTGCAAAATTTAAAATTTGTCAAGAATTATATAATCTCAAAGCCAAGTGAATCATAAACAGATCTACATTACTAGCATGTGTGACACCATTTTAGGTGATAAAGATGTATCCTTTGTCAGCAGCAGGGCCACTTGAGTGGTAAAGAGAAATCCTGTGTCAGGATTTTTGAATTATGAGATTTAAATTACACAAAATCTTTAGGAATACATTACATCATTAGGAACACATTAAATCATTTAGGAACACATTACTCATGTAGATGTGACTTCCTTATGTATTTGCTCTACCTGTTTTCAACCAACTCCAGCTGATGGCCACCCTCTCCTTAATGTCCCTTCTGCACCTCTGTGTTTCCAAACCTCTCATCTTTATGTCTGATCTATTCATTACCAGTGTTCTGTCATTTTTCATATTTCAGCCAAATTTTACTGTCTTTTTTATCTATAAAAATAGCATAAACATTTCCCTACACTGACTTGAAGGGAATGTCAAACTGACAGTTTTTCTTTATATGCTGACTTCCAACATCACACCTCAAAAAAAGAATGTCTGACAAATTTCAGAGAGCACCTGAATACTGCACCTTGAGGAAACCATTAACCTCTCTGAGTCTTCATTTCCTCATCTGTAAAATGAAGAGTTTGTACCAGATGATCCTAAATCCCTTCAAATGCTAAAATCTTTTACTATAAACTCCAATTGCTAAGCCTTCTCACCTTCTTCTTTAAAATGACTCTTTGTGTCTTTGGTGAGACATCCAAGACGAGCTCTGCACAGGTAATGGGCTTACTGGAAGTCACAGGCCTTCCTTTTCCCTCTGGTAAACTGGAACAACAAGATTGATTAACTGATTGATAAACAGACAGACAGACACACACCACACACAGTCTCTCTCTCTTAAGCTCGCATAAGCAAACACCTGAAACCTCTTTGAAATAAATACAGACAAAAAAGTCTGACTCAAGTAGCATAAAGATCAGGCTTGTATATTTTAACCTGCAAAGTTCAAAGATTCATTTGTCAAAAGACATACCATGACATTTTCCCTCTCCCGATAATTTCAGTGGCTTGTAATTTAGACATAAAAGAATAACTATATATCATTAGAGGCAAAAAAACCCCCAAAAAACAGTAAAAAAAAAAGAACCATGCTAGACATTCCAAAGGGTCAAAAATTAGCTCTGTTCTTTGCCAAGCAGAAAATCAAAATCATTACTTCTCCAAGTGCTGGCAAGAAATCAGAAGTTTCACTAGGATGAAAAGAAAACAAGGGTTCATAGACACCTTCCTCCAATTCAATAATCCTGTTGTGGTTCCTTGTGATTTAAGGATCCTAAACTTCACGGAATGTTGCAGCCTAGATAGACTGTGGGGTATCTGGATGAGGTTTTATTTAGATTATTCCTAGCTTCTATTAATCCTATCATCAAAAAAAAAGGGACTGATACATTGAGAGTTTAAAAAAAATCTAATTTTCTTTCCTATCATTAATTCCATCTTAGAATACAAAGAAATAGTATCTAATATCTTTTAAAAGATGGTTCAACCTTTTAGCACACCAAGATTCGAGAAGGTTTTCTTTTTATCTCCTCCATATCTGTTCAACCCATTTAGTTCTGCATTTTCCATTACAATTTTTCAGCAAGAGCTTAGTAACAATCGGAATTTATAGAACACACGAATAAAAACATGACTAGCAACTAGATTTAGAACTGATTTTTCAGGCACTAACAAGTTAACCACATCACACTACTGACTCTATAATCTTTTAAAACAAACAAACAAAGGCATGATTAGCTCAATTGTTATGTTGAGATAAAGAGCCCAGCACAATCATTACCAAAGAAAATTGCAACAGAAGAGGAAAAGGATGTTATTCTCAGCAAAGACACCCATTCAATCCATTAGTAGTGAAATCTCCACTCTAGGAAGATGAGAAGAATAACCCAGGGCTTGCTCCAGTGTTATTTGTGGGACTGGGGCATATGCAAAAATATCATTCATATGCAAAATTATCCAGAATATTTTGGGCAGGAATATAGCTTTAAATGTCTACTTCAGGTCATTTATATTTGTAATTGTAAAGACTGCAATGATAAAGATTCTCATTCACAGAACAACTTTAAAAAGTGGCCCCTTCAGCACAGAAACAACAAACTGTTTATATGTTGGTAGAATGACTACCTTTTAAAAGTCCAATGTTTTGAGTCTCTATGTACCAGCAGATGTACCAATCTGACAGCAGAATTAGAATAAACCCTCTATTCTTCACCTGAGTTTTCAAAATACAACTAGTCAGATGACAATGAAGATTATGATTCTATGGCAACTGGAATTATTGCCAATGTAGGTTACTATGCTTGGCTTTAGGTGACTATTAAGAGAGACTCAAGTGTCTGCCTAATCATAATCTGAATGGGGGAGGGGTAGCTGAATGATGACTACTTAGGAAGATCAGTCAGGTTTTAGTGAATTAAGAGTCAACACAGACATAAAATAGCAGCAAGGATGTTTAAAAAAACATTTAAAATAACTTGAAGGAAGAGGAATATAAGCTATAATAGGAATAACATCTAATGGGAAGAATTATTAAATACTAGAATGTATTATTGAGGGAAATCTTTAAAAAGAGAAGTCTTAGCTATTTGGATAAATTTTAATCTAGCCATAAGGCAAAGGCTTAGACTAAATGACCTCTCAAGATACACCCTGAAGCTTAGGACTTAGTAAAGAATGAATGAATTTTCCTTCATATTTCAGTTTCCAGAAAAGCTACTTAAAATTTAAAAGCAGTTAGTAATTAGAACCTTCTGCTTTATAAGATCAGTAATTTAACTCAGAATTACCCAGAGAATGTATATGTAGCAGCAATATAAATGAAATTTTCATAATAAAGCTGTCGGTTATCCTGGAAATCATTCATGTTGCAGTGGATCTCTGAGGAACCTGCCCCTTTTACAGTGAGCATGATAAAAGGTGGCAGGGTAGGTTCATCCCAGGCATAATCCAATGTAGTCATGGGTTTCACTTCAGTTCGGAGCCTGGGTTCAGCTACACCATGCTGCGTAAAGACAACTGGAACCTAGAGTAATGGCACAAAGGACAAAGAGAAATTTCACTCAGGGTTGTGTTGCTGGAAATGATTCAGCGCTTCCTAAATTAAGCTCCAGATTCTTCCCAAGGAATCCTTTATAGGGGAATAATCACCACAGAAGCTCATCTCCCCTCTTCCTCAAATGCCTTTCTGATCATCATCTAAGAAGTTCACCAATTAAAGGACATGTCTATAGCCTATTGGGTAAAGGGATTTAAGAACCTTTGCCAAGTCAAAGATGTAGAGGAAGCAATTCTACCCTCCAATAGTATCTCTTCTGAACTGACCTCCCTGTGATGTGCTTTGAAGAGAGAAAGAAATAAGGATTTTTGAACTCAGCCAAAGAAAACATATATTATGAGACATATTGCTATACAAAGGTACAATTTAAGACAGAATTGAATGATTACTACTTTGGTTTTACTTGGAAGACAAAAAATGCTCACTATAGGTGAGCAATAGTAGAACTGCTACTCTCAGCGCCATTGGACAATTTGAGTCTGGTTTCTCCTTCTGTATGGAATGTCTACAGAGGGCATTCATGCTGACCAAACATTTTAGTCAAAATAAGTTTTGAAACATTACTTCTGGATGGATAAGGCTGCCAACAACCAATATAACCAGCAGAAACTACATCCTAAAAGCAAGGATTTTTAGGGATGTCAGCTACAGAGATGCCGGTACAGTTTCTTTTAAACCCAAGTATAAAATGTATTTTACCATTATCTTAAAGGCAGCACATACTCCACCCTCCCATGTATGAAACAGCCAAACTGGCTCTCAACTCCACTCGATACCTTGGAAAAGTTGTCGATTCGGAAAGGAGGGGGTAACTGATCTGTGTCACTAAATGAGATTCTATAAGTAGCTCCTCGGAGAGTAATTTCCACTCGTAAAAAGAAGCACTTTCCTACGGTATCTCTGCAGAATAAAGAAACAAAAGAGGCTGCATAAAATGGAGGAAGTTGCAGTCCATTTTCTTCTCATAATTCTCATGATACAACATTGCTTGGACCTCAGTCAGCATCACTGCATGCACAGTCCATTGTGTGTTCCTTGACCATACTATAATCCAACAATAAAAAAGAATTAATTCAAGTGACTTTTCAACAATGAATGTAAACTATATACCAACACTTACAAAGAGCTTGAATTTCACTTAATGGGCTTGTTTTTGGTTGTATTGTCAATGTAGCAAATGAGTGGATACATTGAACTACATGAAATTGCTGAAAATCTAATATTTTTGACCTGAAAAAGAGTGATTACCTATTTAATATGTTGATGATGTTGATAACCAGGATTCTCACTGTAGCAAGAGGGAAGGTGAGGCACAGAAGAATAGCTAATAAATGTTGAAGAAATTACCATTCTGTAACCAACAATGTAATAACTGATTCAGGTAAGGATCATCAAACCATGGGATGAAAGATTTTTGGGAAACAGGATATCCACAGATTCACAGTATAACGCAAATAGATTACTCTTATTTACGAAAAAGGAAAGGTAACTTTACAATAGAGGTGGACACCACCTTAACCAACTGATGATCAAAATAGCAATGCAAATAAAGGGACCAACAGATCATACAACAGGCCTCCTAACGTGACCAACAGGAAGTACATAATACAAAGGTAGTACTCTTACTGAAAAGTTTGACCCAAGTCTATATATAGGAAACAAAATCTTGTGGTGAACACAGTATACTAATAGATAAATGTACTGATCAAAATGGAACTGAGGAGATTCGATCCCTGCCCACTTGGCTCCTCTGTCACCTCCTTAGTCCCCAACAGCTCCTAAGAATATAGCTTGAAAATGACTATACTAAAGCATGTATTTAATTCTATAAGCGCTGGGGCAAAGCATAATTTAAGGGGGACACTACCAATAACAACAAAAATTAAATTAAATAATGCATTTTGAACTCAAATATAAATAATATTTTGGATTACCCATTGTTAATTCACCCGTGTTTCTGTTCATTTACAATAGTATTCTCAATGGAGACTTGACCATAAGTATAAAAGTAAGATTAAATTTTGCTTCTACATAAATTATTCATTCAGTGATTCAGATTCTACATGTGTTGAGAGAGCATGACTTCAGATTCTTCAGTTTCAATATAATTTGATGAAACCAGGAAGAAAAAAAAGATTCAGTCATCCTGGGTTAGCTAAGGCTGGTTTTGATTGATTTTCCTTAACAAGGGCATGAGAGCCACTGGATTGGGCAGATGCAGCCCAACAGCTTATCTGCAGCATGAGAGAGAACAGACTGTACAGATGTGTAGGAAGAGATAAAAACATTGGTAATCATTAGTGCCACCATCTAAACACAGACAGAATGTTCAAGAGTTGTAAGAAATCATGTTGTGCACTCAGTGCTACTGACAGTTCAACTCCTTAGACTTGGAACCTCTACGACCAGACCTTAACAACTGCACAATGGTCAAAACCATCAAAGTTTCCTATAACTCAATTCCATCAAAATGCCCACTTAAGTTTTGAGATCACTGTTCAACCCAGAAATAAGTGTGCCCATTTCATGAAGAACAGTATGGCTTACTTTTATATTACTGTACCTCACAAGGCTATTTTTAGTCTAAACATAGAAACTCTACCTTACCTCATGTTGATATGGAAGGAATTATTCTTGTTGACTTCGAAGCCTCCAGACCAAATGCAATTGGGTACATCCATCAATCTGACACATAATAGCTGATCATAGTCATTCCGAGGCCAGTGGAACACCACACTGGAGCCAGGAAGGGTAGAAATGTAACCCTCGGGATTTGCTGTTCCCTAAAACATGTAGGAGCATTAGTTTCGACCACAAATCAAGTCAAAACAGCAAATGTTTACTGAACCTTATCCCATATCAGAAGCTACAGAGACACAGAAGGTTCCTCCCATCACAGCCTTGATGGGGCAATAAGCCATGACATTAAAATTCCCTGTGCCATTAAACAGCATTAACCATTCTTCAAAAGCAAACTGCTTACCTGTCCCCTAGCAAATTCCCTCTGTGCAAATGCAAGCTTGTGAGATGATTTATTATCTAACAGGTAACGGGGGGCAAAGATGACCATACAGGTGTCAATATATCGACCTCGTCCTTTCTTGACATCAATACCTATAATAACAAGAACCACTTGCATGAATTACTCAGAAAAAAGAAAATTTGTGGTTTGACAAAAAATAAATAGCCTTCACAACCACTCAGTTTCTCTAAAAGAACAAATGTATCACCCAGAAGGATATCAACCTTTCAAGAATGGAATGAAAAAAGCAATTCCTCTCAAAGTATTATTCCTATTCATATTTAGGCCTTAAAAGTCTCAGTGGTAACATCAATATTCCCTTAGTTCCTAGCCTCTTCACAAAGTGTGTTCCATTTTAGCAGCAATTAAAATATATAGGTATTTAATCACAGATACCTTTGGTTTCCATTTGTGAAGCTGACTACTAAGGTAATTTCATGTGATACATTTCTACTTATGTCTGGGACACAAAATTTCACCCTAGCAAATTATAGCACATAGTGAAAATTCCAGATTATTTAAATGGATTTATACTGTCCTTAATTCAATTGGCTGTTTCCTAGTATTTTCTTTTAACTCATTGCCCAAGAATCCAGCTCAAATGAAATGCTAAATATTCTAGAGTCCTTTCATTCATAAAATAAATGTTTTCAACACCTACTTTCTCCTGGAGAAAATAACATATACCAAAGAAAGAAAGTCACAGTCAGAAGGAAATCTCAAAACATGAAGTGCCAAATAATAACAGAAAAGTGAAATAACTCTGAATTATTTTTAAAACTCTAATAAGACTAATTTTTAAAAAAATATTCAACTCATTGGAACAAATTATTCATTCACTGATTCAGAAAATAAACCCAATGACTATTCAAGGCACTGGGCTGAGATCTGCTTATACTTGATGAAAAATATGTATGGTAGAAACAGTTAAAATAACAATAACAATAATATTTATTGAACTCTTAATATAAGATAAGGTACTCTACCAACACCTTTACATTTAATTCTCATAAAAACCTTAAGAATTAGGTTTTTCAGTTATTTTTACTTTATAGATGAGGAAACTAAGGCATAGAAAGCTAATTGACTTGCCCTAGGTCACTCACCTAGTAGGTAGCATAGCTGGGATTCCAAACTCTTACATGGCTGACTTATATCATGATTTATACAAGGACCTGGCTCAGCAGTCAGAAATATCAAGAGGACAATAAAAATGGAAGATTCCATTTTAGGATACATTAACTAGGTGTCCTAGATTTCCCAAAATAATCCCAATGATAAATATTTCAATTTGTTAAGGTCCTAATTCACTTGTACTGGCTTGAAAATGCTGGTGGTCCTTTAATAAGAGCCCTGAAAATACCTAAAAGGTTGACCAAATCATAAAAACAAAAATCTCTGAAGTGCTCCATCAAGAAAATGTTATACAACACTGGATAGGGAGACACACCCTGAAGCCGTTCTTTCTGTGATATACAGAAAAGTATTCGTGGTCAGAAATAGACATTATTATTATCTCAACTAATAATACACAGTCTGCCTGCAGAAGATGTGTTTACTTGATAGTACAAAAAAAGTCTAGTAATTGAGAACAGTGCAGATATTTAATTTTTTAAAAAAGGTGATTTTTGTTTGTTTCCCTTTTCATCTTACACTGCTCGGGGAAATCTCCAATAAATCAATAGCCTATAAAATAAAAATTTACAAATTCCTTCTTTGTAGAGGTATATGTTAGGCATATGTGAAAGCCTCCTGGCTTTCCAGTTTGGCTTTAAACTTCCCTGGCAGGGAGCAACTTATCTATCCAGTTCTTCAAAAAACAAGTGAGAGAGATTCCATGAATTTCCCTGATAACATGCACCGATACCACATGATCCTTAAGAATTATAAAATCTTATCTTAGCCCATTCTCTCTATTCCTTTCCTTGATGAAATGACAAAATTCAACTCACAATCTTGTCCTTAAAAACAAGTGCTGTATAGCTTTCACAATGTGACTGTGTGATTGTGAAAACCTTGCGTCTGATGCTTTTATCTACTTTGTCAACAAACGAGTAGAACATATGGAATAAAAATAAATAATAGGGGGAACAAATGTTAAAATAAACTTAGTTTGAAATGCCAGTGATCAGTGAAAGCGAGGGGTAAGGGGTATGGCAGGTGTAATCTTTTTTTTTTTTCTGTTTTCGTTTTATTTGTTTCTATTGTCTTTTTCTTTTTCTGAATGGATGCAAATGTTCTAAGAAATGATGAATATGCAACTAAGTGATGATACTGTGAATTACTGATTATTTATGTTAATGTTTTATTACATTTGTTAATTTTTTTAAATTAATAAATAAATTTTTAAAAGATCACGGAAAGCTGAAACTTTTGAAAATCTGTAAGGTGATAAAGTTTAATAGTAAAATTTAAAGAATATTCAATTCAACCATAAAAAAGCCTTTGAAATAACGCTGATAATCATTGCAGACAGCTATATTCAATTATGCACTGTTATGTTTAAATTAGATATGTAAGCAGAGTTTTCATGTTGTTTAATAAATCTCAGACTGTAAAAAAAAACAAAACAAAAAAACAAGTGCTGTAAGCTTTAATGAATGTTCCTGGCATTTCAGTTTATATGTACAATCACTGTTTATTTCTGAATGGCTCAATTTGCCTTGATGCAAAGATTCTGTAGTCTTTTACTGTCAGCTGCTTTAAAAGGAAAAAGCTCCATCCAGCCAGCCCCCAATTTGTCCCAACTATAGCTCAAACCTAATTCTAGCCAACATGTGGCAGTTTGCTTTGGAAACTTGATCAAGGTCAAGACACCTCTGCAGAAAGCCAAATCAGTAAGAAGCAGACTGCCTATTCAAGGTGTAGGGCAAACAAATGGGAGAAAAAAATATGAAAACTGTCTTCAGCTGAAGGATCAAATAAAGTTATTTCTTCTTTCAAAAATCTTAATGTCAACTTTAAGGAGACAGCTCGCATGTCAACGGAAAATGAATTCAGAGCCACGTTAAAAAAAAAAAAATCCTGAAAAGGAAAGTGTACTTGAAAGAGACCCTTTTTTTTTTTTTACTAATAAATCCTCAAATACTTAAACCATCCCTGTCTACATGGGATTTCAGAGTAAATTTCTAAATGATATCACCTTAGTTTTCCTTCTATAGCATGACTCTTTATATCTGCACTATTACAATAGCCAAAAGCCATACTTGGCTATTTAAATTTAAGTTAATTAAAATGAAATATAATGAAAAATTCCTCCGCTGCACTCCCCACATTTTAGGTGCCCTGCAGCCGCACGTGGCTAGAGGCTTCCACGCCGACTGTAAGGAACAGAACAGTTCATCTTTGCAAAACGACTGGACACAAAGATGTAGACGAAGAGCGGAAGTACAAGATTAAACAGTACTTTGAGATCCTTAGAAATAATATAATAAAAGAAGGGTATATTGCTAATAATTTACACCCGAGGCATATTTAAATTTATTTTAATCCTTCAGAAAAGCTTTCGAGAGGCCTCAGGTAGCTGTGAGGTAGGCACATGGACACAGCTTCCTCCAGTCTCATCCTCCCTCCCCTCCTTCACTTCCCTCCCCTTCCTCCCCTCCAGATCTGCAAGACCTAAGCTAGTTTGGGGGCTTCTGGTTAGTATCACCACCAAGTGCTATTTACTCTATTTCCAGCCTAAAATTCGTAGGCCCAAATTCTAATCCTACTTCTGACCCAGACTTTCCCTTTATATCTGGGCGATTCACTTATCCTCACTGCTTCAGTTTCAAGGAGAATAATGCTCCTTACCCTCTTAGAGTATCCAAGTCTTAATGAAAGCCTGGGAAATGCCTGGAGAATGGAAAGCATTCTAAGTGTTCCTATTATTTCCCTGAAAAACAAGAATTCAAGCCAGACTGGTACTTTCCTGACACAGATAAGTTTAAAATTAAACCAAGCCCCGCACTTAAAGAGCAGCATTTAGGTGGCTCTTTAAATCCCCAGAAGAACAGATCTATGTTAATATAAATCTAGTATCCAGAGATTAGATACCTGAACCAATGACAAATGAGAAAATCAGCACCTGGAGCCAGAACTTTGAGCAAAGCCCGAGGTCATCGGCCAATGGTTCTGAATTTCCCGCTGCCCCCAAGTAAAACCCACCAATGTTATAGATCAGCCCTGGGCGGTTTCCTTGCTGGATGACTTTCAAAGCTCGGACACCACTCCCACCATCCAGTGAGAAGCCCTGACACCAGCCCGGCATGCCTTCAGGATGAATCCCCCTTCCGATTCTCATCGTGCAGCTGTGGGGTAGAAAAGCAAAGAGGTATATATTCATCCATAAGAAAGTCTTATCTCCCTGTTCTAATCAGGAAACACTAATGTAGCTATCACTCAAATTAGAGCTCTAAGACTAATGCTCTTTCTTACTCTCATATGATTCTCAAATACAGTGAGGCAATCAGTGGCCCAAATTCTCAGAGGTAGCCACAATATGAGTGTGAAATACACTGACATCTACAACCAAACAGTTCAGTAGGAGAAAACATAATCATTCTATGAGCCAAAGACATGAGGAAAATGCTACAATTTCTAGTGCTCCCCTGATAAACAAGCTTTCCAACCAAACTGATATTTTCCTTACTCTTGTATTTCAAGAATTCATGAAAAAAGGACAAAGAAAATAAATACAGAAAATGCTACTGATGATACATTACATATAAGGACTGGTACTATTAAGTCAGCCAATGTGTTATCTCTCTGTAATTCCTGAATGCGCATTTCAGTTCTGTTACTAACTAGCAAGGCAATCTCTGGCAGTTTCCTCATTTTAACATACGACAATATTTTCTGCTCTGCCTAATCCGCTGGAAGGCTGGGAGAATCAAAACAGACAGTATGTGTGGAGATGCTTTGGGAACAGTGAATACCATGGATAAAACAAACTGTGTTCCCAATGTGGAATTCTAGATCTAAAATTTTCAAAATCTTTTCAGGAAGAGAGTGAGACCAGGCTTCTTGCTGAGTATGCCAAACGGTTTTCTGTACCTCCTACCGGGTCCGACACCCTATTCAAGCCTTGCTCCTTGACTCTAACACCAATCTTGAAACCAGCCCTCTGTCAGGAACTGCTGCATCCACTAAAGTGTAGTACTCTGTTTAAGACTTGCAGCATAATTCTACAGATAATAGGGTGTGGTACTTGAACAGTAACAGCTATATCCATTCATCTTTGGATTAGGGCTGTAAATTAGAAGAAACCTGTTTAAAAAGCAGAATGTCAAAACCAAGGAAAAAAGTGAATTAATGGACCTACCATATATTAAAAGGACATGTTATGCGGGCCTCACAATTCCCACTTTCCCATGCCTTTAAACGTGCAATAAGTACTTCGAGATGTTGAAATGGTACATTTTATTTCATGGGAGAAAGGGACAGATTTCAAAAACCTACATAAGATGGTCTGGACTGAATTAATGGGATTCATGAAATCTTTACCAAAGGGCCAGTCTACCTCCACTCGGATGCCACCCCCTTTGATGGCTAAAAACTCACAAGGCAAGAGAAAAACTATGCAGAGAAATACAAGGTGAGCATGTGGAATTCTCTTCACTGGCAGAGTTATGAATAGGAGAATCATTAGTACACGTAAAATAAAACTAGCCTAGTTTGCTTTCATTATAAACCAACCAAATAGTTTGTTTTCAATATCAAATAACACAGAAACCAGATTTGAAAAAATCCCATTAGATCGTGGTTCTATTCCCCTGCCAAGTCAGGATTGTTATCTATAGTATATTTGTACATATGTGGAAATGCTATAGCCTTTGCTAATTTTTTCCCTTCCCTAGGAGCTTATTTCCCCTTCCCATAAATAACTGTACTCACAGGTTTGGCTGCTCTTTGTCGGCGTAGCAGAATAAGAGAGGACTCAGGCTCCTGGCCAGCTCATGTTCCTCAAACTGGCCTGCAGCATCTGCTTTTGCATTGTCCTGCCTGAAGATCAGTGGTAACCCTTTAGGAAGGAAGGGAAAATTTTACATCAATTGAAATTCAACTGCAAATTGAATTTATTTAGTAGGCTCAGTTTGTTGTCTAAAAGGATAGTTTTGACCATGATTAAGCATTCATTATAGAAGCTGAGAGGTTTCAGTAGCTTAGACTATTGAAGTAATCTAAATGCACCAGCTTCATTTAGTTAGCCAAGCAAACAAATGTGAATTTCCATGACCAATGCCAAAGGCCTACCTGAGCAGCCTCTGCATATACCTGTTTTGTTAATCAGCCAGTATGGAGCAGAAATGAAGATCTTCAAGGATCCTTCTGCTCGACACACAATACGAATGGTGAGGTTCAGCTGCCGCCGGTTGATGTCATAGAGTCGCATTCTCACCATATAGTTTTGGGTTCCAGGTGGAATAAGCAATTCTTTACAGAGTGGAAAATTCTCTACTGACAGCCCTATGAATGAGAAAAGCCAATGTATTGGGTCCTCACTTTAGTTTCTCAAAATAGCCCACAGCCAAATTAAATTGGATTTCTTTTGGAAAACCTAGTAATGATGTATCTAATCAGCAAAAATCTCACTAGAATAGCATTTCCTCTAGCTAGGGTGAGAACAAATAGAAGGTAAACCAGAGGGCCTGGGATTCATATTAGGTACTCTAAACTGCATAATCAAAAGAGGATCAAGATACCAAGAAAGCTATCAATAACAGCTATGATTCTTAAGTTTACTGTACAACAGGTCCTCAGCTAAGTATCTAAGGCAAGTATAGGGTAAGAGTCAAGGTTCTCCAGGCAAACTGGCTTGACTTTCAAATCCCCAGCCCGTCCTTGCTGGCTGTATGACAAGAGGCAAGCTACTTAAACTCCCTGGGTCTCATCAGCAAAATGATGAAAACAGTATCTACACTGCAGGGTTACCATTGGAAGTGGTAATCCATGTAAAGCAAGACACCAAAAATTGGGAGTGCTGGGTATGGGAATAATGCTGGGGGACATTAACATTTTATAATTGTGCTCAAAAATATTAGTTGAATGAATAAATTAAAAATCTACTTAAATGCCAGAGCAAAGAACTTCTTAGCATTGTACTATGTTTGCTTCCTAGATTAAGGTCAAGGGCTTATGCATTCATTGAAATGCAAGCTTGTCAGCATGAGATACACTATTAACACTCCACGGGTCTCAGGTTCCTCATCTGTAAAATGGGGATAATACGTGTCCCTGCCTGAAATATGGAGCTGTTGCAAAGATCAAATAAGGTAATGTAATAAAAGCTCTTACAAAACACTAAAAGGAGAAATATCTAAGTTGTCTTTCTAATATGTCTCTGACCATATTTAGGAAATATACTTCTAGCCCAAACTCCAGAAGGCTGATTCTCAACCTTGAATAGGTCTTTTCTTTGAAATATCTCAAATCACTTCATTCAGCCCTACATCTGAAAATTACTTCGTGCAGAAACATTCCAAACCTCAATTTCTTCATCAGTAAAACGGGGCAAATAACTATTGCTGTAAGGATTATATGAGATCACATATGTGAAAGTGCCTGGCCTAATATGTATAGTATGGTACATGCTTGGTAAACAATTTTCCCTTCCCTAAAAAGAGGGAAGACACAATTTTGCTCATTTTACAGCTAAGAAAAAGCAGTCTAAGAGATAAAATGACTTGCCATCAAGTGAACAACATGTTAGAAAAAACTTTTTGTTGAGTACTTCCTCTGAAATTCTTTTGGATTTATTGTTTTTCTCTCTTGAAGTATTCTTAGAAGTTGTGATGGTGTTTTTTTTTCTTTGCTTGGTCAGGCACTGGGAAACGAAGCCGGGTCTCGGGCACGGCAGGCGAAATCTCTGCCTGCTGAGCCACCGTGGCCTGCCCATGATGGTCTTCTTAAAGTTAATCCATTACTACAGGTGTAGACCTGCTGTAACAGGACCTTTGGTGAGTAGGACATTAAGTTAAGAAGTGACCCACCTCTTTCAGGGTGGGTCTATAAGGAGAATAAAATCTAGGCAGAGAGAGAGAAAGTCACAGAGAGTAAGAATATGGAAGCAAGGAAACCCAGAAGAGAAAGGAGAGACCAGAAGATATCACCATGTGCCTTGCTGGGTGACAGAGGAGTCCAGGATCTTTGGAAGCTAGTCTTCAGGAAGAAGGCATTGCCTTGATGATGCCTTGATTTGAACATTTTTACAAATGTTCAAATTTGTACTGTAAGTTTGTAAGCTAATAAATTTCTATTACTAAAAGCCAAATCATTTTATGGTCCCTGCTTTTGGCAGCCTAGCAAACTAAAACAGAAGTTTTGTTTTTTGCTTTTTAAACTGCATACTTCCTTTAAACTGGTTTACTGAGTGAGATATTATATGTGCCAGAATTGTTTGGATACAAATAAAATAAAAAAATACTCATTGATGATTTCACAGAATTAATAAAAATAATCATTTGACAAAATACTTACCCAGTTCAATGTTCTGGGACGTATCAGCTGTGTGGAGAGCTGCCTCTTTGCCAGGTTTCAGTGTTCCATTAATTGGCATTCCTTTAACATAAAAATCAAGTTCATAAGGTAGCAAGTTGCAGATTACCACAGTTGGCAGGAGATAAATGGTATGCCCAGGCTGTCTGAAAATGTGTTTTGCACTGTCAGAAAATATATTTGAAGGCATATAATCTGGATAATTCTCTTTCTTGATAGCCACACAAAACCTATGAAGACAAAATGATGTGAAAACCATCAGCCTGAACGGAAAGCTTGAACTTTTTCTCCTCAGCTGAGTAACAAAGTATAACATTAAAATGGCTCAGTAATTCAATAAGCTATTTGCAATTTTTAATCCAAATACATTTGAGGTATAATAAATATACAATGAAATACAGACTTCAAATGTTCAATTTGATGAGTTTTGACAATTATATACCATCACCCAAAACAGGCTATAGAAATTTCTCTCACCTCAGAAAGTTTCTTCATGCCCCCTTCTAATCAATACCCTCTCCTATCTTTTAAATAACTGCTTTCTGATTTTTGTCACTAGAGATTAGTTTTGCCTGTTCTTGAACTTCACATAAATGGGATCAGGCAGTATGTACCGTCACTCTTTGAATCTGGCTTCTTTTGCTTAACATCAAGTTCTTGAGACTAAGTCATGTGTTACATATTAGTACTTCATTCTTTTTAATTGCCTAGTAGTATACCACTGCATGAACATATCACTTTTTATTTAACCATTATTCTGTGGATAGCGATTTGGACTGTTTTCAGTTTAGAGCTAATATGAACATTCTTATACATGTATTTTTGTGGACATGGGTCTTCATTTGTCTTAGGCATAATTCGGGATCATAAGTAAAGGTAACTTTAACTTTTATAAGAAATTGCCAACCATTTCTCCAAAGTGTTTGGGTCATTTTGTACTTTTCATCAGCTTTATATGAGTTTCAGTTGGTCCACATCCTTGCCAAACTTTGTATTGTCACATTTCTATCTTAGCCAATCTAGTGAAAGTAAATGTTACTCACGATGATTTTTTTGTACATTTCCCTGATGATTAATGATGCTGAGCATCTTTTCATGTGTTCACTGGCTATTTGTATGTCTTCTCTAAACTGTCAGTTCTAGCTTTTTGCCCGTCCTTTTCAATAGGTTAATTCGTTTATTGTTTACATATAGGAGTTCTTCATATATTTAAAAAAAACCTTTGTCAAGTATACGCTATACTGTGAATGTTTTTTCCAATTCTGTGGCTAGACCTTCATTTTCTTATTGCTATCTTATGATGAACCAACATTTTTAATTTAACAAAGCCTAATTAATCAAAGTTTTCTTTGATATTTGTGCTTTTTGTATAAGAAATTTTGGCCTATCTCAAGGTCATGGAGATGTTTTCCTATATTTTTTCTAGAAGTTTTACGGTTCTGAGTTTTACATTTAGGTCTATGACCCATACCAACTTAATTTTTGCATATAGTGTGAAACAGGGTTTGAGGTTCATTTTTTCATACGGGTATCCAACTATTTCAGTAATATTTATTCAGAAGACTTTCCTTTCCCCCACTATACTGACTTGGCACCTTTGCTGAAAATTAAGTCACCACTTATGTGTGTGTCTATTCCTTGATTTCATTTTCTGATCCACTGATGTAAATGTCTACCTTTATGCCAATAACACACTGTCTTAATTACTGTGGTCTTATAGTAAATACTGAAACCAAGCTGCATAATTTCAAATCTTTGATATTTAATGATCTTTTGTTTTATGACCCAGCATATGGTTTATCTTAATGAATGTTCCACACATACTTGAAAAAAAAATGCACACACCACATTTGCTGGGTGAAACGGTCTATATACATTTATTGGGACAAGTTGGCTAATGGTATTGGTCAGCTTTTTTATACATTTATTGATTTTTGTTGTTGTTCTATAAATTACTGAGAGAAAACAGTTAAAATCTCCAACTACAGCTGTGTATTTATCCATTCTCCCTAGCAAATTAGTCTCCTCACAATTTGCTAATTTCGGTGAAAGGTACACTGGAATTCTATTCTTGTGCCTCTTCTGCAAGTTTAAATTAAATGACTAAAGAATAAGGACTAAACGAAACTAAAGCTAACAATCTCTAATCTGAATAAGTTTCAAAGGGTCAATAGCAATCCAATATTTTCTCCAACACTGAATCTAGAAACATATTATTTAAACTCTTCAAAAGAAGAAACAGGGATCTGAATCATTAGAAAATTTTGTTAAAAGTCACCCCAAAAGTCAGTACTAGGTGTATGAACCTGCATATAAATCCTTTTGAAATCAATAATTCAAAAAATTCCCAACCCCAGGATTTTGCTTCCCTATTTAGGAATGTTTTGTTTTTCCTCCTTACATGTTCCTTCTTTTTATGCTCATATGTACATAAAAGTTTGTAATCATGTATGTGTGGATCATGTGTTTGTTGGCTGTATCTCCAATAAACGGCAAGCAACTCCCATATTTCACTGAAGGATTTACTCCTGAGTTCTTACAAACTCTAAGATAAGAACTTAAGGGATAAAACTTTAGTGTTTCACCTCAATCATGAGGCTTACTCTTATGAAGCTTATGTAGGTAGCAGAGAAGCTTAGACTACCTATAGGCATGCCTGAGAGTTATTTCTGGAGGACCTCTGTTGTTGCTCAGATGTGGTCTCAGTCTCTCTAAGTCCAACTCTGCAAGTGAAATCATTGCCCTCACCCCCTACCTGGGACATGGCATCCAGGGGTGAAAGTCTCCCTGGCAACATGGGAGAGAAGTCCCAGGGAGTCCTGGCACCATGGGATCAACAATTCCATCCTGACCAAAATGGGGAAAAGAAGTGTACTGAATAAATCATCAGTGGCAGAGAGAGTTCAAATAGAGTAGAGAGGCTACTCTGGAGGTTGCTCTTATGCAAGCTTCAGATAGACCTTGCTACTTATCATAACCTGCCAAACCCCAACCAGAAACCATTCCAGCCAATCCTAAAGAATACCTAGGGCAATATATAAGATTCCACAAGGGTTCCAGGCACTAGAGTAACTTGCCAGAAACCTACAACCTCCACATGGGTTCCTGAAACCTAGCTCAACCTCTCCAGAACATCAGATAGTTTCATCTTCCTACCCCATATTAGTGACAGACCCTTACAATATCAAAAATTTAGAATTGCCATAGCCCAAACAACCCCACAGAGAGGTATGGAAAGATAAAAGGTGACAGTGGAATTATACTTAGAAGACAGGACTTAACAATATGAATGCTGAATCATTAAATTGATATCTCTTTTAGTCTCCAGTATCTTAGAGCAGCTAGAAGTAAAAACCTAAAATTGTGAAATTGTAATCCATGTCAAAGTCTGAAATATGTTCTACACCTAATTGTGATGCTGTGCTTTGAAATTTATAGCTTTTTTGTATATACGTTGTCGTTCACAAAAAAAGAAGGGAAAAAAAAGTCAATTGTGATAATGAAAAAGTATTTAAGCCCTCTAGCCTCCTATATTCTGGAGCAGCTAGAAGGAAAAATATGAGACTATTGTATGGTAGTCCATGACAAACTCTGGGATCTGTCCTGTGATCACTTTCTGAGGAGTACTTTGAAAACTATTGTTTTTTATTTCTTTGCTTTGGATATATATTAAACAAAAAACAAAACAAAACAAAACTTTAGGGTTTTAAATAAGCAAATATGAATCACTTAGGACACTTAGAGAAAGAATACTAATACAATCATCCTGAAAAAGACTGACAAACTCTGCATACCACTACAACAGCAGAGCATACATACCTGAAGAATCGGCTTTTCTCTGTGTCCATAGAGTGGCACTCGCGTTTGCTGCTACTAATCTCTGTGGTCTTCAGTACATTGGTCCAGTGAATAGGAACCTTACAGAAGAATACACCCAGTCCTTTGGGCCGGGCCTGTAGCCGCCAAGAAGTGAGGTGTAAAGGCACAGCAAATGAATCCCCCGGCATGATAGCTGGAAGCACCACTGGCTCTACCACAGAAATAAGTATTAGCACTTTGAAGCAATGGTCCATCACCCCAAAGATATTCAGACCGTATGTACTAAGAGTTTGGGAAGATACCTATTGTGGGAAAAAGCACCTGACAAAAGCAGACAAACAATTTCTCGAGATGCTCAGAACTTACTGTCAGGAGCTGATGGACTATCCAGTCTTAATTCCATTGGTGTCTCAAGTCGATTCCTCACAATAAGGGCTGAACGGACAGTGATCACCTTCCGAGCACTGCCTTCCATAGTCACCGCAAAGACCACCCGGACAGGTGGGAGTGAAGAGAACTGTGAGAAAGAAAATGAAACAGAGAGAGCACAGCTATGCTTTTGTTGCAAAATGTAACAAATACCAACCAAAAAGTGTCTTGCTATTACTATAACTCTTCACTGAAATTACAGTCATTATATCTTGGAATTACTCAGCTTTAAAGGGAATTAACATCCTATAAGTACATACTGCCAAAAGAAGCCAATTTTAAACATTTCTATAAAAACAGACATTTTACTCAGAAGTGATATCACCAAGGCATCACAAAAAAAAAAAACCCACCACAGGCCTGTAGATGCATTATAGAGAACTTTACCCAAGACTGGAAAAAAACCTATCAAAGTTTCTAAACTTTCTACAACTTAATAATAAAGTCTCTGCTGGAGGTTCTTCATTCTTAACGTTCTTGGGTTCCTTACACAACTCCCTTTCTACAGAAACTGTGAAAAGGACTTGTTTTCAGCTCTACCAAGGGTAATATAATGAAGATAATCCAAAGCAACTAAAAGTTCAGAAACATTTGAGTAGTAGTTTGCCAAACATAAACTGATCTACTTTCTGTGGTATTTTTCTCCCAGATTAATATTAAAGTGAGAAAACATTCCATGCATACTAACAATGGGTTGGGTACTGCCCAAATACAAGTGAAAAAAGCAGAAGGAAGTTCTTTGAGATTAAAACTTTGTAAAATCCAGAACATACAATAAAAAGTTCCTTTCCCAGGAACCAATATTAACTTTTTCTCTAAATGTCATGAAATTTACTTTATAGATCCATACACTATTAGGTGACACACCTACAGTGAGAGATCATTTGTATGTCAAAAAACTTTAAGAACAAACTTCTATTTCTTTATAGTAACTTGATGTAAGTTCTGTTCAATAATTATTCTTTTATAAATAAGACACTGAGGCTCAGAAACTTAACATAATGGAGGGAAATTATTTCTTTTTAGTCTTGGGTTGCAGCCATACATTCTTTTTTCCACATTCAACAAACATTTTGTGCTACTATACAGTGTTCTAGAAAACTCAAAAGGTAGAAAATCCCACATTAGCTACACAAAAAGAAACAGTTCTTGAAACAATTATTCTTAGAATGAGTATCCCAAAACTACTGACAGTGCTTTATCGCTGAAGAAACAAATGTCACCATATCTAAGCTTTTTCATACTGCCAATTTTTTTTTTATTAAAACAAACAGTATGTGAAAACCAAACTAATAAAACAACAAAACAAAGAGCTCCATGTTTTATACCAAGACTTCCAGGAAGTCAAATGAAAAGGTGCACTATCATTTTCCGGAGTAGTTTTAGAGGGACACGATCTTAGGCACAATTATCACCAAAGCTCAAGCTTTCACTGACCCAGTGTAATAAAGTCCCAATAAGGCCCAGGCCCATTAAAAATTGTTTTCATTGTTGATATTCCTGCCTCCAGGCTTGCCCGAAATTTCACACTTCAAAACCTACTATCATCAGAGAGAAGAAATTGTAAGCAATATCTGAATAAAATTTTTAAATTTCTTCTTCTTATGTGATACTTCAAAAGCAACTGGGGAAAAAAACCTTACTATTTTTCATTCTTACACACTTTCATGACTTTGGACCCAAACCTATGGATACATACAGCATCCAGGGAGTTAATTTTATTTTAACTTAGAAAGGAAAAGATACTTTGGACCACAATATTTGTCTTTTCTTTCCTGGTAATACTCAGTCTCACATACCAAGCTAGGTGAAAAACATTTTCTTGCAAGCTTTTGTAAAAGAAAAGTAATCATTACTGGAAAAGGGCAAAGATAAATTCCAATTACATTTACATCATGAAGTCCTTTGATAAGCAAGCAATATATACTGATATGGCATGGGTGCAGTGTACATACACACTGAAGATAAATAACAGGAAAATCATACTCACATAAACCTGGGGATGGATAATATTTGTTCTGCTGCTTGGGCTGCCAATCTAAGAAAGATTCCAAAAACCAGAGAGTCAGCACAGACCTAATATAATAGGCACCTTTAAATTCAATAACAATGTAATTTGCAAAATTGCAGATTAAGATAAAACATCTTTGAAGATATGGTAAAAGCAATGTCCACTTTACAACCATTCAACATATCCAGAAGATTCTTCAGAAATCATTAGTGCAATAGCACAGTATTTGCAGGGGGGATTAAGCCCTGTTTGTTGCCCAAAATGAATTATGGGCAGAAAAGTAGGGGCGAAAGAAAGCAGTTTTTCCCTAAGAAACTTAGGGTACCAGCAAGAAAACGGTAGAAACAAACACTGGGAGAACAGTGTTCTCCAAGAATATTTTTCATGAAGAAACCACACCCAAGGAAAGCAACTGCACTTGCCTACTCATCACAGGCTGCCCACAAATGAGCATAACTAATTTCTGAAGGAGGAATGAGTATTGGGCAAGAGTCCCTGCGGCAGCTCAGCCACTGACCGTGCTACTTGGGGATTCTACCCGCATTTCTCCAACCTCGAGCTACCGGCAGGGCTAAAGTCAGAGCGACACTGTGTGAGAGTGTGTGTAATCAGAAAATACATGCCTGGGTACCTCTGTCTTTGTGCCTCTAAGAAGGATTCGGAGAAATGGAAATGGAAGAGTCAAGGAGCAGCATTAGAAGAAACATAAAGAAGACAGTATGAAGTAATGATAGCATCTGAAACAAAGCCAGAAGATGTTTAACAACCTAGTGAATTGCCATTTAGGCCAGCTGAGTATGGAAGGGATCTGCCTAGGTGGGGTATTATGTGTTAATGCCAATTTCAAGCCTCATTTTTCTACTGAAATTAACCACTGCCTGGCTTATTGACATCTTGATTACCAGTGCCTATGACAGATCTAAAATAATCTGAAGTCTTCTTCCTCGGGCTAGGAAATAACAAGAAAATTTCACTAGAATAAGGCTACTACAGGCTTCACTGTTTGACTGCCTGGCTTTAAGGGGGGTGTGACCACAGCACAACTGTGCTATAAAATATCCATTCTACGACCACCCACCGTAGAAGATGATGTATTCTTATCTGGTGATGCATAGCGGAAAAAGGTCCCGACTTTGTCCACAGACACAGGGCTCACTTGCTCCCAACCATTTACTCTCACTTGCAGTTGATGAATCCGGAGGTCATGGGTGTGTCTACCAAGTGGAACACAGAGAGAAATATTAAGCACAATCTCAAGAAGGAAAGAGGAGCAAAACCAAAGAATAAAATATGATTTACTATACACCATGGCATAAAAACCCACTTGGCTAAAACTTTCGGTGATTACATAATGCAAGGAAATCAAGAGATTAATTTAACTGGGCTTTATACTTGCAACACAAATCGCAAGATATGGAAAGCTTGAGCAAGACTGCAGCAGTTTCTACCCTCCCACAGACCAAACCACGCAAACCTTATATGCTAGGCCCAGTTCTCTTTCCCTCCAACCCCTACTTCAGCATTTACAAAATAATGATGTCAGCTAAAATCATTTCAATAGTGCACTAAAAATGTTGTGCTAGCAATTTAATCACATAACTATATCCTTGGATATGCATAAGCCAATATTTTATTTTTGGTTCTTTTGTTGAATATTCTACTTCTCTCAGAATCACATTCAGTTGTTTGGCTTCAGCTCCCCTAACTATAGCCAGGATATCAGAAAGAGAGCCCTCAGAGTTTTCAGGCTGAAGTGCTGAGCTGAAATCGGAGCAGAAGGCAATGGGCACAATAGGAGGAACAGGCGAAACCTGCACATTTAATTCTATTTTAGAGTTTGCCTAATTCAAGCCAGAAGTCTGAAACGGGTAACTCGACTTGAGGCTGACAGGAAGAGAAGAGGGAGGGAGCAGGGTTCAATGTGCCAAAGGGGAGAAAAAGCCAGAGCAGACATTTATTTTGATTAATTTAAGCAGAACAGTGGGACCTGAACTGGGTTACAAAACATGAAAACTAAAACAGAAATGACAAAGAGGTCAAACCCTTTGTGATACAACAGAGGTAGTGCTTATTAAGAATTGCTGCCAACTCTTCTAGGGTTAGCCTCTCTAAGAACTTTGTGGAAGAACAGGAAAATGTTCACTATCCATCCTGGAAACTCTAACGTGGCTTCAAGGCCTAGCGGGTTTTTTTTGTTGTTTTTTTTTTTAGATTTTTTCTTTCCCTGTGAAACCATATGTTCAGAACTTCTGATAGCAGAGAGTAGTGTGTGCTGGTACAAGACTATACAAAAGGAAGAAGTGTTTGATTTGGGGCCAGACTTAAAGACTTAAAGCACTATGAAAAGCATATGACTACTAAAGGGGGGTTGAAGCCAAGCTCTTAAATTTCACTCAGCTGGAGAATATGAGGCCCAAATACTAAAATCTTAACCTATTCAAATATTAAATCTTAACCTATTCACTAGCCATTAGATAGTCCCTCCATTTACAAATGTCTGCAAATATTATATCTTTTATAATCCTGAAATAACCACACGTGACTTTCTTTCACATTTAATCTGGTCCTTTGGCTGGTTACTTTGGGACTGTCCAGCTAGCAGTCTCCTTAGATGAGTTATTCTTACCCTTTTTAGAATTAGACTATCTTATCAATGGGTTTACTTTCTGAAACTGTCTGCTTGCTAAAAGTGCTATGTGGCACAATTAAAATCAACGTGCTTTGGGAACCTTTCAAGAATACCATGAAATCCCATACATCATGAAAACCAGGCCAGAATGCAATGAACTTGAGTTATGATCTGTCAGTGCTTCTATCAAACTATGTGAAATACACTGATTATCACGTCACACGTTAAATAAAGGGAAAATTAATGGAAAGAAAGGTATTTCCAAGATAGCAAGACAATCTTTATACTTTTTAAAAGGAAACATCAATTTTCAAATAAAAATAATACTCTGAAATCATTAATAAGAATAGCCAAAACACCAGGGACAGTCATTTATTCTTATTCTGAAGGTAAAGAATAAACCACACTTTACCTGTGCCTTAGCTTTCCTCTTGCTTCAAATTCAAAAGGAATTTCTTCACCTGTAAGCACTTCTCTCCATTCGCTAACATTGTGGGTATCATCAAGAAATGTTCCGTGCCCTTCTGGAACTACCCCTGGACTTCCACTGTGAGACAGCGCAGCCCTGGAACCAAATCAGATGATACCAGCTCAACCCGCTTTCTCCTCAACTCCCTTTCACATAGAGCTCTGTGCCAGAAGAATAAACCCTCCTGGAACTCAACTCACAGATGGAAAATTATATAACCTGGCTACAAAAGATATAAAAAATGTCGGGAACTAAGTGATCTTCATGATCTTGCACACCTTATTTGAAACTTCAGAAAGAGGTGAAAGCTACTATTAGATTATCATTCATTTCCAGCAGTAGAGTCTGGTACATGGGGTCCTATGTAAACTTTGGCTTTTTTTTCTTTGCAGGGGCTGGCACCGGGAATCAAACCCAGGTCTCCGCCATGGCAGGTTGCTGAGTTTGGCATAATGTTTTAAAAGTAGCATTTGAGTGACTATCCAGAACTTAGCAGACATAAACTAACTGTACACACAAAATAGCTTTACCTCTAGAGCAGTATCACACTTAGTAGAGGCAAGAGAAATGTGGTTTCAAACCAGTGGATTCCGCTACTCATTTCATATACTTCATGACCTGAGCTGGAAAGATCAGTATGTATTTGGAAAGTTGAGCCAAAGTCTAAACAGGCAGCAAGTCATTAGAGGAAGCTCTCACTTGGCATAGATAAATTCCCATTTGTTCTCCAAACTCCACCCAATTCCATCTGGGCTGAAGTTGCATTTAAGGTTGAAAGACAGTTCTTCTGGGGGAGGAACATTTTCAAAGTAGTCTTGGAAGAATACAAAAACATTTGCTTTAATAACCATCTACAGTGTCTATAAAAAGGCAGGGGAATGAAGGCTTAAGAAGGAAAGGCAGAATGACTTTCTTACTCCTACTTCCTACTCAAGTCCTTAATCTGCTTAACTTTTTCTTTAAATATAATGTATACCAAGATCAAGATCATAATTTGGATATATCAAACTTCAGATCTATTTCTCTATCAACTGAAGCTTCGTACAAATCTCAGCAAGTTACTGAATCAAATACAATCCAAAAAGCCTCAAGAAAGACCTGTCTTACTCTGCTGGGCTGTTAGACAGCAGGAGGTTTTGGTGGCAGAGATAGCTAGAGTGACACTGAGTGTTTCTTACCTGGTGGGTGTGGTAGTCAGGGTGGCAAACCACAAAGTGCACCCTGTGTGATTCCTCAGAGCAAAAGGGACAAATGGCTGCCGGCGCTTGGGGGTTTTCACCTCTGCCATGAACAAACAGAAGAAAGCGATTAGCATATGACTATATCTGTGTGATAAAAAACTTTCCCATACCTAGAGATGGTGCCCCCAAATTATCCCATGTGCAAAGGGGCTAAAGGCAAAGCAAAGAGAGAAGAAACTACCACAGGTTTGTTGATAGGACAAACGGAAGCGCCACATATGTGCCACCTGCTATGGGAAGAGCTGATCCCACCCTTGGACAACTGGATGTGATGTGTGATGACTGTCAGCCCCCAGTTCATGCGGGCTTCATCTCTCAGTAGAAGGCATCAGGATCTAACCTGACTAGAATCAAGAAAGAACAGAACAGAACTCCACTACTCCCCCAAAATATAACTAGGTAACTCAAATTATAGCAAGATTATATCACACATACTTATTCAAACTTTGTCCCAAAAGACCTGACTTTAACAAAGCTTTCCTTTACACAAAAGTTCCCCTTTATATCTGCTAAACTGTGATACAGAAAAATAAAAACATTCTCTTCTATTCTCAAATACTAATAGTTTTTTTTTCCTACCTAGAAAATCAGAGTTAGGTTATCCCTAAGTAATCAAATGCTAGAGAGCTGACCTGACTACACAAAATATCAAAATGAGATGCCAGTATGGCCAGAAACAGTTGAAGAAGGTGGCCTTATGCTGACAGCGCTGTCTTGGAATCCCTCCATAGGCACCACTGTCTGGGCTACAGGATTTGGCAGGGGACAGAAATGATGAAGGAGGGCATCATCTCCTCTTGGCAAGGGCCTGCATCTCCTCCACTGGCCACACAAAGGAAGAGAGGGAGCGACAATGAGAACCAACAAAGCAGTGGCAAGCGAGGGCAGGAGCCTCCTGGCTGGCACGCTCACACCATGGTAGGCCACCAACCAAAAGTGAGCAGTCCCAACTTATTATTTTCAGTTTTAAAGCACAAAACAGAATCAAGAGGGCAAACTGCAACATATACAACTTCGTATGACCTCCTGAATAAGGCATGGGGCAGTGCCAGAAAAATCAATTACTATCACGGCCTTCTGAAAAGCAATTGCTTTTTATCCCTTTTTATCTTCCAAAGTTTCCAGAAGTTAGTTCTAGAAATACTGTAAAACCAGAAGTTTTAGCATAAGGCAAGTTCTGTTTTGACAAGAACGTGGCTGGAGGGGGGGTGAGGGCATTAGGGCGTTGGGGGGGGGGGGTGAGGGTGTCTGAGAATCAGTAATATATTAAATAAATGAACAGTCTCCATTGTGTTCCCCGTTTCATTGTTAATCATTTGGAGAAACCCCAGATACTTCTAAATAGAATCTTTATTTAGAATATATCCATTTCTCAACCCAATGGCCTCACTTTGTTCCCAAGGTTTGCATTAAAAAAGAAAGAGTGCTTATCAAGTAAAAAACTAAGGAGTAGCGGTAGGGCTGCTGACAAGAGCAGTGGGGGAGTAAAAAATTTAAGAGCTGTCTGAAAGGTAAACAGTATTTATTGTACTACTTTGAAAGGCACCTCTCACTCTATGAGTGCAGCAAGAGCTGCTTTTATTATGGTAGATAAAGGACCCAGGAGGAAAAGAAGCCAGATGTGCTTTCATATCCCACTGTGAGCCAGACTATAAGTTTCCATTTGTAAATTAGATTAAAACAGAACAGGTGGCAAGTGGCTTTGATCACTGTGTAATACAGAATGAAGTGCTAGGAATCCATATAAAGATATTCACAAGTATATTGCTTTGGAATTAAACAGCATGAGTAGGCACTAGGTCCCTGAGCTTCTTGGGCTGACCAGACATACCCGCATAGACTTCAATAACCTGTGTCTTTGAGGATAAAAATATATGGATTGCACACAAATCCAAATCCAAGAACAAGGAACAAATCTGACATCTCCTGCATTAGGGTACAGATAAACTGTGTACTTGCCCTTGGCACAGCTCCACAGAAAAAAATTCCCAAGTCCATCAAAGAGAACAGCATTCCCTGGTGGCCAAGCCTAATTTCTTCATGGGTAAGAGAACTTAAAGCTACTCACATTCAAGTTCAGCATCAAATAACTCCAGCTGAAGAAATTTCTACACCTTTGGACATGTTTCACAGAGTAATTCAGCCATTACGAACAGTGTAGGTTTTCATACTATATAAACAGCTCAGTCCTATCTGAAAGGATCTGTTTTGTAAATTGTAAGAAACAGATTAAAGTCCCAGATTGCCACTAGTTAGTCATTGTAAATGAAGGCAAATCACTCAGTCTCTCTGAGCCCTACTGCCTTATTGCTTTGCTTAAACCCAAAGACTGAGTATCAGATACAGAAAGGCTTAGAAGTATATACCCCACAGTAAGTGAAGAGTCAGTCATGGGCTTTCTTTGTGAGGCATCTCTCAAACATCCAACCTAATAACCCCCCCCCCCAAAAAAAAAACCCACAGCACCACTTCCATGTATTAATATCCCTGTTTTGTGCTCTTGGTAGATGAAGCACAAATGCTCCTTTTTGTAAAATATATCATGACCCAGAATCTGGTGTTAGCCAAGTATGCAAATAATCATTTAGATTAAATCCCACTCTTTAAAACAAATGAAGAAACTAACATTGTAAGATTCCAATTCCTTAATATTTATGGCGTTTTCTACCATACTGATACACCAATCAAATTATCAAGGAAACTTAAAATGGTCAGAGATAGAAATAAAGAACATTTTCTTTTCTACCTTTTAAACACCTAAATTCAAATCTGAAGTAATTAAGGTTTGCACCTAAGCAATTATTTTCTGGTTCTATTTCTGATCATTATATCTCCCATTCCATAAAGTCCCTTATATCCCCATAAGAATTAATGTCCACTGAATATTCTGTATACAAAGATTTGCAACACTGCTTCATGGAGGACATTTTTCTTCCATTTACTTGCTTTTCCATACAGGAAATCATCTCTAACTGACATTTGATATTCTATACCACACATGTATTTCTTTTCCACCAAAGGCTGAAGAAGATGGAAGACAGAGACCATAAGAATGAGCACATCACTTACTTCTGATGTAAGGTGACACTGTTCATTAGTTAGAAAAGTTCTTTTCCTATTACTAAAGCAAATTACTCACAACTGGCTATACCCCCATTCGGTTCCCAATCACAGAAAATTGGTGTACAAGGTAGTTTTTAAAACAGGAAAATAAAGCAAGCCCTCGCTTGGCTGTACTGTACCTCTAGCATAGAGCTGGTGCTCTAGGTTAGTCAGACTGGCTGTACTCCTAGTTCTAAGGTAGACAAGGGGGAGGCCTGGTAGACAGGAAAGACAAGTTAGAAGGTAAGAATAAATACAGTGAATAAGAAGACCCACCTCCAAAACAGAAGCACAAATAGATTACATTACAAAACAGCAAGCATCATGCAATGCAATTCAAGGGTTATTTCCTCCAGTGATTACTAAGAGCTAAGAATGCACTTGACAAAGTGAACAAGACTTTTTTATTTCTGTGTCAAAGTAGCATGCTCCTTTTTTTTTTTCTGAATTTGGGTAAGAAAAGGCATTCAACATTCTCTCGAAAATAATGACAAGGTTTTTCATTTAAAGCAGTAGATTCTTAAATGACATAAACAAGTTACAAAAGCGAAATCAATATTAGTGGGGATTTTATTGGGGATTTGCTCCATTCAAAACTGGAAAAAGTAGGTAGCAAAAGAATGTTAATTTCCAAGGGTCTTAAATATTCAGGAGAAAGAGTTGGTTGTGTTCCAAACTTAAACTATCTCTTCTAAGGAGTTAATTCAGGTTATTGTTTAAATTCTAAATTAAAAGTTAAAGTTTTTGGAATATTTGTATTTGAGATTTTCATAAATATTCCCTTGGAATCTTAAAACTAATAAATTCAATAAGGTGCCATGGCATCCAGGTTTACCAGCCAAATCTCAGTCCTTACTGCATAAAGCCAACAATTATGTCAAAAATGAGGCCAATATCTTCTTTCCCCTGCTAAAGATACAGTTAGAAATTAGCAGCTCCCTTTGCGTGAATTTTGTATTAAAGAATCTCTACTCTAAGGCCTCATATTTTAAAGTTGGCCTTACGAAGCATAACTTTTGTGGAAACGTGACTAAATATTCATGAATAAGGCCTTAAAGTTTGAAATCAATTCAACTAGATTCAAACCTACTGACTTTCAAAACAAATGCCTAATAATCATGTTAGTAGTCCTATTAAAAAAATACAATCAATCTAATTTGCTATGCTACCACTCAGGAATTTTCATTAACAAAAGAGATTTGGATATGTAGATATATTCAGTTATGTTTAATTTAAAAAGGTATACTATACCTTTATAAGCTTAAGTAACCATAAAAATCTCTACGTAAATACAAATCAAGCTTTAATTGAGTATTGGTAGATAAAGCAGCTTATCAACTATAGATAGAAAGAAAGAAGTGAAAAAGAAGAAATAAAAGAGGGAGTGGGACAAAAGAGAAACTCTTCATCAGAATCCTGAAGATTAGGTCTTTATGGTGTTTACAATGACTGATTTAAGATCTCCCTGTACAAACATAGTTCTTTAGAAAGACTCTCTTGGACACATTACATATTACAAAGATTATTTACAGTCTTATGGGTAGACTATGTTACAGATTTTTTGACACACAAATCAGGAAGGTGAGAGGAGGAGACAGAATTGAAGCTGATGAAGCCTGCTAAGCCCTGGCTCCTTGAGCAATAATCTTGAGACTCGGAAGCCTGAGACAAGAGCAAGCACAGCTGACATATCTTTGTCTCTCCTTCTAGTAGTATAAGACTGATAGAAAGTCTACGTATACACCCTGAGGAGAGATAAACTAGTTCAAATATTCCACACACTAAGAAAACTCATCATCCCATGACACGTTTGCAGACCAGATGGAATATTTAAGTATTCGTGAGCTATGTGAAGTCCAGCCAAGACTCCCAAAAGAAACCACACTGAACAGGTCCACTGAGATGAATTTGGAAGACAATGTCTTGTGGAACAACTAAGGACCACGCATCACAATCTCTCAGCTCTGAGAAAAACAGAGCTCAGTGGTGAAGCATTAAATAAGGAAAAAAAACATCATTAATGAGAACAAATCAACTCCTTTCTTCATGGGGCTGAGTGTTCAATTCTTTTATACTATATGAACAATACATGACCTCCTATTAAAAAAATTTTCCCACATGGAATCATGTCCTCTCCCTTTTCAAAAATATATCCAAACCCTGTATCTCTAGATACACAACTTAAAAGAAATTCTGAACAGTAAAAAATTCAATCAATTGGAAAACCAATGTTTTGCTGAATGAAACACAAACCTACCAATGGTTTGATCCTGGTGCGTTTTCAGGGGCACAAGCTCAAATGCAATGTTACTAGAATTTAGGGATGGTGTGCTGCAAATCCTTTCTCTTCCACAAAGGTGGAATTAGAGCTCATATTGAAAGTTCAGTAGGTGCCAGAAAACTATCTCTTACAAACACTAGAACAGAACTATAAAAGATTATCTGAATATCTATAGGCTTTTCCATGAAGAATGATGGTTCTACTTGGATTTCTCAGTGAAACATTGCTCTATAGGTCAACAGTAATTTAATTACACTCTGTAAAGTAAAATCTTACTTTGTCCAAAGCATGGAGGATCCACCGAAGAGCCCATCCAGTCTTCTGATGTGCCTGAATCTATTTCTTTGTCCTGTTTACAGTAATCTGCTATCCATGATTCCTTGGTACTTACATATTGGTCTAGAAAGAATTCCCCAAAGATATTAAGAATAGATGTAGAAAAGATCAAGGGTTCATATATAATAATTTCAATTTAGCAAAACAAGCTTTTACTGAGTGTCTCACTACATGCTAGCAGTATGTTAGTTTCTAAGAAAGCTTTTGACCTGGAGAAGCTCACACTCTGGTGGAAGAGATTAATGTTAACAAAATAATCATCACCACAAAACTACACGCAATATGAAAAGTGTTAAACAGCGATATAAATAAAACTCTACAAGTACAGACGAGAGGGAGATTTATTCCGCTATGGGGTGTACTCCCAAGTCTAGGGAAATCTTCAAAGAGATGGAGACCTTGGTTCTGGGCCTCGAAGAATGAATAGCATTTAGAGTTTGCCAAAAGGATTAGGTAGAGTGACAATGTAGGCAGAGGGAACAGCATATGCAAGATCCTAAAACAAAAGTACTCTGCAAATTTAGAGAAGACTGAATACTTTGGTGTGGCTTTAGCACAGCATATTGGGGTAGGGCCATAGCTAAGAGATCTAGGAAAGAGAAAAGATTGGTCTTCCCTAAAGAGCTTGGTGTGCTATGCTAAGAGAGAGGGTTTACAGGCAGCAAGGCCCATTAGGAGGCTATTAAAATGCAAATAAACTCAAGAGGTGAAAATCCAGCTGACAACTCTCTCACTGAACAGTTTTACTCTTTGGTTTAGGAGATAGCAGGTTATCAAAATAATATAATGCAATGAAGAACTCTATACTAATTAAGATATATTTTTTGGAACAGGAAACTAATGATATCTGGTTTTCAGTCCCAATATTCAGCTATAAAAATTAGATTTATTTAAATGCTAAGAGAACATAGCGATGTTTCTGGTTTCAATACAGTATAAGGAGTGAGGAATTTTTAAAAAACAGGATTTTAAAAAAGTTTCTCTACTTTTTTTTTCACCAGGGAAACCTTTTGGAAGATATTTTAAAACAGACAAATGCTCATCAGAAATACCAACAAGAACCTTTTTGTTTGAAGTAAGCGCCTGTTTATTGCAGTTTTTCAAAGTATACCACAAACTTTGTATAAACTTTCAGATTAATAGATCATGTAAAACAACATGAGGTCAATTTACTATTACATGGTAACATTAATATCCAGAAAAGTGAATGAAATCTTATCATTTAAAGCCCTGGCTTTAAATTTTTTGGATTAACAGACAATGATCTCATTTCACTACATGTTCTCTCCTTACTTTGACGTGGGGCAAGGCAATCCATATCTGAATAACTAGCCTCAATTCAACACACACAATGAAGGAAATTCACAAGATGTGCAACAGTATATGTTATCATTCAGAGATAACAGTATTACCAAAAATACTCAGTAGATTGGTCATTCAAACAGTTAATATGAGTTTTCATAACTACCTGATTGTATGATAATCTTACTCTCCTTTTAGATGACAGGAATGTAACGATAGAGTGGTTCAGATTCACTACATCTAATCCAAGAACGTACACTCTTTGTTGCCAAAGAAGCTTTCAGAATACACACTAGCTTTGGCAACCCTTTTAACAAAGTTATTTTCATATTAAGTCAACTTAATTTGATGGGAAATAGCACAGGCATCTTCTCCTCCTCTAAAGATAAGGCCAAATCACCCCTTTTTCAGAATTATTCTGTGAATAACCCAAAAGAAGTAACTAAACTCACTCCGAGGACATACTAAACCCTTGGGAGCAAGGTTTGTGGGAAGAAAGCTCATCGTGGACACTTATGTTTCCCAAGTAATCCAGGCTCTTACTTGCTCAATGTTGGCATTAATAGAGGATGACAACTCTGGGGCACTGGCTTGAAAAGAATGATGAGGACATGACAGGAAAGCAGCCATGATAAATAAGCAATGTCTGGCATGGGACCAAGTATTTGCTTAACCAAGATTAATAGTCTTCCAGACAAGGGACTTGTGTACAGAAAGGTACCAATCTTCTAAAGACAAGTTTTCACTCACCAATTAGTACAGAAGTGATATTGATATCCAAACGGGTTTTGGCCTTGGCTTCCAGTTTCAGTCGAGGAGGATGGAGACGACTAGCTGCCTGTTTTTGCCAAGATACAGAACATGGCCATGGCTCAACAAATGGCTCCCAGCCTAAAAGAACACAGGAAATAAGACACGTGCTCAGCAGATATCCAGAGTTTAAAGGAGAATACTGTTCACAAAAGTTCAGCAAAAACAAACTATAGCTTAATAGCTTGTGATTTCCAATTTAATACAATGAAAGCAGTCTCTTTAGATACAAGTTGTCCTACAGATAGCTGGACTGTCTAGATGACAGTAGTGAAAGAGGATATATGTATCCCCACATGTTCTTCCAGAGGTGGTTGGAAGGAGGTCAGAGAGTACCTGTTATTGATCTGTATTCAAGATGGAAAAATGAGTCTCACACTTAGGTTGGAAAAGTAATACAGTGCAGAGGATTGTGAGAAGGCAGTGGAATAGAGAACTCCAGGGCTCAGTCCTTCTACCAGAATAACTACTAAATAGGAAGAAAATGCCTGAAACAAATATTTTGAAATTCCAGAGGCCCAAAGAACACTGTACAACATCCAGGGAAAAGCAGGAGGAAGAGGCTGATAATATACAAAAAAGAACAGTAAAATGCTCTCTCTGCATAGTAGCAATAAGCACTCATCCCCCACTCTTGTGGCAAGGTGGGGTCCAGCCCCTGGCTGGCTCACTAGTAACAGAAAGGGACATAAAAATCCTCTTTCTCAAAAGCAGGGGTGAGCATGGCTGTTCACAGCTTTTGATTAGCAAATTCATACCACTGGGGCCAGCTATTAGGGTAGCCGTTGTTTCAATCTCTCCCAGACAAAGGCAGAAGGCACTGTTTCAACCCTCCACAGACAAGGGCAGTAGTGGTGGAGACTTAAAGATGCTATACTTCTTCATGGTTGCAGTGGACAGTTAGCTGATGTCAGCTTTGGAGAGCCACGGGAGGAGCTCTGGGTGCTCTTCCTGATGCCCTCCCTAGGGCACTTTACAGTCAGTCTGTGCCCCCTTTGTGGGTCCCTGGTCCTGTTTTAACTGGCAAAGACCGATTTGGGAAGGTGTACCTTCCTCCCAGAATTTGCACTCCAGGTAAAAGCAGCTTGAGGTTATAAAAGGACTATAAAAATCAATAGAGACAGACAGTCTGTGACAAAGGCTTCTGGTTTCAAATACCCAGAGAAGGAGCTCTGCATCCTGGGAAATAGAGGGGACAACCAAAACCCTGTATACAGGGTAACTCAAAAAAGAAAAAGCCCAGGACAAGACAGAGACCCAAAGAAGACACGGAAAACCCTGCACACTGAACTCGCCTTGAGGAGACATTCCTGATAGGAGGGCTGAAGCTCAAGAAAATCTCTTATCACCACCTGGCTACAAAAATAAGAAACAGACAGACATCTAAGGGAATAAGCCTAAGAGTTAACAACTTTAATTACTAAAATGTACAGTGTGCAGCCTGTCACTATGCTGCCACAACAGCTTCTTCCCACTTATTCCCCTTTGCAGGTTCTGCCAGGCCAGGTCTCCAACACTACTGCCTCCCCTCCCCTCACTCCCCAACGTTCCACTCTACTCCATTACTGTACAATAGAGAAAGGAGAAATTGGAAGGCAGAGAACTGAATACTGATGAACCTCCAATGGTTTTTCAAGACTTAGCTTTTTGCACTGACTGAAGTCCAGCCAACCAGAAAGTTATGGTGAAAAGAAAAACACTGAGGGATGATTGGGGAAACATCAAGATAAAAAACGGGAACTCTTCAACTAATGATGGAGTCAGCAGATGCTCTCACTGGTAAACTTTCAGTTAAAATTGGCTTCGTAGAAGACATAACAGAAAAAGTTTCTATGTGCTATGGAATTACGACACGGGTTGACAAAAATTGGTAACATATGACACATTAATGTCACAGTTCAGTGTATCTGGACTAGCATGAACTCAAAGATGCCCTTAAAAGGTAGGGCAGGCGTGTTGAGAGCTTCAGGGAAAATGGCTTCATCAGGTATATTACTGCAGTCCTCAGAGAACTGTTTAACTCCAAGGATGAAACTTCTAGTATTCTACCTATTATTCTACTGTATTTTTATTTTTTGCTTTTTTTTAAAACTTTTTTATTGTATCGCATGACATATACAAAGCAAAGAAAATAAAAAGCAATAAATTTCAAAGCACTCTTCAAAAACTGGTTAGATTCTTATGCATCAAGTAGATATCATCTTGTTATTCAAGACGTAATGGAGAGGCTGGAGGGAACTGTCTGAAAATGTAGAGCTGTGTTCCAGTAGCCATGTTTCTTGAGGGTGATTGAATAATGATACAGCTGTCACAATGTGACTGTGTGATTGTGAAAACCGTGTGTCTGATGCTCCTTTTATCTACCTTGTCAACAAAGGAGTAAAACATATGGAATAAAAATAAACAATAGGGGGGACACATGCTAAAATAAATTTAGTTTAAATGCTAGTGATCAATGAAAGCAAGGGGTAAGGGGTATGGTAGGTATAATCTTTTTTTTTTCTTTCCTGTGTTCATTTTATTTCTTTTTCTGAATTAATGCAAATGTTCTAAGAAATGATGAATATGCAACGAAATGACAATATTGTGAATTACTGATTATGTATGTTGTTTTATTTTGTTTATTTTTTTAATAAATAAATTAAAAAAAAAAAAACTGGTTAGAGGACAGATCCCAGCATTTGTCATGAGCTACCATACAATGCTCTCATATTTTTCCTTCTACCTGCTTCAGAATATAGGAAGCCAGAGGGCTTAAATATTTTTTTGTCATCACAATTGACATTTTTTCCCCATCTTTTATTGTGAAAAATAACATATGTACAAAAAAGCTTTAAATTTCAAAGCACAACACCACAATTAGTTGTAGAACATATTTCAGACTTTGACATGGGTTACAATTTCACAACTTTAGGTTTTTACTTCTAGCTGCTCTAAAATACTGGGCATTAAAAGAGATATCAAGTTAATGATTCAGCATTCATATTCATTTGTTCAGTCCTATCTTCTATGTATAATTCCACCATCACATTTTATCTTTACATACCTCTCTTTAGGGGTGTTTTGGCTATGGCAATTTGAAATTTTTGATATTGGAAGGGTCTGTCACTAATATGGGGTAGGGAGATGGAACTATCTGATGTTCTGGAGAGGCTGGTCTAGGTTTCAGGACTTATCTGGACCAGGCACCCATTTGGAGGTTGTAGGTTTCTGGAAAGATATTCTAGTGCCTGGAACCCTTGTTGGATCTTAGATATTGCCCTAGGTGTTCTTTAGGATTGGCTGGAGTGGTCCTGGTTGGGGGTAGACAGGTTATGATGGGTAGCAAGGTCTACCTGAAGCTTACATAAAAGCAACTTCCAGAGTAGCCTCTCAACTCTATTTGAACCCTCTCTGCCACTGATACTTTATTAATCACACTTCTTTTCCCTCTTTTCGTCAGGATGGAATTGTTGATTCCACAGTGCCATGTCTGAATTCAACCCTGGGAGTCATCTCCCACATTGCCAGGAAGACTTTCACCCCCAGATCTCATGTCCCACATACGGGAGAGGGCAATAATTTCACTTGCAGAGTTGGACTTAGAGAGACTGAGACAACAACAGAGGTCCTCCAGAAGTAACTCTCAGGCATGTCTATAGGTAGTCTAAGCTTCTCTACTACCTACATAAGCTTCAAAGAATAAGACTCATGATCAGGGGCATGGCCTATTGATTTGGGTGTCCCTAAGGTTTGAGACAGTATCAGCGAATTCCCTGATGGTAAGGTTTAATAGTTCCATATGCTTTCACCCCTCCCTCAGGGGACTTGGGCATACTTTTTGATTATCTGCTTAACATATTCTAGGATGTTTCCAGGCATTACAATAATCTATACAGGATTAAAGGACCTCTTTTTCATTCTGTGCTCCCTGTGTTTAAGTTGTTCAAAAGAGCCATACAGATAGGTTGAATTAAATTATGCATTACAGAAAATTTCAGTTTCAGATCAAATAAAACTTTCTTCCATAGGTCTCAAGGAGTATGTAGGTCTCAAGGAGTACGTGTGGTTCTAAAATACAGACACTGTCTTCCTTACCCCTATGTTCTAAATTAGTTTAACCCCAACCTGTTCATTTATATAAAACAGCATCTCAAAATCCAGAAATATTAATCACCACTCTGGAGTTAATGTGTTTGCTCTAAAAGCTTACAATAGGCCCCTGTTTTCTATATGCATTTTCTAAAGGTGACCATACCATTGTTGTTCTTTTGTTTCTGGCTTATTTTGTCTCACCAAATGTCCCAAATGTTCATTCATGCCTCACGACTTTCTTTTTATAGCAGCACCTTTGTTCATAAGTATACACCATCGTTCGCCAATCTACTTCTGTCAGTGCATCCTTCAGCCACCTGCATTCATTGGGCATTGTGTAGAAGGCCCAAAGGTCACAGTCCATCAACATTCTCAATTTTAAATCATTTCATTGTTCCCAAGAGAAAGAAATAAAACCAATAAACACATCCTCGCCAAATAGGAAATCTAAACCTCTTCTTAACTCTTGTCCCTTACCCCATTATTTACCTCTGCTATTGCTGTGGTAGTGCTGATGATTTCTTTTGAACACAGCTTACAACATGCAAGAGCAGTGTTCCCCTTGTACCCTGGACTTAAACACTCTTTATACAAGAATCATATCTTTAAAGTAATTCTTACGAGAACTAATTCATATTTCTAGTGTGAATCAGTGGGATACGCAGGTCTATACAACCCCTTTCAATCTTGTTCATCTTCAGTATGGTAATAATACTTCTAGACCCACTAGAGAATCAACTTTGCTCCTATCTGTTCCTTTACATTGGAGTTCAATTTCATTAGCTATCAGTTTACCCATCTCTCTAGTTTCTACGTATCTCTAAGTCTCCTATATTCTGTATCATAAGCCTCTGATTATACTTTCATGCTGGTCATAAAAGTGGAATCACACAATATCTATCCTTTAGTGTCTAGCTAATTTAGCTCAGCATTATGTCCTCAAGGCTCATCCATCTTGTCACGTGCTTCAGGATGTCATTTTGTCTTACTGCTGTATAATATTCCATCGTATGTATATACCACATTTTGTTGATCCACTCATCTGTTGATGGACATTTGGTTTGTTTCCATCTTTTGGCAATTGTGAATAATGCTGCTATGAACATTGGTGTACAAATGTCTGTTTCTGTCGTTGCTTTCAGCTTTTCTGGGTATATATCAAGTAGTACTATTGCTGGGTCATAGGACAGCTTGATATTTAGTTTCCTAAGGAACTGCCAGTCTTCCATAGTGGCTGTACCATTAAACATTCCCACCAGCAGTGCATAAGTGTCCCAGTTTCTCCACATCCTCTCTAACATTTATAGTTTCCTATTTGTTTAATAGCAGCCATTGTTATAGGAGCGAAGTGGTGTATCATTGTAGTCTTGATCTGCATTTCCCTTATAGCCAATGAAAATGAGCATCTCTTCATGTGCTTTTAAAGAACAACCTGTATTTGCTCTTCAGAAGAATGCTTATTCATATGTTTAGCCCATTTTATAATTGTGTTGTTTTTTCTTTTGTTGTTGAGTTGTACAATTTCTTTGTATATACAGGAAATCAAAGTTTTACCTGATATGTGATTTCCAAATATTTTCTCCCACTGAGTTGGCTGCCTCTTCACTTTTTGACAGTCTTTTGTGGTGCAGAAACATTTGATTTTGAAGAGTTCCTATTTATCTATTTTTTCTTTTGTTGCTTGTGCTTTGGGTGTAAAGTTGAGGAAGCTACCTCCTATTACTAGGTCTTGAAGATGTTGCCCTACATTTTCTTCTAGAAGTTTTATGGTGCTAGTTCTTATATTTAGGTGTTTGTGCCACTTTGAGTTAATTTTTGTGTAGGGTGTAAGATAGGGGTCCTCTTTCATTCTCTTGGCTTTTGATATCCAGTTCTTCCATACCCAATTATTGAAAAGATTATTGTGTCCCAGTTCAGAGGATTTGGGGACCTTGTCATAAATCAATTGACCATAGTTTTGGTGGTCTATATCTGCACTCTGATTCTATTCCATTCATCAATGCTTCTGTCTTTGTGCTAGTACCATGCTGCTATTTTTTTAAACTTATTTTTATTGTATAGTATAGCATATATACAAAGCAAAGAAATAAAAAAGCGATAGTTTTCAAAGCACTCTTCAACAAGCGGTTTCAGGACAGATCCCAGAGTTTGTCATGGGCTACATACAATGCTCTCATATTTTTCCTTCTACCTGCTCCAGAGTATAGGAGGCTAGAGGGCATAAATATATTTTTATCATCACAATTGACTTTTTTTTTCTCTTCTTTTTTGTGAGCAATAACATATATACAAAAAAGTATAAATTTCAAAGCACAGCACCACAATTAGTTGTAGAACATATTTCAGACTTTGACCTGGGTTACAATTCCACATTTTAAGTTTTTACTTTTAGCTGCTCTAAAATACTGGAGACTAAAAAAGACATCAATTTAATGACTCAGCATTCACATTCATTTGTTAAGTCCTATCTTCTATGCATAATTCCACTATCACCTTTGGTCTGCCCATCCCTCTCTTTAGGGTTGTTCTAAAGTTTTGCAGTTCTAAAATTTAGGCAGTTCCAAACTTTTGACGTTGGAAGGGTCTATCACTAATATGAGGTAGGGAGATAGAACTATCTGATGTTCTGGAAAGGCTGGTCTACGATTCAGGACTTATCTGGACCAGGGGCCCATCTGGAGGCTGTAGGTTTCTGGAAAGTTACTCTATGCCTGGAACCCTTGGAGGATCTTATATACCATTGTGGCTTTATAATAGGATTTCAAGTCAGGGAGTCTCAATTATCCCACTTCATTCTTCTTTTTTAGGATGCTTTTAGCTATTCGGTGTTTCTTTCCCTTCCAGATGAATTTGGTAGTTAGCTTTTCCAAATCTTCAAAGTAGGTTGTTGGAATTATGATGGTACTGTGTTGAATCTGCAGATCAATTTGGGGGAGAATTGACATTTAACTATATTTAGCCTTCCTATCCATGAGGAGGGAATATCTTTTCACCTATTAAGATCTCCTTTGATTTCTTTTAGCAATGTTATGCATTTTCTGTGTACAAGTCCTTTATGTCCCTAGCTAAGTTCATTGCTAAGTATCTGATTCTTTTAGTTGCTATTTTGAATAGAATTTCTTCCTTGACTGACTCCTCAGCTAGGTCATTGCTTGTATAGAAATGTTACTGATTTTTACACATTGATTTTATATTCCACCACCTTAATGAATTTGTTTATTAGCTCAAGAAACTTTGCTGTAGATGTCTCAGGATCTTCCAGGTATAGTACCATATCATCTGCAAATAAGGAGTTTTACTTCTTCCTGTCCAATCTGGATGCCTTTTATTTCTTTGTCCTGCCTGACTGCTCTAGCCAGAACTAGCACAATGTTGAATAATAGTGGTGACAGTGAGCATGCTTGTCTTGTACCTGATCTTAAGGGGAAAGCTTTCAATCTTTCTCTCCATTGAGTACAATGCTGGCTATCAGTTTTTCATATATTTTAACAGGATGCAAATAAACATTGAATACACACGATGCAAGTATTACAACAGAAATTGGAATGATGATTATGTTAAAGAAACAGATTTTTCACTATATCAGCAGTGATACCTTCTAAAATGAAAAGTTTAATGGATCAGTTCTTTGGTGCTGAGCTTGAAAGTACTATGAAATAAACAGAAACAGAAGAAGTCACTAAAGGAAAGGAAAATCAGCTTCAGCTTAAATGCTTTATCAGTCAAGAAGTCAAGTATCTTTTGACAGGACTTAAATAGCAACTGCAGGAAGAAATCCCTAAGTCTCCAACATTGCGAAGAAATGCTTTGTATATCAAACCTTCCAAACTCAACAGGCTACCTGCTTACTTGACTGTTTAGATGGTTTGATTTTTTTTATAAAGAGAAGGAATCTATGAATGCCAAAGTTTTCAAGGATGTTACGTTTCCTCTTATGTTGGAAGTGTACAAAGTATGTACACCAGAACATCAAGAGAAAATGATCCCTTTTCAATCAAAATGCAAGGATCTAAAAGACTAAAAAAGTGAATCAAAAGCCAAACAAAAAAGACAAAAAAAGGAGTTCCCCGGAAGGAAGTTAAATATGAGCCTTTAACTTTTGCTTATGATACTGGCACCAATAACTGTGGATACTATGGATTAGAGGCAGAGCTAAAACATGAGGGAAGGCCTATTTCTTCAGGTCATTATGTATCGTAAGTGAAAAGGAAACAAGATGAATGGATTAAGTTTGATGATGATGAGGTCAGCACTGTTCTATCAGAGGATATTTTTGGCTTTGTGGGGCTGGAGGCTTGTATATAGCTTATGTTCCACTCTATGGGCCTCACAGAGTTGAAATATTAGAAAAGGAAAGTTAACAGTAATCTTTTTAGCTATTTACGCTTAGGTGTGAAACGTTACTTGTCGGTAATTTCTATAATCCAAAATTTTAGAGGAAGATACTTTTGTGGTTTTATGTTTCCCTTGATGTGGAACAAAAGAGGGCAGAAGCAGGCTTGAAAGCCACTCCAAGTATCAACCTAAAACATCAGAGCAAAAATAAAGTTATCTTTGGACTGTGCTGCCCTGTGTCAAAGGTGCCACGAAGACGTTTTTAAAAGGCTTATTTCTTGCATAATTTTTTTTAAAATTCTGGGTTGACTACATGGGACATGACTCCCAGGGCTGTAAATCTCCCTGGCAACATGGGACAGAAATCCCAGGATGAGCCAGGACCCGGTATCAAGGGATTGAGAAAACCTTCTTGACCAAAAAGGGGAAGACAGAAATGAGACAAAATAAAGTATCAGTGGACGAGAGATTTCAAACGGAGTTGAGAGGATATCCCTGGAGGCTATTCGTACACATTATATAGATATTCCCTTTTTAGTTTATGGTGTGTTAGAGTGGCTGGAGGGAAGCACCTGAAATTGCAGAGCTGTGTTTCAGCAGCCTTGATTCTTGAAGATGACTGTATAATGATATAGCTTTTACAATGTGACTGTGTGATTGTAAAAACCTTGTGTCTGATGCTCCTTTTATCTATGGGATGGACAGATGAGTAAAAAATATGGATAAAAAATAAACAAGTAATAGTAGGAACAAAGGTTAAAATAAATTGAGTAGATGGAAATACTAGTGGTCATGAAAGGAAGGGGTAAGGGGTATGGGATGTATGAGGTTTTTTTTTTTTTTTTCTTTCTTTTTCTGGAGTGATGCAAATGTTGAAAAGAAATGATCGTGGTGACGAACACTCAACTATGTGATGATATTGTGAGCCACTGATTGTACACCATGTATGGAATGTTTGTTTGTTAAGAATGTTTCTATTTTTGTAAGTTGTCTTATCAATAAAAATATTTAAAAAAAAAATTCTGGGTTTAAATGCCTCTCAAACACGACCTTCTATGATTTTTCTCCCAGCCTTTCTCAATCCAAGATTTTGTACCCAAGTGTATATTGCAGAACTATTACCCCCTTATCTGTTGTTCTTCTTGCATGGTTCAAATTACCATTCATAGCTGCTAACATTTGCCACAACTAACAAAAATATTGCCAGGAAGGAAGAAAGGAAAAGTGTGGTTCTAACTGTGTAAACTCAGTGCTGCCATCAGCATGCCATGGAAACATAGATAAGCAAAGATTTGTCCAGCCTGACAGGCTCACCAGGTCTGTTATGTTGTTGGCTTTTTATGACTTTAAAATAAATTGTGATTAGCAACAGCACATTTGATTATACATTTATTAAGTCTCTCTTTGATGTACCATGGTTTGAAAATTTTACAGGCAATGCTTTTGTAGAAATCAGCCTTTAAAAAATGTTGACAAGCTCTAGTTATTTTTTAGAGGAGGATTTTTAATAAAACATAATAAAATAAAAATTAAAAAGATACAGTGTGCAACAGAAGAGTACAAGATAAAGAAATAGGAAATGACGTCTCATCTATAGGGAGAAGATAAAAACAGAGAAAGCACCAAAGAAAAAGACGAGAATGTGGACACACAGAACAAAGCCTTTAAAAATGATCTTAAAAATACTCGAGGAGATGAAAGAAACCACAGAGAAAGAACTAAAGGATATCAAGAAAACAATGAATGAGCAAATAAAGAGTTTTAGTAGAGATATAAATTTCAAAAAGAAACTACACAGAACTAAAGGAGCTGAAGACCACACTAACTGAAATGAAAAATGCCCCAGAGGGTCTCAAGAGCAGACTGGAGCTGGCAGAAGAAACAGGCAATGAGCTTGAAGACAAGACACTCAAAATGAGTCAAGCTGAAGAGCGGAAAGAAAAAAGAAATATTAAAAGCAAAAATATCCTAAGTGACCTCTGGGACACAATCAAGAACACCAATATACACATTATGCAGAAGTAGTCAAAGAAAAGACAGAGAACATCTCAAACTTAGCAAAAGATATAAATATTAAAGATAGGCTAGAAAACACCTAAGATAAACATGGAGAAAAATACACCCAATCATATACTGATTACACTGTCAAATGCAAAAGACAGGAGAAAGTTCTGAAAGCCGGAAGAAAAAGGCAACTTGTTACATACAAGGGAGTTCCTATTAGACTGAGTGCTGATTTCTCATCAAAAACCATGGAGGCAAGAACGCAGCGGTTTGAAATGCTTACGGTGCTGAAGAAAAACAACAACCAGCCAAGAATTTTATACCCAGCAAGACTCTCTTTCAAAAATGAGGTAGAGATTAAAACATTCTCAGTGAAACAAAAGCTGAGTGAGTTCATCACCACTAGACCGGCCCTACAAGTCATACTAATGAGAATTCCTCAGATGAAAAGGAACAGAAACTTGACTTAAAGCAACATAAGGAAATAAAGACCTGTGATAAAGGTAACCATTTGGGTAATAATAAATGGCAGTATTATTGTAGTGTATTGTTTGGTATGTAACTCTGCTTCTTATTTCTTACAAGTACTAAAATGCAAATGCATAAATAGTAACAATGAATCTAAGTTTTTGGATGTACAATTTATAAACACATAAGTAGTAACAAGTCCAAAAAAAAAAGGTGCGGGGGCAGAGGAGTATGGGAAAACTATAGGTACATACTATGAAGCTACGTTGGTATCAAATCAAATATGATTGTTATATATTTAGGACATTAAATTTTAACCCCATGGTAATTACAAAGAAAATAAATGAGAACTGTATCCAGACAGAAATGAGAAAGCCCTCAATATGGTATAACACAAAAAAGCAAATACATATAAACATACATAGGCAGTAACAGCAATGTTCATAGTGGCATTATTACAACTGCCAAAAGATGGAAGCAACCCAAGTATCCATCACCCCATGACTGGACAAATAAAATGCTACATAAAGTGGGATATTAGTCAGCTGTAGGAAGCAATGAAGTCCTGATACGTGTGACAACTTGGATAAACCTTGAAGACATCATGTTGAGTGAAATAAGCCAGATACAGAAGGACAAATATTGTATGATCTCAATGATTTGAAACAATTAGAATGAGTAAACTCATAAGATCAGAATCTAGAATATAGGTTACCGGGGACATGGTGGGGGGTAGGGAATGGGGAGTTAAAGTTTAAAGTATACAAAGTTTCTATTTAGGTTGATTGCAAGTTTTAGTAATGGATAGTAACAACAGTAGTGTAACACTGTGAATATGATTAACAGCACTGAAATATATATCTGAATATGATTAAAAGGGGAAATGTTAGATTGTATAAATGCTAACAGAATAAAAAATTTTTTTAAAAATCCATGGAACTACACTACACACGGAACCCTAAATTAAACCATGAACTTTAATAGTAAATTATAAAAATGAGCTACAATCATTATAACAAATGTTCTGCACTAATGTAAGGTGTCAATGGTGGGGTGCTGTGATGGTTCGGTTCTAGTGTCAACTTGGCCAGGTGATGGTGCCCAGTTGTTTGGTCAGGCAAACACAGGTCTAACCATTACACAAAGACATTTCATGGCTGGCTGATAAACCAGAAGACTGGTTTATTAAATCATCAGTCAACTGACTGGATCTGTGACTGGTCACATCTACCATCAACTAAAGGTACCCTTACCTCAAGATAATCCAATCAGTTGGATTTAATCCAATCAGGTAAAGACTTTTAAGGGAGGAGAGAGATTTTTCACTGTTGGTAAAACATCACTCCACCATTCTGTGCAATTCATCAAGACCCTTGATCAGAGCTGCCAGCCTCACAATCTGCCCTACGAATTTTGGACTCCTGCATCCCCACAGTTGCATGAGACACATTTATAAATCTTACATTTGCAGTATCTCTAGAGAACCCTGATGAATTCAGCTTGGTACCGGCAGTCGTTCTTGAGAAACAGAATCTTAAAAATGTTTTTTTGCAATTGGCTTTCTACTCTGATTAGATTCAAAGGCATTAATGACTCTATTTCCAATAATCAATATGGCACTGACAGTCAATGGTATAAGTGGGCAACAGAGACAAGCACAATTATCACAATTTGATTCTGTTAATTGTATGCTCATACTAGGCAAGGCTCTGGGTAAGAGCATTTTTGACACCTTAACAGAGTTTTGCGGAATTAAGAGTTACAACAGTGTTGGTTGGTTGTTCTTAGAAATGCTGGATATAGTTATGGGAAAGAGATGAGGTGAAGGCCTCAAATTTGGAATTTAAATGCTACATGAAAGATGTGCTGGGTGTTTGCTAGATAGACCTATAATAGTCTGTTCTGAATAAACAGCCACCCCACCCTCAGCCTGCCCTGAGGAAAACAGTCACACAATCTCCAGCCTGCCTTGAGGAAACAGCTTCCCAGCCTCCAGTCTGCCCTGAGGAGTCTCCCATCCAATTTCCACCTAAAGAGATTAATCCCTCAGTGCCTGCTAAGCATGTAACCACCTCCCCTGGTAAAACAACCCTCGTCTTCTGTCTGGAGTGATTAATCCTGTTTCACCAGATAAAACTGCAAAAGAATAGCAAGGTAATTAATTGGCTTGAAAGACACTTCTAATTCTTTTCATGACCCACCCCTGCCACCCCTCTTTTCTTCAAGACCTATAAACTAGTCTAAAGTCACAGCAGGTCCCAAAAGGTGAGGTACAAAGTGTGAACTATGGGGAGGTATACTATACTTCAAAAGAACTTTATGAGTTTTCCGACCTATATAGACAGATAACAGGGGAATATGTGTGGGATTGGATATTAAGGGTGCAGGAAAATGGAAGGAATATAAAGTCAGATCAAGCTGAACTTACTGATATGGGCCCACTAAGCATAGATTCTGTATTCAGTGCTGAGGCTCAAAGGGCTAGAAAGAGCCTTAACAGTTTGTTTGGGTAGTTGGCTGAAACATGGGTCAAAAGATAGCCGACATTACCTGAAGTCAAAACTCCAAAACTGCCGTGGTATAATGTAGATGAGGGGATCCAAAGGCTTAGAGAGACTGGAATATGTGATGGTTAAGTTCTGGTGTCAAGCTGGCCAAATGATTATGTCCAGTTGTCTGGTCAGGCAAGCAATGGTCTGACAATTGCTGCAAGGATATTTAGTGGCTGGTTGATAAACTGAAGGATGGTATATTAAATCATCAATCAGTTGATTGCATCTGTGGCTGATTACATCCACGATCAACTAAGGTGTGCCTCCCACAACAAGATAATTCAGTCAGCTGAAGGCTTTTAAGGGAGAAGAGAGACTCTTTCACTGCTTATTAAGCCAGAAAGCCTCTCTTGAGGAGTTTGTACAGACCCTGTGAGCTGTCAGCTTCACAGGCTGCCCTACGGATTTTGGAGTCTTTCATTCCATGCCTGCATGAGACACTTTTATAAATCTTGTATTTACAGATATCTCCTGGTGGTTCTGTTTCTCTAGAGACCCCTGACTAACACAAAATGTTAGAGCGGGTATAGCATGAAAGATCTGCTTACACACCCCAGGAGTATCCAGCAGACACACTTTTTACCAGAACTTTGAGGAATAAATTTGTGAGACTAGCTCCATTGTCCCTGAACTCTTCACCCTACAGAACTCTTCACCCTTCACTGTAGGTTAGATATTACTGTGGGAACTGCTGTCACTGAGCTGGAATCCTTAAACACAATGGGGATGATTGGATTCTGAGTTGGCAGAAGCCATGCGGCAACAATTAATCACCACAGACATGGTGGGCATGGCCACCATAATGGACAGCAGACAAAGCAGCAGTCAAAATAATCTGACTCTCAGAGACTTAGGTGTTGACTATAGACCATGGGGTACCCTAGGGTGTTGGAGAGTAGATCATGGGGAACCAAGAAGTAAAATAGAAGGGCAGTCTACTAAATTATTGTTTCAGCCATTTGAGCAGAACAGTTCTAGGTCAAGTTAACAGAGAGTCACAGCCCCTTAATCAATTCCCAGACTTGAGACAGTTTACAGACCCACAGCCCCTTGAATGAGGGGAACACTAGGTACCCTTGGGGAAGGACCCTGTTACACAGTAAAAAATTTATGCTGTTACTCTTCCTCCCAGGCTCTCCCAAGAGAGGTACAGCCTTATACCAGGGTAAATGTGCACTGGGGAAAGGAAATGATCAGATATTATAGGTATTACTAGACAATAGCTCAAAAATGACAAATTCCAGGAGACCCTAAACATCACTCTGGACCACCAATCTGAGTAGGGGCTTATGGAGGTCAGTTGATCAATGGAGTTTTAGTTCAGTTCCATTTCACAGTGGATCCCATGGGTCCCCAGACTCATTCTGTGGTTCTTTCCCCCATTCCAGAATGCATAATTGGAATGAACATAACAGCAACCGGCAGATTCATCACATTAGTTCCCTGACTCATAGAATGAGGGCTACTGTGGTAGGAAAGACCAGATGGAAGCCACTAGAACTGCCCTACCCAGCAAAATAGTAAATGAGAAGCAAAACCGGATTCCTGGAGGGCATGCAGACATTAGTGATACTCTTAAGGACTTGAAGGATGCAGGGGTCCATCCACCACATCCCCCATCCAACTTCTCCTTTTTGGTCTGTGCAGAAAACAGATGGGTCTTGGAGGATGACAGTGGATGATCATAAACTTAACCAAGTGGTGACTTGGTTAAGGCTGTTGTGATCCCACATCTGTTGTTTCAGATGCAGGATCTCTGCTTAAGCAAATCAATACATAACCTGGTACCGAGTATGCAGCTATTGATCTGGAAAATGCTTTTTTCTCAATCGTAGTTAGTAAGGACCACCAGAAACAGTTTGCATTCAGCTGGCAAGACCAGCAGTATATCTTCACCATCCCACTCAGTGGCATGTCAACTCTGTAGCCTTGTGTCACAATCTTGTTCAGAGGGAACTCAATTGTTTCTTCCTCCCACAAGACATCACACTGGTCCATTATAATGATATCATGCCGACTGAACCTAGTAAGCAAGAAGTACCAACTACTCTAGATGTATTGGTAAAGCATTTGCATGTCAGAGAATGGGAAATAAATCCAACAAAAATACAGCGGCCTTCCACCTCAGTGAAATTTCTAGGTATCCAGTGGTGTGGGGAATGCTGAGATATTCCTTCTAAGATAAAGGATAAGCTTTTGCATCTGGCCCCTTCTATGACCAAAAAAGAGGCACAATGCCTAGTTGGCCTCTTGAGATTTTGGAGACAACATATTTCTCATTTGGGTGTGCTACTCTGGCCCATTTACCAAGTGACCAGAAAATCTACTAGTTTTGAGTAGGTACCAGAATAAGAGGAGGCTCTGTGACAGGTCCAGTCTACTGTGCAAGTTGCTCTGCTACTTGGGCCCTATGATCCAGCAGACCCAATGGTGCTGAACTGTCAACAGCTAACAGAAGTGCTGTCTGGAGTCACTGGCAGGCCTTTATGGGAGAATCACAATGCAGGTTCATAGGATTGTGGAGTAAAGCCGTACCATCCTCTGCAGATAACTACTTTCCCTTTGAAAAACACCTTTTGGCCTGCTACTAGGCCACAGTAAAGACTGAATGCTTAAACCTTGGGCCTCATAAATTATAACAAGACCTGAATTGCCTATCTTGTGCTGGGTGTTTTCTGACCCACCAAGCCATAAAGTTGGGAGTACGCAGCAGCGCTCCATCATAAAATGGAAATGGTATATAAGAGACAGGACTCAAGCAGGTCCTGAAGGCACAAGTAAGTTACACAAGGAAGTGGTCCAAATGCCCATGGCCCCCACTCCTGTCACATTACATTCTCTTTCCCAGACCAGAGCTACGGCCTCTTGGGGAGTTCCTTACAGTCAGCTGACTGAGGATGATAAAACTCGGGCCTAGTTTACAGATGGTTCTGCATGATATGCAGGGACCACATGAAAATGGACAGCTACAGCACTACAGCCCCTTTCTGGGATGTCCTTGAAGGACAATGGTGAGGGGAAATCCTCCCAGTGGGTAGAACTTCAAACAGTGTACCTGGTTGGTCATTTTGCTTGGAAGGAGAATTGGTCAGAGGTGCATATGTATGCTAACTCATGGGCTGTTGCTAATGGTTTCATTGGATGGTCAGGCTCTTGGAAGGAGCATGATTAGAAAATTGGTGACAAAGAAGTCTGGGGAAGAGGAACGTGGATACATCTTTCTGAGTGGACAAAAAACATGTAGACATCTGTGTGCTATGTGAATGCTCAACAGAGGGTGACTCCAGCAGAGGGAAGTTTTAATAATCAGGTGGAAAAGATGACCCATTGTGTGGATACAAGTCATCCTTTTTCCCTAGCCACCCTTGCCATTGCCCAGTGACCTCATGAACAAAGTGGGCATGGTGGTAGGGACAGAAGTTATGCATGGGCTCAGCAACATGGACTGACCAAGGCTGACCTGGCTATGGCCACTGCTATGTGTCCAATCTGCCAGCAGCAGAGGCCCATTCTCAGTCCCCAATATTGTACCATTCCCCAAGGTGATCAGCCTGCTACCTGGTGGCAGGATGATTACATTGGACCACTTCCATCAAGGAAGGGGCAGTGATTTATTCTAACTGGATTAGACACATATTTTCTATATGGGTTTGCCTTCCCTGCAGACAATGCTTCTGCCAAAACTACCATCTGTGGACTTATGGAATGCCTTATATATTGTCAAGGTATTCCACACAGCACTGCTTCTGAGCAAGGAACCCACTTCATGCTGGAATGGGCATATGCTCATGGAATTCTCTGGTCTTTCCATGCTCCCCATCATCCAGAGGCAGCTGGGTGGATAGAATGGTAGAATGGCCTTTTGAAGACCCAATTACAGTGTCAACTAGTGGCAATACCTTGCAAGGCTGGGGCAATGTGTTCCAGGAGGCTGTGTATGCTCTGAATCCACTCTATGGAGCTGTTTCTCCCATAGCCAGGATTCACAGGTCCATGAATCAAGGGGTAGAAATGGGAGTGGTACAACTTACTATCACCCCTAGTGATCCAGAAGAAAAAAATTTGCCTTCTGCCCCTGAAACCTTAAGCTCTCAGGTCTTAGTTCCAAAGGGAGGAGTGTGCCTACCAGAAGACACAACAATGACTCCATTGAACTGAAAGTTAAGTCTGCCACCTAGCCACTTCGGGCTTCTCATGCCTCTCGATCAACAAGCAAGGGGATTACTATATTGGCTGGGATGACTGATCCTGACTATCTATCAAGGGGAAATAGGACTGCAACTACACAATGGAGGTAAAGAAGAATTTTCTTGGAATATAGCAGTCCTCTAGGGTACTTCTTAGTACTACCATGCCCTGTGATTAAAGCAATGGAAAACTACAACAATCCAATGCAGGCAGGACTACCAATGGCCCAGAAACTTCAGGAATGAAGACTCGGATCACCCCACCAGGTAAAGAATGGCAGCCAGTTGAAGTGCTTGCTGAAGGTAAAGGGAACATGAAGGTATCAGTAAATATGAACTACAACCATATGACCAGTTGCAGAAATGAGGACTGTGATGGTATGAATATTTCCTCCTCGTTTTGTTATGAGTATGTTTCTATTTGTACAGAAAGCAAATACTTGTTTTCTTCTTATCATATGACATAAATAGTACTGTTCATGTTATATTATTTAAGTTACAAGATACCAAGTTTAAGACTGAATGTTCCCTAAAGACTTGTACCTGTTCTGGACAGATCTAGTACATTTCTAGTTGTACACAGGAGAGCTGAGTATTGTTACACACAACATATTTCTGTTACTGTGTTTATTTAGAGATTAAGAATGGTTTAAGGTGACATGTATGGCTGCCAAGTTGACAAGGGGTCGACTGTGACAGTTGGGTTCAGGTGTCAACTTGGCCAGGAGATAGTTTCCAGCTGTCTAGTCAGGTAAGCACTGGCCAAATCATTACTGCAAGGGTATTTCAAGGCTGGCTGATAAAGTAGAAGGCTGGTTTATTAAATTATTAGTCAGTTGATTATGTCTGTGACTAATTACATCTACCATGAACTATGGGCATGATTTCCATGATTGAAAGAATCTAATCAGTCGAATTTAATCCAGTTGAAGGCTTTTAAGGGAGAAGAGAGAATTTTCAGTTTCTTCAGGCAGCAAGCCTTTCCTACCTAGTTCGTCAAGACCCTACATCGGACTTGCCAGTCTCACAGCCTGCCCTACGAATTCTGGACTCTTGTATTCCCACAACTGCATAAGACACTTTTATAAATCTCATAGTTAGAGATATCTCCTGTCGGTTCTGTTTCTCTAGAGAACCTTGACTAATACAGGTGGTATTAGGAATCCCGTGTTTAATGCATGATTGTTCTATAAAGTCACAACTTATCTAATAAAGGAAAAAAAAGGAGGAAAAAAAAGCAATATAGAGAGATAAACAACTATTAAATCTAGTTTTCCTGGTTACATCAATAATCTATTAGTTAAGTGAACTAGGTATCTTTGGAAGCCCATTAACTTGATTCAAAATTTTTTTAAACTGAAACCATGTCATGTGTACAAAAGGTATATAAAGAACATATGTACAGTTTAAAGAATAATAATACCTCAAGTATTCATGTACCCACTATTCAGCATAAGAAATAGAAAATCACTAATTCTTGTGAAGCCCAAGTGCCACTATGCCATCTCGTTCTCCTCCTTCCCACCAATTTTCTCCTACCCAACTCCAGGTAGCCAATAGCTTAAACTTTTAGTTAATTATTCCCTTGCTCTTTCTTTATAGTTTTACCACACACGTATGTATTTCTTAAGAACATACTGATTAGTTTTTACCTAAATGGAATCCCAGTGTATACATTCTTTTGCAACTTTCTACTTTTGCTCAACATATTTTTGAAATTCATTCATACTGATGCATGTATCAATACTACATTCTTTTGTTTCACAGAATAAGTTATCTACTAACAAAAGTGCCACAATGTACTTATCCATTCTACTGTTGAGAGACATTCAGTTGATTCCAGTTTTATTACTATTAGGAAAAACACTACCATATGTAGTCTTGTACACAATTTCCCAGTACACATAGCCATGAGTATTGCTGATTTGTTGGGTGTTCTCATACTCAGCTTTACTAGTCATGCCAAATCGTTCTCCAAAGTGGTTGTTTCAATTTACAATTCTAATAGCAGGAAATAGGAGTTGTATGTCTCATATCCTCACCAATACTTAGCATCACCACACTTAATTTTTGCCAACTGTTAAGTATGAAATGGCATCTCGCTGTGATTTTAAAGACTTAAATTTCTAAGGCCAATTAATTTTTACTAAATTTCTGTATGCATTCACTCAATCAGCCATAGAGCAGCTGATTTACCCATCCAAATACAATCCAGCATGTGGCTTAGAAGTATGTACATTAGCCTCTTCACAACATTTATTACTTAGTGACCTGACTATGTTCATACAATTTTAAAAAGGAAGCAATATTTGGTTGGAGAAAACAAATGCGTCTCAGAGAAATAGCTACCATGTGCCCTGCAAGTTTCTCTCAGCCAGCATGATTTGGACCATTATTCCAAAGTTAAACATTTTGAACAATTAGGAAATAAGGGTGCAACCAGAACAGAGATGGAAAATTTAAATGTCACATGAACTCCAGATCAGCAGCAGCACAGCAAATAGAGGCTCAATTTCTCACTGAATTCTAAGGGAGTTCATACTTAGGCTTAAAGCCTTAGACTGCGTGACAATCTGTTTCTCTGTCCATGCCTACTTAGAATTCTGATAGGGACTCCTCTAAAATCTCTTAAGGCAAAAAACTTCTTCACTCAAACTGCTTGGCCCCAGAATATAATCGTTCCTGAATGTCAAGCTGTATAGACCCTCTCCTTGTTCTTCCCAATGGAAGGAAAGAATATCCAAATTTTACATCACTTTAAAAAGTAATTTATTCTGATTAAGTGTGTTCTGTCTGGGGAGAAGGTAGGGTCGATTATACCTTATCATACAGTTTTAATATACTTCTAATGAAACAAACAAGTCCAACAGGAAGTAAGGAGATTCTCCACTGAAACTCAGCTAACAGGGCCAAACAAAAGATCCTTTGCAATAGAGCAAGTTCACATGTGGTATAAGCATAACTCCAGGAACAAAAAGAATTAACTATAAAAGTGTTCTTTTTAAACAACTCAATTGCAATACGTAAGTTTTTAGAAAAGTAAGAAATTTCTATCTTTTGTGTTGATGCAATCAATTGCATTCCTTTCCCTCATACAAAATGTATATAGCAATTGGTTCAGGCAATCATTTAAATTTATTTTTTAAATCCCACAATAATAAATGCTTTATACTGACCTGACAGGGCACGGTTATAATAATCTCCAGAAAGGGTGAAGTGGGCATAGCCTTCAGGGTTAGTTCTCATATGCTGAAGAAAATTCAGACCTGCAATGAGAGTGAATCTTATTGCAGCAGTGGAGTAGGGGCAACCAAAGCTAGTTTTTGGAGATAAATCATATTAACAAGGTGTCAGTGGTAGTGATAGCTAATATGGATGGTCTCAAATTAAAATACATGCAATGTTGACATTTGTTCATCACAGATCTTAAAAATTAATTTTGATTTTTTAAAACACTGTATTAAAATATTAGTAATATTGAGTTTTGGGTGCCCCCTTAAAAGTTGGGCCTGGGGCAAGTGCCTCGTTTGCCTCCCCCTAATCCCAGACCTGGCACCCAGGTATATCCAAACCCTGTAGAAACATAAAAAGTTATTTTATCTACATTTTTACCTGAGTATCTGAAAAGAAAGTAGCATTGTAAGGGCACTCAAGTCCTGACAAATATTAGCTCCAAATTTTAAGATTACTATAGAAAAACAAGAATCCATTCTCAGTAGAGGAAATGGTCAAAACTCCAGTTATTACTTTCAATCAGGGAAAAGGAAAACCTTCACAGTGTACAAAAGGTTGGATTAAAGCCCCCAAACCAAATTTTACTTGAAGAAGAGGCTGGTAAGACCAAAACAATGGAAAATTAAAAGTCAACACAGCAGTGAGATTTTCATTTTCTTCCCCAGAATCTTTCTCTAGCACTGCGGGCAAACATGCACCTTAGGGTAAAAAGGTCATGACCTTGGCCCCCATTCTCCTGAAGTTCACCTCCCAAGTTAACAGTGTTTCATTTCTACTATGGCTTGATGGAGCAAACTCTGAGGTAAGATTTCTAACCAAATTGTTTCTTTAATTTTCAAGACATGAAGAGGGTTGAAGCATTATTCCCTGAACTTCTCTTTTAAATGCCTTTTGTAACAGTACCCACTACAATATTTAGAGTCATTAAAAGAAAAACTAAAAATAGGGAGCTCAGGAATTATTTAGCTAGACTTGTTAATATAACAGAAATTTCATCAATGAAATTTCTATTTTCCCAAGTTATGCTGAAGGGCAGATATGGCAAATAAATACAGATTTCTTAAAAATGTACTTAATGAAGAACAGATGTATTATCCAAATTTCGTTCATACTACAAACTAGAGGAGAGTATGAGTAACACAAAAGATAGGCCCTAAATTATTCAGCAATCACTGAAAATATTCAAGAAGAAGCTGAGAATCAGGAAAATACTCACGGGAAAAAGTGAGCTCGGCAAGAGGAACGTCACAATCCATGCAATCATCGATAACACAGATGCACATGCTCTCGGCTTTAATCTCCACGCCAGAGATCCACTGTGCGGCTCCAATTCCCTGGGTGTCTCGGCTTTTAGAGGCCAGAGAAAGAGACTTCAGAGGCTCAGCATTCTTAAACAACCAACTTGCTGCCTTTTTCAATTGGCCTTTCAAGAAAATGAAAGGTGATCAGTTCAACCAGTTCTGATAGCTACTCTAGCAACTTATAGAGGAAAAGGAAAAACAAAGTTTATAGGATCGACTGGATAGCCCAAGAGAGCCTGGATTCCCAGATGTATTCCTAGATTAAAAAAAAAAAAAAAAAAAGCACAGTAGGGAATTTTGCTTTTAAGTGAATAGAACAAAACACTCTTCATTGTGTACCTTCCACACAAGTGTCCAGTACGTTTCATGACCTGGCTCAAATGCCTCCAGAAGACCATCTCCCCTGTATTATGACATCTGGTGAAGGAGAGAAGGAGTAGAGGGACCAAAGTCTAGGTGCCACTTCGTAGTTATTCACTCTTCACTAACGTAGTTCTGCATATGCTGATGTGCTGCTTTGTAACTATCTCAAATTTCTTTAACATTTGTTACTGAGCCAGTAACCCATAGGTAATGGGGACAGAAGGCCTCTCCCTCTGGGCCATGAGGATTCAAAACAAAAAAACAAGGCTAGGTATACAAAAGAGCTCAATGAATGGTCCTTATTACCAGTATCACCACGACTGCCCCAAGCACTATAATAATGGCTAACATTTGCCTTCTTAACAAAAAAAAGTAATAAGGGCAATCGCATGAGAGTAATATGCAACTGCCAAACAAGAGCACTCTGAATACAATCAGATTGCTAAAGCCAAAAAAAAGAAAAGAAGTAAGGCAATGTAACCCCATACTCACAAATCAGAGGCCAGTGCATGGAACAGTGGTAAGCAGTTAATGGCATGGGCTCTGGAGCAAGAGGACCCGACTGCAGATTCTGGTTCTTCTACACTAACTAGCTGATAGATCTTGAGCCAGTTACTCGGTCTCTCTGCAACCTAAAGCATACTCTCTACAGGACTGACATGAGGAGGAAACAAATGAGTGCACATCAAGTTTTCAGATCTGGATGTGGCTCACAATAAAGGCTGTGTAAACAGTAGGTGCTATTATCAACTTCATTATTGATGGAATTAAGCCTTAGTTACTAAGGAAATAAAAATTAAGAAAGAAAGTCAAAGATTCTCAGGAACACAAAATGCATTAAATTTTTAAAGCAAAGTTAAAAGAATAGAAATGTAGAGGGTGCACAGGTAGTTCAGTGGTTAGAATGCCTGCCTTTCATGTGGGAGACCTGGGTTCAATTCCCGGACCATGCACCCCCCCAAAAAAGAATAGGAATGTAAACATTAAAGGGCATAGAGTTAATTTATCCAAAAAGCAGAGATGACCAGGTAAAAACCAAACTAAGATATATAAGATTACTAGGTCTATCTTTTTTTTTTTTTAATGACTGTTGTGTGTGGCATGTTTCAAACCTTAAACATATGGCCAATTCAGCACAAAACAATGTTGTGCCAGTTTGAAAGTATTATGTGTCCCAGAAAAGCCATGTTTTAATCAATCTTGTGGAGGGAGCTTTTTCTTTTAATCCTGATTCGATACTGTAGGTTGGAAACTTTGATTTAATTATCCCCATGAAGATGAGACATGCCCTTGTAGGTGTTACCTTTCATTAGATGGAGATGTGTCTTTTTTATCAGAATGAAAAATAGAGTTTTTAATGCTAACAATTATATGGCAAGATAAGCATTTACAAACATAATGGTGGTAATGTAAGCTGGCACAATCTCTTTAGAAAAAGATTTGTCTATATGAGTAAAGAACCTTAAAAATATCTATACTCTTTGATCCAGTTTATACTATAACTACAGCTCTCTACCAAGGAAATACTTAAAAACTACAAAGTTCACACCAAAAAATGTTCATTACAGAATTATATATAATATTGAGATAAAAATAACTGAAAAATTGTTAAATAAACTAATAATATGTCCTATAGTCAGTCCATGTTAAACAAAATCATTTACAAACAATTTTAATGACATGGGAAAATGCTGGTGATACATTAAGTGCATTACAATAAAACTATAATCATAATTCAATAAAATTGCATTTTAAAATAGGTTATAAAATTATATCTATAATACAATGTATCAATATATAAAGTATATATGTATACAATGTATATTATAGGCTATAAAGAGAAATAGTAAGAAAGCACAAACACAGCAAAAATGAAAATAAGGAAGGGAGGTGGTGAAGGTGGTGTAATGATGTAGGGGGAAGATTATAGGCTTTGGAGTTAGAGAGCCCTGGTTTTAAACCCATCAGAACCCTCACTAGATAGGTGCTACATAAATTTCCTTCATCTGAGCCAGTAACCATAGGTAGTGGGGACAGTAGGCCTATCCCTCTGGGCCATGAGGATTCAAGACAAAAATACAAGGCTAGGTATAGAGGAGCTCAATGAATGGTCCTTATTACCAGTATCACCACCACTGCCCCAAGCACCAGTAATAATGGCTAACATTTATCAAGCACTTTCTGTTTGCCAGGCCCTCTACTTAAATACTTTGCATATGGTGACCTATGTGCATTAAATCTCTGAGAGAGAACCTTTTATGTTCATGTTACAGAAAGGGAGCCCTGGCACAGAGATGCTAAGCAAATTGCCCAAAGTCACTACAGTAAGTAGCTAGGAAGTGGCAGAGTAAGGATGTGAAGCTAGGCAGTCAGCTTCAGCATGCACATTCTTATCCACTATAAAATACTGTTGGCTCATCATTACCCCTGGCCACATGAAGGGTTTGAAGTCCACTCTAGCTCTCTAAGTCAGCTTGGGGGATTGGGAGGAAACATATTGCCAGGAAAAAAAAAATGAACGAGGGAAGCCCTAATTTAAGTTACCTTGACACACCAAAAGAGCTTTGCGACAATCATCCATACTGAATCCCAGCTCCTGCAGTCTTGCCAGCTGTAACTCTAGAAAAAAAATTGTATCAAATTTTTATAGTTTAAAAAAATTTTTTTTATAAATAATTTTACGTATATTAGCCCACAGACTATTTTGATAAAGAAGAAATTCAGAAACTGGTGACTAAAACACTTTTTTTTTAATTGCTAAAAGCACATTTTTATAACTGTTCTATTAACTGTAGCCCATTGTTTAACTTAGGGTTCACTGTCTGTGATTCCATCACTCCCCATAGGATACCCTGTACATCTGAAGACTTAACTCTCCATTCCCTATCCCAACACTATCCCCTGGTAACCTACATTCTAGATTCTGATCTTATGAATTTATTCATTCTAATTGTTTCAAATTGTTGAGATTATGCAATATTTGTCTTTTTGGGTCTCACTTTTATCACGCTTCAAGCTTCATTCATGCTGTCGCATGTACCAGGGACTTCATTCCTTCTTACAACCAAATAATATCCCATTGTATATAGATATATTTTATTTATCCATTCATCAGTTGATGGACACTTGGGTTGCTTCCATCCTTCGGCAATTGTAATAATGCCATTATGAACACGGATGCAAATATTTGTTCAAGTCCCTGCTTTCAATTTTTTCGGCTATATACCAAATTAAAACATTTCTTTTGTCTACGCAAAAATGGACTCCTAACTGGAGACTCGTTTAAGCGTACCCTGATAATAAGCCTTTTCCCTATAGTGACAGTATTTTAAAAAGCTTAAAACTAAAATAGTATTATCCACATAACTTTGGAAGAAATCTCTCAAAGTTTAAAACTAAACCTTAGCATTATCTTTGGATATAGCTATGGAAGAAACTGTAAGAAAGAAAAGAACATAAGCTAAAGGAGTTGATTTAGGGTGTTTTCTGTTTGCTTTTACATTTAAAGAAAAATAGTCATACAAATAACCTACAATTACTAAATGACATACAGTTATACTCTGAACAATTTGAGCAAAAAAACCTCTAAAAGTTAAAAAGAAGGAGCATTATTAGACAGACTGAGTGCATTTTATAGTTAAATACTTACCCAAGATGGGATCCACGGTATGTCTTGTCCCTTCTCTGATTTCCTCACTGACACAAGATGAACCAGGAAGGTATCTGCTAACAGAGTCTGTCTCCAAGGCCGCTGAGTCCGGCAGAGCAGCATTAGCTTGCTCTGGGATGGATTTTGCAATGGCAAGAAACAGCTGAACATCATTATAAGAGAGTCTGATATCCAGGGCTTGTAAATGAATCTAACAAAATTAAAAAGGTGGTAATTTTTTAAAGTTGTATTTAGTGTTTTCCACATCTCTTAAAACACGGTTCCTATTTGAAGTTCTAATTCTGTAAGTCCAGCAGACACTATACCAAATTTCTCATACAGAAGACTGCAAAGATCTTGAAACTAAGCACCAATAACTATAAGAAAAGGTGCCTCAGATATAAGGTTGGATGGTCCCAAAACTGCACCATATTAAAAATTCTAAGCTAGGAAAATTACTAGAGCAAGTAATATTTCAGTAGGATGATTTTCATACAAGTATATTAATTATTAAAGCAGAGAATGAGCAAATGATCCTGGAGAAGGCAAAGCCACCTATTAGCAACATTTTGTTAATCTATTTTGCTCTGATCCATTTAATTTTTTAAATCTCTGAAACAATCTGACCAACCAACAAACTCACCTCTTTTTATTCAAATAAAAGTGTGAGTCAAGTTTCTCACCAATATTCCCTTAAGTCCAATCTTCCTCAGTGATTAGCAATATAGCTACTGTTGGTAAAGGCAGAACAGACATCAACACTAAGCCACTTTAAAAATGGTGATTCTGTGTTTGAATGTCTGCCTTATTTACTTTTTTTTTCCTGTGAGGTGCTCCTAAAATAACCATAATAGCTTTTCTCTGTCTTCCAATATTCTGTGGTTCAGCTGAATTAATTATTCCACCTCTAGCAAAGAAATAAAACACCAAATCCTTAAGCCCTCCTTGGCTGACTTCACCTTCCCCTGCCTCACCTTTCATTCTCCTTACTTCCCCACACGCCCCTGGTTCTCGTCAGACCTAACTCTGTTTCATGAATGTTTTCTTCCCAGGTCTTTTATCTGCCATAAGAACATGAGATCCTCTAGAGCAGAGACAATGTCATATTTCTTTTGAAGTTGAGAAAGTAACTAAAATGCTGACAGACTCAGCATAAATAAGTATTATCTGTACAGAAAAGTTCGTGAGGGTGCATCAGTGTGTTACATTGTTTTTCCATCATTACCTCTAAGATAGGTGGAAAATCTTCACTGTTGAATGCATCCATCAATCCTGAACTATTCTGATAAGAAGAATTTCCCACCAGCTCCACCTGAATTTGTACTGGATCAACAATTGAAAGAGCTGTATCATACTCATTCCCTAGTCGACATGAAAACACCTAGAGGATGAAATAAAACATGGTCAAGAATTAATGTCTGATTCAGGAAGAATCAGTAGGAAAAAAAAAACTATCTCCTAAGCAATCAGCCCTGTGTTATCATAAGACCCATCACAACTGCTCAAATAAATACTGCAAAGAGCAAGGCTGGTGTTCTCAAATGCTGCCAAGAGTGGTTCACCAGAACAAAAATGTAGTTTAACAACAGGTATCAAATTAAAGCCTCTAAAATCTCACACCCTTCGACCCAACTACCCTACTTCTAAAAAAAAGCCTACAGAAATCATGTAAAATATGGAAAAATTCACTGAGCCATTATTTAATAGCAAAAAAACAAAAAAAGGAGCATGAAGATTATTATCCTATTATTCAATGGACTATTTTCCAGTCACTTAAAAATGACAATTAAAAAGATCACAGGGAATGTAGGAAGATAGTTAACACAGATTATGTGAAAATGCAGTCTGAATAAAACAATATTATGCTATGACTTTCTTTTAAGGAAAGAAATATGTCAAAATATCAACAGAGATTACATATGATAAGAAAGGTGATTTTTCCCCCTTCCTTTCACCAATTTTAGGTATATAGTTATTATTATATAACTAAAAGCAAATACATTAGTTGTTGAAACTGAGAGGCAGATACACAGGGCTTCATTATACTATTGTGTTTACTTTGTATATGTTTGAAATTTTCTGCTATAAAAAGTTAAAAAATAAGCCTAGTTACTGAGAGAGGGAAGGGAAGAAGGAGGGAGTAAGGAAAGACTCCTATTCTAGGTCCAAACTATTCTGTGTGCTCAAGAAGAGCACAGAGGAAAGAAGAGAGCATTCATCACAGTCTCCCTTTGCCCCGTTTTTGGCATGTTCTACCACTACTGAAAAACATGTGACACCAAGGTTCTTTGCTAGTCTCAAAACTAGTTCATTATGCTCCCTTTTATAAATTCTAATCCAATGATGTATTTAAGAAGTCTTAAAATGCAGATTCAATCGTGCTGCCTAAAGAACAAGATTGAAAGGAATTTCCAGGAATTTCAAATATTTTGCCATGCAGTTTTTCTAAGACTTCGGAGCAGAAAAGTTTCATTTTCCTTTTTTCTTCAGGGGCTTTTGTTATACAAAACCCAATTGTACCTGACAGTTCATTAATCAATCACCAAGATTTTCTATTCAAAGCTGGTATTGTGTTGTCTTGGAAAACAGATGAATTGCAATTTTATGATCAACACACACCATTCCAGCATGCAAATCCTTCCTTGTTAACTAGTAGTTTTTTTCTTTTTTACATGAGAGAAACAAATGGTCAAAAAATGAAATTCTACATGTTTTTTCTCCTCTATATCTGACTCCTTCCCCACCAAAAAAAAAGTACGATTTGCTGCTGGCAGTCAAAGTAAGTTTTACTCAACCTCTGAGTAACACCACTGGAAAGAATAGGGTGTGAGAAGTTCAATCGTAAGGGGAAAGGAAATGAGTAGCTAGCTCCCAGGTAGCCCTGACCAAATACTCCAAATACTGTAACAGAAGGAATGTTAGCTGTGATCAGTGAATTGAGAACATTTGATAAAGACAATAATCTACCTCATTTCCTCTTATGTCTCCACAATACATGCCTTAAAACAAGGCAGATTTTGGGCAGGCCACAGCAGCTCAGCAGGCAGAATGCTCGCCTGCCATGCCAGAGACCCCAGGTTTGATTCCTGGTGCCTGCCCACGTAAAAAAAAAAAAAAAAAAAAAAAAAAAAGGCAGATTTTACAATATGACTATGTGATTGTAAAAACTTTGTGTCCGATGCTCCTTTTATCCAGGGTATGGACAAATGAATTAAAAAATATGGAAAAAAATAAATAATAATGGGGGGATAAGCTGTAAAATAAATCAGGTAGATTGAAATACTAATGGTCAATGAGAGGGAGGGTTAAGGGGTATGAAATATATAACTTTTTTCTTTTATCTTTTTATTTGTTTTTCTGGAATGATGCAATAGTTCTAAACATGACCATGGTGATGAAGACACATGGTAATGATACTGTGAGCCACCAAGTGTACACCATATATGGACTGTATGTGTGTGAAGATCTCTCAATAAAAATATTAAGGAGAAAAAAAAGAGTAAATGTGAGAGGGCTCAGTGCTCAACAAGCCTTAGCCTATTCTTTTCCTCAAATGTAAACCAGCCTCTTTCCATTTTGATAATCTGTACAAGTTCATGATGTTTAAATTATAAAGTGGAAAAAATCAGTGATAAGAAAGATGGCAGGGAGGACTTTGGGGAAGACGGTCGACTAGAGAAGCTCGAGATTAGTCCTGCTCCACAGAAAAGTTAGAGAAGGGACAGACTCTGTTGACCAAATAAAAAACATACTAGAGGCACACAACACCAGATTTGAAGAGACAGAAGAAAGAAAAAGTGATAGAGAGGACAGGAAAATTGATGTCAAAGACTCAAAACAGCAAATGGCATTAAAAAAAATGTAAAAAATTGAATGGGAACTCAGGGAAATGATAGACAAAACAAAGCACACAAACGTAAGAATTATAGGTGTGCCAGAAGGAGACAAGAGGAGTAAAGGGCTAGGAAGAGTAGTTGAGGATATAATGGGGGAAAACTTCCCAACCCTCATAAAGGACATAAATATACAAGCTAAAGAAGCCCAAAGAACTCCAAGCAGAATAAATTCAAATAGGTCTTCCCCAAGTCTGTCAAATGTTAAAGAGAAGCAGAAAATCCTGAAAGTGGCAAGAAAAAAACAATCTATTACATACAAGGGAAATCAAATAAGACTGCATTCAGACTACTCAACTAACATCCCAGAGGTGAGATGACAATGGTATAATATATTCAAGATCCTGAAAAAGAAAGACTTCCAGCCAAGAATTCTATATCCAGTCAAACCGTCTTTCAAAACTGAGGGAGAGATTAAAGTTTCCACAGACAAATAAGTCCTGAAAGAATTTGTCAACAAGAAAGCGGCCCTACAAGAAATACCCAAAGAAGTTCTGCCGGCTGAAAAAAGAGACAGGGGAGGGAGATCTGGAAGAAAGCACAGAATTGAAGAGTACCACTAAGGGTAATTTAAAGAATACAAAGAGAAAGAGGGAAAAGAATATACAGATATGACAAATAAAATAAAAAAGATAAGATGGTAAAATTAAGAAACACCTTTTCAGGAATAACTTTGAACGTTAATAGACTAAATTTACCAATTAAAAGATACACATTGGCAGAATGGATTAAGAAACATAATTCAGCTATACACTGCTTACAAGAGACTCATCTTAGACACCAAGATACAAATAGATTGAAAAGTGAAAGGATGGAAAAAGATTTCCACACAAGTTATAACCAAAAGAAAGCAGGAGTAGCTATACTAACATCATACAAAATAGACTTTAAAGACATTGTAACAGACAAAGAAGACTGCTACAAAAAGGAACAACGTTGTAAGGCATGCAACGATGTGAATGAACACGTGGGACAAAATAAGCCAGAAACAAAAAAACAACAATGTTATGGTTACCTTTAGAAAATGCTTATAAGAAAACAGGGCCTAGGGCGGGCCGCGGTGGCTCAGCGGGCAAAGTGCTTGCCTGCTATGCCGGAGGACCTCGGTTCGATTCCCGGCCCCAGCCCATGTAACAAAAAACGGAAAAACAAAATACAATAAAACAAGAAAATGTTTAAAGATGTTTCCCTTTCTTCCTTCCTTCCTTCCTTCTATCCTTCCTTCCTTCTCTCTGTCTTTCCTTTAAAAAAAAAAAAAAAAAAAAAAGAAAACAGGGCCTAGATTGTAAGCTTTTAGAGCAGACACATTTAGTCCAGAGTGGTAATTATTATTTCTGGATTTTGAGGGGTTGTTTTATATATATATATAAAACCTGATCTTTTTTTTTTTGCTTTTTTGAGGGCTGAGTTTAATATGTTGAACACTTTTAGAACCAAACTTAGTACACAGTACATATGTAATAAATGTTTAGCTATTATCATTGGTAGTCTATATTAGTTTCATGTAATCCATCTCATTTGACCTTCATATAGCCCTTTTATCTATTTTACAAAGAAAGAAACAGTCTTAGAAGGGATTTTCCCAAGTGCATACAGTTATTGGCAACACCAGGACTAAAAATCTAATGGTATTTGTTAGTTGATTTTGAGAAAATTCTTTTTTGAAGGGTCAAATAAATTTATAAAGTTGGACCTATTTCAGCAGATTGATTTCTCCTAGACCTATGATGAACTTTTCTTTAAAATAGTCACCGGGCGGGCCGCGGTGGCTCAGCGGGCAAAGTGCTTGCCTGCTATGCCGGAGGACCTCGGTTCGATTCCCGGCCCCAGCCCATGTAACAAAAAACGGAAAAACAAAATACAATAAAACAAGAAAATGTTTAAAGATGTTTCCCTTTCTTCCTTCCGTCCTTCCTTCTATCCTTCCTTCCTTCTCTCTGTCTTTCCTTTAAAAAAAAAAAAAAAAAAAAAAAAATTAAAATAGTCACCACTCAGAATACAATTCATAAAGTCTTTTTGGGAAGCAGATATTGATTTTATTTTAAGTAAAGTCTTTAGCATGGAAATTGAATGCAGAGTGTGATTTTCTCTTTGGGCTCTGGTATAACCTGGTATTTAGAGATAAGAACGAAGCTGAACAGGGTGAATTAAAGTAATTCAGAACACAGGGGTAAGGAAGACAGTGTCTATATTTTTGAACCACACATACCCTTTGAAACCAATGGAGGAAAGGTTTATTTGATCTGGAACTGAAATTTTCTGTTGTGCTTAATCTAATTAAACCTATCTGTATAGCTCATCTGAACAACTGAAACAGAGAGTACAGAATGAGAAAGAGGTCCTTTAATCTTGCATAGAATATTGTAAGGCCTAGAAACATCCTTGAGCATATTAAGCAGATAATCAGAAAGTATTGGCAAAGTCCCCTGAGAGAGGGGAGAAAGAATATGGAACTATTAAACCTTATCATCAGAGAATCCCCTAATACTGCATCAAACTTTAGGAACACCCAAATCAACAGGCCATGCCCTCGATCATGAGGCTTATTCTTGTGAAGCTTATGCGGGTAGCGGAGAAGCTTAGATTACCTACAGGCATGCCTAAGAGTTACTTCTGGAGGACCTCTGTTGCTGCTCAGATGTGGTCTCAGTCTCTCTAAGTCCAACTCTGCAAGTGAAATCATTGCCCTCTCCCCTACATCCCTACATGGGACATGACTCCCAGGGATGAATCCAGACCTGGCACCTTGGGATCAACAATTCCATCCTGACCAAAAGGTCAGGAAGGGGGAAAAAAGGGGGGGAAAAGAAGTGTACTTAATAAAGTATCAGTGGCAGAGAGAGTTTAAATAGAGTGGACAGGTTACTCTGGAGGTTGCTCTTATATAAGCTTCAGGTAGGCCTTACTACTTATCATAACCTGCCAAACCCCAACCAGGACCATTCCAGCCAATCCTAAAGAATACCTAGGGCAATATATAAGATTCCACAAGGGTTCCAGGCACTAGAGTAACCTGCCAGAAACCTACAACCTCCAGATGGGTCCCTGGTCCAAATAAGTTCTGAAACCTAGCCCAGCCTCTCCAGAACATCAGAAAGTTCCATCTCCCTAACCCATATTAGTGACAGACACTTCCAATATCAAAAATTTAGAATTGCCAGAGCCCAAACAATCCCAAAAAGAGGGATGGAAAGATCAAAGGTGATAGTGGAATTATACATAGAAGACAGGACTTAACAAATGAATATGAATGCTGAATCATTAAATTGATATATCTTTTAATCTCCAGTATCTTAGAGCAGCTAGAAATAAAAACCTAAAATTGTGAAATTATAATCCATGTCAAAGCCTGAAATATGTTCTATAACTAATTGTGATGCTGTGCTTTGAAATTTATAGCTTTTTTGTATATATGTTATTGTTCACAAAAAAGTTGGTTGTGATGATAAAAAAGTATTTAAGCCCTCTAGCCTCCTATATTCTGGAGCGGCTAGAAGGAAAAATATAAGAGGATCATATGGTAGTCCATGACAAACTCTGGTTTCTATCCTGTAACCACTTTTTGAAGTGTTTGAAAACTACTGCTTTTTTATTTCTTTGCTTTGTATATATGTTATACTATACAATAAAAAGAAAGAAAGAAAAGAGTCAATTGTGATGATCAAAAAGTATTTAAGCTCTCTAGCCTCTCATATTCTGGAGCAGCTAGAAGGAAAAATATGAAAAGATCGTATGGCAGCCCATGACAAACTCTGGGATCTGCCCTGCAACCACTTTTTGAAGAGTGCTTTGAAAATTATTGCTTCTTTTATTTCTTTGCTTTGCATATGCATTTTACTACACAATTAAAAAAAGTTAAAAAAAAATAAGGCAGAGCAGATATTTGTTAACTATTGTATAATGTATTTTACAGGCTACCCCAGTACAAATTCTCTCCTTCATGAGATTACATCAGAGCCTACACTATTAGAGGGTCACTCCTTTGGGTTATGCAGCTTCTAAAGCTGCCCTTTCATAGATGAGATCTTTCCCTTCCCACAGAGCTCTAGCTCTTCACAGAGAGAAGCTCAATGTGGGGAAAGGGATGCGGGAACAATGAAGACCACTTCCTCACCTCCACTAACTTGCCAAGAAGGCCTGCAGAAGCAGAGGAACAGCGAGGTGCCTGATACCACAGTCTCCTGGATCTTCTTGGGGAAGGGAAGTCTAAGAGAAAGAGGCCAAGTCCCTCCGCATATTCACAGGCTAACATGAGAGGATTATGTTGAATTCATACATTAGAACAATCTAGTAGATTTGAGGAGAAAATGAAGAAGGGAAGAGAGTAAAAGTCCTCCAATTCTATGGATCATTTCCCCTAATGAACATAAAATTCTCTTTCAAATGCTTTCTCTTGAGCCAAACATGCAGTATTCTAATCAGCACATAGATTCTTACCTCAATGCCAAACAAACTTCCCGAAAAGGGGCGATCAACAAACCGGGGCTTATAGGTGAGCACAGTGGTGCCTTTCAGAATAATGGCATTGGTATCAAAGCAGGACACATCTTCGACAGCCACAAACTCCGTGCCTGGAAAGGACAGCAGCATCAGTTAAACTGAAGTGGGAAAGCTGGAAAACACCAAGCTGTGGCAAATTAATGGCACATTTCCACCAGAGGAGATCATCCATTGATTAGTTCTTAAGATGCCTGCTGCATTCTGCTTCACTGTCATTCTGAACAAATTCTGAGCACCTGGCCAGACAAAGTTGAGCAAACTGAGTACTGCCCAGGCAGAAAAGGATTGGGATCCAATTTCTCACTTTAGGCTAGGGCTCCCAAAAGGCCTACCATTTATTCACAAGCAGAGAAAAGCATCCCTTCTCTGGGGGTAACCTGCTTTAAATCCACAAAGCAGCAGATTCAGATACTAATGTGGGTCAGGTACCATGAGGCAATACATCTAGATAGTTAGCTGTTCAAGGTGTTTAAAAAGAATGTAGAACAATTTAATGTAGGCACTTCTGAGGTATCAGATGCAGATGCTTTCCTATCCATTGGTACATGGCAAAGTTATTCTGCTTTACACTGTGTTCTCAACAAAAGTTATGGATAGATTGAATTTCTGCAACCAAATCCATTTAAAAGGCTGTGTGTTAGCCAGCGTCTTCCCAACCTCTGATAGCATATAAAGCAAAAATATATACACAAATATAGACAGAGGCACTAGAAGAGTCCACTACTTAACAAAAACCACAGTAAATCTATTTGTAAAGGAAAATTCTTTTCATAAAGAAAACAGCAATCCCCTCACTTAATTACCTTCTAAACTCAGATTTTCACATATCACCTTTGACTAAACTCAGTAAGGCACCTATGTTGGAGCTCTAAAGATCAAACAGAAAATTGAAGCCAGATTTCATACTGGGAAGAAAGACTACTGCCCAGGCAGGTTTCGGGCTGCACATACACACCAGGCTGGCACCGGAGGACAAGAGCTCCTGCAGCCTTCCATGTGGACCAGGTACTTCACACTTGACACCAGGTGGTCCTTGAAAGATGCAAATATCTAAGTGTTCGTGTCAAAAATGAGAAGTCACAAAGAAGTCCTTCATATTGATACATATTGATTCTGATGCCCAAATTACGAATCAGTGTGTTTCCCCTACATATAATCACCTGTTACATTGACCTTGACCTCCAGGTGCCTTTCAGTGGTCACAGGAAGGGAAGACCGCTTGGTAACCACCCCACTCTTCACAGTCTTGGGAACTGCAGCAGATTCACTGCTAGAATTACGGTGACGAGAACGAGTAACATGATCTTGTTTCTTAATATCACTGGGAGTGTGGAGGAAACCATGAACTAACAGTAGCCAGTCAAATATGAGAAATACACGGAGATTGTTAAGAACTATCGTGAAAGAGGAAGAATCCTTGGTAGATCTACAAAAAAAAAAGACAGAAGAATAAACACACATGATATTTAATAATCTTTAAATTTATTACTCAGTTTTGACAGTGATATTACAATATTTTCCAAACTGACAGCTTCGAGTATCAACAAACTCAAAACACTAGTTTGATAGCACATTCACTGTACATGAATGAAACCTAATCATATTTTTAAACAAAAAGGAATGCAAAAGCAGCATAGCGCAGTCCAATGGTTCTCAACTGGGAGTGATTTTGCACCCCAGGAGATACGTGGCAATGCCTGGAGACAGTTTTCAATGTCAAGAACTTTGGAGGTTGCTACTAGCATCTAGTGAGGAGAGGCCAGGGATACTGATAAACATCCTACAATGAAAAGGATAACCCCCCAGTAAAGAATTATCTCACTTAAAATGTCAGTAGCGCCAAGGTTGAGAAAACATGACATAACAGAAAGAGCATAGGCTTTTCTCAAACCCAGGCTTAAATCCTAACTATTTCAAGTTATGTTACCTTGGGTAAGTCACCAACCTTATATGAGTCTGCTTCCTCACTTATGAAAAATATTGTAAGAGGTAAAGCACCAGGCATATAGCAGGTTTTGACCAACAACAGTTCACTTCCCTACAGGCTATTTCAAAAAGAACAAAGAGGCTCTCCTTCCTCAGTGTTAAGAATCACTTCTTTATACTTCAAGTTTATATACACTAGATGGTTTCTCTAGCTGAAACTGACCCAAGCATCCAGATCTTTTGGCCTGAGGAGAAGGACAAATGATGGCAGTCACCACAGCATATATCCAAGCACCCCACAAGTAAAGTTGGAAAAGGGGGAAGAGAATACTAGTTTTGTAGTCTTCATTACCCCAAATGCTATATTCCAGGTGAACGCACAAGGAGGTTGTAATGGTTAGGTTCTGGTGTCAACTTGGCCAAGTGATGATGTCCAGTGGTCTGGCTTGGCTATTGCTGCAGGGATGCTTTGTGGCTGGCTGATAAACCTGAAGGCTGATGCATTAAATCATCAGACAGCTGACTGTATCTATGGCAGATTACATCTGCAATCGACTAAGGCACACCTCCCACCAATGAGATAATCTAATCAGTCGAAGACTTTTTAAGGGAGAAGAGAGACCTTTTCACTGTTTCTTCAGCCAGTGAGCCTCTCCTGTGGAATCCATCCAGACCCTTCATCAGAGCTGGCAGCTTCACAGCCTGCCCTCCAGATTTTGGACTCTTGGGTCCCCACAGATGAGTGAGACATTTTTTATAAATCTCCTATTTACAGATATCTCCTGTTGGTTCTGTTTCTCTAGAGAATCCTGACTGATAAGAGGTCCTTCAGGCCTTGCCTCAAACCGTGGTGTGGTAAGGGGCTTCTCCAGGCCAGGGACAGGTCCGTAGGGTTTTCTGGGCTGAACCTGGTTTCCAAGCTCACATGAGGGACTCCGTGTTTCCAGCTACTATATATACCTGGTTCCCTGCACTCAGGTGCTCCTATTTGGGAAAAACTGACTTGGGGATATTTCTAAGGTTGATTCCTCTATTCTCTTGTTTCCTCAAAACCTGGCTCATTGCCTCCAAAACGACACTACTACAATGATGCCTATCTCCTTATACATGACATAGCATTTTCCACACATTTTACCCTTCTGCAATAGAGAAAAAATGCTGCCCTCAGTAAAATTTTCCACCCCATTTTGAACACACATTGTCAGACTTAGACACAACTGGAAAGTCAAAGTGTGCCTGCTCTCTTTTCTGGAAAATATTTCAAGACTTTAAACACTGTGACGTGATTTATACATGACACACAAAATCCCAACAGAAGAGTAATTCTTCTTGAGACACAAAAGGCATTCAAAAGTTCCAATCAAGAGAATGTTTAACTCTCTCACCAACAATGATATTTCTGTTAGTAAGAGGCAAGGTAACACTTCATTATTTGACTCTAAGAAATTATAGACCAAAGGGAGACATGAGCCTAGAATAACATTTCAAGTCTCCATATCCTCCTATATATTAAAAAATATGATAGGTGAGACAATGAGCTGATAGTTAGTTTAGGAAGCCAGATCAATACTAAGAAAGCAAACTCAAAAAAGAAATTGTTTCAGCAGATGGACCAAATATGTGCAAGCTTCCTGCTCAAGTAAAAATCAACTTCAAACAAAGGAACTGCAAATCACAACCATCTCATTCGATTACAATCAGCCCAATAATTATAGAGCACTGGTGGGCCTAAAAACCATGAGACAGGGACCTAGGTTTGAGTTCTGACTTAGTAGCTGTGTGACCCTGGAAGAGTTATTTAACCCATCCAATCTTCTATTTCTGCATCTATAAAATGGAAAAGTCACCACTTGGCAGACTTGTTATAAGGATTAAATTAACAGTATAAGTAAAGCGCCTGACTCCTCAAAGGGTTCATAAGAGGTAACTAACATTCCTACTACTGACCTTTTAAAAAGTTCATGCAAAAGTTTAAATAACTACTTTGCTACATTTCCTAAGGGTACAGTGAGAGATATAACCTCTCCAGGAAAAAAAAAATCTGAACCCTGAGGAATTCACTGAACAGTTCACTGAAATATCATGCATATATAAACATAAATACAAGAATAAATAGTCTTGATAACTTTTGTTTTCTTTTTTGCCTAACCACTTCGTTTTTTCCCAGCCTTTTATACTTACTGGTTTATGGTTACAACATAGTTGATGACATTAAGCATTAATCTAATGAAACTGACATCAATTCTAAAGATATCCTCTTGGATTTTCACTGAAGGATTTCTTTCAACAGGCCTAATTTTTCATTTTTCAGGTTTTGGATCTGTGTTCACTCAGCCATAAAATCTCACAACAGTGTATCATTAAATAAACTATATCAGTAATAATAACAGCTACCACCTGTGCTAAGCAATATGCCCATATTACCTCAAATTATTTCCATCAATCCTAAGAGATTTTTACAGTTATTCTGTTTTACAAAAGAGCAAACTGCAGCTCAAAGAGGCTAAACAATTTGTCCTAGGATACATAGCCAGAAAGTGGGAGATCAAGGTTCTGAGCTCAAATCTGTCCACTTCTAAAATACATGCTCTTTCCACACACAAGACTGCCTCTCAAAGCACCAAGAAGAAAAACATAATCTAGTTCAAAGAGTCTAAAACTCTTAACACATGGAGAAGTGAGCCAGCAAGGCTTAATGGGTAAGTAGGTAATTCAAGTCAAAACCATGTAACTTCCATTATTTGCATTGACCAAAAATCTTGTTTTTTTCTTAAACCAGCATAATTTCTTCCTTCCCTAAGTCATTTTATGAATTAAAACAATCTACTGCTTACAGGGAGGTTAATTTTAAGGACCTGATTCAGTTCTGAATTACTTTAACTGCTTAACGCAACAGAGACATCTTTAGGCCAATAAATGAAACTGCAAGGTTACAGGAATAATATGACAACATACAGTACATTGTATATATATGTCATTACCCATTTAGCTTTTTAGTGATTCCTTGATCCCTGGATGTTTCAGAGCCAACATGGACTTGCCCCTGCCCAAAAAAGGAAATGTCTCCACAAAGAAAAAAGACCGGCAGTCTCAGAGTCTAAGATACTACTACCTGAAATGCAATTCAATCTGAATGGACCCTTGGGTAGTGCTGCTGTTCTTGGAGGGCTGAAAGATGCAGCTGAACACATTTGTCATACCAGGGCTTGTCTTCTGCCCAGCATAGCGGGTGTCAAAAGCCATCATAGAATGGGAAACCAAGTTAATGGATTTGGTTTGGTTGGAAAAACTCTCATAAAGAAGTTTGCATTTCTTAAAGTCAAACCTAAAAGGGAGAAAGCAAACCAGAAGTTAAATATAACTTAGCCATTTTACAAAATTATGTAAATTTCAGATGACACAACCATAAGTATATCTAAGTTCTATGAAGAACAGCTTCATTCTGAGATCTTTCATTGATTTTAACAGCTCTCTCACATTGGATTTAGTGTCATGTGCACTACTTCATGAGAAATAATACGACATTTATTATATTCTTGGTTCATTTGTGTTCACATTTCTGCCATAAGTCTAAGGAGGCCACATATCTGTAATAATCCTAATGTTTAACATGCCAAAGGTCCCTTTAGACCAATAAATTAATTTCCTTTCTTATTACGCCTTTATAGTCTGGTCCTCCATCTATCAACTACTAGCCCGTCTCGAAAATTCTCTTTCCATAATTTTAAGCCAACTTTAGTTTACTGGAAATAACCAGAACACATATTTTCTTCATATAGAAAAATAATACAACTGATCCACCAACAAGAAATGCATTTCAAAGTACTTTTTTTAGCACAAGAGAACGCTGCAGTGGGCACTTCATAATTAGTCAGAACCATAATGACAGTATGTACAGAATTATGAGCTTTTCTTTACATTGACAAAAACTAATGATATAGTCAATCATCAGAAAAATTTGCTGGATCACAAGACAATCAATCTGGGACCCCAGCTTCATTGTACCAAGCACTGTACAAGCCAAGTTAGATGCAGACCATTTTTTAGAGAAAGACAGAAACTTATTATGGTTGAGTGCCATGCTTCAGCTACAAGAAGAAGACAGAATGGTTCAGTGGGGGAAAACACAAGCCTTGAAGTTCTATTTTTATATACTGTGTGTGCTGGTTTGAAAGGAAGCATGCCCCCTAAGAAAAGCCATGTTTTGATATGAATCCCATTTCTTAAAGGTAGAATAATCCCTATTCAATACTGTATGTTTGAAACTGTAATGAGATCATCTCCCTGGTTGATGTGATTTAGTCAAGAGTGGTTGTTAAACTGGATTAGGTGACGACATGTCTCCACCCATTGGAGTGGGTCTTGATTAGTTTCTGAAGTCCTATAAAAGAGGAAACATTTTGGAGAGAGAGATTCTGAGAGAGCAGAGAATGCTGCAGAACCACGAAGCAGAAAGTCCACCAGCCAGTGACCTTTGGAGATGAAGAAGGAAAACGCCTCCCAGGGAGCTTCATGAAATCGGAAGCCAGGAGAGAAAGCTAGCACATGACGCCGTATTCGCCATGTGCCCTTCCAGCTGAGAGAGAAGCCCTGACTGTGTTCGCCATGTGCCTTCTCACTTGAGAGAGAAACCCTGAACTACACCGGCCTTCTGGAACCAAGGTATCTTTCCCTGGATGCCTTTGATTGGACATTTCTATAGACTTGTTTTAACTGGGACATTTTCTCGGCCTTAGAACTATAAACTAGTAACTCATTAAATTCCCCTTTCAAAAAGCCATTCTGTTTCTGGTATATTGCATTCCGGCACCTAGCAAACTAGAACACTGTGTCTGTAACTTTTCCAGACATATGACTTTATGGTAGTTAAGACCTTTCTACCTAGAAAATAGGGGTAATATTTACCCACCCACCTTACAGGGTTTTTAAGAGAACATGTGAAAATTTTATTCACATTTATTTTTTATTATTTATTTTTATTAAGTGTGAAAATATACTGCACTTCTTAAAGTTCTGTACCATCAATCAAATTTATATGGCTATAAGGACCAGGTAAATTACATAAATAAGTGAACTGCTCTTTAAGCATGTATGCAATCTACAAGGAGCAGCTGTTACTCACTACTCTAGATGCTTCCAATTGAGACTATGGGCCCAGTATTGCCAAAGTTTCCAATTTTTCAAAAGAAGTTGAACTTCAGACTTTTTACATGAAATCCCCTGTATTTTAAATGTCAGCCACTGAGGCAGACTAGTGCTGCTCACCAAATAACTTTTGCTCTCCCCCTTCCCAGGTACAGAGTAAAATTGTATTTCTTGGCCCCACTCTGCAGTTGTGTGTGACCATGTGACTACTTGTGGTCAGTGAGATCTGCCAAAGCATTTAATTGCTATTCAAGTCCTCACAACTTGTTTTTTCTCCTGGCACATCAAATGCAGGCTGCTCTTGTCAGCCTGAGTAGCTACAATCAGCAGAACACCTCCTGAAACCTAGTATGGATATGTATGTAGTGTGAGGAGAAAGACATCTTCATTGTTTTAAGCCACTGGGTAGTTGAGGGTTGTTACTATAGCATAATCTAACCTTGACTGATACAGGAACAAAATTAAACTTAAAAAAAAAAAACACTCTGCAGACCACACTCAGCCTGTGGACCAGTACTCAGCAACTTCTGGTCTATGCTAAAAAAAAATACTTGTATTATCTTTATCAGTATTACTACTATTAATTTTAAAATAATATAATTGACTCCATACCTGGCTAGGGACCCAGCAACTTCTTTGCCTTTTGGATCTTTAAGCTCCAGACTTACATTAACCATATCAATGAGGAGACACATGCAAGTGTACACTTCTCCACTCAGAACAGTCTGAAAAAGGAAAATGGTGTTCAATCTATAGTTGACGATGCCAACCTAAAAATTTGGTTAACATTTCAAGAAATCTGATTTGTTTGTTCCACCTTTTTTTCCTCAGGTAAGTCTATGGAATATATAGGCACGGTGACCATCAGCTGAGAGTATGAGAGTTACAGGACAACAGAAGGCCTCACTCACATGAATTCTTGGATCTTGTAAATCATAAGGCCGCATAAATTCCTCTATGGGCTCTCCAAGGTTGTTCTCCAATAAGCCACGGATCAGCTTATATTTATACAAATCCAGGGAGCAGTGGACAGAAGACAGATTGCCATGGATAGATACGTCTGGCACAGTATGACTTATTTCTCTATGGAAAAAAAAAGAGTCACTTTCAACAAATCACTAACAATACCAACATAGCTCATGCCCAAATATTCAAGCTAAAATGTACCCAACTACATTATTAACCAGTTAATTTCTCATTTCTAATGACAATAATTGCATATGGCTCCAAATCAAGCAACTTATTATGGTTGAGAGTCATGTTTCAGCTACAAGAAGATTTTTTTCTCCCAAAATTTACATTTAGAAAATCCTTAAATCTAATATGATGACCTAACTCATCTCTTAATAAGGGAAAACCTCACGCTACTCAGAAATAGCTTAACTATTACAGTAGGGAAAGCAATAAAGAAAACATGCCAAGCTCTTTATTTAATTATTCAGATTCAGTGATAACTAAAAAAAGAAACTAGTGTTTTATACTGAATCCAGACTGGACCTAAGGATAAAACCTGAAGAGGTCATTCATCTCAGCTAGGATGGGCAAGAAGTCCAGGTGAAAATGAAACACATTCAGGGGAAGTGTGGCCCTCACTCCAGTGCTGAAGAGCTTCCTTCCTCTTCACAGGGATTCAGGAGTCACTCTGGATCGTACAGTAGAGAGTCAGAATTTGAAGTGGAAGAGGGATATAAAAAAAACTTCTTTGTCTATAGAGAAAAGCCTACATACAATACAGCTAAAGAAGACCAATGGCACAATCAACAAAGAGAAACTGGAAAGGATTCCCAAGTACCATTCTGGGTTTCAGTTTCTGGTATAGGAAGCTAAGAGAACACCTTGTGTTCAGTGTCACCTTCTACTTGGGTTAACAGAGTATAATTAACTATACATAAACACTGATGGAAATAGGCAAAGTTTAGGTAAGTAAAAAAATGTTAAAGCACATTTTTTTAAAAGCATTGCTTGAAAAGATAACAAAGTGGCCAATTTCTAAATAACAAGCCCCACTTTGGATGCTAGACCAGTAAAACCAAATACAGATCATGCCAACCATAACTGTACATCAGCCAGGAAGCACGTGAATAACAAGAAAGAATGAAATACAAACATCCCAGTGAGAACGGTTGAACTATAGCATTAATCCAGAGAGAGAAACTAAAGTGACATAAATGACTTGCCAAAGCCCAAGAACTACTAAGTGCCCAGAGAGGGATTAAAATTATACTACCAATGAGATGGCTTCTCAAAATGATTGCTTTACAGTCACATCTCATCTTTTCTTGGAGTTGAGATGCAATGTTGCTGCTTTCTCCAACATTAATGCCCCAAACAGAAAAATAACACATTATAACCAGCAGTTTCCAATCCATGTACCTAGGCCAGGCTGGCATAAGCATCACCACACAATCTCGTTAAATGTTCAACTGCACATCAGCCTTGATAGTCAGATTCTACTGGCTTCAACTGGGTCTGGGAATCTGTATTTTCAAAAAGTTTCCCAGCCAGATATGGAACTAATGACAACTGAAGCAGTGCTCTGAACTGCAGAAATATGCAACCCGTGTCATCAGGCCAATTAAATTAGGGTCAGAAAACAAGTTTTTTTAACGAAAAAAAAATTAGGGTCAATTTATTCATCTTTACATACTTATCAGACTGCTTAATGAAATGAAATGGGAAAACTGCATCTAAACAGTTATACAAATTAAGTGAAGTTCCAAGGTAAAAATAACAGTAGCAGACCCAGAATCTAATATATTTGGAACACGTAATCCAAATGCCACCTCTTCCAGAATACTTTCCTGCCATCACCACCCACCTCCCACCTACCCAAAACTATGCTGAATTCAGGTCCCTTCCTCTTTGTTTCCAAGGCACCTGATATGACCCTATAAAACAGTTTATAACATGGAATCATACACATTATTAGAATCATCTACTTAAGATGATTTTACTTAAGATGATTCTATAATCCTCAAAAGAATATAAGGTCCTTGAGGGCAGACATTTTTCCTTTTATCAGAGTAGTCCTCATGTTTAGAACATAGTTGCGACTCAATAAACTCTTGCTAAATAGACAAATAAGTGAACACCTGCGGTCTTCTGAAGTTACCTAAATAGCACTGATTTTCATGTTACTAAGTCCTACTTATAACACAGATATATAACACTCACTTGTCCAAATTTCTTTCCACCTGCAATTTCAGCCTACAAGGCTCAGTTAACAGGCTTCCTCCAGTCTGCCGTACAAAATAGGAGGGAAAGACCAGATCTCCACTGTTGTCCTCTGAGGCCTTGGAGTACTCTCGTGGATGCCTCTCTGCAGCAAAGATGTCCATGTCCTGTAGGTCTACAACAATGCAATCCAGCAGGCAGACATGGTCTTCTACAAAGAACAAGGAGAGAGAGATGATTAAGAAAATGGGATCCAGAAAAGGCTGGAATGACAAACCCAAAAAGCCAAAGAAAGCTCCTCGTGTCTTTGAAAACTGTTTAGAACTGCCTGCTTCCCCATTATCCACTACCTAGCACCATGTTGAAGAGCAATGTCTAGTAGTCTCCATAATGGCACCAAGACCTCCCTATATGATGTTCCCCATTCTTGGAACTTCCTGTTTGTTTCCCCTTCACACCCAGCACAAATTCCCTCAGTGCCTCATTATTGTACTGAAACACCAACTGAGCCCAAAATATTTATGACTCAAAACAACTTATCATCAATCTCTCCCAATAATATTCATCAGGGGCTTCATGTAGAGACGATGTTACCCAAAGACTTACAGGTTTTTTCCAGCAGCAACATTCTTTTGCCAAACAATTATTAGTGTAATCACTTTCTCCACCATTGATCTAATCCAGACCTCCTTATTCTTGCCTAGAACACCAAAGACCTCCAAGAGGTCTACTTAATACTATTTTGACCCTCACAAATCCATTCTTCCCATAAAAAAAACTGAGTAATCCTTAGAAAAATTAATCAGACTATAACTTTCCCTTACTTTATATACTTAAATGGCTATTTTTAATCCAAAATTCTTTTGGCGAAGCCCCTCAAAATCCCTCCAAGGCCCTGTATAAGCCCCCTGCCTAACTTTCTAACTTCATCTCAAGCTCTTCTCACCCTTGCTCATCAAGCCTCAGACTCACTAGCCTTTCATTCTGCACAAATGTAAAGCTGTCACTGCCTGGCCAGTTTTACCTCGCCTCTCATTTCAATTTAAACTGAGTCCTTCCTAGTTCTTTTATATTACTGCATTCCACCCTTTCCTTTATAACATTTATCATAATCTAGAATTCAATAGATATGTTTATACCATTTTTTTTCAATAGTCTATAAGTTCATGGTGGAAGGAACCTTGTCTAACATTGCACGTTAATATACCAGGGGAAATGTATTACAACAACTAGAATAACTGGCATTAAGCAGGCACCGAATAAACAGTTCTTGACTAGTTGACTGGATTAATGAATATGTGAAACAGATCTAAGTGGAGCTGATCTGGTAGAAGGGTTTATGGAATAGGGATAAAGGGCCTAAGAGACTCCCTAACATACCATCATAGAATCCTAGGGATGTACAGAAATAATCTGAAAATCACTACCTTAATCCAAGGCAATCGGTAATGGCAGAATCCTAGAAACAAGTTAACAAATTCATAGTAGAAATGTTGTTAGGAGCGAGATCTTTCTAAGAAACATCCCAAATTACTTCTTACATGCATCTACCTATATGCAAGGCTGACCTTATTCCTCATCATTGTAATTAAAACAGTAACATCAGGTAACATTTACCACGTGACACCGTGTATACCCTATCAATGCTTTAAATGCTTTATGTATACAGATTGGAAGGCAATTATCATGTGGGTTAATAATTCAGTTCTGGAATCAGGCTGCCTAAGTTCATCTAAGTCTACCATTTACATGACCCTAAGCAAGTTAAATAACTTAATTTTTCTAAGCCCTTGTTACCTCATCTGTAAAACAGGTATAAAAATAAAATTTTGTAGGGCATGTTGTAAGGATAAAGTAATTTACATTAAGAGTTTACCATAATGTCTGGCATGTAATAATTGTTCAACCACCATAATGATGATGGTGATAATGATCTCATTTAATCCTCCACATATTCATAAGCCACTTCCCTGTCACTTCTGGGACCATGAGGTTCTGCGGGGGTTAATTATTTTTTGGCTCTATCTAACAAAAGACATTCAGCAGCCCCTCAGTGTAGTTCATGGCCCAACAAGTCCAGCCACATTACACTGAGTCTCTAGCCCTCTCTTAGCTCCTCAGAGCAGCACCTCACTTACCCAATATATCTCCAATCCAGAACACATTCAAAAACAGAAACACCAAAATTAGGCTTGCCTTTGGAAAGCTAATTCTTAAATTCTAGAGAAGAGCACCAATAACTTAATGTTTCAGGTCTTTTAAAAACTGTTACTTAAGTATTTCTGTTGGTACCAAATTTACATTAGTATTTTGAAGAAGTTTTACTTTGCACAATTTTTGTCTACATTATGACTTGTAAAGATGTGTGTAAGGATGCAGGAGTTGCTCTAGTTACACTATCACCATCTGGTGGTAACTATCTTGAACTACAAGAAAAAAGTTCAAATGGACAATGTATAATTTCTTTATTTACACTATCTTACTAATTTAGCCCTACTTCAGAAATCATTCAATGCTAAATCTACATTCTAAGACAGTTAAGCTTTCTAAGAAATATCAAAATCAGATTATCATGGAGGTCGGGGTCAAGATGGCGGCTTAGCAAGGTGTGGGATTGAGTTCACCCTCCAGAGCAGCTAGTAAAATAGCCAGGAACAGTACAGAACAACTGCTGGGACCATGTCAGTGACCTGACACACAGTGTACCCTAGTCTGGACAAGCTGGACCAGCTGCGAGCCCCCCAGAACCGTAAGTCCCCCAAGCCGTGGTGGCCAGCACCCCTCCCCCACAGGCTGCTTCCAGAGGGGAAAGGAAAGGGATTTTACCAGCAGCAGGGGCTGAGCTCAACCAAGCTCCAACTGTGACATTAATTAACAAATTCTGACTACTAAAAATAGGCCCCCAGTTCAGTTGAACCTCGAACAAAACCTGACATTGTTGGTTCTTTCCCTGGTGCAGATAAGGCAGGGCTGATGGAAGAAGAAAAAAGAAAGAAAAAACAAAGCAGAGGTTTTTTTGGATTGGATAGCACATAATATTTGAAAGGGTCTGGGTCCTGAAGGAAAGGACAGGGCACATAAGACCTGAAGATACACAAAGCAATGTATCAACTTAAGCTCTTGACTGGCAAACCTGAACAATGGGGATCCTGCTCTGAAAAGGACTTTTCTTTTTCTTTTATTGTGGCTGTGTTTATACGGCTTGACTACTCTTTGGATACAGCTGCAGGGCTTCCCAGGCTCCAACTGCCCCAGGCATGGGCCAAATTAAGCTTGTTTGAAAGTTTGCCTGGAGCCAGTGCCTTACCCAGGAGAACGGTGGGGCCCAGCTCATGTGGAATGCCTCCCTCAAGGAGTTCAGGCCCCAGCATCTGGAAAAATGAAGCAATTAAAGCCAGCCTACAACCTCTCCTCTGTCTCAACCACGCCCCCAGCAGGGAGAGTCTGCTGAAATTAAAGGTACCACATCACCTTATGCTGGCAGGAGCAGCAGGCATACAAGCACCACATACTGGGCAGGACAGGAAAAACACATAGTCCAGAGGCATCATAGGAAAGTCTTTCAATCTGCTGGGTCTCACCCACAGGAAAAACTGATGCAGGTGACACTTTCCCCCTGAGAGGAGGCCAGTTTGGTCTGGGAAAATCTGGCTGGGGTCTATAATACCTAAGTAGACCTTCCTAAGGGGAAAAAAAAAGGCATCATACAGGCAGGGCAAGAAACAAGAAAACAAGAACTAAAAAATCCTGATCTGTTAAACAAAACTAAGTGAGCGGTCTAGAATAAGCTGAACTGAATGTCAAAGAACAGACAGACAACAAAGTCATCCAGGAGGAAAATTCTAGGTAAAAAAATGAAAACAATCTCCAGAATAAATTAATTAAGGAAATTAAATGCCTAGATACCAGCAAAAGATAATGAATCATACTAGGAAAATTGAAGATGTGGCCCAGTCAAAGGAACAAACCAACAATTCAAATGAGATACAGGAGTTGAAACAATTACATGGAAAATTTCATCAAAAATCAAATCAATGAACTGAGGAAAGATATAAAGAAGGCAAGAAACAAACAAAAAGTAGAAATCAAAAGTCTGAAAAAACAGATCACAGAACTTATGGGAATGAAAGGCACAGTAGAAGACATGAAAAACAATGGGAACCTACAATGTTAGATTTCGAGAAGCAGAAGACAGGATTAGTGAACTGGAGGAGAGAACATCTGAAATCCAAAAAGCAAAAGAAAATATAGGGAAAAGAATGAAAAAATATGAGCAGGGACTCAGGGAACTCAATGTCAATATGAAGCACACGAACATACGTGTTGAGGGTGTCCCAGAAGGAGAAGAGAAGGGAAAAGAAGGAGAAAACTAATGGAGGAAATTATCACTGAAAATTTCCCAACTCTTACGAAACACTTAAAATTACACATCCAAGAAGCACAGCATACCCCAAACTTGAATAAATCCAAATAGGAAGAAGTAAAACTCTCACTGTTTGCAGATGATATGATACTATATGTCGAAAACCCCGAAAAATCCACAGCAAAACTACTAGAGCTAATAAATGAGTACAGCAAAGTAGCAGGTTACAAGATCAACACTCAAAAATCTGCAATGTTTCTATACACTAGCAATGAACAATCTGAGGGGGAAATCAAGAAAAAATTCCATTTACAATTGCAACCAAAAGATTAAAATATTTAGGAATAAATTTAACTAAGGATACAAAGACCTATACAAAGAAAACTATAAGAAATTGCTAAAAGAAACAACAGAAGACCTAAATAAATGGAAGGCCATACTGCGTTCATGGACTGGAAGACTAAATATAGTTAAGATGTCAATTCTACCTAAATTGATTTATAGATTCAATGCAATACCAATTAAAATCCCCAAAACTTACCTTTCAGAAACAGAAAAACTAACAACCAAATTTATCTGGAAGGGCAGGGTGCCCTAAATGGATAAAAATATCCTGAGAAAGAAAAATGAAGTCAGAGGTCTCACACTACCTGACTTTAAGGCATATTATGAAGCTACAGTGGTCAAAACAGCATGGTACGGGCATAAAGATAGATATACTGACCAACAGAACAGAAGAGAGTGCTCAGATATAGACCCTATCATCTATGGACAATTGATCTTTGACAAGGCAGTCAAGCCAACTCACCTGGGACAGAACAGTCTCTTCAATAAATGGTGCCTAGAGAACTGGATATCCATATGCAAAAGAATGAAAGAAGACCCATATCTCACACCCTACACAAAAATCAACTTAAAACGAATCAAAGACCTAAATATTAGATCTAAGACCATAAAATTTCTAGAAGAAAATGTAGGGAAATATCTTACAAATCTTATAATAGGAGGCGGTTTCCTAGATCTTACACCCAAAGTACAACCATTGAAGATATAAATAAATAAATGGGAACTCCTCGAAATTAAACACTTTCTGTGCATCAAAGAACTTCGTCAAGAAAGTAAAAAGACAGCCTACACAATGGGAGACAATATTTGGAAATGATATATCAGATAAAGGTCTAGTATCCAGAATATATAGAGATTGTTCAACTCAACAACAAAAAGACAGACAACCCAATTATAAAATGGGCAAAAGACATGAGCAGACACTTCTCAGAAGAGGAGATACAAATGGCTAAAAGGCACATGAAAAGATGCTCAACTTCCCTGGCTATTAGGGAAATGCAAATCAAAACCACAATGAGTTATCATCTCACACCCACCAGAATGGCCAGTATCAATAAAACAGAAAATGGCAAGTGCTGGAGAGGATGTGGAGAAAGAGGCACACTTATCCACTGTTGGTGGGAATGTCAAACAGCATAACCACTGTGGAAGGCAGTCTGGCAGTTCCTTAGGAAGCTAAGTATAGAACTGTCATTTGATCCGGGAATATCATTGTTAGGTATCTACTCAGAGGACATGAGGGCAAGGACACAAACGGACATTTGCACACGCATGTTTATAGTGACATTATTTACAATTGCTAAGAGATGGCATCAGCCCAAATGTCCATCAACAGATGAGTGGCTAAACAAGCTGTGGTATATACATACAATGGAATATTATGTAGCTGTAAGACTGAATAAAGTTATATGAAATATATAACCACATGGATGGATCTTAAGGAAATTATGCAGAGTGAGATTAGCCAGAAACAAAAGGATAAATACTGTTTGGTTTCATTGATATGAACTAACATTAGCGAATGAACGTGGAGAATTTCAGTTAAGAACAGAGACCAACAGGAGATAGAAATAGGATATTGGGTAATTGGGTAATTGGAGCTGGAGGGATACAGATTGTGCAACAGGACTGATTATAAAAATTCAGAAATGAATAGCACAATATTACCTAACTGTAATACAATAATTTTAGTATACTGAATGAAGCTGAATGTGAGAATGATAGAGGGAGGAGGCCTGGGGGCACAAATGAAACTGAAAGGAAAGATAGATGATAAAGACTGAGATGGTATAAATTAGGAAGGCCTAGAGTATATAATGACAGTGACTAAACGTAAAAATCAAAAAATGTTTTTGCATGAAGAAGCATAAAGGAATGTCAATACTGCAAGGTGCTGAAAACAGATGGTAGTTAATATTTTAAAACTTTAACTTATGTGTGAAGACTAACGCAAAAAAATGTTTATTTGGGACAAAATTTATATCTTGACTAGTGCATTTCCTAATATAACTTATGTGGACAGCTTAATTAAACACCATAAGTACATGGAACCTTGAATAGGGCATGAGATTTTGTAGGTTTGTCCAGAGTGATGCCCTGATAAATCCCAGAGTGATTTGAACAGTGAATAAAAAAGTATTTGCAAAGTCCCCTTGGGCAAATGGTGATAAAGGGGGAAAATTCAACTTCTCCATTTGGAGAATTCCTGATATTCTCACAAGCAGTGGAGACAAGTAAAGCAATAGGCCAAGCCCTCAATCTTGGGGTTTCTTCATATGAAACTTATCTCCACAAGGGACTGGCTAAGCCTACTCAAAATTAGGCCTAAGAGTCACCCAGAGAACCTCTCGTTACTCAAATGGGGCCTCTCTCTCTCTCAGCCAACACAACAAGCAAACTCACTGCCCTCCCCCTCTCTACGTGGGACATGACTCCCAGGGGTGTAAACCTCTCTGGCAACGTGGGACAGAAATCCTAGAATGGGGTGGGACTCAGCATCAAGGGATTGAGAAAACCTTCTCAATCAAAAGGGGGAAGAGAGAAATGAGACAAAATAAAGTGTCAATGGTTGAGAGATTCCAAACAGAGTTGAGAGGTTATCCTGGAGGTTATTCTTACACATTATATAGATATCCTTTTTAGTTAAGGTATAATGGAGAGGCTGGAGGGAAGTGACTGAGATTGCAGAGCTGTGTTCCAGTAGCCACGTTTCTTGAAGATGATTGTATAATGATATAGTTTTCGCAATGTGACTGTGTGAATGTGAAAGCCTCGTGTCTGATGCTCCTTTTATGTACCTTATGGACAGATGAGTAAAACATACAGATTAAAAATAAATAAATAATGGGGGGGAATAATCAGATTATCACTAAAGAAATGCTGGCTCTTTATCAGCACTTAGTTATACATACTCTTTCCCCTTACATTCTGGGAACAATCTCATTAATTTTCCCAGCCTTATTACACAGCTCTTTTCTCTGCTTTTACCTGGACTACAGGAAACTTGGCCAACAGATGGTGTGGCTTGCTGCTCTTGCTGCTTGATTAAGCGCAAGTCTGTACTAGGCAGAGACTCATTCTTCAGGCAACCTAGACTCATTCCAACAGGAGGCATCATGAATAGACCTTCAGAATGGGTTCCCCTGGGGTCTTCAGTGCTAGTCATTTTCCTCATACTGTGTTTAGGAGTACCAACTGGAGAAGCTGGAGGAACACATTCCTGGGAAGAAACAAAGAACATTAGATTGCAGGAGGGGTGGTATATCCTTAATATCCCAGAAGTCCCAGTCCTTACAATCTTCTATCAGTCTCCCAGACCCCATACACAAAAAGGTAGCAAGGTCATGACATTTATTGTAACAGGAATTTATTCACAAAGATACTATATATAACTCAACACCTGTTAAACCTCTAAGGAGTTTTCAGGAAGATATCATCTTTAAACTCAAGAGCAAATCTCAAGATCCGAATTGCTTCAGGTGATTTAATCTAAGTCAAATGCAAAAACAGTAAATCTCTCAGCCATATGATATACTGCTGCTTTTTGAGGTGGGAGTAGGGCAATCATCTTTCTAAGAAAATGCACTGAATGGCAGTATGGTTCCAAAGGGATCAGGTCACGGCAATGTGCATATACGTTCTAGAACTCTTCCCTCATAGATTTACACTTCTCATCTCTCTACGTATAGAAATGAAAATAAAATGGGAAATTAGTCATTCCTATTCTGTTTCTGCTCAAGAACATAAAAATTAAGACAGGCTAATATAGAGGAAAATAATAGTCTGTAACTCAATAAAAAATACTGCACACTTCCACCTTTCTTACATACCTAGTACCTACATTCACTTTATTGCTAACAGGGATAAATCTACTTCACCAGAATGATTTAATAACTAACTTTTTAAACTTCCCATGGTTTCTTCACCTAAGTCCCAGAGCTATACACTTCTGTACAGTGTCTGTATCAACAGTTTGTTCTCACCTATCCAATCTCATGTGCCAGCTGGGAGGAGGGGAAGAATGGTTCTCTCTCTAGTGGCTGCCTTGTATGTTTATTCCTCTCTGCTTATTAAAGGAGATGATAATATTACTCTCCTTACAGATATCTTGAATAGCAATTACAAGTAACAGTAAAAGAAACCAGTTCTTACTTTCTGTAAAGATTTTTTTTAAAGCAAATTAGTAAGCAAAGGCTTTTATTTTTAAGTATGTCAAAATAAAAACCTTCCCTATTGTTTAGTTTATTTAAACCCTGGACAGAATCTGTTGCTCTTTTAATCTGATTCACTTTTACATCCCCTCTGTATTTGGTTTAAATAAATCAATGGCTTGAGGAGATTAACCCAAAGCTTTCAAAGGAATCTGACTCAGAAATTGTGGTTTAAGCACAAATCAGGGTTGAGAAAATTGAAAGGAAAGAACATGTAAAAAATTCAAACCTGCGCCCATTAAAACATGGATTTATGTAAAACAATTCCAAACACACAGGAGTCATGGAACTCGGGTAAATAACCCCTCTGCAAGCTTTGATTTCAGGATTATTTCCTGTTCTTTAACCACAGGAATGCATATTAAACAGACTTCACACGTGCAAATATATTAAAAAGCAAATGTAAATGCAAAGTGATCTTTGGTGAAGAAGAAAATTAATTGTTCACTTCCAACAGGCCTAAATCAATGAGGTCTGACTGTATATGTGGAAAGACAAGTTTTAGGTATGTTTATTTGAGTTATAAATACTTTAAAAGCAACACACTCCAAACAGTCCTTATGGAATTCTACAGAACAACCACTGGTATGTAGCAAGATCATTTTTCTAGGATTTAAGGAAATAAAATAAGATGGCAAAGAAAGAAAGTAGCTCTTAGAGCTCAAAAAAAAAAAAAAGGAAATTGTTTTTTTTGTTTTTTTTGTTTTTTCCACATGGGCAGGCACCGGGAAACGAAGGGGTCTCCAGCATAGAAGGCGAGAAGTCTGCCTGCTGAGCAACTGTGGCCCAGGAAATTGTTTTTAATGGTCCTTAAAAAGGACTTCTCAATATCAGAGGGAAATAATTCACAAAAAACTGTGAAAGCAGGCTACCCCAAATAATGAAATATTTTAAAGAGTTAGTTTTTGTATTTTCTTTTTTAAGCATGTGAACGTGAATTGACTGCTGAATCCCATAAGGTTTTTGAGAATAACCAGGGGGCAAAAAAGCATATACCTTAAAGATAAAGCGATCATTGTAGGCACTGCCACTTAAAATCAAATCCTCAAAAGCAAATACAGGGAAACTTTGTCATTAAAATGCTGCAAACCATGCGCTGTTAGCGCTGTTATCCGGTTTACTTAACCAAACAAAAACCCTTTTGCAAAAACTTCTTTAAATAGTTTGGCAATTCTTCCTTAGAGGCTAACTTCAGAGTCAGCCCAGGAGCACACTATAAACGTATCTAATATAGAAGGCCAATCCTTTATTTTGTAGGAAGGGTAGAGCAACACAAAGAGTATTATCCAGCTTGATCACCCAGATCTGCCTCTAATTAATCGATTCCTTAAAAAATGTAGTCTGGTCACATAACAAAGATTTATCGAAAACAAATATACTGTAAAGAATTTACTCTGAGCTCTAACGCCAGTTTCCAAAGAGGAATTTAACTCTCCTTTTGACAGTAATAGCAGCAGAGCTGGAACACTGATGAGGTGGAATATTGTTCTGAGGTGACAATGGGGACAATGCTCATGTACAAACACAAGTGTGGATACATTTCTTAAATATCTAGGCATGTTACTTATAAATACCTCATTCTAGAAGAAACTGAACAAGAAAATTCTGAAGCAGTTACCAGTCTTTTTTTTCCCAAATAGATCTTTCTTTTATGTTCTTTAAGATTCTAGTCAGTAAACAGCAAAATAGTTACCTCTCAACTAAAAAAATAGAGATTTTTATTGTTCCCTACTCAGCCTACTGTGAAAGACCAATGGTGGTTGATTTTATGTGTACTTGTCTTATGAAGTATACCTAAGAGGAAGCCTGCTCTTCTTTATCAAAGCATCCCCTGATAATAAGGCCTGTTACTTCAACAGGAAGGCGCAAATCCGATCGTGAAGGATTTCTACAGAATAAGCCACAAGGCAAATGAGCAAATTCTCAATCATCAGCTCCCTGTCTGAAGGTATATCAATGAGGTGTGCCTGAACCCGGACATGCTCTTCCTTCTGCACTGCAAATCAATGCTTTTGTGGTTTCACCCTCAGCTACTGGCAACTGATCCCTAAATCTGCTTTATCTGAACGGCTATACGTGAGGTGATACACAGACAATCCACTCTCTAACCCTTTACCCAAACACCTAATCTAGGTCCTGAGCCTAAGATTATAAAAGTATAGTCATATGGTTCTCACATCTTGTCTTTACTCTTCTCCTTACTCCATCCACTTTCATTCACCGAACCAAACATTTTTGGTTCAGGAAAGTTATGCTGGTAACAGTGAATAAATAGATGAGTGACAAATACAGCAAAAGAAGAAATATATGGAAAGAGTACCTTTCAAAACAATAATACTATATAAGTCTCAGGGTTGCCAACAAATTTGGCGTCTTTTCCATTACTCTTCAAACCTAACTGAGGTCCTTGGTAAAGTCCTAGTGACAACAACCATACTAGTCTCTATCTTTCATTTTCTTCTCCCTCAACACCTAGAAAGACAAACAATAACTGCTCAAATTTGTTTCTGTTTTTGTTTTCCATAATAAGCTTTGGAGTTCATCTACCTAACTACTTTAATGAACTCACTTTCACACCCTTCAGAAAAAGTAACAGTGAAAGCTACTGAGGAAAGGTTAAGAAGACTAACGCCAGGACTAGCCTTCACCAATCCACTTTCCTCCATGAACCTAACCCTAACACTGAGGGTCCTAGATTTCCTAAATGTAAAATGATTCTCCTGATTACCTCTGAATATTTTTGTAAAAAAATAAATAGGTGGGGGACGGTGGTGCAGTGGCAAAGTTCTGGCCTGCCATGCCGGAGACCAGGGTTCAATTCCCAGTGCCTGCCCATGTAAAAAAATAAAATGTCTTAGAGAGCAGGGTTCGATTTCCAGTGCATGCCCATGCAAAAAATAAATAAATAAACAGATGTCAAAGCAATTTTAAACTACATAAGATTTTATTATTACTATTGAGATAGTTTAAAATAGTTAAAGCCAAATCACATCCTCTGGGAAAACACCACAATAGAGTAAAAAGTTGATATTATAAGGTCAACCTGTGAGGAAAGCATTATAGAAGATGGAAAGATTTGCTTCCATAGGCTTGTTTGCTAAAATCAATTACCATACACAGTTAGAAAGGGTTATAATTTACACAAACGCAACTAAAAGGCTAATTGAAAAATCAATAAAATATCAATAAGAAATTCTGTAAGCCATATATACTACACAAGTGACAGAATTAGGGATGATTTTATGGCAGCATAATAATTTTTCAGTTAATGTTCAAATACTAATTGAATTGAAAAAGGAATGAATACTAATTGCTCACCTTATCTTTTAAGGAAAAGGTCCCAGGAAAGCCAGCAAAGAGAAACCTATTTTTCACTTTCAACTTCCCCAAGTTTGCTACAATCAGATTATTTGATCTGGAACTTTCTGGGATAAGGAGAACAGGAGCACCAGCTTCAATATCCAGGAGAACCCGGGAACAGCGCTGGGCTTGATCTCTCACCTGAAAGAACAAGGAAAATGATTCAGAGCCTCAATTCCCTAAATTTATAATTAAAACCCTCAGGTTCCTGCAAGTTTCATGAACTTACAAAATTATGTGTTCTTAAAAATTACCATTATCTTTAATTATTTATGTGAGTATACACGAGGTATAATCCAAGGCGAAAGGATTCTTCCATTCATCCCTTCAACACTTTCACTGACTACCATTTAGAATTTCATTGTTCATTACTATTTAATAATCAGTAAAGATCAGGAGAAACAGAGTCAAAAAACCAACAACCCAATTAATTATGATCAAGTTGATCCTCATAGCAGATTAGGTTAAGAAAACATAATTTACTACTTAAAATGGTAATGGGAAGCAAAAGGAATAGATGGGACAAATAGAAAACAAATAGCAGGATAGCAGGTGTTACCACAACCATATCAATGATTGCATTAAATGTAAATGAAATAAATGACAATTAAAAGGGAGAGATTGTCACACTGGACAAAAAAAAGTAAAAGTCAACTACATCTTGTCAGTAGGTTAAAAATAAAAGATCCTAAATAGCTAAAAGCATCCTAAAAAAGAAGAATGAAGTGGGGAGGATTAACACGTCCTGATTTTAAAACATATTATAAAGCCACAGTGGTCAAAACAGCATGGTACTGGCACAAAGACAGAAGTACTGACCAATGGAATTGAATCGAGAGTACAGAAATAGAAAACCAAATCTATGGTCAACTGATTGCTGATAAGGCACCCAAATCCTCTGAACTGGGACAAAACAGTCTTTTCAAAAAATGGGCATGGGAGAACTGGATTATCAATAGCCAAAACAATGAAAGAGGACCCTTATCTCATACCCCATACAAAAATTAACTCCAAGTGGATCAAACACCTAAATATAAGAACTAGTACCTTAAATCTTCTAGAAGAAAATGTAGAGGAACATCTTCAAGACCTAGTAATAAGAGGTAGCTTCCTAAACTTTACACCCAAAGCACAAGTAACAAAAGAAAAAATAGACAAACAGGAGCTCATCAAAATCAAATGCTTCTGCACCTCAAAAGACTTTGTCAAAAAGCTGAAGAGGCAGCCAACTCAATGGGAGAAAATATTTGGAAATCACAAATAGAACGAAAGTTTGATATCCTGTATACATAAAGAAATCATACAACTCAACAACAAATGAACAAATAACCCAATTATAAAATGGGCTACAGATATGAATAGGCATTTTTCTGAAGGACAAATACAGATGACTCAAAAGCACATGAAGAGGCGCTCATTTTCATTAGCTATAAGGGAAATGCAGCTCAAGACTAAAAGAAGATACCACCTCACACCAACAAGAACGGCTGCTATTAGGGAGGAGAATGGATAGCTCAGTGGTAGAATTCTCACCTGCATGCTGGGGACCCAGGTCTGATTCCTGGAGCTTGCACATGCCAAAAAAAAAAAAAAGGCTGCTATTAAACAAACAGGAAACTACAAATGTTGGAGAGGATGTAAAGAAACTGGGACACTTATGCACTGTTACTGCTGGTGGTAAACTATGGAATACAGCTTGGCAGTTCCTTAGGAAACTAAGTATTAAGCTTCCCTATGACCCCACAATAGCACTACTTGTATGTGCCCAGAAGACCTGAAAGCAGAAACACAAACAGACATTTGTACACTGATGTTCATAGCAGTATTATTCACAATTCTCAAAAGATGAAAACAATCCAAGTGCCCGTCAGCAGACGAGTGGCTTAACAAAATGTGGTATATACATACGATGGAATATTATGCAGCAGTAAGACAAAATGACATTCTAAAGCACATGACAAGATGGATGTTCTTGAGGACATAATGCTGAGTGAAATAAGCCAGACACAAAGGGATAGATACTGTTTAATTCCACTTTTACGACCATGGTAAAGGTAAAATTCTAGGCTTATAATACAGAATATAGGGGATTTAGAGATACAGAGAAGCTAGAGATGGGTGAACAGTTAGCTAATGAGGTTGAACTCAGATGTAAGAATAAATAGAAGTGATGGCAGTTCACTGGTGGGTCTATAAGTAATATTACCTTATTGAAAGTGAACAAGATTGACAGGGGTTGTATAGACTTGTGTGTCCCACTGACGAATACTATACATATAAATAAGTTCTTGCACGAACTACTTCAAAGGTATGATTCATGTACAAAGAGTATTTAAGTTCAGGGTACGGGGGATAACTGCTATTGCATGATATGGGCTATGTTTAACAGGAAAACATCAACAGTACCACAGCAACAGCAGAGGTAAATAATGGGGGGAGGGACAAGAGTTAAGGGGAGTGTTCTAGTTTGCTAGCTGCTGGAATGCAATTATACCAGAAACCAAATGGCTTTTTAAAAGGGGAATTTAATAAATTGCTAGTTTACAGTTCTAAGGCCAAGACAACATCCCTATTAAAACACGTCTATAGAAATGTTCAAACAAAGGCATCCAGACAAAGATACCTTGGTTCAAGAAAGCCAACGAAGTTCAAGGTTTCTCTCTCAAGTGAGAAGGCACATGGTGAACACAGTCAGGGCTTCTCTCTCAACCGGAAGGGCACATGGCAAACATGGTATCATCATCTGCTAGCTTTCTCTTCTCACTTCCAGTTTCATGAAGTTCCCCGGGAGGCATTTTCCTTCTTCATCTCCAAAGGTCGCTAGCTTATGGACTCTCTGCTTTGTGGAGCTGCAGCAATCTCTGGTCTCTCCAAATCTCTTTCATTCTCCAAAATATTTCCTTTTATAGGACTTCAGAAACTAATCAAGACCCACCCAAGTGGATGGAGACATGCCTCCAGCTAATCCAGTTTAAGAACCACTCTTGATTAAATCACACATCAGGGGAGATGATCTAATTACAGCTTCAGGCATGCAGTACTGAAGAGGGATTAAAAGAAATGGTTGTCTTTACAAAATGGGATTAGGATTAAAACATAGCTTTTCTAGGGTACATACATCCTTTCAAACTGGCACAGGGATGTTTAGATTTCCTATTTGGTGAGGCTGTGTTTATTGGTTATCTTTCTCTAGGGAACAAAGAAATTATCTAAAATTGAGAGTGTTGATGGACTATGAACTTTGAACATTATACATGATGCCTAAAGAAAGAAGGTTTCTAAATGATGCACTGATTGAGAAGTATATTGGTAATCGATGGTGTACACATATGATCGAATACTGTGCTGCTACAAAAAGGAACAAAGTTTTGAAGCACGTATCACTGTGAATGAACCTGTGGGACATTTGGTGAGGCAAAATAAGCCAGAAACAAAAGAGCAAATTGTATGGTCTCCTTTAGAAAATGCTTATAAGAAAACAGGGGCCTAGATTGTAAGCTCTTACAGCAGTCACATTTAGTCCAGAAGTGGTAATTGCTATTTCTGGATTTTGGGAGGCTGTTTTGAGAGGCTGTTAATGTATAATCTGGTATTTAGAGATAAGAATGAAGCTGATCAGGTCAGGATTAAGGTAATTCAGAACATAGGGGTAAGAAAGACATTGTCTATATTTTAAAACCTTACCTACTGTTCTAGTTTGCTAGCTGCCAGAATGCAATATACCAGAATCAGAATGGCTTTTAAAAAGGGGAATTTAATAAGTTGCTAGTTTACAGTTCTAAGGTCGAGAAAATGTTCCAGTTAAAAGTCTACAGAAATGTCCAATCTAAGGCATCCAGGGAAAGACACCTTCGTTCAAGAAGGCTGATGAAGTTCAGGGTTTCTCTCTCAAAAGGAAGGGCACATGGTGAACACAATCGGAGTTTCTCTCTCATCTGGAAAGGCACATGGTGAACACGATCAGGGTTTCTCTCTCATCTGGAAGTGCACATGGAGAGCATGGCATCATTTGCTAGCTTCTCCTGGCTTCCTGTTTCATGAAGCAACAATTAGTTGTAGAACAGATTTCACAGTTCCATATGGGTTACATTTCCACAATTTTAGATTTTTACTTCTAGCTGATCTAAGATACTGCCGACTAAAAGAATAAAAATACAGTGATTCAGCATTCATACTCATCTGTTAAACTCTACCTTCTCTGTAAAACTCCACCATCATTTTTTATCTTTCTCCCACTCTTAAGTGGTAGTGGCATTTTCCTTCTTCATCTCCAAAGGTGGACTCTGCTTCTCGTGGCTATGTCGTTCTGCTCTGCTCACTCTGAATCTCACATTCTCCAAAATGTTTCCTCTTTTATAGGACTTCAGAAACTAATCAAGATCCACCCATATGGGTGGAGACATGTCATCACCTAATCCAGCTTAACAACCACTCTTGACTAAATCACATCATCCAGGGAGATGATCTGATTACAGTTTCAACGTACAGTACTGAATGGGGAATGGGATTTTGATTAAAACATGGCTTTTCTAGGAGACATACATCCTTTCAAACCAGCACCCCTACTCTTTGAGAGCAAAGGAAGAAAGGTTTATTTTGACTGGAAACCAAATTTTCTGTAGCACACAATCTAACTCAACTTGTCTGGATAGCTCATTTAAACAATCGAAACACAGGGTGCCCCGAATAAGAATGAAGTCCTTTATCCTGTATGGCTTAATGCAATGCCTGGATACCTCCTAGAATATATTAAGCAGGTAATCAAAAAGCATTGGCAAAGTCCTTTGAGGAATGGGAGAAAAAAATATGGAACTATTAAAATTTACCACTGGAGAAACCCCAGATACTTTGTTAAACATCAGGGACACTCAAACTGACAGGCCAAGACCTCGATCTTGAGGCTTGCTCTCACGAAGCTTATGTATGTAGTGGAAAAGCTTATAAGGTTACTTCTGGAAGACCTCTTTTATTGCTCAGATGTGGCTTCTCTCTTTCTAAGCCCAACTCTGCAAGTGAAATCATTGCCCTTCCCACTATGTGGGACATGACATCCAGGGGTGAAAGCTTCCCTGGCAGCATGGGAGATGACTCCCAGGGATGAGCCTAGCCCCGGCACCATGGGATCACAATGTCATCCTGACCAAAAGGGGGAAAAATGTGTAATAAGGTATCAGTGGATGAAAGAATTCAAATAGAATCAAGAGGTAACTCTGGAGGTCACTCTTATGCAAGCTTCAGTTAGACATTGCTCCCTTGCATAGCTTGCCAAACCCCAATCAAAACAATTCCTGCCAATCCTAAAGAATACCTAGGGTTTTATACAAAGTTCTACAAAGGTTCCATGCACTAGGGTAACTTTCCAGAGACCTATAACCTCCAGATTGGTTCCTGGACCAGATAAGTCCTGAAATGCAGAGGGATCAGCCTCTACAGAACATCAAGCAGATCTATCCCCCTATCACATATTACTGACAGCTCCTATCAACATGAAAAAGTTAGAACTACCACTTAAGAGTGGGAGAAAGATAAAAAATGATGGTGGAGTTTTACAGAGAAGGTAGAGTTTAACAGATGAGTATGAATGCTGAATCACTGTATTTTTATTCTTTTAGTCGGCAGTATCTTAGATCAGCTAGAAGTAAAAATCTAAAATTGTGGAAATGTAACCCATATGGAACTGTGAAATCTGTTCTACAACTAATTGTTGCAAAGTGTTTTGAAATTTATTGCTTTTTTTGTATATATGTATTTTTCATAAAAAAAAGAAAAAAGTCAATTGTGATGATAAATGCACAGGTATATGGAAAAAAATAAAAGGACTGAATGACAATAAACTACCATTTTGGAGAAAAAAAAGAAATTATCTATACTTCATAAGGAATTATAAGGATGTGGGGTGGCTATAAATTGAAAGAAAGATATTTATCAAAGAGCAGAAAGATTAGTGGCTATCACTTCATAACTTAAAGTGTCTTTAATAGCTACAAGAAAAAAAAATTGCAGCTACAAGTCAAAAGCAGACAGTACACCTCCCATCAGTTCACACCATGAGAAAGGAATTTAAATTTCGAACAAATATCTTCTTAATCTTATCAGAAAAAAAAAAGTAGATCTTTAACTCTCTCTGGAAATCTAAGTAATTCAAATAGCTGGGATTAAAGGTTCTTGAGGAGATGAGCTTTGTTTCAAAGCCCTCTGAACACTTAGCAATGTTCAAAATAGAAAGACACTCCTTTAAACTACTTGTCTTATAAAATCTAATAAAGTAAAACTTAAAAAGACTTATTGATTTAATCTCCTCTTCCCCAGTAAGTTCCCACCTACTCAGTAAGGTACGAGTATCTATTTCCTAACCTAAGTGGTTCATCACAAAAACTTACTACTGTTTAAGCCACATATGTAAAAATAATTGTTTTAAATCTACGCAACAATTCTAACAGACAACACTTGGTAAAGCTGCATTTAGTCACAAAAATGTTCAGAGCTTTGATTACACAATATCATTTATAGGCATTAATCCTAAAAAAAATTCAAAAAATGGGAAAAAAACTGTTCAGAAAGATGTTCATGGAAGCATTACTCATATCATAGTAGTGAAAAAGTAAGCAATTTAATTGTTAAAAAATAAGGAAGTAGTTAAATAAACAAATTTGACGGAACATTATATAGTTATTAAATAGCTTTGCATTGTGAAAAAATGCAAAGATGGAACAAGCACATAAAAAAAGGTTAAGAAAAAAAGTTGGATTCCAAAAATGAATACATAAAATTAACACACTTTACTGTTTGTATACTATTTCTCAAATTAAAATGTTTTTTCAAAGTATATGTAGAACATGGGCGGTACAAAGGTGGCTCAGTGACAGAATTCTCACCTGCCATGTCAGAGACCTAGGTTCACTTCCTGGTGCCTGCCCATGCCAAAAAAATTTTTAAATAAAAAAATAAGTAAAGTCTGTGTAGAGTATAAATGTAACACATTTTATACCCAGTAATGAGCCAAAAATAAAAAGTTTGACAATACAAATGTTGACAAGGATATGAATTAAAAGGAAGACTTACACATTACTGATGGGATAATATAATTGAGACCACCACTCTGGAAAACAACCTTGCATTTTCTTCTAAGATAAATATTTGCATAGCCTATAACCCAATACTTCCAATCCCAGGTATAGTTCAGAAACTCTTACACACGGGCCTCAAGAGATACATACCAGAATGTGCACAGCAATACAGTTCACAATAGCAAAAGACTGCAAACAAACCAAACGCTCAACAGGAAAACAAACCTTATTTAAACAATGAAATATAATAGTAAAAATAAATGAAATGTAACCACATAACAACATGAACATTGTTCACTTACCAACATACTAAGAAAAAATAAGTCACAGAACATCAAATACAGAGTAACACCATTTTTATTAAGATGAAAACAAAGAATATATTGTATAGGAACTTTCTTGAAATTTTAAATGGAGTAATAAACCCCAAATCAGGACAGTGGTTACCTGAGGAGCTGGCAGTGAAATAAAGCACAGCAGGAATACAGAGACAGGCAGCAGCTGACAGCCTTTTTTTTTTTTCTTGCATGGGCAGGCACCAGAAATCGAACCCAGGTCTCCAGCTTGGCAAGCAAGAACTCTGCCTGCTGAGTCACTGTGGCCTGCCTGAGAGTATTCTGATCCTTAGGTTTGGTATTGGGTTTATGGATGTTCATTTCACAATTATACTTTGTAACTTACATACATCAATAGATATCTTTGATACGTATAAACATTAAACTCATAAAAAAGTTTTCAAACACGGTAAAAAAGATTATATACTCCATGATAATAAACACAGAAAAATGTATGGGGGTGAGGTAGAGAGTGCCAAGATGGCCGCTTAGCGAGGTATGGGATTTAGTTCATCCTCCAGAACAGCTACTAAGTAACCAGGAACAGTACAGAACAGTACACTGTGTGCTGGGGCCACATCAGTGACTGGACACACAGCATACCCCAGATTGGACCAGCTGGACTGGTTGTGAGCCTCCCCAGAACCGTGAGTTCCCCAAGCCGTGGCAGCACCCCTCCTCCACAGGCTGCTTCCCAGAGGGCAAAGGAAAGAGACTTTACCAGCAGCAAGGGCTGAGCGCAACCAAGCTCCAACTGCGGAATTAATTCACAAATTCTGACTACTAAACATAGGACCCCAGCTCAGCTGAACCTGGTCAAAGGGGAGGTTGCTGATTTTTACCCCAGCTCTGAGGGTGCAGGGCTGATGGAAAAAGAAAAAAAGAAAAAAAAAAGAAACAGAGGTTTTTTGGATTGGATAGCACATAATACTTGAAGGGGTCTGGGCCCTGAAGGAAAGGAGGGGGCACACAGGATCTGAAGTTACACAAAGCAACATACCAATTTATGCTCTTGATTGGCAAACATGAGGAAGGGGAGTCCTGCTCTGTTCTAGTTTGCTAGCTGCCAGAATGCAACACACAAGAGAGGGATTGGCTTTTAATAAAAGGGGATTTTATTTTGTTGGTTCTTCAGAGGAAAGGCAGCTAACTTTCCACTGAGGTTCTTTCTTATGTGGAAGGCACAGGATGGTCTCTGCTGGTCTTCTCTCCAGGCCCCTGGGTTCCAACAACTTTCCCCCGGGGTAACTTCTTTCTGCATCTCCAAAGGCTTAGGATGAGCTGCAAATGCTGAGATGAGGAATGCTTAGCCGTGCTACATTGCGATCTCTCATTTAAGCACCAGCCAATTAAGTCAAACGTCACTCATTGCAGCAGACACGCCTCCTAGCCAACTGCAGATGTAATTAGCAACAGATGAGGTTCACGTACCGTTGGCTTATGTCCGCAGCAACAAGACTAGGTATGCTAACCTGGCCAAGTTGACAACTGAAACTAACTAACACATGCTCCGAGGAGGATTTTTCTCTTTGTTTTTCGTGGCTGTGTTTCTACAAAGGCTGGACTGCCTTTGGGTACAGCGGCAGGATTTCCCAGGCTGCAACTGCCCCAGGCATAGGCAGAAACAAGCTGCATGGAGAGCTTGTCTGGAGGCTGTGCCTTCCCCAGGGGAACAGTGTGGTACAGTTCAGGGAGATTCCCTCCCTCAAGGAATTCAAACCCCAGGGTCTGGAAAAGGGAAACCATTAAAGCCAGCCTACAACCTCTCCTCTGTCTCCACCATGCCCCCAGCAGTGAGAGTCTGCCGAAGTTAAACGTACCACATCACCTTATGCTGGTGGAACCTGCAGGCAGACAAGTGCCACATACTGGGCAGGATAAGAAAAACAGAGTCCAGAGACTTCACAGGAAAGTCTTTCAACCTGCTGGGTCTCACCCTCAGGAAAAACTGACGCAGGTGACTCTTTCCTCCTGACAGGAGGCAAGTTTGGTGTGGGAAAATCTGGCTGGGGTCTATAATACCTCAGTAGATCCTCCGAAGGGTGGGGGGAAAAGGCACCATACAGGCAGGGCAAGAAACAAGAAAACAAGAACTGAAAAATCCTGATCTGTTAAACAAAACTTAAGCTAGTGGTCCAAAATAAGCTGAACTGAATGTCAAACAACAGATAGACAACAAAGTCACCCAGCAAGAAAATCCTAGGTAAAAGAAGTGAAAACAATCTCCAGAATAAACTAATTAAGGTAATTAAATGCCTAGACGCCAGCAAAAAAATAACGAATCACAATAGGAAAAGTGAAAATATGACCCAGTCAAAGGAACAAATCAACAATTCATATGAGATACAGGAGTTGAAACAATTGATTCAGAATGTTCAAACGGACATGGAAAACCTCATCAAAAACCAAATCAATGAATTGAGGGAGGATATAAAGAAGGCAAGGAATGAACAAAAAGAAGAAATCAAAAGTCTGAAAAAGGAAATCATGGAACGTATGGGAATGAAAGGCACAGTAGAAGAGACGAAAAAAGCAATGGACACCTACAATGTTGGATTTCAAGAGGCAGAAGATCAGATTAGTGAACTGGAGGATGGAACATCTGAAATGTGACAAGCAAAAGAAAATATAGGGAAAAGAATGGAAAAATATGAGCAGGGACTCAGGGAACTGAATGACAACATGAAGTGTGCAAATATACGTGTTGTGGGTGTCCCAGAAGGAGAAAAGAAGGGAAAAGGAGCAGAAAAATTAATGGAGGAAATTATCACGGAAAATTTCCCAACTCTCATGAAAGACTTAAAAGTACAGATCCAAGAACTGCTACGTACCCCAAACAGAATAGATCCAAACAGAAAAACTCCAAGACACTTACTAATCAGAATGTCAGATGTCAAAGAGAAAGAGAGAGTCTTGAAAGCAGCAAGAAAAAAGAAATCCATCACATACAAGGGAAGCCCAATAAGCCCAATAACTTTCTGCGCTGATTTCTCAGCAGAAACCATGGAGGCGAGAAGGCAGTAGGATGATATATTTAAATTACTAAAAGAGAAAAACTGCCAACCAAGAATTCTATATCCAGCAAAATTGTCCTTCAAAAATAAGGGAGAATTTAAAACATTTTCAGGCAAAAAAAATCACGGAGAGAATTTCTGATAAAGAGACCAGCTCTGCAAGAAATACTAAAGGGAGCACTAGAGGCAGATACAAAAAGACAGGAGAGAGAAGTATGGAGAACAGTGTAGAAATGAAGACTATCACTAAAGATAAAAAGAAGAAAAATTAGATACGACATAAAATCCAAAAGGCAAAATGGTAGAAGAAAGTACTACCCGTACAGTAATAACACAAAATGTTAATGGATTAAACTTCCCAATCAAAAGATACAGACTGGCAGAATGGATTAAAAAACAGGACCTGTCTATATGCTGTCTATAGGAAACACATCTTAGACCCAAGGATAAACATAGGTTGAAAGTGAAAGGTTGGGAAAAGATATTTCATGCAAATAACAATCAGAAAAGAGCAGGAGTAGTTATACTAATATCCAACAAATTAGACTTCAAATGTAAAACAGTTGAAAGAGACAAAGAAGGACACTATGTATTAATAAAAGGAACAATTCAATAAGAAGACATAAAAATCATAAATATTTATGCACCAAGCCAGAATGCTCCAAAATACATGAGGCAAACACTGAAAAGAGAAACAGACACATCTGCCATAATAGTTGGAGACTTCAATTCCCCACTCTCATCAATGGACAGAACATCTAGACAGAGGATCAATAAAGAAACAGAGAATTTGAATAATACAATAAATGAGCTAGACTTAACAGACATTTATAGAACATTACACCCCACAACAGTAGGATACACATTTTTCTCAAGTGCTCATGGATCATTCTCAAGGATAGAACACATGCTGGGTCACAAAGAAAGTCTGAATAAATTTAAAAAGATTGAATTCATACAAAACACTTTCTCAGATCATAAAGGAATGAAGTTGGAAATCAATAATAGGCAGAAGGGCAGAAAATTCACAAATACGTGGAGGCTCAACCACACACTCTTAAACTACCACTGGGTCAAGGAAGAAATTACAAGAGAAATCAGTGAATATCTCAAGGCAAATGAAAATGAAAACACAACATATCAAAATTTATGGGATGCAGCAAAGGCAGTGCTAAGAGGGAAATTTATTGCCCTAAATGCTTATATCAAAAAAGAAGAAAAAGCAAAAATTGAATTGGAAGTGGAATTCACTGTCCACTTGGAAGAACTAGAGAAAGAACAGCAAACTAACCCCAAAGCAAGCAAAAGGAAAAAAATAATGAAGATTAGGGCAGAAATAAATGAAATTGAGAACATTAAAACAATTGAGAAAATCAACAAAACCAGAAGTTAGTTCTATGAGAAAATCAGTAAGATTGATGGACCCTTAGTGAGGTTGACAAAAAGAAGAGAGAGGATGCAAGTAAATAAGATCAGAAATGGAAAAGGAGACATAACCACTGACCCCACAGAAATAAAAGAAGAAATTAAAGGATACTATGAACAACTTTATGCTAATAAATACAACGTAGATAAAGTGGACAACTTCCCAGAAAGGCATGAACAACCAACACTGACTCGAGAAGAAATAGAAGACCTCAACAAAATAATCACAAGTAAAGAAATTGAATCAGTTATTAAGAAGCTCCCCAAAAAGAAAATTTCAGGACCAGATGGCTTCACATGTGAATTCTACCAAACATTCAAGAAATTAGTACCAATCCTGCTCAAACTCTTCAAAAAAATTGAACAGGGAAAGAAGCTACCTCACTCATTCTATAAAGCCAACAACACCCTCATGCCAAAGCCAGACAAAGATGTTACAAAAAAAGAAAACTACAGACCAATCTCTCTAATGAATATAAATGCAAAAATCCTCAGGAAAATTCTAACAAATCAAATCCAGCAGCACAATCAAAGAATTATACCCCATGACCAATCAGGATTCATCCCAGGCATGCAAGGATGGTTCAACATAAGAAAAGGAATTAATGTAATACACCATATCAACAAATCAAAGCAGAAAACCACATGATCATGATCATCTCGATTGATGCAGAAAAGGCATCTGTCAAAATTGAACATCCTTTCCTATTGAAAACACTTCAAAGGACAGGAATAGAAGGGAACTTCCGCAAAATGATAAAGGGAATATATGAAAAACCCACAGCTAACATCATTCTCAATGGGGAAAAACTGAAAACATTCCTCCTATGATCAGGAACAAGACAAGGATGTCCACTATCATGACTGTTATTCAATATTGTGTTGGAAGTTCTAGCCAGAGCAATCAGACAAGAAAAAGAAATACAAGGCATCAAAATTGGAAAGGAAGAAGTAAAATTCTCACTGTTTACAGATGATATGACTGTATGGATCCTCTTTCATTCTTTTGCATATGGATATCCAGTTCTCTAGGCACCACTTATTGAAGAGACTGTTTTGTCCCAGGTGAGTCGGCTCATTAGAGAGATTGGTTTTCGACTATAGGTCAAAAACCCTGAAGAATCCACAGCAAAACTACCGGAGCTAACAAATGACTACAGCAAAGTGGCACGTTACGAGAGCAACACTCAAAAATCTGTAGTGTTTCTATACACTAGTAATGAACAATCTGAAGGGGAAATCATGTAAAAAATTCCATTTACAACTGCAACCAAAAGAATAAAATATTTAGGAAGAAATTTAACCAAAGAGACAAAAGACCTATACAAGGAAAACTACAAGAAATTGTTAAAAGAAATCACAGAAGGCATAAATAGTGTTCATGGTTTGGAAGACTAAATATAGTTAAGATGTCAATTCTACCTAAATTGATTTACAGATTCAATGCAATATGAATTAAAATCCCCAAAACTTATTTTTCAGAAATAGAAAAACCAATAACCAAATTTATCTGGAAGGGCAGGGTGCCCTGAATAGCTAAAAGTATCCTGAGAAAGAAAAATGAAGTTGGAGGTCTCACGCTACCTGGCTTTAAGGGGTATTATGTAGCTACAGTGGTCAAAACAGCATGGTACTGGCATAAAGATAGATATACCGACAAATGGAATAGAACAGAGTGTTCAGATATAGTATCTCTCATCTATGGACAACTAATCTTTGATAAGGCAGTCAAGCCAACTCACCTGGGACGAAACAGTCTTCAATAAATGGTGCCTAGAGAACTGGATATCCACATGCAAAAGAATGAAAGAGGATCCATATCTCACACCCTACATAAAAATTAACTCAAAATGGATCAGAGAAATAAACAGATCTAAGACCATAAAATTTCTAGAAGAAAATGTAGGGAAATATCTTACAAATCTTATACTAGGAGGTGGTTTCCTAGATCTTACACCCAAAGCATGATCGCTGAAGAAATAAATAAATAAATGGAAACTCCTCAAAATTAAATACTTTTGCACATCAAAGAACTTCATCAAGAAAGTTAAAAAAAAAAAAAAAAAAGACAACCTACACAAGGGGAGACAATATTTGGAAACGATATATCAGATAAAGGTCTAGTATCCAGAATATATAAAGAGATTGTCAACTCAACAACAAAAAGACAGACAATCCAATTACAAAATCGGCAAAAGACTTGAACAGACACTTGTCAGAAGAGGAGATACAAATGCCCAAAAGGCACATAAAAAGATGCTCAACTTCCCTAGCTATAAGGGAAATGCAAATCAAAACCACAATGAGATATCATCTCACACCCACCAGAATGGCCATTATCAATAAAACAGAAAATGACAAGTGCTGGAGAGGATGTGGAGAAAGAGGCACACTTATCCACTGTTGGTGGGAAAATCAAATGGTACAACCACTGTGGAAGGCAGTTTGGCAGTTCCTCAGGAAGCTAAATACAAAACTGCCATATGACCCGGCAATACCATTGTTAGGTATCTACTCAGAGTACATGAGGGCAAGGACACAAACGGACATTTGCACACCCATGTTTATAGCAGTATTATTTACAATTGCCAAGAGATGGAATCAGTCCAAATGTCCATCAACAGACGAGTGGCTAAACAAACTGTGATATATACATATGATGGAATATTATGCAGCTATAAGACAGAATAAAGTTACGATGTATGTAACAACATGGATGAACCTTAAGAACATTATGCTGAGTGAGATTAGCCAGAAAACAAAAGGACAAATACTGTATGGTCTTACTGATGTTAACTGACATTACTGAATAAACTTGGAATATTTCGTTGGTAATAGAGACCATCAGGAGATAGAAATAGGGTAAGATATTGGGTAATCGGAGCTGAAGGGATTAGATTGTGCAACAGGACTGATTGTAAAAACTCAGAAATGGATAGCACAATACTACCTAACTGTAATACAATTATGTTAAAACACTGAATGAAGCTGAATGTGAAAATGATAGAGAGAGGAGGCCTGGGGCACAAATGAAATCAGAAGGAAAGATAGACGATAAAGACTGAGACAGTACAATCTAGGAATGCGTAGAGTGTACAATGATAGTGACTAAATGTACAAATTTAAAAAATGTTTTTGCATGAGGAAGAACAAAGAATTGTCATTACTGCAGGGTGTTGAAAATAGATGGTAATTAATATTTTAAAATTTTAACTTATGTGTGAGACTAAAGGAAAAATGTTTATTTGGTACAAAATTTACATTTTAGTACATTCCCTAATATAACTTATGTAGACAGCTTAACTGAACAGCGTAAGTACATGGAACCTTGAGTAGGGCATGAGATTTTGTTGGTTTGTACAGAGTGATGCCCCGATAAATCCCAGAGTGATTTGAACAGTGAATAAAAAAGTATTTGCAAAGCCCCCTTCGGTGAATAGTGAGAAAGGTGGAAAATTCAACTTCCCCAAGTTGAATTCTTGATATTCTCACAAGTAGTGGGGACAACCAAAGCAATAGGCTGGGCCCCCAATCTTGAGGTTTGTTCATATAAAACTTAACCCCACAAAGGATAGGTCAAGCCTACTTAAAACTAGACCTAAAAATCACCCCCAAGAGAGCCTCTTTTGTTACTGAGATGCGGTCTCTCTCCAGCCAACACTACAAGCAAACTCACTGCCCTCCCCCTATCTACATGAGACGTGACTTCCAGGGGTGTGGACCTTTCTGGCAATGTGGGACAGAAATTCTAGAATGAGCTGAGACTCAGCATCAAGGGATTAAGAAAACCTTCTTGACCAAAAGCGAGAGGAGTGAAATGAGACAAAATAAAGTGTTAATGGCTGAGAGATTCCAAACAGAGTCGAGAGGTTATCCTGGAAGCTATTCTTATGCATTCAACAGATATCACCTTGCTAGTCAAGATGTAATAGAGAGGCTGGAGGGAACTACCTGAAAATATAGAGCTGTGCTCCAATAGCCATGTTTCTTGAAGATGATTGTATAATGATATAGATTTCACAAAATGACTGTGTGATTGTGAAAAACTTGTGTTTGATGCTACTTTTATCTATCTTATCAACAGACAAGTAAAACAGATGGAATAAAAATAAATAACAGGGGGAACAAATGTTAAAATAAATTTAGATTGTAATGCTAGTGATCAATGAAAGGGAGAGGTAAGGGGTATAGTATTATGATTTTTTTCTGCTGTCTTTTTATTTCTCTTTCTGAATTAATGCAAATGTTCTAAGAAATTATCATGATGATGAATATGCAACTATGTGATGATACTGTGAATTACTGATTATATATGTAGAATGGAATGATCATAAATTAAGAATATTTTCATTTGTTTGTTGTTTTTTTTTTAATTAATAAAAAAAGAAAAAAGTGCATGGAGGAAGTGAGGGTTGGGAACAATGGAAATAAATTAAAAGATAGCTATGGAGATAGGAGATTGGTAAGAACATAAAAGCATTTTTTTTATCTTGGGTGCATATCCGGGAATCAAACCCAGGTCTCCCACATGGAAGGTGAGCATTCTACCACTGAACCACCTGTGCACACAGAATGTATGAGCTTTTTATCTACAGTTTATTACTCTTGTATTTTTTTAAAAAAGAAGCATATATTCTCTGGAAGGTGTACAGAAAACTCCTAATACTGGTTGCCTCCAGGACAGAAACTATATAGTTAAGTAAAAATAATTGAGATTTGTCTCCAAGTACTTAATTTATATATAATCTTTTACCTTATACTGATAAAAGTCCCTGAAAGGGACTAGACAATTTGCACTTTATTCCTAAATTTCCTTTTTTAGAAAAAGCTAAAGCTAAACTTCACAGGTAATTAAAATGCTATTGTTCTAGTTTGCTAGCTGCTGGAACGCAATATACCAAAAATGGAATGGCTTTTAACAAAGGGGAATTTAATGAGTTGCTAGTTTACAATTCTAAGGCCGAGAAAATGTCCCAATTAAAACAAGTCTAAAGAAATGTCCAATCAAAGGCATCTAGGGAAAGATACCTTGGTTCAAGAAGGCCGATGAAGTTCAGGGTTTCTCTCTCAAGTGAGAAGGCACATGGCAAACACAGTCAGGGCTTCTCTCTCTCAGCTGGAAGGGCACATGGCGAACACGGCGTCATCTGCTAGCTTTCTCTCCTGGCTTCCTGTTTCATGAAGCTCCCCGGGAGGCATCTTCCTTCTTCATCTCCAAAGGTCGCTGGCTGGTGGACTCTCTGCTTCGTGGTGCTGCAGCATTCTCTGCTCTCTCTGAATCTCTTTCTCCAAAATGTTTCCTCTTTTATAGGACTTTAGAAACTAATCAAGCCCCACTCAAATGGGTGGAGACATGTCATCCCCTAATCCAGTTTAACAACCATTCTTAACTAAATCACATCATCCAGGGAGATGATCTCTTCACAGTTTCAAACACACAGCATTGAATAGAGATTATTCTACCTTTATGAAATGGGATTTGTATTAAAACATGGCTTTTCTTAGGGGGCATACTTCCTTTCAAACCAGCACAGCTATATAATAAATAAGGAATATAAGCTTTCCAATTACATTTAAAATTTCTGCCAACTGCTTAGGTAATCTGCTATATGAAAGACAAATTAGTAAGTACAAAATTATCAAACTCATGAGATGCAGTAAAAACAGTAAAGGAAAGCTACAGCTGCAAACACCTGCATTAAAAAAGAACTCTCAAATTGATCCCCCAACTGTACACCAACTCTTCTAGAAAAAGAAGAGCAAACTAAACAAACAAAAATCAATATACTAAACTGACATGCAAAAATCAGTTGTATTTCTATATATCAGCAATTTAATTCAAGAAGGAAATTGAGAAAACTATCCCATTTACAAAAGCATCAAAAAGAATAAAATACTCAAGAATAAAGTTAACCAAGGAGGTGAAAAATTTGTTCACTGAAAACTACAAAATATTGCTGAAAGAAACAAAGGAAGATTTAAATAAATTGAAAAACTTCTCATGATCATGGACTGGAGGACTTAATATCATTGGCATGACAATGTTACCAAAGTGATATGCATATTTAATGCAATCCCTCAAAATCCCAATGGTGTTTTTTACGGGAAGGAAAAAAACACATCTTAAAATTCGTAAGGAATTCCAAGGGACCCAGAATAGCTAAAACAATCTTGAAAAGGAAGAACACACTTCCTGATTTCAAACCTTACTAAAAAGCTACAGTAATCAAAGCAGTATGGTACTGGTATAAGGGTAGAAATATAAATCAATGGAACAGAATTGAGAGCCCAGAAATAAAACCATATGTATGGTCAACCGGTTTTTAACAAGGGTGCCAAGACCATTGAAGACCATTTCCCTGTCAAGACCAGGGAAAGAATAGTTTCTTCAACACATGATGCTGGGAAAACTGGATATCCACGTGCAAAAGAATGAAAGGTAGACCCCTACCTCCTAACATATATAAAATTTAACTCAAAATGAATCAAAGACCTGAATTTAAGAGGTGAAACTATAAACTCAGAGTAAAACACGGGGGCATATCTTCATTACCTTAGATTTGGCAAAGCTTCTTAAATATGACACCAAAAACAGAGGCAACAAAAGCAAAAAGATAAAATGGACTTCATTAAAATTAAATCTCAAAATAAATAATTCTCTGTGCATCAAAGAACACTATTACTATCAAGACAGTGAAAAAACCCATAGAATGGGAGAAAATATTTGCAAATCACATTTTTGATGAGTTTAATATACAAAATAGACAAAGAACTCTACCACTCAACAACAAAAAGACACGACAACCCAATTAAAAAATGGTCAAAAAAACTTAACAAATTGTCGACAGTACATGAAAAGATGCTCAGCATCATTAGCCACTAGAAATGCAAATCAAAACCACAATAAGATACCACTTCACACCCAAGATGACTATAATTTTTTAAAAAATTCTTTTTTAAACAGAAAATACATACTGGCAAAGATGTAGAGAAATTGAAACCCTCATGCATTGCTGATGCGAATGTCATTGTAAAAAACTGGCAGTTCCTCAAAAAGTTAAACACAGAACTACCGTATCACCCAGCCATTTTACTCCTAGGTATGCAACCCAAAAGAACCAAAAATTGGGACTCAAACACAGTTGTATTCTATTATTCATAGCAATATTATTCACAATACCAAAAGGTGGTAAACACCCAAGTGCCCACCAACAGATGAATGAATAACCAAAATGTGTATATAAATACAACAGAATACTATTCAGCCATAAAAAAGGAATGTAGCTCTAATACATGCTATGGCATGGATACACCTCAAAAGCATTATGCTCACTGAAAAAAGCCAAACACAAAAGTACAAATATTATGATTCTATTTCTATGAAACATCTAGAATAGTCAAATTCATAGATGCAGAAAGTAGGATTAGAGGTTACTAGGAGCTGGAGGAAAGGGGAAATGGGATTTACTGCTTAGTGGGTACAGAGTCTGCTTTGGGGGGCTCATTTTGAAAATTCTGGAAACAGCTGATGGTTGTAAAATATTGTGAATGTAATTAATGCCACTATATTATGTACTCAGAAACAGCTGAAATGGCAAATTTTATTCTGTATTTTTTTTTAAGTTTTTTAATTGTCTTTACTTGTTTCAGTAAAATTTTCCAGTTTTTCCTCTAGAAGCTTAAATATCTACTGATCAGTTAAACTGGAAAAGCAACTTGGATAAATCAGACCACCTACCGTCTGCCCCTCAATAGCAGCTCGCTGGCGCCCTAAGACATCTTGCAGCTGAGTGAAATGCTGAATGAAGGCCACCACCTCTGCCTGAAAGCGCTGGGTATGCACATACTGCACAGAGGCCATCTGGAGGCTCACTCGAACATCATGTTCTCTCCGGAGAAGAGGGTCAGGCTGCCCATATCTAAGAATAAGGATAAAATCTGATTCACACTACAGCAAGACACAAGTTAGTATTTGAAGAAAACTTCTGTTGATTTAAGGGTTTCCCTAGAAAACAGCTTTTGAAATCCACAATCAAGTTTTCAAAGCATACTCCATTTCCAAACTTCTGTAATACACTGAGTACATTCAATAAAATTCTGGTCTGATAGCCTGGGTTATAAATATGTCGGGCAACTCCAGGCTCTGAATTCACTCTTGATTTGAGAACTCCCTCAGAGACCACTTATGGTTCTAACCTTTTCCCTATGCCTCTTTTTCCTTGCTTTTAAGGAAAAGTGATACTCTTGGTCATTCTGTTTCTGGAAGGAATTGTAACAATACAGCCTTGAAAGGTAATAAAAATAAGGTCATGAAATAATGAGCAAAGAAAATTAAACATCAAACTAATGTTTCTAAGAAAAACTGTCTTCTACAGACAGAAAGAAGTTCTCTTTTTACTTCAGTTAAATGAAGGCCAACAAGTTTTGTAATCCACATTCAAAGATAAATTAGAGAACATTTACAAATGGTTTTGAATTTAATAGGGCATGGCGCCATGGGAATAAATGATTATACAGTAATAGTCATTAGGGAAAGGAACTCACATTTGCTGAGTACCTCTTTTGCACCAGGCAGAAAATTTAAATTATCTCACTTACTAAACAATCATGCCACATAAGGTATATAATAACATAAACAAATCAACCTAAATTCTCCATTTAGTGTGATGTATTTCCTCTGAAAAGTCCTCAGATATCCATTAGACCATTTTTTCTCACTTTTGGTTGAATACTAAAATCACCTGGCCACATTAAAATTTGTTTTAAAAAGACTGAGGACTACCCTAGACCAACTGAATCGGAATCTTTGGGGGCAAGACTAGACATCTACAGTTGTTGCTTTGTTTTATTCTAGAAACATACAGACAACCCAAAATTTCCCCTTTTAGCCACATTCATAATTATTAATTAAGTTCACAACCTTGTGCTACCATCACCATCACCCATTACCAAAATTCTTCCATCACCCCAGAGAGAAACTCTGCATAATTTAAGCATCAGCAGCTATAGTTTTTAATAGCTCAACAACAAGGTTAAAAAAACATCCTTTTTAAACTTTCTGCCTTCTGAGAGGACCATTTTTAATAACCAGATAGGCCTAAGAAAGGATTCATATAGATCATGTTCATACAAGGAAAAAAACACATAACGCAATTTTACGCCCACACATCAATTATTTCTCAGCTTAAAATCATTGTATTCAACTCCTGGTGTTTGCCCTTGCAAAAAAAAGTAAAAAGAAAAATTATTGTAGAACTTTTACACTAGTCCTCTCAATATTCAGATAGAAAAACCAACAAATGAAGATTCAGTGACCCGCCTAAGGTCACACAGCACATTACTGGAAACTCTGCTATGACAGCCCAGGTCTTTAATAATCAAAATGATTTCAATCATACCCAATCTGTTTATAAAGCTTGAGTTGCCCACTTCAACACAGATCCATTCTCATGAAATCTAATATAAAATAGGACTCTTCACAAGCAGATTTTATCAATTTTACCTAAGAAGGTAAAAATATCAAGTGAGAAAAGATTGCTCTTCTTACTTAAAAGTCTGGAAAATGAGTGCTTCATCTCCACTTGTAGTGAATCGTTCTCTGTAGAACTCTCCGTGAGATGTAAGGTCACTTAGAGACAGGCTCCCGATACTGCCCTGTAAGGCCAGGTCTCCCTCTACGGATGTTAAAATTAGAGCACATTATTATATATCTCTTTTTGTCCTACACCTTAAATATGATAGGAACAAAAACTCAGATTCACATGCCTCAGTCTTTTCATTATTTAACCGTACAAAATGTCAAAAGCAAATTTTCACATTCCAATACACCCAGGAAATATTTTATATAATACTTCAAATAGTCTCAAGGCAGAAGTCCAAAAGGGACTGAATAAGATAAAAAGAATACATGTTAACATTTACAAGGAATAAAAAGTGAAATGCACACAATTTTTTTTAAATCCCCTCCCTTCTCCAAAAACATAAACGTGTAAGCTCATAACTCCCACCTTAAATTCCTGCTACCTAGCTCCTACCATTCACAGGTCCTCTTCACTGTGCTACTCTGCTGGCCCTTCCCCTTACAATCACTCAAGATGCCAGCTCCCAACTTAGTCCTTCTCTCTAGCTCCTTATTCACCTCCAGCCCTTGCAAAGCTGACCTCTCTTATCACCTTCCAGCCCGTCTCCTCTAGTCTGAGACTGAGTGTCCCACCTTCTGTTCAAGGCAGATCCCTCTTCCTTCAGCCCGTTCCCCCAGCCCTGAATCCCTTCTCTTCCAGGACTCTGATCCATTAATTATCCCACCTCTCTTCTGTATCTTCAACCTCTTCCCACTACCAGCTTCCCCTCCCCACCAGGCTAATTAATGAATTAATTGCTCTATTAATCACTTTCATTTTAAAGGGAATTTGAAGCAGTTTTCAAAGACACATGCAATCAATTCCATATAGACAAAGAGTTAAATGTAAAAAATGAAACCATAAAGGAATTTGCAGAACATATGCATGAATGTTTCCATAATTTTGTTGTGGGAAAGGACTTTATTCTAAGCACCACATCAAAGGCAGAAATCATAAAGGAAAACACTGTTGGATATGAGTGCATAAAAATTAAAATCTCTTTATGGACAAAATAAAACCCTTAGCTTACTGATTATATATGTCGATGTTTTATTTGGTCTGTTAAATTTTTTTTAATTAATAAATGAATTTTAAAAAAATAAATAAAAAATATAATAAAACCCTTAGAAAGGTTCGGACATCAATAAACTGTAAAAATACCTAAAATATGTATGAGAGACAATGAGTAAAAACCTCTCTATATATGTATGGAGCTCTACCAAGCCAAAACACAAAGCAAACATTCAACAGAGAAAGGGCAAAATACGTGAACAAGAAATTCAGAAAATAATAAATACAATTGGCTACAAAGGTAAAAGGCAAAAGACTTCTTTAGTAATCAAAGAAATATTTATTAAACAATGAGTTATCCTCTTTTGCTATCAAATTTACCATTTTTTAAAAAAAGTGTAATACCCAGTACTGGCAGGAGTACAGAGCCCTCATACACTGCCAGAGGAGCAATGCCTCATCTAGAAATTCATCCTATGGAAATGAGTAAAGATGTGGGCAAAGATTTATGTACAAGGAAATGCCCAAGTTGACTCTTGAGGGGTTACCTGGAATTGGGGGAAGACGGATACAAAGGGCATTCTGGACAGAGAAAATACAACCCAAAGCATGGTCAGCCAAGACCACTATGATGCCCCTTTCATACTGTGGAAAAAGCTGTCAGCAAAAGCACGGGACTGTTTATGGCTTTTGCTAACCTTTCCTTGGCTTTTGACTCTGGTCTGGGATCAGTTATAGGGTACAGTGTAAGAAGCCTATGCAGACCCGTGAGTACAGATGGATTTATAGAACCTGAGTGTCATGGTCAGGTTCATGTGTCACCTTGGCCAAGTGGTGGTACCTGTTTGTCTGGTTGGGCAAGTGCTGGCCTGTCTGTTGCAATGAGGACATTTCACAGGAATAAATCACGATCATGTCAGCTGCATCCACAGCTGATTCCATTTGTAATCAACCAAGGGGAATGTCTTCTGCAATGAGTGATGCTCAATCTAATCACCGGAAGCCTTTTAAGGAGGATTCAGAAGAGACAGGCTGTCTTCCTGCTTCAGCTGGTGAGACTCTCCTGTGGAGTTCATCCAGACCCTCTGTCGGAATCATCAGCTTCACAGCCTGCCCTGCGGATTTCGGATTCTGCATTTCCCTGGTCACGTGAGAAACTTTTATAAATTTTATATTTGCAAGTGTTCCCTGTTGATTCTGTTTCTCTGGAGAACCCTAACTAATACATCTTGGTACCAGAAGTGGTTCTTAAGAAACAGAATCTTAAAAATGGGTTTTTATGACTGGTTTTCTACTCTGACTGGACTCAAAGGCACTAAGGACTCTGATTCCCATAATCAGAATGACACTCCCAATCCAAGGAGTGAGTTGGCAAAAGAGATAGTCAAAATATCACCATTCGATTCTACTAGAGTTTCACTTGTACAAAGCCAGGCTCTGGGAGATAATGTTCTGACACCTTTATGGAGTTTTGTGGAAATAAGAGGTATAGAGATGTTGGCTGGTTGTTGTTAGATACACTGGCTACATTAAGGAGTGAAAGGGATGGGCTTAAGGCTTCAAATGAGAAGCTTAAGTGCCATCTGACAGATGTAGAAGTTTCTATAAGTATCCTGAAGGAAAATCTTATTTTCTATACCCGTAGACTTGAGGTCTCTGAAAATCAGACTCAGAATCTGATTGTTAGAGTAGCAACTTTACAACGTAAACTGAAATCTCAATGTTGTATGGTGTCTGCTGTTAAAGCGAGAACATTGATTGGAAAGGAGTGGGACCCTGAAAAATGGGATAGTGACATATGGATTGATACTGATGTCGGGGGTGAGGGTGAAACCCTAGGTCATGCTGAGTCTTCTTTAGATAACCCTGTAACACTTTGCCCCGAGGACACAGCTGCCCCACCTCCAGTCTGCCTTGAGGAGTTGGCCACCCAACCTCCTCCTGAAGGGATTAGCCCTAGGGTGATTAATCCTGTTTCACCAGAGGAAACTGCAAATGAGGGCCCTGAAATAAATGGTTTGGAAGATATTTCTAATTCTTTTCATGACCCACCCCACCACCCCTCATTTCTTCCAGACCTATAACTAGACTAAAGTCCCAACAGGCCCCTAAAGGTGAGGTACAAAGAATCACACATGAGAAAGTACGTTATACTCCAAAAGAACTGTGCAAGTTTTCCAATTTACATAGACAGAAATCAGGGGAATACGTGTGGCAATGGATTTTAAGGGTGTGGGATAATGGTGGAGGAATATAAGGCTGGATCAGGCCCAATTTATTGATTATGGGCCCACTAAGCAGAGATTCTGCATTCAACGTTAAAGTTCGAGGGGTTAGAAAAGGTATTAACAGTTGTTTGAATGGTTGGTTGAAGCATGGATCAAAAGGCAGTCGACATTACCTGAGGTTGAAATGCCAGAACTGCCCTGGTATAATGTTGATGAGGGGATCCAGAGGCTAAGAGAGACTAGAATGTTAGAGTGGACTTATCCTGCAAAGCCCGCTTTTACATCCCAGGAATGTCCGGAGGATGCACCTTTTACCAGAAAGTAAGAAATAAGTTTGTGAGACTAGCACCATCATCGCTGAAAAGCTCTGTAGCTGCACTTCTCTGTAGGTCAGATATTATTGTAGGAACTGCTGTCACGGAGCTAGAATCCTTAAACACCATGAGGATGACATAATCCCGAGTTGGCAAAACCCAGGTGGCAACACTTAACTTCCAAAGACAGGGTAGATGTGGCTATTATAATAGACAGCAAATTCAAAGCAGGAGTCAAAATTATATGACTTGTAGTAAATCATGGGGTACCTAGAAATACAATAGAAGGGCAGTCTACTAAATTCTTGTTTGATCTGTATAAACAAAAGAGTTCTAGGTCAAGTGAACAGAAGTCTAACCTGAATTGTAAAAACACAGTCACGGCCCCTTAATCAATTTCCAGACTTGGGACAGTTTACAGACCCAGAGCCCCTTGAATGAAGGGGACGCCAGGTCCCTTTGGAGGAGAACCCTGTTACACTGCCACAATTTATACTGTTAATCTTCCTCCAAGCCTTCTCCAAGGAGACTGACAGCCTTTTACCAGGGTAATTGTGCATTGGGGCAAAGGAAATGACCAGATATTTGGGGGATTATCAGACAGTGGTTTAGAAGTGACATTAATTCCAGGGGACCAAAATGTCACTCTGGTTCACCAGTCAGAGTGGGGGCTTATGAAGGCCAGGTGATCAATGGAGTTTTAGCTCAGGTCTGTCTCACAGTGGGTCCAGTGGGCCCCTGGACCCATTCTGTAGCTATTTCCCCAGTTCCAGAATGCATAATTGGTATAGACATACTGAGCAACTGGCAGAATCCCCATGTTGGCTAACTCGTGCAGTGAGGGCTATTATGGTGGGAAAGGCCAAATGGAAGCCACTAGAACTTCCCCTACCTAGCAAAATAGTAAATCAGAAATAATATCGGATTCCTGGAGGGACTGCAGAGATTACTGCCACTCTCAAGGACTTGAAGGATGCAGGGGTGGTGATTCCTACTACATCCCCATTCAACTCTCCTATTTGGCCTGTGCAGAAAACAGATGGGTCTTGGAGGATGACAGTGGATTATCATAAACTCAACCAGGTGGTAACTCCAATTGCAGCTGCTGTTGCAGATGTGGTATCATTGCTTGAGCAAATCAATACATCTCCTGGTACCTGGTATGCAGCTATTGATCTAGCAAATGCTTTTTTCTCAATAGCTATTAGTAAGGACCACCAGAAAGTTTGGTTTCAGCTGGCAAGGTCAGCAATATACTTTCACTGTCCTACCTCAGGGGTATATCAACTCTGCAGCCCTATGTCATAATCTTGTCCACAAGGACCTTGATGGTTTCTCCCTCCAACAAGACACCTCATGATATCACATTGAGGATATCATGTTGATTGGACCTAGTAGGCAAGAAGTAGCAACTACTCTAGACCTACTGGCAAGGCATTTGTGTGTCAGAGGTTGGGAGATAAATTCAACAAAAATACAAGGGCCTTCCACCTCAGTGAAATTTCTAGGTGTCCAGTAGTGTGGGGCATGTCAAGATTTCCTGTCTAAGGTGAAGGATAAGTTGCTGCATCTGGCCCTTCCTACAACCAAAAAAGAGGCACAATGCCTAGTGGGTCTCTTTGGATTTTGGTGACAACATATTCCTCATTTGGGTATGCTACTGTGGCCCATTTATCGAGTGGCCAGAAAAGCTGCCAATTTTGAGTGGGAACCTGAACAAGAGGAGGCTCTGTGACAGGTCCAGGCTGCTATACAAGCTGCTCTGCCACTTGGGTCGTATGATCCAGCATATCCAATGGTGCTGAAAGTGTCAGTGGTAAATAGAGATGCTGTCTGGAGCCTTTGGTAGGCCCTATAGGAGAATCACAATACAGACCTTTAGGATTTGGGGCAAAGTCTTACCATCTGCTGCAGATAACTACTCCCCTTTTGAGAAATAGCTTTTGCCTGCTACTGGGCCTTAGCAGAGACTAAACACTTAACCAGGGGCCACCAAGTTACCATGAGACCTGAGTCACCTATCATGAGCTGGGTGTTGTCTGACCCACCAAGCCATAAAGTTGGGCATGCACAGCAGCACTCCATCGTAAAATGGAAATGGTATATACGAGTTAGGGCCAGAGCAGGTCCTGAAGGGACAAGTCACATGAAGAAGTGGCCCAAATGCCCATGTTCTCTACTCCTGCCACATTATCTTCTCTTTCTCAGACCAGAGCTATGGCCTCTTGGGGAGTTCCTTACAGTGAATTGACCGAGGAAGAGAAAACTCAGGCCTGGTTTACAGATGGTTCAGCACGATATGCAGGTACCACCCAAAAGTGGACAGCTGCAGCACTACAACCCCTTTCTGGGATGTCCTTGAAGGACAGTGGTGAGGGGAAATCCTCCCAATGGGCAAAACTTCGAGCAGTGCACCTGATTGTTCATTTTGCTTGGAAGGAAAACTGGCCAGAGGTGCGTTTGTACACTCACTCATGGGCTATTGCTAATGGTTTGCTGGATGGTCAGGGACTTGGAAAGACCATAATTGGAAAATTGGTGACAAAGAGGTCTGGGGAAGAAGTACGTGGATAGACCTTTCTGAGTTTGCTAAAAACATGAACATATTTGTGTACCATGTGAATGCGCACCAGAGGGTAACTTCAGCAGAGGAAGGTTTTAATAATCAAGTGCATAAGATGACCCGTTCTGTGGATACCAGTCAGCCTCTTTCCCCAGCAACTTTTGTCATTTCTCAGTAGGCTCATGAAGATAGTGGTCATGGTGGTAGGGATGGAGGTTATGCATGGGCTCAGAAACATGGACTTCCACTCACCAAGGCTGACTTGGCTACAGTCACTGCTGAGTGCCCAATCTGCCAGCAGCAGAGACCCACACTCAGCCCCCGATATGGTGGCACCATTCCCTGAGGTGACCAGCCAGCTACATGGTGGCAGGTTGATTATATTAGATTACTCCCTTCATGGAAGGGGCAGCAATTTGTTCTAACTGGAATAGACATATAACTCTGGATATGGGTTTGCTTTCCCTGCACACAATGCTTCTGTTAAAACTACCATCCATGGGCTTACAGAATGCCTTATCCATTGTCATGGTATTCCACATAGCATTGCTTCTGAGCAAGGAATACACTTCACAGCAAATGAAGTGTGGGAATGGGCACATGCTCATGGAATTCTCTGGTCTTACCATGTTCCCCATCATCCAGAAGCAGCTGGATTGATAGAACAATAGAATGGCCTTTTGAAAACTCAATTATGGTGCCAACTAGGTGGCAATACCTTGAAAGGCTGGGGTAATGTTCTCCAGGAAGCTGTGTATGCTCTGAATCAGCATCTGCTGTATGGTGCTGTTTCTCCCATAGCCAGGATCTATGGGTCCAGGAACCAAGGGGTGGAAATGGGTGTGGTACCACTCACTATTACCCCTAGTGATCCACTAGGAAAATTTTTGCTTCCTGTCCCTGAGACCCTGAGCTCTGCTGTTCTACAGGTTTCAGTTCCAAAACAGGGAGTACTTCCTCCAAGAGAAACAACGATTCCATTGAACTGGAATCTAAGATTGCCACCTCGTCACTTTGGGCTACTCGTGCCCCTGGATCAACAAGCCAAGAAGGGGAATGCATTATTGTCTTGGGTGACTGACCCTGACTATCAGGGGGAAATAGGAGTGCAACTATACAATGGAGGTAAAGAAGAGTTTTCTCGGAATATGAGAGATCCCCTAGGGTGTCTTTTAGTACTACCATGCCCTGTGATTAAACTCAATGGAAAACTGCAACAGCCCAATCCAGGCAGGACTACCAACGGGTCTGAAACTTCAGGAATGAAGGTTTGGGTCCCCCCCACCAGGCAAAGAACCACAGCCAGCTGAAGTGCTTGCTGAGGTTAAAGGGAACATGGAATGAGTAGTGGAAGAAGGTAGTGATAAATATGAACCACAACCACGTGATCAGTTATAGAAGCGAGGACTGTGATGCTGTTTTGTTCCTGTTATACTACCCAAGTTGTAAGATATCAAGTTTAAGAATGAATATTACCCAAGGACTTGAACCCTATTCTGGAGAGAGTTAATGTGTTTCCAGTTATACACAGGACAGTTGAGTTTTGTTAGGCGAAAGAAAAAAAATGTGTTTTAATGTTTTTTATTTAGAAATTAAGTATGGTTTAAGGTGATATATAAAACTGCCAAGTTGACAAGGGGTGGTCTGTCATGGTCAGGTTCATGTGTCAACTTCGCCAAGTGGTGGTACCTGTTTGTCTGGTTGGGCAAGTGCTGGCCTGTCTGTTGCGATAAGGACATTTCATAGAATTAAATCATGATCAGTCAGCTGTATTCACAGCTGATTCCATTTGTAATCAGCCAAGGGGAATGTCTTCTGCAATGAGTGATGCTCAGTCTAATCACTAGAAGCCTTTTAAGGAGGATTCAGAAGAGACAGGCTCTCTTTCTGCTTCAGCTGTTGAACCTCTCCTGTGGAGTTCGTCCAGACCCTCCATTGGAATCGTCAGCTTCACAGCCTGCCCTACAGATTTTGGAATCTGCATTCCCATGGTCACGTGAGACACTTTTATAAATTTTATATTTGCGAGTGTTCCCTGTTGATTCTGTTCCTCTAGAGAGCCCTAACTAATAGACAGAGCTTAAAACTGTTGTGACAGTCAGGACTTATATAAGATTGCTCAGCTAACAGATGAAATCATTTCTACGAGAAAGAGAAGTGCTCTGCCTCCATTCCCCCTTCCCTCTCCCCTCTGATTTGTACTTTAATGATATGACAGACTTGAGATCACTATTGGATGAGTTAATGCAACCCCACGTCCCCCAGCAGAGAAGGATGGCAAAAACTTGAGAACCACAACAGCTTTTCTCCACTCCTCTAGTGGTTGTTCATCATGGAGACCTAGAGGATAACATACAAGGCTTGCCTGCCTGCTACTTCCTCCCCCACCCATCTCATGCTACCTCCCAGGCCACAGACTGAAGGGACACTCTGAGTTGCTCTCTGCCTGCACAGTCTTCCTTACAAGGCATCCCCGGTCACAGCATGCCCAGGAGAGCGCCACAGGAACGACTAGGAGGTACTCTCATAAAGGGACCTCAGAGGTGCATACAATTTTAAAGGATAAAACATTTACAAAAATAAATATAAAAGTGATCATTTCTGAGATTAAACCACTAATGAGAATTAGTTTAAAATACCATAAAATCTATTAATTGTACCATGCATAAAAGAAAAAGGGAAGAGAGTGCCTGAAATATGTCAGGTATTCAAGCAACATTGAGTGGAGTTTAATGTGGTTTAATAAAAAACTAAAAAGATCAATGAGGCAGACCTTAAGACATGCATGTGAAACGGAACTGCCAAGCTGTGTAGCTACTCTGATATTATCTGAGTGAGTCCCCTGTAGGGGACTGAACAAAGATGAAATGCTGAAACATGTATACCTGGGTACAAATCTAGAATGAATCATTCTTAACATTGTGTGGATACAAAAAAGGAATATATTGAACTCTGGCTTCCTCAAAACAAATTTTATCATCCTAATTATCATTATAAATCAGTTTGTAAAGTGTATGCATTTGGCATGCTATTTCAGCTCCTAACAAATACATACTCCTCTGTGACTCTTAATGTCCTCTCAAAGACACCCAATCTTAAGGGAAAGTTTAGAGTCATATGTCATCAGAAGGAAAGATGGAAGTTAAAACATGGGAATGTATAACACAGTGAATCTTGTAGTAGGCAATGTTTGTGATTAATGGTACAAATATTACAAAGTTCTTTCATGAACTAGAACAAATGTACAACACTTAAAAAAAATACCCAATCTTAAGAAACATCTTCTAGCTAACTTTTATAAATTTATTTACAATAGCCATAAGATCTTCTTGATTTTACTACAGTCAACATTTGAGCTTTGTAATCATCCCTATCTAATTACATATTCCTTAAGGAAGGCATAGTTTAATAAACACTCTATAAATCTCTTATATTTAGAACTTGATGTAGTCAATCATTTGTACTCTAGTAAGACTCTCAACCTACAAAACCCCTTGGAATGAATGCTGGCTTTGCTAAAATATCCTCCTGCCTAAAATCATGCCACAGAAGTGAATTTATGCCCTGGTTTCCCAGAGACTGCCCAGTTATATGCCTATTTTCCAGGCATAATCACTAATAGCATCTGCTTTCACTCTCAAAAATATTCCTATTTGGACAAAAAAAATTTGTAAGATTAACCTAGAAGAGTTTATTAAAAACACAGATAAATACCAGGGCTGTATATCAGGGGTAGGGATAAGGAAGGATGGGGGGGGCGGCAGGTAGAGGCAGCAGAGCCACTATCTGCATACCTAAGAAACTATCCAGATGATTCTGATCCCTAAACTAGAATTTGGGAACCAATACTACAAATTATGGCCAGACCAAAAAACATAATCAAGCCACTGATTCACACATTACTTAGCATATGAGGACAATCAACTTCGTGATCAAAATATTCAAATTCTTACCAGATTTTGCAAGTTTGATTTTCTCCACTTACCAATCAATTCCAGATGTGCCACTAATTTAGACACATTTGCTTTAGCAAGTTCACTGGTAGTCTTATTCAGCACAAGAGAGAGTGAATGAACCTGGAAATGCAAAAGATAAAAGAAGGCAAACATTACTGGGGGAGAAAAGATATGTCATTCAAGAAAATAGCAGAACAAAATTAAGATGCAGAAAGACTCAGGAAACTGAAAGATAAAGCTTTTAATAATACCAATTTCACTTTCGCTTTCTTAAAACTGTCAAACCATAATTTAAGGTTAGACATGATTTAAAAAAAGGACCTCAACTGGGTAATTAAAATCCAGGTTCTGTGGTGTCTTTTCTATAAGTTGTCCTATCTTTTCTAGTGAAAAGATAGTGAAATTTTTTTTACATTATAAAACAAGTTTTCTTATTTTTGTGTTTGTATTTAGTATTGCCTACTCTGTGTTAACTCATAGATTCATTACGAAATCTGCCAAAGCAAAATAATAGTATGATTTAGAATCTTATTTGTGCCTTTGGACAAACATTTTATAGAAGCCCCTGTTGATCGACTGGGACTTCACCTAGAGACCACAATCAACGATTCTCCTTACAAGAGACAACGATAAATAGAAGAAAACAAAACAATGTCTGACTTGGGAATAGCATCCTTCACAATAAATAAATTCTGTATTATGGTATTGTGACTACAATAGTGAAAAGATTTCTACAACTAGAATTTTTTGAGGCAGGTCTCAATAAATTCTTTGCTCTGAGTTCTCTCACTGGTGATAAGGTGAAGATAGGGAAGGAGAAGAGAGGACATGGAGAGGAGATTCAAACTTTAAAGTAGCACTCACTACTTCCAAATGGCAGAAGCCGCCCGTGCCTTACCCCTTTAGCTTGAGTGCCCACCATAAAGGGGGTGCTGAGTAAAGGTCTGATGAATGACTGGGGGGAAAAAAGATGGGAAAAGAAGGGAAGATATCTGCAGAGAAAAGAAGAGAAAAAAAAGAAAGGGATTATTATAGCTGGAGCAATGACCTTGCCATTGTGTCTCAGAGACCGCCTTGTAGAAAGCTTTTTGAGAGTCCACAAAAGGATCTCAAGGCAAGAGCATCACCATGGAATTGGGGAGGGAAAGGTGAGGGTAATAAAACCTTCAGTCATTTAATCACCAAAACACATATATAAAGGCCTTGTTGGAGGAACCACAGTTACCACCTGAACTTGCTCTTAGTATCAACCTTCGCATCACTGAAGGTGGGATAACCAGACATCACATGCCTCGCTGCTGTGATGCACCAGCAAGCACTCAGCACCACCTGTGAAGTGTTCTTACTTAAAAGGTAGAACTGAACCTGATCAAATTTCTTGAGCTAAATTCCATTTCTAAAAAGAGGACAGAGGAAGAAGTCAAATGGCACCACAAGAAATAGACAAATCCAGAATGTGGGACACTCTATAGTAAAAGTCAGTTCCAAAGGGGAAAGGGGGGGGGGGGCGGGGGGGACCTGGTTCATTTTAATTAAAAGACATGACAGCAAAATAACATTTAAACCTTGTCTGGATCCTTATCAGACATCACTTTATTTAATTCTCCTCATTTTGTAGATGTAGAAACTAAGACTCAGCAAAGCAAAGTATTCCACTGAATTGTAAGGACAAAAGGAAGACATGAAGTTTCTTAAACCACTCATTTCTCTAAAATCTCAGAATAAGAGGGCATTATTGAGTCAATCAGGGACTGATTATGGACTGGTGGGTATTATATAATTCCTAGGAATTCTTGTTAATCTAGTTAGATGTGACAACACATTGTAGTTATATAAGAAAATGTCTTTTTTTAAAATACTTACTAAAGTATATGGAAACGAAATGATACCTGAAATTTGTTCCTGTTCTCCTGTGGAACCAGCTACACCACCCTATGCAAAAGCCCCCTGGGGGCACTCTTACCAATACCTTCGGGTGCAGGAGTCCAGTCATTCAAGGGACTACAGAACAAAGACAGTTACTAACATGAAGTCCAAAAGAATGACTAAAGTCTCTCCATTCATCTTGCTAAACCCAAGGTACCAGAGGCCTCAGAGTTCTGCAAATCATTCACTGACCAAACACTAAGCAAGGGAAATAAAGCTGGTTCTTGCCCATTTCTCCCGAGAGCATCTCCATTTCTAAAGGAATGAAATTTACCGGCAGCTAAGGAACTAAGGAACCAGGTAAAACGTCATTCTCCTCCCTGACTTTTCCCCAGCAGTAAGTGCACATCCACACATGTTAAGACATGTAAATGAGAACTTCATCCTCAAAACACACTAATGTAATCAGCAACCACAGGGGGACCCAGGAGGGTGGACTGGTGCCACTTATAATAGCCATATACACTCCCTAACGGTCAGTTAAAACTGTTTACATACACAGCTTACTGTTCTGTCACAGAGAGCAGTGCAGCCTTAAATTCAAATGCTATCACTTTTGTGTTTTGGGTAATTATGTACAAAATGAGCAATGAGATGTTATAAGTACAGCAATCAACGTAATGCTAAAAATAACAGGAGCTACCATCTATTGAGTGCTCACTATGTGCCATCTAGTGTGTGATAATGTGGCCTTACCTATGTTATTTCACTAAAATGATAAGTACCATTTATCACCCCCCAGTTGCCCCAGTTGATTACTGAAAAAATTGAGGGAGAAAGAGATTAAATAATTTTCCCAAGGTTTCACAGCTATATGGTTACAGCAAAGTGCCAGGATTCAAAACTACGTAGTCTGACTAATGAGACTTCATTCTCTTTTTAATTAATTATTTTTAAAATTTCTTTTATTATGAACTATAACATTCAAAAATGAGACTTCGTTCTAAACAGCTAAACAGTTGCTCTCAATGAAAACCAATAATATTCAGAAATAGAAGGGAGATAATAACAAAAGCCACACTTTAAAGTAGCTACTATTCACTAGGTGTTTTGCTAAGTGCTTTACCAAAATTAGCTCATTTAATTATCTTAATTTTACAGGTGAGAAAACTGAGTTTGAGAGAAGCTAAGTAATTCCATTGAATTATATAGCCCACAAGAAGTTACTTACATCATTTATTTTTCCTGTTGCTAGATGGAATTTACACTAAAATCTTTTCTCAATTATTAACGTTCACTCTTTTATAACAGACACCCAGATGACTAGATAGCTCTCCTGCCATCAAGAGCTATCTTCCAGAGTAAGTGTAAAATGCTGGCATTTAAATAAGCAACACCAAACTTATTCTTAGAACTTACAGGAGCAAAGGGAACCGATACCTTGAGATCCAGCTTGGTGTTAACTGGATCCTGAAGTGCAGAGTCTGTTATAGTATTTGATTCAAACTTCACATTTTGTAGAACGTCCTCAGATGACATCTTCATTGCATGGTTATCTGCAGTGGAGCCGATTCCAAAAAAATCTAATATCACGACCCAGGTTTGCAATGTGATCAGCACATCCAAGCAGTTGAAATCAACATCAATGCACCGGTTGACTCGATCATAGCTGGACAAGAATTCTGGATGTTTCTTATCCACCAAGAATATATTGATATGCACCAAGGAATCATCAAATTTACTCTTCCCAGCATATATCTTGGGCTCGTCTACTGTTGGAGAAGGAGGTGGAGTTAAGGGATAGTCCTCATCTTGGACTTCCTTTTGCTTTTTCCGGGATGCTGAGGTGGGTCTTTGATACAACTGAAAGACGTTAGGAGCTTCTTCCATGTGGGAAGGGAGAGACCGAGGCATATCAGGATACTCCACATTAGACACTGAAGGACAAGACTGAGAAAGATATTCTTTCTGTGCTAAACTGGATGGCTTAGGAGCTCCCCGAGACACCATCAGGTTCTTGTATTTGGAATCTGGATTTTTCTCCAATAAGTCTTCCATCAGCAGAGAATGCAGAGCAATCTGAACAGATAAAGTCTGAGGATGATCTTTACTGAATTCCACCTCAAAATCCTGAAACTTTAAGCTCACAAGACCCTGGGCCCCTAAAGTCAGATCTCCACTTAGCTGAACTTGAAGCTCAGATATGCAAAAATTTGCTTGAATCTGAGTGAAGGATTTGACTTCCCTCACAGACAAGGACTTCTGAGAAGTATTAGAAAGGCTGGAGTGACTGAACAATCCATTCTCCTTCCTTTCAACAGAAGGTTCTCCACAGGTATTGAGCGGAGGCAAAGGAGAATTAGGGCTAGGTGAAGAGGTAGCACTGACTGGAAACTTATTCAGATCTTCACTATAGAAAAGATTGTCCAGAGTTTGTAAAACCTGCTCATATACATGCTTTGCTAACACCACCTGCATTCAATGAGAAAATTTCAGTTACTCCACTGTACTCAGATGCACTGCCCATAAACTCCCAAAGTTGTTTTCATGGGTTTCTCCACCAGACTATAAGTTAATAGGTAACAAGGACTACTTTTTTTGGCTCTTTTCTGTTCTTACCTCTTTCTGCTCTATTCACAAGACCCTCCCCTTGTACCTCAAAGAATAATCTACAAACAGTAAATTTTCAATAAACGCTGCTAACTATATGACTGAATCAATAAAACCACTTTAACTCTAAAAGAACCACTGCAGAAAAAGAAGGGCATATTGCCACAAGTCTAATGCAGTCACACCACAGGAATGGGAAAAATTTAGTACTACTAAACAAAATACTTTTGTAGTATTTTTTAGTGATAGTAATGGTAACTCTTGATTAATATGGTTTCATTTCTCCCTTTCTTTGTCCTTAGTTACAATTCTTTATGAAAAGTGTTTTTAGGAAAGCTTTTTAAATTAAGGGCAATTTTTTTATCAGAAAAATTCAAATCAATTAATGTGCAAATAATGACAGAATTAGTCTCCATTTTGTAATTCCAGATTAAATAATTACTCCATCAAAGTTCATCAAAGGAGTAAAACATTAGACAGATGATTAACATGGAATTTTACAATGAAGCATCAGGCTCTTACCACCTGATTACAATAACCAATATTAGCATCACTCAAAGACAGACAACCATACATTACACACCTTCTGAGTGAGGAGTCTAGATAATAGAGACCTAAAAGATCTACCATCTAAAGGCATATGTGGACCCTGTGTGGATCCTGATTCAAACAAACCAAAAGAAAAAGACATTTTTGGTGATTTCTCAGAAAGGTAGACATAGAATTACCTTTGACCCAGAAATTCCACTCCTAGGTTTATACCCAAAAAACAGAAAGCAGGACTCAGACAAACATTTACACACCAGTGTTCATCACAACATTATTCACAACAGCCAAAAGGTGGAAGCAACCCAAGAGTCCATCAACAGATGAATGGAAAATCAAAACATGGTCTTTCATTTCAGCCATAAAAAAAAAAAAATGAAGTGCTGGTTCAAGCTACAACATGGATGAACCCTAAAGCCATCATGTTGAGTGAAATAAGCCAGGCACAAATTAACAAATGTTGTATGAATTCTTCTTTTATGAAATAATAAGAAAAAGCAAATTCATAGAGACAGAAAGCAGAACAGCTGTTACCAGTGGTGGAGGGAAAGAGCAATGGGGAGTTATCGCTAAAGATATGAATTTTGGTATAGGATGATGAAAATAGTCTGGAAATAGATGCTGGTGACAGTTACGCAACATTGTCAATGTTACTTAATGTCAAATAATTGCCCACTTAAAATGGTCACAATAAGCTTTATGTCATATATAGTTTACCACAATTAACAAGTAAATCTTTTTTTTTAAAAATGTCTCTGAAATCTGAAAATGGATACAAATTTAAACAATATCAAGAAATTTTCATTGACTGTATAAAGCATAACAGCACTGTGTTCATGTAAGAAAATGTACATTATTCTTAGAGATACATTCTAAATACATAGGAGTGAAAATGGCAGGATTCATGAAACATTCCACAAAAAAACTTTTTAAATGGATAAAACAAGAGGCAAAATTTTGAGAACTAATGAATCAGAGTTATGTGTACATAAGGTTCATTAGGCCGGTCTACTTTTGTGTATTCAAAAGTTTTCATAAGAAAAAAAGTTTTTAGATATATTTTTATTAAAAACAACCATAATTCAATGGTAACCAAATGAATAATAAAAAAATCAATATAATACAATAGAATTCACATTCTGTATTAGATTAAAGGTGAAAAACCCATGCTAGTAGTCACTGCTGATGAGAAAAAAACTTAGCTTGCAGAGGGAAACCTGTGGGGAAAGCTCCATCCCCCAGAAACCCATCACCAGGAGCTACTAATATCAACAGGTACACAAGTCCATAAGCAGCTCTCCTGGGTTACTCCCAAGCTGCTGTTCTACACCGACCAGTGACCATTACTGGCCAAGGCTAGGGTCCAGCACCCATGATTCTGCCTGACCTCTTTTAATCATTTAATGTCCTTTTCTGAACTGCCTGTGAAATCAGGAAGGATTACACTACACTTTTGACCAAAAAAAAAAGGATACCAGATATATGCACACACATTACCCACAGAGATATACAAGAGAAATTCTAATCCTGGACTGTTTCATTTTGGAGAGCGCAAGACTAATTCTTCCTCGAAAGGATTTGTTAACAGCTCAGATAATCAGATATTCTATAGGCTGGGCTAAGTATGTCAAAAGGGTAACAAGAATTATATCCCCCTGGAAAAGAAAGACAGACTTTTGAAGCATTAATTTTCTGTTTCTGAATGGCAATGGAATTAAAGATGTCTTCTTCCACCATAAAATTCAATCCTCCTTGAAACATAAAAGAGGCTAACAAGACTGATTCCCCAGTGATAAAATGACATAATAAAAGGACTTCATGTCTACTGAAGCAAGCAATGATAATATGCATTAATTATATCTGAATTTATATCACTTCCTTCCAACATAATATACATATATAAATAAGCTTATATTACCTCATAGTTTCTTTTAGAAGAAGAGATTGGTAACTAAACATAGACTAGGAACAAGAAGAACAGAAATGAAATGACTTTCTCAAGATCACAATGATCACTGAAAAACTTCTCTGCTACTGTCTTGTGTGAGAAAATGCCTTCGCCATGTACTATGCATACATACAACAGAGAGGATAAGAGTAAAGACAGCCAGTTAAACTTTTCACAGCTATTGTACAAATATACCTTAAAAGATAGACAGAGAAGCTCAAAAAAAAGAAATGGTGCTTATACAACCAGTATTAGTTGTTTAGTAATCAGTTGATTAGTATTCGCAAATTGTATTAGTAGGATTAGTATTTTAATAACCTACCCTTGTGTTGATGTGTCAGTGAATGAAACCATGTGCCATGCACAAATCTAGTATGCATGGTTCACATAAAGTCAAGTTTAAACCTTGCCAGAACATGTATATTTTCACCATTCATTGGCAGATTTCAAAATCTTTTTGTGATACAGAAATTTCTGACCCAGTGGAATTAACCATAATGAATTTGTTTTAATATAATCATTTTAAAAAATGATTTCAATTGCCCTGACATGAAAATCAACAAGGTTTTTACCTGAACTGGATTAACAAATTTTCCTTCAATCTTCATGATGCTGGAAGTTTCCAGGTCATCTGGACTAATAGAGAAAGCCAATTCAGATTCTCTCTCTATAGGGATCTTCTCCAGTTTAAACTGAATAGTGGTGTTGTTCAGGATGTGAAAAGCTGGCATAAAAGAGAGGAAATGAGAGACTAAGTAAACACTAAAATTTACTTAGTTGCTGCTGATTAATTGTAGGGTACATAAAATAAGGCTGTGGATTACTCTTTGACTGGGAGAATCAGCCTGGCAGCTGGATCTGTAACTGAGTACAAACCCTATGCCTACCCCAAGACCAAAACATAAGAAAGCAAACATACAAGATAAGTTTACACACAGAAAAAGAGTATTTTCAAGATATGCTCCATCTTGTGCTTTCAAAATGTGATTTGTGCATATTAATCTAGTCCATGCTCTACATTAAGCTTCTCTTATCCTCCCATACCAGCACCTTCTAAACCTAATGGCTCCTCCTTGCTTAGCTTCTAAACTAAGATTTATTCCTTTTATTGGGCCTAAATCGGAATCAAGGACAAGAAAAATGTATACATGAACAAGCAGGGAAAGCAATCCTTTGTTAAATATCTAATTGAATCTGAGAACCAGAGAAGGAGAATTTGCCAAAGCCATTCATTGCTTTGCCAGTAAATAAAGCCATGCTCTAGGGCTTACTTACCTGATTTCTGTGGATGCTGAGACTAATAGTCTGAACGATCAGGTTTTAGCTGATTAGATGCAGAATTTAATAAATATAAGCATTCTTTTCTAGAGCCTTGGACTAACCCACTATAACACAAAATGACCAAATAGTAACATGAGAACACAGCATCCAGACTAAATTTCATATTGTACTTATGTCAATCATTCCAGCTGCCTCGGGCTAAAATGTTTGACTACACCTTAGGAACAAATAAGAATCATATATATTTGACCAAATTAAAACAGTATTCTAACACTGAATACAACCACTGAAGTACATCAAATAAGCACTCACCAGATTTCAAAGTGGGCTACTTAAAAAAAAGGGGAGGGGGAGGAATTGAGAAAACCTTCTCGACCAAAAGGGGGAAGAGCGAAATGAGACAAAATAAAGTGTTGATGGATGAGAGATTCCAAACAGAGTCGAGAGGTTATTTTTACACACTAAATAGTTAAGGTGTAATGGAGAGGCTGGAGGGAACTGCCTGAACATGTAGAGCTGTGTTACAGTAGCCATGGTTCTTGAAGATGATTGTATAATGATATAGCTTTCACAATGTGATCGTGTGATTGTGAAAATCTTGTGTTTAATGTTCCTTTATCTACCTTATTGACAGAAAAGTAAAACATTTGTATTAAAAAATAAATAAATAATAGGGGGAACAAATGTTAAATTTAGTATTGAAATGCTAGTGATCAATAAAGGGAGGGATAAACAGTATGGTAAAAAAAAAAAAGTCTTATTTTGCCAAATACATCATTAAATCAAACAAGGTCAAAACATACTAACCTAGTCTATATGAAACATTCTACTATTCTGATTTCTAAATATTAAATGGGAGATAATCTAAAAGGAAAGTTTTGTTTAAATCAAACAAAAGATTTAAGCTCCTTACCTTGACCTCTATGCAAAGATTCAAAGAAATCATGTCGGGTAAAAGGAGTTTCATCCTGACTACTAACACTGGCAGACCCAGAAGGAGGACAAAATGTCCGGCTTACTTCAGACCCAGGACCCTCTCGGCCTGCCAGTTGGGCACAATTCAAAGAATATAGTTTAATGTCCTTGATTTCCACCTGCAGACGGTCATTTCTGGATTCATCATCTCCTGCCACAAAATTCTGGATGAATATCTGTCCCAAGTGTCCTACCAACAACTCAGGACTTCCAGGTTTCCGAGGGATAGAAACAACTGGCGATTCAATGTTTATGTTCAAGATCAGCTTTACAGTATCAGAATGAGATGCAGCTAGGCCAAACCCATACATTTCATTTTCATCAAAGAAAAACAGTTCCCGAGTCTTCCTTGGCATTTCAAAGAGCGATACCATCTCGCTGTACTCAGCAGTCTTGGTAGCAAGTACTGTGGTGACTTTGGTGGCGGCACTTTTCAGCATACTTCGAAAATTTTCTTCCAGTTCATCCATGGATAACGTCAATTCCTTCAAAAATTTAGCAGAGTGATTATAATGCAAAGAAGCCATCTTGAGGCTGAGAAAACACTCTTGTTTAGATTTCTCAACAAATGTGAAACTCAAAGCTTCAGTGAGGGCTGCATCTTCCATTCTGACAAATACAGATTCAAAGTAACCTATGTCACTGATGATATTTTCATAGCCTTGGGAATTACCAATGCTGACAACATACTGATTCTTAATATTATCTTGTGTCAAATCCATAAGCTGCAAACAGCCAAGAGAACCATTCACATCAAATATACTTCCCATTGAGACATTAACTTTGGTGCCACCTATACTTGCAGTCGCAATTTTTCTGCCATATTTCTCTCCATTTGCCATTCCTACTGTCCGGAGAAGCAATAAGTTAAGTCTGTGGATTTCCACCGCAACCTCAGTATTTTGTTCATATGTAGATTGATAAGTTCCTTGTTCCCTGAAGCTTTTTTCAAAATTAGTCATTAAAGGTTGAGGACTCAAATCATCTTTTTCCTTAGGGAAGGACTTTTGAAGAAAACCAATCAATTCCACAATTGTCTCTGGATTTAGGATAATATCCAAATTATTCACCTGTAATGATATCACCTGAAGAGTGCTATCTAAATTCATTGATGGGCACTCTGAACTTACAAACTGATATTCCAATTTAATGAGGGACTCTTGTTCTTTGGTGAGAATTTTGTCAAGTGAAACACTCACAGCTGATCGTTCATTCAGTGTAGATGCATCAGTTATATTTGTCACATTGGGGCCAGAGACAGGAGATTGGGCCCTGCTATCCCGAAGGCTTCCTGTTGGAATATCAAAACTCAAGTTCTTGTGTGAAGCCATCAAAAGATCGAAATCAGCACCATATGTCTGCATGGTGTCCACAAGGAGTAAACCATGAACAGTGAGCGAGACTTCCGCGTCATAAGGCCTCTTCACAAAATGAGCATTGGTACCAAATACCTTGAGCACAGAAATGTACCGGCCATTGCTCTCAACACCAAGCTGCATACAGTTAACTTTAAATTCAGCAAGGAGAAGCTGCGACTCCACCAGGACCTCCCGGGTATGCTGCTCCAACATCACAATGGTCTGGGTTAAATTCATTACTGAGTCTTGCAAACTTCCCCGCTGTCCCCCTTGGGGAAAAATCTTCTCTTTAACCTGAGTGTCAGAAGTCTTCATTTCTGAGGTGGTCAAGAGAGCAAAGCAATTCTTTAAAGCAGATATTTTATCTTCATTGATGTGGATTTTTAAGTCTGGAAGATTGCCTGAGAGCACAGCTCCTGGGTATTTGGGATCTGAAGTATAAATCAGTCGGCGTTCTAACTGTAGATGAACATTGAACTTCTCTACGACATGGGTTGGCCCCACATCAATATCCTGGACATGTTTCCAATTGTCTTTCACTCTTCCAACCATGATCTGGAGGTCCATAAATGACAAGGCGTATCTCTCATACATCTTTGTGCTCATTAGATGTGCTTGAAGCTGTTCTTCACTGAATTCGACTCCAGCAAATGGAGGTGTTTTCTCTCCATTATTGCTGCTTGTCTCAGGAGGTGGAGTATTAGGAGGTGTGGCTAGAGGGGTCTTGTATTCATCATCACTAAATTGATTCTCTTCAGATGTTGACCCTTCCCCACTTTTCCTCTTGGAGTCATCTACAGATAAAAAAGAAAAGATTCAAAGTAATGCCTGTTCTTTCCTTTAATGTAATAATTAAGAAGAGTATCAAGTGGTCCCAATTTTTAAAAAATGGATGAAAACTTTAAGCATAGCATTCTTCATCTACCATTTATTCAGTGTGAATTTATTTATTAATTTGGAAATCAAAACACAAAGAATAAAATTATATGAACAAAAAAAACTAAATGAACATGAAAAAAGTTGGAGACCCGCTGACATGAATATATGCAAGTACAGAAAGCAGCAATGCTGCTTCCCACCTTCAGAGCTGCACTGTCATAGTTGCTAGCACCAACCCTCCTCATGGCCCTCTCTATACTTATCTAATTGTCTCTGTTTTTCTTTATTCGTCTATGTGTTCATTTTGCTTCCCACACCAGAACATTCTAAAAGTATAGAGGTCTCATCTCTCTTACTCAACACAGTATCCCTGGTGCCGATGTCAGTGCTTAGCAATAACAGGTCAATGTATCGTTTTCTAGCTCCAGAGTCCACACTCCTATCCCCTCTCTTGCACAGAGACAAGATTGTGCTGAGACAACTACAAAAACAAACCTCTGGGTTCTGTCACCCATGACTCTATCAAATGTTTATATGCAAGTAGGTGCTCTCTGTAGTTGTGTGAACCATTTCTTCAGGTCCAATTTCCTTTTAACATTCCCCTTGGCACCAAACTTTTTCATTCCTGTTCAAGTCCTCTACCCTCTTCTCCCTTTTGGGTCTTTCCTATGAAGTAAGATAAACTGAGACTATTTGATAAGCTCCTCAATTTCATTTATTTCATGAATCCTCTCTTCCCTCCTGTCTCAAAGTAATCAATAAATACTTTTTGGATCTAACAACAGTAAGGAAATTATCATCCAAGAGTCTCTTTTTATATATGCCCCTAGTAGCAAATAGATTAAACCTTTATCTCTGAAAGTAAGTGCTGGGAAATAATATTCATTAAAATACAAAATGTTACACAAGAAATACAAATTAAAAATCACAATGACTGAGCCCCCAGTCTTGGGGTTTGTTCATATAAAAATTAACCCCACAAAGGATAGGTCAAGTCTACTCAAAATTTAGGCCTAACAGTCACCCCCAAGAGAGCCTCTTTTGTTGCTCAGATGTGGCCTCTCTCTCCAGCCAACACAAGTAATCTCACCACCCTCCCCCTGTCTACGTGGGAAAGAAATCCTAGAATGAGCTGAGACTCAGCATCTAGGGATTGAGAAAAACCCTAGAATGAGCTGAGACTCAGCATCAAGGGATTGAGAAAACCTTCTCTACCAAAAGGGGGAAGAGTGAAATGAGACAAAGTGTCAATGGCTGAGAGATTCCAAACAGAGTCGAGAGGTTATCCTGGAGGTCATTCTTATGCATCAAGTAGATATCATCTTGTTATTCAAGATGTAATGGAGAAAGAAGGAAGGGAAAGAGGTAAATTTGACTTTTTTTCTTTGTTTCTGAAAATAACTTCTGATAAGTAGTGATACAGGGCTGATAATAGAAGAAGTTTTCAATCTACATTCAATTAACTAAAGATATTTTGGAAGCCATAGGCAAAATTTAGAGTTCAAAACCTCAAGTAAGTCTTTCTTTCAGTCTGTTCTGATATTTTGCTCCAATACTTTTGGGTTGGAAAAGTATTGGAAAAATCCAATAGTTTTGGATTTTTCCTGTGACCTAAATCACTTTTTTGATCGAGTTCCAAATATTTTTCCTTATTCATAAAAAAAAAAAAAAGATGTAATAGAGACTGGAGGGAACTGCCTGAAAATGTAGAGCTGTGTTCCAGTAGCCATGTTTCTTGAGGATGACTGAATGATATAGTTTTCACAATGTGACTGTGATTGTGAAAACCTTGTGTCTGATGCTCCTTTTATCTACCTTGCCAACAAACGAGTAGAACATATGGAATAAAAATAAATAATAGGGGGAACAAATGTTAAAATAGATTTAGTTTGAAATGCTAGGGATCAGTGAAAGCGAGGGGTAAGGGGTATGGTAGGTATAGTCTTTTTTTTTTTCTGTTTTCAGTTTATTTCTTTTTCTATTGTCTTTTTATTTCTTTTTCTGAATGGATGCAAATGTTCTAAGAAATGATGAATATGCAACTAAGTGATGATATTGTGAATTACTGATTATCTATGTTAATGTTTTATTACGTTTGTTAAACTTTTTTAATTAATAAATTTTTTTTTAAATGCATTAAAAAAAAATCACAATGAGATACCACTTCACACCCAGTAACATGGCTATAATAAAAAAGACAAACAATAAGACGAGTGTTGAAAAGACTGAGAAATGAGAATCTTCCCATATTGCTGGTGGGACTGTAAAATGGGGCAACCACTTTGAAAAACTGTTTGGAAGTTCCTCAAAGTGTTAAATGTAAAGTTACCATATATGATCCACCAATTTCATTCCTAGGTATATATTCAAGAGAACTGAAAACATGTCTACACAAAATCCTAAATACAACTATTCACAATAGCATTATCCATAATAGCCAAAAAGTAGAAACAACCCAAAAGTCCATCAAATGATGAACAGATGTACAAAATATGATGTATCCATCCAATTATTCAGCCATAAAAAGGAATGAAGGTCTGCTATGTGCTACAACATGGGAAAGCCTAAACATTATGCTGAGTGAAAGAAGCCAGACACAAGGGCTACAGGTTGTATGGTTCCTTTTATAGGACGAGGCCAGAACAGGCAAATCCATGGAGACAACAAAACAGATTAGTGGTTGCCAAGGGCTGGAAGGAGGAAGGGAAAGTGACTGCTAATGGGTATGGGGTTCTTTGTGGGTTGATAAAAATGCCTGGAATTACTGATGATGGCTGCCCAACTCTTTTGATATACAGCTCTTTGAATATAAACAACTCTTTCAGTTGTTTATACTCACTATAAGCAACTAAATTGTACACTTTACAAGAGTGAACATTATGAGATGTGAATTATATCTCAATAAAGCTATTATTTAAAAATAAACGAACTCTGGAGTTTAAGAACACGTTATAGGGTGGGTGATGGTGGTGCAGTGGCAGAGTTCTCGCCTGCCACTTCAGAGACTCTGGTTCGATTCCCAGTGCTTGCCCATGCCAAAAACAAACAAACAAACAAAAAATCCATGTTATAGAAACCTTTTTTTTTTTTTAAGTTTACTCATTTACACATAGAGAGAATGACCTACCAACAGATATTTCATTGCTTCATGTTCACACTATACCTTGAGTATTGGTCAATAACATTCTTCCTAGATCCACAACAACTAACACAGGATTCTTGAATTTGAAATCATCAGGAAATATCACCTGAGGGGCAGAAATATCCAGTCGCACAGTCCATCGTTTACTCTCCTCCTATAAAAATAAACTAAAATTACACGATTTTTAACTGCAACTGCTGAAACTTAAAAGCTTATCAGTAGGGCTAAAGACTTTCTAAAAGTTACAGCTAGGGAGATGGAATGATTTAACCGTTTATGGTATTAGAGCAAGAAGTTAAAGTGAAAGCAGAACCAAATGTTTGAGATTTAAAGACATTACCATGGGCAACTGTCTGAGAGGTGGGAAGAAAAAAAATTGCAAATGATTTGAGGAACTGTTTGCACTTTAAGTGTGACGATCCATGTTTAAAGAAAGAGCTGGTTTCTAATTTTTTCAGTTTAAAATTTTAAAGTACAACAGAAATTATGAAATTCAAATAAACGTGTAGAAATCCTAATATTTTAATTTATTCATTAGTAACCATGAATTTCCACACCAAACTATCTTAGTGAAAAACATAAGCTTCAACATTTGAAATATAACACACCAATTCATGAATCTGTTTTCCCTGCAACTAAAATTAGCCTAAATTGCATACATATAGTGAAAGCTGATTTATCCAATATACTACCAAAAAGAAACTTTTTTTCTTTTGGCTAAGATAACAAGGGGATACTATTAATTATTGTAATCTGTGTTGAAACATCCATACAGACAAAAAAAAAAAACCTGGACTAATTTCCATGCCATGCTATATACCCCTAAACATTTTACTTAGAAAATTTCTTCCATCCCTTACCCTCACAACTGGCTTAGCACTACCCAAAAAAAATACCGCCACACTATTTCAAAGTGCTCCATCTGCTGCCCTGTCTCAGCAGTGCACCTCCAGGCCATGCTGCAAAAAAGGTACCTTAGTGGACTAAGATGTTTCTTGGTTCTCCCTATCTAAAGCAGCCTCACTTCAGCTGGTCACTTAGCATCATAAAGTGACCATAACATACTGAAAGAGAAACTAGGGCATCATTCCACTTGTTTCTTTTCTGATAGTAAAATATCAGCTCTGAAGTAAAATACCAAATCTGGAAAACAGAACAAAGTCAAGTCTTGAAGTTGTTCCAAGATCGGTACAAGGAAGAAACATGATCTACTTGTAAACATTCATTTTTATTAATTAAACCCATATGTTTTTATTTTTGTTAGCTAATTTGGATTTCATTTGCAGTTTACTTAGGCAGTATAATCGATACATGCACACCTATCCACAGCAGGTAAAGCACTTGACAGAAAGAATGCCTGCCCCTTCACTGGCGCCCTTTAAGGAGTGTTTATATTTGCCCACTTACAATAAAATCACCCACTAACAAACGATCAAGAGTCTGTCGGATTTCTGCCTTGGTCTGCATCTTCAGTTTGTTGTACTGTCTTCGGGCAGCTTCAGCCACTCTCAACTCAAGTTCAGACTGATAACCAAAACCTGAAAGATTGGAAATATACAGGAGAGTCCAAGTTTTCAAAGGTGGAAGAAAGCACTGCAACATCTACTCTCGCCATGAATTTCTACCAAATTCTGTTAACAATAGCAGGTCCTTTCTCCAATATGACCTGGCATTATATAGGGTAAGAGGAATAAGATAAAGAGGGATGGGGACAGCCATGGAGGAAAGGGGGTACAGGAGGGAAGAGTAACTTAGTTACTAGAATTTCTTGGAATATTTGCTAAAAGATTCCAAACTATTATACTTCAAGTTTCTCAAAAAGCTAGATTACATTAAAAGTGAAAATGGAATTTAGAAGGAAATGCCTTCTATTTTCTGTCAGCGGCAGAGCAAGGAAGCCAAGACATTTATGGCTACTGTTTACATAAAAAGATTCAAAACTAGACCAAGAATTAAAATGGCTTCATTGTTACAAAGGGGAGTACATTTAGAAAAGTATTATTGTTCTCTCAATTCCCCTGTCAGTAAAAGTGCCTTTCCTCCACCCATTGTCTCAAATATTTTGGCGGAAACAAAAGGAAACTTAAGTTAATAAATGAATATATTCAGAACCTTGTAGTATTTAATATTGCACCAGGCAAGTAAAACAAACCACTGATTTTGCATTCTAGAAGGAAACTCTTAAACATTCCACCTAAGTTCACCAGTCTGAAATACCTTGGATAGCCAAGGAAACCACCATCCTAATGGTATAAGAAGTATTTTAAAATGAATGCTAAAGGGAGGCAAGAAAGAATATTAAAGGACATTGATTTCCCTTGGAAAGTGGCTGTCAAAGTACATATTCCTTGATTTACTAACTAATGAAACCCTCTCCACTTCCTCTGCAGGTCTTTCCTACCACCCAGGTCAGTCTTTGCATGTCATGACCCTTGTTCAGAATACTAGAAATGACAAGAAAGATTAAAATTTAAAAGTAACATAAGGTTAAACAAACAAAAAAGTTAACCTGAGGTATGAACCTTTCCCTTGTAGAAAAAGTCTGCTACTTTCTTAATAGCCTGGGGATTATATATGATGTTCAAAGGTCTTGTGCTGACATTTAGCCGCCTCTCAAAATGGCTGTGCACTGGATTTCTCTCATACAGCATTTCAAAGACAGGGTCATCTGGATCAGCTGCTAAAGGAAAAAACAGGAGAAAAAATATGGAGCACAGCAAAAACAATCTTTTCTTCATAAACCTGTAAAAGATTCTGAGAAAAAAACTTATATTCTAATTAATTCACATTTATACACATTTTATACAACAGAGAGCCTAACATAGATTGCTTCTCTCTCTTTTTTTTTTTTTTCCCTTAAACATGGGCAGGCACCAGGAATCGAACCCAGGTCCTCTGGCATGGCAGGCAAGCATTCTTGCCTGCCGAGCCACCGTGGCCCGCCCGCTTCTCTTACTTTTAACCAAAATTCTGAAAACCATGTTAGTGGAATTGCTTGCATTATGAAAACCAAGGACCCAGAGGCCCTGTGAAGTAGAGCACTTGCCCCAGTCCCACCCAGGCTAACAGTTAAAACTGGGAGAGCAGCAGGCTGCCTCCAAGCCAAGCACGACTTCTATAGAAGAACCACTGTGCTCGAAAGGGGAAACAAACACTCCCTCTTTACTGATCAAAGCCTACTAATCTGTAACAATAATATTTTTAAAGATTATTTTTAAGGATTATTGTTTTAAGAACATATGACAAATTACCAGGGTAATGATCACTTCTGTCTGAGGATGTTGTTTGGAGACCAAAAGACTGTGAGACTCTGCCAACTTCTTTATGCTATTAAATACACACAAAATGTACACGTCAAAGGAAGAGAGGATAATTTACTATACACACCCACCTTCACATCTTACCCTTTTACCATCACTCTCACTTAGCACCATCAAATCAAAACACACTTCACACCCGATATCTGAGTACTTGCAGACTAATCGATCTCTCTGGTTTTGCTCTTTTTCCCAACCTAGTGAAAACCTTTTTTCCTTTGTGTTGGCAGTATGCTACTTTGTACTTGACACTTTAAATGAATGACAGCTAAATGAATATTAAACATGTATGGCTTTTCAAATTTTAACTGTGCTCTCCCATCCTCTCCATAAATCTTTCCCCTACAAACGTAATGAACAAACAGTTGGCCAAACCCCAACCAAAACCATTCCTGTTAACCCTAAGGAACACCTAGGGCTCTATCTGAGATTCTACAAAAGTTTTATGCACTAAGATTACTTTCCAGAAACCAAAAACCTCCAGATGGTTTCTAGGCCAGAGAAGTCTTGAAACCCAGAAGGGCCAGCCTCTCCAAGTACATCAATTAGTTCCATTTCCTATTCCATATTATCGATACCCCTTCCCAACAGGAAAAAGTTAGAATGGGTAGAGCACAAAATATCCCCTAAAGACTGGGAGAAGGATCAAAGGAGAAGGAGTTATAATAGAGAAGATTGTATTTAACAAATGAGTATGACTACTGAATCATTATATTGATATTTCTTTTAATCTCCAGTGTCTTGGAGCAGCTAGAAGGAAAAACCTGAAATTGTAGAACTATAACCCATACCAAACTCTGAAATCTGTTCTGTAACTACTTGTTACAATGAATTTTGAAATTTATTGCATTGTTGTGTATATGTTATACTTCACAATAAAAAAGGTTTAAAAAAATGGACAGAATAGATGCTAAATAATGAACTAATATTACTTAGTTTTGCCAACTTCATAAGATAAGACCAAAGATCTGATAATTAATAAATTACATTATAAATTAAAAATTAAATACTTATATATATAAACTTAAGAGTGTTCTCTTGGAACTCTGGAAAGAAAGGACTTCCTATCAGGGGCTGAAGGAAAGAATGCATGAAAATGACTGCCAGATACAGAGGAAATTCAAACATTGATTTTGAAATGCAGAAAACAAGTGGCACATAAGGCATTTTCTTCAAAACTGATTAAAGCATCCAAATCAAAACAAAATACTCCAAGTAGCTACAGCACAGGAGTGAAAGAAGATACAGCCACAAATCTTGCCAACATTTGCCTTCTAACAAATTTAAGAATGTGTCTAATCTCAATTTTTTTTTGAACCAGTCTGTCTCAAGAAGATCAGTTGTCAGAAGGAATCAAATCAATATTATTTATTGCTGGCCTGAGACAGACGACAATTGACAACACCCTGGATGTATTAACTGTCCCACTTGTACATACTGGATTTGGGAAGACAAGAAGAGGAAACATAGTTCCTTCTGTAGCCAGGTCTCGAAGAAAGAGTCCACCCAATCGGACCAAAAGCAAGGAGGAATTTCTTTGAGGAAGAGATTCTGCTAAAAGTTTTACATCTAAAAAATAAATAAATAAATATGAGTTGATACTATGCCATGGTACCTAAAAATGTTCAAAAGTACTAGATATATTATTTTACAGAGGACTAATCAATATCATGAAGCATTTTTCCTTGAAATCAAAACTGTAATACTTTCAATTTATATGAATTTATAAGTAATTTAGAAGTTTCCCAAGTAGAATGAATTTTAAACTTTAAAGAACATTTTAAGCCCAACAATCGATGATTAAGGAATACAGAATGTTCAAATAAGGTTCATTGTAAAGATTCCTAGATTGTAAGCTCTTATCTTATTTATATGTATCTTATATATCTTATAATAGAACAGTCATATCTATTTCTGAGTTTTAACTGTTATTTCTAAATTCTGAGATGTTGTGCATTTTGTGCATAATTTGGTAGCTCCCTGGGACACTGGGTATCTGTGTGAGACTCAGAGTTAAAGTTCTGCAGCTCTAAAAGTCAGCATTACTCCATACAACTGTTAAAGAAAGTGAAATAGAGATCAGACTTCAATCAGAGATATGAATGAAATGGACCTGGTTAGGACGAAGGTAAACCAGAATGCAGGGCAAAGGATGATAACGTCTATATTTTAAAACTTCAAGTTAAAATGGCCATTGCCCAGCTGTCCCTGAGACCAAAGGAAGAGATGTTTATTTAGTCTAAAATTTAAATTTTCTATCTAATTTAACCTTGTCTGATCAGTTTATTTAAACAATCTAATTACATGGAACCTAGAATACAGAATGAGATCTTTTTATTCTGTACAGGTTAATGTAATACCTGGATTACCCGGATACATTTCAGAGTACTATTGGCAGAAAATAAAAAAATACTTGCAAACTACTCTAGAGGGATTAGGGGAAAATGTGGAACTATTAAACTTCTCCACCTGGAAAATTCCTGATATTCTCTCAAGCATTACAGATTCCCAATTTAACGAGCCAAGCCCACAATCTTGAGGCTTGCCCTTATTAAACTTACTTCTACAATGGTGAAGTAAGGCATGCTTGTAATTATGCCTAAGAGGTAACCCCAGTGAGCCTCTTTTGTTGCTCAGATTGTAGCCTCTCTCTCTCTCTGTCTCTCTAAATCAACCTCTGCAAATAAACTCACTACCCTTCTGCTATATGGGACATTACTTCCAGGGGTGTTGAGTCTTCCTGGCAATGTGAGACATACTGGCCCTAACATCATGGGACAATGCCTTCTTGACCAAAAGGGGAAATTGAAATGAAACAAAATAGGTTTCAGTGGCTAAGAGATTTCAAATAGATTCAAAAGGTCATTCAGGAAGTTATGCTGATGCAAACATCAACCAGATATTGCAAATTCCCACAGGATGTCGAGCCCCCTCAACAGTACTCCTGAAAACCCTACAGAATACCCTGGGCTCTATCTAAGACACTATAAAAGCTTTACTTTTATTTTTTTTTTTTTACTTATATTTTTTCAGAAACTTAAGGCCTCCAGATTGTTCCTATGCCTGATAAGCCCTGAAACCAAGAAGTACCAGCCTCTCCAAGAACATCATCTAGTTTCCTTTATCTATCCCATAAAGTCGACACCCCTTTCCAGCACAAAGAAGTTAAAATGGTCCTTGTCCAGATACCCCTGAAGATCAACAAGAATGTTCAATTGGGAGGGAAGAGCTGAAACCAAGAAGTTAAAACATGGGAATACATAACACTATGAATCTTGTGGTGGACAATGACTGTGATTAATTGTACAAATATAAAAAATTTCTTTTGTGAAATAGAATGAATGTACAACACTATCACAAGGAGTTAATAATAGAGGGCTATATGGGTGAAATGTACCTATTGCAAACCAGGGACTATAGTGAACAGCAGTATCTTAATATTTTTTCATCAGCCGTAACAAATGTACTACACCAATGCTAAGGGTCAATAATGGGGGGAGCTGTAAGAGGTTTAGGATGTTTTGGGTTTTTTTATTTTTATTTTTATTTCTTTCTGAAGTAATGAAAATGTTTTAAACTTGATCACAGTGATGAACACATAACTATGTGATGATATTTTGATTGTATACATCAGATGGATTGTATGATGTATGAATATCTCAATAAAATTTCATTAAAAAAAATTAAGCCCAAGCAATCTGCTAGTTCACATTAAGTTTATAACAACGCAGTCCTCAAAGATTATAAAGCAAAAAGGTAAAACAACTTTTTTTTATTTGTCTTCTTAAACTGCTGAAGAATCTCACATAAGTAACTGATTTATGAGCTGAAATAAAAATGTGAGCTCTCATAAACAACATGCAGGTATTTATTTATACACCTTTCATTCAAAAGACACAAAAAAAGAGTCAAGTAAAATAGCACATAAATCAGTAGCACATAACTCTTTGGGGGCAGTACCTGAAAACTCGAGCTGCATGAAAGCACTTTCCTTCATTTGAGGCATTCCTTGTTCCTTGTGTAACAGAGTGACGGTACCACGCTGCAATTGCAAATTCAGCTTGGCAAAGACATGATCTCGTTTTGTATATGTGTTCATACAAGAGGCATCTGCAGTGGGATCAAAAAACTCCTCGGTGCCTAAATGGTAAGGGAAAAAAAAATTTTTTTAAAAATATGCAAAAAAATAAAAGTACAACCAGGCACACCGATTACAATTATGATGACATCATTTCGTTTTCCTTTTTTTCAGGAAGAACTCCAAAGTCATGGGTGACAGCATCATTTGCTAATGTAAAATGGCTCCAATTGTTTTGTGGGCTCTTATCAACTTGTTATCAAACCAGGGAGAAGTTAAGATTCATGGTGAAGTACAGTATAAAGCAGCACTGTCCAATATGGTCAAATGCTCTGTATCTGCACTGTCCAGCACCCAGCAGCCATTAACCATGTGTGGCAGCTGAGCACTTGAAATGTGGTCATGTGGCTGGTGCAACCAAGGAAGAAAATTTTTAATTTTATTTAATTTTAATTAATTTAAATTTAAATAACAACTTGTGGCTGTGGTTACCACACTGGGCAGTGCAAGTCTAAAGAATAACTGGACTGGTATTCAAGCTTTAGAGTTTAAAATTTTTGAACTTGCTCAAATTTAGTTCCTTTAGGATAGTTGCCACTCCAATCTATCTAAAACTGCACCAATATTCATATTTAGTAATGGAGTTGCAAACATTATCTCTCAAAATATTTCCTCTCTCGGCCTCTCACTCCCTATGAATATAATCAAACTGTTTTCCAAACAGCAATTTTTTTTTTAATACCATTGGCCTTTACACAAGTAACAGACCAATTTTCATTTACTAAGTGTCTCTCTTTAGTACAACCAAGGGGGAGAAGTGAAGGCCAGCTCCCACTTACCCAGGATCTCTTCTGGAAGCCACTGTTCCTGCTGCTCTGCTGACAGCCCCTCAACTGGTTTCCCTTCAGGGGTTTGCTGCCCATACCAGCCACCCCACCCAGGAAACCAAGACTGAAGATACTGTAGCATCCCACTGCCTCCACTGCTGTCTGGGTGTCCAGGAGAGTCTCCTGGACAGTCAAATTGAGGTTCTCGTAGACTCTGTGTCAACCGAAAAATGAACTAATATGAATATTCAAAGACAGAAAGAAGCTGTGATATGTCACTCATTGTCATCTATCCCACAGAGAAACACAGGCACATCAAGACGGCAGCATGCACAATATTCTGGGACTGAACCAATCTTCCTAGAGAAGATTCCTTACCTCTGCCAGTTCCTCTTGTTTATGAAATCGTTCATGAACCAGTTCACGCAAAATCTTCAATTCCTCAAAGCTCTGTTCCTCTTCAATCCGACACATTTCCTCCTATTTGGGTGAAAACAAAAACAAACAAAGAAAAAAAAAGATGTTACCACTCCAGAGACTGAACACCCTCACAAATCACCACAAGTACAGTGAAGGAGTCTATCTAAGCCACCAACATTTTCAATTTAGGTCAAGAAACAATTAAGATTAATGGTTAATTCCCAAATTGACAACTATGCTTCTGGTTTAAGTAGCTTTTGCAAATAATCTGGTAGATTCTACTTGATCTAAAAAGCATCACTAGCAAGTTTCATGGTACTAGAACTAATGGTAAATACAGAGGGAGCAAAGAACAGTACTTAATTTTAAATGAGTGTGCTGGTTTGAAAGGAAGTATGCCCCCTAAGAAAAGCCATGTTTTGATATAAACCCCATTTCATAAAAGTAGAATAATCTTTATTCAAATACTGTATATTTGAAACTGTGATGAGATCATCTCCCTGGTTGTTGATGTGATCTAGTCAAGAATGGCTGTTAAACTGGATTAGGGGATGACATGTCTCCACCCATTTGAGTGGGTCTTGATTGGTTTACTGTAGTCCTATAAAAGAGGAAACATTTTGAAGAAAGAGATTCAGAGAGAGCAACACTACGAAGCAGAGAGTACACCAGCCAGTGACCTTTGGAGATGAAGAAGGAAGACGCCTCTTGGGGAGCTTCATGAAACCGGAAGCCAGGAGAGAAAGCTAGAAGATGACGCTGTATTTGCCATGTGCCCTTGAAGCTGAGAGAGAAGCCCTGTGTTCACCATGTGCCTTCTCACTTGAGAGAGAAACCCTGAACTTCATCGGCCTTCTTGAACCAAGGTATCTTTTCCTGAATGCCTTTGATTGGACATTTCCTCGCCCTTAGAATTGTAAACTAGCAACTCATTAAATTTCCCTGGTTAAAAGCCATTCGGTTTCTGGTATATTGCATTCTGGCAGCTAGCAAACTAGAACAATGAGTAACTGACAGGTATGAGCTACTATAACAGTCGAATTTTGTCCAGCACTGACAGAGTTTACAAAGTACTTTTCATTACCTCAAATTAAGTAACCTAATTTTCATTTTTCCCACTTCCAAATGGCCAAAGTTTACAAAATAAGTTTGTAGGCTACTAGCCACTTTGTTTCACACAGGACATTAGCAAGGACATGGTCATTATTATCTTGCTTCATGCTAGCAAATGAAGAATGCTAGCCAGAACAATAGAAAAAAAGAACAATGTTAACTAAATACATGCAAAGATTAAAAAAAAAAAAAAAAAAAGTAGGAACTTGCTATCCCAGAGTGTTTCTTTTTATCCTAACATTAAGGACAAGAAGATTATATGTGCATACTTCCTCACCTCCGTTATCATGTAGGTTTTCTCTCCATCAATCTCTCTTTCTCTCTCCATATATATGTATATATCCCTGCCTATGCCTTTAGGAAAATCAGCTGAAGCAAAATATGTGGCTTACTCCATTATTTTTATAAAGCTCCCATTTCAGTACCCATGCCTGACAGCAATGATGAGAGCATTAACAAAAGGAATAAGGCTCCAGGGTGCCTGCAGGAGACAACACTTAGAGATTCAGCATTGTTACTGGTCACCACGCAGTGCTAAAGGGAAAATAACTTTTGCTTGGGAGGGTCTGATTTTTTTCCTAGAATCATAACACTAAAGAAATGGTTAAAACCTGAGCCAAAGTAGTGAAGACAGTCTAAATTGCTTTTGCAAAAACTGATGTTCACAAAACCAGAACAAATCAAGGAGCAAAGCAATCTCTTTTTTTTTTTTCCTACGTGGTAACGGGCTGACTAGAGCAGGGTGTGGCCCCAGGACTAGGCCCCAGGAACAGTGGTTCTAAATGTCTCTAGGATGAGCTGGCCCTCACCTATTTCATGCCCTTTGCCTCGTCACTCCCTCCAAAATAATCCAACCTCAATCAAGTTCACTGGGATTAGGAAATTTAAGCCAAAATCTACAGAGATTAGTCAGACTTTGGAGGAAGAGAATTGTGAGAAGGATCTAGCTTTGAAGAGATATAGGAGACTACGGGCAAAGTCTCTCTGGGGCCCTGCACAGAGGGCTAGGAAGGGAGGGTGTGGGCACAAAAATGTGGAGGACCACAACTGTCCTTTCCTCCTCCTACCCGCAGCCAGGTTCTCCTTAGGCAGCAGAGGGTGGAGGGCACCTCTGGCCAAGGTGAGACTCGTGGCCTTCCAAGAAGCTCGGACCCTGGCAAGACCAACTCTGTTTAGTAAAATGATGATCTCTTACCAAAGGATTTTACTTTGTCACAGGTTTCATTTGCTTCAGCCTTTAAGAGAACAACCTTATCCACTAAATGAACATTAGAAGATCAGAAAGGGAACACAATGTGCACAGTCACTATCACCAACCGGAAGCCCCCACTCTGAAACTACTGCTCAGGTCCGGCCCACTCACCTTGTCATCTACGGACAGCAAGCTTCCTTTCAACTTGTGGAAATATTTATCAGTGTAAGACACGGCATCACGGGCACGGTGCAACAAAAAGTCCCAAGTACAGCGTTTCCTCTGTTCTCTGATTGCATACAAGTTAGCATTCAAAGCAAAATACCACCATTCTCGGCAGCTGAAATATTGCATAACAATGTAATTACTTCTTACAATAAAAGCAAATAAAAGGGTATTAATCCAGGACGATTCATAAAATACCCAACTTCTTTTTTGAGACATCTTTTCTCTTGTTAGTCATCAGTTTATGCCTCAGGGATAAAAGCTCATTTTAATATTAGGCTAAACCTAAGATATAGGGAAAATCGATCTGCTGCAAAAAAAAAAAAAACATCAAATAGTAGATCCTCAATTTATGTATCAATGATAACATAGTATTCACTAGGTTTGAATTATCTGCAATATAAGTCTCATCCACTAACACAGAAATCAAGTGGTGATTGTAAGGTGGATCTCATCTTAAGATAGTTACCAAGGATTCGACTACTGAAGATTTTAAATGGAATACTCCCAAGAAAAGACATGGAAATCACAGGATCTAAAAGGTTTTAATTTAAAGGACTGGTCAAGTTCATCACTGTAATGTGAAAAGAAAATTTATTTCTGCTATGAAAGTTAAAAAGCTTACTATATAAAAAGTCAACCAAAATAATCATGGATAAAAGACATAGGAAAGTAAGTTCAAAGAATATTGCAGTCTTAATACCACAAGCCAGATGCCACACGGGCAATCTAATTACTAAATGAGGTGGAGAAGGTATTCTAAATTCCTCTACACTCCATCTAAGAATAAATCTGCAACCCCAAATACATATGCAATAAGAACAGCAACTGTAATAAAAACAACAGGAATGGCATTTTAAGGGCCAGAAAGGTCAACTGTACTTTTATCTCAAACCATGTGAAAAGATGGTAAGGCATATTTCTGATTTTTGTGCAAAAAAGAGACCACATTCTAAAATGTATTTCATATACAATATTTAATCTAAAACCCTTACTTCTCAGATACTGCCACTTTTGGTTTCCATTTTCGGAATTTCGTCTGCCTCTCCTTTCGTTCCAGTTCCTTGAGGAATTCCATGATTTGTCGGTATTGTAGCTTTTTATTAGAGATTAAGAGATACTACGTTAGAACTGATTTGTTTCTTTCACTCAGACACATATCTAACAAGAACAATTCATATTAGTCAAGCCACTGACAAGAAATCTAGCACAAACTGAAGGACCAAACTATCAGCACCAATGCCGTTTCTCTCTGAACAGAGAGTTAAGTATATTTTCTGCATCTCTTATATCCTTTGCTCAGTACCTAAAAACATCAACTCGAAACTGAGATCCACTTAATTCAGTCATATGACAGTGGTTTTTGTACCTAACACAACTTTAGTACAGAGGGAATTGGTCTCACATACACTTTCTTCTGTACTAAAAACACTCTGAAATACAATGCCTGCACGCCCCAGTTACAAACCTTGCAAGTGAGAATATCAACCACTGGGAGGAAGGAGTGTACCTGAGAGAGTTTCAAGGGAATGGTCTCCAGCTGAATGTCACATTCAATACGGGGAGTGTGCCGAGACCGCAGAGGTTCTTTGGCACAGTTTCTCTTCAAAAGCGCAGACGCACACACGGGCTCCAAGATGTAGTGGTGATCACGGCTCTCCATGCTCTTGCCCATCGCCTCCTGAGGACCACAAGAAATCTGCTCTGTTCAGACTAGTTTGCTTTCTGGTAGTAACTTTTGTTTAATGGTAGGGTTTTATGACAGAAACAGTCGAGCTAAGCTATACACTGTAGAATTACAGCAAATTTTTATGGGGTCAAGTTGTCTGTTGGCATTTGTGCCGGTTTAAATTTGTTGTGTACCCCAGAAAAGCCACGTCCTTTAATCCTCATTCACTATTGTGGGTGGGATCTTTTTTATTGTTTCCATGGAGATGTGACCCATCCAATTGTGGCTGGTAACTTTTGATTCGATGGTTTCCATGGAGATGTGTCTGTACCCATCCAAGGTGGGGTTGCTTACTGGAGTCCTTTAAGAGGGAACCATTTCTTCACTCTTACGCAAGCTTCAGTTAGACATTGCTATCTATCATAACTTGCCAATACCCAACCAAGACCATTCCAGCCAATCCTAAAGAACACCTAGGGCAATATATAAGATTATACAAAGGTTCCATACACTAGGGTAACTTTCTAAAAACCTACAACCTCCAGATGGGTCCCTGGAACCCAGGGGACAGTCTCTCCAGAATTTCAGCTAGTTTCATCTCCCTACCCCACATTACTGACAGCCTCTTTCAACATGAAAAAGTTAGAATGGTTTGGTTCCTAGACCATATACCTTCCAGAAAAAAAAAAAAAAATTCGAATGGGCATAGCCCAAATACCCCTAAAGAATAGGAGAGAGACAAAAGGTGATGGTAGAGTTATACAGAGAAGGTAGGGTTTAACAAGTGAGCATGACTACTGAATCATTACATTGCGATCTCTTTTAGTCTCCAGTATCTCAGAGCAGCTAGAAATAAATACCTAAAATTGTGGAATTGTAACCCATACCAAACTCTGAAATCTGTTCTACAACTAAGTGTTGTGCTGTGCTTTGAAATTTATTGCTTTTTTGTATACGTTATTTTTCACAAAAAAGAAAAAAAAAGTCGATTGTGATGATAGAAATTTATTCATTCCTTCTAGCCTCCTATGTTCTGGGGCAGCTAGAAAGAAACATTTGAGATGATGGTATGGAGCCCATGACAAACTCTGTTATCTGTCTTGTAACTACTTATTGAAGAGTGCTTTGAAACTTTTGTTTTTTTTCTTTCTTTGCTTTGTATATATGTTTTATAATATGATAAAATTTTAAAAAAGAGGGAACCATTTTAGAAAAAGCTTTAGAGCCAACAGGACAGATGCAGCCCTCTTCACTTTCTCTTCCCAGTGAAGAGAAAGCCAGCAGATCTTGCAATGTGCCTTTCTAGCTAAAAGAAACCCTAAACATCATTGGCCTTCTTGAACCAAAGTATCTTTCCCTGGATGCCTTAAACAGGACATTTTCATGGCCTTAGAACTATAAACTTGCAATTTAATTAATTCTCCTTTTAAAAAAGCCACTCTGATTCTGGTATATTGCATTCTGGCAGCTTGCAGACTAGAATAGTATTTTATCTAATATACAGTATAGTATATCAGAATCCAAAAACAGTTAAAAATTGTATAAAACTGTCCAGGGAATAGTATAAAACCAGGGAATCAAAAACTCTCTAGTTTCTTGTTTTTGATTTTTTAATTCTTAATAGATAACACATTCACATGGTTAAAATTCCAAAGGCAAAAAAGTTGAAATGCTTCCTTCCTATGCCCATCGCCTAGTCATAGTCAACCTCTGGAGGCACTGAAGATACCTCTGTATCCCCCTAGAGGTGTTCTGTGCATACTCAGGCAAAGCCATAATTTCCTAAGATTTTTCCACCATTCTCACACAAATGTTTCCTATGCTACTTTGCCTTTGTTTTTTAAACTAATAATGTATCTTAGAGACTATTACATATCCAGATTTAAAGATCTCTGTCTTTTTTTTATAGAGCTGCATACTATTCCATTGTACGGAGACATGGTATTTATTTATAGAAATGAGCAAAAAAAATCTCTACACCAATATGCAAGCCAAACCAAATATTTCATAAAAAAGATTACTTCAAATTTTCTTATCCTTCACAAAGAGTAATACCTTATATCTCATGCCATATAATGACCTTCTAAGTATTTCTTTAAGGAATGCCACAGCCTAATTAACACCACTGAAGGTGAAGTTTTAATATAAATGTAAACAAAAAGCAAGCTCTTCTTTAAGAATCAGATCTACTTCTTTATTCATTTAAAATCTGGATACCTGATGCCTAGTGGCTAAGGGAACAGATAGCTGTAACACATCAGACACATTCAAGTGGAGCATGACACAGTCACCTAAAGCAATACTGCATGGACAAACAACAACATGACAATCTTAAAAGCACAGCTTCAAGTGAAAAAAGAAACAAAAGAAATCTTTAACACACTATAAATTTTAAAAAGACATAAAACAAAACATTGTAGATTGCTCAAAGCTAAACATATCAAGTACCTCAAACAAGCACAACAGGAAGTAGATGCCTGTGGTGAGAGGGAGTGGGAGTAGGGGAAATGGGAATCAGGAACACAGAAACTAAAAACGTACACGGCAGGGATCCTACACCAAACCATTTCACTGCTGTGCTGCAGTAAAGTTCTCTACAAAATCATACCTGTAATTCCATCTGAGGCAAATCTCCCAATAAAGTACAATCGACATCCCAATAGATGCTAAACTCAGCCACATCTAATTGTTTTTTTCTCATTAATTTCTGTACCTGAGGTAAGAAAGACAGGAAAGAAAACAGAATGACTCTTTATTTACTAACATATTCATTCAACAATCATTTGTGAAGAATCACATATCAGGCACTTTGCAAAGTGCTAAAGATACAAAACTGAGTTAAAATATAGTTTTGCTCTTACAGAGTTCAAAACCTAGGTTACAGGGTACAAACATGCAACCAAATAATTTTAATTAAACAGAGGGAAGTAGGGAGAGAACATATAAAATGCTATGAGCACCCAACTCTGCAAGCAAAATCATTACTCTTCCCAATATGTGGGACATGACATCCAGGGGTAAAAGTCTCCCTGGCAACATGGGACATGACTCCCAGGGATAAGCCTGGCCCTGGCACTGTGGACACCTTCCTGACCAAAAGGGGGAAAAGAAATGTAACAAAATAAGGTATCAGGGTGGGCCACGGTGGCTCAGTGGCAGAGTTCTCGCTTGCCATGCCAGAGGACGTGGGTTTGATTATCGGTGCTTGCCCATGCAAAAAAATCAATCAATAAGTAAGGTATCAGTGGCTAAGAGAGTTCAAATAGAGTCTAGAGGCTACCCTGTAGGCTACTCTTATACAAGCTTTAGCTAGATAGTACTAATTACCACACTTTGCCAAACCCCAACCAAAACCATTCCTGTTAACCCTAAAGAACACCCAGGACTCGATCTGAGATTCTACAAAAATTTCATGTACTAAGATTATTTTCCAGAAACCTACAATCTCCAGATGAGTTTCAAGACTAGATTAGTCCTGAAACTCACAGGGGCCAGCCTCTCCAAGAACATCAACTAGTCCCACCTCCACGCCCAAATTATCGATACTCCTTTCCAACAGGAAAAAGAAAGGGCAGAGCCCAAATACCTCTAAAGCTTGGGAGAAGGATCAAAGGAGAAGGAGGAGTTATAATAGAGAAGATAGGATTTAACAAATGAGTAGGACTGCTGAATCATTATACTGATATTTCTTTTCATCTCAGTGTCTTAGAACAGCTAAGGGAAAAATCTAAAATTGTGGAATAATAACCCACACCAAACTCTGAAATCTGTTCTATAACTACTTGTTAAAATGTACTTCGAAATTTATTGCTTTTTTGTATATGTTATATTTCATAATAAAAACAAAAAATAAAAAAACATGCTATGATCAAACACAGAAGATGCCAGGTAAAAAGAAGTGTAAATTTCAGGCAAAGATTGGGGTTGGAGGAAAGGATTGGGATACATTCCAAAGAATAGCAGAGTTGATAATTTAAAAAGCCTAGGGAATAGTGAATATATGTGTGCAATTGGACACTATGTGTGTCGCGTGGGAGGATTATTATTGGCACAAGTGACGCATACGGATTTGGAGTGGGGAGTTAGTTAAGCATTGAGAAAAGCAGCTTATAATGTTACTAAGAAAAGGAACTGCATGCAAACCAAGGAATTTAGACTTCATACTTTAAGGTACATGGAACCATTAATGGCTTCGATATGTAAAAACACATGTATGTGTTTTAGAAACTTTTGGCAACAGGGAAAAGCCAAGCTTCCTCATGGGTGTGCCAGAGAAAATGAGTGTGTCAAAATAATGATCAAGTTTATAGTATCAAGTTGCATTCTGGAAATATTTGGTAACTGTGGGCTGGTCACCTCTAGTACTAACGCAGCCACATTCATTTGCCCCAGTGTGCTACACAAATACTATATTTTTTCTATGTGTATCATGATGTGGAATATGTGTGGAAGCACTGGTATAGAATGAATGAGAAGAGCCACGGATGGGAGCAAGGATTTCACAGAGCAGGATACTGCATTAGTCTGGACTAGACAAGTCAACAGGGTCTTGAAATAAGGTAGCTGTGGTAATAGTTTGGGTAATCAATGATTATGGAGTAGTTTTCAGCGAGATATTGCAAATTGCCATAGTATGTCAAGCCCCAACCAACAGTATTCCTGAAAATCTTAGAAAATACCCTGGGCTCTAACAAAGACTGCATAAAAGTTTTTCTTAGTAAGTTTATTTTCTCAGAAACCTAAGGCCTCCAGATTGTTCCTGTTAGATAAGCCCTGAAGCCCAGAGGTATCAGTCTCTCCAAAAACATCAACTAGTTTCATTCCTCTACCCCACAAGGTCAACACCCCTTTCTAGTGTGAAGAAGTTAAAAGGTCATTGCCCAGATATCCCTGAAGATTGAGAGAATGATTAAATGAGAGGGAGGAGGTATAACTGAGAAATTAGGTTCTAACAAATGATTATGACAACTGACTCATTATATATCTCTCTTTAGTTTCTAGAATAGCTAGAAGGAAATACCTGAAATCGCTGAACCTTGATCTTTGACAATGATTGTATAACTATATGGCTTTTATAGTTATATAGAGTAACCATGTGATTGTAAAAACTTTGTGACTAATACTCCCTTTATCCAGTGTATGGATAGATGAGTAATAAAATAAAAACATGAAAAATAATAATAATGGGGGAGGATAAGGGGTATGGGATGTTTTGGATGTTCTTTTTTAACTTCTTTTTTTAGAGTAAGGAAAATGTTCTGAAATTAATTGTGGTGATGAATACACAACTATGTGATGATACTATAAGCCACTGTATATTTTATGGATTATATGGTATGTGAATATATCACAATAAAATTGCATTAAAAAAAAAGATAGGGTGGTACAATGATGGCTCAGTGGCAGAATTCTCACCTGCCATGCCTGAGACCTGGGTTGGATTCTCAGTGCCTATTCATGCAAAAAAAAAAAAAAAAGCTGCAGTAAGGATGGATCCATATTTGAAACATTCTTCAGGAATAACTCACAAGACATTCTTAATAAGTACAAGGGTACAAGGTTTCTGTTTAGGGTGATGGAAATTTTTGGTAATGGATGGTGGTAATGTTAGCACAACATTGTGACTGTAATTCATAACAGAAATGTATATTTGAAAGAGGTTAAACGCGAACTTTATGTTGTATGTATGTTACCATAATAAAAGTTTTAAAAGGGTGGGCAACGGTGGCTCAGTGGCAGAGTTCTCACCTGCCATGCTGGAAACCCAGGTTCAAGTCCTAGTGCCTGCCCCTGTCAAAAATTTTTTTAAAGAAAACACAGAACTGTACAATACAAAGACTGAATGCTAACGTAAACTATGTACTTTAGCTAATAATGTAATTTTAATAATACCGGTTCATCATTTGTAACAAATGTATCATGCTAATGCAAAATGGTAACAATAGGAAAACTGTGTGGGATGTGGAGCGCCCTATGAGAACTCTGTACTTCCTGCGTGATTTTTCTGTAAACCTACAAGTGCTCTAAAAAACAAAATCTATCAATAATTAAAAAAAACAAACAAACACATGTTCTGCTCAAGGGATGGCAAACTTCTTCTATAAAGGGCCAGAGAGTAAACACTTTAGGCTTTACAGGCTGCACAGTCTCTGCTGACCCAGCTCTGCAGCTACAGCACCTAAGCAAATGAGCACAGCTGCGATCCAATAAACCTTTATTTTCAAAAATAAGTGAGGGATTGAGAAAACCTTCCCGACCAAATGGGGGAAGAGTGAAATGAGACAAAGTGTCAATGGCTGAGAGATTCCAAACAGACTCGAGAGGTTATCCTGGAGGTTATTCTTATGCACCAAGTAGATATCATCTTGTTATTCAAGATGTAATGGACAGGCTGGAGGGAACTGCCTGAAAATGTAGAGCTGTGGTCCAGTAGCCACGTTTCTTGATGATGACTGTATAATGATATAGCTTTCACAATGTGACTGTGTGATTGTGAAAACCTTGTGTCTGATGCTCCTTTTATCTACCTTGTCAACAAAGGAGTAGAACATATGGAATAAAAATAAATAATAGGGGGAACAAATGTTAAAATAAATTTGGTTTGAAATGTTAGTGATCAATGAAAGTGAGGGGTAAGGGGTATGGTATATATAATTTTTTTTTCTGTTTTTGTTTTATTTCTTTTTCTGTTGTCTTTTTATTTCTTTTTCTGAATTGATGCAAATGTTCTAAGAAATGATCATGATGGTGAATATGCAACTATGTGATGATATTGTGAATTACTGATTATATATATGTAGAACAGAATGATCATAAAAAAATAAATAAAAATAAAAAATAGGTGAGGGGCCAGAATTGGTCTACAAGACAGTCTGCCAACCCCTGCTCTAAAGCTGGTCCACTTGGGTTCAAGACCTGGCTCTACCCTCACTTCATCTCTATGCATTCTCATTTGTAAAATGAAGATAACAGTGGTGGTAAAAATTAAATGAGGAAAAATAAATTAAATCATGTAAAGCACCAAGAATAGTGCCTGAGATGTTAATTTTTGTTTAAGTGCTACCATCCAGTAACATGCTAGGGAATAATGGAAAAGACTTGGTTTCAGGGGGCAAAATGGACAGATGGAATATAATGGGATCATTTCAGTTATGAGAAGCCGAAAGTATCATAGAGGTACACCAAACATAGTTTAAAAACCATGAATATGAAGGTCAGAAAAGAGATGGAGAACAGAACTCAAGATCTGGAGACCAACAGCAAGCATTCTCAGGTGGTTGGTGAAGCTGTGAAAGAGAGAGCTTTTACCCACACCCAGGGTAGTAAGAAGAAAGTCAAAGACGAAATCCTGTTTCTCAATTTCTCTATGTATAAATGAAAGAACTGAGCCAACATTTAATGGATAAGTGGCCTAACTAGAGGTCAGAGAAAATTAACTGCTTCCCTATTTCAGCAAACTGGATGTGTAGCATATAGACAAGACATACACACCCACCACAGAAGGTGATGTGAAAGAATGCAATCTCACATACGCAAAGATGACAAAAGGCAGAACCCCAAATTCCCTAGACCCACTGCTTTCCTACTGGCTGGAAGTCATATTTCTTACTCACAGGCTCATTCACAGCATTTTGCATGGACACATTCTTAATGCAGATGCCAAATGCAAAAGGATGGGAAGGATTGGTAATACCATCTTCAAAGCGCAAATGGACATCTTGAATTTTTAACTGCAAAGAGGGAGAAAAAAGAAAAAACACATTTAAATGACTATTGCAGGTTGAACACTAAAGGGAGGGGTCAAACTGCCCCTGAGCCCCTAAAGTAAACCACAGCATGTATTTTATACAAATGCTTACGTCACATATATATGCAAAACTTCTTTAAAAAGTTATAATCACAAACTATATATGAATGATGTTTCTCTGCAATTAATGCTATATCAAAAAGAGAGCTTCAATACTTTCATGAAATCCTTTCAGAAGTTAACTTAAAGAAACACTTAAAGTAATCCTGTCATTTGCAGATAACTGATCCTCCCTCTCTTGTGATATACTAATCTTATTTCTATGACCCAGCACCTGGACCAGGAATACCAGAAGAGCATACAAACTTTGTATTTATTTATTTTCCCTTGCCTCTGTAGGCAGGCCACAGAAAAGGCACTCTGCACCAATGAATTAAAAAATAAGAATAGAAGTGAAATGACAATCAACAGAATGAGGGGAAATTTGTGTAAATCATACACCTGCTAAGGGACAAGTATCCAGAATATATAAAAAAGCTCTTACAATTCAACAATAAAAAGGCAAATAACCCAATTTTTAAATTGACAAAGAATTTGGATATATATTTCTTCAAATGAGATATGCAAATGTCCAACAAGTACATGAAAAGATATTCAACATCACTAGCCATTAGGGAATGCAAATCAAAACTACGAGATACTACTTCATATCCAGCAGAATCGCTAGAATCAAAAAGATGGCTAATAAATGTTGGTGAGGAATTGGAACCTTCATTTGTTAAATTGTGCAGCCATTTTAACAAACAGTTTAGCAGTTCCTCAAAATGAAAACACAGAGTCACCATATAACCTAACAATTCTACTCCAAGAGAATTGAAAACAAATGTCCACACAAAACCTTATATACAAATGTTCATAACAGCATTATTCATAATACAAAAAGTGGAAACAACCCAAATGTCCATCAAAAGATGAATGGGTAAATACAATGTGGTATATCCATATAATAAAATATTATTCTGAAATAAAAAGGAACGAAGTAATGATCCATGCTACAATACAGATGAACCTTGAAAATATTATGTTAAGTGAAGGAAGGCAGACATATAAGACCATATATTATATGATTCCTTTCATATGAAATATCCAGAGTAGGCAAATCTAGAGAGACAAAGTAAATTAGCAGTTGCCAGGGGCTGAGAGGAGAGGGAAACAGAAGGTGACTATTAACTGGGTATGAGGTTTCTTTTTGGGGCGATGAAAATGTTCTGGAATTAAATAGTGGTTATCAGTGCACAATTCTGTGAAAATACTAAGTGCTACACTTTCTTAAAGGGTGATCTTTATCATACATGAATTACATCCCCATAAAGCCGATATTAAAAATAAAATTAAACTAATGAGGAACAAAAAATTCAAAAACAGCTGAAAGAAAAAACCCGCCAAACAGAATTCAAAGCAATCACCTCAAATGTACCAAGCTTTTTGCCAGAGTTATGAAATCAACAGTCTCCAACTTTTGGGGGAAGTGATATTCCTTGACCAGATCTGGTCTGTGTCACCTCGGCTTCGCAAGAAAACCATGGAGGTAACAATTATGGGCTAACTCTTAAGGCATTCAACGAAAATTAGCATGGATCCTGTTGGTGTATATCTGTTTTTTGAGGGTAAAACAAAATTGGAATTCAAGTGCAAAACGTAACCAACAGACCTAGCACTGTAACTCAAAAAATTGCCACTGAATACATCAGGAGAGATTAAATATCTTAGTGGGCAGTTCACAATTTAAGAGTCAACTAGAATTTATGTAGTCCAACCTCTTTCATTTTACAAAGTTGAGACTAGAGAGGTTAAGAGATTTGCCTTGAAACGATACGGTCAATAAGGCTTAGGCAACCTGGCTTTGAGGGAGGCACATCCTTCAGCAAGTGGGACTCCAACATTCAAAAGGAAAGTACAGTTCAGTGAAGTGGAAGTGAAATGAAACCTCCTACTCACACTAGCTGAAGCAAGAAGAACCTGTGTCTGACACAGAGACCAGGACTTGATTTTCAGGTTTTCCCTGTGGCACAGCCATAAAAGGGCACACCTGAGCCAGCCCTCTATACATCCTGTATCAGTTAAACCCATGAGAAATAAACGACAATGAAGTGAAACAAATTTAAGTCTGAGAAATCCCTTTCATGTCTATAAAAGCCAACAGAACTTACTTCAATATTCTCCACAATTCTTGTAACCACAGAGGCAGTAACCGAATACCAATAGGATTCCCCTTTCTGCTGGCGTTCATTCTAAAAGGGAAAGAGCCAGTGTTAGCAGAATCTAATGCCTTTGTCCCTTTACTGTGTGTCCGCATAACCACTCTCAGGCTAAAAGGATTTCTGCCTTGCCTTCCATTTTTCCTCCAGGGCCTCAAGTAGTGCTTTCTTGCGTTCTTTTTCCAACAGCTTCTCCTTTTCATCATAGAAATTCTGTATTTTTTCAGGGGCTCCAATTAAGTGAAGACTGGAGATGGAGATTACCCAAGGATCCACATGGGGGCGATAAAAGGGAATCTGAAGAGTGACTTTTCCAATCAAGCCTGGGGGAAGGAGAAGATTGGTAAATGCCTGTAAGCATGTTTTCTTCTTCTCGTTTTTCAGTATTTTTCTAGTTTTCTTTAAGAAGCATGTATTGAAGACAACTGTATAATTACATAGCTTTTAAAATGGACCGTGTGAATGTGAAAACCTTGGGTCTGATGCTCCAGGGTATGGACAGATGAAAATAAGGACAAAAAATAAATAAATAATAGGGGTATAAGAGGTGAAAAAAATTGGGGATATTGAAAATACTAGTGGTTAATGAGAGGGAAGGGTAAGGGGTATGGGATATATGAGTTTTTTTCTTTTATTTCCTTTTCTGAAGTGATGCAAATATTCTAAAAATGACCATGAATACACAATTATATAATAATATTGTGAGCCACTGACTGTGTACTTTGGATGGACTGTATGTATATGAAGATATCTCAATAAAAATATTTTTTTAAAAAGCAGAATGTATTACTTTAATCATTTATTTTTTAATTTAAGGAAACAGGCCACAGATCTTGCACATTTGAAACAAGGATTAGTAGACTGGGATCTATAAGAAGGAGGCATTATTAATTAGAAGTCAAAAAAAATTCAGTGACGCTTCAACACATCAAACATAATATCTTTACTCTAGAAACAATCTCTTCCCCGACTGAACTACATCTTAAACTTTCCTTGGTGTGTCTTTCCGCCCACAAGTCCTCAGGCACAAAACTCATTTTGAGTTAGTTATTAATTGGCTGGTTGACAAGCATTCACTGGGAATTATCAGACCTATAATATGTCCAATCTTGAACATACTCAGCACAAACTTAAGTGTATGTAACATTGCAGTGGCACCCTATCAACAAAGAAGTCTGATTTCTCAAGGAAAACCTGGGCTGAAGAGAAAGTGAGATGGCCTGGCAGAATCATGACACTTATTTCCTAAGTTCAACCATTTCTAGCCAGGCCTCTGAGGACATAAGCCTTCTTTAAAATCTAATAGTAAAAGAGAAGTCATCATCACTTCAGGAATATTGCAAAGTGGCCTACTAAGCCCCTAGAGATCCATACTGCCCAACTAACTCTCTCTCTGAAAGCAGCAAGTATTAACAGAACGCAATCATTATCCTCTAAGATCTAAAATTTAAGTGGGATTGATCTGTTATGTTTACAATAACAGAGTGCCATTAACAACAGCATTTTTAATGCCAGTACCAAGTGACAGGCTGTGTAGTCCAGTAACAAATTAAAACATTCTACAACAAACAAAAAAAAACTGATTTTGATTTTAGGTACAAAAATGAAACTAAAATGTATGTGTGATGGTTAATTTTATGTCAACTTGTATAGGTCATGGTATCCAGTTTTTTGATCTAATACTGACCTAGCTATCACTGTAGAGGTATTTTGTGGATGGGATTAGCATCCACAATCAACTGACACTGCTAAAGTAAAGGAGATTAGCACCCTTAGCAACGTGCGTGAGCCTCATCCAATCAGTCGGAGGTCTTAAAAAATAAGAACTGAGGGTTTCAAGAACCAGAAAGAGTTTGACCTCAAAACTCCAACCTCCACTCCTCTGACCTCCCTTACAAACTTCAACATCACTTCTTCCAGAACTTCCAGCCTTTAATCTGGATTTGCCAGAAATTGGACTTGCCAACAATGACAACTGCGTGAGCCAATTCCTTATACTATAAACACACACACAAACACACAAACACACAACTCTATTTTTCTGAAAAACACGAATACAGTAAGAAAATAAGATTTTATTTATATTTGATAAAATTTATAACTGCAACCATATACCAATTTTCACAATAATCAGCACAACTGTAATTCTAACCTAAATTAATTAGGGGGAATAAAAAATATTCTGATAGCTGTATGATAACATAATATAACTTCCACTATTTTTCACTTAATTTTTGCAGAACAAGCATTAAAATAATTGCAAAAACATTAGAAAACTTTAACAAGTTTTCCCAAGAGCTTCTCTTAATCCTTTGATGTTCAAATAATTCTTTCTGAAGTATCCATAGTGTCACCACCTTTGAGGATTTCTTTCAGATTCTAATTTGTCAGTGCCTTTGCTTTGCAACTTCCATTTACTTGAAGAAAGCTTAAATCTTTTGCAATATTTCTATTCTATTTAACCTAGCAACTGATTTGCATTTTATTATAATATAAGTACACCCAAAATAAGGAAAAGACTGACTGACACAGCAGGAAAGTATTGAATGATGAGCGGTATCTAACTAGGGACTCGTTTTATATATTAACAGCTCATTAGTGAATATTCTTATTATGACAATTCTTGTTTCCTCACCCGACCTAGTAACTGCAAAACTCCATAACATAACTGCTCATGTCTACTGAGTGTGCCAAGCACTGTTATGAAGAGTTTCAATACATTAACTCATATATTCCTTTCAACAATTCCATGATGAAGGTAATATTATTATTCCCCATTTTAAAGATGAGAGAAGAGACAGAGTGGTGAGGTAATCTGTCCAACAGCATACAGAAAATGGTAGAGCTAGAAAATAAAACCCAAGCAGAGCCCATATCTTACTCAACAGAATAAACTGTCTTTCAATAATATTTATAAATAAATTCTCTGAAAATAAGAGGCCCTTGTTATCTAGAGGAGGCTCTTACATTTGAACAAACCTAAGAATCACCCAAAGTGCTTACCAAAAATGCAAGTTCAATGACACCCCCATCAGAGATTGATTCAGTAGGCTGGGGGTCACCTGGCCTCCTACCACTACCCCACAGCCATGTTGATAGAAGTGGCCCAGAGACCACACTTTAAACTGATCTAAATTCTATCAATTCCCATCTTCCCTCTTCCTGATAAAACAAAGTCCTACTCAAGAGCTCTCAGTTTTCAGGTTCCAAGCAATTTAACACTCAAAACTGCCTCCCTTTCCTTTAACTCCACATACCAGCTTTGACTTCAAATGGTAATTCCAGTTCTTTCAAGGCATCTTCCTTTAAGGGCAAGTTTTCTAATTCAACAGCACCTAAAAAAGAAAAATAATATCATGTAATGTCAACAAATGCATTAGGTGCTTATTCTGTGCAAAGCATGGAAGACAAAAAGGAAAGTTCTACATCTCAAACCAGGCTATAACAGGCCATGGGTAGTTCTACCATGAGCCCATGTGCTACATACTCATTTCCTGACCACTGCACATGTAATGACGGCTAAAGCTTACTAGATGAGGAAGGGTTTTAGGCAGGGGTCTAAGTTTTTCGGTAAAGGACTAGATAGCATATATTTTAGACTTTATGATTTGTGCTTTTTCTTTTTTAACTCTCTAAATATGAAAAAAAATTCTTAGCTTGTACGTCAGATTTGGTCTACTGGCCAGTTTTGCAGACCCCCCTAGTCTGGTTAGTATTTACCAGAGGACCAACAACATCTGAATCACCTGGGATGAAGTACAGGCTCCTTGGTCCCACTCCCTCAGACCCATAAGTCAGAATTTCTGGGACTGAAATACAGGAATCTGTATTTCTTAACAAGCTCCTTCCCACCTCACCCATCAACTCCACCACCACCACCAAAATGTAGTGCACCCTAAGTTTGAGAGCACATAGTTTAGTTAAAATAAAATTTGTCATCAAAAGATTATGCTCTCTTCTGGAGAGACTATCTCTGCATGTTCTTGGCACCTCCATTTGCAGGTATAATAACCAACCAGGAAAGGGCAGACCATTGCTGAAGGCCCTTTTCAGACACAGCACTTAGGATTTTTAAACCCAAAAGTGCAAAATGTCTCTGAAGCAGTTTCGAAGGAATAAACTAGAGGATGTAGCTATATCTCTCTCTCTCTCCCAGCTATGGAAGTCATTCATTTTCAAGTATGTACTGAGCCCCTACTCTGAGCTGGACATTCTGCTGGCCACTGAGAAAACAGAAAGGTCAGGGTCCCGTCCTCAAAGAGTAGGGAGACAGTCATTGTCTTATATAACTGTTTATACAACACAAGACAATTTCTGAGTCACTTAAATATGTCTGAGATATACAATCTCAAGAACAAGGGATACAAACAACAACCATAGCAGCCATTAACTGTTAAGAGAACCCAAAAGAAAGCCAAGAAAGCCTTTTACTCCAAAGACAAAATAATGCAAAAAAAAAAAAAAAAACCCTTGCTTATTTTTCCCTTTAAATGACTGTTCAGGATTTGTGGGTTACTGGCTTCCAAGGAAATCTGCAAATCTAGCAATGTGGCAGAGAAAAATGCAGTCAACATATTTTTCAGACTTTTGTCAGAATAATTGTCCACAAAGGTCCCCACATATCTTAAGATTGAACAAAAAGAAAAATTAATAATCACAGAGAGCCCAGAAACAATGTTTCTTCCAAAAACATTCGGAAAGAAAATGATCACAAGCACTATAGGGAAAAAAGACCATGAAATATTATCCTCATTAGTTGAAACTGACAAGGGGTGGGGAAAGCACGTAGTTTCTTCTTTTGCACTTTGAACTGCTCCATTTTTTCATGCCCACATACATCACCAAGGGCAACAGATGAGGCCCTAGGTTTCCTTAGCCGCAATACAGCCCTGGAGAAGTGGAAGGATTATAGGCAGTCCAGAGCATGAAGCACAGAGAGCAAAAGAGAAGGGATAGAAAGGAGAGGAAATAGACAAGAAGAAACACAGCCTAAAGCAAGTCAAAAGCAAAGGAAGGAGGCAAAACAGCAGCCATGGTTCAAAACAGAAGGAGGGTGTTCTAGTTTGCTAGCTGCCAGAATGCAATATATCAGAAACGGAATGGCTTTTTAAAAGGGGAATTTAATAAGTTGCTAGTTTACGGTTCTAAGGCTGAGAAAATGTTCCAATTACAACAAGTCTATACAAATGTCCAATCAAAGGTATCCAGGGAAAGATACCTTGGTTCAAGAAGGCTGATGAAGTTCAGGGTTTCTCTCTCAAGTGAGAAGGCACATGGCAAACAGAGTTTCTCTCTCATCTGGAAAGGTAGATGGTGAACACAGTCAGGGTTCCTCTCTCAGCTGGAAAGGCACATGGCGAACACGGCATCATCTGCTAGGTTCTTCTCCTGGCTTCCTGTCTCATGAAGCTCCCCGGGAGACATTTTCCTTCTTCATCTCCAAAGATTGCTGGCTGGTGGACTCTGCTTCTCGTGGCTATTTCGTTCTGTTCTGCTCTCTCTGAATCGCTCTCTCTCTCTCCAAAATGTTTCCTCTTTTATAGGATTTCAGAAACTAATCAGGACCCACCCAAATGTGTGGAAACATGTCACCTAATCCAGTTTAACAGCCACTCTTGATTAAATCACATCTCCAAGGAGATGATCTAATTACAGATTCAAACATACAGTATTGAATAGGGATTATTCTGCCTTTACAAAATGGGATTTAGATTAAAACATGGCTTTTCTAGGGAACATACATCCTTTCAAACTAGCACAGAGGGCTTCCTAATTTCCATCCACAAACTATGCACACCCGACTAGCCCTGCCGGGGCTGGTCACCCTGAGAGGCTCCGCAGTAGGCAACTCCTCCATAATTATGCTGTTCATCTGCTTCCAAGCAGATAATTCATATACTTATTCATGGATGTGTGATCCAAAAATCCATTTTCTCACATTGGCAAAAAATTTATTCACTCGAAATGGGGTGAATTTAGAGGCTGGTCATTGCTCAGTGGTCTCTAATGACTACTGAATTCTCTTCTCTCAACTCTAGATCATTTAAAGGACTAATCTGAGGTTCAAAGACTATAAATAAGAAAAGGAGGGGAGATCTAAATTTGGGGTTGCAGATATGCCCACAGACCAAAGTTCAGACTCCTTGACATGGTACTGGCAGCCTCTACCTTCTGCCCCACACCATCCCAAACACAAGTTTGTAGCCTTCTGCCTACACTCACAGGTTTCATTAGACTTGGAATGTGGTGACCCAGCCCTTTCACCAATCTAAATCCTGCCAGACCCAGATCAAAAGTTACCTCCGTAACAGATTTCCCAGAGTCCTACAAGCAATGAATGGCTTCTCTCCTTTGCACCCCACTGGACTATACCTATGTCTCTAGCATAGCAATTTAATATATACTGGCTTGGGGCGGGCCACGGTGGCTCAGCAGGCAAGAATTCTTGCCTGCCATGCCAGAGGACCCGGGTTCAATTCCCGGTGCCTGCCCATGTTAAAAAAAAATATATATATATATATATATATATACATTGTGTATATATACAAAATATATATATTGGCTTGCATTACTGTGTAATTGGTCTCCCTGGTAAGTCCATAGCTTTCTAACTATACAAGGACTATACAGGTGGAGATGAAATAATAATAATAATAAATACTAACAATAATAGCAGCTATTATTTAGTGAGATCCTACTATGTGTCAAGCAGGTCATGTGCATTGTCTCATTTTAATCCTCACAACAATCTGACAAAATACTGTTATTTCCTCCCTTTTTGGTAGGATGAGAAAAATGAGGTTTACAGGACCAGCAATTTGCTTGAAAATCATGGTGGAATCACCGAAGTTCACATCAGATTTGTCTGATCTCAGGCAGCAAGAGTGGCTAAAGCAGAGGCTTAAGTAGCTTGCTCACATTCACGTGCAGCTTGTAAGGGGTGGAACCAGGGTCAGCCCTAAGCCTGAGCTCTTATTAAATTCAACTACCTCTCCTTTTTGTACCTTGCCCAGAGCAGGTACTCAATGAATGTCTGCTGAATGACTGAACAAGTAAGTGAAATCTTATAGTAACAGCAATCTCTGTCCTTCAAATAGTCATGTTTCTTTGCATTTTTATTACCTTATTTATATTCTTTATTATTTTTAGTAGGTGCACACAGTTCATACATGCACATGTGAAGTCCAACCCACCAACCAACCATATGTTGAGGGTCATGATGATGGATGACCAGGAGGTCCTACCACAAGTCACAGGCAATTCTAAGCTCCCTGCCTTACATTATGCAATAGAGAAAATAATCTCTAAGCTAACAAAGGGGGGTGCCAAGGTATAGAGAGGTTAAGTAATTTGTCTAAGTTGTTGGTAAACTGAGGAACTAGGACTCAAACCCACAGCCTAGTTACAAATTCCACACTCTTGACCACTTTTTCAGTCTCCTTAATCATGTATCTAGAGTGGTAAATATTTGTGGGTTGGCTGAAATGACATTCTTATTCCCAACTCCTACCCTCTACTTCCAAACACAGTTGAACTGTGTCATCCAGATCAACAAGCAGCATTAACTTCCTTACAAAGCTATCACTCTGCGATGCTGTGCAGGACTCTCTGCTGGCCAAGCACTGCAGTCTTTGATCTACAAGCATGGGATGCCTGGTTAGGAAGGAAAATGCACTTTTCTATTCTGCAAAGAAGCATTCCTCAAGTTCCACAGGTTCATTAAGAGTTACAAAGAATATTAAAAAAGAAAAGAAAAGAAAAGAAAGGAAATACACATAGAAAAGCAGTTTTAAAGCAACAGGTAGATAGGCATAGTTGTCACTACAATACATATTTTGTCTAAAATTGCAGAGATTAGAAATTTATTATTAGCATGGACTCTGATGCATCAGATACCACAAATTTCTATTCATTCTTTTCTTCAGCAAACATTCTCTTACCATTCCACTCTTGAAAGACAGTTAGCTCTTTTACTAGCAAGGTTATGATTTACAATTCTCTGCCCAACCAATTATCTGTCCTGTACTTAGTGAGGTCCCATCCGCCAGCTCTTTCTCAGTAACTACAAACTTCAATAGAAAAATGAACTCGACGTTATTGTTGCACTTCAAATAAATCCTCTTCCTTGACAAACTGACCACTTTTGCTTTTCACTAAGCTGCTCCCTTCCAAGGAGAGGAGGAGGAGGATAGGAAAGCATCTGCTACTGTCTGCAGAATAACAAAAACTTAGCTGGTCTTTGTCCACAGTTCCTGGGAGATAACCGCTACATCCTTGCAATTTCCTGGAACAGGAGTGTTTTTTGTTATTGATGGGGAGGGTGAGGGATCACATCTGATAATTTATATGCTGAGAGAGGACAAGAAAATAGCAACTAAAAAAATCAAATACCTAGAATAAATTTAACCAAGAATGTAAAAGACTTGTACAGAAAACTACAAAACATAGTTTAAATAAATGGGAAGGACATTCTGTGTTCATGGATTAGAAGAGTAAATTTTTTTAAAATGCCAATTTTACTAAAAGCAATTTACAGATTTTACATAAACCCAATAAAAATTCTAATGGCCTTCTTTGCAGAAATGGAAAAACCTATCACCAAATTCATATGGAAGGATAAAGGATTACATAAAATCTCTTTCAAAACCATCCTGAAAGAGAACAAAGTTGGAAACTCATACTACCAGTTTTAAAACTTATTACAAAGCTACAGTAATCAAAACAGCATGGTATTGGCACACATACAAATATATATTAAGAGTTCAGAAATAAACCCTCACATCTACTGCCAACTGGTTTTTGACAAGGGTGTCAAGTCCACTCAACCGGGAAAAAAATACTCTCTTCAACAAACAGTGCTGGGAAGAAGGAATATTCATATGCAAATGAATGAAGGTGAACACTCTACCATACACGATAGGCAAAAATTAACACAAAATGCATCAAAGGCCTAAATAAAAGAACAAAACTATAAAACCCCTAGTAGAAATCAACATCTTGTGTCAGGCACTTTGTGTTAGGCAATGGTTTCTTAGACTTTATACCAAAAGCAATGAAAGAAAAAATAGGTAAATGGGACTTAATCAAAAGTAAAACTTTTGCACTTCGAAGGATTTTTCCACAAAAGTAAAAAGACAACTTACAGAATGGAAAAAAAAAGTACGTGGAAACCATACTGATAAGAGTTTTCTATCCAGAATATACAAAGAGAGGTCAGGGTAGGGCCAGCCATACCTGTAGTCTTAGGGTAGGGAACTGGCCGGTCCCACCAGGAAGACCAACCATGAGATGAGGGGGGACGGGGCCTTGAGCATCATGTCAGCCTAGCCTCTGAGAACTCTAGGACGGGAAGGGGTCTGAAGTTCAACCACGTGGCACTGACCCCACCAATCATGCCTACATAATGCGACCCCATATAAACTCCAGACACTGGAAGCTCCAGCAAGCTTCCATGGTTGAGAATGACATCACCATGCCACTTCAAGGAGAAAGGTCACAGAAGCTTGCATTTAAGACTGTCCCAGACTTCGCCCTCTGCAACTCTCTTGGCTTCTTATTTGCATCATTTTACTATAATAAAGCTACAATCCTAACTCTAGTTTTTTTGGTAGTTCTGTGAGACGTTGTGGCGAATTACTGAACCGAAGAAGGTAATGGGAACCCCTGAATTTGTAGCCAGTCCGTCAGAAGTACAGGTGACCTAGGTTCCCAAACATGTGAATAGTACCTGAAGGGCAGTCTTGGAGAGAACTGCCCTGAACCTACAGAATCTGAACTAACTCCCAGTAGTTAGAGCCAACCCTGAATTGAGCTTACAGTATTTGCAGTTGGTGTGAGAAACTGGAGAATTTTTTGCAACCTTTATAGTTTCCAATGAAAGCAAAGGATTAAGGGGAGAGGAAGCAACCAAGATACCTCCTGTGGCCCTCACTGCCACAATCGTTTTAGTGGTTTAGATGGGTCAGAAAAAACTCAAAAAGCAACAACTTTGGGGCCAGGTAAACCACTGGCCCTCCACTCTCAGACTCTACAATTATTTGTATCACCACTATCTCTACAAACCTGTCCTCATTCACTTCTCAAAACTCATGCTCATGCTCATCCTAATGCTCGCAGGAAGCTTTCATTGTATTTGAGGTCTCCTTTCCACTTTCTATGATTTTGTATACTTGAGACTGATTTTAGCTTCTGTCTCAATATATATTAAAGGGTTCTATTTTGACCTGAGCAGAGAATTTAAAGTAAAACAAGTAAATGCACTTTTCCAGTTCCAACCACTGGACCCCATTTCCTATATATGGATCTGTAAAGGCTAAAACACTTCAAGCTTTAGGTCCTTTCCTTCTAAACATGACAAGACCCAGAAATTCTAAAGTCCTCACTAACATACTTTAGAACTTTTACTGGGTGTCTTTTATATGCCAGCAGGCTGACAGTTTTTTAATGCTACTCAATTTCATCCTCATGGCAACCTCTTCACATTAATCTTTTCTTAAGGAAACTGAGGCTGAACATTTTAGTGATGTGTTCATGTAGCTAATAAGTGACAGAACAGGATCTGAAGCCAAAATCAATTTCAGTCACTAAATCAAAGCTGCCTCCATAAACCCTCACAGAATTCAAAAACGAAAAGCGGTAAAACACAATGACCAGTGGCACAGTCTCTCTCTCTCTCTCTCTTTTTTTTTAATGTTTAATGGTTATCTAAAATCTACAGCAATACAGCTACATACTTAAGCCACCCTGCGATGATACGCACTGTCACATGGGAGAACATATTACCTTTTACACACATTTAGTATGAAGCCAAATGAGCATTAAGTTTTATTATTCTCAACACAACAAAAGAATATAAAAAATAAAAATGTCATCTGCAAAGTTTCACACTTTGCCAAGAGAAATACAAGTACTCACCTTTTAGAAGTGCAACTGAGAGCTGGTCAGTGTTCAGATTGCTGACATATTTCCCCAGATAAGTGTTGAGAACCCAGGCTACAAGACCTTCCAACATGACTATTTACTCAGGAAAAGATGTTTAAAAAGCATGGATCATTCTTTATTTCTCTCTCTCATGGTCACCGAAGAATCTATGAAGGGAAAAAAAAAACGGAAATCAACAGAAAAACGGCATGATTTCCTAGGCCGATTTCTACTCTACTTTCTTCCTATTCTGCTTTCCTCCAAAAGCAGAAAACATGCAAATCACAGGTTTTTTTAAGACGGGATGCAGCATAAGTTACCTCAGCCCGCAGTAAGTAGAGGGAGGGCCTACGTCTTGGGACATCTTGCAACATAACTGCTCAATGAAGGTCAGCATAGTGTTTTCAGTGATTTTCCTTGAGCTTGGGCTGGCCTGATCAATGGTCCTCATTCGGGTGTGACTGGACAATGTCAAGACATTTTTGATCGCCATGACTGAGGCGCTGCTACGGGCTTATGGGTAGAGACTACGGATGCTGTGAAACTCTCTACAGCACACAGGACAGTCCCCACTACAAAGTTCATCTAGCCCCAAACATCAGCACTTGAGAAACCCTGTCCTAGATTAAGACAAAAATGCCCTAAGACTACAGGAATGAAGCTGACATTGTACAATGATCCTCATTACAGCTACTCTAATTCAATTTTACAAATCTGTTCATCAGAATCATTTGTAAAATAATCTGAATATGAAGGAGTAGGCAGTACTTTATCACTTTTCTTAAATGGCCTGGAACTGCATCACAGGAACCTGGACACCAGGTGATGCTGATACAATGAACTTAGTCAATAATTACAAACACAGAAATCCTCTGGTTCCAACTATACCATTTAGATTCACTACGGAATTACTATCAGCCTGTTATGAGTTAATGTTTATCAGTATTCAAGATATGTGTGTGTGTGTACATGTGTACATGTGTAAATCACTACTACAAAAAGTTACCATGAGAAAGAGTGAGAGAGAGAAAAGTTTAAATGGGTTCTCGGATTACTCAGCTAGTAGATCCCAATTAAAACTGTGAACTCTGAGTCTTGCTTTCAGCCACGCATGTCAGACATCAGCCACCATGCCATCCATTCCAGATTTGCTGCGGCAATGATTCCACTTGGAATCAGCCTATTTTGAAGATCCTTTCCAAGCACTCTTCCCCACCTCCAGGGATTCATCTCAATGCCAGAAGATAGATTTACCCCAAGTGAAAGGCTGTCACTGAACAAGAACCCATCATACAAGGCCCTGTAAGAGTTAACTCAATCTTCAGGAAAGATTAATTTCTGTCACTGTGTCTTGAACTTCCAGACAAGATAAACTTTTAACTGTCAACAGTGACAGTAAAAATATACATACATCATTTAGTAAAATACTTGATTATTTCTTTCCAATACTTTTAGGCTATATTTTGTATAAAACTAGGAATCTGCTAGGGATTACTGGGTACACTAATTTGAAGAGTTCACAAAAACAAATTTTTTTAAAAAGGAATGTTTAACAGTCTGAGTAAAAGAAACATTTTATATCCTATAACACTGAAGCAGCAAGTCTGTGAAAAAAATATGAACACGACTAGTTCTAGTCTTACTCTATGTACTCCCAAGCACAGTCAGATTACATTTTATTTTCAGAGTCATTGCATCTAAATCTGGTCCTAAATGCTAACTCTCTGATGTGCCAACTACAAATACTCTCCCAAGTAAAGGGAAACTGTCAGTTTGTACACAAGATGGGGACCTACCCTGCTTCCCTGAAAGATGAAAGAATGCAAAACACAGATTTTTTAAAAAGATGGGATGAGAAGCAAGATGTCCTAGCCAGTAAACTGAGGGACAAACCAGAAAGCATCCATAGCTCTGCTAAGCATCTAGACCCAGCCTGAGGCCACTTAAAGGATTCCCTTAAGGAATTCGGTGTGAAAAAGGACCACCAGACTAGCCTGAATCACTTAAGTGTTTACACTCTGGTCCATCAGGTCTTTGAGGCAGTTGCCTGGCACTATCCCCACTCCTGCCGCCCCCACCTCCACTCCCGCTCCCGGCCTTCCCGACCCACTGGGGCAGGTAATACTGAGAATGACCTTGAGCCAGGTCCCTCCCCGGAGGGGTGGCCGGAGCCAGGAGCAGGAAACACCCTGGCAACTGGAGCTGGGTGCCCCTCCCAGAGGCAGCCGGGGATTGAGCGCTATCCACGCCACGAAGTGCAAAGATAGGAGGTTGTCAGGCCAGTGGTACAGTTACAAGACTTGGAACATCCCGGAAGACGAGGTTCCCATAACCCTCCCGCTCTCAGAACACTAACCTCCGTTTCCTTCAGGGGACAGAGCCTCCCCCCCCCCCCACCTCCTCCCCCAACTCCCACATAAGGCCTGGAGTGAATGGCGCCGGGGTCCCAGGCCTGGAAAGAGGGGCTCAGCAAGGCCTTAACTCAGGGAGCAAGGAGTTAAGATATACTGGAGGCCTGAAGTCCAATCCCAGGTGTGATCCTAGAGAGCTGGCTAAGGGAGTGGTTAACTCTGGAGAAATGACTGCCTCCCCATTCTTGGGCGTAAGTAGGGCTCGCACACCCGGATCCCTCATTGAGACGGAGGCTCCGGCGGAGACTCGGCCTGACAACCCCCAACTCGAGGCTCGCCAGGCTACCGGGACGCTGCAAAAGGCGCCGGGGTCTACCGGGGGCTCCCACTCCCCAGGACACGGACGCCGGGGTTCCGGGCGGCTCAGGCCGACCCAAACCTGTACCTGGAGTGCCCACGGGGGCCTGGACTCCGGCGTCGCCGTGAGGGTGGCGGGCCCGGTACCGTCGGAGACTCGGAGCCCCAGGACTCCCCGGAGGAGGTCTGACGGCCGCAGGGCCGGACGCCTGGCTCGCCCGGACTCCCGGCGCCGTGTTCCCTTCGAAAGGCCAGGGGCCCCAGATCAGAGACGCCAGAGCCGCCGACCGGGGGTGCGCGCCAGGGACTCCACCCTTGCCTGCCGCCCGAGCGACCCGGTCTCGGACCCTACCTGTGGGTGTCCTGGGCAGCCCGCCCCGGCCCCGCGCTACGCAGCGCGCCGTTTCCTCCCTGCCGCTCCCCAATGGCGCTGCCGGCGGCTCGCCTGCCCGCCCAGACCCGACCAATCGAGCGGGCGGCACGCCGGCACCTGGCCAGTCGAGCGCCGAGTCATCGAGGAGGCGTCCCTTGTCTCCTGGGGCCACTCCCGCGCTCCGGGAGGCTCAGGCTGACGCTGGAGAGCCTCCTCAGGAAGCCCCATTTACGGGTGGGGAAACTGAGTCCCAGGGAAGAGCAGGGACACAAGTGAGTCTGGCTCAGACAGAATTAGAACCAGGATTCTTTCCCCTCCACACCCTGCCTTCCATCCACTGGAAAGGTTCTATTGACCTTCCTTCTGGCCCATCCACTGTCTGTTCTCTATTCAGCAACTACAGGGGTCTGTTAAAATGCAATCCGTGTCATTTCCCTACTTAAAACGGCTTAAACCCACCTCCTTACTGAGTGGACACATGGCTCTGATGCTTCCCTAATTCTGCCGTTCTTTCCCTGGCCCACTCCGCCCCAGCACCTTCCATTCCACCTCAGGACCTTTGTAGCCGCACACATAAGCTGCTTTGGTAATTTTAAGTTATCTAGCTAACACATTTACAAAAAGGAAAAAGAAAAAGGTGAAATTCATTTGAATAATGCATTTTATTTAATCTAAAATATCCAAAATTTATCATCTCAACATGTAATCATTATAAAAAATTATTCGTGAGATTTTTAGGGCTTTTTTATACTACATTTTTAAAAATCTGTGTATTTTTCACTTACAGTACATCTCAAAACAAACTAGCCATTTCACGTGCTCAGTGGCTACTGACTGCAGAGGAGCGCTGGATAGTCCTTCTGTTTCAAGGAAGACCTCAGGGCTTCCCTGCTACCCTAACCACCTCACCTCCCATTACTCTATTTTCTCTATACAACTTAATGCTACCCGACATTATCTTATTTGTTTGTACATATGTTGTCTTCTCCACCCTGAAAGTACCCTGAGAACAGGGATTTTATCTTTTTCACAAATGCATCCTCAGCACACAGATGATGCCTAGCACAGAAGAGACTCAGTAAGTGCTGTGCATGAATGAATGAAGGAACAAATGAATGAATGAATGCTTCATTCCTGAAGCCTTACAAGAAGGGCAGGAAGGACACCTCAGGCTTGTAAAGTCAGGAGATGAACACAAGATGCAGGATGGCAAGGTTGCAATAGTGGGTTTACCATAATTATCAGCCTTTATAATGCAAGCTAATGAGAATGACTGTGAGCTGGACTCAATCCTGAGCAAGGCCTGGATTCCTGTAAAGTGGGATTAACCTCTTAGCATCTCAGCACTGGGTACCCTCAGGGGCTGAGGTTTGCTTGTAAAACTCTGGATTCCAGAGACCAAAGGCAGAAAGAAGGGAGCCAGTCAGAGCTGAACGATCTCAGAGTCCAGCTCACCCAGAAGAGACACATCTGGCTGTACCTGGGAAATGTTTTAAAAATGCCAGTGTCTGCGCATCATTCATTCAACCAATGTTACCGAAAATCTTTGTACCTTTGTTTCTTATGAAGCTAAACATGCATTTACCATACAGCAATCTCACACCTAGGTATTTACCTAAGAGAAATCAAAACATACTTCTACACAAAAACGTGTACACAAATGTTCATGGAGGCTTTATTCATAATAGCCAAAAATAGGAAATACTTACGATGCCCCATCAACAGGAGAATGGGTGAAAAATTTGTGACATAACCGTAAAACAGAATATTATACTCAACAACAAAAAGGAACAAACAGGCATTGTTTGAGTTTCCCAGCTGCTAAAACAAATACAGTGCAGTGGGTTGGCTTAAACAATGGGAATTTATTGACTCACAGTTTTGAGGCTCAGAGAATTCCAAAATCGAGGAGTCAGCAAAGCAGTGCTTTCTCCCCAGAAGATTGTGGAGTTCTGGAGCTGGCTGATGGCGTCTTTGGTCCTTGGGTTTCTTGTCACGTGGCAGTGCACATAGTAGAGTCTTCTACTCCTTCTCCTGGGTTCTGTTGACTTCCAGCTTCTGGCTGCTTCACAGGGCTTCTCTCTGTGGCCTTCTCTATGTGCCTCTAGTAAAAGGATTAAGACCCTGCGGTGGTTTGGAACTCTGTCCCAAAGAAAATCACGTCCCTAAAGCTATTCCATTCCCCTGGTGGTAAACTTAATGTAAATGGGACCTTTTGATGAGGTTACTGACATTAAGGCATGGCCCAGGGTGGGTCTTAATCTTCTCACTGGAGTCTTTTACAAGAGAATGGAATTGAGAAAAAGATAAATAAAACCACAAAAGCAAGAAGTTGAAAGCCACAAAACCCAGAAGACACCAGCAGACCCGGCCATGTGCCTTGCCATGTGGCAGAGGAGTCAAAGATCACCGGCAGCCAGTCTTGGGGAAGAAAGCATCGCCTTGACGATGCCTTCATTTGGACATTTTTCTCAGCTTCAACACTGTAAACTAATAAATTCTCAATGTTAAGCCAACCCATTTCGTGGAATCTGCTTTCAGCAGCCTGGGAAACTAAAACAAACCCATCCTGATTCAGCTGGCGAACCCTTAGCTAAAAATAACCTCATTAAAATGTTCTATTTACCATTGGTTCACAACCATAGGCATGGATTAAAGTTAAGAAGATGTTTCTCTGGAGTACAAAACTCCAAGCCACCTCAAGCACCATCTGGGGGGGAACCTCAAAAGTATTATACTTTGTTGGGGTGCAAGCGTAGTTCAATGGTAAAATTCTCTCCTGCCATGCGGGAGACCTGGGTTCAATTCCCAGCCCATGCACTTCTCCAAAAACAAACAAACAAATTCAACAAATGGTGCTGCAATAACGGGATACTCATATGGAAAAAGAATGAAACGTGACCCCCACCCTACAGCATATAAAAAAGAAAAAAAAAAGTATTATGCTTTGTGAAAGCAGGCACACAACAAAAGACCACACATTGTAATGATTGTGCTTATCTGAAATTCCAGAAAAGACAAACTATAATTGGCTGATAGAAGATCAGGGATGGAAGAGGGGATTGACTAGGAAGGGGCATAAGGGAATTTTTTGAAATGATGGAACTTTATATACTTTAATTGTGGTGATGGTTACAAAACGTTATACATTTGTCAAAATTCAAAGTGTGCACTTAAAATTGGAAAATTGTGTTTTATATAAATTACTCCACAATAAAGCTGATTAAAAAAAAAAAATCCCTGCCCTCATGGTGCTTATATACCAGCAGTGGGAGGAGAAACAGACAATAAGCAAAGTCGAAGTAAAATACAGAGTAAACCAGATGGTGATAGGTGCTAAAGAGAAAAATAATGCAGGGCAACAAAATAGGAAGGAGACAGAAACTTTAGATGTGTGGCCCGGGAAGGTTATCTTCACCTCCTAGGGCTATTGTAACAAAGTACCACAACCTGGGTGACTTAAAACAACAGGAATTTACAGTTCCACAGTTCTGATGATGTCCAAAATCCGGGTGTCTGAGGGCCATGTTTCCTCGTAAGTCTGTAGGGTTTGAGCAGGGGCTTCCTGGCAATCCCCAGCACTCTTTGATTTGTGGCATAGTTCAGTCTCTGCTTGTCATATGGTTGTCTTCTCTCTCTTCTTATGTTCTTATAAGGACACCAGCCATATTGGATTAGGACCCAACCTATGCCAGTTTGTCCTCATCTTAACGAACAGCCCATTCAAATATCCTATTTCCTAATGCGATCACAGTCATGCAGCCGGAGGTCAGGAGTTGAACATGCCTTTTAGGGGGCACAATTCAATCCATAATAGAAGTCCTCAGTGACAGTGAGACAACCGGGCCCCAAGAAGTTCTAATTCAGTGATTATGCAGGTGACCCAGCTCCCCAAAGTGATAAGTTTGGAAATGCAGAGCTGATCTGCAGAAGGGGAAATTGGGTTTGAGAAAGGGGAAGGGTCTTACTCAGCATCACATGGAGAGATTATGGGGCAATCCAGGACTGCCAAAAACCCAGAGCCCTCTCCAGGACAGCCTCAGCCCTTCCTTTTTCAGCCCACTGTCATGAGTGTCTTAAACTTCTAGTGCAGAAGTCACCAAACCTTTCATGGGGAACCAGGTTCTTTTTATAGCTAAGGAGCCAGAGAGGTCACACACTGGTTTGGCCAAGGGGAAGAGGGGGTCTTACCTCAGTCCCTGCCAGAAGCTGTAGGCTATGAACATAGACCAGGTGAGGGGCTGGCTGCAGGAGACAGGGAGGTCCCTTCCTTACCACCCACAGTAGACCCTTGGAGACATGTCAGCCCTGGAGTGACAGGTTTGCCGCGATGGGCAGATTTAAGGGGCCCCTGCTCAGCGCTCCCCCACCAGCCCTCCCTCCACCTGGCATGGCACATATCAGTGTCCAGAATCATCTAGAACGAGGAGATTCAGCAGCAGCCCAAGGCAGGCAGCCCAAAGACAGAAAGCACTGCAGCAGACAAGCTTCCTTTAACCACACAATGCTTTAAAATAATCTGAATTAGTGACAACATTTAACGTACCAGAGATTACACCTGAAAATGTGGATTTGGAGTTTTTCTCCAAAAAGTGGGAGATGTGACAACCATGAGACACTCATGCATCCCATGGCTACATTCACTCATTCTTTCAACATTAATTGCTCACCTATACACCTGGTTCTGTTCTAAGCACTTGGAGGTACATCACTGAGAAAAATAGACAAAACTCTGCCCACTTGGAGCTTATGTTGCAGCAGAGGAAGCAGAAAATAAGCAATAAGCATAACAGATACATACATTAGGTAATATTTGAGAAAGTGAGGTGTACTATGGGCAACATAAGAACCCCACAAAGGGGGTTAAGGATTCCTGGGTGGGTGTGCAGGTTGCAAAAATTTGTTTCTCAAATATATACCCCTCCGTCTCCACCTCTCCTCATCCGTGGGATTGCAATTTTAACATGGATTAATTTAATTGGCCCTATAAGGCTTTTGCCCTTCCAGAGCAGAACTGTCCAACAAAAATATCGCACGAACCACAAAAGTAATTTTAAATTTCCTAGGAGCCACATTTTTCCCCTTAGTAGCCACATTTTTAAAAGTTAAAAGAAATGGGTGAAATGCCTGTTAGTAAAATTTTCATTTAACCTAATATCCCCAAAATGGTATAATTTCAACATACAGCGAATATTTTTTAAATTATCAATGGGATATTTTACATTCTTGTGTGTGTGCGTGCGTGTTGTGTGTTTACTAGAAGTCTTCAAAATCCAGCGTGCATTTTACACGTGTCAGTTTGGATGGGTCACACTGCAAGTGCTCAATAGCCACAGAAGTCTGGGGCTGCTGTATTAGACCGTGCGGTTCCAGAGACTCATGTGAAAATGCAGTGCAACTGGGGAGAGAAAAAGACAGAGGTCATAAGGCAGCCAGTGGGGTCATGGGCCAGCCCTTTCATTCTACAGATGGAGATTCTGTGCTCCAAAGAGGCACAGCTGCTGCTCCAAGCTCACACAGCAATCCCAGACTCCTTACCACTAGGTTTGCCCCAAACAGCCTCTCAGCCCAACCCTCCTGCTTTCCAGATGCTGTCCTGGTGGCTGATTGCTGAATGTGGAGGCCAAGGCAGAGCAGAGATGGCCACGAGAGGACACTATCCCTTTAAATCCAGGCTTCTGGGAAATTCAGTGGAGCTAGTTATCAGGAGCCTCCTACAGCAAACAATTTCCACTGGCCTCCTTAGATAAGTATCAAACCCAGCCAGCTCTGCACTGGGTGTCCTCCTCTGCAAAGTGGGGATAATGGGTAGTCTGTGTATTTCATAGGGCAATTAGGGAGATGAAGTCAGACCAGGCAACATCTCACACTCCCTTGCTCCGACCTCTCCCGTCATACCAAAAATAAAACCCAACATCCTTTCCATGGCTTCCGAGGCCCTAAATGATCCAGCCCCCTCCTCCTCCCTACACACTCTGCTCCACAGCACTGGCCTTTCTGTGCTGGGTATGGCCATAGGTCCTTTGCTTCTCCCCAGATAACTGGCTTCCTCACTTCCTTCTCTCCTCAGGGCAAAGGTTACCTCCTCCAGGAAGCTCTCCTTAACTGCCCCCATCATTTCCTCTCCCCTAACCTGGAGTTACTTTTCTTCCTAGTATTATCACAGCCCAACATTATATTCTAGGTTTACTGGTGTAGTAGCCATCCCCTTTCTTGAATATAAGCTCCATGAGGGCAAGCCCGTGGCCCTGCTTGCCGCTAAAACCCCAGCACCTGGCACTGGTGGGTGCTCAATAACTACTTTTTTGTGTGAATAGTGGTGCTCGGGAAATGACTGTGGGTGGATATGGCAGGTCTTTTTTCCATGTCAGGCTCACAGTAATGCTGGGACGCAGACTAAGAGAAGGGCCGTGACTCCCACACTGTCCCACTGACCCTGGCTGCCGGCCATCCTAGGAGGCCCACCAGCCTCTCACCGTTTCTCCCAGTTTACCTGCAAAGACTGCCCTTGCTCTGAAGGAAGCGGCAAGGGGAGGTGGAGGGCAGCTGGGTGCACCCCACACCCAGCAATCCCTCTTCTCTCCATTCTAGGGGGCCTATCCGCTCGGCCCCCACCACCCAGCATATTTACAGTTTTCTTCCCAATATTTCTGAGGTCATTTGGGAGGTAGAGGAAAGCACTTGGATGGCTGCAATTTTATTGCCTTTGGATAGCTGTAATTTTATTGATCCGCAGAATTAGAAATGGCCATGCTGACATTTTGCAGGTGAGGAATCCAAGGCACAGCAAGGTTGGTGAGCTTTCTCAAGGTCACACAGCAAGTTGATGCTGGGGGCACAGTGGAGGCAATGCTGAGGGTGAGGAGATCCCTTGGGGTGAATGGGGGAATGGATACTCCTGGAGTAGGGGAGGCTTGTGCACTCATGGACCCACATAATATATAAAAATAACATCACCTACCCACAGAGCTGTGGTGAGATTTGAGAGGGAGTGATGGGCAAGAAGCCTCGTTACTCCCTCCAGTGTTTTAGTTTGAGTTGTGTCCCCCAAAAAGATATGCTGAAGTCCTAATCCCGTTCTTTGGACTGAGACCTTATTTGGAAATAGGGTGATCTCAGATGGAATTAAGCAAGTTAAAATGAGGTCACACTGGAGTAGGATGGGCCCTTAATTCAAATGACTGGTGATTTGTAAGAGGCGGAGGGGAGAGGAGCAAGGGGAGACCAGCACGTGAACACGGAGCTTCAACCCCAGCAATGCCAAGGATGGCAGGCTAACACCAGAAGCAAGAAGAGGCTGGGAATGAGTTTCCCCTACAGACTTCAGAGGAAGCAGGGCCCTGCTGACACCTTGATCTCAGATTTCTGGCTTCCAGTTATTGGGAGACAATGACTTGCTATGGTTTGAAGCTAACCAGGTACTTTGTCATGGCAGCTCTGGGAAACTAAGACACCTGGCACAGGGTTAGCACCCTGCAATAGCAGCCGCCACGTGGTTGCTTCCACTGCCAATGATGTCACCTCCGAGCACAGGCCACTTAGGCCACACTGACCTCCTAGCTGCTCCTCAAACACACCCCAGCATACCTCCCACCCATGCATATGCCTGAAAAGCCCTTAGCACTTCCACCTTCAGCATATCACACACGCCCCTCCCAGCATGTCACCTCCATGCAAATGCAAGGAGCCTGTGCTGGTGTTATTCTAGACTGGAAGGAAAGCGAGCCTTGTTTTAAAATTGCAGATAATCTGGCAAAGTTGACTAGTGGCTTTGGCTGAAAGGCTGATTTTAAAAAGCCATGAACTTGGATATTTAACAGAAGAGATCTCCAAATTAAATGTAGAAAGTGTAGCCTGGTTTTTCCTCGCAGCTTATAGTGAAATGCGACAGGAAAGAGATAAGCTGAGAACTGAAATCTTGGGTACAAAGAAACCAGAAATTGATGTCCTGGAAAATTCTGGGCCTCTAGAAAGGAAGACCGCAGAGAATAGTGCCCTGTGTGAGGATTCAACCAAATGTGGAACCAGTCAGCCATTTCAGAGAAAGCCAGGATTGGACATGGAGTTAACCCAGGAAGGATTTGTGGAGACTCCTTATGTCTGATGGGCATGAGCCAAGGCTACTGCATAGAAAGCCAACGAGAGTGCTGTGGGACCTGTATAAACAGAGCCACTGCCAGTCTGGACTTGGGGGCTCAGAGAAGGGGCACATTGAAGGAAAAATAACTTCAGAGGCAAAACCATGGTGGTTGAGGTCTGAAGTAAAAAAGCCTCGGGCTAGGAGAGCAGACCCACCCAAGCACATGGAGAGGGTGAGTTTGCCCCAAAGGCAGAGAATGGGCTTCCACCTCCTTGCAGTGGAACAGTCATGCCGCCTCAGGCCTTGGAGAGGGTGAAGCACATTCCTTGGGGTTTGGGAGAGCCTGGCTGCCACCATATACAGGGGTTGAGCATGTGCCCCAGAGATGGCAGAGAGCCCAGGTGTTGCCCCAATGCTTGGAGAGGGTGGAGCCAAGAAAAAGGTGGGCTCCCCAATGTCCCCCAAGGTTGCATGTGGAGAGAGGCAGGCCTCTGCGTAGGCCTTTGGAAAGGGTGGGATTGCCGCTTTTTAAAACCCCGAAGATAAATGACTCTCAGACTTTGAAACCTAATGGACTTTGCCCTGCAGGTTTTCGAAACTAGGGTCCAGTGACCCCTGTGTTCCTTCCTCCCTATGGAAATGTGTATATGTATCCCATGATTGTTCCTCCTTTGTATGTTGGCAGCAAATAACTTGTTATGAGTTTTCAAAGGTCCAAAGCCAGAGGATAATTTTGCCTTAGAACAGACCATGCTTGCAACTAACTTTGAGATTTTGTACTGGTTTTAATCTTGTATTATATTTGTAATGCTACTAAATGGTTTAAGTTTCTCTGATATTGTTATGGAATATATTATGGATATGTTATGGAATATGTACTTTGTATATGGGGAAAACATGTCTTTTTTTAGGGTCCAGAGGGTGGAATGTGCTGGTTTGAAATGATGTGTGTACCCTAGAAAACCCATGCGTTTAATCCTAATCCCATGTTGTAAAGGCAGTCATTTCTTCTAATCCCTATTCAATATCGTATGTTTGAAACTGTAATTAGATCATCTCCCTGGAGATGTGATTTGATCAAGAGTGGTTGTTAAGCTGGATTAGGTAAAGGCGTGTCTCCACCCTTTTGGGTGGGTCTTGATAAATTTCTGAAACCCTATAAAAGAGGAAACATTTTGGAGAGTGAAGAAGATTCAGAGAGATTCTGAGAGAGCAAAACAACGCAGCCACGAGAAACAGAGTCCACCAGCCAGCGACCTTTGGAGATGAAGAAGGAAAATGCCTCCCAGGGAGCTTCATGAAACAGGAAGCCAGGAGAAGAAGATAGCAGATGATGCCGTGTTCACCTTGTGCCCTAATAGATGAGAGAACAACCCTTACCGTGTTCACCACGTGCCTTTCCAGATGACAGAGAAACTGCGACTGTGTTCGCCATGTGCCCTTCCACTTGAGAGAGAGACTCTGAACTTCATCGGCCTTCTTGAACCAAGGTATCTTTCCCTGCATGCCTTAGATTGGACATTTCTATAGACTTGTTTAAATTGGGATATTTTCTCGGCCTTAGAACTGTTAACTAGCAATTTATTAAATTCCCCTTTTTAAAAGCCATTCTATTTCTGGTATATTGCATTCCAGCAGCTAGTAAACTAGAACAGAGCCTCTCCAGCACCTACACATGATAAAATTCCAGCTAACATTTATGGAACCCCTAGCATGTGCCAAGCACTGTCCTTAGCATTTTACACATTGTGACTCCTGTAATCCTTACAGTAACCCTTTGAGGGAGGTACTACTTTATCCACACTTTACAGAGAAGGAGAGGCACAGAGAGGTTTTGTATCTTGCCTGAGGTCACACAGCCAGGAAGTGGCAGGACCAGGATTCAAACATGGGAAAGTTGGCCTCTAGGACCCACAACTCTTGTTTTTGTTTTGTTTTTTATTATTTTTTTAGAACAGTTGTAGGTTTGAAGAATAATGCTGAGTGAAATAAGTCAAACACAAGAGACAGATTATGTACGATTTCACTATTATGACTCTGGCAAAGGTAATCTCAGAGGTTACACTGTAGAATAAAGCAGACCTAGAGATACACAAAAGCTAGAGACAGGGGAAAGGCCACCTAATGAGGCTCAACCTAAATGCAAGGGAATGGATAGCAGCAATTTCAACTAATTAGTTGGGTTATAAGTGGCATTGCCATATTGAAGGTGAAGATGATTGAAAGGGGATGGAAAGTGCCATGTATCTAGAGAGGATGACAAAAAGAAGAAGAGAGAGGATGCAAATAAATAAAATCAGAAATGGAAGAGGAGACATAACCACTGACCCCACAGAAATAAAGGAGGTAATGAGAGGATACAACTTTATGCTAGTAAACTCGACAATGTAGATGAAATGGACAACTTCCCAGAAAGGCAAGAAAAACTAACATTGACTTGAGAAGAAATAGATGATCTCAACAAACCAATTACAAGTAAAGAAATTGAATCAGTCATTAAGAAATTGGAAAGGAAGAAGTAAAAATTCCACTGTTTGCAAATGATATAATACCGTATGTCGATAACCCCGAAAAATCCACAGCAAAACTACTAAAGCTAATAATTGAGTACAGCAAAGTGGCAGGTTACAAGATCAGCACTCAAAAATCTGTAGGTTTCTATACGCTAGTAATGAACAATCTGGAGGGGAAAATCAAGAAAAAAAATTTTGGTTGCAATAAAAGAATAAAATATTTAGGAATAAATTTAACTGAGGATACAAAAGACCTATACAAAGAAAACCACAAGAAATTGCTAAAAGAAACCACAGAAGACCTAAATAAATGGAAGGGCATACCGTGTTCATGGACTGGAAGACTAAATATAGTTAAGATATCAATTCTACCTAAATTGATTTATAGATTCAATGCAATACCAATTAAAATCCCAACACTTACTTTGCAGACCAATAACTAAATTTATCTGGAAGGGCAGGGTGCCCCAAATAGCTAAAAATATCCTGAGAAAGAAGAATGAAGTTGGAGGTCTCACACTACTTGGCTTTAGGGCATATTATAAAGCTACAGTGATCAAAACAGCATGGTACTGATCAAAACAGCATGGTACTGGTCAAAACAGCATGGTACTGGCATAAAGATAGATGTACTGACCATTGGAATCGAATAGAGTGTTCAGATATAGACCCTCTCATCTATAGACAATTGATCTTTGACAAGGCAGTCAAGCCAACTCACCTGGGACAGAACAATCTCTTCAATAAATGGTGCCTAGAGAACTGGATATCCACATGCAAAAGAATGAAAGAGGATCCATATCTCACACCCTATACAAAAATTAACTCAAAATGGATCAAAGACCTAAACTTTAGATCTAAGACCATAAAACTTTTAGAAGAAAATGTAGGGAAATATCTTATAAATTTTATAATAGGAGGCGGTTTCCTAGATCTTACACCCAAAGCACAAGCATTGAAGAAAGAAATAGATATATGTGAACTCCTCAAAATTAAATACTTTTGTGCATCAAAGAACTTTGTTAAGTAAGTAAAAAGGCAGCTTACACAATGGGAGACAACATTTGGAAAGGATATATCAGATAAGGGTCTAGTATCCAGAATATATAAAGAGGTTGTTCAACTCAACAACAGAAAGACAAACAACCCAATTACAAAATGGGCAAAAGACATGAACAGATACTTCTCAGAAGAGGAAATACAAATGGTCAAAAGGCATATGAAAAGATGCTCAACTTCCCTGGCTATTAGAGAAATGCCAATCAAAACTACAATGAGATATCATCTCTCACCCACCAAAATGGCCATTATCAATAAAACAGAAAACAACAAGTGCTGGAAAGGATGTGGAGAAAAAGGCACACTTATCCATTGTTTGTGGGAATATCAAATGGTACAACCACCGTAGAAGGCAGTTTGGTAGTTCCTCAAAAAGCTAAATATAGAATTGCCATATGCCCGGGTAATACCATTGCTAGTTATCTACTCAGAGGACATGAGGACAAGGACACAAACAGACATTTGCACACCAATGTTTATAGCAGCATTATTTACAATCGCCAAGAGATGGAAACCGTCCAAATGTCCATCAACAGATGAGTGGCTAAACAAGCTGTGGTATAGACATATGATGGAATATTATGCAGCTGTAAGACAGGATAAAGTTATGAAGTATGTAACAACATGGACGGACCTTGAGGACATTATGCTAAGTGAGATTAGCCAAAAAAAAAAAGGACAAATACTGTATGGTCTCACTGATATGAATTAACATTAATGAATGAACTTGGAGAATTTCAGTTAAGAACAGAGACCTTAATATGAAGCGCATGAATATACGTGTTGTGGGTGTCCCAGAAGGAGAAGAGAAGGGAAAAGGAGGAGAAAAACTAATGGAGGAAATTATCACTGAAAATTTCCCAACTCTTATGAAAGACTTAAAATTACAGATCCAAGAAGTGCAGCGTACCCCAAAGAGAATAGATCCAAATAGACATACTCCAAGACATTTAATAATTAGAATGTCAGAGGTCAAAGAGAAAGAGAGGATCTTGAAAGCAGCGAGAGAAAAGCAATCCATCACATACAAGGGAAGCCCAATAAGACTATGCACAGATCTCTCAGCAGAAACCATGGAGGCGAGAAGACAGTGGGATAATATATTTAAATTATTAAAAGAGAAAAACTGCCAACCAAGAATTCTATATCCAGCAAAATTGTCCTTCAAAAATGAGGGAGAAATTAAAACATTTTCAGACAAAAAAATCACTGAGAGAATTTGTGACCAAGAGACCAGCTCTGCAAGAAATACTAAAGGGAACACTAGAGACAGATACGAAGACAGAAGAGAGAGGTGTGGAGAAGAGTGTAGAAAGGAAGACTATGAGTAAAGGTAAAAAGAAGGAAAATTAGATATGACGTATAAAATCCAGAAGGCAAAATAGTAGAAGAAAGTACTACCCATGCAGTAATAACACTGAATGTTAATGGATTAAACTCTCCAATCAAAAGACATAGTCTGGACTTCCGGAGAAGATGGCGGCTTAGTAAGACGCGCGGATCTTAGTTTCTTCTCCAGAACAGCTACTAGGGGAGTAGAAACGATACAGAAAGCGCCCAAAGCCACAACAGAGATAAAAAAGACAGCGTACCCCATCCTGGAACAGCTGGCTGGCTGAGAGAAGCAGCTCGGGTGAGATCACCGAGGCGCGCGGGCCTCACCGGGCGGGGCAGCAAGCGGCCGGATCACTCCCTTCCCCCTTCCCGGGCCGGCTGGGAGAATTGGAGAGGCGGTCCCCTGAAACAAAGGCGGCTGGCGCCCACACCACGCGCAGCCCCCCGGACCAACTGAGAGAATTGGATCGGAAATCCCCAGGCCGCGGAGAACGGTGACGGGTCGGGGAGGCCCCTTCCAAACCCGTGACTCCCGGGGAACGTGCACTCTCTCGGGCGGGCCGCTGCCGCTGGCGCCCTCCCTCCACGCTTGTCGCCCCGGGCCAACTTGGAAATTCGGACTGGCTCTTTCCCGGGCTGCAGCGGCCAGCAACCCTCCCTGCGTTCGGACCCCGGGTCGGCTCAAGCCGCTTCGGCTAGCGAACCTCCCGGACTGCGAGAGTTTTCCAAAGTTAAAAGTCCCACAGCACCTTTTACTGGTGGGACCCGCAGACAAACGTGTGCCACGAGCGCCACCTACTGGGCAGGATAAGAAAAACAGAACCCAGAGATTTCACAGAAAAATCTTCCAAACTTTTGGATCCAATACCCAGGGAAATCTGTCTAAATGCGCAGACGCCAACAGAAGATAACAGATCACGCTCAAATAATTGAAAATATGGCCCAGTCAAAGGAACAAACCAATAGTTCAAATGAGATACAGGAGCTGAGACAACTAATGCTGAATATACGAACAGAAATGGAAAACCTCTTCAAAAATGAAATCGATAAATTGAGGGAGGACATGAAGAAGACATGGGCTGAACATAAAGAAGAAATAGAAAAACTGAAAAAACAAATCACAGAACTTATGGAAGTGAAGGACAAAGTAGAAAAGATAGAAAAAACAATGGATACCTACAATGATAGATTCAAAGAGACAGAAGATAGAATTAGTGATTTGGAGGATGGAACAGCTGAATTCCAAAAACAAACAGAAACTATCGGGAAAAGAATGGAAAAATTTGAACAGGGTATCAGGGAACTCAAGGACAATATGAAGCGCACAAATATACGTGTTGTGGGTGTCCCAGAAGGAGAAGAGAAGGGAAAAGGAGGAGAAAAACTAATGGAAGAAATTATCACTGAAAATTTCCCAACTCTTATGAAAGACCTAAAATTACAGATCCAAGAAGTGCAGCACACCCCAAAGAGATTAGACCCAAATAGGCGTTCTCCAAGACACTTACTAGTTAGAATGTCAGAGGTCAAAGAGAAAGAGAGGATCCTGAAAGCAGCAAGAGAAAAACAATCCATCACATACAAGGGAAACCCAATAAGACTATGTGTAGATTTCTCAGCAGAAACCATGGAGGCTAGAAGACAGTGGGATGATATATTTAAATTACTAAAAGAGAAAAACTGCCAACCAAGACTCCTATATCCAGCAAAATTGTCCTTCAAAAATGAGGGAGAAATTAAAACATTCTCAGACAAAAAGTCACTGAGAGAATTTGTGACGAAGAGACCAGCTCTGCAAGAAATACTAAAGGGAGCACTAGAGTCAGAACCGAAAAGACAGAAGAGAGAGGTATGGAGAAGAGTGTAGAAAGAAGGAAAGTCAGATATGATATATATAATACAAAAGGCAAAATGGCAGAGGAAAATATTATCCAAACAGTAATAACACTAAATGTTAATGGACTGAATTCCCCAATCAAAAGACATAGAGTGGCAGAATGGATTAAAAAACAGTATCCTTCTATATGCTGTCTACAGGAAACACATCTTAGACCCAAAGATAAACATAGGTTGAAAGTGAAAGGTTGGGAAAAGATATTTCATGCAAATAACAACCAGAAAATAGCAGGAGTGGCTATACTAATATCCAACAAGTTAGACTTCAAATGTAAAACAGTTAAAAGAGACAAAGAAGGACACTATATACTAATAAAAGGAACAATTAAACAAGAAGACATAACAATCATAAATATTTACGCACCGAACCAGAATGCCCCAAAATACGTGAGGAATACACTGCAAACACTGAAAAGGGAAATAGACACAAATACCATAATAGTTGGAGACTTCAATTCCCCACTCTCATCAATGGACAGAACATCTAGACAGAGGATCAATAAAGAAATAGAGAATCTGAATATTACTATAAAGGAACTAGACTTAACAGACATTTATAGGACATTAAATCCCACAACAGAAGGATACACCTTTTTCTCAAGTGCTCATGGATCATTCTCAAAGATAGACCATATGCTGGGTCACAAAGCAAGTCTTAACAAATTTTAAAAGATTGAAATCATACACAACACCTTCTCAGATCATAAAGGAATGAAGTTGGAAATCAATAATAGACGGAATGCCAGAAAATTCACAAATACCTGGAGGCTCAACAACACACTCTTAAACAACGAGTGGGTCAAAGAAGAAATTGCAAGAGAAATTAGTAAATACCTCGAGGCAAATGAAAATGAAAACACAACATATCAAAACTTATGGGATGCAGCAAAGGCAGTGCTAAGAGGGAAATTTATTGCCCTAAATGCCTATATCAGAAAAGAAGAAAAGGCAAAAATGCAGGAATTAACTGTTCACTTGGAAGAACTGGAGAAAGAACAGCAAACTAATCCCAAAGCAAGCAAAAGGAAAGAAATGACAAAGATCAGAGCAGAAATAAATGAAATTGAAAATATGAAAACAGTAGAGAAAATCAATAAGACCAGAAGTTGGTTCTATGAGAAAATCAATAAGATTGATGGGCCCTTATCAAGATTGACAAAAAGAAGAAGAGAGAGGATGCAAATAAATAAGATCAGAAATGGAAGAGGAGACATAACTACTGACCTCACAGAAATAAAGGAGGTAATAACAGGATACTATGAACAACTTTACGCTAATAAATACAACAATTTAGATGAAATGGATGGGTTCCTGGAAAGACATGAACAACCAACTTTGACTCAAGAATACATAGATGACCTCAACAAACCAATCACAAGTAAAGAAATTGAATTAGTCATTCAAAAGCTTCCTAAAAAGAAAAGTCCTGGACCAGATGGCTTCACATGTGAATTCTACCAAACGTTCCAGAAAGAATTAGTACCAATTCTCCTCAAACTCTTCAAAAAAATCGAAGTGGAGGGAAAACTGCCTAATTCATTCTATGAAGCCAACATCACCCTCATACCAAAACCAGGCAAAGATATCACAAAAAAAGAAAACTACAGACCAATCTCTCTAATGAATATAGATGCAAAAATCCTCAATAAAATTCTAGCAAATCGTGTCCAACAACACATTAAAAGAATTATACATCATGACCAAGTAGGATTCATCCCAGGCATGCAAGGATGGTTCAACATAAGAAAATCAATTAATGTAATACACCATATCAACAAATCAAAGCAGAAAAATCACATGATCATCTCAATTGATGCAGAGAAGGCATTCGACAAGATTCAACATCCTTTCCTGTTGAAAACACTTCAAAAGATAGGAATACAAGGGAACTTCCTTAAAATGATAGAGGGAATATATGAAAAACCCACAGCTAATATCATCCTCAATGGGGAAAAATTGAAAACTTTCCCCCTAAGATCAGGAACAAGACAAGGATGTCCACTATCACCACTATTATTCAACATTGTGTTGGAGGTTCTAGCCAGAGCAATTAGACAAGAAAAAGAAATACAAGGCATCAAAATTGGAAAGGAAGAAGTAAAACTATCACTGTTTGCAGACGATATGATACTATACGTCGAAAACCCGGAAAAATCCACAACAAAACCACTAGAGCTAATAAATGAGTACAGCAAAGTAGCAGGTTACAAGATCAACATTCAAAAATCTGTAGCATTTCTATACACTAGTAATGAACAAGCTGAGGGGGAAATCAAGAAACGAATCCCATTTACAATTGCAGCTAAAAGAATAAAATACCTAGGAATAAATTTAACTAAACAGACAAAAAACCTATATAAAGAAAACTACAAAAAACTGCTAAAAGAAATCACAGAAGACCTAAATAGATGGAAGGGCATACCGTGTTCATGGATTGGAAGACTAAATATAGTTAAGATGTCAATCCTACCTAAATTGATTTACAGATTCAATGCAATACCAATCAAAATCCCAACAACTTATTTTTCAGAAATAGAAAAACCAATAAGCAAATTTATCTGGAAGGGCAGGGTGCCCCGAATTGCTAAAAACATCTTGAGGAAAAAAAACGAAGCTGGAGGTCTCGCGCTGCCTGACTTTAAGGCATATTATGAAGCCACAGTGGTCAAAACAGCATGGTATTGGCATAAAGATAGATATATCAACCAATGGAATCGAATAGAGTGCTCAGATATAGATCCTCTCATCTATGGACATTTGATCTTTGATAAAGCAGTCAAGCCAACTCACCTGGGACAGAGCAGTCTCTTCAATAAATGGTGCCTAGAGAACTGGATATCCATATGCAAAAGAATGAAAGAAGACCCATCTCTCACACCCTATACAAAAGTTAACTCAAAATGGATCAAAGATCTAAACATTAGGTCTAAGACCATAAAACAGTTAGAGGAAAATGTTGGGAGATATCTTATGGATCTTACAACTGGAGGCGGTTTTATGGAACTTAAACCTAAAGCAAGAGCACTGAAGAAGGAAATAAATAAATGGGAGCGCCTCAAAATTAAACACTTTTGTGCATCAAAGAACTTCATCAAGAAAGTAGAAAGACAGCCTACACAATGGGAGACAATATTTGGAAATGATATATCAGATAAAGGTCTAGTATCCAGAATTTATAAAGAGATTGTTCATCTCAACAACAAAAAGACAGCCAACCCAATTACAAAATGGGAAAAAGACTTGAACAGACACCTACCAGAAGAGGAAATACAAATGGCCAAAAGGCACATGAAGAGATGCTCAATGTCCCTGGCCATTAGAGAAATGCAAATCAAAACCACAATGAGATATCATCTCACACCCACCAGAATGGCCATTATCAACAAAACAGAAAATGACAAGTGCTGGAGAGGATGCGGAGAAAGAGGCACACTTATCCACTGTTGGTGGGAATGTCAAATGGTGCAACCACTGTGGAAGGCAGTTTGGCGGTTCCTCAAAAAGGTGAATATAGAATTGCCATACGACCCAGCAATACCATTGCTGGGAATATACTCAAAGGACTTAAGGGCAAAGACACAAACGGACATTTGCACACCAATGTTTATAGCAGCATTATTTACAATTGCAAAGAGATGGAAACAGCCGAAATCTCCATCAACAGAAGAGTGGCTAAACAAACTGTGGTATATACATACGATGGAATACTATGCAGCTTTAAGACAGGATAAACTTATGAAGCATGTAATAACATGGATGGACCTAGAGAACATTATGCTGAGTGAGTCTAGCCAAAAACTAAAGGACAAATACTGTATGGTCCCACTGATGTGAACAGACATTCGAGAATAAATTTGGAATATGTCCTTGATATCAGAGTCCAGCAGGAGGTAGAAACAGGGTAAGATAATGGCCAATTGGAGTTGAAGGGATACAGACGGTATAACAGGACTAGATACAAAAACTCAAAAATGGACAGCACAATAATACCTAATTGTAAAGTAATCAGGTTAAAACACTGAATGAAGCTGCATCTGAGCTATAGGTTTTTGTTTTGTTTTGTTTTGTTTTGTTTTGATTTTACTATTATTACTTTTATTTTTTTCTCTATATTAACATTCTGTATCTTTTTCGGTTATGTTGCTAGTTCTTCTAAGCCAATGCAAATGTACTAAGAAATGATGATTATGCATCTATGTGATGATGTTAAGAATTACTGATTGCATATGTAGAATGGTATGATCTCTAAATGTTGGGTTAATTTCTTTTTTTCCATTAATTAATTAAAAAAAAAAAAAGAGAACGGGTAATTGGAGCTGAAGGGATACAGACTGTACAACGGGACTGGATATAAAAACTCAGAAATGGACAGCACAATACTACCCAATTGTAATGCAATTATGTTAAAACACTGAATGAAGCTGCATGTGAGGTATAGGTTTTTTGGGTTTTTTTTGTTTTTTGTTTTTTGTTTTTTCTATTATTGTTTTAATTCTTATTCTGTTGTCTTTTTATTTCTTTTTCTAAATCGATGCAAATGTACTAAGAAATGATGAATATGCAACTATGTGATGTTACTAAGAATTACTGATTGTACATGTAGATTGGAATGGTTTCTAATTGTTTTGTTAATTCTTTTTTTAATTAATAAAAAAAAATGAAAAAAAAAAAAGACATAGTCTGGCAGAATGGATTAAAGAACAGGACCCATCTATATGTTGTCTCTACTCAAAGGACAAGAGGCCAAGGACACAAATGGACATTTACACACCAATGTTTATAGCAGCATTATTAACAGTTACCAAGAGATGGAAACAGCCAAAATGTCCATCAACAGACAGTTGGCTAAACAAACTGTGACATTTACATAAGATGGAATATTATACAGCTGTAAGACAGAATAAAGTTATGAAGTATATAACAACATGAATGGACCTTAAGAACATTATGCTGAGTGTGATTAGCCAGAAACAAAAGGACAAATACTGTATGGTCTCACTGATATGAACTGACATTAGTGAATAAACTTGGAATATTTCCTTGGTAACAGAGACCATCAGGAGATAGAAATAGGGTGAGATATTGGGTAATTGGAGCTGAAGGGATACAGATTGTGCAACAGGACTGAATATAAAAACTCAGAAATGGACAGCACAATATTACCTAACTGTAATACAATTATGTTAAAAAACTGAATGTGAATGAAGCTGCATATGAGAATGATAGAGGGAGGAGGGCTGGGGCATAAATGAAATCACAAAGAAAGATAGACGATAGAAATTGAGATGGTGTAATCTAGGAATGCCTGGAGTGTATAGTGATAGTGACTAAATGTACAAATTTAAAAAATGTTTTTGCATGAGGAAGAACAAAAGAATGTCATTACTGCAGTGTGCTGAAAATAGATGGTACTTAATATTTTAAAATTTCAACTAATGTGTGAGACTAAAGCAAAAAATGTTTATTTTGTACAAATCTATACTTTGACTAGTACATCTCCTAATATAACTTATGTAGATAGTTGATTGAACACCTTAAGTACATGGAACTTTGTATAGGACATGAGATTTTGCTGATCTGTCCAGGTGATGCCCTGATGAATCCCAGAGTGATTTGATCAGTGAGTGGAAAAGTATTTGCAAAGTCCCCTTCGGGGAATGGTGAGAACAGAGGAAAACTCAACTTCCCCAAGCTGAATTCTTGATATTCTCACAAGCAGTGTGGACAACCACAGCTATAGGCTGAGCCCCCAGTCTTAGGGTTTGTTCATATGAAAGTTAACCCCACAGGGGATAGGTCAAGTCTACTTAAAATTAAGCCTAAGAGTCACCCCCAAGAGAACCTCTTTTGTTGCTCAAATGTGGCCTCTCTCTCCAGCCAACACAGCAACAGACTCACCACCCTCCCCCTGTCTATATGGGACATGACTACAAGGGGTGTGGATCTTCCTGGCAGCATGGGACAGAAATCCCAGAATGAGCTGAGATTCAGCATCTAGGGATTGAGAAAAACTCTAGAATGAGCTGAGACCCAGCATCAAGGGATTGAGAAATCCTTCTCGACCAAAAGGGGGAAGAGGGAAATGAGACAAAGTGTCAATGGCTGAGAGATTCCGAACAGAGTCGAGAGGTTATCCTGGAGGTTATTCTTATGCATTAAATAGATATCACCTTGTTATCCAAGATGTAATAGAGAGGCTGGAGGGAACTGCCTGAAAATGTAGAGCTGTGTTCCAGTAGCCATGTTTCTTGATGATGATTGTATAATGATACAGCTTTCACAATGTGACTGTGTGATTGTGAAAACCTTGTGTCTGATGCTCCTTTTATCTACCTTGTCAACAGAAGAGAGGAACATATGGAATAAAAATAAATAATAGGGGGAACAAATGTTAAAATAGATTTAGTTTGAAATGCTAGTGATCAATGAAAGGGATCAGTAAGGGGTATGGCCTGCAAAAAATTTTTTTTTTCTGTTTGTTATATTTTTCTGTTGTCTTTTTATTTCTTTTTCTGAATTGATGCTAATGTTCTGGGAAATGATCATGATGATGAGTATGCAACTGTGATGATATTGTGAATTGCTGAGTGTATGTATTGAGAATGTTTCTTGTAATTTTTTTTAATTAATAAAAAATTTAAAAAAAAGAACAGAGACCTTCAGGAGATAGAAATAGGGTAGATATTGGATAATTGGAGCTGAAGGGATACTGGTTGTGCAACAGGACTGATTATAAAAATTCAGAAATGGATAGCGCAATACGATCTAACTGTAATACAATAATGTTAGTATGCTGAACAAAGCTGAATGTGAGAATGATAGATGGAGGAAGGCTGGGGGCACAAATGAAATCAGAAGGAAAGATAGATGATAAAGATTGAGATGGTGTAATCTAGAAATGCCTAGAGTGTACAATGATAGTGACTAAATGTACAAATTAAAAAATGTTTTTGCATGAGGAAGAACAAAGGAATGTCAATACTGCAGGGTGTTGAAAATAGATGGTCATTCACATTTTTAAAAATTTAACTTATGTGTGAGACTAAAGCAAAAAATGCTTATTTGTTACAAAATTTATATTTAGACTAGTGCATCTCCTAATATAATTTATACGGACAGGTTAATTGAACACCATAAGTACGTGGAACCTTGAATAGGGCATGAGATTTTGTAGGTATGTCCAGAGTGATGCCCTGATGGATCCCAAAGTGATTTGAACAGTGAATAAATAAAAAAGTATTTGCAAAGTCTCCTTGGGGCAATGGTGAGAAAGAGGGAAAATTCAACTTCCCCTTTTGGAGAAGGCCTGATATTCTCACAAGCAGTGAGGACAACAAAATTAATATGCCAAATCCTCAGTCTTGGGGTTTGTTCATATGAAACATATCCCTGCAAGGGATAAGCTAAGCCTACTTAAAATTAGGCTTAAGAGTCACCCCCAGAGAATGGGGTGCTCAAATGTGGTCTCTTTCTCAGCCAATACGGCAAGTAAACTCACTGCCCTCCCCCTCTCTATGTGAGACATGACTCCCAGGGGTGTGGACCTTCCTGGCAACATGGGACAGAAATCCTAGAATGAGCTGGGACTCAGCACCAAGGGATTGAGAAAACCTTCTCCACCGAAAGGGGGAAGAGAGAAATGAGACAAAATAAAGTGTCAAATAGAGTCGAGCGGTTATCCTGGAGGTTATTCTTACACATTATCTGGATAAATCCCTTTTTAGTTTGTTTATTAGAGAGGCTAGAGGGAAGTGTCTGAAACTGTAGGGCTGTGCTCCAGTAGCCATGATTCTTGAAGATGATTGTATAATGATATAGCTTTTGCAAAGTGACTGTGATTGTGAAAACCTTGTGTCTGATGCTACTTTTATCTATGGTATGGACAGATGAGTAAAAAAATATGGATTAAAAATAAATAAATAATAGGGGGAACAAATGTTAAAATAAATTGGGTAGAGGGAAATATTAGTGTCAATGAGAAACCCAAGAAAATAGGCCAAGCCTTTGATGTTTTTTAAACTTTTTTTATTGTATAATATAACAATATACAAAGCAAAAAAAAAAAAGAAAAAAGCAATAGTTTTAAAAGCACTCTTCAACAAGTTGTTGCAGGACAGATCCCAGAGTTTGTCACAGGCTACTATATGATCCTCTCAGATTTTTCCTTCTAGCTGCTCCAGAATATAGGAGGCTAGAAGGAATAAATACTTTTTTTATCATCACAATTGAATTTTTGTTTCTTTTTAATGAAAAATAACATATACAAACACAAAAAATACATTTCAAAGCACAGCACAATTAGTTATAGGACAGATTTCAGAGTTTTGTATGGGTTACTACTCCACAATTTTAAATTTTTACTTCTAGCTACTCTTAAGATACTGGAGACTAAAAGAAATATCAATTTAACGTTTCAGCAATCACATCCATTTGTTAAACCCTACCTTCTCTGTATAACTCCACCATCATCTTTGATCTTTCTATCCCACTCTTTAGGGGCATTGGGCTATTGCCATTCTAACTTTTTCACATTGGAAGGGGCTGTCAATAATATGGGGTGGGAAGAAGGAACTAACTGATGATCTGGAGAGCTGGGCCCTCTAGGTTTCAGGATTTATCTGGTTCAGGGACCCATCTGGAAGTTGTAGGTTTCTGGAAAGTTACCCTAGTGCATGGAACGTTTGTAGAATCTTATGTATTATCCTAGATGTTCTTTAGATTTAGCTGGAATGGTTTTAGTTGTGGTTGGGCAAGTTATGATAGGTAGCAATGTCTAATTGAAGCTTGTGTAAGAGCAACCTCCAGAGTAGCCTCTCGACTCTGTTTGAACTCTCCCAGCCACTGATATTTTATTAGTTACACTTCTTTTCCCCCTTTTGGTCAGGATGGAATTGTTGATCCCACGGTGCCAGGGAGACTCATCCCTGGGAGTCATCTCCCATGCTACCAGGGAGACTCTCACCCCTGGATGTCATGTACCAGTTAGTGGGGAGGGCAATGATTTCACTTACAGAGTTGGTCTTAGAATGATGTCACATCTGACCAGCAAAAGAGGTCCTTCAGAAGTAACTCTTAGGCAAACCTACAGGTAGACTAAGCTTCTCCACTACCTACATAAGCTTCACAAGAATAAGCCTCAAAATCAAGGGCTTCATACCTGGGATAAAACCCAGTTGATCATGGTATATAATTCTTTTAATGTGCAGTAGGATTCAATTTACAAGTATTTTGTTGAGTTTTTTTGGCATCTATACTCATTAGAGAGATGTTCTGTAATTTTCCTTTCTTGTATTATCTTTATCTACCTTTGATATTAGGTTGATGTTGGCTTCATAGAATGAGTTGGGTAGCATTCCTTTCTCTTCAATTCTCTGGAAGAATTTGAACAGGGTTGGTATTATTTAATCTTGGATGACTGGTGGAATTCACCTGTAAGGCCCCCTGGTCTTGGACTTTTCTTTGTTGGGAGGTTTTGGTGACTGTTTCAATCTTTCCACTTGTGACTGGTTTGTTGAGGCCCTCTATTTCTCCTGGAGTCAGGTAGGTTATTTCTGGGTGTGCATAATTGAAAGCATTATGTACCCTAGAAAAGCCTATTTTAATCCTGATCAATCTTGTGGACGCAGCCACTTCTTTTACTACCTATTCAATACTGTAGGTTGGAAACTTGATTCGATTAGAGATGTGACATGCCCAAGGAGGGTACTAACCTCTGATTAGAGGGAAATGTGACTCTACCTATTCCAAGTGGCCTTGATTAGTTTACTGGAATACTTTAAAAGAGGAAGCATTTTGGAGACAGCACTAGAGTCACAAGGACCATGAGAGCCCATGTGGCCAGAGACCTTTGGAGATGTAGAAGGAAAACACCCCTGGGGGAGCTTCATGAAACAAGAAGCCTGGAGAGAAAGAGCTGATGTCTCCATATTCACCACGCGCCTTTTCAATTGAGAGAGAAACCCTGAACATCACTGGCCTTTTTGAACCAAGGTATCTTTCCCTGGATGCCTTAGATTGAATATTTCTATATCCTTCATTTAATTTAGACATTTTCAAAGCTTTAGAACTACAAACTTACAATTTAATAAATTCCCCCTTTTAAAAGCCAAAAACAAAAAAAAATCTAGGCTTGGCCTATTGATTTGGGTGTCTCTAAATTTGACACAGTATCAGGGGATTCCCTGATGATAAAGTTTAATAGTGTCATATTTTTTTCCCCCCATCTTTCAAGGGACTTTGCCAACACTTTTTCATTATCTGCTTAATATATTCGAGGATGTATCCAGGCATTACATTAAGCTATACAAGATTAAAGGACCTCATTCTTATTCTGGGCTCTGTGTTTCAATTATTCAAGTGAGCTGTCCAGACAGGTTGAGTCAGATTATGCGCTACAGAAAATTCAGGTTTCGGATAAAATTAAACTTTTCTTCTTTTGGACTCAAAAAGTAGGTGTGGTTCTAAAATACAGACAATGTCTTCCTTACCCCTGGGTTCTGAATTATCTTAATCCAGACCTGATCGGCTTCATTCTTATCTCTAAATACCAAGTTATAGATTATAAAACAGCCTCTCAAACTCCACAAATAATAATTACCACTCCAGACTAAATGCATCAGCTATAATAGTTTACAATCTAGGCCCCTGTTTTCTTGTAAGCATTTTCTAAAGGAGACATTACAATAACTGTTCTTTTGTTTCTGGCTTATTTTGCCTCACAAATGTCCCACAGGTTCATTTACATTGTTGCATGGCTCATGATTTTGTTCCTTCTTGTAACAGCACAATATTCAACCATATGTATACACCATCGTTTGCCAATATACTTCTCAGTCAGTGCATCCATCAGCCACCTGCATTCATCAGGCATTATGGGTAATGCCCAAAGTTCATAGTCCATCGACACTCTCAATTTTAGATAACTTCATTTTTCCCAAGAGAAAGATAACCAATAAACACAACCTCACCAAATAGGAAATCTAGACCTCCCCTTAACTCTTGTCCCTCCTCCCATTATTTACCTCTTCTGTTCCAAGCCCTTGATTTTGAGGCTTGCCCTTATGAAACTTATTTCTGTAGTGAAGAAGCTAAGACTACCCATAACAAGACCTAAGTGTTGCTTCTAGGAAACCTCTTTGGTTGCTCAGATGTGCCCTCTCTCTCTCTCTAAGCCCAACTCTGCAAGCAAAATCACTCCCCTCCTCCACCACATGAGCCATGATATTCAGGGGTGAAAATCTCCCTAACATGACTCCCAGGGATGAGCCTGGCCCTGGAACCCTGGGATCCACAACGCCTTCCTGACCAAAAGGGGAAAAGAAGTATAATTAAATAAAGTATCAATGGCTGAGAAAGATCAGATAGAGTCAAGGGGCTATTCTGGAGGTTACCCTCAGGCAAGCTTCAGTTAGATAGCATTAATTGCCGTGGTTTGTTAAAACCCAACAAATGTCACTCCTGTTGACTCTTAAGAACACCTAGGGCTCGAACTGAGACTCTATAAAGGTTTCATGCACTAGGTTTGCCTTCCTGGAAGCTAGAATTTTCAGAGGGTTCCTAGGCCAGATAAATTCTGAAACCCAGAGGGACCAGTCTCTCCAAGATTATCAGTTAATTACATCCCCATATCCTTTAGCATCAGCACCATTGCTCAACATGAAAAGGTCAGAACAGGCATTGTTTAAAGATCCCTATAGATTGGGAGAAGGGTCAAAGGAGAAGGAGGAGGAGGTATAACAGAGAAGATAGGATTTAACAAATGAGTATGACTGCTGAATCACTATATTCATATTCCTTCTAGCCTCCAGTGTTTTGGAGCAGCTAGAAGGAACAATCTGAGTGGAAGGAATGGTAGCCCATGACAAACTCTGGGATCTGTTCTGTAACTACTTGTTGAAGTGTGTTTTGAAAATTATTGCTTTTTCTTTCTTTGCCTTATATATATATTTACTATTTCACAATTTAAAAAAGTTAAAATAGAAAGAGTCTCCCCCTCTTCACCCAAGCTGGTCCTGGTGTAATTGAACCACTTGCTCTGTCCTGGTTGAAGGGAAAAAAAAGGCTGGAGGGGCTGCAACTGGCCCATCTTAACTGGTGACCCCATTACGCAGGACGCCACCCTCAGATGCTCCAAATGTACCCCCTGTCACTGAATTGCCTGGCCCCTCTTCTGTCTCAGTACTGTGCTAGAGGTGAGCTCTGGGAAGTCAAGTCCAGATCCCTCAAGCCTAGCACTGAATAGATGCTCAATGCTCACTGGAGGAAGGAGCCAAAACCTCTTCTCCAGCTGGTCCTCATTTGACCAGCTGAACCCTTGCCACATCCCACAGTGGGAGGTTCTGTGGTTATCCCCATTGTACAGAAGGGGAAATGAACTGCAGATTCCAACTTAACAGGGCCCATCGCCTACAGATGCTCGCTCAAGGTGCAGCGAGTGAGCTGAGCAGCACAGCGTTGGCTCCTGCAGGAAACAGAGGACATGGGCACAGTTGCAGGGACTCTACAGAGGAGAGGACAGCGTTAGGAAACAACAGTGGGAAGCTGCTGGGACCACAGAGGGTGGCAGGGCTGCAGCTGGAGGCGAGCCCACCAGAAGGGGGCACGGAGAGGAGGAATGCATGTCTGGCCTTGCTCTCCTCCCAGCCTCTTTGCTCTGGCCAGTGCCTCCCAGCAGAGGAGCCCAAGGGCAGGGAGCTAAAAGTCCAAGGGCAGGGGGCTAGGCCAAGAGGGGACCTGGAAGGGCGAGCAGAGAATAACCAGCTCATCACTCATCTCCTTGCTTCTGCTCCGTCCCTCCCCAGCCATCCCCCCACCTGGCCAGAAGCAAGGGGACTTCAGGAGGGACCACCACCGTTTCCTGGGAATGAGACAGCAAGAGAGCCAAGGGCAAAATTAGAATCCCTGTCTCCGCAGACCACTCCCCCATCCCGCTGACCCCCACCTCCCCACCCCGCAACCTGAGACATCTACTGAAAGGCAAAGCTGGTCTTGTAATCCCACCAATTAAAACCCTTCAGGGACTCCCTTTGCCTCACTGCAGCAGGGCAGTGGAAGCTCTCATCTCCTCCTCCTCTGATGCTTGGGTCCTCCCTCACTTCCTTCTCCCTGACCTCCTGATTCAAATGAGCACCCCATCCCTCTGACCTCCTCATCTAGCTTCGTTTTCTTCGCCGCCTGATCTGACCTGTTTGTTATCATGTCTTCCCACCCACGACGTTAGCTGTGTTTTGGGAGCTCCTGTATCCGCAGCGCCTAGAGCAGCGCCTGACACGGAGTAGGAGCCCAGTACATGCTCACTAATACAAACTTTGGGAGGGGTCAGGAAATCTGATAGCATTTTGGACCTTGTGGCTGGATGAGATCAAGGTAGTGAGTAGGGTAGGGAAGAAGCAGAGGTGCACGGGGCGGAGCCTGGGAGGAGAAGGAACCAGCAGAGGAGGCAGAAGGAGCCTTGGAGGAGAGGAGGAAAGTGCAGGGTCCTGAAAACCAGGTGAGGACAAGCAGGCAGGGGCTGGTCACTGCACAGTGACACTTTGACCCCATAGGCAGGGGTCAAACGCCGTCAATACGTGAAGCAAGCTGAGGATCGAGTGACCACTGACTCTTGTAACCCAGAGAGCAGAGGTGATCTGGACAGGAGACGTTTTAGAGGGCGATGGGGCACTGGCTTAGAGGACTGAGCCCTCAAGGAGATGGGCACAGACAACTGTTCCCATGGGGCTTTGCTGGAAAGAGCAGCTGAGAAGTTTGACAGTCCCTGGAAGGAGAGCTATGTCCGAGAGGGGTTTCGATGTTGTTGGTAAATGAGGGCCAGGCCAGTCTGTTTGGGTGCACTTAGGAAAGATCCAGGAGGGGGAGAGGTGCATTTGCTGGCAAAGGGGAGAAGAGGGGAGGCCTGAGGAGGGAGGGCCGCTGAAATGCACGTGAGCAGAGGTGGGGGGGGGGGCCTGGCAGCTGGGAGCCAGAGTGCAACTGTGGGTGGGAGCTGAGGACGTCCTGTTTGACTTTTCTCGGTGAATCAGGAAGCCAGGTAAGCAGCTGAAGTCAGAGTGAAGAGAGGACAGAAGTTTGAGGAGAGAGAAGAGGATATGAAACAGTCTAGTGGAGGGGAGAGTAGGCTGAATCATGTACCTCCCCCCATAAGATGCTGGCATCCAAACCCCAGAACCTGTAGGTGCTGCCTGACAAGGCAAAGGGACTGTGCAGGTGTGATCAAGGACCGTGAGATGGGAAGGCCGACCTGGGCAGCCTGAGGGTCCAGTGTCATCACAAAGGTAAGAGGGAGGCAGAGAGAGCCTGGACCACAGGGGACTGCCCCTGCTACCCTGAAGTGAGGAACGCAGGCAGCTTGTAGAAGCGGGGAAGGCAGGGAAACAGATTTCCCCTGAGGCCTCCAGACCCACAGCGGCCTGAGAGGAAGCCGGTCAAGGGTCAGTTCCGGAACCTTCCCCCGACCCCCAGGGCTGGGCCTGGGACCCCTGCTCTGTGCCCCCAGAGCCCCTGTGTTGGTCTCTGCGCCCAGTGAGGGACCTCGGGTGTCTTTCTTGTGTCTTTCCCAGCCCCCTCCAAGACTGGGACGCCCCCCAGGGCAGAGCTTCGTGCCCCTGAGGGACGAGGCTGCCTGTAGAGACCCCTGTGTCACCCCAAGGGACAACACTCCCAGGCCAGCCCAGCGACTCTGGGCAGGAGGCTGGCATCTTGCCGTTCGCAGGCCTGAAGGAGCAGCAGGGCTCTCAGCAAGCACGGCTGCCGTGGGGGTGGGTCCAGCCACAACAGGGGCCCCTAGGCCCCCGGCAGGCCATGCCCACTCCTCCCCCAACCCAGAGATAACACCAGACCCACGACCAGCCTGCCAGGGCCCAAGGTGTGAAAATGAAAAGTTTATTTATAAGCAGGAATGCTGTCCAGCACGCAGTGCAAACTCTCGGACCTGGGATCAACACAGGCTGGGAACCCAGGCCACACCCAAAAGCCTCCTTTGGATTCCTTGCCTCCCTGCTCTGCGGGGAGCAATGCAGTCGGCCGGAGGCCCTCCCGGGGCTGCCCACCAGGGGGCGGGGCGCTCCACCGCCCTGCAGCGTCCAGCCGGCTGGACTGCCACCTTGAGTCCAGGGCGGGAAGGCCTCCTTGTTTCCACAGTAAGGGCTGGCTCTGCGACCCCCAGACAGTTCAGCTGCCACGTTCAAGCCCAGTGGAGTTTATTGACAGGGGATTCAAGTACCTGGGACTGAACTGGCCTCTCAAGGAGTCCCTCATCCCCCTTCCTTCCAGAATCTGGTGGAGGTCGCCCTCGTCCACCTCTGCAGGGTCCTGGGCATGTGTTTGGGAGGAGTGGGCTGACTCTATTTTTTTTTTAATTACTTGGGCAGGCACCAGGAATCGAACCTGGGTCTCTGGCATGGCAGGCGGGAACTCTGCCACTGAGCCACTGTGGCCTGCCCTGGGCTGACTCTCTGATGGGGAAAGATCTCTCGGCAAAATTGCTGGCTTCAGCTGCTTCAAGGCAGGTCGTTCAACCAGACACACACACACACACACACACACACACACACACACACACACACACACACACACACACACACACACACACACACACACAGACACACACCGCCGGGGTCAGCATCGCACGTCCACTCAGGGCCAGTAGGTACAGTACCAAAGGGACTCCGGTGGGGCCCCTCGGGCCTGGGACTCCGGGAACAGGGGAGGGTCCTGGGGAGAGGGGGCGCCCCTCCAGAGGAGGGGAGGAGCCCAGGCTGAGGTAGAAGCAAAAGACAAGGCTGAAGCCCCCCAGGCATTGCCAGTTCCCGAAATTCCCTGATAGAAGGCCCAGCCTGGGAAGGCAGCCCCAGAGGGGAGGGAGGGTGGTGGGCACTGGGGCTGTGGGTGGACAGGAATGAAGGTTCAAGGCAGAGGGGCAGACGGTGGATGAGGGTTCCAGGCAGCCCTTGGAGTTTTGCTTTGGGGAATGGTTTTGTTTGCTTGCGTGCCTGCATGGATAATTTGTGTCTTAACTGCCACATGTTAAAACCGGAAGAATTCCGGTGGGGAGTTTGCTACTTGGCGGCACTCACTAAGGCTGCCTGGCTTCAGGCATCTGATTTTCACACTGTGGTACAAGAGGACGAGTTAGCAGAAGTGGCTTTAGAGGTGCTTTTCAAGGGTCCTGCAGGAGCTGTCACCCCTCCCCGCACAGAGCCACCCACTCCCCGGCCGTCCACGGGCACTGGCCTGCAGTCTCGGCCGAAGATCTGCCCTTTCCCCACAGGTGAGTTGTCCAGAGTCCCTCCACCCTAGCAAGCCCCTATGGAGGGGAGGGTGCTGGGGACCCAGCAGAAGAAAAACTGCTCCAAAGCCAGGCTCGCAGGTCCAGCTGGAGGCAGCTCAGAGAGAGACAGGGAGGGCCCCGCTGCGGGCTGCCAGCAAGTCCACAGTCCACCCTGCCCCCCAGTCTTCACCATTCTCCCTGCCTCGCCCGTCTCTGTGGGTGAGAGAGGAGCTGAGCTCATGGAGTCCACTAAAGGAAGTTGGTCCAGAAAGAGCCACAGTATGGAGAATGGGGGTCTGGGAGGATGGGGAGCCCTCCCACAGGGTGGCCGGCCAGGGGTCAGCCCGCCCTGGCTGGGACATGGCCCTCAGCAGCCACTTAGCCGGACTTCATCCCGGCGTCGGGCACGCCCAGGGGCAGGGGCTTCTCCTCGGGGCTCTGCAGCAGGCTCTCTGGAGCACAAGGCGGGGACCGAAAGGGGCGCTCCTCCTTGGAGAAGGGGACCTGCTCGTTCTTCGGGGAGCCCGAGGGGCTGGTGTCCATGTTCCTCACCGTGGGGCTGGCCTGAGACGGGCATTGAGAGCCGTGCTCGGAGCTGCTGCAGACGTTCACGATGCAGGTGACGTTGACCTGGGTCCCATGGGAAGGCTCTGCTAATCACAAGACAGGAGAGAGTGGTCAGTCCTGGGGCCTCCGAGTGGGGGTGACTTCACAGCCTGACTTGTGCAAGAGGCAGGCTAGGAGGACCCGTAGAGAAAGAGCACTGGACCAGGAGCCATAAGATCAAGGTTCCAGCCCAGCTCTGCTACGTGACCTTGGGCAAGTCCTTCAACCTTGGGGTGCCTCCATTTCCTCATGTCAGATAAGAATAGCATTCCCACCCCAGCTTACCCCACAGACCAGAGGAGCCAGTCAGACCACGGAGATAAAAATGCTCTGAGAAAAAAGCATCTTCCCGGTAAAGGATCAGAGAGGTGAGCAGGGGCTGGGGAATAAGTTACAGAATTCTGGTTGTGGCCTCAGCAGTCCTGGCCACACCGACCATGGTGAGAAGGCGAGAACCCTCTGACGCCGGCACCCTGGCTGTGTGCTAGAGAATCAGCCTCCAAGAGCCTGGAAGCCATACCTTTTTGGAGGTTAAACATTCATGCTGAAGTTGTTTTCATTCTCAGCAAACCTTTTTCCTCCAAGAGGAGTTGCCTCTGAGAGTTCATAAATCTGGGATTCCAGGTGGGGCTTTGCAATCTGACAGTCCTGGGTTCGAATTCCTGCCCGACCTCCAGAATCTTGGCCAAGGCCTTAACCTCTCGAGCTTCCTTTTACTTGGCTAAGAGATGGGTTTAATGGCCCTGTACCACCCCTTGCGGGCAGGGAGCCACACGGTCTTGTTTGCTGCTGTATTCCCAGTGCCCACACGGCTCCTGGCGATGGAGTGATGCTCTCGGTGAATCAGGAACCGAAACTGGCCCGACCTAACCAAGCATCTAGTCCACACTTGCACCGGGTGCTTCTGGGCGCGTTGGGCTTGACTCTTGCTCCTACCCCCATCTGCCGTGCCACCTGCTCCTCCTCACCTCAGTCCGTGCTGCCACCAGCTGCCAGCTGTGGAGGCCCAAAGCCATGGGCCCATCCTCAATTCTCTTTTTCTCATACCCTGCATCTAATCCATTGGCAGTCTCCACCTGGTCTACACTCAAATGACAATTCAAGTTCACCACCTCCCCTGCTAACTCCCCATGCAAGTCTCCGTCTGCTCCCGCCTGGCTCCTGGCTGCTATCTGCTCTTCCGCAGCCTGCTCTCTACCAGCAGCCGGAGCTAGCCTGGTAAAACTCGGCAGATCACCTCCTGGGCTGCTCCAAACCCCACAGAACTCTCCTCAGCCTACAAGGCCCTGCGTGATCCAGTGCCTACTTTCTCCCCATTTCGTGCAGCTCCACGATCTTGGCTGGGTTCCTTCCAGCCAAGCTCCCCTCCCTGCTGCTCCAAGACCCCTCCAAACCTCGGAGCCTTTGCACATGTTGTTCCCCCAGCCTGGAAGGCTCTTCCCCATTTGCATGGCTCTCTCCCTACTTCCACTTGAGCCTCAGCTAAAAGCCACTTCTCTTAGATGCCTGCCCTGCCCTCCCTCCCTAAAGAGGCTCCCTTCTTAACCCAGCCATCCCTCCCACCCCCATCCTTCTTTCTACGGGCTTCAGGGCCCATAGATTTCCTCAGAGGCCTATTTGCATTCTGCCTCCCCCACCAGACCCTGAGACCCAGGCTGGTGGGGCCTTTTTGACTGTTTCATGCTGTGTCCCTAGTGCCTAGAACAGGGCCACGTGTTGAATGAGTAAAATCCAGTCCACACTAAGAAATGATGATCATACATCTATGTGATGATATTAAGAATTACTGATTGCATATGTAGAATGGAATGATTTCTAAATGTTGTGTTAATTTTTTTTAATTAATAAAAAAAAATGTAAAAAAAAAAAAAAATCCAGTCCACAAGTATCTTTTGTTCTGGTTGGGGGCAATGTTTTCAAGTGTATCAGCTGCCAACTTTCAAAAACCCAGAGTTTACATTTTAAAATCTGGATTTCTGGCTTCACTTGGGAGCCAGATGTGGAAGGTCTGGCTCCCAGGACCCACATTCTTGACTGGCAGCTGTTGGTAGGAAGGATTCCAGGGCACAGGTGCACCCCTACCTTCCCTCCTGGCCCCTGCAGGCCTCTGAGTGTCCTAACTCGTTGGCAAGGGACTGAAGGATGGAGTAAATTGAGGCATGAAGGTAAGGAGCTGGACACACGGCAGACCCTCAGCAAGTTATAACTGCTGCTGCTGCTGCTATTCCTACAGGGTCTGCTGAGTGCCCAAAAGCACCTGGTGTCTAGGTAAAGAGGGGAAGGGCACAGGCCATTTGGCTCTTCTGACTCCAGGAGTGTAGGGCCTGGGAGGAGGCTCAGAATCAGTGAACTGCTCTGCTCAGATTGGCCCTAAATGGGCCAGGGGGAGGGAGGGCAGAAGGCAGGGCTGGGAGGAAATTTCCATCCTGAGCTGCCACAGAACCCAAATGCCACACAGTCACTATGGCGTTTGCAGCATGGGAGTGGGCTGGGGGCCCACACGGGGGTTACACGTTTCCACAATGGGGACGGGGACAGCAGGGCAGCAATGCCAAAACAGGTGGGGGAACTCCCAGGAGAAGGAACATACAGCCATGCGGGTGGGGGAGTAGAGAGAATCGGCAGACACATAAGCAGGCCACACAGGGGCCAAGAAGCCACATGGGGTGGCCACGGAACAGGTGTAGCTAAGAAATCGGGCAGGTGAATCCAAGAGCTGACAAAGGCCAAGAGTCTCTACGTGGAGCTCATTCATTCATGCATTCATTCAACAAACGTTGAGGGCCACCTGCTCGGTTCCAGCCATTGACCCAGTCCTTCTCAGGCTGGGGCAGGGGGCACTGACAGGACATCAGAGTGAAGAGGTGAGCTATAATGGGGAGGAGAGAAGTGGCACATGTAAGCCCAAGTGAGTAGTCAGGGGAGGAAGTGGCCCCTGTGTCAGGCAGCAGGTAGGAAAGGATGTTCCAGGCAGTAGACCAGCATGAGCACAGGTTCGGAGGCAAGGGAGGACAGCAAATGGGGCTCAGTAGAGTGTGGTTGTGCTAGAGAAAGGCTGTGGGGCAGGAAGTGGCTGGAGCAGAGGAGGGAGAAGGCAAAACAAGGCCTGGGGGAGCTGTCAGTCTGTACCTGCAGGCAGCCCAGAATGCACCTAGACTCCTGGCCAGGCATTAAACTGGTCACTCTGGCACTTATCGCTAACCATCCCCGCCAGGAGGTGCCACAGCGCCACCCCCAGAAGAGGAAACTGAGGCTCAGCGGAGCTAAGGAGCTTGCTCAGACTCCTGTGGCACCAGAGCAACCCAGCTGGGCCTGAGTGCACGGCCATTCCCTGACCTGCTAGCCAGCACCACCAGCTGAGACGGAGAGGCCCAGGCTGGCAATGGGGTCCCTCAGAAGACACGACCTCTCTATCTGAGGCCACCCTGGGCCTTCTGGGAGATGTCTGTGTGGCCACTGGAGATGCCGACCTGGAGTGGCACCTGTCACAGACCGGGCACATATGCAGACTGTACACATGGGCATGGGCCCCATGCTTCTCCCCCAGGCGCACAGTCCCGGTTCCTTGGACCCAAAGGAAGCAGCAGGCCACAAGCTGCAGCATGCAGAACCCTGGAAGCATCATTTATTCCTTCATCTTCCCGCCCTAGGGCTCTGGAGACTGACAGCCCAAGGTTGACATCCATTTACTAGCTGTGTACCCTTGAACAAGCTCCTTAACCTCTCTGGGCCTCAGTTCTCTCATCTGTAAAATGGGGGTTATAACAATATATACCTCTTAGCATTGATGGGCGGATTGATCTTATAAATGAAAGTGCCCAGAATCACCTGACACACCATAAACCCTTGGTAAGTAGAGGCTGTGAGTAATGCCTTCATCCTCACCATGCTCATCATCGCACGCGTTAGCCTGGGGCAGTGCAGGGCTTGCGATACAGGGATGAGTAACACAGTCCAGCTCAGCCCCAGCCATACAGGGCGACAATCCTATGAAACAGAAGCAAGGACTTGGGAACCTGGAGGAGCAACCAATCTAGCTCAGGATGTGGTAGAGAAGGGGTTTCTGGAAAACTCCCCTCCTTGATATTAGGGACCTGAAGAGCAAGTTGGGATTGCCTGAGGAAGAGAATGGGGGGAAGAGGCAAAAGAAAGGGTGTTGCCAGAAGGAGCAGGATGGGGCAAAGGGAGGGGAACCTGGTGGGTTCACAGAATTGAAAGGAGCTCAGTATGGCTTGCTGTGGACCCTGAGGTGGTAGCAAGAAGACGGGCTTGGAGGGCAAGTCAAGGTCAGGGCAGGCAGGTTCTCAAATCTGTCCCCTCCACACCAAGAGCTCAGGCTCACCTTGCAGCGGAGGCCCAGGAGGTGATGCCATGACAGAAGCCAGGTGAGAACCAGGGCATGGGACTGAGGCCAGGTGCACTCTGCCTCTTACCTGAGCTTGAGCAGCTGGCTTGGGCCTCCCCGGGCCCACTGGCCTTTTCTGTGCCCGGTGCCTGCTGGTTCCTGGAGGCCTCTCTCCTGTCCGCAGCGCTGGCCGAGCTCTCCAAGGAGCTGCTGCTGGAGCTCGGGGCCGTGGTCAGCAGGTGCTGCTGCTCGGGGCCAGGCCGGGATTTCTCGACAGGCAGGTGAGGCTGGGCGGGGAGAAGAGGAGAAAGGGCAGTCAGCCCATCAGCCAGCTTCTTCTCCCCTCCGCACCATCGTCTGCAGCCCTTGCTGCGAGCACTTCAGTTTACATGGCACTTCTGCCCACACCTGCACATTCCTTTCACACCCAGTGCTCTTAGTAAGGTGTCATTCTCCGTGGTTTGTGTTTCCGTAATTAGTATTTGGTTCCCCACTGCAGCGTAGGCCTCTCATCAAACAGCCTTGTAGGGGGCAGGGTTCTCATCCTCAGTCTGTACAAAGAAACTGACCTTCCTCAGTTCACCCAGCAGCACCCAACCCAGCAGCCAAAAGCATGGACTCTGGAACTGACCATGTGAGTTTGAATACTGACTCTATCACTCACCAGCTGTGTGACCTTGGACAAATTACTTAACCTCTCTGTGCCTCTGTTTTTCATCTAAAAGAGAAAATAACAGCCTACCTCATAAAGTTGTTCTGAAGGCCAAATGGCCACATATTTTTAAGTGCTTAGTACAATATCTGGCACATAGTAAGCTCCATACAAAGGCTTGTTAAATCAGGGGTTAGCAAATTATGGCTAAGGGTCAAATGGCCTGGGTAGAGTCACATCCAGCCCACCACCTGCTGTGTATAGCCTGTGAGCTAAGAATGGTTTTTACATTGTTTAGTGGTTGAAAAAAAAGATCAAATGAGGAACATTTCATGATGTATGAAAACCACACGAAATTCAAGTTTTAGTGCCTCAAAATAAAGTTTTATTGGGACACAGCCACTGTCACTTGTTTACATACTGTCTACAATTGCTTTGGAGTTGCAATAGCAGGGTTGAGTAGGTGTGGCAGAGACTGTATGGCCCACAAGGCCTAAAATATTCACTATCTGGCCCTTCAGAGAAAAGTTTGCCACTACTTGTGCTCAATCAATCAATCCCGTGCAGGGAGCCCTTTCATTTCAGATTCTCGGGAGCTGTCTTAGTGACCCTTTCCAGATTCCAATCTCCAGGCTGCTTTGTGACTCCTCCTAATGGCTTTCTCATAGGAGAAAAGCAAATGATAACGCCATCCTATGCCAAGCACTGGGCCACAGTCCTTCTCAGACACCATCTCATATCAATCTTTCCAACAGCCGTTTGAGCTTCATTTTACAGACATAGAGATCAAGGCACAGAGAGGTCAAGTTGCTTGCCCAAGGACACACAGTTAGGAGGTGGTGCAATTGGGCTAAAACTCTTGATGCTTTTCCTGGGTACCAGAGGTTTCAGCTGCAGAGACTCAAGACAAGGATCCCCCTTTCCAGACACCAGTGCTGGGGAGCGCAAGAACTTCTGCTCTGCAGCTGCTGTCTGTATACACTGACTGGACAGCAGCATAAGTTCTGGTGATCACTGGATCCCAGGAAGAAAGGACCCAGCAGGGACCCCAGGCCTCTGGCCTACCCAGGTTGGGAGGATCCTGAGGTTGAATGAAAATTGAGGTAAATGAAGGGTTGGTGGGTGTGCGGGGAGGTAAGAGAGTCGCCCCCAACCCCACTCCCTCCAAAGGAAGCTACAATTCCAAATGTGCCCTAGAGCTGCCTGGAATACTGGATCCCACCCTGGACAGCCCACTCCTCTCCAGCCAATCTCTGCAGCCTAGGTGCCCCGCCCCGTCCACCAAGGCCAAAGCCCGCCCCCCTCTTCCCCATGCCGGTCTACCAAGGCCTGCCTGCCTTTAATTCCCAGGCCAGCCCACAGTCTCAGGCTCCGGATGGGAAGGATTCCTTGCAAGCGGTCCCAGAGGCCACGGAGCCCAGGAAGGTGCTCAGTATCACCCAGGTGGGTCAGTGGCCAAGGCTGGACAGAGCTGCATGCCTCGCACGCCCCTGGAGGGCAGCTTTGGAGGGACGGAGGGCATTTCAAGTTCATGTTAAACCCTTTGCCCAGATGGTCTGGCTCTGGCCACTGAACCCCTCCCCCAGCCCCGGCCCCAGCAGGGATGGCCGGGAGGGGAGGGGAGGAGAGTAGCATCCAAATGTCACTCCTGACAATCTCCAAACAAGGGGCTTTTCCGACCCCTGTCCCATCCCCCTCTGCTGGTGGCTAGAGCCAGACAGAACAGAAACCCCCAAAGGTCACAGCCACACTCCCTCCTCCAAAACCACAAGTTGTAAAGTTCACGCAGCCTCTGAACGGGGCAGACACATCCTGTGCCCTGTCCTGGGGTCCCAGGATGGGGAGTGCGCCAGGGGTTCGCTTGAAAACCAGGATCCCAGGCAGCCAGGCACCCTCACCACCCATCCAGCCCCTCACTGCTCAGTCTGGCCTCAGGGGAGAAGCAGAGACCCCCACAGAGCCTGCCAGGCCTGGGGGTCTGAGCCCTCCAGGATCCCATCAGGTCTACACTGTCTGTGTGAGCGAGTATGCCCAGGAGGCTCATGCACTTGCACGTGTAGGTCTGAGCGTGTGAAGTCCGCACACACGTGTGTCTGCATGCTTGGGGGCGCGAGTACATACCTGAGTGGTACACTTAGTATGCATGCTCTGGGCCACTCCCTCCAGCTTGAGAAAGTTACTTTAATTCTCTGAGCCCAACTTTCCTACACAGTAAAATCAGAGCAATGATCACTGTGCTTGTGCCGCAGCCTGGCTGAGGGTACGCGGTTTTCGGCCCAGAGCCTGGCAAACAGTTGGCACCTCATAACTGTTCACTCTCGTTATTACATGTGAGCCCATGCAGGCCTGGAACGGTGGGGTGATTGTGGGCGAGCTCATATATGGAAATAACTGGCCTTTTCTAGACAAACGGAAAGTTGCTATCCGAGTCCTGGGATTTAGTGCTGCAACTGGAGGGACAAGTTGGCACCGAGTTACCTATACGCTCAACCCCGCGGGCCTAGTCCTGGAAGCGTCATCAGCTGGCCTCTTAGGGGGGACTAGCTACCGGCTAGCCGAGTAGGTCAGGGGCTAAGCAAGGGGTCGGGGACTGGGGAGGAGGGAAAGAAGGGCACCTGGGAAGGGGAGCAGCCTGAGGGCACATCCTGTGGGGGGTGGGTGGGGCTGTCTCCCCTGGCAGAACAGGAAAGTGGGTCAGGCAAGGCCTGCAGATTCACTGAGTGAGGTCACAGGCCACGCCACTTACCTAGAGCTCTAACTTTAACACAAATAACTGAACCTTCCAGAGTCTCGATTTCCTCACCTGTAAAATGGGCATGACAATCCTGCCTACCTCTCAGGGGTGTGTGAGGATTCAGTGACACAGTCCAGGCCAAGAGACCGGCATGGGGCTAAGGCAGTAGCATGCTGGAGCCGGCTTAGACCAGCTCAGACTGGTCTATGAGAGCTGCTTGTGCAATCTCTTCCCAACTGCACCTTCAGTGGGGTCTTGTTTGTAGCTTGAAATTGACCAGGGTAGTTGTATTTATACCAGGGAAGTAAGCAACTGCCATAAATCAGATTTTTTTTCTGATTTACCAGCAAACCACTCAATAAACAGCACTTGAGTTGCTCATACTCAGTAAAGGAAAAGAGGAAGTAGAGGTTACTGCGCCACACCCAGGACAGCTCCACTGCCCTGAGTGTTGGGAAATGCTTGGTTGAGGAAGAGAATACCAGCAGCTGCAAAGCCAGGGAAGGACGCATCGGCTGTGGCATCACTGAACTGAAGCTAGAGAAAGGAGGGGGTAGGATTTGCAGCCTGGGGGGAAGAGAGAAGGTGAGAAACTATCTGATCCCCACTGAAGCAGGGCAGGGCAAAGAGCACTGGGCCCAAGTCCAGAGACAATAGCTGTGTGACCTCAGACAAGTCACTTTCCCTCTCTTTCCTCTTCAGCAAAAGCAGGATATCAAATCAGTCTATACTACTCGTAAGGCATAAGTCCTCTGTAAATCTCAGGCACTGGTTCACCCAGGGTTGAGCTTCTTCCTAGCCTAGGGGTCCTGAACAGGGGGCTGATATCTGACAACGTCTGGAGACATTTCTGGTTGTTACTATTGGGGGTGCGGAGGGCAGTGCTACTTGCGTTAGTGGGTGGAGGCCAGGGTGCTGCTAAACATCTACAGGGCCAGGAGAGCTCCCACTACAAAGAATCACTCAGCCCCAAATGTCAACAGTGCTGAGATTGAGAAACCCTGCCCTAGCAGGAAAGGGGGCATGGGGGAAGCTCCCCTGACCCTGTTTCCTGATCTGTAAAATCAGGTAAAAAAAGTCCAGCCTTCATACCAGGCATGGGTACCAGGACTGTGTCCTGGCTCAACCCACCCCCCTTCCCAGCCCCTCTCCTTTCTCCTCCGCCATTGTAGCCAGGAGTGATCACGTGACTCGGTTCTGGCCAATGGGAGGAAAGGGGAAGTCCACGCACGGCATTCTGGGAGAGCATCTGGTTTGCCGATAAAAGGTATCATGGCTGGCCTGGCCATCTGTCCCTCTTCTTCCATCTGAAGATGGAGGCCATGTAGGAAGTGGTGGTCACCATCTTATGACAAGAGACCACAAGCAAGAGGACAAAACCTAACATGTGTAAGACAGCAGAGTCTGGGGTCTAGTTGGTGCCCTGGGAGAGTGGAGCTGAACCCGAACCAGCAGCCATCAACCCCTCAACGCCTTGGTTTGTGAGACAAATAAAGCCCTTCTGTTTGAAGTCACCCTTAGGTTTTCTGTTACTTGTAGCTGGATGCCTTCCTGATAGAGACAATGAAATCCTATGTCAGAGTTCTGTTTCTACAGACATCCTACAGATCAAAGGTGAGCTGCTTCGGGTGAAGTGTGGGTGGGGCTGAAGTGGGGGTAAGGGAGACTCAGGGCCCAGCCCCGTGACCTCCACCTCAACCCTCGAGGTGACCCATCAGGGCCCTCTGTGGAACACCAGGGTGCCCCAGAACTCAGTTTGAAAACCACTGCTCCATGAGCCAGGGCTTTGTAAACTCCAAGGGGAGGAGGTTGATTGCTACTAGCTGAGTGGACAGCACAGCCCTGCAAGATGGGCTGGGCAGATGCTGCCCCCATTTAATGGTGACGACACAGCCCAGGAGCAATTTTGTGTCTGCCCATGTTTCCGTCGCAAGGCGACAACCACATGCTTGCCATCAGTCCCACTAACTCCCCAGCTCCCCGATGGCTTTTCACACTCACAGTTTCCTTTACCGGACAGGGGCTGCAGCCCATCAGGCCATAACCTACACAGACAGACCCCGGCTGGGCCTCCTTCAGCCTCCTCAGGGCTCTGTGCATCACCTAACACTGGTGATGTACAGAATTCATCGTTTCCCACGGAACAATGCAGTCCACCATGAAGGAGCCCAAAAGAAGAGGAAAAGGGCAGAGGGTCACTCACCACTTTGGCTTCTCCCTGAAGGCAGAGCAAGGGCTTCTCTGCAATGAGGAGACAGAATAAGTCAGGGCAAGCGACTTCCTCGGGCTGATCTGCTGTAACTAGGGGCCCAATTTCCTACCCAACCAGTAGCACAGAAGCCTCCACCCGGTTCTCCAGCACCCTTGCCCATTCTTCCGACCTCTCCACCTTTGCTCATACCAAGCCCTCTGCTTTGCATGCCCTTTCTTTCCAGCTCACACTCCCCTCACTTAAATCTCACCCAGCTGGGATGCCGCCTGCCCTAGGAGGCCTGAATCCCTCAGGCTTCCTGGACTAGAACCCTGAACCCCTACCCTTTTGACAGCCTAGAAAAGTTCATGGAAGCCCCCCACTCCATCTCCCCCCTAACCCATCTGCAGGGTCTAAGCTCCCACAGAGCAGGGCTGGTGTTGCCCAGCAATGCCTGAGCCACACGGTCTGCCCAGTGCTGGGCTCGCAGGAGGGGCCCAAGAAAAGCTTTCTGAATAAACAGAAGAGTGAGTCCACAAACGAAGGAAGGAAAGAATGAAACTTACTTTTCTTCTGAGTCACAATGACACAGTTCACCAGTCCTATTACTAGCAGACCCAAGGCTGTCAAGCCCACAATCAGCCCTAGAACAACAAAAAAAAGATGCTCAGAATGACCTCAAGGAGTGCATTCAAATGTAGTCCCGGGCCAGATAGGTCTGTCAATGACCAAAGATGGCTGGAGCTGTGGGGCATGCAGACAGGAGGCCAGCCCAGTCCAGAGGCTCTCAAATTCGATCACAAAACAAACAAAAATCCGTATGCCTAACAGAACACATATGTGGGCTAGATCTGGCCCCAAGGCCACCAGTTGGAGACTTCAGGCCTGATGTAGTCCTAGCCCACGAAGGTAAACCCATGAGCTGCCCTGACCCAGTTCTTCTATCTCCACAACTAATGGGGACATCAGAATAGTAACCCGTGGCCCACAGGCAGGGGACAGCTGCACTTGCGGGTGAAACTCTGACCCCCACCCTGGCACTCTTACTGTCAGCATCAGGTCTTGGGCGGGGACCAGTCTCCCCCACCCCAACCCAGCCATGCCCCGGCACAGGGCACAGGGCCCCGCCCACAGCAGGCTCTTGGTGCGACTCTGCGGATGGAAGAATGAGCCCACCTGTGACATACCGATTGGAACAGTGATGTTGCCTGTGCTGAGCCCTTCCACGGGGGGTCTGGGGCCAATCGAGGGCTCTAGGGTGCCGCTTAGAGCCGTGGTGGACCCTGGAGAGGGCTCCACGTGCTGAGATTTTGTGGATCCTGGCTGGGATGTAGAATCTGGTTTCTGGACCTCCGTCAGGATGGGGGCCCCAGACCTGCAGACCGTGTCCATGCTTGCATTGCCAGGGATGGCCACCAAGCTACAGCTGGGGGTGGAGGAAGCTTGGTCAAGAGATAATGGTGAAAGAGAGGGTGGGGTGGCCAGACTCTCTCCTGGAAGTCGGGCCAGTGGGCGAGGGTCCCGTGGGCAGGGTGGAGAGAAAGCAGGAGCCATGGCCTCGCTCAGGGCAGCCCCTGTCGCTCCCCATGCATCCACCCTGGCTTCACTCTCAGGGCAGAGCTCCTGCTGTCTTGTGCCACCAGTATTGGGGCCCACCCCGGCCCACCACTGGGTTCAGCAGTTCTTTAACCCAAGGGGGTGAATGACATGGCTGCTGTATGACCTAGACCCCTGTCACGTGGGGACAGCCTCTCCCAGCTCCCCCAGAACCAAAGGACTCAGCAACTTACGTCCGGTGGGGCCTGCAAGTGTCTGTGGACGAGGTCGTATCTGAGAAGGTTCCCGAGGTGCAGGGGGCACATACCACGTCAGATGTTGCCTCTCCTTCAAGAAACAACTGGAACCTGTCACCAACTCAAACACTCCATGGAGTGGGGGTGGGGTTAGGCACTGGGGGCCTGGGTAGGTTCTGAGGGGCCCAGGACCTCTGTCTTCCCCTCCACCCCACCACACACACACGCACACACATATACACACAGCCAAGTGGAGTTTGTCCTTTAACCAATTCTGGTGACTTCCTGATTTCAGATCCATATCTGGACCCCCCAGGATCTAGCACCCAGTATGTGCCTAGTCAGGAGTTCTGGGGGCAAGAAGGAACAGCGGACGGTGGACAGATGGATGGGTAGCATACACCGGGGCACCACTGATGGTGCTCTCAGTCTGGGCAAACTGGCAGATGCCCAGGGATGTGTGGGAAGGAGAGGCCCAAGGGGGTCCCCAAGGAGCCCTGGGCCAGGCCTGTACCTGGTCTGGCCACGCCAAAGCCGGGGCGGCACTTGCGCAGTGGCGTGCACCGCCGGCACCCCTCCTGCCGCAGCAGCGTGCAGTACCAGCCCTCCTTGCAGGTGCAGATGCGGTTCTGTTTCCGAGTGCAGGCTTGAGTTTCCACTTGGTCTAGAAAGCGAGAGGGCAGCCTAGGGGTTATTCGTCCCTCTGCCGGCCCTGCCCACCGCGATGCCCCCTCTGCCCTCTCCTGGCCAGCCCAGCACCCACAAAGAGTTCTGTGCCGCAGGCAGCTGGTAGGCCGCCCTCAACATGGTGGCAGACAGAACACTGGCCATGAAGGCCAAAGGCCTGCTGTCTTGTCCAGCTCCACCACGGTATGAGCAAACATGTCTGCTCGCTGAGGCTCAACTTCCTCAACTCCATGTGGGCACAGTTCCACATCCCAGCCCTACCCGGCCTGTCTCCTGGAGCTGGTAAGAAGACTGGGTGAGTCACAGGATGAAAATGCCATTTTCCAATGGTAGAGATGCAAACCATCAGCCCTGGAGCATGGAGACAGCTGGCCTGGGGCAACCCCAACCAGCTTTCAGCCACAGGGCAGGGTGCTGGGAACCACCCCTCTCTGGGTCTCACTCACCGGAGCTGCAGCGGGAGCCACAGCTCAAACACTCCGAGACCCAGTTCCAGAGCTCGGTGTACGTGCTGTCCTCACAGGGGGCACACACAGTATCTGAGGTCCTCGTGCAGAACTCCTGAATGTGCTGGCCTGAGAAATCAAAAGCCAGAAGTCTCAGCAGGGCAAATCCATGGCTTGCCAGAGTCCCAAGTTTTGAGGCTGAGCAGGGAAGGCTCTTTGCATGGAGTTCATTGCCTCACCTTAAGCAAGTCCCTCAATCTCTCTGGACTCAAAGTCACAGGAGGCTGAGTTTTAATCTCGCATTTAGCTTGTACCAGCTGTCACTCTATCTCTGAATCCAACTGCTCATAAAATATCACACACCCTGCTATTTCCAAATGCCTGAAATGCCATTACAAAGGTCTATTATCAGTCAATCACACTTCAGTGAGAATGAGAATCCCTTTCTTCTTTATAGTTGGCTAAAATCTTCTCCCTGTGCATATGAACTAGAGAGAAAGAAGGCAGTCGGGAATGTAGTCCCTTGTAGCCCATCATGGACAAGGGCATGGAACTCCTGAAGGTCAGGAGAGGAGGCACACCAGGGGATGGGAAAACATGAAGGCAAACCTGTAAGGAGTTTACTCTTCTCAGTCCCATCCCACTCCCATCCTGCCATGTTCACTGCTGTGCTAACCTAATAACTTCTGAAAAAGACCCTGCCAGTTAACGGAAAAAAGAAGAGTCACTTGCTTTGGGATCTCCTAAAATGGTTGTGGAAGATGCTGGGTACATATGTGCCTACTACATCCAAGGCTAAGGGCTGAAACCCTCCAGTGGCTTCTTGATTCCTGCAGAATGAAAATCTAAACTCCTTACCATGGCCCCTGCTTACCTCCTCAAGCCTACCAATTAGGCCCACCTCAGGGCCTTTACACTTGCAGTTGCTTCTGCCTGGCTCACTATATATCTTCATGACATGTCTCTACCCAAATGTCACTTCCTCAGAGGGGGCTTCCCTGACTACCCCATATCAAGCAGCATGCCCCATTTATTCCATCTGTCTGCATCTGCCCAACAATGCCTTATTTTCTTCACTGCACAAACCACTCTGATATGACCTATGATGTGCCAGACACATAGTAGGCTTTTTATAAATATATGAATGAGTGTTTGACTAGATGGATGAATAGATGGCTGGCTGGCTGGATGAATGGCAGGCACTGGGAGATGGGCCACCTGGCTCTCCCAACCAAGGCAAGGCCTTGAACCTGCTACCTATGAAATGAGTACACACCCATTGATTCAATCAAGCTCAAACTGCGCACCTACAATGTGCCAGGTATTGTGCAAGGTGCCAGGGATTCAGCAGGGAAGAAGACAAAGTCCCTGCCTCGGAGGAGCACACAGTGGAAGCAATGGGAGAGAAAACAGGCCATTATCACATTATATGGAAGGAGCAGAAGTGGGGGAAACCAGGGGCCAGTGGGAGCTTAGGAAGGCACCTGATTGGCCGAGCAGTGGAGGGAAGGCTTCCTGGAGGAGGGGACAGGTAAAATGAGGCCTACAGGGGCAACAGGAGTTAGCCAGGGTAGGGAGTTGGAGGTGTATGTCAAGCAGAGGGAACAGCAGATGCAAAGCCCCAGAAGCAAGAGGGAGCATGGGGCCAGTTCTTAGAACTAGAAAGAGTTCAATAGGAAGCAAGGACTCTGCCCCCTCCAACCCCAGAGCCTACACATACACCCCCCACCGATGCCAACACCCAGGGACCCAGCCAGCCCCGAGGGCCAGGGCCCACAGCTGCTCTCTCACCAGGTGGACACTTGCTGCAGCACATCTGGGCCGTCTTGTCATAGTACTCTGTCTCCTGGCACGTGCTTCCGAGCTGTGAGGCATAGGGGGGAAATGCGACCTGGGAGGGGTAGGGAGAAGGCCGGACGTCAGCACAGCCACACCTGGATCCCACCACCACTGACACCCAGATTCCTATCCTGCAAAGGTTTGGCTCTCTCCCTGGAATGGGTGGAGGAAAGGGAAGGAGGAGCCCTTGCTTTCTTCCACCTCCTCCTCCCGCTCAGTGCAGCTTGCTCTTGCCTGCAGGTGGAGGGGCCGAGCTAGCCGGTTAGAGGGTGGGGCTGGCTGAGGCAGTTACCCCATTGCAGGGCAGCTCCTAACCCTCCACGCGGTAGGCCTGGGGCCCCACAGCTGCCCAACAGGCGGTGGTCTTGGGCACAGAGAACCAAGGCCCTCAGCACAAAGCTCTGCCTAAGGTCTCTTCTCCCCTTCCCGCCTGCACTCCATTCCTTCCTCCTTCAAACTGAGACCCCTCTCCTCTAGGAATCTCTCCTGACTCCCCCAGGCTGAATTAGGCTCCTCCTCTGTACCTCTCGGACCACCAGATATGCCCATAAAAATAACATCCCAGCAGTCTGTCTGTCCCCATGTGGCAAGGGGACACACACACGCTGGCGATGCGATGAGGGCAGGGATGATGGCCTCATCATCCCCGAGCCATGCCCCCGTGAATGAGCATTTACTGATGACAATGACAAGAGTTACCATTTACTGGGCTTGCTGGGTGCCAGGTGCTGTCCTGGGTGCTGCAGCCCAGATACCCATCCAGGCAGGGGCGGCCACCCCTCAGCGCTGTGCGTATTGGCCGACACATCTCCCCTAGCTAAAATGCAGCCCCCTGACCTCTAGGAGGGGCCACCTCTGAGATGGTCCAGAGCCCCCTGTGGGATTGGCCAAGCTTGTCCCCAGCCACAGCCACACCTTTCTTTGGCTCCTCCCTTGCCCATCCTGCCGACCTCAGGTATATGTTCTCATTTTCACGAGAATCCCTGCCTCAGGCTCTGCTTTGAGAAGTTCCTAGCTAAGACAGGTGTGTCACCACCACAAAACCTCCCACCAACCCACCGGAGAAGGTCTCCACTACGGCCACTTTGAGGAACAGGGAAACCAAGGCTCCAAGGGGTCAGGCCATGGGCCTAACGTGGCCGAGAAGGATTTGAACCCAGGTCCTGTCTGACTTCACAGCTCAGGACCTCCAGCACTATGCTATAACATCTCCACAAATAGATGCACAAAGCAATGAACAAAGAGAAAGGATAGAAGAGAAAAGAAGCGTATAGGAAGAGTAAAATGGAACAGAGTGACAAACACAGTGTCGTCTTCCCATATCACAACTGAGGGACCCTCAGGGAGAACAAAGCAGCAGCTGAGCGTCACCAGGACCTCAAGCCTCACACCCCTGGGACCTGCCCTTCTTCCCTAAAGACTTGGGTTGAGGCCTGGGCCCTCTGGGACAAGCATGGGGTGCCTCGGCAAGGCTGTGGGCACACTTGGAGCTGGTGTGTCCGTCTGTAGGCACACGTGGGCATGTACACGTCTCAAACACATGAAGAAGAGGGTATATGTGCATGGCCAAAGTTCCCGCCGGAGGACCCCTGTGGCTGTGTCACCTCACAGTGGCCAAAGGGACAGTTCAGGAGGGCAGAGTGGAGGTCCGGCTTGGGTGACACTGTACCCCAGCTGCAGTCACAGTTCCAGGTACACAGTCGATATAAAAACAATAAACCCTTATTCCAAGTGATGAGACCTCTCCACAGTGGAGGGCAGACGGATCACAGCCTCTGGAGTCAAATCCTCATTCTAACATTCACCAGCTGTGTGACCTTGGGCAAGTGTCTCAACCTCTCTGGACTTCAGTACCTAATACATGGAAGCAGGAGAATCAAAATACTTAGCTATCAGTACAACATGGGCACCAAACAGTCACCCTGGAAATCAGAGCAGTGAGGATAGACACCAGCCACAAGGCCAGGTACTGCAGAGCAAAGCAGATGGAGCTGGATTCTGGCCCTGCAGAAAAAGCAACTATCTGAGGTGGGCCTGCTTGGCCTTTTCGTCCCTCTTCACAGCACTGCTCTTGGCTGGTCCCTGTAGCAAGTGACAAGTGACCTGAAACCCAGCTATCTTCCCTGCTGGGCTTGGAAGGCAGCAGTACCTGCCCCAGCTGCATGTAACTCAGTGCCAGCAGCTGGGAGAAATCAGGATTGAAGATCCAAAGGGGCCGTGGTTTTCTGCTGTGAGCACCTCTCAGGAGGCCCAGCTATTTCCAGCTGTCTCTGCAGCCTGGAGCGGCCTCACGCTTCTCTGATAAAATGCCGCTTCTCCCTTATAAGTCCTCCGACAGCAGCGTGCCCTGCCCATGCCCACCTGGGATGAACTTGGACCCCCCCAATCTCAGATGTTCCTCCATTATGGCTCCCAGCAAATAGGGCTCCATCGCCTCACTCCTCCATGCCACTAGCCTCAGAGGCCAAGGCCCTGACTAGGGGTTATTCTTTGCTATTGCCCAGAGCCTGGCGCACAGTAGGTGCCCAGGCTCTGCTCACATAAGCAGAGGGCTTCATTACAACTGTCACTTCTTGGAGGGGGTTGACCCCAATACCAACCCATGAAGCCCAAACATAGACGCAACCACCATCCTAGCCGGCCTTGGGGGCACCATTCCCACCCCAGGCCCAAGGACAGGGCCAAGGCCAAGCCCAAGCCCAGGACAGTTAGCCGCAGTGAGGTGGGCAGAGATGCAGGTAGCTGCACAACGGAAGTGGGAGCTGTTCTGCACAACAGTCTAAAAGAGCAACTTCAGTTTCCCTCCAGACTGCACACTTGCATGTCTGCACATGCACACACACACACGCCTCTTGATCCCAGTCCTTCTCTGCTCCCAGCTTGGTCCTGGTTCAGGATGCCAGGCACCCTGCACCAAGGCATGGCAAGGGCCTTGGACCCCTTATCTCATTGTGGTTGGGGAGCACTGCCTGTGCCCAAGTATCTGGGGGGTGTATTGCTAATGCAGACTCCCACCCACCCCGACTGAGGCAGAATCTCAGGGGGTGGGCCCTGGATGCTGAACTGTTAAAAAACAAAATAACCTCCCCAAGTGATTGTGCCGCTCCAAGTCCACACGCTCTGTGCACCCACAGACAGGCCAAGACGCCTGGGGTGGGGGTGGGGGTCGGGGGTGCACGGAGGAGACCCAGCGACAGAAAGGCTGGGGGAGTCCCTACACCTGAGACACTGGCCTTGGCCCTGTCCTTGGGCATGGGTGGGAATGGGGCCCCCAAGGCTGGCCAGGACGGTGGGTGCATCTATGTTTGGGCTTCATGGCCTCATGCTGGGGTCAGACCCCTCCAGGAAATGACAGCTGTCATGAAGCCCACCTCTTAGGTGAGCAGAGCCTGAGCACCTGTGCACACACCTGAGCAGACAGCTGGAGATCAACTGTTGCGGTGGGCCTGAGCATCCCCCCACCAGCCCATTTCCAAGAGGGCATCCCCAAGTGCACGGAGCGGCTGCACTCCACCCCTTCCAGACCCTGCCTAGCAAAGCGGCCAGCACAGACCCCGTGGAGTCCTTACACCGTGGCAGGGAGGGTGGGCACAGCTCCATCCCCATGAGAACCCTCGGCAGTAAGGAAGGGCGCCCCTCACCCATCCCAGGGCGTGAGAACCACAGGAAGGGGGGGCTCTGGGCAGGGAGAGGAATCCTTGCCTTCCCAGCGCTCCGGCCGGAGCACGCTGGGCCTGCCTTGGCTGGGGGTGAGGACTTCCTGTCACGGTTCAAAGAGCCTGATGGGAAAGGGCCTTGCTTGGGCCAAGCTTGTGCTCTCTTGCAGCCCACGGTCAGGGGGTCCTGGCCTGGACCACCTGTGGCCCCCAGGCCAATGGGCCAGCAGCGTCTGCCTCTCCCTGCCAGCCTCTTATCCTCTCTGCGGTCCCCACGCGGCCTCAGGCTGCTCCCCGAGAGCAGCGAGTGGAGGGCCGGCCCTCTGAGCCAGCTGGAGGCCTGTCTGTGTTCTTGGACAGGGAAAAAAAAAAAACCCCACAGCCCTGTCCTGGCACAACAAGGAGGAACAGAAAGCCCCTCGCAGGCCGCAGGCTGAGCAGGACAAAAGGTCGCTGCGCTCCCCACAGCAGGGCTGGGTCCAAACCGCAGCCCAGGAGCTGGGCCTCAGGCCTCTGCCACAGGGCCAAGCGAGCAGGGAGGGGTGCCAGGGGACCGGGGCTCCCGCCGAGGTCGCTGGAACTGCAGCCGCTGAGAAACGTGGGGCCTGGAAGGCTCCAGGTTCTTGGCTTTGAGCTGGGGAGACTCCGATTCACGCCCCGATCCCACTCCCTCGGAGATGCTTTTTTGTTTTGTTTTTCTCTTTTTAAACTTTTTTTTTAATTGTATAGTATAACACATTTACGAAGCAAAGAAATAAGAAAGCAATCGTTTTCAAAGCACTCTTCAACAAGGAGTTAACAGGACAGACCTCAGAGTGTGTCATGGGCTACCACACAATCCTCTCAGATTTTTCCTTCTAGCTGCTCCAGAATATAGGAGGCTAGACGGCTTACATATTTTTTTATCATCACAATCGGCTTTTTTCTTTTTGTGTGTGTGAAAAATAACATATACACACAAAAGCTATAAATTTCAAAGCACAGCACCATAGTTAGTTGTAGAACATGTTTCAGACTTTGACATGGGTTTCAATTCCACAGTTTTAGGTTTTTACTTCTAGCTGCTCTAAGAGACGGAGACTAAAAGAGATATCAAGTTAATGACTCAGCATTCATATTCATTTGTTAAGTCCCATCTTCTCTGTGTAACTCCACCATCACCTTTGATCTTTCCATCCCTCATGTTGGCGGTGTTTGGGCTATGGCAATAGGGGATGTTTGTTTGACATTTTAAAATGAGGAAAAGGCTAGGGCTTGATTTGCTCAGCCTGTTTAGCAGACCCAAACTTGAAAAACATGGGGTCCTGGGTGAAAATTAGGAACTCACTGACAACTAATGTCCATTTACAGAGGGGGAGTTTGTAAGAGGGGGGCAGAATCTGGGAAGGTGAGAGACACATACAAACAGAGGTAAGATGATGTTACAGATAGATGACGGATGGACTGACAGACAGATATAGATAAACTGGACAGATAGGACAGATATGATAGACAAGAGAGGCAGACACAGATGTTAGATGCCTAGAGGGATGGTTGGATGGATGGAGGATATAGATGGATAGATAGATAGATGGATGAAATGAATGGATGGACGGAAGGATGGATGGATGGACAGACAGACAGACGAGACAGGAAACTACACTCAGGTCTAACAAATTTGTGGGACAGATGAAGAAATGGACAGAAAGAGGTGAAGTCCCCTCTCTGGTCTCCCAGAGATCCTGGGCCATTCCAGGGCCTTGCTGGGGGCAGGCTGAGGGGACTGACGAGGAGGCCGCCACCCCGCCCTCACCCCGCCCTGAGACGAGGGTCCCTGGCCCCCAGTTCCACTCTGAGGCCCTGGGCTGGCCCCTCCTTAAGACAGGGGCAGCGCAGCTGAGAGTGGTTAGTAGGCCCCCAGCCCCTGCTGTGCTACAGCAGTGACTGCACTAGACCCACCGACAGGCCTGCCGACATTTACGATACTGTTTTCCAGAGGGGAAGCACGTGCCCACTGCCACATCAGAGGCACTCGTTCCATGCTGCCCTCTACCCTGCCTCCCTCCTCTTGGGGACCCAAGCGTCCCTGCCCCCTCGACACAGATCCAGGATGCCAAGGGCCCCAGAGCAGAACAGCCCAAGCCCAGGCCCCTGCCCCCCACCCCCATGCGGTTTCCATCCCTGAACCCCATCACCTGTCTAGGTTCTCACTCTGGCCCTTTGGGGAGAAAGGCAAGCAACAGGACTCTCGTTAAGCACCTACTGCATGCCAGGCCAAACTGTAAGCACTCTACAGACCCCGCCTCCGGCCCAAGCAGCCAGGGTGTGTGCGCTGCGTCATTGCTTGTCCAAGGAGGTCCAAGGAGGAGGGGATGGAGTTAGGATTTGACCCAGGGCTAGCGCTCCATCCACTGGAGACGTCTCTGGTCTCCTCTCCCAGCGCTTTGGCTCTACCACCTGCCTCCTTCCAGCACTGACGGCCCCCACAACATGCAAGGAACTCTCTCAGCCTCAGGCCAGCACCCACTGCCCTTAGCCCCTTCATAAGACCTCAGAAGCTCACCCATATGAGAGGGGGACAAAGAAGAGGAGCTGGGAGGTGGGGGTGTGAGTGCAAGGGGCTGTAGGGGGGCAGGCAGAGTGAGCCTGGGAGGGTGGGGGCGGGGCGAGCCTGGGAGGGTGGGGGCAGGGCTTGCAGTCTGGCAGGGGACTGAGCCATCCACCCCACCCCAGGTGCCCTGGGCAGCGGGCACTGCAGGAGCACTGGGCTTGGCTGAGAGGCTCCATGTGCGGCACAGGTGTCGGGGTATTTGGGGTCTCCTTGGTGTGCCTCCCCCAGGCTCTGTCAGGAGCAAAGGAGGGGTGTCTTTATTTGGACCCCTCGTCTTCTCACACACTGACTCCTGGGGTCCCACAGGAAAGCACGAAGGGGTCTACAGAGCCCCTGGGCAGCAAGTTGCCCAGTTCCATAGTGAGGTGCCAGCCTGCCCTCGGGGGCCTGCAGAGGAGGGGGCTTCCCTCCCACCTCAAGGGCAAGTGTGCAGAGGCTGACCTGTGACCCTGGGGTTCTGGGTCACGCACAGGCTGGCATCAGGTATCGGGGTAGGGGTGGGGTCCCTCAACGGGGAAAGGAGAGCAGGGTTTGCCCTCAGGCCAGATGTAGACCTCAAGGGAGAGAGGCCTTGGGCCGTCTCAAAGGAGATTTTGCCCAGGAGAAATACTAGAAGGCATGACGCAGCCCCAAAACAGAGAGCCTGAGGGTGGCCACAAACCAGGGGCCTGGGGTCCACAGGACACGGTGTCAGGGTTAAGTGATGGTGAGTCCCTGGAAGACAGAGGGCCTCCGAGGCCTGCCTAGGGCACAGCTATAGCAAGACAAGATGCACAAGCAGGGGAAGGCTTACCTGGAAAGTCAGGTGTGGCCTTTACTGTCCCCTCTCCTTCCCACCCCTTCTCACCCCCACACTGGAGGGCTCAGAAACCGCATCCGGCAAATGGAGTGGGGGGTGAGATGAGTTCAAGGTGGGGATACAGACACGAAACCAAACCACCCCCAGCCCATCTGCTCTGCTCTCCCCCAGCCCAGACCTCCGTCCTGGAGCAGCCTGAGCTGACAGAGTGAGCCCGGGATTCAGGCTAACAGGCAGGCTGCTCGCAGGGCTTTTTAAGGATCCTAAAGGGTTCCAGGGGCGCTGGCCCACCTGGTGCTTCTCCCGAGGAAGATCCAGCCCGAGACAGGTCTGAATTGGGCGGGCGGAGCAGTGGGCTTTCTTTAGCCACTCTGCAGAGCCGACTCCATTAACCAAAGCTACATACAGTTCTGGGCATACCCGTGGATTTCCGGGGAGAAGGACCATAGTTTTCTTCAGAGTCAAAGAGGTCCATGAACCCCCAAAAGTTAAGAACCCCTGAGATGAGAGATGTAAAAGTTTCAGCAAAGCCGAAAGCAATGCTCATAAGAGGGATCAGAGTGGTCACAGGCATAAAAGAAAAAAAAACAGGTTTTGGGTCCTCTCCTCTCCTTGGACCGAAACCCTCCGAGCACTGGGTTCCCCCCACTGCTGAGCCCCTCACTGCTGTCACTGTGCCATATGGGGTCCCCAAACCTTGGAGAGAGGGTGAGTGCTTCCCTGGGGCACCCCAGTGCTCTGACAACCTCATGGGGGGACCAATAACTCCCCCACCTGAGAGAGGCAGAGACTGGGGCTCAGGGAGGCAGAGGCTCTTGAGGGGGCCACAGAGCCAGATGGGGCAGGAGGGCAGGTCCACTGATTCCAGAGACTGCAGGCGCGCTCAGGAAATTGGGCAACTCTGAAACAGCTGATTTCCTGCTCTTCCTGTTCCCAGGCCGAGACCCTGCGAGTGCCCCAAGTGGGTGGCCCTCGGTCCCTTCTATTTATAAACAGACCATGTGAGAAGAGGAAGGCAAAGACCTGCAGGCCTGGGAAGGAGGAAGAGGAGGCTGCCACTGCACGGTGCCCCTTGCAAGGACAAGAACCCTGGAGGCCTCGGCTCTTCCGCCCACCAGCAGCGCGTTCTCTGGGGACTTCGAGGCTTTTTAATTCTCCGGAGACCCCCCTAGATGCCTGTACCCCTGGGAAGGGGGTCACGCACCCGATCTCCCCGGGAGCACCCCTGGGCTAGGACAGGCCAGCAGAGAGCAGGATGGACACGGCGGGAAGGAGGCCACAGGGGAGAAGCTCAGGCTTCAGGGGACAGGGCTCCCCTCGAACGTGCCCCTTCACAGAGAAAGGCTGACAGCGGCTGCTGCAGGCCACCCCGGGTGCCGGGTGCCGGGTCCACTCACGCACGTGCTTGTCTCAGCCCGGCACCGCACACCGAGGCCCTGGCCCCGTTTTGGAGATGCCCAAGCAGAGGCTCCGGGACAGTCAGAACCAGAGGCAGCTACGTACGCGGCCTCGTGCCCAGGCCCTGGCTTCACTCACAGACGAAGGCCCTGCTGGGGAGGGGAGGGGGACTCTCCCGAGAATACTGCACAAGTCGCCGCAGGTTCGGTGACTCTCCCAGGGCCCCAGCGCCGGTGGGGAGGGGGCAGGAGCATCTGTTTAAGGACCCAAGGAATCCCCCCACCTGGCGGAAACGGTCTTCAAGCAATGCAGAAACCACACCATTTGCATGGCAGGTGCCCTGGCCCCTGGGGCGTGGCGGGAGGCGGCTGCACCGTTGGCACCTGGATCTTGAGGGGTTTGAGAGACTGGTGGGGTGCAGCCGCGTCGGGCCGGGCCGTCACCGGGACACTGGGGCCTGGCGGCGGAGGCTCGTCTGCCCTCAGAGAGGAGCCGCATCCGCATCAGGAAGGACCAGCCACATCACAGGCAGGCGCCCGGGGATGACACATCCCACACCCCCACTGCTGCCTGTGATGTCGCTTTTGAAGTGAGCGGGGCGCAGACAGGAAGGCCGGGCTGGCATCCGGTTCTCGGGGCCAGGCTTCGTGCTAAGGGTCAAGGTACAGAGATGCCTGGGCGGGGTCTTGCCCCCAAGGAACCCCCAAGGCTAGTTACAGAGCACTCCCCCGCCCTTAGCACCCCCACCCTCCACCCGGCCTGTCATGCGGCCTCCCCATCTCCCGGTGGCCCCTCCTCTCCAGCCGCAGCATCCTCTCAGCATCCTCCTGCCTTCCTCTCTCCTGGTCCCCAGCCTGGCATCCCAGATGCAGCCAAACCAGCTTCCCGCGCAGCAGCTGGCCCTGAGCCTGTGGGGGCATTGTTGGCTCCCATCGCCGGAGGGGGGGACACAAGCTCCTCAGCCTGGACCCCCTCCCCCAGCATCCCCCGCCTCCTCTGCACCACACCCTGCAGTGGCACCCCTCATTGTCTACGACCCAGAACAGGAGCTGGCTCCCCCCACCCCTCCTCTGTGCCCTCTTTCCCACTCCCCCCTGCCCCACCCCCACCCCCGTCCTGAGCCGGGCTAAAGCCTCAGCTTCTTTCAAGAGCTCCTTCCCTTATCACCTCTAGGAAACCTCGCATGAACCCCCCCAGATGAGTTCAGGGGTCTTTCCTGGGGGCACCCTGGGTATATCTCCAACTACCCAGACCACTTTTTCAATTAAGGTAAAATGAAGCTAATGCAGAATCAACCATTTTAAAGTGCCATCTCATAGTCACATTATTGTGCAACCACCACCTCTATCTAGCTCCAAAACATTTTCATCACCCCAAAAGGAAACTCCCGTACCCGTTAAGCAGCCGCCTCCCCAACCCACCCGCACCCTCGGATCCGCGTCCTGTCTCTGTGGCTTCACCCATCCTGGAGACACAGAAATGCATTCAGACAATGGGTGGCCTTTAGTGCCTGGCCTTTGGGTTCCATCCTCTTTCCCTTGTGCCCCCTGCTCTAGATGAAGCCCCCCTCCCCCCCAGAGCAGGGAGCACCTCTCCCTCCACACACCCCAAGTGTGAGCTCTGAGCCAGACGCCTGGCTCTCAGTTCCAGCTCGGCCAGTCACCGGCCTCAGTTTTGTCACCCATAAAACAGGGACAAAAACGAAGCCCACACCCAGGACTGTTCTGATTCAACGAGTCCCCACGCGTAACTGCTCCTCCCGGCCGGGCAGCGCTCGGTGTACATCGCTGGGCTTTTATTACTCATCACTCCGAGCCCAGCCCACAGCAGGTGCCTAAGAGATGCTCAACCGTTCAACAGAAGCAAAAGTTTTCATTTCCAATTCGTTGAAATGGGTTGGGGCTAGCATGAGAACCGGGCAGGAAACGGGCTCGTAGAGAGCGTGGGGAGGCAGAGCCTACCACCTCTGGGGAGTCGTTTAAACAGAGTAGCTTGGCCACCAGGCGCCGACTGGACTCTGCCCATAGAGAGCTCACCCCCTGAGCAGAGGGCCTAACCTCTGGGCCTCCCCTTTCCCTTCTGTAAAGTGGGGGCACTGATGTCACAGGATGGTGGTGGAGGGGGAAAGCCTCTGCTTTCTCTGGTGTGCTTCTTGGCCTACCCTGGGTCTTTGGTCCAGTCCAAAGGCCTCACCCTCCTCCCCGAAGCCTGGCATCCTCTCCCCCTTGCTCCCAAGCCCCGAGCTCTGCCTGGACGATCAGCACAGCCTCTGAAGGGCCGCCTGCCCCCAGCCTCTCCATCTCATCCGTTCTTCACACCGAGGCCAGTGTGAGCTTCCTAAAACACTGCCTGCCCCAGGTCACTCTCCTGCTCAAAAGCCATCAGTGGCTCCCCATTGCTTCAACTACTGGTAAGAGGTGAGTGGAGTAGCTGAGAGCCTGGACTCCCCACTTCTTAGCAGGCAGCCTTGAAAGAGATTTTTCAACACCTTTAAACATCAATCTTTCCACCTGTAAAATGGGACTCATAAAAGTACATACTTCATGGGATTATTCTGAGGATTTGATGAGATAAAACAGGTAGAGTTTGTAGTAAGCACCTCCCAAATTGTAATTGCTGTAGTTTAAAAATAGAATTGTTATAAGTATTTCTCTCAACTGGCCCCAAACCAGCTTACAGCCTCATCTGCTGCCACTGCCCTAACAAATCTTTTGCTCCAGCTTGGATGGTCTAGCCACTGCCCCCTATTATCCCTGGCCATGTCTCTCATCCCAACCCTGCCCACCCTCAGGGTTCAGATTTCTAGAAAGATCTCTGTGTGGGTGTGGCCAGAGGACGGCCTGGAGGAGGGCAGGGTGGGTCATGGGATGAGCCGGGAGGGCAACCATAAAAGATGAGGGAGTGACCGAGAGGCTGGATCAGGGGGAAAGTGAAGCCACAGGAAGGGGTAGGGGTGGGGAGACTGGGAAGGGAGGCTGGAGGGCAGAACAGAAGGAGCAGGATTTGGGGCTGTGATTCCCGAGCAGCAGCAAATCCTGGTGGCTGATGACAGGAACACCAGGGACAAGTCAAACCCAGAGTCCCTGTGAGTTTGCAGGCAGAAGCCTGGATTGCAGGTCCGCAGCACGTAGGACAGGTGAGGGCGTCCCCGATGCTGGCAGGAATCCCACCAACCAAAGTCCTGGACATCCTTCCCTGGAGAATCACTTCCTGTCCAGAGTTGGGACAGGACAGGAGCTGGGCCCCACCCCCCCGTCTGAGCTGGGCCCCACCCCCCACCCCACCCCCCCACACCAGATCTGTGCCCCACCTTCCGCTCGAGGCCACTGACTCCCCCAACCCCCAGCCAGAGACTTGGGCCAAGGGATTCTAAAGCAGACGGTTTAAGCTTGGGGCAGCCGAGGTTCCGGAAGGAGAAGGGAACTGCCCATGCTCTTCCTGAGTTGGAAGCTGAGACATTATGGGGCTCACCCCCAGCCTCCCAGCCACCCAGCCCCGAGCTCAGGGCCTCTCCCTCCCGAAAGGCACGTGCAAAGGTCTCCCACAAACAGGGCAGCCTGGAAGACGCCGCATCCACCGTCTGCCTGCCTCCAAATCCCTTCCCACTCGGTTCTTACCCTCAGGCCCACTCAATTCCCTGAACCTGTGGCCACATCAGCCATACCCTCGGCAGGCCAGGCTCAGACTGAAACACACGAGTGGACCGCCGTGTGGACCGACAGCAAAGGAAAACAAACAAAACCCCAGGCGATTTCTGCTTTCTCCTATCAGAGTGGCTGGGTCAGCCCAGGGCCCAGCCCCAGAAGGGGACAAAGCAGTGGTTTGCTTTGTCAAGCACAGCGGAGCTCTTGCAACAGGTTTGCCTGGGTGCCTCTAAATCTCCTGCACTGTCAGCTGTCCCCAGCAGAACGTGCTCGCTAGTCCCCGTTACCAAAGGCGGGAGGGCAGCTGGCCGGCCTGGGCCGGAGCAGTGGGCCCTGCAGACTCCCCAGCAAAACCTGGTTCTAACTAGCTGCTCGTGGGCCCTCTGATTCTAGGGATTGAATAAACAGTCTAGTCATCATTAGCCCGCACAGCTGACAACTGGATTTAGTCTGTCCCAAACCCTCCTCTGAGGATCACACAGGTAGGACCACTTGTCGCCATGCAACAGTAAAGCAGGGCCAAGGAAGAGAGGAGAGCTCAGTCCTGTCCCCGCCAGCTGCCCACCAGCTGCCCCCCAGCTGCCTTCCCCACTGCACTCCCCTCTACCCTGTTCATACCTGGGGACAGAAGGAAATTAACTCTTGCAAACCCGAGTCTGTAAACAGGCACTTCCTCCTCTAGACTCAGCTGGCGTGCCCCAAACCACAGTGATGTCACCTCCATCTGTGACATCACAATACACTGGTGGAAAACAATTGTGGGCCACAGAGGGGTGGGCCCTGGATTTCGGAGCCCCAGCCTGCAGTCCTCAGCTCAGCAGAAGCTCTGGGCTGGAAAGGAGGCCAGACTCAAAATCTGGGTCGTGTACCCATCACAGCTGACAACAGCTTCTTCGAGGAAAATGCCCCTCCCCGCCACGGCTTCCTTGAACCTGTGGGTTCCCAGACAGCGAGCCCTGCAGGGGATGCTGACAGCGTGGGCTTTCCCACAGTCTGGGTCCTCAAAAGTCTGAGTTCTGCATTTACAAGCTGCGCGCTAAGTACTAAGGAGGAGGGAAGCAGGAAACTCATGAATTTCATGCTGCCCAAGGGTTCTGAATCTGGTCTTAGATCCAAGCAGACAGCCAGACGGGAATTCTTAACTGCCACTGGGGCCTGAGCCAAGGAAGTGATTCCAGCCAAAGCAAATGGGGTCTAGGTCAGCAAGAAGAGAGATTTGAGAGCAAAGAAATGAACTGTGGGGAGTGCTGGGCTCTCCTTCCTGGGAAAACTACAATCCCTCCCCCTGCCACACACCCCTAATTCGTGGCCTTCATCAAGAATGCTCAAAGATGGCATTTCCCCAACATTCCAGGGAGAGCACTGGGACCTGTACTGTTAGATTTTATAGATAGGAAGGCTTAGGCCCAGAGAGGTTAAGTAACCTGGGCAAGGTCACAGAGCAAGCCAATGACAGTGCCCAGGTGGGAACTCTGGTCTCCTCACACCCAGGCCAATGCCCCTTCCTCACAGCATACTGCCTTGGAAGTCACTTAAAAGCTGGGGGATGGATGACTTGCCCTCAGCAGAGCCCCAGGGAGTTCCCCCGCCTCAGGGACAGGAGGAAACAGAACCTTCAGCAGCACAGAGGTTAGAGAGGGAAGGCGCTTCAGAGACCACCTGGTGTCAAGCTGTGCACACCTTGCACATGGGAAAACTGCAGCCTTCTGCATCCCCCAGAGAGGCCATGAGACCCCTCCGCCCCATATCCAATGCACCCCTTGGTCACCTCTAAACAACAAAGGGCTCCTGTCAGGCACTGAAAGAGGTGGGCAGGGGTGAGGAGTGATTTCCTGACCCTGCCTCCTTTGCCACAGGCTGGGGTCCCTAAGGCCAGGCAGTCGGGCAGCAAGGGGGCCTCGGGGCAGGAAACCGGCCCGGAAGCCGGGCAGGTGGAAAGTTGCTCTCAGGGATGGTGGACAGTAAGGCCGCTTGGGCAGAAACCCCAGGCAGGGGCTCCTGGAGGGCCACCACCCAGGCTGCTGGGCCCTGCGGCTCCCAGATGGACAGTCTGACTCCGTGGTGGTCCCTGCCTCGGCCTGAGCACCCGCCCCACAACCAGAACTGGCTCAGGCCCCACAAAGCCCTGAACAGCTCCAATCGGCAGCCAGTGGGCTGCAAGCCAAAAAGCACTTTTAGTTGTGACCACCAGCTCATGAGGTAGGGATTACTCCTGTTTACAGAAGAGGAAATGGAGGCTCCCAGAGATGAAAGGATTTGCAAAGGCCCCACAACCAGCAGACGGAGAGGTCGGACCCAGCTGAGGTATGTCTGATGCTAAATCCTGGGTCCTTCCCCTAAATCATCAATGCTCCTCCTCTGTGTCCCAGCGGAGGGTTCCGGAACCGGAGGCCACAGCATCTCCACGGTGCTCACGTCCACCTGCTGGCAGCCCTACCCCCGCCAAACCCCGACTTCCCTCCCTGTCTGCTTCCAGACATGTCACATGCCCTCTGGGGCCTGAGTCACTGCCACTGGGTGCCCCATCACGAACCAGGGTGGCGTGGAGCGTATGAGCAATCTGGAGTGGGTACCGTAGCCCAGAGAAATACCCCAGAGGGAAAGGGGGACAAAGCCCAGCTCTGCCACCGCTGGCTGTATACATGATCATTATAAAGGTTAACTGACTGTTTACCGACACTCATCTGCTACTTACTGAGCACCTACTGTATGCCGGGCACTGCTCCAGACCAGTGGTGCTCAGTGGGGGCGACTTTTCCCAGGGGACAGTTGGCCATGTCTACAGACATTTTTGATAGTCACAGCTAGAGGCTGCTACTGGCATCTAGTGGGAAGAGGCCAAGGATGCTGCTAAACATCGTACAGTGCACACGACAGCCCCCACCACAAAGACTCACTCGGCCCCAAATATCAGTGGTGCTGAGTGAGACTGAGAAACCCTAGCCGTGAGTCTAGAGCAGGGACAAGTTCCTGTCCTCACAGTGCTTCCATTCTAGAAGGAAGATGCAATAAAATGCAGAGAAACAGAACAGGTTATGAGTGTTACACAGGAAAATAAAGTAGGCTGGGGGATGAGAGTACCTGGCGGGGAGCTTTAATAGGCAGCGTGGTCAGAGGAGAACCGTGTGACAAGGACACGTGCGAGCAGTGAGCAGAAGGCAATGGGAAAATGAGACCTGGGGAGAGACAAGCATTCATGCAAATGGAAACACGAGTGCAAAGGCCCTGAATCAGGAACAGAAAAACAGCCAGTGTGACATACAACTGCAAACTACGTTGATGTGCAGACTACAGCTGACACACACACATTCACACACTCACATGCTCTCTCATGCACACATGCACACACACATACCACGATGGGCATCAAAACTCTTCTCCTTCCCTCCTTGAATCCCGCTGGCCCTCCTCCAGGAAGCACTAGGGACGGGACTCCAGCACGGCAGTGACGGCCACCTCCCTGGCACAAGCTTTATCTGTCCCAACACCTTTCACACCCACTCAGCCCTGGGAGGAGGAAAAGGAGGGGGTACTCCCCCCATCAACAGGTGAGAAAACGGAGGCTCCTTGATTTGGTCTCAGCCACAAGGGCAGTCGGGGGTGGAGTGCAGCTCTGTGTGACCCGTTGGCAGTGAGGCTCCAGAAAGTCTGGAACTGGGCTGTGGGCATCTCAGGGTCCCCAGGGCCAGGTTTGGAGCAAGACTGAGCTTAGGTGTCCATGTTGGGGGAAGATAGGCAGCTGAACAACTGCCAGTGTATCAGGGGACGTGGTCACCCACTGTCCCCTGAAGGGCAATCATCTGGCCACAGCTTGGGTCAGCACACGGGTTCCCCTGCTGGATGTCAGGCAGCAGGCAAAGGGGCAGTACATGAAGGAAGGAGGGAGGGGCCTCCCAGGCCAGCAGGGACCCCACATCTCCCCACTCCACTCCGATGGCTGAGAACCCCCATCATCAACCCCAACCTGAGCTGGCCCCAGGCCCCCTGGGGTGATGAGGAGGCAGAGTGGCCCGTCAGCCTCAAGACTTCCAGAGTGGGTAGGCCAGATCTGCAGGGAGGAATCCCATCACCCCTCCTCTCCAGCAACAGGCAGCCAGCCGGATGGGCCAACCTTGGCAGAGGGCTCCACACACTCACCCAGCCTGCCAGATTTCCTGGCATTTATTTGTTGAATGAATGAATGATGCATTCCAGACAAGCTGTCAAATATGGTTTTTAAGGAGGCAAAAGCCCTGATGAGTTTGCTGCACCTGTGGCCAGCTCTTGTCTCCTTGGGGCTCTTTCTGCAATTCAGATTAGTTGAATGCCCACATTACTGAGTACCTACTGTGTGCACGGGGCTGGGCTGGGGGCAGGAGAGGGGCCATGGGCACCAGGAAGGTAGAGCGAAAGTTGCTTTGGAATCAGGTAGACCTGCATTCAAATCCCTCCACTCTTACTCCACAGCTCTGCAATCCTGGGAAATTTCATAAGCTCTCTCAGCCTCAGTTTCCACATCCCTAAATGGGAACAGCATCACCCACCTCTTAGGGCTGTTGAAAGGGAGGTTTGAATGAGGTTCTGTAGTCTGATCTATAGTCACTCAGCACAGTGCCTGCACATGGTAGGTATACATAAGGAGGGGCTATTGGGATGAAAATGAAAAGGAGAAGGGACCCATAGTCTCTGCCCTTAAGGAACTTTCCACCTACGGATGGACAAGAAACACACAATCGGATTAAAAAGCAGGAGGTGATGTGCCTCAGAGAAGACGAAGCGTTTGGAGAGTTAGAACAAATCCAAATGGATTGGTGAGTAAAGGCTTCCTGGAGGGGATGGCATGTGCAAAAGGCAAAAGGATGAGGGTTTCAAATGCGGAGATGGGAGTGAGGGGTGCACCATGGAGAGGGCTTGGCAGACGCAGATGATCCCCCAGGCCTCAGGTTCATGGTGGGGGAGGGGGAAGGGTCCGTCCTCTACCTTGGTCGTTAGCTTGGGGAGGCTTCCCAGGCACAAAAAGAGACCCTCCCTGCCTGAAAAAGGGTCTCTCCAGTGGGGCTGCCCAAAAGGGGTCAGCAAGAGGGGGCAGGATGCGACACTACGGCAATAGTCCAGGGAGACAGAATCTGACCCGCTAGGGGAGCAGGTCAGGAAGGGAGGGGTGTGAAGGACGGAAGGGAAACGCCCCCCTAACAACCGCAGAACTCAGCCAAGAAACCCCATGTTTCCTTCCCCCCTGGGGCTCACCAGCCCCTGGGCAAAGCCAGGCAGGCCTGAGCTCAGCCGCAGGAAGCCCCAAGATCTGAGACCAGGGTCAGCCACGTCCACACTCTCCTGACCTCCATTTTCAGGACAACTTCTCGGGCAGCCCCCCAGAAGTCACCCCTAGCACCCACTGTGGGTGAGTCAATTCTGGTCTGATGCTCCCGTCGTCCACTCTCAAGAACTGACTCTACAGATGTCTCTGGACCTGACAAGTCACTTCCTGTCCCCAGTGCCACCTTGCTGCTGGTCAAGGTGTCCAGACCACGGGTCCGTGGGGCAGGGTTGTGAGGGAGAGGCTGGAGGCACCCTCCTCCCCCGCAGAGAAAGAAGACGCCCTCTTGAGAGGACAAAGGTCCCGTGGCCTTCCAGGGAGTAGGAGCTGTGCTCTGAGCCTCAGTTTTCCTCCTCTGTAAAATGGGGTCACTCTATCTTACAGGATGGTGTTGACAGCCAAACAAGGCAAAGGATGTAGAGTCCCTTTGCAAACCCTACTTTGCCACAGTGAGAGCGGAGTACTATGGTGGGTACTGCTAGTACTGATGACAGCTCTGGGGTCCTCTGGAGGTCAGCTGAGCCTGATGACCCAGCCCAGGGGCGCCCCTCCTCTCCGGCTCCCCAGGGCTCAGACACAGGCCCTTCCAGGAGGCTCTACTCTCCCCTCCCCACTCATCCAGAGCCCCCAGAGAACAGGCTCTGAGGTGGCCCCTGGACACCACAAGCTCGGTCCTGGGTCAGGGCCTGGGCAAGGGGGCCGCCGCCGGCCCACAGTCCGCCCGTGCCCTTATTAGGCGCTTAGGGCACACCTCGTCCCGGTGCCCTCAGACAGCACACTGGGATTTCTAAGAAAGATCAACCCTGCCCAGAGGAGGAGGTCTTCTGGGGGGGGCGCCCGGCGCGGGCGATGGGGCCGGCCGCCGGCCCGCGGGAGGGGTTGCAGGAGGCAGGGAGGGGTCGGGCTCCCGTGGGGATCCGAGCGGGACCCGCGGGGCGCGAACGCCCGGGCCCGGACTCGCGGAGAGGCCGGCTGCGCCCCTGTGCCGCGGGGCTGCGGGCGCCAGATCGGCCCGGGCGCACGTGTGCCAGGCGGGCGGGTCGGGGGGCGGCGGCCGCGCGCGGCGCCTGGGTGCCCCGGAGCCCCCGACCCCGCCACGGCGCCCCGGGGCTGCGCACCCGCCGCGGCGGGCGGGAGGGGGAGGACGCGCGAGTCACCCACCTGGGCGGGCACCGCGAGCCCGGCGGCCCACAGCTGCAGTCCGACGGCCAGCGCGGCCCAGGGGGCGGCGGGCGTCATGGTGCTGCCGGCGGCGCCGCGTGGACGGAGTCAGGCCGTGCCCCCGGGCGGTCGCCGTCGCGCCCTCGCGCCTTCGCCGCCGGCTCGGCTCCGCGCCCTGCCCTCTGGCGCCGCCGACTGAAAGCGAAAGCCGGCGCGGGGAGGCAGCTCCCAGCAGCGGGGGCAGGCGGCGGGGCGGGGTCGGGGCGGGGCCAGCACCCACCCTCACCCCTCAGGCGCTAGGACAGGCCACGCCCCGCCCCCCCCCCCCCCCCAGGGCCTGGAGAATAGCTGGCCCCGACCCGCGGAGCCTGCCCGCAGGCCTGCCAACCCAGTGTCTGGGGTGGGGGTTCTCTGATTCCCCCTCTCAGCTGAAGGCGGCCCCCCACCTCCTCCCATCGCCCCCTCCCCTTCGGGTCACCCTTCCCTTTGGTGAAGGGTAGGGGTAGGAGACCCAGTTGGGCCCGGCTTGTGGCTGCCCTGAGGCTGTGCCTCTCGTCCAGGCCGCCCACGTGTGTGGGGGTGGGGCATGAACTCTGGAAAAATATCCCAGGATGCTGACACTTAATTTGGGCAAGCCAAGGGGGATTCTAGATCATTCCTTCATTCAGTCCTTAGAACCAGACCACCTGGGTCTGAATCTCTGCACTAACCTCTTAGGGCTCTTCTGACGATTAAGAAATATATAATATAACTGATGCTTATGGCACATTATCCGGATACCCAATGGATCCATTGGCTGAGAAGCAGAAGGAGGAACTGTGGTGCATACAAAGGAAGGATATTATGCGAATACAGAAAGGAATGAATTCGTGAGGCATGCAATGAGGTGAATGAGCTCTGAGGATGTTATGTTGAGCAAAATAAGCCAGAGTTTGTTGGGCAAATAACTTAAAAGTATTGGCAAAGTCCCTTGAGGGGATGAAGGAAAAATATGGAACTATTAAACTTCCCACCTGGGAAATTCCTGCTACTTTCTCAAGCATTAGGGACTCCCAAGTTCATAGACCAAGCCCTCAAGCTTGAGGCTTGCTCTTATGAAACTTATTTCTGTAATGGGGAAGCTAAGCCTACTATTATTATGCCTAAGAGTCACTTCCAGAGAACCCCTTTTGTTGCCCAGATGTAAGCTCTCTCTAAGCCCAGCGCTCCAAATAAACTCATTATGTCCCTATGTGGGACATAATTCCCAGGGGTGCAAGTCTCCCTAGCAATGTGGGACATGACTCCCAAGGACGAACCTGGTCCTGGCATCATGGGACAGACAACGCCCTCTTGACCAAAAGAGGGGAAAGAAATGTAGCAAAATAAGGTATCAGTGTCTAAGAGATTTCAAATAGAGTCGAGGCTATTCTGGAAGTTACCCTTATGCAAGCTTCAACTAGATAATACAAATTGCCACAGGATGCCAAGCCCCAACAATGTTCCTGAAAACATTAAAGAATGCCCAGGGCCCTATCTGAGGGTCTATAACGTTTCACTCACTAAGTTTATTTTCCAGAAATTTAAAACCTCCAGATTGTTCTTGTGCCAGATAAACTCTGAAACCCAGAAGTACCAGTCTTTCTAAGAACATCAACTAATTGCATCCCCTCTACTCCATAATGTCAACACCCCTTTTCAATATGAAGATGTTAGAATGGTCATTGCCCAAATATCCCTGAAGATTAGAAGGATCAAATGAGATGGAGGAGTTGTAAAGAGAATGATAGGATTTAATAATTATCATGGCTACTAAATCATTATATTGACATATCTTGTTGGTTTCTAGTGTATTAGAACAGCCAGAAGGAAATACCTGAAATTGTGGAACTGTAACCCCTACCATACTTTGAAATTTGCTCTATAACTACTTGCTAAATTGTACTTTGAAAATTATCACTTTTCTGCATATATATTTCACAATAAAAATGTTTTAAAAATGCTAAACAAACAAAAAAGATGCTTTTTTTTGGCTTTTTAAAAAGGGGGAATTTAATAAGTTGCTAGTTTACAGTTCTAAGGCCAAGAAAATGTCCCAATTAAAGCAAATCTGTAGAAATGTTCAATCTAAGGCATCCAGGGAAAGATACCTTGGTTCAAGGCCAGTGAAGTTCAGGGTTTCTCTCTCAAGTGAGAAGGCACGTGGCGAACACAGTCAGAGTTTCTCTCTCAACTGGAAAGGCACATGGTGAACACAGTCACCCTCCTCTCCTATCTGGAACGGCACATGGTGGACACAGCGTCATCTGCTAGCATCTTCTCCTGGCTTCCTGTTTCATGAAGCTCCCCAGGAGACATTTTCCTTCTTCATCTCCAAAGGTCACTGGCTGGTGGACTCTGCTTCTCATGGCTATGTTGTTCTGCTCTCTCTGAATCTCCCATTCTCCAAAATGTTTCCTAAAAGATGCATATTTGTGCTGGTTTGAAAGGATGTATGTACCCTAGAAAAGCCATGTTTTAATCAAAATCCCATTTCATAAAGGTAGAATAGTCCCTATTCAAATCTGTATGTTTGAAACTGTAATCAGATCATCTCCCTGGAGATGTGATTTAATCAAGAGTGGTTGTTAAGCTGGATTAGGTGACGACATGTCTCCCCTCATTTGGGTGGGTCTTGATAAGTTTTTGGAGTTCTATAAAATAGGGAACATTTTGGAGAATGAAAGAGATTCAGAGAGAGCAGAGTGGAACGATAGAGCCACGAGAAGAGAGTCCACCAGCCAGGCACCTTTGGAGATGAAGAAGGAAAATGCCTCCTGGGGAGCTTCGTGAAAGGAAGCCAGGAGAGAAAGCCAGCAGATGATGTTATGTTCGCTATGTGCCCTTCCAGATGAGAGAGAAATTCTGACTGTGTTCACCATGTGCCTTCTCACTTAAGAGAGAAACCCTGAACTTCATCGGCCTTCTTGAACCAAGGTCTCTTTCCCTGGATGCCTTAGATTGGATATTTCTATAGACTTGTTTTAAATGGGACATTTTCTCGGCCTTAGAACTGTAAACTAGCAACTTATTAAGTTCCCCTTTTAAAAAGTCATTCCGTTTCTGGTATATTGCATTCTGGCAGCTAGCAAACTAGAACAATATTATATAGTGTCGGTGTGTGTGTGTATCCCTGGTATATATGTAACTTAATAAGGACAGTATAAGAATTAGCTATTATGTCGATTATTCCTTTGTTCATTTATCCTTAAATATTCATCAAGCCCTTCTGAGTGAGCCAGATCCTGCCCTGCCCTCCTCCTTGAGTTCCCCCACCCAGGTGGCCAGCAGAGGTAAACAGAAGCTGGGACAGAAAACAGCCCAGAAAACTGTGTGAGCCCAAAGGGGGGCTGGCTCAGGCTGAGATCCACCAGGGTATTTTCCCTGGAACCCACGTCATGGCTGAGCACCCACCCTAGCTGCCACCTCTCCCCCACACACAGATGTTGAGTGCAACCCAATACCCAGGGCCAACCTTGGGTGCTAGGGGAACAGATTCCCCCAGGCCAGATTAACGGGAGTCTTGCCCCCGCATGCAGGGCCCTGCTGGGAGTGGGGTGAGCAGAGTGACGGGAGGCTGTGCTGCCCCTGCCCCAAGGCACACAGGGACCCCTGCTCTGGACCGCCAGCCCCCATCAGGAAGACAGCAAGGACAATGCTCCTAGGTGCAGGCTGAGAAATTGGGAAGTGACCCTGTAGGGAGGTGGAAAATCCCACCTCCTGCGCAGGAGGCTGAGGGTGTGGCTTAACATAACTTGACTCTGCAGAAGGGGTCGGCTGCCAAAAGGAACCTGAAGATTTCTTCTGGACCTTGTTTACAAGCCACCTCAGAGCAGTTTTGAGGACTCCCTGTTCCATGAAAGAGAGCCAAAGGCCAGGAGCGGGTGTGTCACGTGGGGCAAACGGTTGTCAGGGATGATCCCCGGGTACCCTAGACCCGATCGATGCAACCAGCTCTCCCTGCCAGGCTGTGACCCCATCGCCACCCAAACATGGAAATCCTCCGGGATCCCGCGTCCCGCCTCCCAGAGGCTGTAACAGTACACTGAATGCGCAGGACTCCAGAGCGGACGTCGGAAAAGGTCCAAAAGGAAAACAAACCCTTGGCCTGGTGGTTTTATGAAGGGTATTTAACACAGGGGAATTCGTTATGAAGATAACAGGAGAATTAAGAGAACAACCAGGAGAAGGGGGGACAACCCTGAGATTAGCCACTGCAGGAAGCCTCCGCCCCCTCTGAGTCTGGAAGTAGAATTCCTAGAGCCAGCAGCCAGGGTTTCTAGAGGAATCTGGAACTTCAAAGGAGACTTAGCCACTGCTGAAGACACCACATGAAGCAGAGAAAGGAGGGAAATGCCCTGAATTCTCCCTTTACTCCAGCTACCCAGCTCTCTCCAGGACCTGCCATTGGCCATACCTAAGACAAGAAGCATTTGGCAAGGGAACCTGGGAAATGTAGCTTGTAGGGGTCATCGCACTGCGATGCACAGCAGAGCGGGCATGGCAGGGCTGGAGCTGAGCACAGGCAGGAAACTGGTGCAGGGTCTAAGGAGAAAGTCATACTCACCTTGAAGCTTCTTTGGGGACACATTCTTTCCCAGACTCTGCATGAAATCCCAGGCACATCCTATAGCTTTTCCAACCACTTTCAGGCCCACAAAAAAAAAAAAGCAACATGGTTCTTTTCAGATAATCAAGAGCCTAGTCTTGTCCTGGGAAATCATTGCAGCTCCACTCTCTTATCCAGAGTGGGGCTCCTCCCCTTCTCCACCTGGACTATACAGGGTGGGACAACCTTGGCTGCCTTGGAGGAGAGTCTCTACTATGCCTTTAGGGTCAGACCCAGGGAAAAGGTTTTGGAAGAAAAAGACACAGTGGTCTGTGGCAGCAACAGTTGTCACCTTGCTTTGAGGCCTCTGGGAGACAGTTTCTGATTCATTCTCTCTGGGGGCACTTTTGCAGTTTTCTTGGAAGCCTTCTTGCCAATTCTTCTGACCACAGCTTCCTGCCCCAGGGGTGCCTGAGTCTCCTGCTGGCCACATCTTACCACTTCGCCTTCAGCTCTTCCATCTAAGGTGGGTCCTCCAGGCTTTTGGTTAGAGTCTAATGCTGGTTTGAATCTTTTGTGTACCCCAGAAAAGCCATGTCCTTTAATCCTCATTCAGTATTGCTGGGTAAGAGCTTTTTTATTGTTTTCATGGAGATGTGTCTGCACCCATTCAAGGTGGGATTGCTTACTGTACCCCTTTAAGAGGGAACCATTTTGGAGAAAGCTCAGAGCAACTAGAAACACCAGAACCAACAGAGCCAACAGAACTGACAAGCCCCGGGGAAGCCCTTGAAGAGAAAGCTAGCAGATCTCACCAAGTGCCTTTCCAGCCGAGAGAGAAACCCTAAAAGTCATCGGCCTTCTAAACCAAAGTATCTTTCCCTGGATGCCTTAGATGGGACATTGTATAGCCTTGCCTTAATTTGGACATTTTCATGGCCTTAGAACTATAAACTTGCAACTTAATAAATTCCCCTTTTAAAAAGCCCCTCTTTCTGGTATATCGCATTCTGGCAGCTTGCAGACTGGAACAGGAGTGAATCACCACTGCGCTCGTTTGGGAGTGCAAGGGCCAGGTTCCCCTTGGTCCAAGCAGGAGGGCCTACGAAGGCCCACTCTGCGAGCTCGATGGATATTCCCAGGAGTTTAGGGACCACCAGACTGATGGGAGCTTCCTGTCTGCTTTCCTCACCCGAGTCCCCAGGGCCAGAACAAGGTGCCCCACGGAGACCTGTGGCTGAGTTGGAGCCTGTGGCGATGCAGGCCTGAGGCGGCAGAGCTGGAGTGAGGCAGGTGCCCGGAGCATGGGCCGTGCTGCTGCAGGTGCAGGGCAAAGGGTAGGGCAGTCACGGGCTGGGAGGAGCCTTGGGCCTTCCTGAAAGCAGCTTGTTCTAGTTTGCTGGAGGTCTTCACCAGCTGGCCCAGCGGGCGGCAGGGCTCCCCAGCTCCACATCCCCCTCTCCTAGACTCCTGGAGTAGCCCCGAACCCCACTTCCATGCCTCCATCCATGCCAGTCCCTCTGTCTGGGATGGCTTTCGCTCTGTGTTTGATGATCACTTACTTGTCTGTCCAGCTGTCGCTCAATTCTCTGTGCTCCATGATACGCCTTGACCAGCCCCACCAGGCACAGTAATAGCCACAGAACTTCCACGGACCATGAACAGAGCACCCTGCGTTACCATTAGTTGCCTGCGTGATCCTCTCCTCTCTTAGTGATTGTTGCCACTAGCTGTTATCAGAAGTCTCCGCTTGGCCAGATGGCTTACACGCATTGTCTCACAACTGAGGGCTCAAGCTCTGTGAGCTTACCTGGCTCATAGGGAGACAGCAGATTCCAACCCGGTTTGGCTGCCTCCATAGCCAAGGAACTGCTTCTTACGGTGCTGTGCTGTGTGGTCTTCCAGGCAGGGGGTCTCGGTCACAGTCCCCTCTGTTTCCCTAGTGACCAGGGGCTACGCAGAGGTTCTCAGTAAAGTTGAAATCAACGAGGACTGAATACAGACCAGGTGTGAGGGAGAAAAATAAGAGAGTGAAGAAGTGAATGAATGAATGAGTGAGTGAGTGGATGCAAAGGTGGGGCTCGGGAATCCAGTGCCGTCCACTCTCTTCCAGGTCCTGCCCACCCAGCCCAGATACCCAGTCCATGCATCTCCTAGCCCCCCAGTTTCACAGTGCAGAAAAGGCCTCTCTTGTTCCTTATCAATGGGGAACAAACAGGCTTCCAGCTGAGATAGGACTGTGGTCCCCTAGCCCCCAACTTGGGGCTGCATGCTCAATACATGCACTCTTGGCCTGTGGCTCCCTGGGGCCTTTCCCGGTGTAGCCCCAAACCCTCAGAATGTCCCACCCTCTCACACCCCCCAGCAAGCTAAGGGCAGTGCTTCTGCAAGCAGGGATAGAGGAGGGCTCAGCTGCAGCAGCAGACGTGGCAAGGCCAGCCTGTCCATTCACTGCTATTTATTGAACACCTACTATGGGCCAGGCACTCTGGTAAACAGTTTGGAGGAGTGCCTCTCCAGGTGCAGCCAGCATCAGAATCATCTGGAAGGCTTAGTAAAACAGATTCTGGGGCCCCACGCCCATGTCTGTTGGGAGTCTGATGATCGGGCTTTTTGATGAGCCCCAGCTGACCTTGGTGGACCCCATTTGAGAAGCTTTGCCCAGAAGGTTTAACTGCAGCCAGGGCTGTGGCTGAGGGCGATTTGGAAAGCTTAGCTGTGACTGTGTTGGGAGGGGCACCACAGGAGAGGACTCTGCAAAACCCTTGCTGGGGACTCAGAACCAGACACAAAGCCTGCTCTTTTTGCACTGGTCCCCGAGGGCCCTATGGGGTCCTGCTTGCAGGATCTGCTTGGGCAACAGGGTGCCCTCCCTCTCCCCACCCAGTCTGGCCCAGAGCCAGAGCAAACAACTCAGTGTCCTGAATGCTCTGGGCCAGCCCCTTGGTGACTCATTCTAAAATCACGGAAGGAAGTGACACTTGCTGATGCTACAGGACTGCTGCGGGGTCCTGCTTCTTTGGTCTGTCCCTCCCGCCTGCCCTCCCCCTTCCCCAAGGCCATTCCAGGCTGGGGACTGGAGACACTGGACTGAGAAATGCTCACCAGCTCCATCCCCAACTCCTCCCAAAGATGAGGAGGGCCTGCAGGGTTTGGAGGTGAAAGGGAGGGCTGCCCTCCTCCCCCAAACCCTCAAAGAGAACCCAGACAGTTTGGGGAAGGGAGTCAAGAAGCCTCTAGGCCGCCTCCTCCTCCCTCCCTCCCTTCACCAGGATTTCGAGGTTCTGAATTGCCTTTTCCCAGGACCCAATCCCAGAACCAGTCCTAAATCTTCTGGAGCAGACCATCAGATTCTAAACCCAGCAAATGAGGCCAGCTAAGACTCAGAGGCATCTCTGATTTAGTCCCTCACTGTGTGACCTTGGACCAATATCTACCCCTCTCCAGACTTCAGCATACTCTTCTGTAATACAGGGGGCCTGAATTGGATCAGGGGAGGCAGGCCAGCTTCATCCTAAATGCCACCTCTATTGGTGCAGCTGCCCAGGGTGCTGTGTTGAGAAGGATTCTGAGTCTGCACGTGGGCCTCAGCCAGAAAAGATGCTCAATCAAGTAGCCAGGTGTGCCTTGGGTAGGGAAGGGGACAGCATGCTCACCTGCATCTGCCATCTCTAGACTAGGACCAGAGTCCAGATTGCCTTCTCTGCCTGACATTTGAGAATTCTATGATTTTCATGAGCTGTGGGGAGATGAGGGGTGAAGCAGAGCTGAACTTGATTCCAAGCTCCTGCCTTTAACAGTACGAAGAGGGTATGCCCTTCCTTCAGGAATGACTGCCCAGGTAGGGGGGCTCATGGTTTCCCCTTGACCTCATTCAGGACCTTTACCTGATGGGAAGTTCTCCCTTTTATCCTACTGCAAACCAGGCTGCTTTATTTGATGCCCATTTAATTTTATATTATTTTTCTTTGGGTTTTTTTTCTAGAAATCAAAAAAAAAGAAAGCAAAAAATAATATAAGAAACATCCATATTATATTCCCAAAATTGACCAGCATTAATAACCAGGGCTACCCTGGTTCCTCTCTGGCCTTATAGCATGACACTTGACCCCTCTAGTCTGCCTCGGGGCCTTTGCACTTGCAGTTCCTGGGTCACCCTTCCACCAGATACCTGCGTGACTCACTTCCTCACTTCAGTCAAGTCTCTGCTGAAATGTCACCTCCTGAGACAGGCGCCCCTAATCCCCCCTAACTAAAATAGCTGCTTGGCTTTTCTTCATGGCAGTTATTATTCCTCTAATTGTTTACTGCCTGTCTCCCCCAGGACAGCAGGGCCCTGGCCTGTTCTGCTTTCTGCTGGGTCCCCAGCACCTCGAGACCAGCACAAACACCAACAGAAAGTTTTTAAAGCTGGTAGGTTCTCAGTAAGCATTTGTTAAATTACTTTTGGCTTCAGTTCCTTTATTTTACCATTAAAATTGAAGTCCTTGCTGACCCCTAAGCCCAGGGCTGGCCCCCTCAATTTCTCCCCAAAGCCATGTTTGCTGCGTTTCCCTCTGGACCATTTTCTGCCTTCACACATAAGTGCCCATGAACAGGGCCGAGTATTATTTTAGGTGTGTGCTTCACAGTCAGGCAAATGACAGAGCAGCAGGCACGCTGCCCTGCCCCTGGCTTTTTCCCCTCGCACTGTTTCTGAGAACTTTCCGTGCTGTGCAGTCAGGTCTGGGTGACTCTTTCTACCCACTGTGTGGTATTGCTTCAGGTGACTACCCCCCACCTCGCTCGGGCCCCTGCTGGGACGGACCACTGGGGGGTGCACCTGACTCCTGCAGCCTGGGCTTCAGAGTTTGTCTAGACCGTGAACCTAGAAAGTCAATCTGTCGGGTGGTGGGGTTTGCATATTTTCGTTTTCGCTAGGTCCTGCCAAATTCCTCTCCAAAGCGGCTGTACCCACTTCACTCCCACCAGCAGCCCAGGAGACTTCCTGGGTGCCCACATTGGGGACAACATTTGATTTTGTCAGTGCATCCTTTTTATACTCCATTACATTTTCAAAGTGCTTTCAATTCCCCTACCTCCTATCAGCCTCACCCCCATCCGGCCGGTATCCCTCTCACTGAATGGATGAAAGCCCTTTCAGGGACCACTCTGTCCCCCTATGCCCACTCCCCCCCTCTCCCATCCCCTTCTTTCACCCCTACCCCATTACTCTCCCTCAAACCCATCTCATCTATTTCTCCTTCAGGCTTTGGAGGGGCCAGGGAGCAGCTGGTCCCCCACCTCCCGACCACAAGTTTCTCTGCACAAAGATTCAAAGACAAGCAATGGTTGCCTTGCGGCCAGGCTCTCTGCAGACCCACTAAACTCTGGCCTCGGTTTCCCTACTCGCCTGGGTTCCTCGCCGGTCACGCTGGGTCACGCTGGAACTCGGGAACACAACTCCCCTCCACCGACCCCTGCTCCAGCCCCCCACCCACACACTTCTCAGAAGTCATTCCTAGGTATTTTATACTTTTGTGGCTGCTGCGAGTGGAATCTTTTTTGCATTCCTTCCCTCTCTCATTTGTGTTCTTTTTTTCGGACCCCGGAAATAAAGGCTGAGTGCCTCCTACTCCTTGGACCCTGCCCGTGCAAGGCTTCTCACTTGCTTCATTATTATTTTTCAATTTTTTAAACTTTTTGTTTGGAAATAATATAAAACTTACAGGACAGTCGCAAAAATAATACAAACTCTATACAAAGAACTCCAGCACACTCCTGCTTAGTTACCCAGCTCCACCAATTGTAACACTTTGCCATCTTCACTACAGCATTCTGCCAGTGGCTGTATTATCTGTGTGTCTTGTCTTTGAACATTTAAGAGCAGCTTGTACACATCAAACTCCTTGATCCAATTCCACGTACACTTCCCAGGAAAAAAGATACTCACTTATGTCATCACTTTAAGTGAAGTCAACAAGTTCAAGAAATTTAACATTGATAGGAAGCTTACATTCTATAGTCCAATTTTTCTTATGTCCCAATAATGTCCTTCGGAACCTTTTCTCCTCTATCTTTAGATCTCACCCAGATCACATATTACATTTCACTGTCATCATCTGTTTAGTGTCTCTTTCTTTCTTTCTTTCTTTTTTTTAATTGTGGAACCATAGAGACACCACAAATCTTCCCATCTTGTTTTATTTTTCCTGCAATCCCTGCTCCCATTCCATTCCCCTCCCATCATGAGCACCAGCCCCCTCCATGGAGGCACCCCGGGACAACTTGTGCTGGTGTCTGTAGGTATTTGCCTTTCTGTTGACTGGGATTAATGGATCACGAAGTATTTGTGAACCTGTTTCACTCACACTGCCGGAATCTTCTCCAGGTTGGCCACTGCTCCCACCAGCAGTGCCAGAGCGTTCCCATTTCTGCACAATCTACCCCGAAACTCACCATTAGCTAAGCTCTGATTTGGGCCATTGTGTGAGGGTGTGAAGTGGAGCTCACTGTAGTTTCATTTGCATTTCTCTGAATATTCGTGGGCTTGAACACCTCTTCCTTACTTGTTAGTCATGTGGGTTTCCCCTTCTGTTCATGCCTGTTCACATCCTTTGACCATATTTCTATCGTGTTTCCTGTCTTTTTCTTGTAGCTTTGCAATAATTCCTTGTATATTCTAGATATTAATCCCTTGTGATCTTTAAACATCACAAATAGCTTCCCCATTCTATCACCTATTTGGTATCCTTGTTTCTACTATCCCTTTTCTACTTTTCCCTTGTCAGGAAAAAAGTTTCTACTTTTCCCTTGTCAGGAAAAAAAAAAAATCCCAACTTTAATATAATCAAGTCCATTCACTTTTTGTCGTTTGGACCATAGTTAAAAGGTCCTTCCCCACTTGTGGGATGTAAAGACATTTTCCTATATTTCTTTTCTTTAGTTTTATCATTTTACATTTCACATCTAGGCCTTTAATCCACCCGGATTGTATATGGTGCTTAAGGGACAAGGTAGAGACCCAGCTTCATTTTTCTCCATAGGAGAAACCAGTCTTCCTTCCAGCATCAGCAGAGTCCATTCTTTCATTGCATCGTGTATGGTAATTGTCTGGGTCTTTTGCTGATTAATCAGTTCTGTTGCGTTGGCCTTTTTGTTCCTGGGCTGGTCCCATCTTTCTTTTTTTAAGAACTTTGTAGAATGTTCAGTATCTGGCACAGAGAATCACCTTGTTTGTTCTTCATTTTCCAAACTGACTTTATATATAGTTTCTTATTCTTCTATATGCATTTTAGAATACATATGTCAAGTTCCTCAAATTCCAGCTTTGATTTTAATTGGGATTGCACTGAACTGAGAGGTAAATTTGAAGGAGAACTGACATCCTGTTGAATAAATTATCCCATCCATGTAAATGGTACACTTTTCCTTTGTTCAGAGCTTCTTCTCTGTCTTTTATAGTTTTAGATTTTCTCTGCTGTTTGGGTGTGGGAGCAGGGAGAGGTGTCAGAGCTCCTCCCTCCTTAATTCACCACTTCAGTACGTGGGCTCCCAGGTCATATCTGAATGGCTAAAAGGCCTATTTTACAGATGATTTAAAAATATTTATTTTTTTATTCACAAATCTGCACACACATACAGTCCATCCATGGTGTGCACGCAGTGGCTCACCATATCATCACATAGTTGTGTCTACATCACCATGATCATTTTTAGAACATTTGCATCATTCCAGAAAAAGAAATAAAAAGAGAAAAGAAAAAAACTCATTCATCCCATACCCCCACTCTTGTCTCTTATTGATCACTAGTATTTTAATCTACCCAATTTATTTTACCCCTTATCCCCCTATTATTTATTTCTTTTTTTATCCATGTTTTTTACTCATCTGTCCATACCCTGGATAAAAAGAGCATCAGACACAAGGTTTTCATAATCACACAGTCACATTACAAAAGATAAATAGCTATACAGTCATCTTCAACACTCAAGGCTACTGGAACACAGCTCTACATTTTCAGGTACTTCCCTCCAGCCACTCCAACACACCACAAACCAAAAAGGGATAGCTATATAATGCATAAGAATAACCTCCAGGGTAACCTCTTGACTCTGTTTGAAATCTCTCAGCCACTTTATTTTGTCTCATTTCTCTCTCTTCCCCTTTTTGGTCAAGAAGGTTTTCTCAATCCCACGATACCAGGTCCTGGCTCATCCTGGGAGTTCTTAAAAATGATTTTAAGCAACTTATCCAAGTCCACACAGCCAGTGGCGCACAGACAGATAATACAGAGAAAATCTCTCTACAGCAAATCTCATTATAATCTAAAAAGTCTGTTTCATGCAGGGCTTGATAGACCCCAGGACAGGGCTGCTTATGTTATGTTGCTCATGGGAAAATGGCCCAGATCACAGAACTGGCCCTTAGAGAGAGGTCACCAGGCCCGTCTTACCCCCACTGCTGGGGTAAGATGCCCACTGTGAGCCTGCAGGCCTTGGCTCTTTAGACAGGCCAGCCAGGAGGCGAAAGCCACACCTATCACACCTTCCCTAGCCCTCTCCTAAGGCAAGCAGCTTTCCTGAACTTCTCCTTCCACCTTCCCCAACGGCTTCCTCTAAAGTACCTCTCAGAAGGGCTTCTGTGCTCACCAATCTAGTATGACTCAACTGAACTAGTTGCAGTTCAGGTACAGTCTCACACTCTGAAATGTGATGCCTTCCTGCTCCTGACGCTGAGCCAGCCATTCTTCATATCTCAGCTCAAAACCTCTCCTCCTCCTGGAAGCCCTCCAGGGTCTCTTTAGCCCACAGGGGTCTCTCACCCTTCCGCAAGCATTTTGGCATCAGAGAAAAGCACTGGAATGAGCTAAATCTGAAGTTCTCAAAGACTGTTTTGGCCATAAACTTTGTTCACGTGAAATTTTAGGTGGAGAAGTAATTTAACTTTCTCAGATTGCCTGAATCCAGACCCCAACTCTGCCGTTCATTGGCTGTGTGTCCTTGGGCAAGTTGCTACACCTCTCTGAGCCTTGGTTTCCTGATATATAGAAAGACAGTAACAATGGTATCTACCTTGCAGGATCTTTATGAGGATTAATTGAGATGATGCATAAAAAGCACCTAGTATGTAGCAAGTGCTCAATGATGGTATTATGATGGAAACCCAGTTTATAAAACAGATCCAAGGGGGAACTGCTCCAGTTGAAGGGAAAGAGGGTAAGGCCAGCACTCACTAGCATGGCCACTTCCCTTACCCCAGACACCCTAAAATCCCATGGTCTGGATCAGTGACCCAGGCTCTATAGTATAATGTGTACAATTGGAAATCTGAAACAGGCAAAGTTGACTCCATAATATAACACACATGTTTAGAAGGAACATGTACTGGGTTGAATGGTGCCCTCCCCCACCAAAATTCAAGTCCACCCAAACACTCAAAATGTCACCTTATTTGGAACTAGGGTCTTTGCAGATGTGACTAGTTCAGTTGAGTCAAATTGGATAGGGTGGGCCCTGACGCATGACCGCTGTCCTTATAGAGAGAGAACACAGAGCCACACACGGGCACACGGGCGAAGGCCACGTGATGACCGAGGCAGAGAGTTCAGTGATGCATCCCCAAGCCAAGGATGGCTGACAGCCACCGGAAGCCGGGAGAGGCCAGGAAGGAGACTTCCCTGGAAACTTTGGAGAGTGCCAGCCCTCCCCTGGATTTAGGACTCCTGCTCTCCAGAACTGTGACACCAGACATTTCAATTGTTTTAAGCCATCAATTTGTGGTGATTTGTTAAGGCAGCTCTGGGAACTAAGACAAAGTAGGACTTACATCTGAGCTGAAAGAAGGAGAACTAAAGGCAAGAGTCATGTACAAATTCAGAACCGGTGAGGGTTCCATGGAGGTAAGAGTGATTCACGCTCACTCATGGTCAAAGCTATGGAGCTCTAACAGCATTTAATCGTAGGCTGAAAATAAGTTTAATAGTGTGGGGAGAGCTTTGAGCAAGCAGCCATACCAATCATAACCATAAGGAGGAAAGTGATTTTGTGAGACAATCCTAGAGGATTTTTTTTTTCAGTTGTTTAGAAGGAAAAGACACCAAATGGTTAAAGTGGTTATAATGGGAAATGGGACTATAGGTTTATTTTTATTACTTTCCCTATACTTTTTCTGTTTGTATTAATTGTATTCCCTCCAAAGTCAAAGTTGCAGTTACTTCTTTATTTATAAAGTCTTCGCTTGTCTTTTTTTTAATTTTAAAGCACCAGTCACCTAGGTCCCAGTCCTGGTGGCCACCAGTTCTCTGTGAGGCTTGTTTCTTCCAGGCCTCAGTTTCCCCATCTGCATTCTGAGGGGGAGGGGCTGCATTCGGCTACGAGGTCAGAGTCACACCCCCCATGTACACAGCAGCCCCGCATCCCCATTTCCACTGGGCATGCTGCCCCAGATCCGGGCCACCAGCCCATGTGGACGTGAACCAACACGTTCTTTTCTTATTAGCAAAACCTCCGCGGAGTAAAGGGGGAGAAGAGAAATGAGACAAAATAAAGTCTCAGTGGCTGAGAGATTTCAGACAGGTTAGGGGGTTATTCTGGAGGTTATCCTGGAGGTTATTCTTATGTATTACATAGACATCACTTTTTAGTTTAAGGTGTATTGGAGCAGCTGAAGGGAAGTACCTGAAACTGTTGAACTTTATTCCAGTAGCCTTGATTCTTGAAGACGATTGTATAATGAGATAGTTTTAACAAAGTGACTGTGATTGTGAAAACCTTGTGTCTCATGCTCCTTTCATCCAGGGTATGGACAGATGAGTTAAGGAAAAAAAAGGATAAAAATAAATAAATGGCAGGGGAAGATAAAGGGTAAAAATTGGAAAGATTAAAATATTGAAGGTCAATGAGAGGCAGGGATAAGGGGTATGGGATGTATGAGCTCTTTTTATTTCTTTTTCTGGAGTGATGCAAATGTTCTAAAAATGATCACAGTGAAGAATACACAACTATGTGACAATATTGTGAGCCACTGATTGTATAATATGGTTGGACTGTACGTGTGTGGATCCTTCTTGATAAAAATATTTTTAATGCAATATAATAATACCTTAAAAGCATACATTTGAGGAGATAAATATCCTGGCCCATTATAACAAAATGTGATTCTTTCCCCCAAAATAAACTTAACAGAGGAACTGGAAGTTAAAAAGCAAGCAAACAAACAAAAAACCATCTCAGCTGAGAGAGGGAACCAGAGAGCACGGAGGCAGGAAAGGGGCTAAGGCCAGTTCCCCCACGGAGGACCCTGCCCCCCTTCCGGGCGGTGGGGTGGGGGGCAGCACGTGAGACCTGGCTCTCTGCGCATTAGCAGGGAGTGTGAGTGTGAGAGGCCGACGTCACCCACCTCACATTCCCAGCAACTTCTCCCTTCCCCAGTTAAAAAGGAGGGGGAAATAAGTCATTTTTCCCCCTGGTACAATTTCACTCATTCATATGTCTACCAGTACGTGTGTACTGCACCCCTGGCCAGAGCTGGGCAGGGCTGCACAGGGATGACTCAGCTGGGCACATTCCCTGCAGGAGCCTGGGGGAGAAAGGGCGTGGGTGGGCGAGTTGGAGGAAGGAGTGAGTGACCCTGGCTGAGGAGCCTGGAGGCTTCTCAGAGTAGGCGGCAGTGACTCGCCCTCTCTAGTCTGTCTTCCAGGTGTGATTTATCTCCAAGATCTCATTCCCATTGACCCAGAGCGCACACCTCTGCCCCCTAGGCCTTTCCTGCCCGCCCTGCAGTATGTACCCCTGCAGTGGGTACATACTGACCGAGCACCCACTGGGTGTCAAGTGGAGCGTTCCCGCCCCTTCTCCCACAGCCATGAAGACCTGGCTCCCAGCCAGGAACTTTTTTTTTTTTTAACTTTTTAAATTGTATAATATACCATATATACAAAGTAAAGAAAGAAAAAAGCAGTGGTTCTCACAGCCCTCTTCAACAAGTAATTGCAGGACAGAGCCCAGATTGTTTTGTTTTTTGGTGGGGGAAGTACATGACCTGGGAACCGAACCCGGGTCTCCCACACAGCAGGGGGCAATTCGACCACTGAGCCACCCTTGCACCGCTCCCAGCCTGGAACTTTTAACCCCTAGGAAGGAGCAGCATCGAGGAATTTCAGGCACCAACAAGGTCAGCAAAATAGGCTATTTCAGGCAGTTGGGCTACTCAGGACAGAGAGCCTCAATTCTGCCCTCATCTAGCCCTGGGTTCAAGTCCACGCTCAGGCCATTTACCAATGTGTGACTTTGACCTTGGACAGTGCACTTCACTTCTCTGAGCCTGTTTCCCCATCTACAGAATGGGGGATAAATAGTTCCCCCTCTGCAGGGATGCTGGAAGTATCTGAGTTGGGGGATTCCCAGCACGCAGCACATAACAGGTACTCAATAAATGTAGACTCAGAATTGGAGGGAGCCAGGTATTCGGCTTCCCCAGAATGGAGCCCTGGTTTCCCCCCGGGGCACAGAGGAAGGTTTCCCTGTGAAGTTCCCGGAGCGCTCTGCCTCACTCTTCCCCTTCCCACTTGAAGGAAACCCCCCTCAGGCCCCAATTCCCCTGCAGATCCCGGCCAGTCCTGAGGCTGTCGCAACTTCCTGCCACTGCCAGCACCGCCCTTGCAGCCTTTCTGCCCACTCCTGCAGAAAAATTGCTGCCCCAAGGCACTGCCTGGGTCAGCTCACCCCCTTTCTTCCATGGAGACCTAGAGATGCAAAGGGGAGCTGTGGGGCAATGCTCACCCCAGACGCACACACACTCTCGCTGTGCACCACCTACATGCCCCTGCGTCGCTCTGTCCTCCCAGACCCTTGTCCAACCCACACCTCGTCCCTGGGCCCGCACTGCACACCCAACCCACATGCATTCTTCATTCGCAGTTGCCACCAGTCATGGCTTTCTCCTGTATTCTTTACTGTCCCTCCCCACTTTAGTCAATAGGCTCCTCAAGGCAGGGCTCTCGACCTGTGCACGCTGCATCCCCAGCTCCCGGCCAGGCATATAGTTGGAGCTTGATAAATATTTAACAGATAGATGGATGAATGTAAGCCTCCGCAGTTCTTTGGGGTAAGCCCTCTTATTAAATGTGTTTTACAGAACAGGAAGCAGATGCTCAGAATCTGGGTTAGATGCCGTCCAATGGACTCTAGAGCCACCTGCTCCCCTTGGATGTACTCTCTGGACCCAACTCTAGGAGCTGCCTCCCCGATGGGGTGCTGATGCCCTGAGCCCAGCACCTCCCAAGTCCATTGTACTTCCCTAAAGCTCCCCCCCCAGGGCATGGCACATGGACACTCCATGCGGTCAAGCTTTGGCACTTGAGCAACTAAAAGAGAGCATGAAAGAATAAATGAGTTTGTCTTTTCAGACAGGTATTTTTGTGAGGCTTCTGGAACTTGGCCCTGAGGTCCCCCTCATGGTCAGTGCTGCCAGAACTCGGGGGACACAGAGGTCCTGGCCTGGGCACTCCTGGAAGGCTTTCTGGAGAAAGAGGAAAAAAGTGAAGCTGGAGGTTGGGGTTTAGGGGGTTGAGCAGAGATTTTGCAGTGGGGATGTGCCCTCTACATGTGGCAACTGGCTGAGGTGAGGGGGCACAGGTGGGACTTGGAGGGTGTTTGGACATGGAAGCTGCAGGAGCAGCAGGGCCCCGGAGGGCCTCAGTTAGCAGGCTTTGGACTGTAGGCACTGGGGAGCCATGGCAAAGGTTCCATGAAGCCTGGCCAGGCCTTTCAAGAGGAAAGGTAGGACAGAAGTCCTGCAGGCGGATTCCATTTCCTGCATATGTCCTGCGCCCTGTGTGTGCCTGCAAGCCCTGGGACTGAGCTTGGGGGCTTCAGGACCCTCGAACAGCAGGGCCAAGTGGTGGGGAGCACAGACTCGAGCCAGAGGGCCTGGGTTTGAATCTTGGCTGCACTACTTGGTGACCATATGACCTGGGCTTAACTGCTCTGTGCCTCAGTTTCCCCACCTATAACATGGGGATAATTATAGCAACCCCTTCTTTGGGTTGCTGGGAGATTCAAATGAGATAGCACCCTGGTACATAAAAAAGCCTCACTAATCAATAGCTTTGTCTTTCTAACCAAAGCGTGGGTTCCTGCATGGCAGAGGCTGCACCCTCATCACCTTGTCTGTCAGATCCCAGCCCGAGACTGGCACAGAGTGGCTCTCAGGGAATTTCAGGTGAGTAAACTGGCTCAGAGGACCTGATCCAGCTCTCAAGTGCCCTCGTGTTCACAGGGGGTCCTCTGCCTGGGGAGAAGCCCTTGAAACTTGACGAAACTGTGGGTATTTCCTGAGTGAAGTGTCATCGCAGTGAAAAACAACGTCAATGTGACAGCCTGTTCTTGCATAATCTGCCCACAGCCCTATGTGACTTCCTGACCAGACCCTGTGCAGCCCTAGAAGATGGGGGGGCCTCATCCTCCCCAGAAGGTGCCGGTCCTTCCCCCCTACTCAGGGGCTGCCTGGCAACACCTGTTGGAGCCTCAGTTTCCCTCTCTGAAAAACTAGGGGAATTGGTTATTTCCAAAACTTCAGATATTCTCGAATCAGACAGATATGGGCTTAACTTCTGGCCTTGCCACTGCTTGAATGTACACGACAGCCTCACGGCCAAGAGCTCACATCCTGGAGACAGAGACTCGGAGTCCCATGCTGGCCAGGTGACCTCGGGCAGGTGAGTTGAGCCAACTCTGGGAACAACAGAGTAGGACCTCGTTTTATGCAACCAATACGTTCTAAGACCCTGCACATATTAGTGAACCCCATTATTTAATAAGTATTTCTTATACGAATATACCTACCATGCACTTTTCTTTATAAATAAGGCAAATAAACACTCAAGTGCACAAGAAGTAAACAAAATGAATCACAGAAAAAATTAAACTGCCTTTCATTTGTTCAATTGCCAATGGCACATACCTGAATTCGTGTGTGTTGAGTTCATGTAAAGAGTCCTACTGTAATGACAGAATGACTGGGAGGGTTAAAGAAGACAACATATCTGAAGTATTAAGCACTGCATGTGACACGCAGTAAGATCTCAACATTCTCTGACTCTCCTCCCCTCAACAGGGGGGTCACAACCCATCCACCTGAATCAGGCTCTGTGACTGCTTGGCCCATAGAATGTGGCAAGTGTGATGCTGTCCCAGTTTCGAGGTCCAGTCTTGAAGAACCTGGCAGTTTCTACTTCTGTCCTCTGGGGTTACTTACTTTAGGAACCCAGCCACCATGCTGAAAGGAAGCCCAAACTGCCCCATGGAGAGAAACTCACAGCCAGCACCAACGTGCCAGCCATTGGGTGAGCCATCTCAGAGCCCCAGCTGGAGCTATGTGGAGCAGAGATGAGCTTTGCCCACCAAGCCCAGGCCAAACTGCAGATCTGTGAGCAAAATAAATGACTGTTGCTGTTAAGTCACTAAGCTCTGAGATTACCCAGTAAGAGGTAACCAGAACAGAGGTAACTTCCATGGAAGATGGCAGAGTAGGGAGCTCCAGGACTCATCCCACCGAAACAGGTCTGAAACAACTATTTTGAAACCCCAGAGGCCAGAAGAGCACTGAGACAACACCTAGAGAAGACCAGGAAGAAGAGGCCAATAAATTGTGGTAAAGAACTGTAAATTGCTCTGTTGGTGTGGGGCTACCAATGCCCACCCCCCACCCACATGGCAGATCGCTATGGGACCCAGTTCCTGGTTAACTGCTGCTGATGGAAAGGGGCATAAAACCCTTCTTCTCAAAGAACAGGGGGTGGGGGGGTGGGGGGATGGAGGGGTGGGCAGCCAATCACTGATCACAGCTTTTGAGTAGTAAATTTGGATTATTGGGCCTGGCTTGGAAGGCTGTTGCTGTTTCAACCCACCCAGGACACAGGCTGAGGCAGTGTGGAGATTTAAAGAGATAGTGCTTCCTCAGAGCTGCAGGGGACAATTAGCTGAAGGGCTACATTTACTGGGCTGGCTGAGAAAGGTCAGCTTTGGAGAACTGTCAGAGATCTGGGTGCCCTTCCTGATCCCCCCCACCCCGCCAAGGCACTTTGGAGGCAGTCTGTACCCCCCTTTTTCACAAATCCCTGGCCCTGAGTTGGCTGAGAAAACCAACTGGGAAAGTTTTCTCTGGAGTGACTTTCCTCCCAGAATTTGCCCTTCAGGCAAAAGACATATGTGACAAAAACAGGAATGTAAAAAACCCTAAAGGCAGATAGCCTGGGACAAAGGCCTGCCTGCTTCAATTACCTGGGAGAAGGAGGTCTGTCCCCTGGGAAGCAGAGGGGACAACCAAACTCCTGCAAACAGGTGAGCTAAAAAACAACTAACAAGCAAAAGTCCAGGAAAAGACAGAGGCCCAGAAGTACAGAGAAAACCCCACACCCTGCACTCGCCTTGGGCAGACCCTCCTGATAGGAGGGCTGAAGCTCAAGAAAACCTCGGTCTTATCACTAGCTGGTTTCAAAACCAAGAAACAGCATCTCAAGGAGTAAATTCCAGGAACAACATTTTAAAATAAAATGTATTATGGGCAAGAAAAGAGAACAAGACAAAGAATTATGGCCCATCCAAAGGAAGCACTTAAAGATACAGAAAACAACAATAAAGAAGATGAGAGGCGGATATACTGAACAAAGCCTTTTGAAAAATGATCCTCGGCCATTCTCAAGGATACACCATATACTGGGTCACAAGGCAAGTCTCAATACATTAAGAAAGGTTAAAATTATACAAAACACTTTCTCAGATCATAACAGAATGAAGTTGGAAATCAATAACAGGCAGAGAGCCAGAAAATTCATAAATATATGGAGGCCAAACAACACACTCTTAAATAACCAGTGGGTCAAGGAAGAAATTACAAGAGAAATCAGTAAGTATCTCAAGGCAAATAAAAATGAAAACACAACATATCAAAACTTATGGGATGCAGCAAAGATGGTGCTGAGAGGGAAATTTATTGCCCTAAATGCCTACATTATGAAAGAAGAAAGAGCAAAAATCAAGGAATTAACTGTTCACCTGGAAGAACGAGAGAGAGAACAGCAAACTGACCCCGAAGCAAACAAAAGGAAATAATGAGGATTAGAGCAGAAATAAATGAAATTGAGAATATGAAAACAATAGAGAAAATCAACCAAACCAGAAATTGGTTCTTTGAGAAAATCAATAAAATTAATGGACCCTTAGCTAAGCTGATACATACACACACACACAAAAGAGAGAGAGAGAGAAAGGATGCAAACAAATAAAATCAGAAATGGGAGAAGGGACACATCACTGACCCTACAGAAATAAAGGAGGTAATGAGAGGATACTCTGAGCAACTACGTGCTAATCAACTAGACAACGCAGATGAAATGGACAACTTCCTAGAAAGGCATGAACAACAAAAATTGACTTGAGAAGAAAAAGATGACCTCAACAAACCAATCACAGGTAAAGAGATTGAATCAGTCATCAAGAAGCTCCCAAATAAGAAAAGTCCAGGATCACAGATTCACATGTGAATTCTATCAAGCATTCAAGAAAGAATTAGTACCAATCCTGCTCAAACGCTGCAAAAAAATTGAAGATGAGAGAAGCCTACCTAACTCATTCTATAAAGCTAACATGACCCTAATAAAGCCAGAAAAAGATACTACAAGAAAAGAAAAGTACAGACCAATGTCTTTAAAAAATAAAGATGCAAAAATCCTTAACAAAATTCTTGCAAAGCCAATCCAGCAGTACATTTAAAGAATTATACACCATGACCAAGTGGGATTTATTCCAGGTATGGAAGGATGGTACAACACAGAAAAAATCAATTAAAGTAATATACCATATCAATAAATCAAAGCAGTAAAACCAAATGATCATCTCAACTGATGCAGAAAAGGCATCTGAGAAAATTCAACATCCTTTCTTGTTGAAACACTTCAAAGGAGAGGAATAGAAGGGAACTTCCTCAATATGATAAAGGAAATATATGAAAAACCCACAGCTAATATCACCCTCAGTAGGGAAAGACTAGAAGCTTTTCACCTAACATGGAGAACAAGACAAGATGCCCACTGTCACCATTGTTATTCAACATTGTGATGGAAGTTCTAGTCAGAGCAATTAGACAAGAAAAAGAAATATAAGGCTTCCAAATTGGAAAGGAAATAAAACTCTGTTTGCAGATGACACAATACTATATATCGAAAATCAAGAAAAATCTACAGCAAAGCTAGTACAGCTAATAAATGGGTATCCCAAAGTATTAGGGTGCAAGATCAACACCCCAAACTCAGTAGTGTTTCTATACACTAATAATGAACAATATGAAGAGGATATCAAGAAAAAAAAACCCATTTACAAAAACAACCAAACAAATCAAATATTTAGGAATAAATTTAACCAGGACACAAAAGACCTATAAATAGAAAGCTAAAAGAAATCATGAAACACCTAAATAAATGGAAGGGCATACCTTGCTCATGGATTGGAGAACTAAATACAGTTAAGATATTAATACTACTCAAATTGATTTATAGATTCAATGCAATACCAAGTAAAATCCTAACAACTTATTTTGCACGAACAGAAAAACCAATAAACAAATTTATTTGGAAGGGCACGGTTCCCAGTATAGCTAAAAATATCTTGAGAAAGAAAACTGAAGTAGGTGGTCTCACACTACCTGACTTGAAAGCATATTACAAAGTCACTGTGGTCAAAACAGTATGATACTGCCATAAAGATAGATATCAGCAATGGAACTGAATTAAGTGTTCAGAAATAGACCCTCTCATCTATGGACAATTGACCTTTGATAAGGTGGTCAAGCCAATACAATTGGGATCCATCAAAATGGAACAAAGACTTAAATATTAGATCAAAGATCATAAAATTGTTAGAGGAAAATATATTATAAATCTTGTGATAGAAGTTGGTTTCCTAGACATTACACCCAAAGCCCAAGCAATGAAAAAAAGAAATAGATAAATGGGCTCTCCTCAAAATTAAGCACTTTTGTACAATAAAGGACTTTATCGGGAAAGTAAAAAGGCAGCCTATGCAATGGGAGATAATATTTGGAAACCACATTATCAGATAAGGGTTTAATATCCAGAATATATAAAAAGATTCTACAACTCAACAACAAAAAGGCAAATAACTGAATTTAAAAATGACCAAAAGTCATGAACAAACACTTCTAAGAGGAAGTACAAATGGCTAAGAGGCATATGAAAAGATGCTCAACTTCACTGGCTATTAAGGAAATGCAAATCAAAACCAAAATGAGATATCATCTCACACCTACCAGAAAGGCCATCATCAAAAAAACAGAACAACAAGTGCTGGGGAGGATGAGGAGAAAGAGACACACTTATCCAGTGTTGGTGGGAATGTAAAATGGTACAGCTGCTATGGAAAGCAGTTTGGCAGTTCCTCGGGAAGCTAAGTATAGAATTGCCACATGATTCAGAAATTCCATTACTAGGGATATATTCAGAGGAACTGAGGACAGGGATGTTGGTGGACTTTTGCACACTGATGTTTATAGCAGCATTATTTATGATTGCCAAGAGATGGAAGTGGCCCGAATGTTCACTGACGGATGAGAGGCTAAACAGGTTATGATGTGTGCATATGATGGAATATTAAGCAGCTGTAAGACAGAATAAAGTCATGAAGCATGTGGCGATGTGGGTGAGCCTTGAGAACATGGTGCTGGGTGAGACTGGTCAGAAACAAAAGGACAAATACTGTATGGTCTCACTAATATTAACTAACATTAATCAGTGAACGTTGAGAGTTAAAGTTAAGGACACAATTTATTAGGAGATAGGAAGAGGGCAGAGATTGGGCATTTAGTGCTGAAGGAATAGACTGTGCAGCAGGGCTGACTGTAAAAATTCAGAAATGGATAGCACAGACTATCTGATGGTAGCACAATAATGTCAGTACGCTGAATGAAGCTGAGAGTGAATATGGTTGAGAGAGAAGGGCTGGGGCACATATGACACCAGAAGGAAAGATAGAGGATAAAGAGTGAGATGGAATAATTTAAGAATGCCTAGAATGGACAATGATGGCAGGTAAATGTACAAATATAAGAACATTTTTGCATGAGAGAAAGCAAATGAATGTCAACATTGCAAGATGTTGACAATGGGATGATACACAGGAAAAAATACAATCAATGCAAGCTAGGGTCTATAGTCAACAGTAACATTGTAATATGCTTCATTGACTGTAACAAAGGCATTATGCCAGCACTAAAAGTTAACAAGGAAGGGATATGGGTGAGGGGTATGGGATTCTTTGAAGAAGAAAAGGAAAGTCTTCATGTAGATTGTTGTGGCAAAGGCATGTGTATGCGATTATACCAGGAACTACTGATTTTTTACTTAGGTTGGCTTGCGTGATGTGCAGATAAAACTATTTAAAAATGAACAGAGAGAAACAAGTGCTGGAGAAAATGTGGAGAAAGAGATGTACCTACCCCCTTGTTGGTAGGGAAGCTGAGAGGCACAGCCTCTTGGAGGGCAGTGCTGTGGTTCCACAGTAGGCTAGGAGTGGGGTTGCCATATGATCCTGAAACCCCATTGCTAGGTATATACCTGAAGGAACGGAGAGTGAGGACACGAATGGACATTTTGTGCACCGGTGTTTATGGTGGCCGTGTTCATGATTCACAATGGCCTAAGGGTACAACGACCGAGGAGTGCAAGGAGAAACTGTGGTGAAGACAGACTACCGAATACTGAGTGACTACAAGAAGGAATGAAGTTATAAGGCTTGCAGTTAGGTGAATGAACCTTGAGACACTATGTTAAATGAAATGTCAGAAACAAAAAGGCAAAAATTATCATGCTTCACTCATTTGGACTAACTATGATATACAAACTCAGAGAACTGAAGTCGAGAGCATGGGTATCAGGTTGGGGCCTATTGTAAAGGTTCCTAGGTTGTAAGCTCTTATAGCAGTCATATATATTCTGGAGCTGTAACTGTTATTTCTAAATTCTGAGATACTGAGCTATTTGTGTATAACCTGCTTGCTCTCAGAAACTTCAGGTATTTATGTGACACCTGAGACTCAGAGTTAGAGCCCTGAAGCTATGAAAGTCAGCCTTACCCCATATAGCAACTGTTTAAAAAGTTGAAAAAGTGATCAGACTTTGACTACAGATATGAATGAAGCTGATCTGGGTAGAATTAAGATAAATCAGAATACAGGGTAAAGGATTATATGGTCTATATTTTAAAACTTTAACTTCTCTGTGAGATCAAAGGAAGAGATGTTTATTTGGTGCAAAATTTATATTTTGAGTAGTGCATTATCTAATTTAACTTGTATAGTCTATTTATTCAAACACCATAATTATAGGGAATCTCGAATAGGGCATGAGATCTTCTTGGTCTGTACAGGTTAGTGTGATGCCCCGATATATCCCAGCGTAATTTTGACAGAGAATTAAAAATATATATATTTTTGTGAATTGCTGAGTGTATGTATTGGGAATGTTTGTGTTTCTTTCTTGTATTTTTTTTTAATTAATAAAAAATTTCATATATATATATACATATTTGCAAAGTCCCCTTAGGGACTGGGAAGAAAGGAGGAAATATTCAACTTCCCCATCTGGGGAATTCCTGATATTCTCACAAGCAGTGGGGACAACCAATTCAATAGGCTGAGCCCTTGATCTTTGGGTTTGTCCCTATGAAATTTATTCCTGTAAAGGAGAAGTTAAGCCTACTGATAATTATGCCTAAGAGTCACCCCCAGAGAACCTCTTTTGTTGCTCTCTAAGCCAACTTGGCAGGTGAACTCATTGCCCTCCCCTTTAAGTGGGACATAACTTCCAGGGGTATAAATCTCCTCGGCAATGTGGGACAAGACTCCTTGGATGAGCCAGGACCTGGAATCATGGGATTGAGAAAGCTCTCTCAACCAAAAGAGAAAAGAGAGAAAGGAGACAAAATAAAGTTTCAGTAGCTGAGAGACTTCAACCATAGTCAAGAGGCTATCTTGGAGGTTATTCTAATGCATTATATAGCTATCACCTTTTTAGTATAGTATATTGGAGTGGCTAGAGACAAACACCTGAAACTGTTGAACTGTGTTCCAGTAGCCTTGATTCTTAAAGATGACTGTATAAGTATACAGCTTTTACAACATGACTGCGTGACTGCAAAAATATCGCATCATTATAATGCTACCTTTACCCAGGGTATGGATAGAAGAGAAAAAAAATAAGGACAAAAAAAATGAGTATATTGCAATACTAGTGGTCAAATGACAAGGAGGAGTAAGGGGTATCAGATGTATGAGTTTTTATTTTTATCTTTTTTTTTTTCTGAAACAATGCAAACGTTCTGAAAATGATCACGGTGATGAATATACAACTATGTAATGATATTGTGAGCCACTGATTCTATACTTTGAGTGGACTGTATATATGTGAAGATATCTCGATAGAAATAGTTTTTAATGCTATTAAAAATGCCCAAGGGGCGGGCCACGACGGCTCAGCAGGCAGGACCCAGGTTTGACTCCCAGCGTCTGCCTATGCAAAAAAAAAAAAAAAAGCCTAAGGAAGGGTGCATGGATGGTTCAGTGGTAGAATGCTCACCTTCCATGCAGGAGACCCAGGTTCGATTGCCAGAATATGTAACCCCCGCCCCGACACACAACCACCAAAAAAACTCAAGGAGATGAAGAAAACTACAAAGAAAGAACTAAAAGACATCAGGAAAACCATGAGTGAGCAATATGAGAAACTCAGAAGAAACAGAACTTTTAAAAAGAAACCAAACAGAACTACTAGAGTTGAAGTCGACAATAACTAAGATGAAAAATGCCCAGAAGGGTTTCAAGAGCAGATTGGAGCTAGCAGAAGAAAGAATCAGTGACTTGATGACAAGACACTCGAAATGAGTGAGACTGAGGAGCAGAAAGAAAAAAAATATATTGAAAAGTGAAAATAGCTTAAGACAGCTATGGGACACCAGCAGGTACACCAATATATACATATGGGAGTTCCAGAAGGAGAAGAAAGAGAAAAAAAAAGGGAAAGAAGAATTGTCAAAGAAATAATGACAGAGAATTTCCCAAAGTTAACAAAAGATGTGACTATGCACACCCAAGTAGCTCAGAGAACACCAAACAGGATAAATATGAATAAAAATGCACCCTGTCATATATCGATTACACTATCAAATGAAAGGACAAGAGAGTTCTGAAGCCACAAGAGAAAAGCAGTGTGTTTCGTTCAAGAAAGTCTCAATTAAATTGAGTGCCAATTTCTCATCAGAAACCATGGAGGCAAGAAGGCAGTGGGTTGAAAAACTTAATGTGCTGAAGGAAAGCAACTGCCAGGCAAGAACTTTTTATTCAGTAAGACTGTCTTTCAAAAATGAGGGGGAGGTTATAACATTCTTGGATAAACAAAAGCTGAGGGAGTTCATCTACCCTACAAGCAATGCCAAAGGAAGTTCTTCAGACTGAAAAGAAAGGGCACTAGATAGTGGTTCAAAGAAGCATGCAGAAATGAAGACCTGTGGTAAAGGTAACCATTTGGGTAATTATAAATGTCAGTATTTATTATATTGTATTGTTTGCTATGTAACTCTACTTCTTTCTTCCTGTGGGTGCTAAAATGCAAATGCATTAAAAGTAATGACAACTGTAGGTTTTTGGATACACAATGTACAAAGATGTAACAGATGAAAAGAAAAAAAAATAGTGGGGTATAGGAAAAGCGTAAGTGCATTCTATTGAAGTTAAGTTGGCATCAAACCAAATGTGATTATTATAGCATTAGGATGTCAAATTTTAACGCCATGGTAACCACAAGGAAAACAGATAAAATATATACCCAGATCAAATGAGAAGGCACTCAATATGGTACAACACAAAAAAAGCAAATACACATAAAAGTAGGCTTTAATGTTTATTTTTAACTTTAACAGAAATAAGGGACAAAAAAGGTATAAGACTTAGAAAAGCTAAATAGTAGAATGGCAGAAGAAAGTCCTATATTATCAGTAGTGACTTTAAATATAAATGGATTGAACTCTCCAGTCAAAACGCAGAGGTTGGCAGAATGGATACAAATGCATGACCCACCTGTATGTTGTCTGCAAGAAACTCACTGTAAACTCAAAGATAAAGTAGGTTGAGGGTGAAAGGATGGAAAAATATATACTATGTGTGTGGTTTAAAAATATTATTTACCTCAGAAAAACCATGTTTTAATCCTGATTCAATTTTGTGGAGGCAGCTATTCTAATCCTGATTCAGTACTGCAGGTTGGAAACCTTTGATTAGATTATCTCCACAACTATGTGACACACCCAACTGTGAGTGTCACCTTTGATTAGAAGGAGATGTGAGTCCAACCATTCCAGGTGGGTCTTAATTAGTTTATGGGATCCTTTAAAAGAGGAAACGTTTTGAAAGACTCAGAAATGATGGAAGTAACAGGAAACAGAAACCTCAGAGCAGAGGTGACACAGATGCCAACATTTGGAGAACAGAGACACGGATATCTGGAGATGTTTGGATCCCAGCAGGCATCACCCTGAGATGTCAAGCAAGCCAGAACATGGAGAGAGCCAAAGAAAACCAAAAGGTGAAAGCCAGCCCTGGAGAAGCAAAGTGAGGAACCCCCCCCCCCCCCCCCCAGAAACAGAGGCTGAAAGCAACAGAGCCCAGGAACAAGGGACTAGCAAATGCCAGCCATGTGACTACCCAGCTGACAAAGGTGTTCCTGACCCATCAGCCTTCCTCAGAGTAAGTATCTTTCCTAGGATGCCTTAGTTTGGACATTTTTATAGGCTTAGAAGTATAAACTTGTAACTTAGTAAATTCCCCTTTTCAATAGCCATTCCAGTCCTGGTATATCGCATTCTGACAGCTTGCAAACTAACACAATATGCAAGTAGGAACCAAAAGAGATTTGGGGTGGCTATATTAATATTGGATAAAAGAGATTAAGGCAAAAACAGTTATGAGAGACAAAGATGGCTATTACATAGTAATAATGGAGACAATTAAATGAGAAGATGTAATAATTATAAGTATATATGTACCTAGCCGCAGAGTCCCCAAAATACATGAAGCAAATACAGATTTGAAGGGAAAAATTAATGATTCTATATTAATAGTAGGAGACTTTAACTCATCACTCTCAATAATGGATAGAACTTCTAGTCAGAAGATCAATATGAAAGTACAAGACTTGAATGATACCCTAAACCAAAACAGACTTAAGGAATATATAGAGAGCACTACACCCAATGAAAACAGAATACATATTCTTTTTGAATGCACATGGTGCATTCTCCAGGATAGATCATATGTTTGGTCATAAAACAAGCCTCAATAACATCAAAACAATTGAAATCATACAATATATATTCTTCAACCACAACAGAATGAAGCTAGAGATCAAGTGGAAGAAATGGAAAATTCAGAAATATGTGGAAATTAAACAACATACTCTTAAACAACCAATGGGTTAAAGAGGAAATCAGAAGTGAAATTAGGAAATATCTTGAGGAGAATGAAAATGAGAACATAACACCAAAATTTATGTGATACAGTGAAGGCAGTGCTCAGAGGGAAACTTATAGCTCTAAATGTTGACATTAAAAAAGAAGAAAGACTTCAAATCAGAGCCCTAACCTCAAAACTTGGAGAACTAGAAAAAGAAAAGCAAACTAAACCCAAAATGAGAAGAAGGGTGGAAATAACAAAGATCAGAGCAGAGGTAAATGAAATAGAAAACAAAACAAACAAAAAAAACCCCAATAGAATCAACAAAACCAAAAGCTAATTCTTTGAAAAAAAATCAATAAAATTGAGAAACGTTTAGCTAGAAAGAAAAAAAGAGAGAGGATACAAATAATGAATATCAGAATTGAAAAATGGTACATTACTACCGAGCCCACTGAAATAAAACAGTCTATAATAGGATACTATGAACTGTATGTCAATGAATTAAATAACTTAGATGAAATGGACAAATTCTTAGAAACACACAAACTACCTATACTGATTCAAGAAGAAAGAGATGATTTCAACAACCAACTACTGGTAAAGAGATTGTATCGGTAATCAAAACTTCCCAACAAAGAAAAGCCCAGGACCAGAAAAGACTCACAGGGGAACTGTACCAAATATTCCAGGAAGACTTAACTCCAATTCTGTTCAGACTCTTCCAAAAAACCAAAGAGCAGGGAACACTCTGTAATTCATTCTAAAAGGCCAATATCACTCTCATATCAAAGCCAGATCAAGATGCCACAAGAAAACTACAGACCAATATCTCTTATGAATATAGATGCAAAAACGCTCCAACAATATACTTGTAAACCAAATCTAAACAGCATATTAAAAGAATTACACACCATGATCGAGTGGGATTCATCCCTGATATGCAAGGTTGGTTCAACATAAGAAAAGCAATGTAACACACCACATTAGCAGACTGAAGGGAAGAAAACTACATGATCATGTCAACTGATGCAGAAAAGGCATGTGACAAAATCCAGTACTCTTTCTTGATAGAAGGAATTCTAGAAATAGCAGGAAACTTCCTCAACACGATAAAGGGGACATTTGTTGAATATGGAATATGTGCCTAGCATTGGGCTGAGCTGTTTACCTATATTACCTCTAAGTCTCACAGCCATCTCACAAAGTAGATATTGCATCCATTTCGCAGGTCAGGGCCCTGGTTGAAAGCACTTAAAAGCTTTGCTTGAGACCATGTGTCTGGTATCCGGCTGAGCTGGAGGTTGACCTCTGCTAGGTCCTTTGCCCGGGCTCCCTTTCTTTGCCTCCACCACAGGCCACAGTAATGAAATGGTTAAATGTCCCTGGGTGGCAGGGCACCCTCAAACTGGGACAGACAAGGCCTGCTGGAGGGCCTAGGAGGAAAGTGCAGGCCACTGCCCACTACAGCAATGCATTCAAGATGATCTGTGCATCTGTGAACCACCATCCATAACAAAAGCACCCCATAACATAAGCAAAGGTCTCCAGCTTTCCCAGGAATTCTGGTTTGGTATTCACTTCCCTGGAAGTGAACCAAAGAAAGGGGAGACACCTCAAATCCCGACTTCTCGACTTCTCGACTTCCACAGTGTGACATCAGCCGCAGCCCGCCACTGCACAATTAACCAAGAGTGTTCTATTAGCTCTCTACCCTTTCTGAGAAAACACATTAAACTGCTTCCTGGCTCCCAGCAGTCACTGCTTTTCCCCTCTGATTTCCCTCTGAAGTAGGTTAATTAGTCTTTTACCCCTTGTTTGGCCTTTCTCACCCATTCTAAGATAATACCAGGATGTTTATTGTGCTAACTGGAGGGAAAAGAAGTAGACTGTGGTTCTTATGATAAAATCTAAGCACTTCACAATGGCCCACCAGGCCCTCTGTGACTCAGCCCTGCCGGCCTCACCTGCTCACCTCCTCTCTCCACCCAACTCCTCACTCCTCTGCTGCAGTGGTGTCCTTCCCAAACCTCAAAGGCCACCTCAGGGCCTTCTTGTTGACCCTCTGTCTTTCTGGAATGCTCTGCCTCTCCCTTCTCCCACCTTGATGGCTGGTCACCTCCTCAGGGAAGCCTTCCCCAACCAGCTTGCTAAATGTGCCCCTCTCTGCCACCATCCCCAGATGAGGGCTTCCCACAGCACCTGGCATGAGCTGACTCTGAAGCAATCATATTCACAGATGAAATTATTTTTGCTTATGTCTGTCTCATCCACTGGACACAGGATCCATGAGAGCAAGTCTCTCTGTTCACCACATCTACTGTGCCTTGTCCTAGGTGGTTTTGGCAGGGGCAAGTCACTCTTTAACTGAGGAAAGATCTTGAACATCAGTGCAGTGGAATGCGCTGGAAACAGGAGTGGGGTATGCCCACAGAGGGCTCTCCAGCCCCTCACACACCGCCCAGCCATAAGCATCTGACTAGCAGCCTATAGGACAGTGACCTGAGAACCCCCCAAGGCCCCCCTACTGAAGGGGATGGGGCTCTGCGAGGGCACGTGCCTGCTCTCTACAGGTGTTCCTACAGCCCTGTGGCCCCAAGAGGGGTCAGGTCCTCAGGCTAGCCCCAAAGCCCTGGTTAACCTTCAGGAAGCAAAAATAGACTTCTGTGGGCCAGCCTCGGAACCAACCACCCATTACAACATCGTTTTTCTGAGAAAAAGGTCTTCTGGGCCCAGTGCCCTTTAGAAGGCAGCCTGTTGGTAAGCTAAGGGACCTGGGACAGGCTTACCCTTGGCAGATGGTTTCTGAATAGTGAGGACAGAAACTGTCGCATGGTGAACACAAGTCCCAGGTCAGGGGTCATCTCAGGAAGTCCCGTGACCCATCAGGCAAGGACAAATAGCCCCATTTCATAGCTGAGGAAACAGCCTTAGGGCAATCAAGGGCCATAATAACCAAGACCACTGAGCTAGTAAGTGAGCAGAGGGGCACTCACACCTGGTCCGACCCCAGGGGAACCCACTCACAGGGCTGCCTAGGGTGGCAGGCAGGCATCTCGGCCCTGCACTTCGCTCACATCTCACTGCAGGGGACCTGCTTTGGGGGTCAGCCTGTACAAGGGTCTTAGGAGGGGGTAAGGGGGAGGGGCAGAAGCCATGGTTCACTGGGCCAGCTTCTCCTGAGGCCCAGACACCAATCTGAAGCCTTTAACACTCTCACCTTAGCTTCCTGCCATCATCACACATTTAAGCCTTCGTCTCAGGCCCTGCCTGAATTCGGTTCCCTGGCCCATTTGGCCTCTGCTCCTCCCACCCTACCCTCTCCCCACTGCGGTATCATGAGGACAAGGAGGGTCAAGAGGTAGCTGTAGAGGAGAGGAGGCCCCCAAAGATGGCAGTCACCCCTCCCTTGCAGATTCCATTACTATGCAGAGCAACAGGCCAGTGCCTAGGGACTGCAGGACTGAGAAGACGACAGAGAAGGAGGCACTGCTGCGTCTGGAGGACCCACTGTTAGGGGAGGAGTCAGAAGGTGAGAGGGACTAAGGGATTAAGTTCCACTACAGTGAGGTGTGGAGTCTTGGAAAGTCTAAGAACGCTGAGAAGTTTGAGCCCACAAAACTGCCTCCTGCCTCAGGGAGCAGGGTTCATTTTTAGAAATCAGTGGCCAATCACTTGCAATCACCCCCTGACAACAAGGTTCAGGAAGAGGGCTGGAGAGGGAGGGAAGGGCTGTCTTCACAGTTTGGGAACTGCCACACTGAGTGGTCACCCTTGTCTATCCACCCACCTAGACATCAGAACAATCAGGGGTTAGGAAGAGACGGGACCCAGGTCTGGGCAATGACATTCACCTTGGCTCTTGACCTCAACACGGGTGGGTGGTGGCCAATGCAGTGGCAGGTGGGTATGGACGTCTAGGTGTGGATGGAGTCCTGGGGATGGGGTGGGTAACCCTCAGTCTCCCCCACCCCATGGTCAGGGCGGGGGGTCTCCAAGCTGGCTGTGGTGGAGAACAGCAGGCTCCAAACTGGCCCTCCCAGCTTGTGCACAGAAGCCCCCAGGCCCACAGATACTCTGCGTTTTCCCACTTGCCTTCCAAGGCTGGGGCCCTTTTTCCAGGCTGTGGGGCCCACAATCCCTTTCTGCAAATATCTGAAGGGCACTTTAAGACAAGAGGGATTTTATTCTGTGCATCTTTCATGGGCAGGCCTTGGACCAGGAAGTAGGCATGACTTGGAGGAAGAATTTGCCTTGCTCCCTAGGGAAGAGCTACCAGCAACGGGAAAAGCTGCCACAACAGGTAGTAGGCTCCCTGTCCCCAGAGGTATTCAATCAGAGACTGGTGGGCCAGGCATCTGGAGATAAAGATAGTTGCAAAGGGAACCCTGCCCTGGGGGAAGAAATTCCACAGACCCTTTCCCATTCAGAGGGTCTAAAATTCTCTCCATTTCACGGAGAGTTTCCTTAGCTTTATGAGTCTCAGTTTTTAAGGAACTTAGGAATTTTTAGAGGATCAAAAGTTTTGGGAAGAGTGAGTGGGCGAGAGAGTGCATTTCATTAAACATGTGTCAGTATTTCCACGTAAGGGTTGCCAAAATGGCTTGCCCAGGGGGTGATACTGCACACGCTGCCACCTGGAGAGAGCAAGACATACTCATACTGCCCCCACACCAAGGCAGCAGTGCTGCCCACCCCACTTTAACTTCTTCCAGCCCAAGTCCAGGTTTCAGGTATAACCACCTCTTTCATGCCCCAGCCTCTCCAACTTTCCCCCACGAAGGGGAAAACATCTAGTGGTTTCAGAACTGACCCTCCTGATGCCTGACTCAGCCTCAACTTCCTCAGAGAGCGAGCCGGCCAGGAGTAAACAGCCACTTCCCTGGGCCTGGGCCCGGTGGGCAAGTCCAGGAGTCTCCCTAGCTACCCACAGCTCAACGTCCCAGGCCCCTGCGGCAAAGCTGCTGTCAGCCCGGAAGCTCCACCTCTGGCCATTGGCTGGCTTGCATGAGTCAGAAGATCGTGGGGGACCAGCAGGCAGAAGATGGGTAGCTTTACTCCCCAGTGTGAAATGCAAATATCCTGAAATCCAGACTGAAGCGACAACTCTTTCCCAAAAGTTCAGGAGGAGGAGACTGTCTTGGTGAAACCTTGCTGCTTGGCATCCCTCGACACCCGCACCCCTCTGTGGTGTCAGCAGCCAGCTGGTGATTCCATGGCCAGTGTGATTTGCAAGCGTGGCAGATTGGGGGAAGTCACTTCTTCATTTTCCAGGACACAAAGAGGGATGCCCACAAAGCAGTCAAGGCCCGAGGAAGGGCCTGAGCTTCCCATCTCCATGAGTAGGAGAGGAAGTCACTGGGCAGAGCAGGTCCTTCTCTCAGGAGCAGCTGGGTGGACGGGTCTCTGGCCAGAGCTGGGGCACTGCAGCTGCTGAGGGTCTTCAAAGGTCCCAAAAGGCCTCCTGCCACATGGGACAGGGGAGCCATTCTCCAGATGGGTGATTGGCACTAGATCCTGAGCCTGCTGCAGGCGCCATGGAACCAGGAAGATCTGGCAGTCCCAGGAGAGCCCCCATAGGCATTCACCCCACATAGAGGGCGGGCTGTGCAGGCACTGCTGCAGCTGTCATGGGGACCGGATGACAAGGCCCCATCCCTCGACTTCTCCTTTGACTCAGGAGAAACAACCACAGGAGCTGGCTCGGTGACCACAGGGGGCACAATGACTGTAACCAGGGGCTGGTTGCATGCCAGGCTGAGTGGAATATACTTCTGAGACCCAGGGCAAGGGTACAGGTGGGGTCTTGGACAGCCTCAAGGCCTGCACTCTTGCTTGGTGGGCTCAGCCTTGTGGTCTGGGCCTGATTCCCGGGGCCCCAGCAGAAGGCAGGCTGCCCAGCCCCTGCCCATTGGCTGCCCCAACAAGCACCACCATTCAGATCCAGCCCCCTTGAGTGTCTCTCATACACAAGCCCAAGTTCCCCTCAGGTCTGGATTAGGGGGTGGCCAGCAAGGGGGTACAAGCAGAGACCACCAGATCCCTTCTGGGTGGATGGGCTGGTCACCACCAGATGCTGGAACCTCAGTTCAGGCCAGGTGGGCCTCTGCCCCCCAACCTGGGGCCACCAGTGCTGCTCTGGGCTCCCAGGGGGACCCCTGGCTGCCCTCCTGGCCCCAGACCAGGCCAGGACTCACTTCCCAGAGACAGTTGTGGGCAGGGGGTCCTCCTTCCCTTCTTCCTCCACCGAGAACATGACATCCCCACCGCTGCCCAGGGGTGGCTCTGTCTCTTGCTCTGGGTAGCCAGGCACGTGGTCCACCTCCAGCTGCTCCTCGAACTCAGGCCCCACTGGCACCACCAGGCCCCGGCCCTCGGCCACCTCGGTCTTCACAGTCCCCACAATCACTGTGTCAGCCTTCATGATGTAGATTTTCTCTGCAAGACAAAGGGAGGGGTGAGGTGGGGGGCCAAAGCCCTGGCTGGGAGAGAGGACAGGAGGCAGAGGAGCATCCTGGTACCTGCCTGGTCTGTGGGAATTTGGGCAGATGACACAATCTCTCCAGGCAGGTAACGCACCAGCCTTCCAGAGACCTGAGCTAACGGAGATCATGCAGTGAGGACAGATGATTAGAGCAATGAAGAACAGGTCTGCTGGGGGCTGGCGGGGGAGGCTTGAGACTTTCTCGGCACTTATTCAGGGATGGATGAGAAAAGAGGATTCATGGTCAGGAGAGAAAGTGAGTCAAGGGAAAGAAGAAGGTGACGGCAACAGTGACAAAAGCACCACAAAAGGCCCTGCAAGGCAGACAGCTGCTATCCCCATTTTGCAGGTAAGGGGTGTGGAGCCCAGAGAAGTTAAAGGACCTGCCCATGGTCACCAGGTACTCAGCAGAAACCGCCAGACTCCCACCCCACCTGGTGGTCCTTTCTGCTCCCTTGGGGCCAGGCAGAGGGTGGCAGGCTGGTGAGCAGGGGGCCACAGAGCAATGGGGCAGGGCCCAGCCACGTGCCTGAAGCAGAAGTCTAGGCAGACCAGCTCAGCCCAGTTTTCACACCACAAATGCTACATGCCAGGACCCTCCTCAGTTCCAAGCCATCCAGGACAGCTTGTCACCCACGGAAACCTCGGCCCTAATGCTAATCAACAGCAGCCAGTGATTGGAACATCCCTGCTTGCTGTGGGCCCACACATGGCCTGCTGGTCGCCCCCCAATCCCTCCCATCTCCTCCATAGCCGTGCCCACCTGGCACACAGTGGATGCTGGGCAGACCAAGCCTGACCCACAACAGGCCTAATCCCCAATCCAATGCAGAGCCTCTAGCATTGTTTTGGTGAGTGGGGACACAGATGTCTGGGAGCTAAGGTCCCAAGGAGCTAGAAAGTGGGGACACCTGGAATGTGCCAGATCCCCTGACTTAGAACCGCCCAGCTTCTGATGACCTCAGGCTCTGGGGAGGCTGCCCTGCCCTGGACTCTGGAGGCTGAATGGGGGACCCAAGACTCTGGAGCTGGGGTAGGCCTGAGAGATCAGAGACCCCTGCCGCTCTGGATATCCAGGTTGCATGCCTCCAATTCAGGAACCCCAAAAAGAATCTCAAAGGCCCCCACCCTCAGCCCCATTGCATAATGTAGGCCCTTGTTTTTGTTTCTAAAAAGGAAGTGTTCAAAATAGCAGTGAGAACTAGATGGGGGGATCAAGAGAGCAGGACGAGAGAGAAAGCAGGGCCCCACGCCCAGAACACGCCTTCCACCAAGGCCTGTAGGGCTCTCACCCTGGGACCCTGATCTGCAGGGCTGGGCTAATGAGGGGGCCAGAAGGCGGGGGAGAGGAAGAAGGGAGGGGTTCCTGGAGGGGAGGGGAGGGGAGGTGAGAGAGGGCACAGAGGACTTGGGGTGTGGTGGAGTGGATGGGGGCAGGGTGTTTAGGTAGAAAAAGCCAGAGCTGGCGGCCAGGCCTCTCCCCACCCCAGCCCCCCCACATATTCAGAGTCCCGATTCCTCCGGCTCTGCCTCCCTCACAGGGCTGCCTATCCCCCAGAGTGTGTTTTGCGGGGAGGGGTTCTGCAGAAGCTGCTTGGACTTTCTGCCTCACCCAGGGGTCCAGAAGTCTGGGAAGTCGCTTTTGTAAGGGGAGAGGGGGGCGGGGAAAGGTATGAAAGTCCTTCAGCCTTCCTCAGGCCCCACGCCCCTGCATCTGGGAACCGGATGGTGGCCGTAGGGATGGAGGGGCCGGTCCTCTGGGTAGTATTGGGGCCACAAGAGGGTCACTTATCTCTGGGGTATCCAAGAAAACCTCCCAGACCTCTGACCCCGCCACAGTGGAGAGTGTGCCACTGCCTATCCTCCCAGAAGGCTGGCCCCAGGGCCGGGAAGGCCGTCCAAGGCTGTGTCCAGGGAGCCTGGCGCCTCCTCCATCCACCCCGTAAACACTCCATGGGCCCTGCCTGCAGACTTCCAGGCAGTGCGCTCAGCACCAACCCAAATGTTCAAATTAGGATTTCTTAGGAAACCCGAAAGAGAAGCTTTTAATTAATGGTATTTCCCCAAAAACATTCTTTTCAAATGAACTTGCTAAAAGGTACAGTTCCAAAAATTCCAGTTGGTACAAAAGGCTCCAACCTGAAGATTCTATCAGTGTCTACCAAGGAAATGTGCAGAACAAATTACAAATGCCTTTAGCATTAGCCAAATGCTAGTTACCCCTTCAGAGAAGACAGAGAAGGGCCCGCTGATGCCCAGTCCCCAGGGAGCTCACACCAAATGTTGGGGACAGTCCTGTAAATGCACAGTCCCACTGCTGGGGTGCTAAAGACACAGGTTGGGGGAGTCTAGGGTGAGGGAGCACAGCAGAAGGGCACCTCGCCTAGACAAGAAAATGGAGAGAGCAGGGAAGCCTTCCCGGGGAGGAGGCAATTAAGCAGCATCCCACAGGACCTCAGAAATTAAGTCGACTCAAAGGACAGGGGAATTGGCTGTTCCAGGTGACAAAGCAGCTCCCCCAAGGGCCTGGAAGCGAGCCAGGGCTATGTACACTCATGAACCTACTGCTAAGTGGGAAGCTGGGGAATTAGGAGAAAAGGTGAATCTGGCAGGGTACGGCCCACTCAGGACCAGCCTTGGTGAATCTGGCAGGGTACGGCCCACTCAGGACCAGCCTTGGTGAATCTGGCAGGGTACGGCCCACTCAGGACCAGCCTTGGTGAATCTGGCAGGGTACGGCCCACTCAGGACCAGCCTTGGTGAATCTGGCAGGGTACGGCCCACTCAGGACCAGCCTTGGTGAATCTGGCAGGGTACGGCCCACTCAGGACCAGCCTTGGTGAATCTGGCAGGGTACGGCCCACTCAGGACCAGCCTTGGTGAATCTGGCAGGGTACGGCCCACTCAGGACCAGCCTTGGTGAATCTGGCAGGGTACGGCCCACTCAGGACCAGCCTTGGTGAATCTGGCAGGGTACGGCCCACTCAGGACCAGCCTTGGTGAATCTGGCAGGGTACGGCCCACTCAGGACCAGCCTTGGTGAATCTGGCAGGGTACGGCCCACTCAGGACCAGCCTTGGTGAATCTGGCAGGGTACGGCCCACTCAGGACCAGTCTTGGTGAATCTGGCAGGGTACGGCCCACTCAGGACCAGCCTTGGTGAATCTGGCAGGGTACGGCCCACTCAGGACCAGTCTTGGTGAATCTGGCAGGGTACGGCCCACTCAGGACCAGCCTTGGTGAATCTGGCAGGGTACGGCCCACTCAGGACCAGCCTTGGTGAATCTGGCAGGGTACGGCCCACTCAGGACCAGCCTTGGTGAATCTGGCAGGGTACGGCCCACTCAGGACCAGCCTTGAAGATCAGAATCAGGATCCTGGGACTCACTCGGAAGGCAGCAGACAGCCGCTGAAGGGTTGTAAGCAGGGGAGGGATACGGACAGATAGAGAAAACACTCTGGTTGTACCATGATGGAGAGAAACTGAGGCAGCAGAGCTGGAGAGCAGCTGTCATTTGGGGCATGCTGGGTGCCAGGGACAAGCCATGGGCTTCAGAGTCTGGCAGGCGTGGGGGGAGTCCCAGCTCAGCCACTGAGCAGCAGTGTCACCATTTCACCTCCCTGAGCCGCGATTTCCCGGTTGTAAAATGGGAAGAAAAGACACTCCCTTCAGAAGGCCAGGGTATGACAGAGGTGATGTTTGCAGTGTGGCATGTCTTGTCACTGGTGTATCTTCCTCCTGTCCCCTCAGGGGCTCTGTGCCTGTTACGGGAGGGAGTCATTGCTCGCTTTGCTAACAGTGGGCATCGTGCTTGCCACTCCACACTCCACACTGCACCTCTGCTTTGCGTTACTTCACTGAATTCTCAACAATAGCTGAATGAAGGAAGTGCTGCCACTATTCCTATTTTACAGAAATGGCAACTGGCTAAGGGGGCAAAGCAAGCTGCGTCACATACTGGTGCTGGTTCAAAGCTGTTTATACCCCAGAGAAGGCCATGTTCTTTTAATCCATTCCTGCGGATGCAGACCGAGTGTGGACCTTTCCGTCAGGCTGTTTCACTTGAGATGCGATCCAGCCCAATGCAGGTGGGTCAAAATCTGTTACTGGTGTCCTTTGTGAGAGTACAAAGGACAGAAAAAGCTGAGAGAGAACTTAGAGTGACATGCCCAGAGAAGTTTGGAGAAAGCTTAGAGAAAAGGTCCCTGGAGGAGAGAGAAATGTACCAGAGAAGCTAAGAGAGGACTTACAGAAGCTTAGAGAGGAAGCTATCAGAACCAGAAGCTGAAAGCAATGAGACCCAGGAGCAAAGAACCAGCAGACAGCAGCTAGGTGCCTTGTTATCTCACAGGGAAACCCAAATGGCAGCAGCCTGTCATCAGAGTCCAGGTATCATCCTGTTGATGCCTTAATTGGGACATTTTCATGGCCTTAGAACTGTAAATTTTAAGTTAATTAATCCCCATTGTAAAAGCCGATCCGTTTCTGGTATATTACGTTCCAGCAACTTTAGCAAACTGAAACACACGCCTAGGTTTAACTTTTGTTTACCTCTTTCACAAGCATTTCCTCCTTGTGAGGGCTGGCAAAAAAATCCTCTTGATCTTCCATACTGGACCTCCAGCCTGGGCCCAGTGGTTCCTGACCCGAGATGCCAGGCCTAGCACCCACCTCTCCTGTCCCCGGCCCTGGCACAGGTGACTCACCGATCTTGTTATTGGTGTGTTCTGCAGTCACTTGGGGATCAGGAAGGTCCCTGGGGGGCTCGGGGACCCCATCTGGGCTGGCTTCCAGCAGCCTTAAGCTCTCCGGGCAGACTGTCCCTGCACTGGTGCAGGTTTCCACCGCTGCGGTGCTCATTAACCCCAACTCTTCTGTGTCCGGCTCTGCCACCAATACGCTTCTCCTGATCTGCAGTGGACACAAAGGAAGTAGGCTTTGATACCAGGCAGCCCCAGCCTCCCCAAACCTGTGAACTGGACAGTCCCCTTTTCTTTGTTTCGATAGACCCTAGCGACTCTCTCCCTCTTAGCCTGAAACTGCCATGAGCCACCCCCAGACGTCTAAGCCCTGATCGCATGACGTCCCCATGTGGGGCATTCAGTCGGGCTGCTTGTAACTTATATCAGGTATTAGAATAACAGCCAGCCACCCAAAGGTGCTTATTCTGTGCCCTGTTCTAAGTCTCTAATCTACACAGATCCTCACCACCACCCGAGGGTAGGTAATGTTAGCACCTACCCATTTTACACAGCAGAAAATCAAATCAAACAACTTGCTCAGAGTATACAGTTAGTAAGCACCTGAGCCAGGATTTGAACCCTTGCAATTTCACTCCAGATCCACATTCATAAGCTCCTGAGTCTATAAGAACCAGCCCCAGGCTTGCCACTTCCTGGGGCCCTCCCCCATCAGCCAGCCCCTCACCTCCTGTGAACCACGCACATGGTACCAGCCTTGCCTGGCACTGCCCCAAACTCTGGGCCTCAGCTATTTCTTCTGTAAAATGGGACAGCAGTACCCACCTCTGAGGGTTGTAAGGACTACCCAAAGTCATTTCTATAAAGCACCAAGCAAGGTGCCCAGCACATAGTAAGAGCTCAATATGTAGTAGCCAATTAAAAAAATTTTTTATGTTATTAACTTGTCATCTCAGCGATGGGGATGTCACTCAGAAGGAGCGAAGGAGAAAAGGGGTAATAAGCATGGGCTTCCTCCTGACTAGACCTGGCACCCAAAGTGGCCAGAAGCAACTCCACTGTCTGACCAGCCCCTGTGGAAGTCCCCGGCAGGGTGAGCCAGGAGCTGGAGGCCCAGTGGGGGCAGGGCTCCCCATTCTTGGCCAAGGCCTGGCTGAGGCCCCAGGCGAGGACCTACGAGGCTCAGAGCTTCCTGCAGGGGGGCAGACCCAGCCTCACCCGCAGGCAGAGCCCAGGCCCCAGAAATGTGGAAGGCACACAACCCATCTCACAGCTCTCAGCACCAAGAGGTCTGTTAGGGAAAGGGTCTGAATAGGGGCAAAGCTGGAATAGGGGCAGGGAAGGGGCAACTTACTGTTGGGCTCCTCCTGGGTCTGGAATCTGCAAAACAAAAAGAGCAGCCACTTCACCAAGGAGACTGCAGCCATCTGGCCCCACCCCACCCTACCAGTGGCAAATGGCACCCCTGGATCATAGAGGGTACTGAGCTCTGGTCCGGGAACCAGGACCTCAGTCTGGAGAATGGGTATGAGTTTCAGGGTCAGTGCCCAGGCACAGGCCCGGGATCTCACTTTTTGGTGCCAGCCTCTCTAGTGGCAGGTGTTGGGTTTGGCACCTCTGGGGAGCCACCTCCCCCTCAGCCATTCTCACTGCAAGTGGGCTGAGCCAGTCAGCATGCTGCCCCCCACCCTAACCCCACCCCCAAGTAACTGGTTCGGGAGACACACAGCACTCAAATGGAGCACAGAAGGCTGCGCTGGGTCACAAGCTGGTGTGTAGTAGCCACCATGGTTAGGTCTGGAGAGGCCAGAACTTCCCAGAGAACCACAAGACACTTAGGTGGAGCACCTCTGGGCAGGGTGGCAGAGAGAAAATGCACCCTGAATTCTGCACCCAGACATGCCTGAAGCCAACCTACCCTGGAGGCTCTTGGGGCTTGGGCCAGTCTGAGTTGGGTTTTTTATTATGTGTGCCCTAAAGAGCCCCCACTACCACCTCAAGGAGAACAGCTGTCCCCTAGTTCCCCATTTCTCTCAACCCCACCATTCTGGGGGCTCTGGAGGTATTTCGATTCAATACAGTGATTATTGGGGCACCATATCTTCTCATCCCAAATCCCTACCCTCCACTCCAACTTTTCTTTCATATTAAATATGGTGCCTGGTCATGAGGCTGACGCTCACCCACAGCCATCGGCCACTGAGAAAGCTGGACACGGTGCCCAGGCATCCAGTCCTCCATGGGGCAAACCAGCTCTGAGCCACAGACGGTCCTCCAGGGACGCAGAGCTGATACGGCTCCCCAGCAGACCAACCACCCATGGATACTCGGGGTGTGTTTTTTTTAGGTATGCATCTCTGATTAGAGAAATGTGCTGCTAAGATGCCAGCATGCTAGCTACTCCTGATTTCATCAGTTCGGGGGAGCCAACAGCCCCGAGTCCCAGCCAACCTGCTCACAGAAGGCGGGCCCGCTTAGACATATGAGCAAGTCCTACAGTTTGACAATGACACTTAGACTCCGAAAGGGCTTGGGAAACACTCCTTCTTGTACCTTCTAAATGAAGTGATCAGGCGGAATGCATCTAAGGGGGAAATGGCCCCAAATGACGATCAGAGACATCCATGTGTGAAATACCCTGACTGGCTCCTGAGCACACGGGGTGGCTCATCCACCTAAGGACGAGGTTTCCCGCAGAGCGCGCAGGAGCCCAGCCTTGTTCCCGCCAGGCAGCATTGCTCAAGCCACCACTTGGGAAATGCTCTCTGGCCCAGGGCACATTCTTTTAAATGATGTCAGTAAAGCCAAATGAGATCTGAAAACAGCCAACTGTTATTTGGTGCCAAGTCACTGGGGTGGCCAGGGGGTGGAAAAAAGTGTGTGACAAAGACAAAATACATTAAAAATTATAAAACTCGTTCTTGGAGAGGAAGTGGGTGAAGAGGAGCACCAGGCAGCACCCGTCCTGTCAAAGGCTCCATCTTTTCACAGGAGCAGGCATCTGGCACTGAAACCCTGACACCCTTTGACCCAGTAATTCCTCTTCGGAAGTAACCCAGAAGAAATCAAGAAGACAGTGCACAGCAGTGGTATTCACAATGAATGAAAACTGAAAACAAGCCAGATGCCAGCAACGAGGCAGCTGTGCAGCCTGGAGTGGGGCCTTGCTGGCTGCGAAGCCCCTGTCCAGGGTGAACTCGCCTTGCCAAGCCTCAGTCCTCCCATCTGGAGAATGGGAGTGACCACACCGACTCAGGAGGGCTTTTGCGAAGCTTCACCTGAGCTATCACAAGCGAAGGTGCCCAGCGACAAATCAGGCTGCGCCCCTGAGCTGAGAGGACGTGATGAAAGGACATTCTGCTTCTCCCTCTGTTGCCCTTTCCCAAAACCAACAACCTGGCCAAAACGTGACAGAAACTCCACACAGACCCCCACAGAGGGCCTCCTGCCAAATGCCAACCGATTCTCTACCCAACCATTGCGGCCATCAAAACAAGGAAAGTCTCAGAATGTGTCCCAGCCCACGGGAGCCCAAGGAGATGACAAGTAAATGTGAGGTGGTGTCCTGGATGGGATCCTAGGCAGATAAAGGACATTAAGGAAAAACAAAGGGGATCTAGATAACCTACATATGGACTTTAGTTCACAAAATGTATTGATACTGGTTCACTGATTGTGACAAATGTACATGCTAAAGCCAGACAGCAGCAACAGAGCGGTCTAGAGGTGAGCTATTTGGGAACTCCCTGTACTCTCTTGTTCTGTAGATCTAAAACTGTTCTAAAAAGTAAAACCTATTGAATTTTTTAATGAAACAGTTAAAAAGGGGAGGTGCCACGATGCCCCATAAGGTTCAGGATGTTAACATGCTTGGCACTGGAAAGAAAATCAGCATTCACTACTGACCCTCAGAAACAATGTTAAAATAATGTAAAGTTTAAAAAGACAGAATCCAATAAAGTACTGGCACCTGCCTACAGCAGGGCTGCAGCTGGTGCGTGTACTCTGATGGAGAGCCAAAGCAAATATTGCCAAGTCCAAAGGTCAAATTTTGTGAGTGCTCTTCCCCTAAAACTTGCCTCAGTCCACCGTCTTCACCTACTGGTTTGTTTGCTTTGTGGAAGAACAATGATCTTCTCGTAAACCCATCCAGCCCCGCAGGGCACAAGTCCGGGAACAGGCTGACCGCGGCAGCCCCACTAGGAGAAGTGCCTGGTGCCTGGGACTGCTCCGAAGACCATTCACACGGAGCACGTGTGAGTTCTGACCTGTGATTCAAAGCTCTTGTCCCTTCCACCCAGCCTCATTCTCATCCTTTTGGTGCCATCCCTCTCTGGCCTGTCATTCCCGGCTGCTCCGGGAAAGCAGAACAAGCCCAAAGAAGGAGCTGGACAGAGGGTCAGCCGGGCTGTGGCAAGAGGCACCGCTCAATTCAAATCCTGCTTCTGCCAGGGCTCCTTGGAGACACAGCTGATTCCAGGGCTGGGGAAAATACAAGAGAAACCTGGAACATCTTAAAGTAAAGAAAGCTCAAAAAATATTAGGATGGGAGTGTGTCAAAGGGATGCAGAAGCCTGCTAGAAGGGGCTCCAGCTGGCCTAATCCAGGACCATTTGAGCATCAAAATAAGGAAGGAAGCAACAAGTTATAACCATCGAAGAAAGTGGGGATCCCTGAATCCATATAGACTTAAGAATATAAATGAATAAAATGAAAGCTGGATAAGGAGTAGGGTTTTTGCAAAGTCTCAAAGTGCCTCCCCACAAAATGCTGAGTAATTACCAAGGAGTAAAGAGTCATTTCACAGTGGAGAAGCCTGGCAAACACTGCCCTAATCAAGGGCTCAAAGAAAACATCACCAGAAAAAGGATAACTGAAACCTAGCAGGACACAATGACAAAAGCTCAGCATCCTTCTGAGATATTTCGAGATGCATGACCTGACTCCAACAAGAAAAAGCAGACAGACCACAGTGAGTGACAGCCAGGAAATCACTGGCCTATATTCTTTGAAAAGTGTCAAGGCCATGAAAGTCAAGGAAAAGACTGAGGAACTATTTCAGGTTGAAGGAGGCTAAAAAAACTCGACAACTAAATGCACCACATGATTCTGAACTGAACTCTTTCGCTACAAAGGACATTACTGGAACCATTACTGGCACACACTGGAAAGTAATTACTGGAACCATTATCACCACAGACTAGGTGGTGGTAATGAATCAAGACGAACTCCCTGATGTTTATGGTTTGATCGCCGTCATGTAAAAATATCCCTCTGTTTGCATGAAATACACACAAAAGTTTTTGGGGCAATAAGTCATCAAGTCAGCACCTTATTCTCACGTGGTTCAGGAAAAACCGGTCCTTCGTATTGCACTTGGGACTTTTCCATAAGTTTGAAATTTTTCAATACAATAAAAATTTTCTTTTCAACATACACCTGCCTATAATGACCATAATGCCCATTAAATGAAGAATTTAAACCAGTGGTCCTTAATTAGGGGTGATTTTCCCACCAGGGGACATTTGGGGAGGTCTGGGGCATTTTTGGTTGTCCCAGCTGGAGGATACTGGTGTATCTGGTAGGGAGAGACCAAGGATGCTGCTCAACAGCCCACCATGCACAGGGCAGCCCCAACCACTAACAATCATCCACTCCCAGAGGCCAACAGTGCCAAAGGTGAGAAGTCCTCTTTCAACCATGATTTCAATGACAACAGCAAACAAAATTCCGGCCCTGGTGCTTACTAACCAAGTGGCCTGGGACAAATTACATCATCTTCCTGTGCCTCAGTCACCTCATCTGTAAAATGGGGGTGATAATAGTCTCACAAGCCTGGTAGGGGGAATGAAATGAAATTAATGAAGGGCTTTGCAAATGCTGCCACAGAGGACACCATAGTGAAGTGAAATCAATTTGAGAGATGGTTGGGGAGCACCTCACAAGCACCTGTACAACTCCTACTGTACTGTTTAAGCACCAAGAGACCTTCCAGCCCTAGAGTTTCGGGGCATGGAGGGGTAGGGAGCACATTCCTGTCAGGCTCCTCTTTAGTCCCTCATGGATGTGACAATAACTGACACTGGACTGACTGAAAGCTCAGGAGAACAAGGACAGTTTCTGTCTCCAGCATTCAGCCTGCATCTAGAAGGGCTCAGTGAAGACGGCTTGAATAGAGGAATGAGTGAACAAATGAGTGGATGCTACCCTTTGCCCCTTCAGCACCTATGCTCCAGAGGGAACAGGGAATCCATCTCGCCCAGTCCGCTCTCAGCCAGCACCCTGCATGCCTCTCCTGGCCTCACCTTCCGTATCTGGGGGTTGGCCCAGGCCCCAGGGGCCCACGGGAAGCCAGTGGGCCAGAAGCCAGCAGGCCAGAAGCAACGTCAACTGCTGAGTCTCAGCACTTAGCTCCTCGTAGATCTGCTTCTGAAGGAAAGGTGCTTTTTTTCTCTTGCCCTTTATATTTTTTTCAGACAAAACTGCTACCATGAAGGTTTGAAGAAAAAAATAAACTGACAGCAATGCAAATTCTAATACTAGAAAAATGTCAAGAAAGCAAACACCGGTTTCAATGAGACACGGAGCACGACAGCTCATGGAAAAAGGCCTGAAACTGTCAAAATACAAAAACCCCCCTTGTGAAGGGAAACTCATCAAGTTCAAAACATGTCTCAGTGGAACTGTGTTTTTATGCCCAAGTCAAAGTCAGACAACTGCCAGGCTCTCCAACGGTCTTAGGGAGCTTTAGGGGCGAGGGACGGAGTGGGGGACGGGGGCATATGTACAGGGAGGCAATGACCTGGCCTGAAGCTGACCACTGGACTCTTGGGTGGGCCCTGGGATAGTGGACAAAGCAGAGGAGAAGGGAGGAAGATGAGACAGAAGAGAGGCCTCTTCAAACACAGCCCCTGTTTGGGCAGGTCTCCTCAAGAACCGGTGCCCAGGTCTGGCTGTGCCCCAACAAGCCATGTGGCCTGGAGCCAGCCATCCTCCCTTCTGAGCTTCACCTCCTCCCCGTGGGGTAGAGAACACCACATAGCCTTCCCTGGGAGCCTCCAATGGAAACTCAGACAATCTATGTCCACTTTGCCCCAGGTCAAACACACAGTAGGTGCTCAACCAATGCTTATGGAATGCTGAGGAAAATCTTGAAGGGCCATCAGGGGCTGTGCAGGGCACAAGATAGCTACAGCCCCACCCCCACCCGAGGCACTCTTGACTGGATTATGGTGAGGACAGCTCCAGAAGGCTGGCTGAAAGAGCAAGGACCAGGAATGGGTTCAGAACCACCTAGAATTCTGGAAGACCAGGGATTCTTGGTACAGAAGAAGGCCCTAGACCCTGGACGGCCTATCATCCAAAAGCAGCTGGAGATTTCACGGGGCCCTGCTTCAATAATCCATTGGCCGACCCTGTTGCTTCGAGTCTGCTCTCCTCATTTTAAATAAAGGAGATGGAACCAACCAAGGTCACAACGCCTCATAAAGGGCAGTACCAGGATTCGAGCCAATCAGCCTGCCCTCCTGCCCTGTCTGCCCTGCGAGTCAATGGAAGAGAGGGAGGGAGAAAGGGGGCGAGGAGGGAACAGAGGCAGGGAAGGGAGAAGGACAGGCAAGGCATCCAGGAATGCTTGTCCTGGGGATTATCATGGAGGTAAGAATGAAAGATAAGGAGGATTGGTAAACCTTCTACCAGCATTCCACCCAAATACCACTGTCCAGGGCACCCTTCTCTCATTGCAAATGAGCCTGTAGAGAGAGAGGGGCAGCAACTTTTGGGAAGCCATACAGGGGAAGCCACAAGGTTGGGCTAGGTAAAGAAGTGAAACCTGCTGAACCCAAGCCCAGGACCCCAAACTGCTGTCTGGGTCCGTCTGGACCTCTGGACACTTACCCACAAGCTCCAGAGTGGGCTGGAAGGTCTGGGCTGTGTAGCACAGATGCAGCTCTGAAACGACACCAGAAGGAGGGCTGGAGGTGCCAGGCTTGCAGGGCAAGGGCAGAGGAGAGGCCCGGGCCAGGTGAACACAGAGCATCCCCTCCTGGATCTCCCCAGGCCCCAAGGACGCGTCCACTCACTTTGGCGAATGCCCTTCCTGCAGGCCCTCCAGTGGCACAGGAGGAAGGAGGCGGAGATGGCCACTAGCAGCAGCACCACTACCACCAAGAGGAACACAGGTCCTGGAACACAAAGGTAGCCCTGCATGCTCAGTCCTTGGCACCAGTGGCCCCGAAGTTAACCCTCACAACACTGAGCCAAGGGCCCTGGCTGCAGCCACACAGGACAGCCCAACTGCAGGCTACTTGCTCTTTCTCTTGGAACATGGAGTCCAGTGTGGCTGACAGTACTAGATTCTTTCCCAAACCAGGACAGAAAACCAGTCCTTGTATCTGATTCAGCTCTTACTCATCTGTTCCTCTCACCTGGGCCCCAGGAAGCCCATCAGGCTAAATCATTTAGAGGACAGCAAAGCATTTCTAGAGGGTGAGGAATTGAGGAGTCAAGGAGCCAGAGTGGAGATAGGATTGAGGTCCAAAAGAGCAAAGTCTGGGGGCTGGGGAGGAAGAGCAGTGGAATGAAAAGCCCCAGGCAGCTGGCAGCACTGACAGCATGTCAGTCAGGGTGGGGACGGCAGAGCAGCGAGGATGGGTAAGGTGGGCACAGCTGGGGCACAGCCACCTGCCTCCCCACTAGACCTTAAGCTCCAGTGGGCAGGCATGGGTCCACCCTGCACACACACACACACACACACACACACACACACACACTCAACAAGCGTTCCCCGAGTGAATCAATCAGCAACCCAATACCAGAGACACCATTCCTATTTACACTTTACAAACGAGGGGAAACTGAGGCTCACAAAGGTTTAATGATTCGCCCAAGGTCATTTAAGGGTAAATGGCAGAGTCAAAGCTCGATCCAGGCTACACAGTCTCCGGAGTCCATGCTCATAACCACTCTCTGGATGTATTTCTTTACAACCTAGTACTGCACTTACAAGCTTCCTGTTTTCTTTTGTCGCTCAGAAAGATCATATATCTATTACTGTTTTTTTATTTTATGTCCATTTTTCAATGTTTAAAAAGTAATATATGCCAGACATGAATGTGCATATGAATTCCTCAGGAGTTCTTGTTAAAACACAAATTCCGATTCAGGAGGTCTGGGGTGGGGGCTGATAATTTGCTTTCCTAACAAGTTCCCTAGTGGTGCTGATGCTGCCTCAGAGTCCGGGACCACCCTCTGGAGAAGCCATTCTGAGGCACTACCACCACCTAGTGACAGCTACCAGAACTGCAAGTCCTAAAATGAATGGCCCAATATTTAATTAGTGCCTGTTATTTACAGCAGCTGTCTGCAAGATGCTGTGCAACATGCAAAGTATATCCTATACTGCTTAAAACCCTGCTAACAGTCCATATCATATAGATGACAACCCTGCATGGTATATGTCATTACAAGGAGAAACCTGAAGCTCAAAGTTATTAAGCAACTAGCTCAAGGTCATACAATCATGCAACAAACATTTTCTGGATAGCAGTTATGGGCGGGCCACAGGGACAAAACTGTGAATAAAATTCCTGCTCACAAGAATTAAAGAACAGTCGCTAGCAAGTGGCAGAGCCACAGCCCCAACTGAGAAAGCTGGAAACCTGGGCGTTAGCCTGGATTCCACCCCGCCCCCACCCCCACCCCTGTGTCCACACATAATGGATGGTGCTGTCCTGGGGGGAAGCCCTTGATGTGCTAGGGCAGAATTACCTGGATCCAGAAGGGGCTTTCCCGTGGAGGAGAGAGAGATGGAAGTGCTCGTTGGGATGGCGGCATCCCCGCCCTCTCTATGCCCATTGCTGGCCTGGGAGGCCCTTTCAGTGATTGAGGTGGTGCTGCTGGGAGAGAAGCCAGAGGTACAGCTGACAACTGAGATACAGGAAGGGAAGTGCGAGTTGATGAAAAATTCCCTTTCTACAGAGACTGTGTAGACGAAGCCCAGGTCCCCAGACCATGTACCCACAGTCTCTGCCAGGCACTTTGAGGACATGACGAGTCTCCAAAATGACCTGCAGATTGGCACAGAGAAACCAGCCCGGGCCCTGCTCCCACCCCAGCCCAGCTGTACCCTGGGGGTCCCCTGGGCATAGCAGAACAGCCAATCCTGCAGTGACCTACGGAAAGAAGGGCTGGGGAGTCACCTGGTAGGCGCCTCGCTGTTCTCAGGGCTGGTGCTGCAGTCAGACCTGGTCTCCCCTGGCTCATAGGTGGTGTCCCTCTCAGCTGTACCTGTGGGATTGGCAGTGTCTTGGAACTGGTGCCAAGGAACCTGGCATCTCTGGGAAGATTAAACAGCAGGGACCGCCAGGGTGCAGGCATTGCAGGCAAGCCGACTAAGAATTGAGTCCTGACTCTGTCTCCTCCCTTCCTCTCTCTCTCCCTCCTTCCTTCCCTCCATGCCACCATTCTTTTAAGCACCTGCTAGCTGCCAGGGACCACACTAGGTGCTGGGATGCAGCAGTGAGCAAAAGGGCAAGACCTCTACCCTCAGGGGCTCACCCAACAGTGCAACAGTGCATGGCACTGTGGGGCCCCAAAATGGGGCCCTCAACCCCATCTGACCAGGAAGACATTCCTGACAAGGAGATGGTGTGATATTTGTCAGGGTAGGGGTATTCTGAGCAGAGAAGGAGGTGGCCCAGAGGTGAGCGGAGGGAGAGCACACTGGAAGAGCTGCCGGGAGCCAGGGAGGTTGGAGGTACAGCCCTGGCCTTGCCCGCCAAGTAAAAATATCTTGGTCACAGCAGCATTGTCCACGATTGTCAAAGAAGTAGAAACAACCCAATACCCATCACCTAGAAAACAGATAAAATGCTGGTTATCCGTGCAGCAGAGGAACGAGTGCTGATGACCTTCAAAGGCTCAGAAAAGAAGCCAGACAGGAAAGCCATCCGTTGTGTGATTCCACTGACATGAAATGTCCAGAAAAGGCAAATCTATAGAGACAGGAAGTAGATGACCTGCCGCCTGGGTGGGGCTGGGACAGGACTGAGGGGTGACGAGGTCTTCTAGATGGTGGTGATGGCCACCCAGCTCTACATTTACTAAAAGTCATTGACTTGCACATTTAATATTGAGTGGACTTAAGTATGTAAATTACATCTCACTGAAAATGTTTTTTTTTAATTGGGACCTTATTCCCAAAGAGTGATTTTCATCAGGAATGAAAGGGGCCAGGGTGCCTGACTGCAGGTCTGTTCTGATCCTACCTGCCTGCACCCTTGCCCTCGGCCAGGCGGCTCTGTAGCTCCTCCTGCCATGGGCGGGCATGTGTCCCTGTCCCGCTGCTGTCTGAATTTGATGGCCTGACTCACTGAGGTCTGCGGAACATGGGAGGAATGAGTGGGTCAGTTCCCGGCCGTGGCCGTGGAGGCGTTGGCACTTCCGCCGGCAGGCGTGTCCCTTCCTCACCTCTACTACCTCCAAGAAGATGCCGCTGCTCCCACAACTACAAGAAATGTTGGGGCAGACCCCAGCCCAGGCAAGGTCAGCAGCCAGGCTGACCCCCCAGACGAGCCAGTGAGAAACAGGTGCTGGAATTTTATCACATTGGGGGGGGGGGGGGGCGCGGGGCATGGGCAGGCACTAGGATTCAAACCCGGGTCTCCGGCATGGCAGGTGAGAACTCTGCCGCTGAGCCACTGTGGCCCACCCAGGTGCTGGAATTTTGATGCTGTTTGCAATGCAGGTTTTCCTCCTGCTCTGGGTGACTGGACAGATCCGTGCTTCAGAAGCTCACGATGGAGAAGCTGTTACTCATGGTCAGCCAGCTCAGGGTCATGCAACCTGAAGTCTCCTGATGTTCAAACACAGCCTCAAGGGTCACTGAGGTTATCTCATTTATGTACAAGAAAATGCCCCCTTTGTAAGTGTATAGTTTGATGAGTTTTACAAGTATGTACTTTTGTGTAACTCTAACTCCAATCAAGATCTAGAATGCTGAGTGGAGGTGGCAAATGGGAAGTCAGTGCTTCATGAGTACAGAGCTGTCTGGGGTGATGGAAAAGTTCTGGTCGTGGGTGGTGGCAATGGCAGCACAATATTGTGAGTGTGCCAACACCACTGAATTAGATACTTGAAAGTGGCTAAAATGGGATATGTTATGTTGTGTATACATTATCACAGTAAAAATTAATAAAAAACAAAGAAGATAGAACATTCCCATCATCCCCAAAAGTTCCTTAGTGTCTCTCTGCAGTCACTCCTTCCCCAGGTCCAGAGACCCAGACAACCACTCTCTGTCACTCTAAGCTAGTTTTGCCCTTCCTAGTATTTCGCATAAATGGAATCGTTGAGGGTGTGGTAGGGTACTCTTTGGTGGCTGGCTTCTTCCATTCAGCATAATGTTTTTGAGATTCATTCATGTCGCAGATATCAGTAAGTCATTCGTTTTTATTGCTGAATAGAGTCCCACTGCTTCGATGTACCACCATCCATCCATTCACCAGCTGATGGACACTTGGTTGGCTTCTGCTTAGGGGCTATGATGTAAATAACAGCTGTGAACATTCTCGTACAAGTCTTTGTGCGGACGTGTACTTTCATTTCTCTTGAATAGAGATCTAGGAGTGGGTAGGCGGGCCACTGTGGTGACCACACAAGATACCTTCCAGGCCTGCCCTGCTCTGACTCAGACACCGAACTGCAGCTAGAACCAGAACACAGGGATCCAGAGTCCCAGCCCAGCACACCCTCCACTGAACCACACTGCGTCCTGCCTGGGCCCCGGGCATTTTCCTAAAATCTTATGCTTACATGCTTTTCCCTGGGGCAGAAAAGTTTGGCCCACGTCTGAAGGAGGTCATGCCCACCTCTCCACCTCCACATTCAAATGATGTTCAAACGCGGGCTGAGGCCCCTCTTCTTTGATGTGGTTCAAAGCAAACACACACATAACTCCACACATACACCTCCCTTCTAAAAAGTTTTCACCATGTCTCACAGATTCTTCCTGAAATACTTAGAAGAGAAAGTGAAGTTAGGATTAATTTCCTTCTTGGACCGGTAGGGCCCTGCGGCCTTTGGGGGACTTCCAAACAAATGCTCTGTCCTTCCATCTGGTTACCAGACTGTTACCTAAATTAGTTGAAACCTGTAGGCCTTAAACTGTGAAGAGGATGATGAGATTTGTCACAAGTAGTTTCTATTTATATGCAAATCAGCATTTGAATTAGTATTTGAAATGCAATTGGTTTCAGTGAGAGATTACTTTGAGAAGACTGGAGGATCTCTTGTATTCAAATGCACTAACAATGAATGCCTGGTACTCCTTTGGAGAGAGCCTTCTAGCCCAGGGTCTGAGCTGCCTCTGGAACACCTGCTGGAACCCACTGTTGTCCCTCCTCTGAGCTGAGAAGATGCTCCTTGGGTGCCACCAAACCCCTCTTTATGTACCACACCCTTCCTGTAACCTTCTTCCTTCCTCCTTAGGTTAGTTTCCTCTGGAGGTGAGCAGGAGAAAGCACTGTTTAACCGCTAGTTGGTCTGCCTGTCTTCTCTAGCAAGGCCCCACTCGAAGATAACAAAAAGAAACCACCTACTTTTAGTCCCAACTTTGGAACTAAAATATATAGATTATTTATCAGACTAACATAGTTCAAACACCTAATCTTTGGGCTATTTAAAGGAGAATGGTCTCAGCATCAAGGTCAAATGGATTCTCTTTTTGTATATCCATCAACTGCTTAAAATTAGAGTAACATTTTCATCTTCATATTTGGACAGTGTCAGCTCTTTATTTTCCCTGGAGTTTCCAATCATCTTTTGTTTTCTTATTGATGAAAGAACAAGTGCTTTCACCATATCCTCAAGTTTTTCAACTCTACTAATCAGAAATTTACTGTAATCCTCTCTTTATTCCTGGAGTCCCTCTCTGTCCTGCTGTGATCTGGCCCAACTGCATTCTAGGTCAGCAGCAGAACTGTCATCCTGGAACTTCCCTTCCTTGCTATCCTGGGAAACAGTCACTGTTTTCCATATTCTATGGCTTCCTCTTTTGTTTTGTTTTTTTTCTTTCCATTTAGTTGGGTTACATCTTCAAGTAACTTCCTAGACAGGATATATGGGAAAATGTTCTTTGGACCTGTTATATCTGAAAATGTTTTTATTCTGCCTTCAAACTTGATGGTAATTTAATTGGGTAAAAAAAATCTAGGTTCAGAACTGTGGCGGTATAGCCCTTTGTAGATTACTTATTCTTGTTTGTTTGTTTTTAACCCTTCATAAATATTTAGGATCTTTTCTCGGTCCAGAAAGTTCTAAAATTCTATGAAAATATGTCTAGGTGTGGGTAATTTTCATACATCCTGCTTTGTTCTTGAGAGGTCTTTTCAAACTGAAGTCTCCATATTTTTCAGGTCAGGAAATTTTGTCTTGTATCTATTGTCCCTCCCCACAACCTTCTTTCACTTTCTATGCTATCTCTGGATTTCTGTTGGCAAGATGTTGCCCTTGTCTGCATAGATCCCCTGGGTTATTATATTTTCTTTCATATATTCCATCTCTGTGTTAGTTTGCTCTGTGTTCTAGAAGATCTTCTTAACTTTATCTTCAAGTCCTTCTATGAAACTTTTTATTTCAGCAATTACATCATTTACTTTCTGTATCAGTGTGGGTCCAAACAGGAGACAGAAACTACACAGCAATTTAAACAGGGGATGTTTAATATAAAGACTATTAAACTATTGATAAGAGAGTAACTGTAAAGATAATGTCATTGGAGAAGATGAAGTTGCAGCCCAGTGGATGGCAGAGAAACTTCCTGGATTACCCAGTTCCAGAGCTGGTCCACAGCTGGGAAATAACCCTCTTCTGAGAACTGCTGCTGGTGAGCAGGTAAGCAGAGGGAGTTGCGGTACCACTGCAGGTATGAGGCCTGGAGTACAGTGTCCACTTCAGGAGAACCAAAAGAAACAGCCCTCTGGATGCAGGAGAGCCAAGGTTGGCTGGGGCTGTACAGAGGAAGTCAGGGTGCTTCTGCTGATGTGAGGCCGGAGCGTGCCAGTGTCCGCATTGAGAGGGCCATGCCAAGGTGGTCACCAGGCCTAGGGTAGGGCTGTGAGGTTGCCAAAGGACTCCTGCTCTGGAGCACGACTAGGGCAGAGCACCACAAGACTCTGCAGCAGGAGCAAGAAAAAGCAAAATACAACTGACCAGAATTAGGAAGAGAAGCCCCCTTCTTCCCACAATGGCCCTCTAGGACCCACTACTAACAAAGCTTAACGTTATGCTCACTGTAAAATAGAAAAGCTTTGAATCCAGTCCATTATCATAGAGCAGATGCTGAAAGATGAGCTGAGAGGCAAAAGACTGATAACAAGCAAGTTTTCTATAGGCCATTCCTTATCCTCTAGTCTCTTACTGTTCCTTTTTCATAGCATCCTGTTCTTAATGGCATTCTGTAAAAACTTCTCAAATTTTTCTGTGCACACTAATTTGATTTTTTTAAGTTCTCTCATATTCCTGGATTCATCATTTCTTCATCTGTAGTAAAATTTACTGTTTGTCTATCTTGTTATATTCTTTCATATTGCTGGTTTTCCTTATATTGTTAGAAGATCTTTACCACTCATTCATATTTATTTTTTAAAAAGGACTATGCTGAATATTCCTCTAGCTGATGGGATTTATTCTGCAGGTACATTAGGATGTCATTTTCACAATGGGTATCTTCCCTGAGTAGAAAGTCTGCCTGGAAATTCTGGGCCCGTGGGTGGGGAGCATAAATTGGTAGTCTTCATTTTAGGGTAACTGAGCAGGGCTTGTTGACAGGGTGCATCCCAAATATACAAATAAAGAGGTCTTTATATCAAAGTGACAGCACCACACCAAAACTCAAGCTTTCCCTAGATTTTCCTTCAGTGTCTTTAAACAAAATGTAAATTGTTATTGCCAGAGGATAAAAACTCAAGCACTATCTGTTCAGACTGGTAAGTGACCATGCCATACCACTATTACAAATGTTTAATATACTCTGTTTTTTCCTTTGTCCCTTTTCCCTTAATAGATCTCTATTTTCAGTTCTCCACTTTACTCCTGCCCTTCATTTTACCTGCCTCCTCTGAGGCAAGAGCTTTTCTAAGGATCTTAAAATAAGTTAGCTCTCACTTCCTCTATAGTCCCTATGTAGTAAATTTGGGGTTTCCTCCTCATGGTTTCCATTGACACCACCCTTTTATCTGTTTCTACCATGCAGAAATTTGTTGAAATCTCTCATTTGCTGATGAGCCCTTTTTTTTTCATTATCAAGGGTTTCTACTTTTGCTCACTGGCAAATATCCACCATCTTAAGTTGAAATTCTAAATTCATCTATCATAAGTCAATAAAACAGACTGGCAAATAAGTAAAAATTTTAACAGTCCAAAAATTTCAGGAAGAAAAAGTTAAAAAATATCATTAAACTACAAAAAGAAAGGGGAGATGCAAACCTAAATATCCAGTGATAAAGCAATAGTTATCACGTATCTACTAGATCACTATCTACAGTGAAAATCTTTTGAAGACGATGAAAAAGTGAGAAAGTTGTGCATAATAGGTGCACAAGTTTTTCTGATATGAATATAATTAGGCTTACTAAAAGGCAAAGCAGACTAAGCAAAAATAATGTTTCTTCATAACAGTATACCAAGAAAGGCCCAGAATTGGCTGAAGCACTGTTTTCATAATAGTTATTAAGAATTCAATCTCTCAGCCCACATGTCACCTACAAATATATGGTGTTACGCTATGGTTATCTTTTATTTATAATCTTTGTGCTTTATAGTTGCCATAGTAGTAAAATTTATTTTCACAGCAGTAAAATATATTTTGAAAATAAATTAGTAAAGGGAAAATTAGTAAATTTCCCTTTACTGATTAAACTTTATTTATTTTTTTTTTTTTTATTTATTTTTTTTTTTTTAAAGACAGAGAAGGAAGGAAGGATAGAAAGAAGGAAGGAAGAAAGGGAAACATCTTTAAACATTTTCTTGTTTTATTATATTTTGTTTTGTTTGTTTGTTTTTTACATGGGCTGGGGCCGGGAATCGAACCGAGGTCCTCCGGCATAGCAGGCAAGCATTCTTGCCCGCTGAGCCACCGCGGCCCGCCTAAACTTTATTTTTTTAGAAATCATAACAAAGTAAATTTATTCTTCCCAACTATACTACCACAATGTTAACATTTTGCTACACATTTTAAGTCTATAATAAAATGCTTATAAACATTAAAAAAAAATCCTTAGAGCTTCTCACCACAATACCAAATCTGGATTTTGTTCCACTCACTAGGTCTTACTATTCAGACAATAACCAAAGCCCAAATGTGACCTGGTTAACAGCCAGGATTGGCTCTGGTGGAGATAGAAAGAGAAAAAGTAGTAGAGGGCATAGACTTCAGCCCCTTGGTTGGGGGTAGGGACTGCTTACCTGGGGGTTTGACCATCATCCCTGATGGGCAGATAGTGTAGTTGAGGCAGCGGGCACAGGAGTTGGTGGCTGATGTGGCACAGTACATGCCAGGTCGACACTCACAGACACGGGAGGAGTTCCATGTGCAGGGCCTCTTCTCCACCAGGTCATCTAAGAGACACAGAGAAGCACTATTGTAAGGATCAAGGGATGGCAAGGGGAGGGGGCTCAGAGAAGCATTTGCCTGGGGGTCATCCAACAAGAAAATAAATGCTCATTTTACTATTTCATTGGGCAGGTCTCTTGGCACACTCAAAACAATTATGCAAGGGGAAAAAAAAACAGTAAAAAGAAGCACCATATGATTCCATTTACATAAAATTCTGGAAAATGCTATTCCATAGTAACAGAAGCAGAATACTGGTTACCTGGGAAGGGGTATGGGGCCCAGGAAAGGTGGAAGGGATTATAGAGGAGCAAGAGGAAACTTTGGGGGTAGATGGATATGTCCTGTGGTGACCATTTCACAGGTGTACTCAGATGTCACAAGTATCAAGTGGTACATTTCGAATATATGCACATTACTGTATGTCAACCATCTCAATAAACTGGTTAAAAGAAAATAATCTAGGGGGAAAGGATGAGTGAGCATCAAGTAGATGAAATGAGAGTAGCTTGTCTCAATAATCGTTTAAACCTGGATGACAATTCTTAGCAACATTCCTTATTCTATTTCTGAGTATGTTTGAAATTTTCGATGATAAAAAGACCTTGTTTTTCAAAAACATAATAATAAAATGTTAGTGTTTTCATAAAAGAAAAAGTAAAAGTATAATAATGCATTTTATATGTTTAGGAATGTTTTACCTGCTGTTTTATGGGTGAAAATAGGATTATTGCCTCAAGAGACTAGATAAATGTGACTTGGTCAACAAGAACATTTCTCCAGTGGCAGGATACTCAGAAGCCCAGAACAAGAAAGACAAGGGAACATACAGTCTCTTCTTGAAAACTCTAAGAGGGAGGACTGGGGAGGAATCGGGGAGTCTAGCAGAGGGCACGAGTGAGCTCATGTGGGACAACAACAGCTCCTATCACTACTCCACTATTAACAGAACTGAGTGTGCAAGGTGACCTTCTTAGCACTCTACCCAACTGACCCAAAGCAATCCATTCCATTCCCACAATAGCTCTCTGAGATAGGACCCATCATGAGGCCATTATACAGCTCAAGAAACCGAGGCACAGAAGGGTTAAGAAACAAGCTACTAAGCAGTACGGCCAAGATCTGTACCCAAGTATGTGGGCTAAAGAGTCCCTGCTCTCAGCCCCTCCACTACGCTGCCTCTTAGAGCTTGGATTATGAGAGTTGAAGGAACTCTTGGGCCCAGCAGCAATTCCTTGTTTCTCCATCTGACATGGTTGTATTTTCCCAAAAATGGCCACGGCAATATTTCTGGTCCTATCTGCCCTTTCAGAGCCCTGACACTGCCCCACAGGAACCGTGAGCTACTTGTCTTCCTTCGAACTTAAGTGGGGTTTGTGACTGCCTGGACAAATAGAAAATAGTGGGGGAAGTTGGGGGGCTGTGTGATTTCTGAGGCTTGGCCATAAACTTCTGCTTCTCTCTCCCTCTCTGGAACCCAGCCCCAGGCTGTGAGGAAGTTCAACAAAGGCCATATGGAAAGTTCACACAGAGAAGCCCACCCAGAGAGGCCCCCCAGAGCCACGGCTGACGTCCCTCACCTGACCAGTGAGGGAACACACATCAGGTGACTCCTGCCTCCAGCCTGAGAGTGTTCCAGCTGAGGCCGCAGACATTGTGGGGCAGAGACAAGCCATCCCGCTACGGTCTGTCTGAATTCTGACCCATAGAAGTTGGGAGTACAAGGAATGGTTTGCTTCTCATCACTAAGTTTTGAGAAAACTTGCTATATAGCCTTAGCAACAAGAACGGTGACCACCAGTGACAATAAATGGCATGTTCTTTACTCTATTTGGCCTCCACAGATCCTCCGGTTCACGATGCTGCACGAGAAAAGCCCTGGACAAGGAGATGGAGTCAAATACAATCCCGCGGTGTTCTCCATGAGGGGTTGGTGCCTCTAGGTGGCCAGGGCCTTGGCAGCCTCCCCTGTGCCAGGAGGTTTCCAGGGACACCTCAGGAGGGCGAGTGGCACAGTGAGGCTGCGGTGAGGCTGGGAGAGCACACAACCAGCTGCTGCACCAGTGTCACCAGAAGTGCTAGGTGGAAGTGCACGTTAAGAGGCAGTGAGCAGGGCGCAGAGCCTGGTGACATTCAGGCCTAGGTGTGTGCTCTGGCCCTGCCCCTAGATAAGGTCCATGACCTTTGGGAAGTTCCTGACCTTTCCAAGCCTCAGATGCCTCTTCTGTAAAATAGGATAATGACAATCCCTGCTTCGTAGGATAGCTGATTAAAATTAGAGATAGATGTGGAACAGGTGGTGATAAGCGTTTCCTTGAAGGAAAGAGTGAATGATGGAGGTCCTCTGAAAACACGTCACTAACATCAAAAACCCATGAACGTGAGTAGAGGCATTGGAAGTGACAGTTTAAAAACGTGGTATGGTAAACCAAGTTTTCAGAGAACTGAGCAGCCCAAGGCCAAACACAGGGCCCCCTACTCCCAGATCCTCCATCTCCTCCAAGGGCCCCATGCTCCCTGGAAGGAGCCCCTGGAGGGAGGACAAAGCCCTTACCTCGTGAGCAGCTGACACAGGCCGTGCAGCGTCCAGCCGCATCCAGGTAGTAGTCAGGCTCGCACCGCTTCCTGCAATCGGCAGAGCCCTGCAGACACAACTGTGGAGACAGCCCTGGAAGAGGAGGCAGAGAGGCTCAGGCCAAGCCCTCCTTGGCAGAAACCTCCCACACGAGCCCCCATCTCTGAGTCCCCAACTCCACAACCAGCTCCCAGATTCTGCAGACATCAGATCAGTCCTGCCTCTCAGAGGAAGTCTGGAGGCTCCGAGAGGAAAGGAACATGTCCATGACCCACCAGAAAGCACCCACTGCGCCCCTAACTGGCCCCTGCTTCCTGCTCCCCCACCTCTGATCCATCGTTTCCACCACTGCCAGAACCCTCTCCCCAGGTTCATTACTAAGTCACTTCCTGACTCAAAACTTTCATAGCATCTTTCCCTCTGAGATCAGCAAGGACGCCCACAGTGCAGTGAAGAATTAACCTGATCCAGAGAGAGGTCTGCTCTCTGTCCTCAGCTACTGGAGGTGATCTCTGGGTCCCTAGAATGTCCTGCCTATTAATAGTGTCTTTGTTTGCTAGAGGTTTTGACCACTGGACAAGCTAACAATGTGATTTATTGTGGGGACTTTGCAACATGGGATATCAATTCCGAAATCTGGAGGAACCATAGACTAAAGTATTAGCTCAACCTCCAGGAAAGACTGGAGACTAAAGGTCAGTCATGCAGGCAGTAAGTAATTGAGCCACAATAAAATTCTGGATACCACTAGCCCGGGAGAGCTCCCCTGGTTGGCAGTGTTCCATGTGCAGTGTCACCCATGGTGACCTGGAAGAGTTAATGCCATCTGTTACTTCACAGGGAGAGGATGACCAGAAGCTTCACATCCAGACTCCTCCTGGACTCTGCCCAATACATCTCTTCCCTTGGCTGTTTTTAATAGTATAACAGCCTCCAGTGAGTTCTGCGAGTCCTTCCAGTGAATTACAGAACCCAAGGGTGGTTTGGGGGAACCCCCAAGCTTGCAGTTGGTGTCAGAAGTTGGGTACTGTGCTCCCTCTAAACTGTATACCTGCTGACTCTCTCAGGTGGCCTAAACTCTTATTATCCACTATAATAATTTCTATTCAAAATGGTACTGGAGATCCTAGACAATGCAGTAAGGCAAGAAAAAAATAAAATTACAAGGTTTGGAAAGAAAGATGTCAAGCTGTTATCATTCACAAATGGTATGATTAAGTGCACAGACAAGCCCAAAAGAATCTGCAAATACATTATTAGAATTAACAAGTGAGTTTAGCAATGTAGTTTGATATAATGCCACCATATTAGAATCAAATGACTTTCTATTACTAGGCTTAATAATATGAAATTGCTGTTTTATGTACATCAAAAGTATTGGCAATTATGCATGGTTCAAAATTGTGTCAACAATAAAGGAAAAATGAAAAATTGAAAAAGATACTATTAAAATCATCATAAAAATAGGTAACACTTAAAACTATATAAAAAATTATACAATAACTTTACACACAAAAAATATAAAATGTCATTGAGAGAATTTAAAGATGTGTTTTAGATCTAAGCATGAAAGGCACAAACAAAACTGCTCCCAGAAAAATAAAATGTATGATATCTTTGAGTCTTAAGTGGAGGAAGGACTTCCAAAGCAGAATACAGAAAACACTAGTCATAAAGGAAAAGACTGCTCATTTGGCTATATCAAAATTAAGAACATGTCCCATCAAAAGACACCATAAAGGCAATGAGCAGACAAACCATGGGGCAGGGGGTTGGGGGAGAAGATATCTTCAATATATCTACAAAGTGTTTTAATTCAGAGTTGTTGTTTTTTTAATACCACAATTAAATTTTTTAAAAGTCTAAGATAAATGAAAATAAACACACAAAGACTTCGTAGAGAATCATTCATAATAGTCTAATAAGTTGAAACAACCCAAACATCCATTAACTTGTAAACGGCTAAACAAAATGTGGTGTCACTACACAACAGAAAGCTGTCAGTAATAAAAAGGAATGAATGAAGGACCTCAATCTTTCGCCATGGGAACTAGGAGGGTATCAAGTTAACACCTCCAGGAGTCAGACATGCTCAGGGCTAATAAAAGCCCCCCAAATGCTTCATTTCTTTCACCTGAGTTTGGGGCAGCCTCAGGGTGGGTGGCAGCTGACAGAGCTGAGAAGCTGAACCCCAAAGAGAAGAAACCTGAACCCAAGAGAACTGATGCCAGCAACAAGGTTAAGAAGGGAAACCTCAGGGCCAAACATCCAAGTAGGGGAAGCACGTGCTGCAGCCCAAACCCCACTGCAGTTAGAGGAATTAACAGATATTCCCATTCTGTAACATATTCCAGAAAGTTCATTTTCAAGACAAAGTATTCAGTAGCAAAATCCAAGACGGAAAAGAAAAAGGAGGGGAAGAGGTTCCTATTACTGTCACAAAGCCAATGAGTGGTGACGAGAATGGAGGTACCCAATCTGCAAAATGCCCAGATATTAACCTGCTACAGATGTAATGCCAAAGCTAAAAGCCCTCAGTCAGCGAGTGAGGCAACTGTGGGCCTCCCTCCCTCCATTCTGCTCACGCTCACTGGTACCCCAGAGGCCAGGGGGTCCTCCTGGAGCAGCTGAACAGTGGTCCTCAACCCACTTCTATACAGACTATCCGAAATGACACCAGAAGGCTGTCACTGCCACCACCACCAAAATTATCAGTGGTGTGAAGATCCCCAAATAGCTCGCTGATTCTTACTCCAGGAAGATGCTGCGTAAGCCCAGACAGCAAGGAGGTGGGATCCTTAACACAGAGAAAGAGAAACGTGAACTCCCAGAGCAGCGAAAGGCTAACCTGAGCACTATCCACTCACAACTCAGGCCCACAAGCAGAGCTGTTCCTCAGCTCCAAGGCCACCTGCCTCCTGTGTTCTCTCTCACACACAATGGAGCTTGGCTTTGCCACTTGTGTTCTCAACTGCCTGGAAAGAACTCTAACTATTGAGAACTGAGATATTTAAAAAAAAAAAAGGAGAAAACTTCTGATACACGTTACAACATGGATGAATCTTGAAAATGTTATACTAAGTGAAGGAAGCCAGGCACAAAAGTCCACATATTATATGATCCCATTTATATAAAATGCCCAGAAAAGGCTAATCTATAGAACAGACAGCAGGTTAGAACAGGCCGAGGTCTCCTGGGTCAAAAGGCATCAGGTCTGCTGGGGCTGTGGAAATATTCTAAAACTGGATTACAGTGGTGGCTGCACAGCCCTGCAAATTTATTTAAAAATCACTGAATTAATTCTATCTTAGTAAAGCTTAAAAAAAAAACAATAGAGAAATGAACAAAAGACGAGCAGACACTTCACAAAAGAGGATATTTAAATGGCCAATATACAAATGAAAATGGGCCCAGGTAAACCAAGGAGACCTTGAGCATGAAAGCTCATAGCAGCCTTATTTGTAATAACTAAAATCCAAAAATAACTCAGGTGACCAAAAGAGAAGAGTGGATGGATATAGGATTGAAATGAGTAAACTACAAATACATGCAAAAGAAATGAATTTTACAAACATAACACTGAACAAAAGAATTCAAATCCAAAATAACACACACTGTATGATTCTGTTCATATAAAGCTTAAAAGCAAGCAGAACAAAACTAGAAATGGATGCAAACTTAGGTGGAATGAGTAAAAAGAAAATAGGGAACTGACTTCCCCAAAAGTCATAATGGTTATCAGGTTAGGGTGGGGAGTTGTGGTGGTTGGGAGAGGGCACAAGGGAACCTCTGGGGAAGGGGGCTTGGGTGACAGTTACACAATGTTCACTTCATGATAATTCGTTGGCTTGTGTATTTTTTGTGTAGTCCTTGCCCCACTGTTTTCTGTATCATCTTTGTTGTAAGTCAAGGGCTCATCTATGTGTCAATATGATTCAGGACTCTATATTTCACAATTTACAAGTTAAAAAAAAGCATTTGTTTTCAAAATGCTACTGAACCCACCAACCACAGCTCAACCAGAAGCCCTTCTCCCACTTTAAGACAAACACAAAACTCTTGACAATGGACTCCCAGTGCCTGCACCCCAGTCATGCTGACCCGGCCCAGTTCACTGGCGTCTAGTGTCCTTCTCACCACTGGATTTCCCTCCTGCTGTTCCCCTGCCTGAAACCACCCCCATTTCCTCCCTCCATCCCCCCTCCCCTGCCTCTTCCTAGTTCATGCCTACCCATTCCTTACAGTTAGGCTCAAACACCTCTCTCTGACCCAATCAGGCCCCCTTTCCTGGAATTCTTTCTCCTTCCTTCTGCCTTCTTCCCTTAACACAGTTATGATTTTGTACTACCTTAAACTGTGTCCATGTCCAACGAGTGTCTCACTTGCTTTGTTGTAAGCCCCTCTGGGAGCATAGCAGAGGCCAATGCATCCCAGCACCTCCTGCAGTGCCTGGTACACAGCAGGTGCTCAAAAATGTCAAATGAACAAGTCCTTCCATCGGCTACCTCTGGCCCTCATTGCTTTCAGCCCTAGGAGAGCATATCTCAAGACCTTCTTCTCTCCCCACTGGGAAAAGACCACAGCTCACTGCCATCTACCTCATCTAGTACCACACACAGGCCACCCACCCACCAGAGACTGCCATCCTGGGAGACAACCCACAGGAGAAATTACCTGGACCTGGACTGGGCTCCTCCACAGAAGAGGGAGAGCTAGGAGCCCTCACAGATTGAGAAGCATCTTCTGGGGTGAGGGTGGTATCCTCTCCTGGAAGCATGGTCCCGGTACCAAAGGTTGCTGGGGAGGTCAGGGTGGATGAGGCCTGGGGGATGGAGGTGCTGGGGAAGAAGCCAGAAATGAGGCTGACCATTTTTCCAATGGGGTCAGAAGGTCCGTACTAAGGGATCACACTTTCTGTAGAAAAAAGTCTGCAGACCCTCTGCCCAGGGCCTACTATAAGCTCCTAGGAAGCAGGGCTGTGTTGCTAGACCTTCAGGGTCTCCCATGGCACTCAGATCAAGAGTTGAGCATATGGTGGGGCCTCAGATGACTTGTGGGCTTGGCAGAGAGGAAAGGTGGAGTCCTGGTACTCTGGGCCAGAGCCCACCAGTGCCCCCCACGCAGTTTTGCTCTGGGTATCTTCTGGATCAAGGACAGCCCCATTTGAGGATTAGCTGCAGAAGAACGGAAGGGAGAGGGCCTGGGAGTCACCTGGCAGATGCCCTGCAGTCTTCTGGGTTGCTGCTGCAATCAGGGGTCCCCTGGGGTGGCAGCTCACAAGTCGTGTCCCTCTGTGCTGTGCCTGCAGGAAAATGATGATGTCTTCAGAATTGGTATCAAGGAGGCCGAGGTCTCCAGGAACAGACCTTATACCACTACACACCAGAGTCACCAATGAGGTACATGGATATTGAAGGCCTTCTCGTACTTGGGCTGCCAGGCCCTCGTTCAGGGTAAAACAGCCTGATTTTTCATAAAGAATTACGCTCCCTAATCCCAGTTTCTATGGTTAGGGACTGGGACTGCCTGTCCCCTCATCCCAGGGGTAGCCATAGTAATCAGGCTGGAGCAGTTAATCCATCCCAGTCCTCTGGCCATGATGGGTTGGTTGAAGGATGAGCACATGACCCATGTCACAAATATCAGGTGCAATTGCAAGGTTGGGTTTTTGATTGTTGAAAATGCAGGAAGGGGAGGTTGTCTTTCCACTGTGGTTCATAGGATGTAAGCCTGGGGTTGCTTATAGGAATCTTACAGACTATCCAACAAAGAAGGAAATAGAGACAAGAGACTGGAAAAGACAGAGCCCCTGGATCCAACCATACCTGAAGCTACTCAGAGGTGTTTCCAGACATTTCAGTTACTTGTGCCAAAAAATTTGGAATTTTGTTACTTGAAATCCAAAAAGTTCTGAAGAATGCCAATGAAAGCAGAATGGAGAAGAAAACACACAGGTTTTCCATCACACAGACCTGGGCCTGCATGCCACCACCACTATTTGCCAGCTGGTCCAGACAAGTCACCCTCTAAGTCTCAATTTCCTCCTTTATAAAGTGGATTTAATAACACACTTGTCACAAAATAACAAAAATGATGTGTCTACCACACTGTGTGGCATATAATAAAGGCTCACTAAATATCATGTCCTTTTCCCCACCTGAACATGCATCCCATCATTTAAAAGATGCCACACTTGTGCTAGATTACGATCTGAAGGTTCCAGGGGAAAAGCACTCAAACAATGCTGACTTCTCTGTGGATGTGAAGTGGGGGAGCGAAGAGAGTTGGACTTGACGTTCCAATCCTGTCTCTACCATTTCCTACTTTCTCTGGACCGCAATGTCCTCTTTGTAAAATGGGGCTAATATAACTTGCCTTATGGAGTTTTGACAATTTCAAAAGAGAAAGCCTGTGAAAGCACTTAGCCTGGGGGTTAGCTGAGAGCTCAATCTAAAGCAGAAACTATTTTCCATTTACAGTTGGGGAAACTGAGGCCCTGAGAGCTTCTCTGTGGGACAGTCCACACGGGAATACAGAAATTAAGGACCATTTGGAAACCAAAGGTTGGAGCGCTTCTTAGAACAGAAATATGATGTGGGTCACATATGTAGTTCTAAATTTAAAATTTTTTTTAACTTAAATTTTTTTCTAGTAGCCGCAGGTAAAATTAATTTTAATAATCTATTTACTTAACCAAGTACTTCCAAAACATTATCATGTCAAAATACATGTAATAAATATAAAATATTAACGAGATATTTGACACTTTTTTTCCATACTAGGTCTTTGAAATCCAGTGCACATGTGACACAGCACATCTCAACGGACAAGTCATGTTTTAGGTTCTCTGGAGCCACAGAGGGCAAGTGATGCCGCACGGCACTAAGGGCTGGGAGGAGAGGCCTCTGGCGCCACCATGTGGCAGCCACAGGAACACTGACCAGAGGGCCCCGCTGGCTAGAAGCCGGTCCACACTCCCTGGGTGTAACCACTAAACTCAAGGCTATTTTTTACAAAGATGGCAGAGTTTTTAGCTACCAAGGCCTTCTAGCTGCACCTCCTCAATTTATGGATGGGGATACCGAGGCCCAGAGAGGGCATGTCCCCACAAGTGCCCCACAAAAAGCCAGGTGCCCGATGCCCAGTCCAGAGCGTGTTCCACACACCCCCCTGCCCCACTTGGGAATGGAGGGCTTCACGTGTCCCTTAGCAAAGCATTTTTCTGGGTCCCAAAGGGGACTCTGACCAGAGATGAAGAGACCCCCAACATCTACCCCAGTTCTGATCCCCATGTCAGGTGCCCCCACATTCATTCAACAAATATCTACTGAGGGTATGTTACGTGCCCAGCATTTGATGGGGCTGTCATGGCAAGCTCGATGAGTATGGGCTCTGCCATGTGGAGCTCACAGCCTAAGGAGAGGCAAGCACTGATCCCACAAGGATTGAGATGCAGGTAAACTACACGAAGCACCATTGTGAAGTGCAGGCACCATCAGATGTGTGACGGCGAGGAGAGGTCAGGGAGGCCCCCTTAGAAGAAGGGACACTGTAGGAGTTATCTAAGTGGTGTCCCAGACAGAAGGAACAGCATGTGCAAAAGGCCTGGTGGAAGGAAGAAGCATGGCACACTTCTGGAAGCAAAAGAGCAGCCTGGCTGGACCACAGAAAGGGGATGGGGGGTAAGGTGCTGAATGCTGAGGCCAGGGAGGAAGGCAGGATACGCGCTTGAGATGTCCACCTCCAGGAAGATGGAATTGATGTACTTTTCTCTCTTCTCCCATTAAGTACAATTAAAAACTGGGGACATTATGGAACAGACATAAGACCCTGAAATGGTGAGAAAAAGAAACAGACCAAGGCCTTCGGGACCTCAGGAATGACACAGAGTTGGGGAGGGGTCCCCAGATTTTCTCTTTGTTTCATAGACCCCAGACTTGAAGTTGATGATGCCAGTACCCAGAATTGCCAAAGGGCACAAACCAAAAATATCCCAACAAAGACCTGTTCTCTCTAGCCAAACGACCGTGTCCTTATCATAGGCGTAACGGGAAAACCAAAGTGTTGTAGGCAGGGTGTGTGTGTGTGTGTGTGCGCGTGTGGATGAGACAAATGCATGGTCAGACTTGTTATTTTGCTCTGGCTGCCGTCAGGGGAAGGGATGGGAGGAACAGGGCAGGGGGTGTGTGGGATGTGGGATGAAGGGAGAGACATTAGGAGACAAAATCGATGGGACCGGTGTGTGGGCTGGTTGTGGAGAGAAGACAGGGAGAGACAGGAGGGAAGGGAACAGTGAAGAAGAGGGCCACTTTCACTACTAGAGTGGGGGGACTGCTGGTCATCGGGTTTGTGCAGCAGGAGATGGGGCTTCAGAAGAGGGCCAGGTTAAGGGGGTGAGGTCATGGGCTTGGTTGAGGCACTTCTCTTCCCAGTGGACATGTGGCTCCCTCTGATTCCCCCATCTTGCCCCCTCTCCATGCACCCACTGTGGCTATAGGAGTCTCTTCTGGACTGTGGTCCAAAATCCACCCACATCCCCTGCCCTCCTTCTGAAAGATGTTTTCCAGGAGCCCAGACAGAATCTACAGCCTCGGAGGAAGGTGAGGCCCTGCTGCTCAGCTGCTGGCACCTTTTCCCCTTACCTTCTCTGGCCATGCACTCCCTTTACACTGTCAGAAAACCCAAAGCCCAGAATGGGTAAGAGTTCTTAGCCTTGAGCCTAGTGCCCACTCTCTCGGCACTTCTAACTCCCACAGCCTAAATTCTGATATGGGTAAACCAGCCCCAGTGTTTCTGGGAACTCCCAGGACAGAGGCTTGAGGCTTCCTTCTTGTTTACTGGGCATCAGAGAACTTCTGCTCTGAGGCTCAAACCAATCCAAGACCTTCTCCAGCCAGACCTGATCCTCAGGCCACCAGGGTTTCTTTGAGCCTGGAATTGGAGTGTGGGGAAAGGTAGCAGACGACTCTGGGGGGCTGATGTTTCCAAGGGTTTGTGAATGTACATGCAATCTGTCCAACAGGAATGAGGAAGTGGGAGGTCAGAACTCATTTTCTGGGTTGGGTCTAGGGAATGATAGAACAGCTGGCACAGATCTTGGTCCCAGGCTGCAGGCAGGGACTGCTTACCCTGGAGTTTAAGAATCTCCCCTGCTGGGCAGATGGAGTGGTTTGAGCAGCGGGCGCAGGAGTTTGTGGCTGATGTGGTACAGAACATACCAGGTCGACATTCACAGATGCGAGTGGAGTTCCATGAGCAGGGCCTCGTTTCCACCAGGTCATCTAAGAGACAAAGAGTCAGCTCACAGAGAATCAAGACAGGGCCTGGGAAGGATGTCCGAGAACCTCCAAAGGCAGTTCAGCATGTGAGAGAAGAGGCTGCTGCGGCCTGTTGGTGGGACATGCTCAGCTCTTCTTTGCAGAGTGTTCCCGACATGAGGGTAAGATGGCAGGCAAGACCCTTGATATCAGCTCCACCTTCCACCCTACAAAATACTTGATGAGCACAAAAATGATATTACAAATAAATGAGTAACCCAGTTAAAACATGGGCAAGAAACCACTATCCTTGAAGAAGGCTATAATAATAAAAAAGAAAGAAAAGAAAATAGCAGCCAGATGGTTCCTCAAAAGTTAAACACAGCTTCCACATGACCCAGCAATTATGGTCCTAGACCCAAGAGAACTGAAGACTGAAATATATCATGCAGAAACTTATAAATAAATGCTCGAACCAACATTATTCATAATAGCCCCAAAATGAAAACAACCCAAATGCCATCAACTGATGAATGGTGAAACAAAATATGTTTTATCCATACACTGGGGATGTTTGTTCTATTCATACAGTGGAAAATTACTTAGCTATATAAAGAAGTATTGAAACATGCTTCGACAAGGATAACTGTGAAGAACTCATGTTGCATGAAATAAGTCAGACACAGAACGACAGATAAAATTTCCAGACTAGGCAAATCCATAGAGACAGAAAGTAGATTAGTGGCTGCAGGGGATGGGGGTAGGGGAGAATTAGGACCTAAGGGGATACTTTTTAGGGAAATGGAATGTGAGTAAACTAAAAACCACTGAATTATACATTTCTAAATGGTTAAAATGGCAAATGCTTTATTATGTGAATTTTATCTAAAAAAAATCACTAGTTTAAAAACAGCTAATTAATTCATAACTTCCCTGGAAAATATAAAGGGCATCCTTGGGAAACCAGAAATGATGAAAACTCTCTGAAATATGGAAGGTAGATAGGATCCGATGGACAAAGGAAACCACAGCCAAAAGGTACACAGCCAAAAAAATACACAATGCTGAAGAAGGTGGCAGAGTCCCCAGGGTGCTCCAGTCTCCTAACGTTACACGGCAGGGACAGCAGTGGTCCCAGGGAAGTGATATGGAGTGCCACAGGAGCAGCCAGGTGACCAGCATCCCCATACTCCTCATCAGAGCAGGTACTGGGAGAAGTGGGCACACCTGGAAGTGGGAGAAGCTACAGACACAGCTCCCAGAGGCATCGGCTAGGATGTGCACAGAAGTCACCAAACACCAACGGAAATGTCAGAGGGGCCCCACGCTCAAAAAGAACCAATGCTCAAGGAAGCAGATAAAAGAGAAAATAGAACAAGCCTTCAGAATTCGTATAATGCACATCCTCAGAGATGCAAAAAAATGAAAAATCAAAAACTATCACGAATCTAAATAAGTTAGAATGTACAAGGGGGAAAGATCCATTTTATATAGGGTTATTTATAGAAAAAATAAATGAATGAACAAATATATAAATATACATATTTTTTAAAAAAAGGAAATTGCAGCTATAAAAAGCATAACATTATGGGGGGTGCAAAGATAGCTCAGCAGTACAATTCTTGCCTGCCATGCAGGAGACCCGAGTTTGATTCCTGGCCCATGCATTTCCGAAACAAACAAACAAACAAACAAAAATTCAACAAATGGTGCTGTAATAAGGGGATACTCATGTGGAAAAAGAATACAGCATACAAAAACAAAACAAAACAATGTTCTGTGATTACCGATCCTGGGTCACATGGCCTCAGAGAAAGACTACATTTCCCAGCCTCACTTGCAGCTGGTGTGAGTTCATGTGACCATCCTCGGGCCAATGGGATGTGACCAAACATTGCAAAAGAGTCTCCCAGGCCTGCCCATCAAACCATCTCTGGAGGCTCCTGACTCTCTCCTCCTTGCTGTTATGACCCTGATGTAGTCCTTAATGAACCCCGGAAGATGACTGAGGAAACAGTAAAATGCAAAGAATTCTCAAAAACCTGGAAAGACTGAAGTCATATAAATGAGAGTAGTGAGAAGACATCCCGGAAAAATTCAAGTAAAAACGCTCAGAAGAGCAGTCCCTACCTAATCATAGGTCATGCCAGAGGCAGGAAAGACTGCCTGGATGGACCTGCTACCTTCCAGGGAGCTGTGCCAAGCTGCAGGAAAGAGGAAAGATCACAGGAGTGGGGTACACCCCTTTCTTACTGTCATAAGATCTGATAAAGATCATCTGACAGCAGTTCAGAGGAGAAAACAGAACAAACCCTGTCCTCCAGAAAGGTTTACTGCCATCTCTAGACGAATTCTGCCTCCCTCCCCAGACCCTCAGGCTCCTAAAATGAGTTTTAAAATAACAGCCTCCAACTGAAGCTATGAACTGAGAAGATAAACTAGAGCTCAAAGAGTGGGGACATGTCAAGAAGTCACTCACCTGTATCAGGGAAAAAAAGAAGTAAGAGAGAGCTCCTGCTCCTGATAAACCTCAGCAAGAAGAAAAGAAATAGCAAGGCAACTCTGCAAACATATGATAGCAGGAAAGAAGGGCAGAAGAAAAGAGAGAAGACAAGAAAAAGAAAGAGAAAGAAAAAAAGAAAGGAACATTGTTCCCAAAAGACAAAGAACCCCCTCTAAGGAAACAGATGTAATTCCAGGGGTACTGAACACTTAAGGAACTCAGTAAGAATATACAGTCAATAAAGGAAGAGCTCAAAGAAAAGATGATCAAATGAAAGGATGAGATAGGAAAGAAGAATGCAGAGCTAAAAGAAACAAACTGAGAAGTACGTCACCATTATTAGAAACCTAATAAATAAAGTCCCAGTGCCCTGAGGTCTGGTGTTACCTGAGAGATGAGAAAAATAAGAGACCTGGCATAAAATTTAAGTAATGGAGAAAAGATTGAGAAAATACCAACAGATGCAAAATAAAGAAACAAAGATTTTAATGCAATTAAAGAAGATAGTAGATAAGGCGAATAGGTAAAGATAAGCCAACATAAGAACAACTGAGGTCCAAGAAGTTGAGATTACAACAAATACTATATCTATTGGGCAGAGATCAAATCCACAGCAATTTCTCCGAAATGAAGGAAGAACTAAATCTATAGATAGAAAAGACATACCAGGTATCATGAAACACTGTTTTTAAATAACTAATATCAAGGCATATTTCGATTAAGTTATTGAACCTCAAGGATAAAGAACGAAATATTCTGGCAGTCACCTTATGAAGGGGTAAAAAGAAGACTGATTGCACACCCCACTACAGCAACATTCAATATAAAAAGAAAAGAACTAATGCCTACACAGTTCTAGAGGAAATCTGTTCCAAGCATAATATATTTGCTTACTTTGTATTTAAAGTATAAAGGCACAGACAAAATTCTCAAATAGGAAAGAACTCAGGGAATACTGAAAGATGAGCCCTTCTTAAAAAATCCACGGCAGTGAAATCTAGCCGACTGCAGTGGTTTGAAGCTGCGTACACCAGAAAAACATGTTTTAAATCTAATCCATTTCTGTGGGTGCAAACCCATCGTATGTTGGACCTACATCAGTTAAGACATGGCCCACTTCATTCAGGATGGGCCTTAATCCTAGTACCAGAGTCCTTTATGAATGGAATGAATACAGAGGGAGAGAAAGAATGGGAGAAAGAGCCACAGAAGCAAGAACCAGAAAGCAAAGAAACTTGGAAGAGAAGAAGGGAGAGACCAGACGATCAAGAAGTCAGAAAATCAAGGAAGATCCTTGACGCGAGAAGTCAAGGATTGCCAGCCACCAGTCTTTGGGAAGAAAGAACTGCCTTGATTCGGACATTTTCCCAGATTCGAACGGTAAGCTAATAAGTTCCCATTGTTTAAGATGTACCATTTCATCATATTTGCTTTAAGCAGTCTAGGAAACTAAAACACCAACCAAATGACAAATCAAACTGGAAAATTCAGAAATGGAGAAGTTGTGGAAAACACACTCACAGTGTACAATGGATAAACTTAAACATCAAAGTGAGGCTAGTGTGCCAAGGGACTTATGATTGCAGAAGAGAATATAAACTCTGGGTTATAACAAAGTTAAAATGATGTAAGCAATGAAAGTTGGGAAGAAGGTGGGAAGGGGGGCAAGCTAATCACTTCATTTCATTATAGGGATTCAATCTACTCTATACTATCCAAATACTGAAACCAGTAAATTATGATTTTATCACAAGAGATAGTAGTTCCTTAGAGCATTCCTAACTGCTTATTGATCTCATAACGTTTTTTCTTAATTTCTGAGGATTTTCTTAGGAACTGTTTTCTCTCCTGATAAAGATACATTTTTGCCAGATTTGGCATTCCTTTGATCTCACTTCAGTTTATTCCTCCTCTGATACATTTAAATAAAATTAATGTAATTATTTTAAGACCATAAATAGCATGATCCCACTATCTTAAAATTCCTTCTCTCTGGGGGTATACAGTCTGTCTGGTTACTAACTTATCCATGCTTCTTTTTTGAGAGAGGTACAAAGACACATAGGTCATCCAACGTTAATACTAGTTATTTGTAATTGGAAGGATGAAGAGGGAAAACTTTGGTTTTCTTCTTCTACTCTCTTGTATCGCTTAAATTTTTTATATTGAACATAAATAATTTTCATTGGACAAGATATAGTCATTACTTTAAAAAATAAAGATACACCAGAGAAATGCTAACCTAAAGAAAACAAGGAATGCCAATGTAAACATGAAGCAAAAATGGAATTAAGGCAAAAAGCATTAGAAGGAACAAAGAGGTATATTATTTTATGTTGAAAAAAGATCCAGCCCACCAAGAAAACACAATATTCATGACTATTCATGCACCTGATAACATAGCTCTAAAATATATAAAGGAAAAACAGACCATGATAAAAAGCTGACAAATGAACAACATACCAGGAGATAGATTTTAACACATCTCTCTCAGAAATCAAAAAGTAAAGGTGTAAAAAATTAAATAAGGATCTATATTCTATAACATAATTAACAAGATTGCTGTAACAGATGTATTGAGAACTTTGTATGCAACAAACATACTGAACATTTTTTAAAATTTTCTTTTAAAACAACACTGACCATTCTTTTAAAATTTGATCATTTATTAGACTACAAGAGATTGCAACAAATTCCCCCTCCTACCCCACACAAAAAAAAATATATATATATATAAAATGAACAAAACACTAGCTAGCACACTGACCACATCCACTAATCATAATAAAAAAATTAACAATAGTGCTTACTGAACGAGTTCTCCTGGAAGCAGTGGGGTCTTCGGGAAAGAACACAGCAGTTGGTGTCCGACCAGCAGCTCAAACTCCAGTATCACCTCTTAGTAGAGGCGATTTGTGACCTTTAAAAAGGCCCTTAACCTCACTAAACCTCAGTTTCCTTACTGTAAAACAGGGATAAGGAAATAGTTCTTCCATAGGGTCATTACAAAGATTAAACTCAATAAATTTGCATCTCCCTCCTTGAGTTAACAAGCTAACTAAGTCTCTCGGCAAAAGATCACAACTGGTCTCAATTCACAAATCCAGAGAGGTAAACTGAGGCAGAATAAAGGAGTGAAATCTGGATGCTCCCACCTTAAAGATTTCCTGCTTCTCCTCTGAGGTGCCCCATCACTGGACCCCAGAAGTTGCCCCTGGAGGGAGGACAAGGTCCTTACCTCTCGTGCAGCTCACACAAGCCGTGCAGCGTCCAGACACGTCCAGGAAGTAGTCGGGTTCACACTGCTTCCTGCAGTGGGTAGAGTCCTGTGGACATGACTGCAGGGGGATCAGCCCTGGCAAAGGAAGAAGAGAAGGGCCAGGCTCGGATGGCGCCCCCCATCCAGCCCCCCAACTCTTGGGTATAAATGGAAGCACCATCGCCCAGAGAGGAACCTTGCCTGGGATTGATAGTGAATAAATAAAAAAAAAGTACTCAGTGTAATCCTTTAGCTAGAAAACGTTTAGAATACTCTTCAGAAGCTAAAAAACTGGTTAATCCCTTCACTCAAGCAGCCCTGAATTATTTCAAGCATAAAAAGGCCCTGATGAATTAGCTGCTTTTGGTCTAATCGCAATAAAAAGAAAACTTTCTCTCTTCTCAAAACCCCTCCCTCGCTCAGCTGGCAGGAACGAAACATCATATGAATTAACAACATCACCTCCCTCCTCCTGAGGGGTCAGAGATCAAAAGTCTGAAGGGTCAACGAAGGAAGCAGGGCCTCTCGGACAACATGATACGCGGACCAAACAAAATGAAGCAAGTGACCCTTACTCGATTTTTTCTTTTTTTTTTGAAATGTTAAAATATTAAGTACCATCTATTTTCAGCACACTGCAGTAACACATTCTTTTGTTCTTCCTCATGCAAAAACATTTTTTAAATTTGTACATTTTGTCACTATCATTATACACTCTAGGCATTCCTAGGTTACACCATCTCAATGTTTATCGTCTATCTTTCTTTGTGATTTCATTTATGCCCCAGCCCTCCTCCCTCTATCATTCTCATATGCAGCTTCATTCAGTGTTTTAATATAATTGTATTACAGTTAGGTAATATTGTGCTGTCCACTTCTGAGTTTTTATATTCAGTCCTGTTGCACAATCTGTATCCCTTCAGCTCCAATTACCTAACATCTTACCCTATTTCTATCTCCTGATGGTCTCTGTCACCAAGGAAATATTTCAAGTTTATTCACTAATGTCAGTTCATATCAGTGAGACCATACAGTATTTGTCCTTTTGTTTCTGGCTAATCACAGTCAGCATAATGTCCTTAAGGTCCATTCATGTTGTTACATACTTCATAACTTTATTCTGTCTTACAGCTGCATAATATTCCATCTTATGTAAATGTCACAGTTTGTTTAGCCAACTGTCTGTTGATGGACATTTTGGCTGTTTCCATCTCTTGGTAATTATTAATAATGCTGCTATAAACATTGGTGTGTAAATGTCCATTTGTGTCCTTGGCCTCGTGTTCTTTGAGTAGAGACAGCATATAGATGGGTCCTGTTCTTTAATCCATTCTGCCAGACTATGACTTTTTTTTTTTTTTTTTTTTTTAAAGGAAAGACAGAGAGAAGGAAGGAAGGATAGAAGGAAGGAAGGAAGGAAGAAAGGGAAACATTTTTAAACATTTTCTTGTTTTATTGTATTCTGTTTCTCCGTTTTTGTTACATGGGCTGGGGCCGGGAATCGAACCGAGGTCCTCCGGCATAGCAGGCAAGCACTTTGCCCGCTGAGCCACCGCGGCCCGCCAGACTATGACTTTTGATTGGAGAGTTTAATCCATTTAACATTCAGTGTTATTACTGCATGGGTAGTACTTTCTTCTACTATTTTGCCTTCTGGATTTTATATGTCATATCTAATTTTCCTTCTTTTTACCTTTACTCATAGTCTTCCTTTCTACACTCTTCTCCACACCTCTCTCTTCTGTCTTCGTATCTGTCTCTAGTGTTCCCTTTAGTATTTCTTGCAGAGCTGGTCTCTTGGTCACAAATTCTCTCAGTGATTTTTTGTCTGAAAATGTTTTCATTTCTCCCTCATTTTTGAAGGACAATTTTGCTGGATATAGAATTCTTGGTTGGCAGTTTTTCTCTTTTAATAATTTGAATATATTATCCCACTGTCTTCTCACCTCCCTGGTTTCTGCTGAGAGATCTGCGCATAGTCTTATTGGGCTTCCCTTGTATGTGATGGATTGCTTTTCTCTTGCTGCTTTCAAGATCCTCTCTTTCTCTTTGACCTCTGACATTCTGATTAGTAAATGTCTTGGAGTATGTCTATTTGGATCTATTCTCTTTGGGGTATGCTGCACTTCTTGGATCTGTAATTTTAAGTCTTTCATAAGAGTTGGGAAATTTTCAGTGATAATTTCCTCCATTAGTTTTTCTCCTCCTTTTCCCTTCTCTTCTCCTTCTGGGACACCCATAACACGTATATTCATGCGTTTCATAATGTCTTTCAATTCCCTGAGTCCCTGCTCATATTTTTCCATTTTTTTTCCTATAGTTTCTGTTTCTTGTTGGATTTCAGATGTTCCAACCTCCAGTTCAGAAATTCTATGTTCTATCTCTCGAAATCTACCATTGTAGGTTTCCATTGTTTTTTTCATCTCTTCTACTGTCTTTCATTCCCATAAGTTCTGTGATTTGTTTCTTCAGACTTTCAGTTTTTTCTTTTTGTTCTTTCCTTGTCTTTTTTATATCCTCCCTCAATTCATTGATTTGGTTTTTGATGAGGTTTTCCATGTCTATTCGTACATTCTGAATTAACTGTTTCAGCTCCTGTATGTCATTTGAATTGTTGGTTTGGTCCTTTGACTGGGCCATAGCTTCAATTTTCCTAGTGTGATTTGTTCTTTTTTGCTGGCATCTAGGCATTTAATTACCTTAATTAGTTTATTCTGGAGATTGCTTTCACTTCTTTTATCTAGGGTTTTCTTGCTGGATGAATTTGTTGTCCATCTGTTCTTTGACATTGCGTTCAGCTTTATCTGGACCTTTAGCTTAAGTTTTGTTTAACAGAGGAGAATTTTTCAGTTCTTGTTTTCTTGTTTCTTGCCCTGCTTGTCTGGTGCCTTTCCCCCGCCACACACACTCCCTTAGGAGGGTCTACTTAGATATTATAGACCCCAGCCAGATTTTCCCAGACCAAACTGGCCTCCTATCAGGAGGAAAGAGTCACCTGCATCAGTTTTCCCTGAGGGTGAGACCCAGCAGGTTGAAAGACTTTCCTGTGAAGTCTCTGGACTCTGGTTTTCTTATCCTGCCCAGTATGTGGCATTTGTCTGACTGCAGGTCCCACCAGCTTAAGATGATGCGGTACCTTTAACTTTGGTGGACTCTCCCTGCTGGGGGTGTGGTGGAGACAGAAGAGAGGTTGTAGGCTGGTTTTAATGGCTTCAAATTACCAAGCCCTGGTGTCTGAATTCCTTGATGGAGGGATTCCACCTGGGTGAGGCTTCACCCCTCCCCTGGGGAAGGCACAGGCTCCAGACAAGCCCCCAAAAGAGCTCACTTCTGCCTATACCTGGGGCAGTTGCAGCCTGAAAAGTCCTGCCGCTATATCCAGAGGCAGTCAAGCCTTTGTAGATACACAGCCACAAAAACCTCTGTTTCCTTCTTTTCCCCCTTTTTCTGTCAGTCCTGCCCCCTTGGCTCTGGGGTAAAAATGAGCAACCTCCGCTTCGACCAGGTTCACCTAAGCTGGGGGCCTACTTTTAGTAGTCAGAATTTATTAATTAGTTCCACCATTGGCGTTTGATTGTGCCCAGTCCCTGCTGCTGGTAAAGTCTCTTTCCTTTCCTCTCTGGGAAGCGGCCTGTGGGGGAGGGACGCTGGCCACCACAGCTTTGGGAACTCAGGGTTCTTGGGGGTGCTCACAGCTGGTCCAGCTGGTCCAGACTGGGGTACGCTGTGTGTCCGGTCACTAACGTGACCCCAGGAGCTGTTCTGTACTGTTTCTGGTTATTTAGTAGTTGTTCTGGAGGACGAACTAAAATGCTCACGTTGTTAAGTTGCCATCTTGACCCAGAAGTCCCCTTACTCAATTTTAATCAATTCTGTGAGTTTTATGTAGTTTTTAATTTTTCTGCTTTCTTCTGGACTTTTGCCATTTCTCTGCCTGTTTGGGGTTATCAAAGCCCAAACCACCCTTCCCACTCCCAACTGGTCTTAGAAAGTTTTTCCTCCAGTTCTCTTTATGACGTATCTTCAATAAACTCACCTTTATACTAAAATTAAGAGATGTGTTTCTCTGTTGGATGCAGAATCAAGTGGGCCTGACTACTGAGGGCCGTGTTTTCCCCCAGCCACAGGCTCAGCTGACAGGCAGGAGAAGCAGCACAGCTAGGGCGAGCAGGTGGGCCTGGGCCTCCAGGGCAGCCCTTGACGACCGGGACGCCTCCAGCCAGGGACAGGGCCCTCCTGCGCCCCCGGAGAGGAACGGGACCAGCTCCCAGGCGTGTTTGAGGATTAACGTGGGAAACTAGCACGCAGCATGCCCCCCACAGGCACCGGCTGCCAGCCTCCCAGGCAGGAGTCATTTTCCACCACAGGAACTGCGGAGCCATAGATCCCCGGGTGGTGGTGCCTGACCCACCCCGCCTGAGAGGCAGTGAATCCCGCGCCCCTCCCCCCCCCCCCCCCCCCCCCCCCGCCATCTCCCACGCATGAAAGGCGACTTTGGGTTGGGAGCTGTGTCTCCCACGGGACAGGGATGGGAGAGGCATGAGGCTGACACCAACCGCCTGGGGCACCTCAGAGTGTCCTGGGGTCCGCGGGAGAGCCGCCTCCGCCTCCCACTCCGTCCTGTCAGGTGTGAGTGGGCCAAGAGCAGCACGTGACCCAGGCAGGCCAATCAGAATACTTCATCTTTCTAGCCAATGTAATCGGGCCAGGATTGGGCACATGATCCAAGCAGACCAATCAGAGAACTCCATCTTCACCACTGATTGGTTCAGCCTTGGTACAGGACCCATGCCAGCCAATGAGCATCATTCCTGGGAGCTTCCCAAAACCTATCTGAAAGGAGGGGGCCTCTTTCCTGGAGGATTTCTGGTTGAAAGTGCATTTCTCTGAGTTGCCTGAGTGTCCGGCCCTGTAGTATGAGCATGGACAGGGCCTTTCTGGCAGAACCTGTCTGAACAGGAGATGATGCAGAAGCCAGTAGAGTCCAGAAATGGAGAGAAATGGACAGCTGAAGACATGGCTCAAAATCCTGAATTTAGGGCGCCCCATGGCCTTTTTCCTGTTATTGAGCCAGTTATTTCTCTTTTTTATCTTGTTTGGGTCTAGGTGAGTTAGGCTTCTGTTAGTTATAACCAAAATAATGCAGACCAGGGTTTCTTATTTCTTCTGCCTTTTGGTCAGTCTTGGGAAGCCCATTAGGCTGGCATCCTCATAAGCAAAGGAAATTGAGGCGGGAGGTGGGAGGTGGGGGTGGGTGGGTGGGTGGGGCGGGTGGAGAGAGAGAGCCCTATCAATACCCTGTGCGGGATTTCTAGCTTTCAAAACCCTGAGATGATAAATTCCTGTTCTCTAAGCTCAACCCATGGTGTGATGTTGGTCGTAGCAACTCTGGCAGCTAAGACACTACCCTACTTCCCAGGTGGTTTTTCTGGGGATCACCTCGCAAACTACCTGTACTCAAATCTTTATCTCCAAGTCAGTTTTGGGGGGAACCCAAAGACACCCGCTTTTTTACTAACAGATAGAAGACCCTCAAGTATGCTATAATGTCTCTCTCCTGGAGATTGGACTTGTGAGGGCATTAGGATATCTGCCCTCCCCTAGTTGACTCCCCAGTGTCTGATATAGAGCAGATGTTCAAAACATGGATGCAGACCAGCTATGTAAGGCCTCCCCACCTCTGAACTCCCATCCCCTCCCTGAGCCCTTTTTTGGCGCATCTCCCTCTCCAGTGTCAGGGTCATTTATGTAAGTGTGTCATCTCCCCTGTTACTCAGTGAACCTCAAGGAGCCAGGACTGTATCCTCCTCACCCCCATGGAATCTTGTAAACAGCAGGGGCTTAAAACATAAATGTTGCATTGGACCAGTCCTGATTCCTGAATCTACTTTTCCCTCTCTCCCACACACACTTCTTCCTACACAGAAAGCCCTCATGGGTTTTTCAGGCTGAAACAAAGACAGGACAGGAATGAACCAGACTGGGGGTGAGCTGGAGAATGCGGCTGGCCTGTCTGCAGCAGGGGGAGGTGCTGGAGGAAGAACAAGTGAAGCTTGGACCCCTGAAGTGGAGCCTGGTGTGTTTCCGAGAAGAATATGCTAAGATCCAATCACTCATCCATACATCCATCCATTCATTCACTCATCCATTCAAAAGTGTAATGAGAACCTACTGTGCCAAGCCTTGTGGTTAGAACTGGGGATTCTGCATGAAGAGGAATTAGTCAAGCAAAGACAGAGGGCAGAAAGGGGCAAGGAAGCTCTGGGAGGGAATCTGCTTGCACAAGATCTCAGAAGGCAAAAGGGAGCCCAACACACCCAACCAAAGCCTAGAAGGCAAGGGTGATGGGGGTGGGGGGACAAGGAGGTCAGCCAGGTAGGTCCAGGTGAGGAGCTGGGCTCTAGCCAAGGTCAGCAGGGGCTGAGGCCACGTCTTGCTTGAGTAACCAAGTGCTAACAAACAAGTATAGTTACTGAAGCATTATCTAAATGCTTTCAAACTTTCTAATATATTGTGACATAGCCAGAAGCAAATACCTCTGATCGTTGCCATCTTTACCTTGTGACGAGACGTAACTGGCCCGGCTTGTATCCCCTTCTCTTGTTTTATAACCCTGAAGTCTGATACTCCTGCATGTAACCCCTCAGTGTTTATTAATGAAGTCACATGAGTCAACCCAGAACTAACCACCCCAATTCCTAATCTATTTTGCTAGACCAAGCCAGTTCTAATCACAGTTAGCCCACGCCTTACATGCACAGTAGCCTAAACCTTAAAGTGAGCTGAGCATGAAATCAATATGTGCATAATCAGAAATGAGACTAACTCTAACCTCATCACCTCAAACCACCTCATTACCCTAAGCCTGCCTGCCCTTATTTGAATGCTATGAACCACTGAAATCTTCTCCAATTTGGGGAGACAGATGTAAGGAACTGTCCTGCTGTCTTCACAAGGCTAGCCTTTGCTAAATAAAGTTTTTCTCCTCTTAAAATCCCAGTGTAGGGTGGGCCACGGTGGCTCAGCAGGCAAGAATGCTTGCCTGCCATGCCAGAGGACCCGGGTTCGATTCCCAGTGCCTGCCCATGTTAAAAAAAAAAAAAAAAAATCCCAGTGTCACTTAATTGACTGTGATGCACATCGGACAAGGGCTCACTTTTGAGCGGCAATATTTACAGCCCTGGGAGAAAGCCTCAGTCCCTTGGATGAGATTGGGTACACCCACCTAGCCCCACCCTGGCTCTCCACCTAACACTGGGCCTGGCTTCCACACTCTTGCCCCCCACACCTGGGCAGGCCTCTCATCTGCAGGGAGACCCCTTCTGCAGGAAATAAGTCTGGACATCAAGAAGAAGGATGATCCAGGAGGCATGGTAGAGAAGAGGAAGTGGGTTTGTAGCCCCAATATCAGCTCTTAACTGATATGCCCTGCTGTACCCAAAGAGCAAGGCCTTGGGGGTCTGTATCAAATAAGTCAAGATTCAGATCTTGAAGGCTCAGGTTCAAATCCCAGCTAAGCCACTGACCAGCACGGGGCCTTGTGCAAATCCTAAACCTCTCCATGTCCAAGTTTCTTCACTTGCTGTGGAATTTAATAATAGCACCTACCTCATGGGGTTCCTGTAAGGGTTTGTTACGGGATGACCTGCATCTGGGAATCCGGCCTTATTTGAAAATAGGGGCATTGCAGATGGAATTCATTAAGTTAAGATGAGGTTTTATGGGAATGGGCTGGGCCTCCAATCCAGTAGGACTGGTGTCCTTATAAGAAGAGAAGAGACAGATGAGAGAAGATGGCCATGGGGTGACGGAAGCCAGGATTGAAGTGTTGCAGCTGCAAGCTGAGAAATAGCAAGGATTGCCAGCAAACCCCTAGAAACTGGAAGAGGCAAGAAAGGAGTCTCCCCAAGTACCCAGTTCATGGTACTTGGTTACAGCAGCCCCAGGAAACTAAGACAGGGTTCAGTGAGCTAATTCTGTAAAAGACACAGCACTATGGCTGGCACACACGCATACTCAATGTTAATTACAGTAGTTGTGAGGCAGTGAGCTCCCTGTCACTGAGGGCATGTAAGCAGAGGGCTGGGGAATCTGTCAGGACAACTGGAAAGGGGATTATAAAAGGGTCAGAGTAAGAGGATGGATTTGGTGACATCTAAACCTCTCAGACTCAAAGGTCTCCCAGCTTCCTTCCTCTACCACCCCGCCCCCGTGCAAACCCTGCCACACAGCTGAGTGCTGATTGTAGACCACGGACAAAATGTCAGAAATTTCCCCAAGAGACCAAGGGAGGGGTTTTTGTGGGTTTTTCGGCTTCCCTCACTTGCTTGCCCGGAAGCACTGGGCCAATAAAACTCCAGCAAAATGCCCTGCCCAGTGCAGCCGCGTGGGGTGGCCACCCGCAGTCACAGGCGCCTGGGAGAGGTGGGGGGCCGGGATTGTGCCTCTTCCCCCTCCCCACTGCCCCATCCCACCGCCCCGCCCCACCCCTTCATGGCCTCAGGGCCCTGTCAGGCTGGATCAAAGGGGCCAGAGAAGGGTGAGAAGGAAGTGGCTGGGACTGCAGACCCCATGGAAAGCCGCAGAACTCTGGGGGCCACACCCCGCCCAAAGGGGAGAGTGAAAGCCCTGACTGAGCTTAGCCCGGGAGGTGCCGTGTGGGAGACAGCACAGGCATGTGTGACAGACCTCACGGAAGAGGGGGCAGGCTTTGGCAGGTAGGAGACAGTGGGCAGGGCCCCCCAGGTAGAGGAGCAGGCCTGGGCAAAGGGCCAGAGACCTGAAAGCCCCCAGTATGTCCAGGGACACCAAGCACAGCTTTCTACAGAAAGGCCAAGGGCCAAAGAGTGACCTCACTATAAGAACTAGCAATAAATATTTGTTGGATGGGTAGATGGAAGAGCTCATGGGAGAGGGGTGGGAGGCAGTGGGAGAAGTGTGCATGGGAGAGGGGGTGTGGGGGGAGAAGGGTGACAGACAGATGGAGCAGGCTTGTCCTCCGATGACCTGCTGTCCTCAAAGCACTGCAGCAGTTACGATGAACCAGACACGTTCCCGGCATAGCTGGCATAACTGCTCTCTTCCCTCCCCTGTGACCTGCCCTGTCCCCGGAGGTCAGAGGACACGGTGCACTTTTATCTTTTTCCAACACAGCTAAGGTCCCTGGCCATGCCTTCTGAGGATGGAAATACCTCTGGACCTCATGCTACTTGCTCACCTCCTTGGGCCAGAGCATCGTCTGTGAGATGGGAAGGACAATGCCCGTCCCTGTTCTCAGAAGCTTTTCCTGATAATCCACCAGGAGCCAACCACTGTGGGGGTGGGCGAGCACCCCAGGAAGCATGCTCTGGGCAGGGAGACCGGTCCCTTGAAAGCTCTACTGGCATGTTCGGGGCTGGAGCAGTTGAGGAAGGCAAAGGACTTCCAGGCACCCGAAGCGGGGCGGTCGGTGGGTGTTGACAGCCCAGGCTCTGGGGAAACGCAGCCCTGGGCACCGCCAGCCCTGCCGCTCTCAGCTCTGCGGCTCTGGGCAAGTTACTTACCCTTGCTGAAGCCCTGCTGTCCTCTACTGCAAAATGGGAATAGGGAAGGATAATTGGGAGGTCTTCATGAGATGATGCAACGCATGGGAGGTCTCAGAACAATAGGGGCCGCTAGAAATTGACAGCAGAACTCACAGACCTACCTTCTTCCTTGTGGCAGCAACAAACCTAGTCTCCTGATCCTTCTCGCCCTACTCTTCCAACAGAGAGTTTCTAGATTGTGGATTCCTCAGGAAAGTCCTTGCAGAATCTTAAACCGATTGTGACAATGATGATGTGGGCTATGGTCTTCCCAGAGGATTGTGGCCTTGAGGCAAAAATCCCCCCCTGTCCCCACCCCAGGCACCCCACTCACCTGCAGGGCAGTGGTAGCAGCACCTGCCAGCTGCCTTGTCATAGTAGCGCCTGGGGTCTCTGCCACAGGTGTTCCTGGGGGCTCGGTCCTGGGGGGTCAGACATGCCGAGAGCTGGTCAGCGGGTGATCAGTCCCCCCGTGGGCCCCTCCAGCCCCAGGAAGCCCAGTGTCGTCTCCACTCGCTGTCAGAGCCAGGCTGGGACCGAGCCTCATGTACAGCCGGGGCAGGAAGGCCTGACTCCACCTCTCCCTCAAACCCACTGCGCCGCGGACATCCCCGTGGCCGGTCAATGACAACCCCAGCAGGCAGTAGCTCAGACCCAAGCCCTCCGAGACTTCCTTGAGTCTCTCTTCCTCTCGTCCTTGCATCGACCCACCAGGAAATCCTCACGGCCCTCTTCGGACCACTCAGCCCCCCTCCTCCCCCTCCTGGCCCAGCATGGACTTTTAGTAAACTTGTTTGTTGCGGTCTAGCACCCATGGAAAAGTGCACAGAGGGCAAGCGTGCAACCCACTGACTTTCAGTGTTAACACACTTTGCAATCAGCACCCAGACCTCATGGTCATTGCCAGCACCCCAGCCACCTCCACATGCCCCTTCATGCTACATCCCCAAAAGGTACCCACCAACCTGACTTCTACACCCCAGATTAGCTTTTGTCTGTTTTCGAACTTGAGACCACTAGCATCACGCAGGCTGTTTGTTCTCTTGCCACTGAACTCTTCAATTCAACATTATAGTGTGAGAATGATCCATGTTCTTTGCTTTGCACTATTGCATTGCATGAATATGCACAGATTATTTCTCTGTTCTACTCTTGATGGAATATTAGGGTTGTCTCCAGTTTTTTATTGTGATGGATAGTGTGGCTAAGAGCATTCCTATACAGATATTTTGCTGCATAAATGTTCACATTTCTGTTGTGTATAGACTTAGGGGTGGAACTGCTGGGCCATAAGGTATGCATAGGTTCAGCTTCAATAGATTCTCCAGTTTCCCAAAGTGGCTGTATCAACTGATACCTCCCGGCAGTGTGTGCGAGTTCCCACTGTCCACATCCTTGCCAACACTTGGTATTGTCAGTTTTTTAATGTTAGCCATTTTGGTGGATGTGTATTGGTATCTCATTGTGTTTTTTATTTACCTTTCTCTGATGAGAAATGAGATTGGGCACTTTCACATGGTTACTAGCCATCTGGATATTCTGTCATGTAGAATGTCTGAGTCTTTTGCCCATTTTTTTTTAATTGGGTTGTCTGACTTTTTTTTATTTGTTTGTTTATATATTTTAGATACAAGTCCTTTGTTGGATATATGTGTGGTAAATATTGTCTCCCGTCCCACAGCTTGCCTTTTCTCTTTCTCCATTGACTCTTTTGATGAACAGAATTCTTAAGTGTAATGAAGTACAATGTAGCCATCATTTCTCTTATGGTTAATTCCCTTTTTTGTGTCCTGTTTAAGAAACATCTGCCCACCTAATATCATTTAAATAGTCTCTTTATCTTCTAGAAGATGTCATTTAACTTTTCCTGTTTGCGTGGACAAGCCATCAGGAATTCCATCTTGTGTGTGATGTGTGATGGAGGCAAGGCTCACTTTTTTCAGGAACATGCATTTTTACCAAGCCCTCCCCCAACATAAGTCTGGTACTCTTTAAAAATTCAGCCCCACTGCCGGAGGGGATTCAAGAGAAGAAAAGTTTCTGCTGGAATCCTGGAGAAGGGATTCTGGTCTTCTTGGGGGGATGGCTGGAGAGCACCGAGGCAGGCTTCCAGGGAGACAGAGCTACCTTTAGGATGGACGAGGCTCATCCAGGGGGAAGGGAAGAACTTGGTTTGAGGAGAAGAAAGCAGAAAAGCTGGACCCCTCTCAGGAGGGAGGCCTGGCTGCCCCAAAAGGGCCATCACCCCCTCTTCTTTCCCCTCAAGGCAACAGTGCAAACTATAAAACCAATATATCTTGTGTGTTCAGAGAACAGAAAGGAGTCCAGCTGGCCAGGTGCATGCACCTAGTTGTGTTGATACCATTTTTCTTTTTTTTTTTGCACATCTGAAACATATCACCATATAAATTTGAAATAATAACTATAGCCTGACATTTGCATGACACCAGTCTCTTGGAACTTGTGTGTCTCTTTTCTCATCTAATCCAGAGCCCAGGGACATGAGGCCACCCCACCCCACGTCCAGCTCCTCCTTCCAGCAGGATCTCATACCTCCCAGCTGTAAATCGAGGCACTCTTGAGAGCCTTGCCAGGGGGCAGACACCTGCCAACACAACCGGAGGTTCCCCCTGACCTCCCAGCATCTCCCTGAGCAGCCTCGGAAGCCTGCGAGTGGAATGGGTCAGGGCACGAGGGTTGGGCAGTACTGGGCCAGCTGAGGGTTGGGGAAATTCTGGGGCCCTGGCCTGGGTTTCCCCACCAGGCCTGTCTGCTCATCTCCCGAAAGCCTGCAGAATCGGAGGGGCCACAGCCTCAGGTCCCTGATCACTCTGCCAGGATGTGGGGAGGCAGCTGGGTAGGGGGAGTTTGGCTGCTCTACCCTTCATCTCTTGCCGTGAACACCCCAAGTCAATGGAGGGATGGGGTACAGTGTGTGGAGAATAGGGAGCCCAACAGTGTTGGTCTTGGTGCTTTCACACATCTCCTTACTTCCCCTACCCCCACCCCCGAGCCCTGGGGGTTGATCACCCCATCTTATAAATGAGGAAACTGTAGAACTGCAGCCCAGAGAGGTGCAGTCACCAGCCCAAGGTCACACAGCAACTAAGCACAGAGAAAAGATTTTACCCTCAGATCTATCCCGTCTCTGGGCCCTGGGCTGGGCAAGACACTGTATCACTTCTGTGGTCCTTCAACCAAAAGTCTGTAATCTGAATCTAATCATAGCAAACATCAGGTAAACCCAAACTGAGGTACTTTCTACAACAAATGACCTGGGCTCTTTAAAAATGTCAATGTACAAGAGACAAGGAAAAGTTGAGGAATTTGCAGATAAGGACACATGATGACTGGCTACAATGCCTAGATTGGGTCTAAACGGCAGGGCAGGGTGGGATTGTAAAGTTGCTATAAAGGACAATACTGTAATGACTGGTGAAATTTGAATATGAAATTCATGTTTGATAATGTTATATTACTGTTGTTAAACACCCTGCATTTGATCATTTGTTTATTAAGAGATGTCTTTGTTGCAGAAAAAACATGCTGAAGTATTTAGAGATGAAGCATCACAATGTCAGCAACTGACCTGCAAATGGTTTGACCAAAGAAAATAGTAATAATATGTGACACAAAAAGAGAGAGAAATAAAGCAACTGTATCAAAGCACATATGTAAATAACAGCACCTAAAGGATGCTAAGTGCTTCGGAGTGTCAGCTCTTTACAACAATAATTCTGGGTAACTGGAAGGAAGGAGCTGGGGTATACAGTTTGCCATCGGGGAGCGTTTTCTTGTGGTTTACTGAGGACACAGGATCTCAGCCAGGGCATCAGGCCTGTCTAGCACCAGGAAGGAAGAAGTACAGGGTTTCTATGTGGGGCTTATGGCGGAAGGGAGGCACCCCCTGCCCCCACGGAGAAGTTGGGCCCCAGCTCCCTCCAGCCACTCCCAGAGGTGCAGGCAGGGCCTGGGTGGAGGCACAGCTCAGCTGTCACCTAACACCCACCCCACCTGCCCCTGGCTGACCCCGAGGAGACCAGTGGTGGAACAGCAGGGAAATTATTTTCCTATGACATCATCACCTTACAAGCATCCAGAAAATGGGGTCAACTCTGCCCTCATGTTGTGGAAGTAACAACCCAGCAACCCCATGGCCACTGTTACTGTGGAAACTGGGTCAGAGAGGGGGCACCGGCCAAGGGCCACACTGTGTGGGAGACCCAGGGGCTGAGCCCAGGTCAGGAGATTCCTGACCACCATGTGAGTATATCAAACACCTGCTCTGTGCCAGATAGCCGAATAGGACCCGGGGGGAGGGAGAGGGGAGCTCAGAAACCAAGAGAGACTACATCTGGGCCCTTCGTCTCACCCAGAAGTGCCCGTCTGGTCCCCCGACACTGGCCCAGGGTCCCCACAGCCCCACTCATTGCTTTCCCTCTGTGATCTCCCCCATCTGCCCCACTGACCCCTGTTACTCTCCACCTCCCACCCATGGGCCCTTCACCCATCCCAGGTCCCCACAGAGAAGGTGGCAGCAGCCAGGAAGTCTAACTCTTCTGATTTGCCACAGCTCCGTCCACTGTCACCAGCCATGGGGCCCCACCCTGGACGGCTGGTCAGCAATGGCTGCTACCGAGCAAGGAGGCCGGAAGGGCCAGCCCTACCTAGGAGGGCAAGGGGTCAGAAAGGAGAGAGTGGGAGGGGGAAGCCCAAGGACTGGAAGGGGGGCTTTTGGGTGGGGTTCCCCAGCAGGGTGAAGGCTGAGCAAGGCGTCTGCAGGGTGCTGAGCTGACACCCAGCCTTAGGGGCCTCAAGATAAAGAGAGTGGTCTGAAACCATCCTATTTCTAAACCTATCTATTTTCAAATCAGTTTGTTTTTCCCTGTAAAAACCTGGTAAATTTCACCCTCAAAAAGCACCACCTGGGGTGCACGGGGGGTTCAGTGGGTGAATGTCTGCCCTATATGCGGGTTTGATTGCCAGACCATGCACCCCCCCCAAAATAAATAAATAAATAAAAAGCACCACCTGGTCTCAGCTGAAGGAGAAAAAGGAGCTGAGGGTGGCTGGTCAAGGACTGAGGTGGGAAAAGGTGGGAGAGAAGTGAGACTAAATAAAGTTTCTGTGGCTGAGAGACTTCAGAGTCGAGAGGTTATCCTGGAGGTTATTCTTATGCATGATAAAGATATCCCTTTTTGGTTTGTGGTGTATTAGAGACGCTGAAGGGAAGTACCTGAAACTGTAGAGCTGTGTTCCAGTAGCCTTGATTCTTGAAGACGATTGTGTAACCATATAACTTTTATAATGTGACTGTGTGATTGTGAAAACCTTTGTGTCTGATGCTCCTTTTATCCAGGGTATGGACAGATGGGTAAGAAATTAAGGACAAAAATATAAATAAATAATAGGGGAGGGATAGAGGGTAAAAAATTGGTTAGACTGCAATACTAGTGGTCAATGAGAGGGAGAGGTGAAGGGTATGGGATGGATGAGTTTTTCTTTTTAATTTTTTTCTGGAGTGATGCAAATGTTCTAAAAATGATCATGGTGATGAATATACAACTATGTGATGATATTGTGAGTCATGGATTGTATACTATGGATGGACTGTATGTGTGTGAAGATTTCTCAATAAAAATGTTAAAAGAAAAAAAAAAGAGCTGGGGTGGCACTGCAGGGGGGTGGGATGGGGCGGAAGGGTCAGATCAAATGCAAAATCCCCAAAGGGGTGAAGCTGTGCAGAGCTGGAGAGGTGAGCCAGAAGCATTGAGACCCGCCCCCCCCCCCCCCCCACCTCTGTGCTGGGCACCTACCTGAAGACTCAAGGTCAGGTCCAGCAGCAATAGCAGCACCTGGAAACTAGTTTGAAATGCAGAGTCTCAGGCCCTGCCCCCAGACCTACTGAATCAGAATCTGCATTTTAACAAGAGCCCCCAGGCAGGTCATGTTGACAAGAAAGTTTGAGAAGGGTAAGGTCTAACAGAAGCCAGAGCCCTCTAGGAAAGCAGCCATAGGGGTGCTCCAGTGTTTTGCTTCTGGAAGGAAAATAATCCTCACAGCCAGCAGCTATTAGGTACTGTTATCATCCCATTTTATAGAAGGGGAAACTGAGCCACAGGAAAATTTTAGAAACTTGCCTAAAGTCACACGGCTTGGCAGTGTCGGAGCAGGATATGGAAGCACAGCGAATGGCAAGACCCGGGGGCCCTCCCGGGAGGCTGCCGGGGTTATGAAATGCTTCCCTCTCTCTTGCTCCTGGCCCGTCACCGGTTCCCCCCTGGACCTTCAAATCCCCTGGCTCCTCTTTTCCCGCCACCACTTGGCACCCAGCCAACCTGACTTCACAGTGGCCGCTGGAGGGTCTCCTTGTATCCACCCGCCCCCACCACCACCACTCACAATGCAGATGCCAGAGGGATCTTTTAAAAACACAGGTCTGCGCTCCTCCCCACCCCACTGTGGAAAAACCCTCAGGTAGATTCCCCCGGGCTAGGAATAAAGCACGAAGCCCTGAGGCTCAAGGAACCTTGTCCCCTGGCACCGCCCTCCATGCCCTCCCCGCCGGCCTCCCCATGCCCATTGTCCCTCCCTCCTGCCAGCAGCCCATCCCCCCTGCCCACCCCATTTCCCTCATTTGGGCCACTCCAGCCCATCCTTTGGGTCTCACTCTTGTCACCTCCTCAGGGAAGCCCTCCTTGACCAACTCAGTCTCGCCAGGCGGAAATCTGGGTGTGGGCAGGGCATGTCCTCATGGAGGCTGGAGGGACAATGGGTTTTCTCGTTCACTCTCTCAGCTTCCTGGGGCAGCCGTAACAAGGCGGCACACAAACTGGGCGGCTTCCCCGGCGGAAATGCGCTGTCCCATTCTGAAGGGCAGAGGCCGAATCTGAAGTCCGCAGGGAAGAAGGTCTGCAGTGCCTTCCTCCTGGCTTGGGGCAGCGGCCGGAGACCTTGGGCACTCCCTGCATCGTGGCATCACTCATTCTCTGCCTCCCTCATCACAGGGCGTCTTCTTGGTCTCCTGTGTCCATCTCTTCCCACCCCGCCTCGCCAAGGACACTGGTCGTGTTGAATTCGCGGCCCTCCTGCCTCAGTCTGGCCTCATTTCAACTTGCCTGATTCCATCTGTGATGACCTGTTTCCAAATGACATCACGTTCTCAGTTCCTGGGGGTCAGAACTTCAACACATCTCCTAGGGGGACACGATTCGATCCAACCAATGTTGACAGAACCCAATTCCCTGTGTCACGGGACAGAAGGCCCGTTTCCTCGCTGGCTGCCAGCTGAGGGTGGGTCCCAGCTCTGAGAGGCCACTGTGTTCCTTGGCTTGTGGGTCCTTCCTCCATCTTGAAAGGAGTCCTCACGTCACCCATCTCTCCTTTCCTCTCATCGCTCTCCGTGGAACCCAGCTGGGAAAGCTTCTCCACTTTTATGGACTCATGTGATGACACTGGGCCCACCTGGATGACCAAGGACCCTCTCCCCATCTCAGCATCCTGCACCGTAATCACAGATGCAAAGTCCCTTTTGCCTTGCAAGGAGATACCTCCACAGGTTCCTGGGATTAGGGTAGGAGCATCTTTGGGGAGATTTATATTCTGTCTCCCACACCTCTAGGCAACCTCTAGGCTAGACCACAACATTCTGGGCCTCATCACCCCCTAGTCCTGGGGACTCCGACCCCCCCTGTCCACCCTGAGCTCTGGACTAGTAGACGCCCCCCCCAAAGGCCATGGGTCTGAAACTGAACTCATCATCTCCTCCCCCCTTCAGCACAACCACAGTCCACACAGCTGCCCCAGTCTATGTCCAAGAAGCAAGTTGAGTTTCGCCCTGACCCACATCCCACCTCCAGGGAGCAGAGGGAGAGGGTGTGTGGCTCCAGGCAGCCCAGCCCCCAGGTGGAGAGAAAACCCAAAGGTGGTGAACCGAGTGAGACACAGAGCATGGGCCCTCCGGCAAGAGGGATGCCCAGGAAAAGGGGCCATCTTCTTTGAGATGAACTTGACACGAATGGGAGCCAGCCTCGGGGCGGGGGGCGGGGGGGGAGGTGGGAAAAGATGAGAAGGCCCCAAAGACAGCCACGTCCCAATTCCTGGAATCTGTGAATCTGTCACCTTACCCGGCAAAGGGGAATTAAAGTTATAGATGGAATTCGGGTTCCTAATCAGCTGAGTTTGAATTGGGGAGCTGGGTTATCTGTGTGGGCCCCAGATCATCACAAGGGCTCCTTAAATGAGGAAGAAGGAAGCGGAAGAGGAGAGTCAGGAGCCGGAATCTGGAAGGATGGTTAGAGAAAGGCAGCGCCGCTGGCTGTGCAGGTGCTGGAAGGTGCCAAAGGCCAAGGAAGGCAGGCAGTCTCCAGAAGGTGGAAAAGCCAAGGACACGGTTTCTTTCTGAGAGCCTCTGGAGGGAACGTAGCCCTGCCGACACCTTGATTTCAGCCCAGGGAGATCCATGTTGGATTCCCGACCTCCAGAATGTGGGATAATACATTCATATTGCTCTAAGCCCAAACCCAGAAGACAGAGAACCAACCCAAGACTCCTTCCAACATGCATTACGTGGAGGCACAGTGTGCACAGGGTGACACGTGGGCCAGTTCTGGACAGTTACAATCACGAGGGCAGCTCCCAGAACAGGCACCCAGGAGGATGCCGAATAAACTCTGTGGAATAAATGAATGAGAATCTTGCAGATAAGATCCAACAAGTAAACAAAGCGCTAACTCACTTAGAGGAGGAGACTTTCCATCTATCACTGAAGGATAGTTAGGACTTTGACGGGGGGGTCATGCGGGAAGGGCATTCCAGGCAGAAGGCATGGCAGAAACGAAGATTCAGAGGCAGGAAAGAGTAGAGCTGTGTGTTGTCTGGTGGCTTGACGGACCAGCCAGTGGGAGCATGAGAAAATGAGGCCCAGGACTCAGGGTCAGACGGTGACAAGTCTGCACTTAAATCTTATTTCCCAAATAACATTTCATCGAATGCTGGTTCTACAGAATGTCCAGAGATGACAGACAAGAGAAACAAAATTTAAAAGAATCACCGGATCTCCTTTAAGGAGTTTTAATTTTAAATCTCAGGGTCTCTTAGAGCAGTTTGTATGCTTATTTGCTGTCTGACCCTCCAAGGAGAAGTTAGGGGACTAATCATATATTGTTTCCCAAACTCAGTTGGTCATAGAACCCTTTTTTCATGAAACTCCTATTCCCTGGAACCGACTTTGGGAAACATTGCCTTTGGCAATGGAGAGCTACAAAAGGTTTCAGAGCTAAGTTTCTGACCAGGTAGGGGACATTGATATGGAGGACAGGAAATCAATATTACAGGTCTGGCCTAGATTTCCAAGTTGAGCAATCACTTACTCTTTACTTGCCATTGATACCACTCCCGCTCTAAAGAAATCCAGGGCTGGCTCTATGAGCCACAGGCTTCCTGAAAGTTCTGAGACCACAGGAACTCAGCTATATCTCAGACATGGTTAAAGCATCCCAGCTGTGGAATAACATTCCCCAGCAACAGCCACCGCAGAAAAAAGGCAGCTGGGAAAGAACATTTGATGGAGTTAAAGATCAAGGAGGAATGGGGGCACTGAGCTCCTGATGCTATCTCTGCTCTCCATCTCCTCTTAGAGGTGCCCAGGTTCCTTTACCAGCATCAGCCCACTTGCCCAGAAGGGACCGGTGTGTTTTCTTGACCACGTGGAGCAGGGCAGGGGCCCAGAGTCCCAGGATTGTTCAGTGGCAGCACGCTTGGTGTGGCTGCTGAAGCCCTGGCTTCCCTCACCCGATCCCAGGAATGTCTTCATCCCCAGCAGCAGAAAGCATGATGTCCTGGGCTGGAAGGCGACATTTTGGTTTGCGGCTTTCATGGCCTTGGAGAACTGGAACCATTTCAGGAGACGGTTCAAAGGTGACATTATCCTATGTACTCCCTGAGAATGGGGACCTTGTGGCCAATGTGTGCCTGAGATCCAGAAGTGTTCTCAATAAAATGAAGCCTTCAAGCATCTCAGCCCCCTTGAAGGGCCCAGAAAGTCCAAGTGGAACCTGCTGGATGGAGGTTCAAGAGCGCATCCTGGCTGATGTGCCATTTGACCTGGAGGAGGACTCTGGTCCCCTGCCACCCCATCCACTCTCTCTAGAACCCTTGGAAGAGCTGCTGAGGACAATGGACCATCTCTAGTACTGGATCTCTTTGCCACAAATGCTGGAACCTCGCTGCCTCCTCTCTAAAGCCTCCCCTACTGACCCAGGCAGAGGAGAAGACAGGACCCCTGGGATCCAGCAAGCCAAGGACAGTCATGCTTCTTCTCCAAAACACCTCCTGTATTTCTTCCTAGTCTCTTCACTACCATGAACAACAGCACTGTTCAGCCAAATGCTGAGTCCCCAAATCTGGACCCGATCCCCAAAACCCCTCGTGCCTCTGCACTTGCACCCAACCCACCAGAAGGTCCTGTATATCCCCATCTCTGCTGGCTACCACCCAACGCAGTCCTCTGATCTCCCCCCGCCCCTGCCTCCCACAGCAGCCAGAGGGAACTAAAAGCAGAGCGTGTGATGTTGCTCCCTGGCCAGAAAACCATCTCACGCAGTCCGCGAAGGTCTGCATGATCCACCCACTTCCCTCCACCCTCTCCCTGCCCACTCCACTCGGCCACACGGGCCTCCTTCCTGCTCCCCCAGCTCCTCGGGGCCTTTGCTCCCTCGGCCTGGATGCTCGTCTGCTAAGCTCCCTTCTTTCTTCCAGTGCGTGTGCTGCCACCCCAGGGAGGCCGTCGGGTGTCCCAGATGAGGGCTGCCGTCTCTCCCGCCAGCTGGTTATAGGCCTCTCCCTTGCGGATGGTCATGTTTAATGATACCCCAGGCGAGTGTCAGTTCCAGGAGGCAGAGACCTGCCTGTGCGGCTCACGGGGGTAACTGCAGCATCCAGAACAGTCCCTGGCATCCAGGAGTGCTCAATATGTGTTTGTGGAATAAATGAGTGAATTGTAAGAACAGGCTGTCGAGGGGCTCTGAACCCATGTGATGTGAGAAATAAACATTGAGGGCCCAGACGGGATCAGCTGGAAGAACTAGGGGGAACAGAGTGTCTCGCCCTTCATATTGCTGAAAGCTGTTTCTGAGAAAGAAGAAGGTGACTGGCTCTACATAGCCCAGCTGCTGGAAATGGGATCAATGAGGAAAAGCTTTGAGGAAATAGATTTCAGGGCATCATAAAGGCCCTTGTAATCATCAGAGCTAACCCAGGATGGCCTGTGCTGCCTGAAGAGTGAGTGCCCTGTCAATGGAGGTGTGCAAGCAGAGGCTGGGTGATTTTCCTGGGACAGCCTGGAACGACTTAAGGTGTGCTAATTGAATGCATGAATGAATGCATTCATTCATGCATGCATGAGTGGGTGACTGTCCCCAAAGGGGCTTAGGCACTCAGTGAGTCACTGAACTGAGTGGTCTATGAAAAGTTCTCCCCAGCAGTGAGGCCACTGAGAATGTCCAACCATAGCCAAGATTCTAGAATGAGCTCCGGCAGAAGGAAGCTGGAGAACTGGTGCCAGCCAGAGTCTCTTTCCAGCCATTCTGCTCACTTGGTTTGGGGCTCACTGGGTCTGAGTTCTGGTCCTGCTCTGTCCCTGCCCAGCCCCTCCCCCATCTCTGGACTTGGCTTTCTCATCTGGAAGGTGGAACCATGAGCTCAGGTGGGTCCAACCCACGAGGTCATGCCAGCCCAGGCTGAGCTAAATTAACTGTCTGCACCAAGGACCCTCCCCACCGAGCTTCCTGGGGGTCCCCAGGCCCAGATGCAAACATCCACAGTCCCGTTTTCCTCCTGATGATTTTCCTAAGGCAAAAAGAGGAAGGTGAGTGTTTTGTGAGTCGAAGGATGAATCAAAATTGACTCAAGGAACAAGTTTAGGTCAAATAACTTCTCCCAGCTCTGACTGTTCTCACACTGAGTAATGTGGTCCCCCCACCGCAGCGGCGCCCTCCTGCTGCCCTGGCCTCTCGTGGAGAAAGGGGCAGACCATGCAGGCAGGCCGGCACCGCCTTCCACCTCTCCGCTCAGGGGCCCCTTCCTCTCCGGGTGCCCCTCCTGGCACGTATGGTGGAATTCTGCCTACCTGCCGGGATCCAATCGCCCTGGCAAAGTCCCTTCTTTTCAAACCCAAATCCAAAACTCTCTCCTGCCTTCCTGCTGGTACCTGAAATCCCACCGTAGGCGCGCCACGTGTTGGGGTGGAGGAGAGCCCAATGGCGGGAGCTTGTTTTCACCCAAGCAAAGTTTCATTCCTGGGTGTCTTTCTCCAGCAAACCAGGGCCTTTACGTGTGTGTCTGGCTGGAGGGGAATCAAGCTGGGGTTAGATGGCCGCGGATGTGGGCGGGAGCTGGGGCTCCCTTAGCGATGGCGAGGAAGATGGTGGGGGGGATTCGAGCTACGGAGTAGGGTCTTGGAGAGCCCTGGATCCCCTCCTTCCCCCTGCACCCCACTGTGCCTGGATGGAAGTGGGCGACAAGGGTTAGGGCGATCACTTATCTCAGGATTTGAAACAGAGTAATTCTGAGTCACATGACCAAAGTCCCCCTTGGTGAGACTGTGGGATGAGACACCAAAGACTCAACCTCTTCTTCAGAAGGCTGCGCTAGCGAGATGGCCTCCTTGCCCTCGGGGAGCCAACCTCAACATGACGGAGTCTCGTAAGATCAGACGGAGATGAACAAAAATTTTGAAATTCAAGGAAATTCAAGCCCTTACTTGTTTGTTGTTTTTTTTGGGGGGGGTGGGCGGGGAGGAACAGAGATGGAACAAAGCTTGGAAGAAGCACCGTGCTGAACAGACAGCCCCTCCCCAGCATGAGCTCTGATTCCTGCCCAGATGTGACCCAGTGACTGAGCCCACAGAGATGCTAACCTCTCTAGTAGGCGGGAAATGCAAATTAAAGCATTAAGGATAGAGCCCTTTACACCGGCCACATTGACAAAAATAAAAACTCTGATAAGATCAAATGTCGGTTAGGATGTGGGGAAGTTGCTACTCTCAGCACGGCTGGTGGGAGGGTAAATTGTCCAGCTCCTCTGGAAGGTAATTTGGCGATAGCTTTTCATTTGGAGGCATTTTTACCCTGCAACCTCAATATTTCTCTTCTCAGCTTCTTCTCTAGGAAAGAATCACATACATTCCCCAAAGCTTCCATGTGGGGCTGTACATTGCAATTAGAGAAAGGAAAAAAAAAAAGAGAGAGAGAAGAAATCTTATCACCATCCATAAGAGACATAAATAAAGAAACTCTAGAGCACCCATTTGCAGAATACGACAAAAGACATTTTGAAAGCGGAGAAAGCTCTCTGTATCAGCACAAAAAGCTCTCCGAGGCATCTTGAAGACACTGTAAAAGTCAGATGCTGACCCAAAAGTATCATATAGTATAGTGTATGGAAAACCCTATATAGTTCTCTAAAAACTATTCAAATCTGAACATGCACTTATAAAGGGAATGTACTGAACCAATGAGGGCTGTTATTTCTCTAAAGGAATCCAGATGAGGAGGTGCCAGAACTTAGCTTTACTGCAGTGCTTACATATTTTTTGTGTTGAGGATATATTCACACATTCTATGTGTAATTAAATACATATATGCATATTTTTAATTTGAAATAGGGTTTCGCTCTATAGAAAGGACACACACCAGCTACAGCCACCAAACACCAGCAAAGTCTACTCGGTCCTCCCATGTTATTTCCTTACCCTCATCCCCCCCAAGACCTTGGCACCCCAAACTCTCACCTTCTCCCAGGCGATCAGCCAAAGGTTTGGAGAGACGGGAAGTTCTCTTTCCCGGAACACTGTCAGCTGCCCCTCTATGCCCCTCTTGGTTGGGCATGTGCTCCCTTGACCTGAAGTTCACTCTCGCCCTCCCTCTGCACTAAGATTTGGATGCCCAGGACTGAACTCCATAGGTGGGACCACCTCTTTCTTTAAGGATTAAAAGGGGGCTTCCCCACCCCGCCACCCCTAAGCCGACGGCTGGGGCTCTTTCGCCCTTGTAGCTTTATCCAGCCTCCACACCTCCTCTGTGCCACCCTTGGCGCCTCCAGGCCCTGCACCTGGCACCACCGCAGTAAACCACATCTGATTCGTGTGAGTTCTCCATGTTGGCCACCGGTAAGGGCTCAGTTTTCCTAAAGCAGGCCCTAAACACATTACGGGGCGTCCCACAATGTCCGCCCCACCGCTGACCTTCTCGCAGGGGTGCCTACCATTTGCAAGCTCCAGGGTGTGCATTCCTCAGCAGTTGGTTGGGGGGAGTGGGGGGGTGGGGGCGCTGACCTGGCTGGTCCAGCCCTCCCTCACCCCTCTTCTCACCCATACCCAACTCTCCCTCCCTCCCTAGACCCACCCTAGGGGGCAAGGAGCCCAGACCCCCACCTCCTGCGGCCAAGGGAGACCCCATCTGGCCTGTCCAGGACTCCCACCCGCTTTCCCTGATCTGCACTGGACCCTATGGGAACCTACACCCGGGAGGGACAAACAGCACCTACCTTGTGAACTGCAGTCGCATTCACCCCCACCCCGCACCCCATTAATGATGAATGAATGAATCAATCCCTGTGCTTCATGAGGGTGGAGAGGAAGCGCCCCACCAGCCCTTTAGCCCAAAACTCCCACCTATGAAAACGGACAGATTCCGGGCCCCTACTTGCCACCCGCGCCCCCTCACCCCAGCTGGGCGGGGAATGAGGGTGAGGCGCCTCCACGCGCCCCTCACGCCGGCCGGGGCTCAGCGCAGTGGGTGGGAGGAGGCGGCTCAGGACCGGCGGCGCCTCCCCGGGCTCCTGTCACCCCCTTACCTGCGGGAAGGCGTGGAGCGCCCCGAGGAGCAGCAGGGCCAGCGCGGCGCGGAGGGCGCGCATCCCGGGGAGCGGGGCGGCGGGCCGGGCTCGGGGCGGTGAGAGGCGCGGGGCGCGCACGTGCGGGGCCGGCGGCCGGGAGCGGGGCGCGGCGCTGGCGGACCCGGGAGCCGCACACCACCCGCGGCGCTGGCCGGCACGCCGTGCACTCGGTGGCTGCTCCTTCGCCGAGGGCCGGGCCTCGCGTCTTCCCTCCCCCACCGCCTCGAGGCTCACAGGGTACCCAGAGAGGGTTCCAGGAACGCCGCGACGAAGAGCGAAGGAAAAAAAAAGGGGGGGTGGGGGTGGGGGGCCAAACACGTGCAGAGATGACTCAGGACGCGGCGCGAAGGGAGACACTCCCCTCCCCGTTCGCGGTATGAATGGCTTGGCCCGGATTTGAGGGAACGGGTCGTTCCCGGCTCCAAGTCCAAGGCGGGGAGGTCCGGAGTTTGCTGTGCCTGACCCAGCTGGGCTGAGGGGCGCGGAAGGCAGCTCTCTTTCCGGGGGTGGGGGACTCACAGAAGGACTGGGAGACCCCAGGCAGGTCTCAACACCCCACGTCGATCCCAAGAAGTGCGAGGCCTGACCCGGTGTCCCGCCCCTCAAGCTGATCAACATCCAGCCTTTCATACCCTGGAAGTTCTTTGGAAGGGGCAGGTGGAGTCAGGAGATCCTCAGAGAAAGCCAGTGCCATCCACCCACACCCATTCATAAATATTTTTGCTGGATGGAAATATTGAATGGATGGATGATGGACTGGGATGATGGGTGGATGGATGGATGGATGGACTGATCTTGGAGGAACAGATGTCCAGGAGATCAAAAATACATAGCATTTAGTTATCAACTCACATCTGTTTCTCTGATCTCTGAATGTTTGCAGCCTGAAGGAGGAGGCTGCCACTCCATTCTAAAGGAAAGAAACAATTCAAGCCTCATTCTAATTAGTTTCTCATCTGCAGGGGGATGATTTTCCCTCTCGGTGCTTTCCCATCTCGTTGGTTCTCTTTGCTCTTCTCATTCAACAGTCAATAAGCATTTTTTTTGAGCATCCACAGGATATGCCCCCCGCGAAGAGTTCTCTTGCCTGTTTTCAGTTTGCCTTTTTTCAGATGAGAAAACCAAGGCTCAGAAATAGGCAGGCAATCCCAGGAACTCTAGTGAAAGATAGGCCGTTTGTTTGCCCTGGGCATGGAATGTCCCAAGGACCCTCAGGGCTTCCACCTCTCCATCTGTCCTGCAGGGTGTCAGGTCCTCATCTTCTAGAAATAACTCCATCCCCCGGGCCCATCAGTAGTAGAAACCACTTATAAAAATGATTTTGGTAACATCCAGCCCCAAAGTCATGATGAAACTGGAATATTCACTCATACTCTGCTGGTAAATTTACAACCCATACCAGAAAGCAATCTGGCAATTCTTAGCAAAAGCTAAAACAGAAAAAAAAAAAAAAAAAATGTCTATGACTTGTGGCTCAGTAGTTTCACCCCAGTGAAGAAAAACTAAATAAACAGTGCAACCAAAAAAAAAATTTTTTTAAGGAAATTCAAAACACAGGAATGTTTTCCAAAACATTATTTATAAGAGCAAAATTTTGGAAAGACCTCAGTGTTGCAACAGGGCATGGTTAAGTAAATTGTGGCACATCTATTTCATGGAATAATACACATCCATTAAAAATGATCGCTGCAGAGATGTGGGGAAACTCCTCTCTCCCTCCCCGTCTTTCCTCCATGAGTTTCCAGAGGGACCTCCTAATATATCCATCCAACAAAGTCACGTCCCTAGAGAGAGAGTCCTCACTACCAAGAAAAGTATGTTATTTACTTAATGGTAATAATATTAGCTATCTCTGAGTGTTCACGTTGTGTTAAGTTTCCAGGCATTGGTTCCTTGAGTCCTCATGGAAACCCACAAAGTGGATCCTATTTTTGTGCCCATTCTACAGGCAAGAAACTGAGGCACAGAGCAGTGAAGCCACTTAGCCAAGATCCCACAAGCCCAACAGCCCTCAAGGCCCCTTCCCAGCCTGGGTGGGACCTCTTCTCCAGCTCCTCTTTTGGCTTCTTCTTTTCCCTGGACTAGCTCTACTCTACCATGCCATGCTTTCTCACCCCTCCACGCCTTTGCCCACACTGGTCCCTCCACTTGGAACCCAGGTCAGGTCCTGTTTATCTGCAGAATCTGCTCCAATGGCCACCTCCTCCTGGTCGCTTTCCTGGCACCAGCCCTCCCCGCCCACAGCCATCTTCCCAGTAAGAAAGGCGATTTCTGTCATCCTCTGTACCTCAATTCTAGAACTGAGCTCACTGTGTCATAACTGTAATGCCTGGTTTGTGTATCCCTCTGCTCCAGGAAACTGTAGGCTCCTTGGACAGCCAGGTCTGTGTTTGTCCTGAGGGCCCAGGACAGTGTCCGGCACATGGCTGTAAGCAAAGGACCGGCCAGTGGAAAGCAGCGAACGTCCAGCGGCCAGGGACCTGGCTACATCTCGTGGGGAGCGGGGAGTCTCGGCGGTAGAAACTGCAGCCTCCTAGGACCATAACGCACACAGGACTGACCAGAGAGGGTCTGTTGCTTTACAAAGCCTCGTAAAGCTGGACGGAGCCCCACAGGCTCTGCACCTTTGGCAGGTTTCAGTAGGTTCGTGAACCCCCTAACGCATGTGAAAGTGCTTTGAAGAGTGAGAGGGGAAGTCCCCAGGCTGATGCGAGGCAAGGCAGTGGGATCACAGCGCCCAAAGGCCCCTCCTGGCCGTTGAGAGCAGGCTGGGAGCCCAGACACGGGCTCCTGCTTGGTGGCCCAAGCTCACCTAGGCTGCATTCTCAGCAGAGAGGAGAGGAGAGTGGGTGGAGCAGGGAGCCCAGCACAGGGAAACCGGGACCAGTGAAATCGGAGGGATGCTGAGCAAGACTCAAGGTCCCAACTTGGTTCAGGAAACGCAGGGACTTCCCCAGCAGCTGGGAACCCCAGCCCTAGAAGGCCCCAAAATACCCTCAGCACATAAAGGAATTCTTTCTGCCGCAGATAGCAGCCGACAGGTAGGAGGCTGAAAACCAAAGGGGGAAAGCCTGGTCCTTTCTACTTTAAGGGGCCCAGGTGCTTTTCTGAGTAGCTTCCTCGGGGGCCTCAATGGAAGTGGGCCAGTCCATGAGGGGCTTCTTGGCTGCAGAACTTTCTCCCCACCAGGTGGGTCCCAGACAGCGGGACCTCAGTGTCAGACTGCCTCCGACCTAGCCCCAGGGCTGCCACCCTCTCCAGGCCCAGGACACCCCTGGATCCTGGTGACAACTCCAGCCCTAGGAAGGTGGCGAGGAAAAGTAAGCAGGTCTTACCTCCTGTTTTCTGGCCTCTGAGGGGCCTGTAAGTTGGGAGCAAATGTTAGGGGTCCCCGAATGCTTTGGTGAACCCCAGTAGTGTACATCTAGAAGCCAGAGTCCCACAGAGACCAGGCAGAAAGCACACCCTGTCCAAGTCCTGGTTGGAAACTCACTCCCACAGAATTGGGACTGTGTCCCTTCACAGCTGGGAGAGAGGGCTAGGAGGCCCTCAGGCTTGCACTCCGTAACTCTCCACAGTCTTCGTAAATGTCATTCACTGAGCACTGGCTATGTACTAGGCCTTTGGCCAGACATTTAGTCCTGGTGACAAAACTTCAAGTCAGTATTGTCATCTCCATTTTATAGATGAGCAAACTGAGGCTCAGAGTGGTTAGGAACTTGCCTGCAGCCACGCAGCTTGAGAGTGGCAGAGCTGGGATTGATCTCCAATCCTGTCTGATTTCAAGCGTCAGCTGCTTTCTCTTTCCTTCCCGAGCCCCTCTTGTCCTTGCTCTCTCCAGGGGAAAGAGCACTGGTTTAAGAGTCCTGGTCTGGCCAGGTGACTATGGACAAGTCATTACTCTTTTCTGAGCGTAACAGTTATCTATTGCTGTATAACAAATTACCTCAAAACATAGAGGCTTAAAGCAACAATAAAGCACTATATCACACTGTCTCTGTTAGTCAGGATCCTGTTTCGGGGTCTCTCAGGAAGTTCCAGTCAAGCTGTTGTTGGGGCTGCCGCCACCTGAAGGCTTGACTGGGCCTGGGGGGTCTGCTTCCAAGATGGCACCCTCACAGGACTCTGGGCTGGAAGCCTCAGTCCCTCACCACGTGGGCCTCTTTGCGGCGGCTGCTGGAGCAGCCCCCAACACGGTTGCTGGCTTTCCCCCGCCCCCACCCCGAGCAAGGGATCCAAGAGAGCTTAGATGGAAAGCACAGTGGCTTTAGTGATCTAGACTTGGAAGTCACACTTCATCATTTCCAGAATGTTCTATTGGGTTCCCCAGGCCAGCCCCGTCCAAGGTATGTATGTGTGGGGGTGGGGAACAAGGGTATGACTACCAGAGGCAGGGATGGGGTGGGGCGGTCATCAGTTTCCCTCTCTGCCAGATGGGAACTACAACATCTCTGCCACTTACTAGCTGTGCAGATTCAGGCAAGTTACTCACCATCTCTGAGCCTGGTGTCCTCACCCGTAATATAGGAATGCTAATAGCAACCACAAAAGATTGTAGTGAGGATTAAACAAGGCAATGTAAATAGCAGCGTGTGAGCTCCTGCTCCCCGGGTCTGAGCCCGGGTCCCTTCCTCGCTGACAGCTCCTCTCCTGTCTCAGCCCTCTCTTGCCTCAGCAGCAGCTGTTAACCTTCCTGAGCTCCGGGAACCAGCAGCTGGAGGGGAGCCCCTGTTGTGCTTTCCAAAACTACCGATATTTCCTTCCAAATCCCAGACAGCCAACGAGGGAGCTAAGACCAGAGAGGGAGACAGGCTGGCCACAGCCCACTCTTCCCACAGGGTCTGTGAAGGGGTCTCCGTCTCCCCAGGGCCGTTGTGGATCGAGGTGAGTCATCTAGACTCTCAGGAAACCCAGCCTGGTCCAGTATTAATCACGGAATCCATCGAGGCCCCGGATGTGAGCAGGAAACAAAACCAACTGGTGGGGCGGGGGGACGAAAGCAAGGCGGGTGGCGCTCTCAGGCCCGCCATGCCCAGATGTGGGTGTGTCGGTGCAGGCCGGTCTTGGGTCCATGAGGGGCTGAGAACAGCCCCTCGGGAGGGAGGAGGCCTCTCCTCCCGGCCTCACAGTACCCTTCCCCATGGGCCGCGCCCCCTCCCAAGGAGCCCTGTTCCCACTCTACACGTGCCAAAACCGAGGGGGCCTCTGCTGGCTTCTTGGGAAGAAAAGAACACACCAGGGTATGAATGTTGCCTGCCATGTCCAGTGCCTGGCCGAATGAATGAATGAATGAATGAAAGCGCCTTGAAAGTGCTTAGCCCTGGGCTGGCCTTCTTTCTCACTTTAGTTCATAGGCTCCTCACAAAAGCCCTGCAACATGGCAATTTTCTTTTAACCCGTGGCGAAATGGATGCTCAGAGAAGGAACTCGCCCAATCCCACCCCCCACCCCGGCCATTGTCCCAGGCCCCCTCGGTTGCCCAGGCTCCAGCTCCGACTCCCCAGGGCTGCCGCTGAAAAGGGATTTGCCCTGAAGGGATCGGCTGTGTTTCCTGTGATTGGCCTCCTTCCTGCATGGGGAACCAGGCCCCTGGCAGTCAGGAACGGGGTGGGGGTCCCTGCCCAGGAACAGAGCCCTGGAGGATTTGAGGGGCCACACGCAGCCCCGTCCTGGAACCATGACTTACAACTCAGAATTTTCAAGAAACTAGCATACCATCTTCACAGGGGCTGAGAACACAGAGACCCAAAGAAGGGCTGCCCAAGCGTCCATCTCCCGGCCTGCCTTTCAGCCTGAAATTCCACCATTAGTCACTCCTTTGGTCAAGGTAGCAAAGGCCCCAGTGAAGATGTAAGTCATTTCTGGGGGAAAGTACTCGCTAAGTCACCAACAAGCAGCACCGCCCCACTCAGGCTGGTTTCTCAGAAGAGCTTCCATGGAGAACAGGACTACAGAGTTCTGAGGAGCCTGTGGGCTCCAGCGGCTCACTCATCCATTGAGGAAAATGCCGAGGGAACTCTTAAATTCAGACCTGAGTCCTCGCTTCGTTCACAAGGACCTGGTGGGGAGGGCCGACCTCATCCTCTATCTCGTGCTGCCCCCAGGCTCCGCTCTGCTCCGGGACCTCCAGACTTGTCCCTGCCCCAGGACCTTGGCACTTGCCAGCCCTTCTGCCGGAACCCTGGTCTCCCAGCCCTTCAAAATGCTGCCCCTTCAAGGAGACTTTTGGAGGTGATGCCTATGTTCCTTACCTTTGTTGGGGTGATGGCTGTACATATAAGCCCAAACTTATCAAACTGTACACTTTACATTTGCAAAGTTTCTTGTATGTCAGTTATACCTCAATAAAACTGTAAAACAAAAATTAATTTTAAAAACCGCTGCTCTTTTCATTCTTCACATCTTGGCTCGATGAAGCCTCCTCAGAGACCTTCCTGGTCCACCCAAGACTATGTCGTCACAGTCACCTTAGGTCCTTCATGGGACGGATCTCCATATGAAATTATCTTCTTTACTCGCCTAGAGCTTGTCTCCACCACCAGGACAGGAGACACAGGGGAACAAGAACCGTCTGTCTGGTCCACCAAGGGGAACAGGGCTTGGCTCGATGGATATCTCTGGAATGGCGAAGGACAGGGACCCAGGAGGCACGCAGGCTCCAGGCTTGCCTCCCGGGGCTCCTTCCCAGGGCAAGGAATGGAGGCGAGGCAGGGCGGATGCTGCTCCGAAGGTGAAACCCAGAACACAGCTACCAGCCCCACGCTGCCCCACCCCCAAGGGACCCGGTTCCTGGCAGGAGCTGCCTCATCAGTGTGTGGGGCTCACGTAGAAAAGCCCTCTGGGATTTCCCCATTCAGTCCCTCTGCCCAGTGGGGGGCAGCAGGGGGCCGCCAGCCCCACCCCCAGGACCTCAGCTCCCTCCAAATAGGAGCCAGAAGGCCTTAAGGCCTGCCCTGGCCTGGGGCCCTCCATGAGTGGAACTTCTGGAGACCTGGGGAAACTGAGGTCTAGCCCCAACTCAGGCCTCAGCTAGGTCTAAAGATGCGTGGGGTCCCCACTATAGACTGGGTCTGTGGTCTGGGCTAAGACCCCCCAGTTATCATCCATGACCCCAGCTACTTGTTACTGTTATTTGACCACGGCAGTGCCAGCTCTCTCCTGGCCCCATGTGTGTGTTTCTCATTTGATCCTCATGGCGGGTGTGGGAGGGGGTTTTGCCATCCCCATCTTACGGGGGAGGAAACCGAGGCTCAGAGAAGTCATACGATGGGTCCCACAGGCCTGGCTGACGCAGGGTCTCTTCCTTCCCCCATCACCGGGACCCTGACGCAGTCAGGTGGCCTCGCCCAGGGGAGAATTTCCTGGCCGGCGCTAGCTTCTGAACGCGGCCCAGAGTGTAGGAGCTGAGAGGGGCTCCAGGAGATGAGTCCCTTCCCCAGCCCGAAGACCCCTCCCCACCCCTTTTACACCAACCTTGAGGCTCGAGTCAGGGCAGGGCTAGCACCCAGCCCCAGCACCAGCCTCACCCTGGCCATCCAGAACCTGGGAAATGGTCCTGGTTATGTGTCCAAAGAGAAACTGGGGAAATGAATACCTTGGGCAGCAAGACAGGGGACGTGTCACCTGCCCCGCGCCCACCTCTCAGGCACCCGTGTGCTCCTGGGCTGCTGCCGGCATTTCTGAGGCTCCTGGGTGGAATCTAGACAATGTCACAAAGGAAGCAGTGTCCTTGTGTTTCCCAAAATCTGTCCGTTCACCGGACATCTCCATCCCTCCTGTTTGAGCGCAATTACAGCAGCCACCACCCTGGCTTGGACAGACCCTGGACACGTGGCTGAGGGTCTTTCTGAGCTATGGCCTTCCAGCTGGACAGGAGCCATTGAACTGAGCCAGAGAGAAACTGCGAGTGGCACCGACAGAGACAGGTAGATGCCATTGTGTCCCCAGACCCTGAGACCCCTCCCCTGCTGTGCTCCAGGGGCCAGAGCTCCACCATCCAGGCCTGTGTGGCTGTGTCGAGGAGCCACAAGTGCCAGGCCTACTTCCGTGGGACCCACCTCTGCTGCAGCGACCCACGTGCCTGCAGTAAAAAGATTGTCCGGATCAAAAGGCCACAGATCTGCACCTTCGGGGCTGCACAGCAGGGATTGTCATTCATTCACTCAACAAACACTTACTCCAGGCCTATGGAAGCCAGGCCTCGCGCTAGGTGCTGGGTTGTACATCAGTGAGCAAAGCAATCAAAAGTGGTGGCTCAGTGGCAGAGTTCTCGCCTGCTGTGCCAGAGACCCAAATTCGCTTCCCAGAGCCTGCCCATGCCAAAAAAGAAAAAGGTGGAGGGCTGGCAACGGTGGCTCAGTGGCAAAATTTCTCATCTGCCATGCCAGAGACCTGGGTTCAATTCCTGGAGCCTGCCCATGCCCCCCTCAAAAAAGTGGTGGAGTTTCCCTTCTGGTGCAGGGAGACAGACAATAAAAAAAAGAAATGAGTACATCAGATGGTCTATTGGAAGAGAATAAGTGCTAGAGAGAAAGCCAAGGGGAGGAGAGGAAGGTGGGGTGTGCTGGTCAGAGGGGGGTGCAGATTTAAATAAGGCAGTTAGGAGAGGCCTCGCTGAGAAAGCAACTTTTGGGCGAAGAAGTGAAGAAAGAGGGGGAGGGAGTCAGGCAGACCTACAGGGAAGCACATTCCAGGCAGAGGTCCTGAGGTGCCCTGAGGTGCCCTGAGCTGGGCTGTGTGACTGGGGAGGGGGCGGCGAGGAAGGTGAGAGCAGAGGGAGAGCAGGTCAGAGCAGTAGGGAGGGTCGTGCAGGACCTTCGGGCTTTGGCTTCTACTCTGAGTGAGATGGAGGCTCTAGGGAATTGGGGTTTTCTTATTTTTTAATTTTAGCAAATGTGCTTGTGTTTAATTGTAGTAAGATATATATGTAACGTAACATTTCCCATTTTAACCACTTTCAAGTTTACAAATCAGGAGCATCAATTACATTTACAATGATGCCCGATTATCACCACCATCCAATACAAAAACTTTTCCATCACCCCAAACAGAAACTCTGTGGCTATTCAGCAATCACTCACCTTTTTTCCCTCTGTGCCCACCCCTCTCCACCCCGCCCCATAACCTCTGATCTACTTTGTATCTCTGGATTCCCCTATTCCAGATATTTCACATAAATAGAATCATGCAATATTTGCCCTCTTATCTCTAGCTTATCTCACTCAGCATGTTTTCAAGGTTCATCCGTGTTGCTGTATGGCTCAGAACTCCATTCCTTTTCATGATTGAATAGTACTCCATCGCGTGTTTAGATAGCATTTGGTTTGTCTATCCACCTGTTGACGGACACAGGGGAGTTCTGAGCAGGGGAGGAACATGACATGATTTAGGTTTTGTCAGAACCACTCTGGCTGTGGTGTTGAAAGCAGATGGGGGGGGGGTATAGGGGGGTGGACGGGGAGAGGGGAACAGGGAAGGGAGAGACCAGGTGGGAGGTGATTGCAGCATCCAGAGGCGAGAAGTGCAGGCATGAGAAGGGGCCGGATTTGGGGTGAATTCTGAAGGTGGAGCTGACAGGATTTGCTGACGGCTTGGATGTGAGTGAGAAAGTCAGGTGTGGAGGATGACTACAGGAGTTTGCAGGGAAACTGGAAGGCTGGAGTTCCCTCAGCCCAGAGGCAGAGGACTGGGAAATTGATTAGCTACCTCACTTGCTGGCTGTTATGAGGGAGGCAGATGCTGCAGGAGCACATGGAGAGGGCCCCCTAACCAGATTGCAGCAGGGTAGTCAGGGAGGGCTTCCCTGGGGAGGTGACATTTAAGCTGACCCTGAGGGACAGCTGGGGAAAAAGGGCAAGGGCAGGCAAAGTGGGGCTGCTAGGAAGACCTTGTGGATGACAGTTGCAGGGAACTTCCAGCAGCCTCAGGGGACCTCAGGGGACCCAAGCGCTTGCTAAGGGTGAGGGGAGAGGGTTCCAGATGAGGCCAGAGATGGGCAGGGCTGGTCCAGGCTGCTTACTCAGCACCGAGAAGAAAGGAGGCGCTGCCTGCAAGCAGCCCAATCAGACCGAGAAATGGAGACCGGCAATAAATAGCCACAGATGAGTCATCTCAAGCCCTGACTCTGAGCCTACCCTGTAGCTCTCCCGGGCCTGCACCCTTCCCGGGAGGGGCCCTGATTTCAGAATGACCAGGTCACCCCCTGGGGCCCCTCTGCTGGGAGTTCACCCCCTGCACAGCCCCAGGAGGCAAGGCAGTGTTTCCTCTCAACAGCTGGTCTGCGTTGCCTTCCCTAGGGCACAATTTAAAATAAGCTGCACCCAGATAACCTTTCGCAGGTGATCGATGCTTCAAATTAAAATAATAATAATAATAATAATAAATTTGTAAAAAGGCTTAGACTAATAAAAGGTCGTTGGAGGTTTCTAGATTATACCAATAAATACATAAATAAAAATGGAAGAGTCAGACCAAGCTGGGTTCAAATCCCACCTCTGCCACTTCCTCGCTAAGCAACTTGAAAGAAGCTGGTTAACCTCCCTGGGTCTCAGGTTTCTCATCTGTGAAATGGAAATAACAACGGCACCCACTTCACAGGGTCGTGCAAAGATTAAAGGAGACTTCATCACTTATCACTGTGCTGGGCACACACGGTATCCCCTACTGCACAAACAGGAGCCACTGGAAACTTGCGGTCACCTACTCAGGGCCCAGCCACCTCCAGCTCCCCTGTCTCCCTGGATCCATCCGTACTTGTCCCTGGCTTCACACAGCCTCTGGAATCGCCCCTCCCCTAGACCTCTGGCTAGCATGCAGACTTCTCGAGGGCAGGGAATTTTGTCTGGTTTACTCGGTGCTTTACTCCCCAGGGCTTGGCACAGTAAATATTTACTGGGTTAATTAATATACCCATCCTGAGTTACTGCTACCACTAATGATAAACACTAATCATGAAGCAGCTACTTTGGTTTGCCCCATGTACATGGATTTGGCCTGTAAGCAGAGAATGAGCCCAGATGGATTTCAATAGTTTGTGATTTCTGACACAGCAGGCAACGTGAGTTTGGTCCCCTCTGCCCCCCAAGTCCCCATGGGGTGAAGTGGAGCGGGTTCAAGTGAAGGCATCTGTTCTAGTTTGCTAGCTGCTGGAATGCAATATGCCAGAAATGGATTGGCTTTTAAAAAGGGGGGATTTAATAAGTTGCTAAGGCCGAGAAAATGTCCCAATTAAAGCAAGTCTATAGAAATGTCCAATCAAAGGCATCCAGGGAAAGATACGTTGGTTCAAGAAGGCTGATGAAGTTCAGGGTTTCTCTCTCAAGTGAGAAGGCACACGGTGAACACTGTATTCTAGTTTGCTAGCTGCTGGAATGCAATATACCAGAAACGGAATGGCTTTTAAAATGGGGAATTTAATGATTTGCTAGTTTACAGTTCCAAGGCCGAGAAAATGTCCCAAGTCTATAGAGATGTCCAATCTAAGGCATCCAGGGAAAGATACCTTTGTTCAAGAAGGCCGATGATATTCAGGGTTTCTCTCTCAAGTGAGACGGCACATGGCGAACACAGTCGGGGCTTTTCTCTCAGCTGGAAGGGCACATGTCGAATACGGCGTCACCTGCTAGCTTTCTCTCCTGGCTTCCTATTTCATGAAGCTCCCCGGAAGGTGTTTTCCTTCTTCATCTCCAAAGGTCACTGGCTGGTGGACTTTCTGCTTCGTGGAGCTGCAGCATTCTCTGCTATCTCTGAATCTCTCATTCTCCAAAATATTTCCTCTTTTATAGGACTCCAATAAACCAATCAAGACCCACCCAAATGGGTGGAGACATGTCGTCCCTTAATCCAGTTTAACAACCACTCTTGACTAAATCACATCATCCAGGGAGATGATCTCATTACAGTTTCAAACATACGGTATTGAATAGAGATTATTCTACCTTTATGAAATGGGATTTTTACCAAAACATGGCTTTTCTAGGGGGCATACTTCCTTTCAAACCAGCACACATGGTCAGGGTTTCTCTCTCATCTGGAAAGGCACATGGCAAACACGGCATCATCTCTTGGCTTCCTGTTTCATGAAGCTCCCCGGGAGGCATTTTCCTTCTTCATCTCCAATGGTCGCTGGCTGGTGGACTCTCTGCTTCTCGTGGCTACGTCGTTCTTTTCTGTTCTCTCTGAATCTCCTGCTTTCTCCAAAATGTTTCCTCTTTTATAGGATTCTAGTAAAGTAGTCAAGACCCACCTGGAATGGGTGGAGACACGTTTCCACCTAATCCAGTTTAACACTCACTCTTGAGTAGGTCACATCTCCACCGAGATAATCTAATCAAGTTTCCAACATATAGTGCTAAACAGGGTTTAAGAGAAACGGTTGCCTTTACAAAATGGGATTAGGATTAAAACATGGCTTTTTCTAGGGTACATACATCCTTTCAAACCAGCCCAGCTGATCACAAGCAGTTTGTGTCACAGCATAGGGAACCCCTGCTCTCGTAAAGGGCCGCTGGCAAACCTGCCCAGACTTCACCCCTGCGAAGACATTATCTTTATTACCCTGAATGGCAGCAAGTCTCTCAGGGGAGGGGAAGGAGACTTTGCCATCCTGGAATGTAAAGAAATCCAGTTTCTGACCTAGAGGCAGACACTGTCTTTAGCTTCCAAGGCTGTTTGTTATTCAAGCATCCTTGAAAATGTTGTCCAGGACTAAAAGTGAGCCAGGATATCTAGGAATATGGGGGAGAATTACCTCCCGAATTTATGTTGGCTATCCTTTACTGAGCAGTTAGCTTAACCAGCAGGAATTTATTGTGTCATGGTTTGGGAGGCTAGAAGTCTAAAATCAAGGGGTCCTCAGGCTCATGCTCTCTCTAAAGCCTGCAGGGTTCTGGAGGCAGCTCCAGGCAATCCGTAACTCAAGCTCTGCCTCCATCACGTGGCCATCCGTCTCCCATTTCCTACTGACTGCACCCAAATTCCATCTGCTTATGAAGACTCCAGTCGCAGGAGAAGAAGAGGCGCCCTGAGTCAGTTTGGCTTCACCTTAACTGATACCATCTTCAAAGGTCCTGTTTAGAAATGGGTTCCCGTCCACAGGCCCGGGGCTGGGAGCTGACATGTCTCTGTGGGGGACATGATGCAATCTGTAACGCCCACATACTTGTGAGTCACCCCTCTTTTACAGATGAGGGGATCTAATCACTCTGCGAGCAATGGTAAAGCTAGTCTTGAGCTGGGGGCTGGAGGACTTCGCACAGTGGCAGGGAGCGGGGGCACGTGCCCCCTTGGAGACCTCCACCCCAGCTGGCTGGGGGAGGCGCGGCAGGAGCACCCGGGGTCGGCAGGTGCTGAGCGCTCCAGTGCTGCACTGCTGGCCCGAGAGAGAAGACGTCAGCACCCTCTTGGCCCCAGCACTTTTCTAATCGCTCACAGAAACCCCGAGGGGAGGAGAGTGACACACACGCGTGCTCCGGGGCTCTGTCCACCAGCCGCAGCCCCCGCTCTGACATCACTTCTCGCCCTCACCGCCGTCCCCTCCGCCTTCCTTTGTGCAAACTGCTGGGCAGCGGCGGGGCCGACGGGCAGGGAAGCCCTGGGCCGCCCCCAGCCCACGAGGACACATCAGAGCGGCGGGTGGTAACCTGCGAGGTTTGGGGTTTGAGCGGCCGCGACAGGCGCTGGCGAAACCGCGAGAGAAGAGAGATTGAAAAAAAAAAAATCCTTCCCAGTCAGAATGAAAAGTGAGACCGAGAGAAACTGAGTGAGAAGCTCTCAGCGAAAGAAAAGCCAAACGTCGGCTTCCATGAAAGGAATGGTGGGGGTTAAATGACTAAGTCCTGGGGCCACAACGGCCACGACAGGGTCTCTCCTGCAGCATACCTGCGTGTGTGTGAGTGTGTGCATGGGTGCACACACATGTGGGGATGCAGGAGGGTGGAGGAGGTATGCGTGAGGGTGTGGGTGTGTGGGAGAGTGTGTGCAAGGGGGAGTGCAAGGGTGTGAGGGTGTAGGTGTGCGGGAGAGTGAGTGTGAGGGAGGATTGTGTGGAGGCATGTGAGAGGGCTAGCATCTGTGGGAAAGTATATGTGCACACATGAGTGTGTGTGAGGATTTGTATGCACAAGGGTGAGTGTATGAGGCTGTGTGTGTGCAACGTGTGAGGGCGTGTGTATGCAAGGAGTGTGTGAGGGTGTGAGAGTAAAGATGTGCATGTGTGTGAGGGTGTGTACATCTAAGTGGGGGGGTGAGAGTGTGTATGTGACCATGTGTGTACAAGGATGCATTAGTGTGTGATGTGTGGGTGCTTGAAGTCACGTGTGTGAGTAGAGGCCTGTAGTGTGCAAGCGTGTGATGGCGTGTGGTCTAGCAGCACCCACCTCCATGCCCCCCACCTCCTACCCGGGCCAAGGGACGTGGGAAGATAAGGGCTAACAAACCCCAACACAGGCAGCCTGATGATGATGAGAGAAGGCTCGAGAAGGTGACGGGCAGGGGGCGGGGGGGGGACGGGTGTGACAGTGCATGTGCCCAGGCGGGGAGACCCAGGAAAGGTTGGGACAGTGGTGGCTGAAGGCAGGATGTGAGCAAGCCTTGTTCGTGGACGGAGGCTTTTGCAAGCCCCAATATCCTGCCCAACGGAACCACATGCCGTCCCCACGCCTCCAGAGTTCTCACCCAAGGATTCCCAGAAGGGCCCGAGTTCCCAGGGCCCCTGACCTTTCCTCCCTAGGCCCAACAGGCTTGTCCCCCATCCTCCCACTGGCAGGCATTCCTCCCAATCCTCCGGCCAGCTCTCCCCGGCGCGGGCCCCACTGCAGCACGGAGATTGGGCCAGAGCCCAGGATCCATCCTTCCGTGAAGTTTCCTGGTAACGTCCCCTTGGCCCTCTCTCATTCTGTCCTGGATTCCAGGCCAGGAGAGGTGGACACCCCAAGGCTTTCAAACCGCACTCCGTCACCTTTATTAAGCACTTACTAAGTGCCGGGTCCACGATCATCGCATTAAATCCTCAAAACACCCCGAGGAGGCAAGAGCATTATAATCCCACTCGACAGAGGAGGACCCAGAGGCTCAGGGAGGCCCCCTGCCCCAGGCCAGCGCCTCGCCCCACACAGCTGGCACGGACCCCACATGAACCTGGGATGCTCCCTTGTCTTCTCGCTCACCGGGGGGAAACCCCGTCAGGAGGGCCAGGGAGGTGCTTCAGAATTTGTTGGGAGTGGGGAGCAGGGGCAGCTGGTCTCCCTCTGGCCTGGGGTTTCCTGTGACCCCCAGTCCTAGAGCAGGATGGACACCCCCACAGACTTAAGATCCATGCCCTCCCTGTCCATTCTTCACCAGCTGACATCTCACACCCTGCCACAGCAGCGGGCTCAGGGCTTCTGTGGGGGGCTTCTGAGGGCAGAGAAAAGTCCTGCCACCCCCAGCCACAAATGAAGCTGTCCGGGAAAGGACCCTGAAGTTGCGGCTCAGATTTGTGCCACAATGGGGGGACATTCCCAAGGGCCACCTGAACCAGCCTTTGAGGACCCCCTCCTGCCCCCACTGGCTCCAGGCACTGTGTGCGGGCCTGGGCCTCTCTCCTGACTCCTGCACAACCCACCCCACCCCCACAGCCCCCAGGGCTGGCCAGGAGGCTCCTGAAGGAAATAGGACAGATCTTTAAATCAAATGACCTAATGCTCTCTCTCCACTTCCCCCATTATCCCCTGCGGTGGTCAGAGCAAAAGAGAGTGAATGCAGGGCAGTGGGGGGGGGGGGGGTACTCCATCCCGCTGATCTTATGACAATGGGACAGAGAGAGCTGATGGCAATGGTGCGGCCCAAGGGTCAGCTCAGGGAGTTGATCTCTTGTGACTCTTTAGAGCTACCACCGCTCTGCAGGTGATGAAATCAGGCTACAGAGAGGTTCAAAGACATGCCCACGGTCACTGGTGAGAAAGCGGAAAGCTGGGGGGTCTGAAGACCTGTCTCCTTCAGTGCTTCCCTAGGCCCTTCCCTGAGATTGGGCTCCCACTATGTCCCCCGATTTGGGTTGAAAAGCTCAGAGCAAGGCAGCAGCAGGCTGGCACAGGGTACAAACATTTGGACCAAAATGTCATAAGTTCTCAAAACATCAGTGTACCCCACTGAAAAGAGACATGGGAAAATAATTCTGGGGGCACCCAGCATTTTGTGTTTTCTGCGCCACACACGGTTAACCTCTATGAGGTTAGAGAAGTGGAAAGCAGTCGAGTGACCACTGAACCCCGCCAAGGAGATGCAGCCGTCTGTGGCCTCGCTCCAGGAAAAACGGCACCCAGGAGCCAACTGAGGCTTTTGTCCTTTGGGAAGTTGGGAAGGCCCCATGGAAGGCAAGGTGCTGCTGTCACCACACACTCCTCATCTGCAGGTCCAAGGGACAGATGGAGATGTCACAACTAGCTGTCCCCAGTCACCCTCCCAGGAGGCTACACTCCCATGGGGGCTGGTGCTGGGCTGGAGCCCCAGGGTCTGCCTGAGACAGGGGACAGCCTGAGGGACTGACAACCAACAGCTCTAACAGCTACAGACATGGTGCTCATTCACTCACTCATTCATTCTACCTTTACGCATGGAATAGCCATCATAGGCAATGTGCTGTTCTAGGCCACAGGCGCAGAGCTGAGAACGCTCAGTCTCTGCTCTCAGGGGTCTTACAGTTGGGTGTGACGAAGGCCATGATGGGTAGAGGGGGCTGCAGGGCCCCGGACTCAGGCTGCCTTAACCAGCTCTGTGGGACCAGGGAAGGCTTTTGGGGAGTGCACACGTCAGCTGAGGGCCGAGTAGGATTTCGGTGGAAGAGAGCTTTGGGCAGAGGGAACAGCATGGATGAAGACCCAAAGGCCAGAGAGAACCTGGCACATTTAAGAGCTAGAAAAACACTTGAGCAGTGCTGGAGGCTGCCCTGCGAGGGGCATGGGCGGTGAGCGACGTGGGAGAAGGAAGCAGGGGCCTTGGTCTGCTCTGGTTTTCTTCGTGGCACTATCACCATGTGCCATGTTTAGTGTTCACCCGCTTGTCTCAATCTTTCCTCTTCCGTGAGCATAGAAGCTCCACGAGGGCAGGTCTCCGATGCTGTCGCCAGTGCCGTGTCTGGTTCACCGCTGTTATCGGCAGAGTGTAGGCAAACACTGCCTGGCACACAAGAGCAGCGCCGTGTCTGTGTGCTCGATGGATGAAATGAATGGTGGAGGCACTGGACGGTATCAAGGAGTCGGGCTTTATCTGGAGAATCCCCTGAGCCCGCACGTACTTGGCAAGGCATCAGCGAGGCGCAGGACCTGCTCCAGGCACGTGGCGCTCCTCCCTGCACGGTCCCCGGGCCAGCGGGACCCGGCATGGCCCAAGCGAGGAGGCGTGGCGTCCCTCTCCCTGCCACCTGTGCAGGCCCGGGGTCTATCCTGGTAACGCTCAACGGAGGGGTCGGTCCTGTTTGCATTCCTAAAGACTGACAGACGGCATCGATTTTGGAAGTAGGTACACCCGCTTTTTACCTTTGGAATTTACGCCATAAATTTGGAGCGTCCAGAACTAGAACTAAAACCCACCAGCTCTTATTTTGGGAGAGGGGGAGAAGGGTGCGAGATGTGCACAGGGCAAGTGCCCACCCACAGGAATCCTGCTCTCTGGCGCCCCAGTGTCCATCCAGCCGTCTTTTTTTAAGAAATCAGGTCAGAGGAAAAAGCCAAGCCCTCAAACACACTAATTCTGAGAAAATAGAAAATAAAATATTTCGATTGGAATAATAAAATCATCTCATGCAGTTTAATTTCTAGTGGGGGAGAGAGACACGAAGCAATTAACTTCACAACTAGTTATTTCATGTAGAGCTGAGGATGGGGAGGAAGTATGCTACGGGGAGGGGGGTCTGCGTGGTCTGGAAGGGCGTGGTAGGGTTTGGTGGTGGATCTGAGTGGTCCCAGGAGTCTGGGAAGGCTTCCTGGAAGGAGACACACAAGCCAAGACGTGGAAGGTACTGGCTGGGGGTGAAAGTGGGGGCCAAGAGCATCCCAGGCAACCCCAAATTACAGAAGAGTGAAAGCCCAGGAAGATGAGGGATGGTTTGCCAGTGCGTGGGAAGGCAGCGGCGACATCCAAGGAGCAGGGGACAGGTGGGGCGAGGCAGTGAAGGAAGACGTGAAGCTCTAAGATCAGAGCTTAGATCACTTGGGGGCCCCCAACGAATGAAGTAGGCCTAAGATGGGGCTCCTCCCTGGAAGGTTCCCAGACAGACCAGCAGCAGAGACCAGGTTAAGCTTATCCTCCCACCCCACCCCCAACCCCCAGGATTGTTCCAGGTGGCACCAAGGAGGCCACCATTAAGTCAGAGCAAGAGGTGGCAGGGCACAGAGGGCAGTAAACGGAGACCACACTTCTTAGGTAAAGGCCTTTCACATTTCGTCTTTTCTAAGATGCAATTAATTTCATACTTAAACGTCTCTGAAACCAGGATTATCTTAGTCAATGGAGGGTCAGTTTCACAGCAGCAATTTTGTGTACAAAAAGCAATGGTGAGTCTGTGGAAGATGTCGTAGGTTTGCTGCAAACCTATGTGTTTAGAGACTTTTGTTGTTGCTTACTTGCACATGGAGCTGACTAGAAGTTAACAGGCTGGAAGCCTTCTAAACTTTCAAAAGAAGCATTTTTCCAGAGAACCCAAATGCCCTAGGGGAGAGAAAAAATGTTTCTATCTTAAACTTTTGCTATTTTGGGTCTCTGTTACATACAGCTGAACCGGTAAGATCTAAGCTATATAAATTTTGTAATTTTTGTCCATCAGAACAGTTGCCAGATGCTCTCGCCAAATGATTTCATATAAAACCACTGACTGCCACAGGTTGTTTGACTTACAATTACTAGTGGAAGAGCTGGCTTTTCCAGATTCTGGAATCAAGGGGCAAACCCATGACCTGCTGCCAAGTCTCATCCCCACGTGTGTGTAGACTGTAAACCTTGAAAGCCAGGGGACCCGGCCCCCATTCCTGTCACCACGTCTGCGTGGCCACTGAAGGCAGGTGAAGGTGGAACTCCAAGCAAAGTGAGCGAAGGCTTCAGGCAAGATGTTGGTCTCCCTATTATTTTATTAAAGGCCTCCCCTGGGTGCTTTGCGTCTCTGCCTTTCACGGGCCACACTGGTGCTGGCTGAACTCAAAAGTAGGGCTTTATGGTGGCAAAGGCACGTCTCTACAATCAGGCTGGATTGTCTGATGTGTGAATAAAGCTGCTTAGAGAGGGAAAAAAAAAAGTAGGGCTTGGGTGGGCAATAACGCTCAGCAAACATTCCAGGCCCCCCCACCCCCCGCCGGCTCCACCATGTCTCCAGCCCCTCCTGTCAGGCAGAGCCAATAAGCCATGAGCAGATGTGACCTCGTGCCCCCTCCAGGCTGACGTGCCAGTACCTCTGGGGCACATGGTGGGGCCTCACAAACCTGGGGCCCTGAGGGGTGACGTCAAGCAAAGGTCCCAAGACCCCGGACAGACACATCATGTGAGCGAATCAGCAACAAATAAGCCTTTACGTTACACCACTGAGATGTGGGGGGTTAATTTGTTACGCAGCCTAAGCTCACCTAGGTTAGACCTTCCTAATACATCAAGTCTGAACCGTGGGAAGACCAAGGCCTTTGCAACCCTCTAGGTAGGAGCCACAGGAGACGGCAGCCTCAGTCCCACCCCTCTAAGCTGAGAATCCTTAGAGGAAGCTCCAACCTCCCCTTGATTCCATTTTTGTCCTATAAAAAAACAGGAATTTCAGATTGCTCAGCCCAATACAAACCGGGGATGGGAAGAGGCCAGAGCGCTGCTTACGACCCAGGACAGGAGGTCTGGGCTCTCTTCCAACCTTGCCCCCAGCTCAACGACCAGTCCTCAGTTTCCCCATCTGTCCCTGCTGAGGCTATGGATTGCCCACAGCTTCTAGGCCCAGGCCAGAGAGGGGCATGCAGGAGCCACTCAGCCCAGGAACTTCAAAAAAGCCCCTCTACCAAGGGACCCAGCTCCAAGGACCAAGAAGGGTTAGAGCTCACTCACCTCCCTGCATCCAGAACTTCACCCTCATCCACAGTGTCCCCGAGCCCCTCCCTGGGATGGGATGGCTTTTTAACCCTAACCTTGACCCTGGCCTGTCTCAAGATTTCAAGGGCCCCGTGGCCCCCACCCCCATGCTGGTGGGGAGCATCTACCCAGAGGCAGGAGCGATCGCAAGAGCACCACCTCCCCAGGTCGGGGAGGGCAGCCTTCAGAGGCCACTCTCTTCTGGGCACACGGGACAGGCCACACTCACAGGGATCTGGAGCCGCAGAGACCTGGGAGCTTTATTCACACTCGTCACCGGAACTCCCCAACCCACGCTCCCCCCCCCCGGGGCCCCCCTTTCCAGGAGGGCAGGGCCTAGGTCCACCTCCTGCTGCCACTGGGGAGCAGCTCCCCTCCCGTGGGCTCCCCCTGCTCAGAGGGGAGCGGACAGAGCGGCCGCAGGGGCGCCGGCGTCCCCCAAGTGGTCATTTCTCAGGGCTTCGGCCAGACGGGGCTCGGGGGCAGGGCCCGTGGCGGCAGGACCTGGATGGGGAATGGGGAGGCGGGTGTCAGACCCCAGGTCGCCCCCCATTCCAGTCTCAGCCCCTCATCCCTCCTGGATCTCAGAACCAGGGTGACCTTCCGGGGGCAGCTGGGGCTGGGGACGGCAGGCAGGGAGCACTGGGAGCCTCAAGGAATGGCTGGACAATGCATCCTGGCTTGGACTCGCCACCCCAATCCTGCCCACGAGGGGACTCTACGGAGCCCGGGCCTGTCCCTCCCTGTGACACCGCGGGCAGCGACATGGCCCACCCCATACCAGGCGGGAAGGGCTGGTGGCTGCAAGCTTGCGGTGCTGGGCCTCGGAGGGGACAGAGGACCAGAGGTCCAGGCTCTTGGGGGCTGAGGCTTTTTCCGACTTGGGAGGGATGACGTCCCAGCCCAGCAGGCAGTGCTGTGGGGAGCAAGGGGTTAACAACACCAGGGCAGGTCAGCGGCTGTCTTGGCTCTCCAGGGAGGGGCTGTGCTGTCCACCCTGGACTGGAGCATCCCCAGGATGGGGCTGTGTCCGCCAGCAGGCTGGGGGGGTCCCCCTGAGCAGACACGCCTCCTCCCTCTGACTCGTAGCTCTCCCAGGGAAGAGCCGCCTCCCCTCTCAGCCTGAGTCCCCCCAGGCCAGGAGCCTGGCGTCCACCCAGTGGATCACCCCAGCAGGCCACCCCTTTCCTGACCCAGCCACCCCGGGGGCCCCGAGACCTGAGGGGGGAGGGAGGACATTCACTGAGCAGCATCCCACCTTGAGGTGGGCTTTGCCCCAGGGCCTAACAGGCGTTCCTTCACTCGACAGCCCCACCCCAACACCCCATTACACCCATTTTACAGATGGACAAACTGACCTTCCTCTGTATCCCCCTACCCACCCTGGGCCTCCCAACTTGCGGGTCCGCTGCCCCCCGGGGACCAGCACCGGCGGGGGAGGGAGGAGGCCCAGCCTGAACTCTGCAGACCCAGAGCCCACCCTACCAGGACCTCAGGACCCAGCGGGGGCCCCGGCTCAGCCCCCCAAGCCCGGCGCCCTAAGGCTGCTCACCCGGGGTAGGGCCAGCGTGTCCGAGGCGTCGAAGCTCTTCCGCCGGTGGAAGCGATAGCGGTGTGGGGGATCCAGGACTGACAGTGGGACGGTCACCCTGGCGGGGGGCAGTGGGGCTGTCAGTGCAGGCTGCAGCCCCGGGCCCTGTCTTTCCCCTCAAGAGACAGGACACTGGGGTGGGGGCAGCAGACTCGCCCGGGCTCAGATTTTGCCCCACCTGTGGCTGCTCCTCCCCGCCTCCCCCAGCCCTGCCCAGCGCCCCACCTGCTCTGGCCACTCACCTGACCTGTGCCGGCCCCACCAGGGTCTTAGGGTCCCTGTGGCCCCGCGGTGTCCTGCACAGGCGGCAGGGGGTGCCGGGGTCCGCGGGCACGAGAAACAGGCGCCGGTTGACGCGGTAACAGTACACACCTGTGCGGCCCGCAAGACGCAGCGCCCTGAGCCAGAACCCAGAGCCCAGGGCCCCGCGGTCCCCACCACACCCCACGGCCACACTTATAGGGTGCATGCGCACACACACATACACACACACACAGGTGTCCATGTAAAGACACCAGCACGCACTGATACACCCATGTGCACACACATGCTCATACAAACCCCAGGCACATACAGCACCGTCACATGAACAAACATCACGTACAACCATGAAGCGTGTTCTTATATAGTTACATTCACGGACACACCTGCACACTCATAACAGGCACACACACGTGCATTCACACCTTTCTGCACACCTGTATGCACACACGTGCCCACTGCCGGCACAGAGGCGCTCCTGTGACTGTGTGTGTGTCACAGCTACACACACAGGTGACATGTGCAGGGGGGAGGGGGAAGGGAACCAGGGGCAGGACTGGCAGGGAGAAATGAGGGGTCATGTTGGTGACAGACTGTTGGGTAAGTAAAGTCCTGGCCCCTGTCACCCAACCCCTCCCTCTCAGGGCCCCAGCCAGCTGCTGGGGAGAAGCAGGAGTGGGGCACACAGAGCAGGCCCTGATCCCCACCAGGCCAGGCCTAGCTGGCACCCCCACTCCAGGCCTGGCTCCCCACCCTGGCCAAACCCCAGGCCTCCCTTGTTGAGTCCCCAGCTCCCTGGCAGCCTCCTAGGTTCCCAGATGCTCAAGTGGGGGTGCTTTGAGAAAAGGGGGGTGTGGAGATCTGGGGGTGAGCTACACTCACATTCGTGATCTTCCTCCAGGCCCCCGTTCTCCTGCAGGTCAGCGAGCTGTGGTCTGGGGGGTGGGGTGGGGGGCAACAGGGTAAGCAGGCTGGGGTGACAGAGTCTCCAAGCCGCCCTCGCCCACCCCCGGCCCAGGCCTGCTCACTCGGGGTCTCTGGAGATACACTCCTCTCTGTTGGCTTCCCGAAACTCCTGCAGCTTTGAGAAGAAGGCCTCGGACTTGCTGCTGAGGTGAGAGCTACTGTCCAGGGACCCTGGAGTGGGCACAGCACCAGGTCCATGAGGGGCAGCAGGGGCTGGGAGGGCTGGGGCTTGGCCACTGCTCCAGGTGTAGGCGCCCACCAGGCCTCACAGAGAGACCTCCAATCACTGTGACAGCCCCTATCTGCCCACCCCAACTCATATTCCATCGTCCATTCAGACAATACTTCTAGAGCCCCTTCTACTTGCCAGACACTGTTTCATGTGCTGGGGAAACAGCAGCGAGCTAACAGACTAAGTCCCTGCCCTCAGAAGCTTATGTTCTAACATGGAGGAGAGAGATGAACTAGTCAGCAAAGAAATCTGTGTGACAACAGCAAATGATAAGACCCTCTGGCAAGTGAAAGAGGGCAGGACACAAAAAGCGGGGTCGTGGGACAGGGGCGGTCAGGGGTGGCCTCTGGGAAGGTGAAGCCTGATGAAGGAAGGGAGGGGCCACATGGACACCCCTGGAAGGACACCGGCAGATGGTCAGAAGAGTGAGTGCAAAGGCCTGGGGGCAGGCAGTGCTCGGTATGTTGGAGGAACAGCAAGAAGGCGGAAGTGGCTGGAAGAGAGCTAGGGGTGAAGAGAGGAAACGAGGTTGGGGCACCCCTGGAGAGTCTTGAGCCAAGGAACCACATGATCCGACAGGAATTATTTCACAGGATTCCTCCAGGAGCAAAAACATCAGTTAGGAGGCCACTGATGGCATGTGATGAGACAAACTAGTCAGATTCTAAGAAATATTCTAACGCAGGACTGAGATCTAGTAATGGGCTGGATGAGGCATGCATGAAAGGCAAGGAACCAAGGTCAATTCCAAGGCTACGGCTGGACCTATCTGGAACATGGAATGGCCACTTACAGAGACAACAGAGACGACGGGAGGAGCAGGTACCTGGAAATCAGGACTGTGACTTTGGACATGAGATTAATAGGAGACACCTAATGGGTAATTAGAGGAGACAGCCAGACACACAAGCCTGGAATTCCGAAGGGAGGCGCCGGCAGGGGAAGGAATGGGGACGTGCAGTCAGCCGCCTTGGCCCTGGCGGGAGCTCCAAGAGACAACAGGCAGAGATGAGTCAGGCTGACCTTGGGCCCCCTGGTGGGAGGTCAGGCCAAGGAATGAGATGAAGCAGAAGAGACTAGAAGCAGCACCCAGCAAGGTGGGGGAGAAAAAGGGACCTGTCTGGCCTGGAAGTCAAGGAAGGAGTGTCAGGGAGGAGGAGAGGCCCCTGGGCCCCATGCGGCTCAAGGGCCAAGGCAGGTGCCGGCTGCAAACCGAGCGTGGGAAGGTCAAGGGCAGTGGGCCAGCCCGTGCCAGCGGTGAGGCCGGCTTTAAGAAAAATGGGGGAGAGAAACTGGGGACAGCGGGTCTAGGCAGCCCCTTTTGAGCAATTCCATTAGGAAGAAAAGCAGAAGAAATAGGCGGTAACTAGAAGCAAAGGGAAAGAGAGGAATTTCCCATCAGGGTGGGAAACAACAGGTTGCAGCTGTTGTGACTCTGGTTAGATGTGACTTTGGTTAAGTTTGGGGCCTCTGAGCCTCAGGCCTCCCGTCTGTCAATGGGGATGATGGTCTACCCAGCAGGTTACTGTGGAGAGCAAATGAGTTAAGGGGAGTGGAGGAAAAGCAACCTCCTAAAACAATGCCCTGCCAGGAGGAAGCACTGGATAAAATCAGTTCCAATCAATATTCCAGCATGTTCCTCTGCCCATGAGATGCACCAGAGGAGGGGGGCGGAAGGCTGCTGCAGGAGAGAGAGAATTACAGGAAGCAAATCCTTCAGGGGCCAGGAGGGGACGAGATCAGGACACAAGTGCAGGGACAGACCTCAGAGGAGAGCGGCCAGTTCATTTCGGGAAAGGTAGGTGGGTGGAATGGGGGATGCAGGGCAGGCAGGGGGCAGGGGCCACCGTTTGGCCAGAAACAGGAAGCAAGGCTGTGAGGAGGTCCTGGAGGGCAGGGCCTGCAGAGTACCCAGCTCACCTCCTCTTAGGCAATGACTCAACCGCTCTGTGCCTCAGTTTCCCCTATCCTAGAACAAGGAGCCACACAGCACCAAACCCGTAGGGCCGTTCGCTTGTTCATTCGACACGTGTTTCTCGAGGGGCCTACTGCGTGCCAGGCTCAGGGACGTGGCAACGAAAGACAACCAGGCCACCGTGCTAAGGAACTTGTTCTATGAGAGCTGGACACGAAGCAAGCACATAAGACAAGTCCTGAGGATGACAGGAAAAAAATCAAACTAGATGATATAACTGGCACTAGATGAGATAACATGGCAGGAGTGGCCCTACATCGAGTTTGGGAAAGGCCTGTCATCCGAGCTGAGCTCTGAATGACGGACAGACACCAAATGGGACCCTGGGGAGGTGCCTCCCAGGTGAGGGCACAGCAAAGCGCAGAGCCCCCAAGGGGACCACGAGCTCAGCCGCTTCAAGGACCAGCCAGGAGTCCATAGGCAAGCAGCGCAAGGCCACCCACGGGGCAGGTGGGGGCCAGATGACACACTTACGTCTAGATGAGGATTTTGGATTTTAGGCTAAGTGCTGGGGAAAGGCCGTGGGGAGAGTGTTGAAAGGACATGATGTGATGCACATGTGCTAAATTGTGCTGCAGCTGCTGTGTTTAAACCAGATAGTAACCAGGGCAAAAGAGGCCAGAGGGAGAGCAGCCAGGAGAATCCTGAGGTTGCTCAGAGGGGTGGTAAGATGTGAAGAGGTGATACATGGACAGACCTTTGCAGATGCCAGCCCATAACAGGTGCCCAAACGAGGCAGCTCTGACTCATTCACCCAACTAACGCTCAGTAATACCACCTTTGTGTGTGCCACTGCGCCAGGGGCTGCGAACAGACCCGATTCAGAAGCAGCAGCGTGTAGGGACTCAGGCAGGGTCACAGCCAGCCAGGGCTCCCGTCCCCCACTCCCAGGAGGGCCCAGGGCAGCCCATACCTGCAGTCCAGTCGGAGCCCAGGCACCAGCTGCTCTCGGACTCTGCAGACTCCTTGTGGAAGGTCACTCTGGGCTGAGGAGGGAGGCGGAGGGAGGTAAGGGCTAGGCCAGCAGGTCAACCCAGAGGAGGCCCCGCCTTGGGGGAAGGAGAGGGGCTATGTCTTCACTTACACCCTGACATGGGCCCTGGGGCTCAGGAGCTGGAAGATAAAGTTTGCCCCCTCCCCCTCACCATGGGTGACTTTGAACGAGACGGGGCTCTGCGCCTCAGTCTTCCCATCTGTAAAACAGAGCTCAAATCAGCTTCCTCCCAAAGTGCTGTCTGAGAAACTAACGGCCACCACTTATCAAGCACTTAAACTGAGCAAGACACAACTCGTGGCATCTCCAGGAAGCCTATCACCCTACAAGGAAGGCTGCCCACGAGTATATTTGTCAGATGGAGAAACTGAGGCTCAAGGAAGCACCCATCAATGGATGTCTTGTCACATCAATTACCTTGGAGAGCTTGCTTTGTCGAGGCCCAGGCAGGGACCCCTGGGCTGGGGCCTTGCGGGGCCCCTGTCTGTCCGGCCCTGTTGAAAGCTCTGGGCCATTCAAGTCTGACGTAACAGGGGCTGAGTGGGGCCTCAGTGGGACCAAGTACTCCTGGGGTTGGCACTTGGGGGGTGCAATAGAGACCATTCTGGAGCTGGCCCTGCCAGGCCAGGCCGCCTCACAGGGATCTTCTCGGTGGGCAGCCGGTGGGACCTGCACGTGGCACTTGCGCGGTGGGCAGGAGGGGCCTGGGGCTGCGGAGGAAGTGTCTTGGGATGCCAGGGTCTCTGCGCTGGGGCAGCCGCTGCAGTCTAGGTTGGACTGGAGGAAAGGGGCCGGGTCACCTACCCAGATGGCCTCGCTGGGCACAAAAGCCAAGGTCCTCACCCCTGCTTCAGCCCCAGCAGTGTCCAGGCCAGCCACCCCTTCCCCTCCCCTCTCTGGACAAGGAGACCTGGATTCTGATCTGCAGGTAAAGCAGCCCCTTCCCCTGGAGATGCCACCAGTGCCTCCCACCTCAAAGGCTGCCTCAGCCACAGCTTGCCGCACGGCGTCCTGCCCGACCCACAGCTGCCTCAGAAGCTCCAGGTTGAGCTGCCGCAGCTGCACCGTGTCCTCAGCCTCCAGCATCTTCCATATATCGTCCAGCTTCCCACAGGGAACCCTCAGAGCTGGTTCTAGACCCAGTTCTTCTATCTGAAGTTAAGAGAGCATGGTACAGCGCATCAAAGAACTTCATCAAGAAAGTAAAAAGACAACCTACACAATGGGAGACAATATTTGGAAATGACATATCAGATAAAGGTCTAGTATCCAAAATTTATAAAGAGATTGTTCAACTCAACAACAAAAAGACAACCCAATTACAAAATGGGAAAAAGACTTGAACAGACACTTCTCAGAAGAGGAAATACAAATGGCCAAAAGGCACATGAAGAGATGCTCAACTTCCCTGGCCATTAGAGAAATGCAAATCAAAACCACAATGAGATATCATCTCACACCCACCAGAATGACCACTATCAACAAAACAGAAAATGACAAGTGCTGCAGAGGATGTGGAGACAGAGGCACACTTATTCATGGTTGGTGGGAATGTCAAATGGTCCAACTGCTGTGGAAGGCAGTTTGGTGGTTCCTCAAAAAGCTGAATATAGAATTGCCATATGACCCAGCAATACCATTGCTAGGTATCTACTCAAAGGACTTAAGGGCAAAGACACAAACGGACATTTGCACACCAATATTTATAGCAGTGTTATTTACAATTGCAAGGAGATGGAAACAGCCAAAATGTCCATCAACAGACGAGTGGCTAAACAAACTATGGTACATACATACGATGGAATATTTTTTTTTAACTTTTTTTTAAAATTTATTTATTCATTAAAAAATAAGAAACAAAATAAAACAACATACATAATCAGTAATTCACAATATCATCACTTAGTTACATATTCATCATTTCTTAGAACATTTGCATTAATTCAGAAAAAGAGATAAAAAGATAAAAAGACAATAGAAAAAGAAACAAAACGAACACAGGAAAGAAAAAAAAAATTATACCTACCATACCCCTTACCCCTTGCTTTCATTGATCACTAGCATTTAAACTAAATTTATTTTAGCATTTGTTCCCCCTATTATTTATTTTTATTCCATATGTTCTACTTCTTTGTGGACAAGGTAGATAAAAGGAGCATCAGACACAAGGTTTTCACAACATACGATGGAATATTATGCAGCTTTAAGACAGAATAAACTTATGAAGCATGTAATAACATGGATGGACCTTAAGGACATTATGCTGAGTGAGATTAGCCAAAAACAAAAGGACAAATACTGTATGGTCTCACTGATAGGAACTGACATTAGTGAATAAACTTGGACTATTTTGTTGGTAACAGAGACCATCAGGAGGTAGAAATAGGGTAAGATATTGGGTAATTGGAGCTGAATGGATACAGACTGTGCAACAGGACTAAATACAAAAACTCAGAAATGGACAGCACAATACTATCTAACTGTAATATAATTATGTTAAAATACTGAAAAAAAAAAAAAGAGAGAGAGAGAGCATGGCATAGGGTGAGGAATCCCCTCCATGCTTCTCCCTAACTGTGCAGCCTCAGCTACAGGCTAACTATCTAGCCTCTTTGTGCCTCCTGTTTCCTCATCTGCCAAACAGAGATGATAAGTCTCTACCTCATAAGGATCAAATAGGGTAGTTCATGTTAAATTCTTCATACGGTGCCTGGCACATTCAATAAGTGTCTGGCAGGTGCATTTCCTTTACCTACTAAAAGTAACCCCCCTTAACAATCTTAAAATGGAACTATAGCAGCTTAATTTATAGGAAGCAATTAGTACAAGTCTATAAATGCAAAGCATTACAATGTCTGAATCCAGCAGAATCGGGGGACTCTTCCCTCCTTCTGCCCTCCTTTTCCTCTTTCCTTACTTTTTACAGATGAAGAAACTAAGGTTCAGAAAGGCTAAGGAACATGCCCCAAGTGGCCAAGTCAGGATGTGAACCCAAATCTGCCTCCAGGGACCAAGGGCACTCCAGGTTTTCCCTGGCAGTATGGAGAGGCGCCTGGGAAGCCTCTTTCTCCTTCTCCCAGCCTTTGGCTGCCCAGCGATCCAGGATCTCTGTGGAAGGGATTTCTGCAGGGTGGGGGAAGAGGCTTCCCACCTCTCTCCGAACCCCAAGGCCCAAACTCCTACACCCGAAAACCGTTTCCCCCAAAACGCACCGTCCCATATTAATGCTGGGCCGGGTCACACGTCCTGCTGTCGGCCCTCCCGCCGGAGCTGGGGCAGAGGAGTCAGCCAACGACCCCTTTCCTTACACGTGCCCCCGCGGGGGTGGGGGTGGGGGGCGGCGGAGGTGCGAATATAGACGCCTCCGTGGAGGTGCGAACCAGGGGACACAGCCTGATCCGCAGGCGGGGAGTCCAGACCACTACCCTGAACGACCAAGCGACTCCAAGCCGAACCCCTATAGTCCGAGGGTCCCCGTTTTCGCACGGCCTTGGAGGGTCCAGCCGCGCTCAGGAAAACCAAAAACTGCACAAACGCAACGGAAGGTGAGGTTCGAAGAGAAACTGGGGGAGGGAAAGAGGCAGTGCCTGGGGACGCAGGGGCAGGACCCGGAGAAGAAACCCTCCCTCTCGTTCCCCATGGCCGCCCGAACCATCCGGGCGGGCGCACGCGGGTCCGACCGCGGAGCCCCACCTCCTCATTCCCCGGCCCCGCCGGTCCCGCACTCACAACCCGGAAGCCGGGACAGCGCCGCCCGCCGCAGCAGATAACGCGGTGAGCCCGAGCGTGGGCGGGGCCTCGCATTAGCGGCCCTGATTGGCCAGATGTGGAGGCGGGGCCGGTCGCTCCAGACAGCGTTACTCCGCGTTCCGAAGCGGCAGTTTCAACAGCGGGGCGGGATAAACAGCTGGGCTCAACAGCCGATTGGTCAGCTTCGGTGGCTGCGTACAGAGGGTCGGTTTTCGAAACGGGGCGGGAGCCCGGAAGGCGGGCTCCGATTGGTTCTGCCCGAGGCCGGCGGCTACGGCACGTTCAAGAGCGATAGGTTCGTGGGCCGGTGCGGCGTTGGTGTCCAGGCTGGCGGGTGGGAACCGGCGGGGCGAGCTGGAGACCTCATCTTTTATTCGTCTGTTCACGTATTTATCGAGTTCCCTGCTGTGTGCCGACTATGCATCCATTCTTTAAAGGGAGATTGATTGGGCATCTAGTCTGAAGGTCTGGGAGGCGGAGAAGAACCAAGAGGTGTTCCTGACGGGGGCGGGCGGAGGCGGGGGTGGGACTTGAACCTGAACACCTGTGATCCAGCCTGTAGAATATGCGCCAGCTTACACGGAGAGCCCCTGTGCCAATGCATCCTCTCCTTAGAAACCAAGCTTTGCGAAGAGTGATGCTGTCGCCATTTAGAGCCGAAAAACAAACAAAAATCTCGAGGCTGGGAGAAATACCAAAGTGACTTGCCCAGAAACCCACAGCCATTAAATACTAGAGAAAGAACTAATTAGACCTCAGTTTTTTAAGAAAATAAAATTTAGATCTACTCTCACCCCTCTCTGCCTCTTAGACAATAAACAGGGTCAGCTCCTGCACGGTTCAAGGATGGAGGTAAAGCCTTGCTTACAGAATCAAAGGGATTGCAGGACTTGACTAATACGTAACATCAAGAAAAAAAGAAGCAGGAAAATTGACGTGGGAATACACTTGGAGGATGCTGGGGGTGGGGTGGGGTGGTATCAAATTTAAATCTGAATACAGAATTATTGCCACGGGGCACACATCCATGACTTGGGATCCAGTGTTCTGACTAGGACACCTGAACAGGCGGCAGGAATCTGCTGAGACGGCCCCAGGCAGCTTGCACGTGGTGATGGTTTACAGTAAATCGGGTGCAGATGCCAGCGCTTCCTTGGCATAGGACTGGGGAAAGGGTCAGAAGTCTCAGGGTAGTAGGGATGTAAGAACAGTTTTACCAGGTACATTCTGAGAACCTACCAACCGACTGTGTTTTCAGGAAGGTCCAAAGAACATTCCCTTTAAGGCAGGCAAAAAGAAATAACTTGATAAGGGGATCCTGGCAACTTTGAGAAGCTCACTGGTGGCTGCTGTAGAGGTTGGGATTGATGGGGACAGATGCTGTCGTGGCACTGGCCTCCCTAGGATCAGTGAGATGATGAGATTTGGGAATGGCAGAGGCCAAGAGCCATCACATAACTGCCAGAGGCAGGATAGACTTTATAAGAGGTTGCAGGGCTGGAGTGGCAGTGAGAGTCTCTTAACTTACAGTTATCTGTGACAGTGATTAGATGATGAAGTTCCTAGGAGTCAGATAGATGGACAGTCAACATGATATGGCTCAACTTGAAAAATGTTAAAACAGAAGGTTGACTTCATCTACAGGGTGGAAAATCATGGTTCCTCATCCAGTGCCCAAATTCAACTCAGTTCTCAGACTGAGCTCATTCATTGAAGGGAAGGTTGGTTTCCTTGAGAAAGGAACGTGCAATACCACCACAGGTACCTATAGAAAATATTCCTGCAGGGGGGCCAGTGGCCATTTGCCAGAAAAATGTACAATGGGAAAAGTGGACTACTCAGAATTTCCAAAGACCCTAAGGTATAGAGTCTGAGCTGACACTGATTCCAGGAGACCTGAAACACCATCGTGGCCCTCCAGCTGGAGTGGAAGCTTATGGAGGCCAGGAGGTAAATGGAGTTTGGACTCAAGTCCATCTCTATGGGTCCGGTGGGTTTCAGGACTTGCTCTGTGTGATGGTTTGAAAGGATGTGTGTACCCTAGAAAAGCCATCTTTTAATCCTAATCCCATTTTGTAAAGGCAGCCGTTTCTTCTAATCCCTATTTAGTAGTGTATATTTGAAACTGTAATTAGGTCATCTCCCTGGAGATGTGACTCAATCAAGAGTGGTTGTTAAAATGTTAAAATAAATTTAGATTGAAATGCTAGTGATCAATGAAAGGGAGGGGTAAGGGGTATGGTATGTATGAATTTTTTTCTGTTGTCTTTTTCTTTTTCTGAATTGATGCAAATGTTCTAAGAAATGATAATGATGATGAAATGCAACTATGTGATGATATTGTGAATTATTGATTATATATGTAGAACAGAATGATCATAAGTTAAGAATGTTTGCATTTGTTTGTTGTTATATTTTTAAAAAAATTAAACACTTAATAAAAAAAAAAGAGTGGTTGTTAAGATGGATTACCAGCTTGGGTGGGTCTTGATTAGCTTACTGGAATCCTATAAAAGAGAATGACAAGAGAGAAAGCCAAGAGATTCAGCAAGAGCAGAGAATGCTGCAGCACCATGAAGCAGAGTCCGCCAGCCAGTGGAGATGAAGGAGGAAAACGCCTCCCAGGGAGCTTCATGAAACAGGAAGCCAGGAGAAGAAGCTAGCAGATCATGACATGTTCACCATGTGCCCTTCCAGATGTGAGAGGAACCCTGACTGTGTTCACCATGTGCCTTCTCACTTGAGAGAGAAACCCTGAACTTCATCGGCCTTCTTGAATCAAGGTATCTTTCCCTGCATGTCTTTGATTGGACGTTTCTATAGACTTGTTTTAACTGGGACATTTTCTCAGCCTTAGAACTGTAAACTAGCAACTTATTAAATTCCCCTTTTCAAAAGCCATTCCGGCAGCTAGCAAACTAGAACACTCTGTGACTGTTTCCCAGTTCCCATAGGCATAGATGGGGTGGCTAGCCTGAGCAGCTGGCGGAACCTTCATATTTGTTCCCTGATCTGTGGAGTAAGGGCCATTATGGCAGGCAATTCAGTTATCTATCACTGCGCTAAAAATCTCCCCAAAACTTAATTACTTCAAACAACACAGATTTATTATGTCACAGGTGGACCGACTGGGACTCAGCTGAGTAGCTTTTCTGGTCTCTCCTGAGCTCAATCGTGTGGCTGCCTCCAGCTGGGAGCTCGGCTGGGGCTGGGATATCCAAGTTGTCCTCCCATCTTCCTGGGTCTCTCTCCACCTGGCTTGTTTCAGTAGTCTAGCCCATCCTTCCTCCACGGGGGCTGGATCCCAAGAGCACGGAAGCAGAGCTTCCAGACCTTTGTAAGTCTCAGGCTCAGAATGGGCACAGAGTCACTTCCCTCACTTTCTGTTGCTCTAAGCAAGTTACCAAGGCGGTCTAGATTCAAAGCTAGAGTTGAAATGGAATCCACCTCTTTAATCTATTGCAGGTAGGGAGGGGAAGTAGAACCCCCTGAAGCTTTTTCCCTCTTCCTGCTCTGAGTTGTGAAGGGTATGGGGGGTGCTGGCCCACATCCTGTCCTCCCTCATTTCACCTGCTTGACCCTGCAAAACACAGCCGCATGGCTCATAGACCACAGCAGGCAGTGGTCCCAGTGTGGAGGCCAGATGTGGACTCTTTACTGGAGCAGAACAGCGCAGCCTTTGGCCCTGGATTTGCAGCTATAATGCTAAGGGATGCTCTCTTTTCAGTTGCCCTCAGCGGGGAGGAGTCAAATTGATTTCCATTCCCAAGGCAAATACTGTGGTGTGCGCTCACAGTCCTGACTCAGGGCCATAAAACCCTCCGACTTTGTTTCACAATCTAATCTATTTAGGACCTTGAGTGCTGCTGGCCTCATGAAACTGATAACATCAAGCTAATTAGATTTAGTGAATAGGATGTAGCAACTACCCTAGGTGTTCCTAGGAAGACTTAGAGGCCAGATGGCTGTGAGTAAATCCCATGATTTTTACGTGTAGTGTCTAGAACGTGTTGCAACAGCCCTCCAACGTCAAAGATTGTGGCACCTTCCCCCTCCAATTACTAAGAAAAAGAGAAGTGCTTAGTGAATGTCTTTGACTCTGAAGATAACATGTTTCTCTTGGGAAAAATCTTATGACCCTTTCTGGAGTGACACAGCTGCCAGTTTGAATAGAATCTGGAGCAAGAAGGGACTCATGAAAGCTGGTGCTAGAGGTATTCATGGCAGATAAAGATGCAGCATGGAGTCTCTGACAAGCCTCAGTAAGAGAGTTGCAACACAGACCCCCTAGGTTCTGGATAAAAGCCATATCTTCTGTTATATATGGCTGCTCTGCTTGAAAAAAAAACAAAACAGCTGTGGCATGCTACTGAGCCCTTAGGTAGCCAGAACACCTGAACACAGAACACCAAATGACTCTGGCACTGCAGTGAGCTGGTATTGTCAGAGTTACTAAGACTTATGGTCAGGCTGGGTATAAGAGACCATTGGGTGGTAGAAATGGAATGGCATACTCAGGATCGGGTCTGACCCGGTCCAAAAGGCACAAGTAAATTACTTGAATAGGTCGCCCAGGCTCCCATGTCACCTGCCACCGCTGCAGGAGTGTCTCTCCTTCAGGTCGCACCTGTGGACTTGTACTTCCTTCTGACCACCTCATGGATGAGAAGAGAACTCGGGCACGAAGATGTCTTTACTGGTATGTTATACCAAACATTAAAGAAGAAATAATGCCAATTCTACACAAACTCTGCCATACAATTGAAGAGGAAGGAATACTTCCTAACTCATTTTATGAAGCCAGCACTACCCTGCTGATACCAAAGATCCCTGAGAGTCAAATATATTACAAGAAATGAAAGCTACATGCCAATAGATGCAAAAATTCTTAACATTTTAGCAAAAATGTGCCGGTTTGAAAATAGTAGATACACCCCCGAAAAGCCATATTTTAATCCTGATTCAATCTTGTGGAGGCAGCAATTTCTTTTAATCCTGATTTAATAATGTAGGTTGGACTCTTTGATTGGATTTTCTCCATGGAGATGTGATGTACACACCCAATTGTGGATATTGACTTTTGATTAGCTGGAGATGTGACTCAACCCATTCCGGGTGGGTCTTTATTGGATTGCTGGTCTTTAAGAGGGGAAGCATTTTGGAGAAATGCCAGAAACGACAGAGCCTAGAGAAACGGGAGAAACGATAGAAGCCTCAGAGCCGACAGGAGCGTCACAGCAGAGCCCACACAGAGGCAGACACGTGGAGATCATAGACACAGATGTTTGGAGATGCTTGGAGCCCAGTAGACGTTGCCATGGGAGTTAAGTAAGTCAGGACCTGGAAAGGCAGATGCCAGCCACCTTACTACCCAGCTGCCAGAGGTGTTCCTGGCCCATGGACCTTCCTTGAACCAAGGTCACCTCTTACTGGTGCCTTAATTTGGGCATTTTCATTGCCTTCGAACTGTAAACTTCTAACCTATTCAATTCTTCTTTTAAAAAGTCATTCTGCTTCTGGTATATCACATTCCAGCAGCTTCCAAACTAATACGCAAGTCAAATACAAAAATATATAAAAAGGATAATACATCGTGATCATGTAGGGTTTATCATAAGAATGAAAGGTCGGTTTAACATTTAAAAATCAAAGTAATAATACAGAATATAGGGGACTTAGATATACATAGAAACTAGAGATGGGTGAACCGTTAGCTAATAAGGTTGAACTCCAGTGTAAGTCCATCAATAGCCGCGAAGATGGTTCTCTAGTGGGTTTAGAAGTAATATTACCATACTGAAGATGAACAAGACTTAAAGGGGTTGTATAGACCTACATGTCCCACTGACTCACACTAGAAATATGAATTAGTTCTCATAAGAATTACTTCAAAGATATGATTCTTGTATAAAGAGTGTTTAAGTTCAGGGTACAGGGAGAAAACTGCTATTGTATACTATGGGCTATGTTCAAAAGGAAACCATCAGCACTACCACAGCAAGAGCAGAGGTAAATAATGGGGTGAGGGACAAGAGTTAAGAGGAGGTTTAGATTTCCTATTTGGGGTGTGTTTATTGGTTTTCTGTCTCTTGGGAACAATGAAATTATCTAAAATTGAGAATGTTGATGAACTGTGGACTTTAGGCCCTCTACATGATGCCCGATGAATGCAGGTGGCTGAAGGATGCACTGACAGAGAAGTAGATTGGCGATTGATGGTGTATACTTATGAACGAAGGTTGTACTGCTACAAAAAGGAACAATGTCGTGAGGCATGCAACGATGTGAATGAACATGTGGGATGTTTGGTGAGACAAAATAAGCCAGAAACAAAAGAACAACAATGGTTTTGTCACCTTTAGAAAATGCTTATAAGAAAACAGGGGCCTAGATTGTAAACTTAGGATAGACACATTAAGTCCGGAGTGGTGATTATTGTTCCTGGATTTTGAGAGGCTGTTTGAGAGGCCTGATATTTAGAGATAAGAACAAAGCTGAACAGTTTAGGGTTAAAGTAATTCAGAATATAGGGGTAAGGAAGACAGTGTCTATATTTTAGAACCACACATACTCTTTGAGACCAATGGAAGAAAGGTTTGTTTGGTCTGACACTGAAATTTTCTCTAGTGCATAATCTAATTCAACCTGTAGAGCTCATTTGAACAACTGAAACACAGGGAGCACAGAACAAGAAAGAGGTCCTTTAATCCTGTATAGATTATTGTAATGCCTCGAAACAGCCTAGAATATATTAAGCAGATAATCAAAAAGTATTGGCAAAGTCCCCTGAGGGAGGAGAGAAGGAATATGGAACTATTAAAATTACCATCAGGGAATCCCCTGATACTGTGTCAAACTTTAGGGATACCCAGATCAATAGGCCATGTCCTTGATTGTGAGGCTTACTCTTGTTAAGCTTATGAAGGCAGCATAGACTACCTATAGGCATGCCTAAGAGTTACTTCTCGAGGACCTCTGTTGTTGCTCAGATGTGGCCTCAGTCTCTCTAAGCCCAACTCTGCAAGTGAAATCATTGCCCTCCCCCTACATGGGACATGACATCCAGGGGTGAAAGTCTCCCTGGCGATGTAGGAGAGGATCCCCAGGGATGAATCCAACCCTGGCACTGTGGGATCAACAATTCCATCCTGACCAAAAAGGGGAAAAGAAGTATAATTAATAAAGTGTTAGTGGCAGAGAAAGTTCAAATAGAGTCGAGAGGCTACTCTGCAGGTTGCTCTTATGCAGTCTTCAGGTAGACCTTACTACCTATCATAACCTGCCAACCCCCAACCAGGACCATTCCAGCCAATCCTAAAGAACACCTAGGGCAATTTGTAAGATTCCACAAGTGTTAGAGTAACTTTCCAGAAACCTACAACCTGCAGATGGGTCCCTGGTCCAGATAAGTCCTGAAACCTAGCCCAGCCTCTCCAGAACATCAGCTAGTTCCATCTCCCTACCCCATATTAGTGACAGACCCTTCCAATATAAAAAATTTAGAATTACCTTAGCCCAAGAAACCCCAGTGAGAGGGATGGAAAGATCAAAGGTGATGGTGGAATTATACATAGAAGATAGGATTTAACAAATGAGTATGAATGCTGTATCATTAAACTGACATCTCTTTTAGTCTCCAGTATTTTAGAGCAGTTAGAAGTAAAAACCTAAAATTGTGAAATTGTAATCCATATCAAAGTCTGAAATATGTTCTACAACTAATTGTGGTGCTGTCTTGAAAATTTATACTTTTTGTATATATGGTATTTTTCATTAAAAAAAGAAGGAAAAAAGTCAATTGTGATGATAAAAAAGTATTTAAGCCCTCTAGCCTCCTATATTCTGGAGCAGCTAGAAGGAAAAATCTGAGAGGATCGTATGGCAGCCCATGACAAACTCTGGGATCTGTCCTGTAAGCATTTGTTGAAGAGTGCTTTGAAAACTATTGTTTTTTTATTCCTTTGCTTTGTATATATGTTATAGTATACAATAAAAAAAGTTTCAAAAAAAATCAAAGTAATTCACCATATATATAAAGACAAAGGAGAAAAAGAAAAGACGTATGATCAATCTCCACAGATGCAGAAAATCCACCAGTCATTGTCCCTTGTACATGGAAGTTGCCACAATCTGTCCTTTACCTTTAAGAGAGATTCCAGCATTTGATGGAATCCAACGTTCATTTCTAAAATAACAACAACAACAAAAATAAATCAGCAAACTAGGAATGGAGGGGAAGCTTCCTCAACCTGATAAAAGGCATCTACAAAACACCTGCAGTTAACAGCATATCTAATAATAAAATGCTTTTCCTGTAAAATCAGGAAAAGTCAAGGATGTCCTATCTCACTAGTTCTGTTTAACACTGTGCTGGAGTTCCAGCCAGTAAAATAGGCAAGAAAAAGAAAAGACATCGGATTAGAAAGGAAGAAATAAAACTGTCTTTACTTGTGGCAACATGATAATGAAAGAGGCCATAGAATCTAACTTCCTAGAACTAACAAATGAGTTTAGGAAGGTTTCAGGATATGAGATGAATATACAAAAATCAATGGTGGGTGCATGGGTGGTTCACTGGTAGAGTGCTCACCTTCCACTCCACCCCCACCCCACCCGAAAAAATCAATGCTATTCTATATACCAGCAATGAATAATTATAAATTGAAATTGATAAAAAAAATTATTTACAGGCTTCCGGCCAAGGCTAAAGCACCGGCTGCCTCTCTACATCCAGTGAGTGTCAAACCTTGCAAGCCCACATTGGAAAGAAAAAATAGAAGAAGAAATTAAATTTTAAGGAACTAGAGAGTTACCTGCAACCAGTGGATGGATTTGAAAAGCCCACATCCCTTCTAGAACAGTGTCCAACCAGGCTGCACATTGCTACATTTTTTTTGCTCTATGCGATCCATAACGCACGTGATGACACTGAAAATAAAGAGGTTGCAGATCTAAGATGAGGTTTGGATGGCTGAGACTTGGGGCTGCAATGTCGGCAGCGGAGTTTGTGTTGGATTTGAGATAGGCGAGTGTGCTGGTTTGAAAGGATGTATGTACCCTAGAAAAGCCATGTTTTAATCCTAATCCCATTTTGTAAAGGCAGCCACTTCTAATTCCTATTCGGCACTGTATGTTTGAAACTGTAATTAGGTCATCTTCCTGTAGATGAGATTTAATCAAGAGTGGTTGTTAAGATGGATTAGTTGGAGGTGTGTCTCCATCCATTTGGATGGGTCTTGATTAGTTTCTAAAGTCCTATAAAAGAGGAAACAAAATTGGAGAATGAGAGAGACTCTGAGAGAGCAGAGAATGACAGAGCCACAAGATGCAGGGAGTCCACAAGACTTTGGAGATGAAGAAGGAAAATGCCTCCCAGGGAGCTTCATGAAACAGGAAGCCAGGAGAAGAAGGTAGCAGATGATACCATGTTCACCATGTGCCCTTCCAGATGAGAGAGAAACTGTGACTGTGTTCACCATGTGCCCTTCCACTTGAGAGAGAAACCCTAAGCTTCTTTGGCCTTCTTGAACCAAGGTGTCTTTCCCTGGATGCCTTAGATTGGACATTTCTATAGACTTGTTTTAATTGGGACATTTTCTTGGCCTTAGAACTGCAAACTAGCAACTTATTAAATTCCCCTTTTTAAAAGCCATTCTGTTTCTGTTATATTGCATTCTGGCAGCTAGCAAACTAGAACAGTGAGGAAGCGCTGGAAATATTTAAAAGGAATAGAGAAGGATTGGAGTGCTCATTATCTAACAAAATGCGCAGATCATTCAATACCAAAATTATGAATCCTTCCTTTGGAACCAAAAATAATGAAGGAACAGATACGGCTTTTCCGAAGACTGCTTTGGAAATGACAAATGTCAAGAACAGCAGTATATTCTTTACACAAATCCTCAACTAAAAGAATATTCAAAAGAAAGCTGCAGAATGGAAAATCAATATAGATATTATTGTAGATCTGTGATGTAACAGTCTAGCATCATACAAATTTCATAAAAAGAAATCATTGGACACTGAAGTGTACCTAGTTCAGTTTTCTTTTTAAAAACCTCCAAGGACAAAAGCAGCTTAAAATCTAGTAAAATGAATAAAAAAATTGTTTACTAAAAAATACCCTTTATAATAGTATTGAGAAATGTGAAATACTTTCGGACAAGTATTTGTCATCTGACAAATTGTGTTAAAACCTGCACACTTAAAATTATAAAATTGCTGAGAGAAAGAAGATTTAAGTAAATGGAGAGATATACCATATTCATTGATTGAAAGCCTCAATATGGTTAAAATACCAATTCTTCCCAAACTGATCTATGGATTCAATGCAACACCAATCAAAATCCCTGTAAGATTTTTTGTAGAAATTGTCTAGCAAATTTTAAAATTCATAAAGTGGATGACCCATAATACTTGACTTCAAGACTTACTATAAAACTACAGCAATCCTGAAAGTGTTATATTAGCATCAAGGTAGATAAAAAAATCAATGGGCCAGCTGGAAAGTCCAGAAATAATGCCATCCCACACATATATGATTAATTAATTTTTGACAAAGATGCAAAGACAATTCAATGGATAAAAGACAATGTTTTCCCTGGAGGTTACTCTTATGCTTCAAGTAGATATCATCTTGTTATTCAAGATGTTATGGAGAGGCTGGAGGGAACTGCCTGAAAATGTAGAGCTGTGTTCCAGTAGCCATGTTTCTTGAGGATGATTGAATAATGATACAGCTGTCACAATGTGACTGTGTGATTGTGAAAACCTTGTGTCTGATGCTCCTTTTATCTACCTTGTCAACAAAGGAGTAGAACATATGGAATAAAAATAAATAATAGGGGGAACAAATGCTAAAATAAATTTAGTTTAAATGCTAGTGATCAGTGACAGCAAGGGGTAAGGGGTATGGTATGTATAACTTCTTTTTCTCTGTTATCGTTTTATTTCTTTTTCTGTTATCTTTTTATTTCTTTTTCTAAATCAATGCAAATGTTCTAAGAAATGATGAATATGCAACTAAGTGATGATATTGTGAATTACTGATTATGTATGTTGTTTTATTTTATTTTTTTAATTAATAAATAAAATTTTTAAAAAAAATATTTTCAACAAATATGTTGGAATATTTGGATTTCTATATGCCAAACACACATACAGATGCCACAAACAAAGCAAAACACAAACAATTGGGGGAAAAAAGCCTGAGTCTGTACTTTGTAACATATGTGAAATTTAACTCAAAATGGTTCCTATACCTGATTGTAAAACCTAAAATATAAAAAACTTCCAGAAGAAAATCTGGGGGAAATCTTCGTGACCTTAGATTCAAAGCAATGATTTCTTAGATGTGACACCAAAAGCACAAATCATGAGAGAAAAACAATATCAAAATCAATAACTCCAGTATTTGAAAGATGCTGTTAAGAGAATGTAAAAACAAGCCAAAGAATTGGAGAAAATATTTTCAAATCAAATATCTGTTAAGGAATATATAAGGAACTCTCAAAACTCAAGAGAAAACAACCCAACTTTTAAAATTGTATAATATAACATATATACAAAGCAAAGAAAGAAAAAAGAAATAATTTTAAAAGCACACTTCAACAAGTTGTTACAGAACAGATCCCAGAGTTTGTCATGGGCTACTATTCCACCTTCTCAGGTTTTTCCTTCTAGCTGCTCCAAAACACTGGAGGCTGGAAGGAATGTTAATATAGTGATACAGCAGTCATACTCGTTTATTAAATCCCATTTTCTCTGTTATAACTCCTCCTTCTCCTTTAATCCTTCTCCCAATCTATAGGGATCTTTGGACAATACCTGCTCTGACTTTTTCATGTTGAGAAAGAGTGTCCACACTAAATTAATGGGGGGATGTAATTAATTGATAATCCTGGAGAGGCTGGTCCCTCTGAGGTTCAGGATTTTTCTGACCTAGGAATTCTTTGGGAATTCTAGGTTCCAGGAAGGTAAACCTAGTGCATGAAACTTTTATAGAGTCTCATTCGAGCCCTACGTGTTCTTAAGAGTCTACAGGAGTGATGTTGGTTGGGGTTTAGCAAACCGTGGCAATCAGCATTATCTAACTGAAGCTTGCATAAGGGTAACCTCCAGAGTAGCGTCTTTGACTCTGTTTGATCTCTCTTGGTCTATGTGCTGGTTTGAAAGGAAGTATGCCCCCTAAGAAAAGCCATTTTTAATATAAATCCCATTTCATAAAGGTAGAATAATCTCTATTCAATAATGTATGTTTGAAACTGTAATGAGATCATCTCCCTGGTTGATGTGATTTAGTTAAGAATGGTTGTTAAACTGGATTAGGGGATGACATGTCTCCACCCATTTGAGTGGGTCTTGATTAGTTTCTGAAGTCCTATAAAAGGAGAATGAGAAATTCAGAGAGACTCAGAGAGAGCAGAGAATGCTGCAGCACCACGAAGTGGAGAGTCCATTGGAGATGAAGAAGGAAAACGCCTCCCGGGGAGCTTCATGAAACCAGAAGCCAGGAGAGAAAGCTAGCAGATGACGCCGTGTCTGCCATGTGCCCTTCCAGCCGAGAGAGAAGCCCTGACTGTGTTCGCCATGTGCCGTCTCACTTGAGAGAGAGACCCTGAACTTCATCGGCCTTCTTGAACCAAGGTATCTTTTCCCTGGATGCCTTTGATTGGACATTTCTATAGACTTGTTTGAACTGGGACATTTTCTCGGCCTTAGAACTGTAAACTTGCAACTCATTAAATTCTCCCTTTTAAAAGCCATTCCATTTCTGGTATATTGCATTCCAGCAGCTAGCAAACTAGAACAGTCTATTACACTTCTTTATCCCCTTTTGGTTAGGAAGAAATTGTGGAGCCCATGGTGCCAAGGCCAGATTCATCCCCAGAGTTATGCCCCCTGTTGTCAGGGATATTTTCACCCCTGAATGGCTTGTACCACAAAGTGGGGGACAGGGAGGGGCAATGATTTTCCTTACAGATTACAACTCAATTTCTTTAATGGTCTGAAAAAAGAATCTTCACCAAAGATTATATACAAATGGCAAATAAGCTGTGCAAATATGCTCAACATCATAAATTCTCTCATTGAAACTCGGCCACATATTCCAAACAGCATCCGTATCCATCATGAATATCTCTTTCCCCAACTTTCATCCCAGCTTTGCTTTCTTCAGAATCCTCTCTTGCTCTGGGCTCCACTCATTAGGTAAATGCAAATTAAAACCACAATGAGATATTATGAAACACCTATCTTTTTTAATTGTGGCAACATTCACATGCACATATATGCACACAATTTGCCATTTTAACCACTTTTAAGTGTACAATTCAGTGGCATTAATTACTCTTTCACCGTTGCACAAGGATTACCTTCCATTACTAAAACTTTTTATCACCCTAAACAGAAACTCTTTACCCTTTAATAAATCTCCATTCCTCTTCTGTCCAGCCCCTGATAACCTCTAATCTGTCTATAACTGTGAATTATAGCCTTTTCCAGATATTTCATATAAATGCAATCAGACGTTATTTGTCCTTTTGTATCTGGCTTCTGTCACTTAGCATAATGTTTTCATGATTCAGCCATGTGGTAGCATGCATCCGATCTCCATTCCTTTATATGATTGGATAGTTTTCCATTGTATGGCTAGAACACATTTCGCTTATTCTTTCATCTGTTGATGGATACTTCGGATATCCCACCTTTTGGCTATTGTGAATAATGCTGCTATGAACTGGTGTACTGGTATCTGAGTCCCTGCCTTCCATTCTCAGGGATATATCTCTTAAGGGTGGAATTCTGTTGAACTTTTTGAGGAATTGTAAGTGGCTGCACCACTTCACATTCCCACCAGCAGTAAGTGGGAAGAAGTTCCCATTTCACTGTAACCTCTATAACCCTTGTTATTTTCAGTTTTATCTTTTAACAATAGCCGCCCTAGTGAGTGCGAAGTGCTGTTTCATTGTGGTTTTGATTTGCATTTCCCCGATGACCAACGATGTTAATATCTTTTCATGCACTTTTTGGCCATATGTCTATCTTTGGAGAAATATCTAGAGCCCTTTGCTGGTGTTTTAATTGGGTTGTTTGCCTTTATCATTGTTGAGTTATGGGAGTTTTTTTATATATCCTAAATATTAAACCCTTATCAGATACATGATTTCCAAATATTTTCGCCATTTCTGTAGGTTATCTTTTCACTTTCGGTGATGATGTTCTTTCATGCACAAAAATAATTAATTTTTATGAAATCCCATTATCTTTTTTTTCTTGTTTTGCTCAAGTTTTTGGTGTAAAATCTAAAAATCCATTGCCTGCTACAAGTCCCTGAAGATCTTTCCTGTGTTCTTACAAGAATTTTATAATGTTAGCTCCTATATTTAGGTTTTGATCCATTTTGAATTAATTTTATATATATGTATATATGTGAGAGGTAGGAGTCCACATCTACCCTTTGACATGTGAATTTCTAATGGTTCCAGCACCATTCGTTGAAGAGACTATTATTTCTTCATTTGAATGGACTTGGCACCCTTGTCGAAAATCAACTGGCCATAGATGTGGATTTATGTCTGGACTCTCAATTCTATTCCATTGCTCTATACGTCTGTCCTTATGCTGGTATCACACTGTTCTAATTACTGTAGTTTTATAGTAAGTTTTGAAATCAGGAACAGTAAGACCTTCAACTTTGTTCTTTTTTGAGATTGTTTTGGCTATTTAGGGTCCCTTGCAATTTCATATGAATTTAAGGATCAGCTATTCCATTTTTGCAAAAAAAAGGTGCTGGAATTTTTTTAAATTAATTTTTAAATTAAAAAAATTATAAGAAAGAAACACAAATATTCTTAATGTATGATCATTCCATTCTACATATATAATCAGTAATTCATAATATCATCACATAGCTGCATATTCATCATCATGATCATTTCTTAGAACATTTGCATCAATTCAGAAAAAGAAATAAAAAGACAATAGAAAAATAAAACGAAAACAGAAAAAATATATATACATACCATACCCCTTACCCCTCCCTTTCATTGATCACTAGCATTTCAAATTAAATTTATTTTAACATTCGTTCCCCCTATTATTTATTTTTATTCCATATGTTCTACTCATCTGTTGACAAGGTAGATAAAAGGAGCATCAGGCACAAGGTTTTCACAATTACACAGTCACATTGTGAAAGTTATATCATTATACAATCATTGTCAAGAAACATGGCTACTGGAACACAGTTCTACATTTTCAGGCTGTTCCCTCCAGCCTCTCCGTTACATCTTGGATAACAAGGTGATATCTACTTAATGCGTAAGAATAACCTCCAGGATAACCTCTCAACTCTGTTTGGAATCTCTCAACCATTGACAATTTGTCTCATTTCACTCTTCCCCCTTTTGGTCGAGAAGGATTTCTCAATCCCTTGATGCTGGGTCTCAGCTCATTCTGGGATTTCTGTCCCACGTTGCCAGGAAAGTCCACACCCCTGGGAGTCATGTCCCACATAGACAGGGGGAGGGTGGTGAGTTTGCTTGTTGTGTTGGCTGGAGAGAGAGGCCACAGAGCAACAAAAGAGGTTCTCTTGGGGGTGACTTTTAGGCCTAATTTTGAGTAGGCTTGACCTATCCTTTGTGGGGTTAAGTTTCATACGAACAAACCCCAAGACTAGGGGCTCAGCCTATAGCTTTGGTTGTCCATACTGCTTGTGAGAATATCAAGAATTCAACTTGGGGAGGTTGAATTTTCCCCCGTTCTCGCCATTCCCCAAAGGGGACTTTGCAAATACTTTTCCACTCACTGATCAAATCACTCTGGGATTCATCACTCTGGACAAACCAACAAAATCTCATGTCCTACCCAAGGTTCCGTGTACTTGTGTTGTTCAATCAAGTCTCTACATATGTTATATTAGGAAATGCACTGGTCAAAATATAAATTTTGTACCAAATAAACATTTTTGCTTTAGTCTCACACATAAGGTGAAATTTTAAAATATTGATTACCATCTATTTTCAGGTGCTGGAATTTTGATAAGGATTGCTTTTAATTTGTAGATTGCTTTAAGCAGTTTTGACTTCTTAACAACGACATTAGGTTTTCCAATCATGAACACAAGATGCTGTTCCACTTATTTAAGACTTTTTAAATTTCTTTCAACAGTGTTTTATGGGTTTCAGTGTTCAAGTCTTTCTGAAAGGATATTAGATTTTATCAAATGCCTTTTTTGCATCAATTGGGATGATCTTTTTTTTTTCATTCTGTTAATGTGATGTATTTACACGGATTGATTTTCTTATGTTGAATCATTCTTGCATTTCTGTATTGGTCATGCTGTTTAATTTTTTATTATTCTTTTAATCTGCTATTGGATTAGGTTTGTTAGTATTTTGCTAAGGATTTTTGCATTTATATTCATAAAGAATATTGATATGTAATTTTCTCTTCTGGTGCTGTCTGTATGTGGCTTTGGTATCAGGGTAATGCTGGTCTCAGAATGAATTTGGAAGTGATTCCTTCTCTTCTATTTTTTGGAAGAGATTGAGAAAGATTGGTGTTAATTCTTTAACTGTTTGATAAAATTCAGCAGTGAAACCATTTGGTCCTGGACTTTTATTTGCTGGGAAGTTTTTGATTACTGATTTAATTCCTAAATTTGTTATAGGCTGTTGAAATTTTCTATTTCTTCTTGTGTCAGATTAGGAAATTCGTATTTTTCTATGAATTTGTTCGTTTCATCTAGGTTTTCTAATTTGTTGGTATGTAACTGTTCATAGTACCATTTTATAATTCTTTTTATTCTGTGTTTGTTAGTAATGTCCGTACTTGCATTCCTGATTGTAGTTGTGTCCTTTCTTTTTCTCTGTCAGATTGGCTTAAGTTTTTCGATTTTATTTATCTTTTCAAAACACCAATTTTTGGTTTTGTTGATTCTCTCTATTGTTTTTCTATTCTCTATTTCATTTATCTCTGCTTTAATCTTTGCTATTTTCTTCCTTCTACTAACTTGAGGACTACTTTGCATTTCTTGTTCTAGTTTCTTTAGGTGTGAAGTTAGGTTATTGATTTGCGGTCTTCTTTTTTAATGTAGGCATTTAGAGCTATAACTTTCCCTCTGAGAACTTTCTTCACTACATCCTGTAAGATTTGGTTTGTTGTGTTTTTGTTTTCATTCGTTTCAAGGTATTTCCTAATTTCACTTGTGATTTCTTCTTTGACCCACTGCTATTTAATAGTGTGTTGCTTAACCATATGAATTTGATGATTGGGTTTTCCATTTCTGCAAAAATAGTCTACTGGAATTTTTACCAGTATTCTTTGTATTATAAATTGATTTGGATAGTATTGATGTCTTAAAAACATTAAGTCTTTCGATCCACGAACACAGAATGCCTTTCCATTATTTAGGCCTTCTTTAATTTCTCTCAACAATGTTTTGTAGTGTTCAGTGTGTACGTCTTTTATATGTTTAGATAAATTTATTCCTGTTATTTTATTCTTTTAGGTGCTAATTTAAATATTCATTTAGTTATTACACACCTATTTAATTGTCTAAAATTGCAGCATGTAAAACTTTAGACTCACTGTACCAAGTGTTGGCAAGGAAGGGGAAAAACTGGAACTCACAAACATGACTGATGGGGCTGTAAAATGTACAACCACTTTGGAAATAATTTGGCAATACCTAAAAAAGTTAAACATTAATTTACCATATGACCCAGCAATTCCAGTCCTAGGTATCTACCCAAGAGAAATGAAAGCAAATGTCCATATTTTTACATGAATTCTCCTAAGCAGCAGTATTCATAATAGCAAAACAAAAATAAAGGGAACAATCCAAATTCCATCAACTGCTTAATGATTAAAAAAAATGTGGCATATTCATAAAACGGAAGCTATTTGGCAATTAAAAGGAATCAAGTATTGACCCATACTACAACAAACATGAATGTCATAAACTTTATGCTACATGAATGAATCAGACACATGTGTATGATTCCAATCATATGAAATGTTCAGAAAAGGCAAATCTATCCAGACAGAAAATAAATTAAGGGTCACCTGGGGCCTTTGGGGTGATGGAAATAGTCTAAACTTGGATTGTGGTGATGGCTGCACAACTCTGCAAAATTACTAAGATGATTGAATTGTACACTTAAAACCAATGATTTTGTTGTATATAAATTACATCTCAATAAAGCAGTTAAGAAAAAAAGGTTAAACATATGATCTAGTCATTCTACTGCTAGGCACTTATCCAAGGGAAAATACTCATGCAAAGACTTTATATGGCTGTTCATAGCAGCTTTATTGTACATCCAAATGTCCATCAAGAGGTGAGTCGATGGAGGCAATAAAAATTAATAAATCATCGATATATGCAATAATATAGATGAATCTCAAAATAATTATGCTGAGTGAAAAAAAGTGTATGTGCTATAAGATTCCATGCATATCAAACTTTAGAAAATGCAAAATAACCTAGAGTGATGGAAAACATAGTAGTCCTTGCTTGAAGATGGAAGTGAATGGGGGAGGAATTACCAAGGGTTATGAGGAAATTTGGGGGGGGGGGGCTGGGGTTGATGGTATTATTGGAATTGATGGTTTCACACATACATACTTATGTCAAGACTTATCAAATCATGTATTTTAAACATGCAATGTTTATTATATATCAATTATATCTCCCTAAAGCTGTTAATTAAAAAAAAAGATGAGAAGAAAATAAAGTAAGAAAGAAGACAAATGACAACTTGGGTCTAGATGGGTGCAGCATGTTTGTGCTGGCTGGAGATGGATTACTGCCACCACAGGCCATCTCGGAAGTGGCATGGAAGGGTCAGTGAAAGTTAGTCCTCTCAGCAGGCAGAGCTGTGAGCTGTCCGTGCATAGGAGAGGTAAACGGGCCAAGGAACAGAAATATATACACGTTGTCCTGGGTAGTGACAACTGGCTTGGCTGGTCAGTTGGGAGCCTTGAAGGTTGGCAGATTGGTGCCAAGGAGAACTGGGGGAAATGTAGAAGATGAACCTATGGGAGGGGTTACAAAGGATACCTATCTTCATGTCTCATGTTTAAGGTCCATCCGTGAGTGTCTACTGCAGGGGAGGCCATCAAGAACCAAGAGGCCAGGATGCCGTGGCTGGTGGACATCAGCCAACCTCTTGCCTCAACCACCCTGGTGCTGGTGAAATGGACCCATGGACAGAGTAGCCACGGACACAGGATGAAGAGCCTGGGCTCCTCTTGTAAAGGCTGATGTGGCCCCTGCCACTGCTGGATGCCTGATTTTTCCACTGGAGGACCAATGCTGAGCCCTCAACCTGGAACCATCCCTGGGGAGACCAGCCCCTACCACGTGGCAGAGAGATTACAGCAAATCCCACTTCCGCCCCGGTGGGGGTGGTGATTTCTACTTAGTGGAGTTGACACCTGGTCTAGGCATGAATCTGCTTCCGCATCCCATGGGTCCTTCACCAGCACCCCCATCTGGAGACATTTTTTTTTTAAAGAAAAAATGAACGTTTTACTACATTAAAAATAAGTACTTCTGCTCATCAAAAGCCATCAATCAGAGAGTGAAAAGAGATGCCACAGGTTAGGAGATTTTTGCCATACATAATATAATTAACAAAAGCCGCATCCCAAAGAGGTAAAGAATTCCCATTAAAGATAGGCAGTCTAAGAAAAGTTGATAAAATATTTGAGAAACAGTTTGCAAAAGATAATATCCAAATATCCTGTATCAGGGAAATGCTAATTAAAGCCACCATAGGGATCACCACACACCTGTCAAAACAGCTAAAAATGAAAGTCTGACCATGCCAAGTGTTGGTGAAGACCCGGGACTACATTTCTTACACATGGCGGGTGGAAGTGTAAAGTGGCAGTTGCTCCACTGATAAATTTATGAACACTTCAGTTTTAGCCAATTCCCTGTCTCAGTCTTAGCAAGTAATAATTCTTTGTGGTTGGACTGCAGCTCGTGCGTAACGTTTTCCTCTGCTACTTGAATAGCAGTACAAGTATGTTTGTTTTTTATTGGTGATAGGAGTAAAAAAAGCCTTTAACCTTGAGGTGCCTTTTGGAATTAACTAAATTTCATCTCTGTTATCCTTTTTTATAAACTTATGGAACGTCAGGCTTGGCCTTCATGGAGATATTTTTTTAATTGTATTTTTAAAAAATATTTTTATTGAGAAATCTTCAGATACATACACTCCATACAGAGTATACTCAATGGCTCACAGTATCATCGCATAGTTGTGTATTCATCACCATGACCATTTTTAGAACATTTGCAACACTCCAGAAAAAGAAATAAAAATTAAAACCAAAACAAAACAAAACTCATACGTCCCACATCCCTACCCCTGCCTCTCACTGACCACTAGTATTTCAATCTACCCAATTTTTTACCCTTTATCCCACCCTATTATTTATTTATTTTTATCCTTATTTTTTCACTCATCTGTCCATATGCTGGATAAAGGGAGCATCAGCCACAAGGTTTTCACAATCACACGGTCACATTATAAAAGCTATATGGTTATACAATCGTCTTCAAGAATCAAGGCTACTGGAACACAGCTCTACAGTTTCAGGTACTTCTCTCTAACCACTCCAACACAGCATAAACCAAAAAAGGGATAGCTATATAATGTGTAAGAATAACTTCCAGGATAACCTCTCGACTTTGTTTGAAATCTCTCAGCCACTGAAACTTTATTTTGTCTCATTTCCCTCTTCCCCTTTTTGGTCAAGAAGGCTTTTTCAATCCCATGATGCTGGATCCCGGCTCATCCCCCAGAGTCCTGTTCCATGTTGCCAGGGAGATTTACACCCCTGGGAGTCGTGTCCCAGGTAGGGGGGAGGGCAGTGAGTTCACCTGCCAAATGGCTTAGAGAGAGAGGCCACATCTAAGCAATAAAAGAGGTTCTCTGGGCTGACTCTTAGGCATAATTATAAATAAGCTTTTCTCTGCAGGAATAAGTTTCATAGGGGTGAACCCCAAGATCAAGGGTTCAGCCTATTGAATTGGTTGTCCCCACTGCTTGCGGGAATATCAGGAATTCCGCAGGTGGGGAAGTTGAATATTTCCTCCTTTCTCCCCAGTTCTTCAAGGGAACTTTGCAAATACTTTTTTATTCTCTGCCCAAATTACTCTGGGATATATCAGGGCATCACATTAACCTGTACACACCAACAGGATCTCACACCCTATTCAAGATTCCATTTAATTATGGTGTTTAAAAAAACTGACCAAATTACAAGTTAAATTAGATAATGCACTACCCAAAATATAAATCCTGCACCAAATAAACATCTTTCCCTTTGGTTTCACACAAAAGTTGAAGTTTTTAAATATGGATGAGATCATCCTTTATCCTGTATTCTGATCTACCTTAGTCCTATCTAAACCAGCTTTATTTGTATCTCTAGTTGAAGTCTGATCCCTTTTTCAACTTTTGAACAGCTCCTGTATGAGCTAATACTGACTTTCATAGCTTCAGGGCTCTAACTCGGAATCTCGGGTGCCACATAGTTACCCGAAGTTTCAGGGAATGACCAGGTTATACACAAATAACTCAGGATCTCAGAATTTAGAAATAAGAATTACAACTCCTGAATATATATGTGACTCCTGTAAGAGCTTACAATCTAGGACCCTTTACAAAAGGCCCCAAGCTGATGACCCATGCTCTCGACTTCAATCCTCTAAGTTTGTATATTATAGTTAGTCCATATGAGTGAGGCATGACAATATTTGTCTTTTTATTTTGGCATGGGTAGGCTCCGGGATTCGAACCCAGGTCTCCAGCATGGCAGGTGAGAATTCTGCCACTGAGCCACCATTGCACTGCCCAATATCTGTCTTTTTTTCCTGCCATTTGGCACACTGTCCTTAAGGTTCATTCACCTAGGCGCATGCCTCACGATATCTGAAGACTTTTGATTTCCTGGTCTAGCCACATGGTTTCCCCAATAACACAGCTTCAGATCAAGGGACTCTTTGATAGGAAAACAGATGATGCAATGGGTATCTAACTAAAGGATCCACTGATCTTATCAGGGACCCCAACACCCAGTGGCATGACTGATTAAAGGCTTAGCAATGTACTAAGGATGCTGACATATCCCGCCGCGGGTGGCTAGAACACATGGATACAGATAACAGAGGGTGGAGTAGGGGCCCCTCTTGCCACGAACCACTGTGGAATTTTCAAATGTAGGTTCTGCCAGTTTGGGGAATCCAGTTCCTCTGGATGGGAAGCTTCTGGGAAGGAACATGGAGGGCCCCAGGGTCCCACTGAACCTTCCTGATCTGTGGGCCCTCTGGCTGTGGGGCTCATTACCGCAAGCAGATAAGCTGCTGTTTCACAACAAACAAGGCAGGGAGATTTTTCTAGAATCCCCTGTGGTGTTTTTGGTGTCTTCCCACCCACTGATGACAGTAAAAGGCAAATTACATCTACCACCACCCAACAAGGGCAAGGCACCAAGCCTCAGGGCCATGAGGATGAGAGTTTTGAGTCATCCCATCAGTGAATACCCAGACCAGCTGCAGTATTGGACTGGGATGAGGGAAATCTGGAATGGGGTGGGATGGGATCCCATAGCTGGTTTCATTAACCCTCTAAGTCTTTCAGAGATTGCACTGCCTGCCACCTTGAAGAGGTCCCTGATTGCATGCTACCTCCCCTTTTAGGGAGAAGGGAGGGAAGGAGGAGAGTGGGTCTAAGGGGTATGGGGGATGGACTCTTTCAGGCCCTCTTGGCCTTGCCTGCCTCTGGTTCCAGCTGTGCCTGGGTGTCTGACTGATTTGATGCAAACAACCTGCCAGCACCCACCTCCTGCCTGCACCCAAGCCCTTAGATAGGCAACCTAGAAACGTGGGCAGGCAACGTCCCGAGGGGCATATCTTTAACCAATGGAAAGAGGGAGACAGTGGGTAACTTCTCCCTTCTCCCTTCTCCCCACCGAGGGATGGTCCTGAGCCTCCTCTATACAGCTTCCCGGGGTCACAGTCAGTTGGTCAGTGCTGACCAGCTCTGCGACACGTCCTTCTGTCCACACTGTCTCCTTCCCCACGTCAAGCTCCCTCCCTCACTGCTCTGCCGTAGGCTCTGCTTCCTGGGAAACCCTGGCTAAGACACCATCCATCTGCTGACTCCCAAATGTGGATTTCCAGGCCAGACTTGAGCCTGGAACTCCAAATCCACACACCCAAACTCAGAATAGGAACCTCAAACTCAGCATGACCAAAATTAAACTCCTGATCGTCTCCCCCAAACCTGCGCCACCTGAAGCTGTCCCATCTCAAAAAGGGCAAATTTATGCTATCATGTGGCCAGGACCAAAACCTGGAGTCCTCTCTGATTTCTCTTTCTGCTAACAGCCTCCATCCGGTCTGTGTGCACATTCCATCGTTTCTATCTTCAGAAGGCATCCAAACCAGACCACCTGTCACACCTCCGGAACCGTCAGACTGGTTCAAGGCTCCATTATTCCCAGGCTGGAATGGGCAGTAGTCTCCTGCCTGATCTTCCTTCCAAACTTACCCTCTGCTGTCTGCTCTCCACAGAGCAGCTCGGGTCCCACTAAGATGTAACTCAGCTCATGTCACTCTTCTGCTCAAAACTCCCCAGTGGCTCTCATCTCACAGTCAAAGCCAAAGCCATGGCAGTGGCCTGCAAGACCCCAGAGCGCACCCCCCTCCCCGCCGCCATTCCTCTTTGCACCTCATCTCCTACCACTCTCCACCTCCCCAACTCTGCTCCAGCCACACTACTCGTCTCCTTTTCTTCCTTGAAGACACTGGGCATGCTTCCACCTCAGGGCCTTTGCATATACTGATCTCTCTGCCTGGCAGGCCCTTCCCCAGGTACCCACATAGCTTCAAAACCACTGTACTTATTCAAGTCTTTCCTCAAATGTCAGCTTTTCAGAGGCGCCTGCCTTGACCACACTACTGAAATTGCTAAGCTCTACCCCCACATACAGCCCCCTTCCCTGCCTCACTCTCCTCCACAGCACTTTTTACATTGTATAATATAACATATATACAAAGCAAAGAAGAAAGAAAAAAGCACTAGTTTTCAAAGCACTCTTCAACAAGCAGTTACAGGACAGATTTAAGAGCTTTTCATGGGCTACTATACCATCATCTCAGATTTTTCCTTCTAGCTGTTTGAGAACATTGGAGGCTAGAAGGAATATTTTTTTGTCATCACAATCGACATTTTTTGTTGTTGTTGTTAAAAAAAAACACTCAATTTCAAAGCACAGCACAGCAATTAGTTGTAGAACAGATTTCAGAGTTTGGTGTGGGTTCAATTCCATAATTTCAGGTTTTTACTTTTAGCTGCTCAAACTAAATATCATTATGATACAGCAATCATACTCATTTGTTAAATCTGACCTTCTCTGTATAACTCCACCATCACCTTTGATCTTTCTCCCACTCTTTAGGGATTTGGGGGCTCTGCCCATTCTAACTTTTTCATGTTGAAAGTGCTGTCATAATACGAGATAGGGAGATGGAACTAGCTGATGTTCTAGAGAGGTTGGGTCCTCTAGGTTTCAGGACTTATCTAGTGCAGGGTCCTTGATAGCTGTCTTTTACGCAATTTATTTCACATAATTGTTTGCCTTCCCCCACTAAATACAAGCTCCAGAACGACAAGGCTTGTTATCCCTTTTATTTGCTGCTGTAACCCCAACACCTGGAACTGTGCTTCGCATAGTAGGCGCTCAATCATTTTGCTGAATTAATGACCTTCTTTCATCTGTATAAAGGGGTAAATAGGTCACAGGGCTTTTGAGAGGATGAGCATAGATGCAAATAAATGTTTGACACATGTTAAGCTTTTAATGTAAGTTGGCTGTTCTTCTCCCAAGTCTGAGAGTTTGACTCCAAGACAGAAAATTATGCCCTTGAGGGAACAGTGGACTCCCTGACATCTGTGAGGAGAACCCTGCGACCAGTGACCCTGAATCAACCAGATGGTGGAACAGGGAGGTACCTCCCTGGCCAATCATACTTTGTGATTAACCTGGGACATCATTCCTGGAGGGCCAAAGGACCCAGCCTCTGGGACTCCCCGGAACTCTGAGTGGGTGAGGCAGTGTGAGAAGCATGGACATTTCATCTGGTCTTGACTGAGAATCCAGAACAAGGCAGTGTTCAGTGAGGACCGAGGTACAACAATCACCCAGAACTAGCTCAAGTTTAGTAGATTGCAGATAGCAACTTCTTAATGATAGGAAACAACTGTATATTGCAGAAAAGGGGCTAATTATTGACTAAAAAATTTTTGTTTCACTTGTGCATGGACATATGTACTGGATCACACTGTATTTCTAATTGTGGGTTCTAAAACTACTGTGTAGACTGGGAAATTAAGGCTTGGGCTCAAACCCAGACTCCAACCCCCTCCTACTGCTGCGGTTAGGTATGTATATTAAATATGCGGCAGGACAAGGGTCCTCAGGAGTGCCAGGGAAGGGGTAAGAGAGGGGGATTCCCAATAGGAGGTTCTGGGTCAAGTTCATCGAGGTGACATTGGAGCAGACTTGGAGGTAAAAGGTGTTGGGTGCTGTGGCACCATCTGAAAAGTGGGCAGAGGCTCAGCCAGGGAAGAGGCCTTAAGGAGGAAGTGAGCTTAGCATCTTCAAGTAACAGCAAGGAGCTAGCTTGGCCAAAGCAGGGGCAGTGAGGTGGGCCACAGCAAGGGCTCTGGCCTCGATTCTGAGTGGAATGGGAGCCATGGCAGTGTTTTCACCAGAGTAACATTATGGTAACTGATTCCAAAGAGCCACTCTGGTTATTGCCTTGAAACAACCCTAAGAGAGCGAGTGGAAGGAGGGAAACAAGTTGGGAGGCTCTGGTGGTGACCTCGGTCAGCCCAGGCGGTGGCAATGGAGGCGGGGCAGGGGGTCAGGGTCTAGCATCAGTTTGAAGTTCAGAAACTGATGGCCTGGATGCAGCTTTCATGCATGTGAAGTCCAGGATGGTGTCCCAGTTTGTGGCCTGGGGCCTAGAAGGATGAGAGGAGGCCACCTAGACACGGAGGCCTCGGGGGTGGACAGGCAGGGCCCAGCAGCGTGATGGTGCTGAGTCAAGGTTCTAAGCAGCAGGGGGACGGGCAGGGAGACAGATGAGCGACTCCCCGCCACCCCCCCATGAAAAGACAAAGGTCATAAGTAAATTCTCAGAAGACAACGTAGGGTGGACAGTCTGAGTCATTACTTTTAAGTGAAAAATGAATGGCCTGGAGTTACAGAGAAATCTGTAAAGAAATCACTAGATTTCTTGGTCCTTAAAGATAAGTTAGATCACATGTTCTTCTGAGAGTATCCCATTCATTGCGACAGTGAGGAGGAACTCACAGGCAGATTTCACTAGGAACTTCCCCCAAACAAAGTTAAGGTCACTTCAAAATACAACTTCCGGATTGGGTTATGTCAAGAAGTTTGCACAAGAGCATTAAACCAACAAGTCAGAGGTCCCACAGAGGGTTTCCAACTACGTTTTATTTTAGTTTCCAATATTCTCAGCAATGATACATGAGTAATTCAGGCAAATCGTATCGCCTTAAGTAATCAGAGTGTCAAGCACGTCTTGCGCTCCAGCAAAATGAACATAAAAACAGAGAACAAAATTAGCAGCATTCAATTAAAGTGCTTTCTGCCAAACTTCTTTTGTAAAGGGTCTCTTCCTCAGCAGTATAAATTTCATATTTCATATTGTGTAAGAAGTTCAAAAACTTATTTGTTCCCCATGGGCTATATTCAAAAAATTCATGTTTACTTACTTTTAAATAATGTTTTTTAAAAAAAGAGCACAAAATTCATTGGAATTGTGGCACACGACGAGGTAACCACCACCCAGGCCTCGCAAAATGCTCAGAACATCCCCCCACCATCTACCACCCTGGCTGAGTCCATCATTTTGTTCCATGCAACAGGGAAGACCGAGGTTTGCAGACAAACAGGTAAGTGGAGAGGATGTCACCCATGTGGCCCCACCAGTGAGCAGAGGCCACCACCTCATTTCTTGAATACAACTGGCTGCCGGACTGAAAACTCGCAGGACAGCACTTCCTCTCCCTGCCTAAGCTCCTATCCTGTGCGCTTGTCTCAGGGAGAGAAGTCACCTGTTTCCTAGCAGCTCCCCGACCTACGCATCACAGGCTCTGTCACCCACTGCTTTTCCCAGACAGTTGTACTTAGCAGACAGGAACCTGCCCCCACTTTAACCAGTAACAATCCCAAAACTCAACAACAGGAAACATTTTTCAAAGTCAACATGAGGATAAATGGGTACCCGTCAGAGGCTCCAGGGATCAGGAAGGTGACAGCAAGGGTGCTGGGTTTCCCATACGTTCTCTTGGCCTAACTCCAGTCACTGACACAGGAATTAGGTGTAGAGGACTGGTGGTCAAGGGCGCGTGGGGTAGACAGGGAAATATCTCTAAGAGATGTAATCAAGCAAGTGAGATGGGGGACCTCAAGTGAGAGGGATGGGGGATCTCCAGCCCCATGAAACCTGCCTAGAGCAAGGTCAAATGGAGGGCTCGTTCTATACTGAAGCCATATTCCCTAACTATCCTGGGTGGGGCCCCACTCTCCTAACCTGTCACAAAGGTCACCCTCTTCTACCATTCTTCCTTCTACTACATCCCTTAACAAATCCAAACCAAATCACCTTTCATCGATAATAAAACCAGACTACACAGGCCAAGGACTGAAATTAGAGCAAGTGACTCAGTGAAGAGAAGGGTGCCAAGCCCCTCTTTGTCACGATAACAGTCTCCCGCTCTGACAGCATGGCACCCATCCACACCTCTTCACACACTGCTCCCCTGCAGAGTTCTCAGCTGCCTCTGCAGCAATCTGGACCACCCTTCATGGTGGAGGGCCTGCTCAGTCTCAAGCTGAGGCATAGTAAGCCTCGCCACAGAGATCTGTCTAAAAAGCTCTACAAATGGAAGAAAATATGAATGCTGAAGGGCCAAGCTGACCCAACCAGAAGTCCTGGGATGGATTCAGTCTTCCTGGAACTATTTCTAATGCAGTACGGGAAGAATATCAAACCACCTCCCCAAGGAGCCTCTCTCTGCAGGTGTGCTGGGTGCAGGAAAGGCAGGTGTGGCCCAGTTGGTGTCAGCACAGAACGCAGCAAAGGAGGGGTGTATGATAACTCTGGAGGCTTCAAGTCGCGCTCGGCAATGCCAACAGACCCAGAGACCTTAGCAAGCAATCAAATGATCTGCAATCAATTAACCTGACGGAGCAGAGAAAAGACCCCACTTAAACTCCTTGGTACCATCCTGTCATTCATCATCATTAAAAACAGTTCCTTTGGGGGTCTGAGGTGGAAGATTTTCCTGCAACAGCAGGCAAAGGAGGGAGAAAAAATTAACTAGCATTTAAGGGGAGCTTTCAATTGTCAGGGCAGTGGCCACAGGCAGGAGCTGCATAACTCCTGGTGGGAGGCCCACAGAGCACAGAGAGCTGGCGGCCACACCCCTCTCCATGCAGGCTCTGGCTCCAGGCCATGCACTATCTGCTGGGCTGCAGGTACTGGTGCGTGAACATGTTGAGTTCACTGTCCAACCAACCGGCTTTATTCCTGCAAAGACATGGAAGTGATAACAGATAATAAAAGGTACTATGAGCAGAGCATTCCAAGCACTGTTCGAAGAATACCTAACACATATACAAATTTAATCCTGATTAAATTTTTATCCTTATTTTACAGATGAGAAAGATGAAGCCCAAGGAAGTTAAATAAATTCCTAAGGTCACACTGTTAATAACTAATGGAGCTGAGAGGCAGGCTTTTCTGACTCTCAAGCCCTGTTTGGTTCACCCTGGGACCATTGCTCAGTCCTTTAATGGTTGGGAACTCAGTTGTCCAACTTGTCAAGTAAGGGTCCTCCACCCCTGTCCCTGTGGCTTAAAAGAGGCACCAGAGATGTCCTCTCTTTTCCCCAAACGCCCTGGGATTTTCCAGGGGGAGGAACACAATGTGTCCCTAGGAGACAGCTGCCCCAGAGAGCAGGGAGGAACACATCCAGAGCCAAAGGAAGAGAAGTCCACTCTTCAGGCAAGGGGGCCGGAGCTGGCACCCTTTGAAGCATCTGCCCTTTGGCTTTGACACCCAGCAGGCCTCGTGATGTCAGGGATGGGGTCAGGAAGTCTGGGGTCCCCGTAGTGTGGATGTTATCACAGGCTGAGGGGGCTGTGGGCTTTTGCATTCAGTTCTACAGCTGTGTCATGAAGTCTCACTCCCAACGAGACAGAGGAAAGTTAAGTGATTTGCCCAAACAGGAGTGGCCGGACTAGAATCCAGAACTCCTGGCTCCTTGGACTGACACTTCCTAGCAAATTGCTGTGGGAGCTTTGAGTTACCAGAGAGACGCCATGGAGCTCTGGGTTGAAGATCCCAGCTCTGCTCTGGCAACGGTTAGTGGTGATGGGAGCACAACGCTGTGAACTTAATAACCACCACTGAACTGACTTTTGAAAGTGGCTAGAATGGGAAATTTTATATTGTGTATATGTCACCACAGTAAAAATCATCACAAAAAGTGGACTTTAATGTAAACTATGGACTTGAGTTAATCATAGAATCATAAAGCTGGCTAATCAATTGTAATAAATGGTCTATAATGACCAAAATGTTGTTAACAGGGAAAACTGGGGCTGAGGTAGAGGGGTATATGGGAACTCTGTACCTTCTGCATGATTTTTCTGTAAACCTACAGCTGCTCTAGAAAAAATAAATTAAAAAAATGAACCCCCCACAGCTCTGCCAGTCACCAACTAGCTTTCCTGTGGGGGAAAAAGGTGAAATGTGCCCTTGCTTAGCTTACAGAATTGGAAGATGAGGCAAGTGCACTAGACTAGCTCAGCACCCCCCAGCAAACAGCAGACACAAAGGGAAGACAGGTGAGCAGAAGTCAGGTGCTGGGCCAAGCACGCCTGGATTCTCTTCCCAGCATGCCTGTTTGATGGGGGATTCCAGACAAGTTCCTTGATCTCTGGAGGCACCAAATTTCCTACTTGGGGAAGGGCCTGAGGTGCTGCAGTTGAGCAAAAGGTGGGTGAGACTCAGCACCCCCGCTATCACTGTCCCCCAACTGCAAGTACTTGCAGGGCAGGGACTGTGTCTCCTTGAAGCTCCAACAATGGCATTGCATCTGGCACTCAACAGAGACCCAGCACATCAGAGCCCATTGCTTCCAGCTGCCCCCACCAACCTCACCTGAGCAGTTTTGCTTTGCTCTGAAGTGAATTAAGAACTTCAATTTTCTTGTTCATGGCAGCAATTTCCTGCTCCAGGTTTTCCCGGGTGACATCAACTTGCTGGCACAAATGAGCAAAAGTCCCAGACAGTTCCCTAAGGGGAGAGAGCCAGGATCAACTGGGCCCTGCAGCTGTTTGTACCAGATGCAATCGGGGGCTAAGCCAAAGTCAGAGCAGGGCAGCAGCTGGGCCCGTTCACACCCTTGCTGCAGCGCGACCCTGTGCCCGTCCTGGTTTGGCAGAATCTTCCCTACTTCCTGCTGAAACTGTTAAAAAAAACCACCACAAAACATTCAATATCAACGTGATGGGAGAAAGAGTGGCCTTAAGCAGTGTACCTGGCTCAGTCATAAGAGATTAGGATTCAGATCTTGGCCGTGCTGCTAACCAGCCAAGTAGCAGGGGACAAGCAGGACTCTCAAGTCCCGATGTCCTCATTTGGAAAAAGAAATGCCAATAAAAACATGTTATCTGATAGGATTGGAAAAGTAAATGAAAAAATTTGTACAAAATGGGCTTGCCACACAGCAATAAAAGAAGGAAGCGGGCAGATAGTCCCCCAGCCCCAGGAAGGAAGTAGGTACAGTCAGCCCCATAACCCCAAAATCAAGCAATGGACTCCCACCAGGCCTCAGATGTACTGTGAAAAACAAGCTCTGACTGAGAATTTCAAGGCCAGATCGACAGCCTGAGCCCTTCAAACCAACCTATAAGAAATCCTATTAATATCCCTCTTCTTCCCATTTCTTCCATGGGGAACCAGAAACTTACTGGGTCCCAGGCCAGGACATAAGGTACTCCTCGAGGGACTCCACCCCATCCCTGGCCTCAAAGCTGGTCCTGCACAGAAAGCACAGGACTCTTCGGCAGCTGCTAGGGCATAAAGTGCTGTGTTTTCCTAAGGGAATTTCCAAGCCAGGCTGGAAGGGAGAGGGGGCTGACTGCACCTAGAGGGAAGGCCTGACCCACAGAAGCTGGCACCGACCCACTTGGACTGGATGGAGCACACTCACTGCTGAACTTGGTGGCTGCAGTTGGAGCCAGTGTAGCTGATGATGAGCTGCAGCTTCTCACTGGCATACTCTACAAACTGGCGCTTAAAGGCTCGTTCCTTAGCCTTCGTGGTCCAGGTGAGGCGCTCGTAAACGTAGAGGAGGCCGTAGAGCCCGAAGGAGAGGGCGATAAGCCGCCAGCCCACCGCCTTCCACACCTGCCGAGGTCCAGAGGTCAGCCAGGGGCACAGATGCTCTGCAATGCCTCCACTCCCATCCTAGCTGACCTGTTTCTACGAGGAAGCCTCCTGTTCCCACTTAGAATACCTCTTCCCAGATGTCTCCTTTGATCCCACTGAGGCCAGAAGGACAGGGATCAGCTCTAGTTTGGAAATGAGGAAAACTTAAGAGCTGGGCATGTGGCATGCCTGGTGTGCAAGGTGAGAGGTCCAGGACTAGAAGCACGGATGATGGAATGCAAGGCTTGGCTACAGATGGGGTCAGAGTTCAAAGCATTGCTGTGTCTTCAGCAAGTTCCCTCATTTCTGATGGGAATAGTGCTGTCTAAATGTCATGCTAATCGAGTGTGATCTCCCCACGAGATCTCAGTGAAAAGTCATCAGTGGGTGTGATAGCATTTTGCTCACTGTGAAATGCTTGGTTAACTGAGGGACTACCACCAGAACCATGGCCCTCAGTTGCTGCCCACCTGTCTGCCCCCCAACAAACCCCCAGCCCAAGCAGGGTCTGTCACTGACCACTCCTCCAACAACGAGGATGCCCATGGAGGTCCTGGAGGTCAGAGAGGCCAGGCCAGTAACCATGGAAACCATAAGTTCTTCCTGGGTTAGTGAGCCCTGAGGCAGTGGGGGCATGCTGGGATTGGTTGGTGTCAGAGGGACAGGGCGCTGAACCTGAGAAGAGAAACAATAAGAGGGTGAGAAGAACATGGCAAGTCTTTTGCTCAATTGACTTCAGTAACTCTCAAGGCTGGGGGTGCTGGAACAAACACAGAGAGTGGCTCTTCAATTTCCAAAAAGCAAGATGAGGGAAAAATGAGCTTCACTTGGAGTCAAGAAGGATTTAAGCTTCCTAACATACCTGCCAGCTCAAAGATGAGTCTTGTGTGATACCACAAAGCATCAACAGGAGCCACCTGGAATCCTTCAGCAGTTCCCCAAAGTCCAGATATGTACTAAGAATGGTACACTCCATAATGCAAGTGGTATCTAAATGGCTATTTTTAAATATATTTTTAAAAGACAGTATTGTCAATGAATATTTAAAAAATTTCCTATATTTAACAGCTACCTATTTTAATGTGCATTAGAAAAAATATCGTAGCATTTGTTATTTCACAAATAGTACTGCTTAGGACCAGGCCAGGTTGGTTTGACCATGATGGGTCACATGGGGGCACAAAATGCCAAGGCTGTGGACCTCACCACACACTGTCTGAGAACGGTTTATGTGCCTACAGGCAGGGCACAGGCTCTGTGATCCACCCCTAAGGGACGCAGACTCTGTGACCCACGTGCTGCTCCTGAGGGTGAGGAACTCAGCTTGCCTGGTCATTGTAGCCCATCAATGCCCGACGGCTGTTCTTGGGGCCCAGGAACCTATTCACGAGCATGGTCCACCCGAGAGAGAAATGGAACTCGATGTCCTCCTGGAAGTCAGCACACAGCTTGTCACAGTTGAGGTCATAGCTGAGGGAGAAGCACTGCCGAGGGACCAGCATGTCTATCTGACTCCGCATAGACATGGGAAGAAGGGGTTTCAAGCCATCTACAAGGAAAAGAAATGGGGCAAAAGCACAGCACTTCAACCCTGTGCACAGCAGTGCCACGCTGCAGAATGTGGGCCAAGCCAGCTACTGCCAGGATGCTGGGCAGTCCTGCAAAGAAGCCAAGCTCTAGACGAGCTGGTCCACAGGCCTCAGAGGGCCTCTCTCATGGAAGGTACGCCAGTTCTTCCCAGGCATTGGCAGACGGAGGTTGCATACCTGTAACACTTATGCCTCGTGGATTTGAGAAACATGTCAAATCCTCAGCCTAAAACAATCCCATGTGGTAACACAGGATGGGTTACCCAAGTCTACATACAGAATGAATTCATGACCTATACCCAGAATCTGAAGGTATCGAGTTGAATCATCATAAATGGAGACAGATAAAGAAAGGTCACTATTTCTTTAGATTGGCCTCTGAATCTGATCTTGGGCAGTCCCAGAGCCCTAGATCCAAGCTTCCTTAGGGCACTGACCTATCATTTCCTGCTGCATGGTTTGCAGGGAGGTGGTGATGGATGTGGAACAGCGGTCAGACATGTTCCGGCCCAGTCCTTCCTCTATATGGCGGTGCAGTTCCTACAACCAGAAGAGGAGGATGAAGGAGGCAGTACTTCCCTCAGGAGTTCCTTCTGGGAGCCAAAGGATGAGGAGACCCTGAGGATGGTCAGCCTCACACCCACCAGATGATTATGGAAGGCTGGGTGCAGTATTGGTCTTTTCTCCCTGGCTTCCACTACCAATGATGGGGAGGCCCTGACAGAGTAGATGGGCAGAATCGCTGCCTGCAGGGCTTCTACCCAACAGCCAAAAAGAATGAAGGAGTTCCCCTGCCAAGAGCACCCACTGCTTAATGACTCACATTCTTATAAACCTTGAGAACGACTGGAGAAGGATGGAAATCCATCTGGTACTCGTCCACCAGAACAGAAAGGCGCCTGATCTCCTCAGCCATTGCAGTCGACACCTACAGCAAAAGGAAGCATGGTGTTAAGTATCACAGAAGACTGTGGATCAATTCTTATACATGAGGAGAGACTCTAATAGACTGTAAACCTATCCCACAAACCAGCAATTTCCTCAGCTGCTCTATGGAATAAAAATTATTCAAGGGAAGTGTAATAAATAAGGTATCAGTGGCTGAGAGAGTTCAAATAGAGTCAAGAGGCTACTCTAGAGACCACTCTTAATGCAAGCTTCAGTTACATATTGCTACCTATCATAGTTTGACAACCCCCAACCAAAAACATTCCTGCCAACCCTAAAGAATACGTAGGGCATTATATGAGATGCTACAAAGGTTTCATGCACTAGGTTTACTTTCCAGAAACCTACACCCTCCAGTGGGGTCCCTAGACAAGTCCTGAAATGCACAGGGGCCAGCCTCTCCAGAACATCAACTAGTTCCATCCTCTTTTCCATATTATTAACAGCCCCTTCCAACATGAAAAGGTTAGAATGGGCATAGCCCAAATACCCTAAAGAGTGGGAGAAAGATCAAAGTCAATGGTGGAGTTACACAGAGAAGGCAGGGTTTAACAAATGCGTATGACTACTGAATCATTATACCAATATTTCTTTTAGTCTCCAGTGTCTTGGAGCAGCTAGAAGGAAAAACCTAAAATTGTGGAATTGAAACCCATACCAAACTCTGAAATCTGTTCTACAATTAATTGTTGCAGTGTGCTCTAAAATTTATTGCTATTTTGTATATATGTTATGTTTCATAAAAAAGAAGAAAAAGGTCTATTGTGATGATAAATGCAAACCTATGCGATGATACTGTGAACCACTGATTGCACACTTTGGATAATTACATGGTATGTGAATATATAATATATATCAACAACAACAACAAAAAAACTCAAGGGAGAAAGGACCTTAAGAGACATGTTGGTCAAATGCCCTCCCTGATATGGAGGATGTGGCCCAGGGAAGGAGGACTTGCCTAGGGTCACACAATGGGACAACAGAACACAAAGGGAGGCTCCGTACTCTTGAGTCAGGACCACAACTTCCTTCCAGAAGGCAAGAAACCCCCAAAGATGAAGATGTCTGTTTTCGCACTTTTCCAGCACCCTAGACTCTGCTCTGACTCCAAATCTTCCCAAAGATGCTTCCTTCTCATTTCTTACCTGCCTTTCGACTTCCTCTGTAATCTGCTTAATTCTAAGTTTGTAGTCTTGTGCCAAGAGTTCCAGCTGTTTGTCGATAAACCTCAGCCGGTCTTGCCGCTCTTCACGCATTTCCAGGCAATAAACCCTGAGAACAAAGAGTGCTGGTGAGAAGACTTGGGTTCCCACTTAAGCTGAAGAGCAAGAGGGAACACCAGAAAACAAACAGAACCCACCAGTTATCCTGGCCAGGCAAGGCCAGAGGGCCTGGGCAGCTTCCCACACATACCTAGGTGCATGATTTTGCCCTTCTTAGGCCTGAGGGAGACACCACAGCCCAAGGTTCCCTCTTATGTCTTCCATTTGGGAGATGATATGGTAGTGAGAGTTGGCAGAGAATTTCAGGGGGTTTAGGACAAGTTCCACCAATAAATACCGGAAAAAAAGGCCCAACCTCACTAACAATCAAGGAAGTGAAATTATAAAAGAGTTACTACTTTCTACTCAGAAGCCTGCCAAAAACTATGAAGTGTAATGTACTAGTGAAGGTGTGGGGAAATGGAGTTCCTAATATGCTGCTGGTGGGATGAGGAACAGGTACAGCTACTGTTGAGAGCAATAAAGTAAAACTGAAACTGTGTATACCCCAAGATAGCACAGTCCCATCTTTAGGAATGAAACCTAGAAAGACTCTTACAAATGGCGATAAGGGGACATAGGAACAGATGTTCACTGCAGTAGGGTTTGCAACAGCAAAAACTTAAAATCTAAACATCAATCCACAGGAAAATGAGCTGGATTCACAATGGAATGCTCTATAGCAGTTTAAAATTTATGAGCGCCAACTACATGTATCAATAAGGATAGAGTGCAAAAAATAATGCTGAGGGGAGGAGTAAAGATGGCGACTTAGCAAGATGTGGGATTTAGTTCGTCCTCCAGAACACCTACTAAGTAACCAGAAGCAGTACAGAACAGCTCCTGGGGCCAAATCAGTGACCAGACACACAGTACACCCCAGTCTGGACTAGCTGGACATGCTGCAAGCCCCCCCAGAACTGTGAGTTCCCCAAGCCACTGCAGTTGGTGCCCCTCCCCAACCGGCTGCTTCCCAGAGGGGAAAGGAAAGGGACTTTACCAGCAGCAGGGGCTGAGCCCAACCAAACGCCAACTATGGAATTAATTCACAAATCCTGACAACTAAAAATAGGCCCCCAGCTCAGGTGAACCTGGTCAAAGCAGAGGTCGCTGATTTTTGCTCCAGTGCCAAGGGGGCAGGGCTGACAGAAAAAGAAAAAAAAAAAACAGAGGTTTGTGTGGCTGTGTTTCCACGGAGGCTTGGCTGCCCTTGCATATAGTGGTAGGGCTTCTCAAGCTGCAACTGCCCTAGGCATAGGCAGAAACAAGCTTCTTTGAGAGCTTGTCTGGAGCCAGTGCCATCCCCAGGGGAGGGGTGAGGCCCAACTCAGGTGGAATCCCTCCCTCAAGGAATTCAGACCCCAGGGTCTGGAAAAGGGAAACCATTAAAGCCAGCCTACAACCTCTCCTCTGTCTCCACCATGCCCCCAGCAGTGAGAGTCTGCCAAAGTTAAAGGTACCACATCACCTTATGCTGGTGGGACCTACAGGCAGACAAGCGCCACATACTGGGCAGGATAAGAAAAACAGAGTCCAGAGACTTCACAGGAAAGTCTTTCAACCTGCTGGGTCTCACCCTCAGGGAAAACAGACGCAGGTGACTCTTTCCTCCTGACAGGAGGCCAGTTTGGTCTGGGAATTCAGGTTGGGGTCTATAATACCTAAGTAGACCCTTCTAAGGGTGGGGGGGAAAGGCATCATACAGTCAGGGCAAGAAACAAGAAGACAAAAACTGAAAAATCCTCTTCTGTTAAACAAAACCTAAACTAGTGGTCCAGAAAAAGCTGAACTGAATGTCAAAGAACAGATAGACAACAAATTCATCCAGCAAGAAAACCGTAGGTAAAAGAAGTGAAAACAATCTCCAGAGTAAACTAATTAAGGTGATTAAATGTCTAGATGCCAACAAAAAATAATAAATCCCACAAGGAAAACCAAAGATATGACCTAGTCAAAGGAACAAACCAACAATTAAAATGAGATACAGGAGTTGAAACAATTAACTCAGAATGTACAAACAGACATGGAAAACCTCATCAAAAATCAAATCAATGAACTGAGGGAGGATATAAAGAAGGCAAGGAATGAACAAAAAGAAGAAATCGAAAGTGTGAAAAAACAGATCACATAACTGATGGGAATGAAAGACAGTAGAAGAGATAAAAAAAAAAACAATGGAAACCTACAATGTTAGACTTCGAGAGGCAGAAGATAGGATTAGTGACCTGGAAGACGGAACATCTGAAATCCGACAAGAAAAAGAAAATATAGGGAAAAAAATGGAAAAATATGAGCGGGGACTCAGGGAATTGAATGACAATATGTAGCGCATGAAAATACGTGTTGTGGGTGACCCAGAAGGAGAAGAGAAGGTAAAAGGAGCAGAAAAAGCAAATGGAGGAAATTATCACTGAACATTTCCCAACTCTTATGAAAGACTTAAAATTACAGATCCAAGAAGTGCAGCGTACCCCAAAGAGAATAGATCCAAATAGACATACTCCAAGACACTTACTAATCAGAATGTCAGAGGTCAAAGAGAAAGAGAGAATCTTGAAAGCAGCAAGAGAAAAGCAATCCATCACCTACAAGGGAAGCCCAATAAGACTATGTGTAGATTTCTCAGCAGAAACCATGGAGGCGAGAAGACAGTGGGATAATATATTTAAATTACTAAAAGAGAAAAACTGCCAACCAAGAATTGTATATCCAGCAAAATTGCCCTTCAAAAATGAGGGAGAAATTAAAACATCTTCAGACAAAAAAATCACTCAGAGAATTTGTGACCAAAAGACTGGCTCTGCAAGACCGGCTCTGCAACAAATATTAAAGGGAGCACTAGAGGCAGATATGAAAAGACAGAAGAGAGAGGTATGGAGCAGAGTGTAGAAAGAAAGACTATGAGTAAAGGTAAAAAGAAGGAAAATTAGATATGACATATAAAATCCAAAAGGCAAAATGGTGGAAGAAAGTACTACCCATGCAGTAATAACACTAAATGTTAATGGATTAAACTCCCCAATCAAAAGACACAGACTGGCAGAAAAGATTAAAAAACAGGACCCATCTATATGCTGTCTACAGGAAACACATCTTAGACCCAATGATAAACATAGGTTGAAAGTGCAAGGTTGGGAAAAGATATATCATGCAAATACCAATCAGAAAAGAGCAGGAGTAACTATACTAATATCCAACAAATTAGACTTTAAATGTAAACAGTTAAAAGAAGGACACTATGTATTAATAAAACGAACAACTCAAGAAGACATAACAATCATAAATATTTATGCACCAAGCCAGAATGCTCCAAAATACATGAGGCAAACACTGAAAAGAGAAATAGACACATCTACAATAATAGTTGGACACTTCAATTCCACACTCTCATCAATGGACAGAACATCTAGACAGAGGGTCAATAAAGAAACAGAGAATTTGAATAACACAATAAATGACCTAGACATTTATAGAACATTACACCCCACAACAGCAGGATACACCTTTTTCTCAAGTGCTCATGGAGTATTCTCAAGGACAGACCACATGCTGGGTCACAAAGCAAGTCTCTATAAATTTTAAAAGATTGAAATCATACAAAACACTTTCTCAGATCATAAAGGAATGAAGCTGGAAATCAATAATAGGCAGAGTGCTAGAAAAATCACAAATATGTGGAGGCTGAAAAACACACTCTTAAATAGTCAGTGGGTCAAGGAAGAAATTACAAGAAAAATCAGTAAATATCTCGAGGCAAATGAAAATGAAAACACAACATATCAAAACTTATGGGATGCAGCAAAGGCAGTGCTAAGAGGGAAATTTATTGCCCTAAATGCCTATATCAAAAAACAAGAAAGGGCAAAAATTGAGGAATTAACTGTCCACTTGGAAGAAGTAGAGAAAGAACAGCAAACTAACCCCAAAGCAAGCAAAAGGAAAGAAATAATGAAGATTAGAGGAGAAATAAATGAAATTGAGAATATGAAAACAATTGAGAAAATCAACAAAATCAAAAGCTGGCTCTATGAGAAAATCAATAAGATTGATGGGCCCTTAGCAAGATTGACAAAAAGTAGAAGGAAAAGGCTGCAAATAAATAAGATCAGAAATGGAAGAGGAGACATAACCACTGACCCCACAGAAATAAAGGAAGTAATGACAGGATACTATGAACAACTTTATGCTTATAAACACAACAATGTAGATGAAATGAACAACTTTCTAGAAAGGCATGAACAACCAACTTTGACTCGAGAAGAAACAGATGACCTCAACAAACCAATCACAAGTAAAGAAATGAAATCAGTCATTAAGAAGCTCCCCAAAAAGTAAAGTCCAGGACCAGATGGCATCACAGGTGAATTCTACCAAACATTCCAGAAAGAATTAGTACCAATCCTGCTCAAACTCTTCAAAAAAAACTGAAGAAAAGGGAAAGCTACCTAACTCATTCTATGAAGCCAACATCATCCTCATACCAAAGCCAGACAAAGATATTACAAAAAAAAGAAAACTACAGACCAATCTCTCTAATGAATATAGATGCAAAAATCCTCAACAAAATTCTAGCAAATCGAATCCAGCACATTAAAAGAATTATACATCATGATCAAGTAGGATTCATCCCAGGTATGCAAGGATGGTTTAACATATGAAAATCAATTAATGTAATACACCATATCAAGAAATCAGAGCAGAAAAGCCACATGATCATCTCGATTGATGCAGAAAAGGCATTTGACAAAATTCAACATCCTTTCCTGTTGAAAACACTTCAAAGGATAGGAATAGAAGGGAACTTCCTCAAAATGATAAAGGGAATTATGAAAAACCCACAGCTAACATCATCTTCAATGGAAAAAACTGAAAACCTTCCCCCTAAGATCAGGAACAAGATGAGGATGTCCACTATCACCACTGTTATTCAACATTGTATTGGAAGTTCTAGCCAGAGCAAGTAGACAAGAAAAAGAAATACAAGGCATCAAAATTGGAAAGGAAGAAGTAAAACTCTCACTGTTTGCAGATGATATGATATTATATGTCGAAAACCCCGAAAAATCCACAATGAAACTACTAGTGCTAATTGAGTACAGCAAACTGGCAGGTTACAAGATCAACACTCAAAAATCTGTAGTGTTTCTATACACTAGTAATGAACAATCTAAGCGGGAAATCAAGAAAAAAATTCCATTTACAATTGCAACCAAAAGAATAAAATATTTAGGAATAAATTTAACTAAAGAGACAAAAGACCTATACAAAGAAAAACTACAAGAAATTGTTAAAAGAAATCACAGAAGACCTAAATAGATGGAAAGGCATACTGTGTTCATGGACTGGAAGACTAAATACAGTTAAGATGTCAATTCTACCTAAATTGATTTACAGATTCAATGCAATACCAACTAAAATCCCAACAACTTACTTTTCAGAAATGAAAAACCAATAACCAAATTTATCTGGAAGGGCAAGGTGCCCCAAATAGCTAAAAATATCCTGAGGAAAATAATGAAGTCGGAGGTCTCACGCTACCTGACTTTAAGGCATATTATGAAGGTACAGTGGTCAAAACAGCATGGTACTGGCATAAAGACAGATATATTGACCAATGGAATTGAACAGAGTGTTCAAATATAAACCCTCTCATCAATGGACAATTGATCTTTGATAAGGCAGTCAAGCCAACTCACCCGGGATAGAACAGTCTTTTCAGTAAATGGTGCCTAGAGAACTGGATATCCATATGCAAGAGAATGAAAGAGGACCCATATTTCACACCCTATACAAAAATTAACTCAAAATGGATCAAAGACCTAAACATTAGATCTAAGACCATAAAACTGCTAGAAGAAAATGGAGGGAAATATCAATCTTATACTAGGAGGTGCTTTCCTAGACCTTACACTCAAAGCACGAGCATTGAAGAAAGAAAGAAAGAAATGGGAACTCCTCGAAATTAAAACACTTTTGCACATCAAAGAATTTCATCAAGAAAATAAAAAGACAGCCTACACAATGGGAAACAACATTTGGAAACGATATATCAGATAAAGGTCTAGTATCCAGAATTTATAAAGAGATTGCTCCACTCAACAACAAAAAGACAGACAACCCAATTACAAAATGGGCAAAAGACTTGAACAGATACTTCTCAGAAGAGGAAATACAAATGGCCAAAAGGCACATGAAGAGATGCTCAACTTCCTGGGCTATTAGGGAAATGCAAATCAAAACCATATCTCACTCCCACCATAATGGCCATTATCAATAAAACAGAAAATGACAAATGCTGGAGAGAATGTGGAGAAAGAGGAAAACTTATCCATTGTTGGTGGCAGTGTCAAATGGTACAACCACTGTAGAAGGCAATTTGGCAGTTCCTCAAAAAGCTAAATATAGAATTGCCATATGACCCGGTAATACCATTGCTAGGTATCTACTCAGAGGACATGAGGGCAAGGACACAAACAGACATTTGCACACCAATGTTTATAGTAGCATTATTTACAACTGCGAAGAGATGGAAATAGCCAAAATGTCCATCAACATACAAGTGGCTAAACAAACTGTGGTATACACATACGAAGGAATATTACACAGCCGTAAGACAGAATAAATTTATGATGTAACAACATGGCTGGACCTTGAGGACATTATGCTGAGTGAGATTAGCCAGAAACAAAAGGAGAAATACTGTATGTCTCACTGATATGAACTGACATTGGTAAATAAACTTGGAGAATTTCATTGGTAACAGAGACCACCAGGAGGTAGAAATAGGGTGAGATATTGGGTAATTGGAGCTGAAAGGGATACAGATTGTGCAACAGGACTGAAGGTAAAAACTCAGAAATGGACAGCACAATACTACCTAACTGTAATACAATTATGTTAAAACACTGAATGAAGCTGAATGTGAGAATGATAGAGGGAGGAGGGCTGGGGGTACAAATGAAATCAGAAAGACAGACAGACAATAAAGACTGAGATGGTATAATCTAGGAATGCCTAGAGTATATAATGATAGTGACTAAATATACAAATTAAAAATGTTTTTGCATGAGGAAGAACAAAGGAATGTCATTAGTGCAGGGTGCTGAAAATAGATGGTAATTAATATTGTAAAATTTCAACTTATGTGTGAGACTAAAGCAAAAAATGTTTATTTGGTACAAAATTTATATTCTGACTAGTGCATTTCCTAATATAACTTATGTAGACAGCTTAATTGAACACCATAAGTACATGGAACCTTGAGTAGGACATGAGATTTTGTTGGTTTGACCAGAGTGATGCCCCGATAAATCCCAGAATGATTTGAACAGTGAATAAAAAAGTATTTACAAAGTCCCCTTCGGGGAATGATGAGAAAGGAGGAGGAAAATTCAACTTCTCCAAGTTGAATTCTTGATATTCTCACAAGAAGTGTGGACAATCAAAGCTATAGGCTGAGCCCCCAATCTTGGGGTTTGCTCATATAAAACTTAACCCTTCACAAAGAATAGGTCAAGCCTACTTAAAATTAGGCCTAAGAGTCACCCCCAAGAGAACCTCTTTTGTTGTTCAGATGTGGCCTCTCTCTCTCCAGCCAACAAGTAAACTCACCACCCTCCCCCTGTCTATGTGGGACATGACTTCCTGGTAACGTGGTACAGAAATCCTGGAATGAGCTGAGACCCAGCATCAAGGGTCTGAGAAACCCCTAGAATGAGCTGAGACTCAGCTTCAGGGAATTGAGAAATCCTTCTTGACCAAAAAGGGGAAGAGTGAAATGAGACAAAATAAAGTGTTAATGGCTGAGGGATTCCAAACAGAGTAGAGAGGTTATCCTGGAGGTTATTCTTACACATTAAATAAATATCACCTTAGTAGTCAAGATGTAGTGAAGAGGCTGGAGGGAACTGCCTGAAAATGTGGAGTTGTGTTTCAGTAGCCATGTTTCTTGAAGATGATTGTATAATGATATAGCTTTCACAATGTGACTGTGTGATCGTGAAAACCTTGTGTCTGATGCTCCTTTTATCTACCTTATCAACAGACGAGTAAAACATATGGAATAAAGATGAATAATAGGAGGAACAAATGTTAAAATAAATTTAGAGTGAAATGTTGGTGATTAGTGAGGGGGAGGGGTGGGGGCATGGTATGTATTAATTTTTTTCTGTTTTCTTTTTATTTCTTTTTCTGAATAGATGCAAATGTTCCAAGAAATAATCACGATAATGAATATGCAACTATGTGATGGTATTGTGAATTACTGATTATATATATAGAACGGAATGATCAAAAGTTACAAATGTTTGCGTTTGGTGGGTTTTTTTGGTATTAAAAAAAATTTTTTTTAATAAATAAAAAAAATAAATAATGCTGAAATGTTCTAAGTAATGATCACGGTGATGAATATACAATGAGTCACTGATTATATACCAAGAATGGAATGTTCATATCTTAAGAATGTTCATGTTTGTATGTTCATGTTTTGTCAATAAAAATAAATAGGGTGGACCATGGTAGTTCAGCAGGCAGAGTTCTTGCCTGCCATGCTGGAGACCCGGTTTCAATTCCTGGTGCCTGCCCATGCAAAAATAAATAAATAAATAAATAAACAAAAAACAATGCTGAGTAGAAAGAGACAGATGCAGAGTACAAATTACAGTGTAAAACCATATCTGTACATTTAAAACATGGAACAGAAGAACATTAAATACTTTCTAGGATTGATTTTTTAAAAAGTAGTTTTTAAGTGGATGATGAGACCATAACCAAGTTCACAGTAGTGGCTGCCTTTGAAGAGGGGGCAGTGACACTGGGATGGGGTAAAAGACTCAAAGGGCACTTAAAATTTTTTTTTAATTTTAACTTAAAATAAAGTAAAGCAAACATTAACTGTCAACTTGGTATGATGGAAGCAAGGTGTTTTTATATTATTCATATCATTTTTATATTATTCTGTGCTTTTCTGTATTTTAAATTTCTCAGCAATTATAAAGCAGGATGTGTGTTTACGATTCTGAGAATGGCTGCTGTGCTCAGCACAGCACTGGAGCTGGAGGCCCCCACAGGGATTTTTAGGGGTGATGTGCAGTGGATTGGGCTGCACAGGTCAGAGTGGGAGGGCATCAAACCCTCCTCACCAGGCTGCTTTCTGCAGCTCTAATGTAGTCCGGAGGTCGGTGGAAAGGGTCCTGACAAGAGCCCCAAGCCTCAGCTCTGCCACCAGGGATCTGCCCCTGGGCATGTCCTGATGTCCTGGCCACTCACACACGGGTGAATATAATCATTCCTCAGCGCCCTCCTCTCCACCTGCCCATGGCTCGGGTTTTTACCGCTGCTCCTGAGCTGCAACATGCAGGGAGTCCATGATGAGGCGAACGGCCTCCGCGATCTGCTTGGCCCGCACTGTGTGCTGCTCAAATTTGGTCTTCACTGCAGACTGGGAAATGCATTCCTGGAACAGACAAGGAATGGTGAAGCAGAAAGGTGCCACCTGGGCCCTACAGTCAGGGCCAAGCCCTGGCTTTCACTGCTGGGGACCCAGTCGGTGAGAGTTGGAGGAGGCACAGAATCGCTGATACCAGAATCAAAGGGCTCACCTCAAATCTCCGCTCAAAATTCTGAAACTCAAACATCCTCACTTGAAAGCCTTCTGCAAGGGCGCCCCCTAGGAGAATTGTACTACATTAGCCTGGGAATGATTTAGCAGAAGAGGAAAATGACACCACACCAAACCAATCCTGACTGAGAACTTTGTAAGTCAGTCACTGGTTGGAAAACAAAGAGCTTTCACTCAAGGCTCTTATCTCCTTCTCAGAACTATTTTCTACTAACTGACTTAGCTTTAGACCAAACATCTTAAGATATCAGGGAAAAGGAAAAAAAATCTCTGTCCTCATCATCACCTCCTTCAGGCATGCCCTGGGCTTTCTGGATCCTGGCATTGAGCACCTCCTTGGCAGACACAAAGAAGATGCGGTCCCCGGCCTGGGCTCGGTCCACCAGGCCCAGTTCATCCACCAGGAAGCTGGTGCAACGCTCCATGTGCTGCCGCCGGACCTGGAGCCAAGCAAATGGGTGGATGTGACCAAGGGGTATGTGTATGTGTGTAGGACCTCCTGATGGAGCCTACCCCAACTAAAAAAAAAACAAAGAAATAATGTATTTACATGGCTTAATATACAAAAGGTACAAACATAAACATGGTGGAGTTCCATCTCTGTTTAGCAACCAAACTTCCTTGTAGAACCGACATCATGGGGGTTTCTTGGGTATATCCTCCCCAAAATATGTTATGAATATGCAAGCAGAAATGTTTAAACATTCCCCAGGCTGCCTCTTGTTAGGGCTTACACAGCGTTTCACTTTGGAGTCCCAGAAGCAAAGGATCCTGGGAGTCTGGAAACATGGGCTCTACTGATCTTCTAGGCTTCAGGGTCTTGTCTATAAAACTGAGGAAACACCACTAGATACTCCCTTCTAGCTCTGATGTCCTGGGGTCCTATTTATAGAACTTAAAAATAACAACAGTTCCTGGTGAATGCCTGGCACCAGTGGGAGGCACTTTTCCAAAGGTTAGCACATGTCATCCTCAATAATTCTATTTATGACACCCACCTCCAGGTAAGGAAATCCAATTAGCAAAAGGTTAAGTGATTCAACAAAGCTACACAGAAGTTGAACCGTAGCCTGTTCACAGTGTGCTCTACTATCTAATGTTACCTATCTGATATACCTTTTCCTTTCATTTCAGACCTAACGTAAGAGTTGAGTTGCCAGTAAGAACCAACTATTCTTCGCCCCTCCTCTAAGCTCCTCTCCTGGATGTCTTCCTAAAGCTTAGCCTATTCTGCATTGATAAATTCTTTATGAACCAAAATGAGCATCTAGGTATATGTGAAAATCTTCCTTTCAAAGAAGAGATCAGAATGGGAAAGCGAATGTGAGAAGAGAAAGGAGTATTTTTAAAGCAATCAGAAAACACCAAAGTGATTTTGGGCACACCTGGGAAATCTTTGGTGATGCAATTAGTTTAAGGATGTCACCACCAGACCTGATGAGGCCTGACAGGGGGCAAACCGGCCCACAAAGACAAGCCTCAGTGGACGGCATCCCTAGACTGCCAAACAGAAAGGCACCAACCTCCTCCATATACTCGGGTTCCGAGGCAGACGCATCCCAGCGGTTGTTCAAGATGAAGATGTTTGGGCGCGAGAGGCGCTCGCTCACCTTGTGGAAGAACTGCTTTTCCTAGATAAGGAGGAATTCAGTGGAAGAGAGGCTGTGCCAGCCAAGGTCCCCGAGCCCCTGGCCCAGTGGGATCCTGACAGCATGGGGAAGGGAGGAGAGGAGTTACCGTCTGCATTAGGGTAGACTCTGAGTTGGCCACCAGCACAAACACATCTGCATCCAGGCAAAACTTGTCAATCCAGCTGTCCAGCTCTGTGGTGACATCAATCCCTGGGCTAAAGGGGTCAAGAGTAAAGCAACACTGTCAGGTACTAAGAGCAAGAGCTATTTTATCTGCTTTGAGAAGACAGGGGATTTGCAAGGCAGCCAGGCAAGGGGGCAGAAAGCCAGGGAAGGGAACGAAATCAGGCTGGGCCCTTACCTGGTGAGGGGGGATTTTTACTTTTCATTTTTACAGCCTTCCAGATTCTCTGAAAATGTGTTTGTTACCACATCTATCACTTTTATAAAAACTTACTATGTCATTTTACTTTGGTGATAGATATTTAAAGGTAGAGTTTTGTACTTATGCAAAACCAGGTAAACACTACAGAACTGAACTTTATTTTGTATAGCTGTAATCTGTCTGCAAAGCAAAGGCAAAGTATTCCTCCAACAGACATAAAATATACCACTGACACCACCACTGCAACTCAGCACTCCCCTGCCTCTGCTCCCAATACACATACTAACACTGGGTCGCAGTTAAGAATCTTCCCAAACTTTTGAGTATCTTTCCTCACCCTTTTTACAAACTATTACTGACTCCGATCAGCGCAGTGACTGGACTGTGGAGGAAATCCCAGCGGCAGGAGGATTTGGGAGGCAGTGTAAGAGGGAGCAACAGCGAGTGGAGCAAGGACCGGCCCAGAGGGCTCCGGCCTGGATTGGCAGAAGTGAAAACCTAGTATCCTCCCGGTTTGGTCCTTCTCGGCAGGCCGCCTACCTGTCCATCAGCACGAGGTCATCCTTCAGAAGTGGGCACTTGGAGTTGGGCCACATCACGCTCACCAGGCTGCCGGCGTGGAGCTGCTCGTCTTGGTGGAGGGCGTGGGCCAGCTGGTTCACAGTCTGATGCAGAGGAGGGAAAGGAAGGGCCGGGCAGAGGAGGAGCCTCCCGTCTGGAGGTTTCCCATGTCTCCTGGCCTCTGAGACTGCTGCCAAATTTGTTACCCCTCTTTCTTTCACTTCACAAATAAAAAGTGAAGAGTTGTGAGCTGTCAAAACCAACTATTCTTTGCTCTTTCAGTTTCCCTTCTGGCTGTCTCTTGAAAGCTGAGCCTGTTGTGCATTGATTAATTCTTTATGAACCAAAGTGAGCATGTGACCCCAGACAAGGGTGCAGAAAGCTCTCAGAAAAACAAAAGCGTGCAAGTCACTAGCTGACAAGTCAGAACCATAGCGCAAATGCAGGAATCACTTCTCAGAAACATCCCAAGGAAGAACAAGGCAAACAGAGAAGTCGAATGATCTGCTTAGCGATACACAAGGAACTGCAGAGTTCTGATTCTTGGCTCTCTGCATTTCTAATTCTCTCTAAACTTCTCTCACAACCTCAAAAAATTTTGTTTGAAGTAGGGCTTTCCATGTTCTCCCTGCAGGGAGGCACAGTCCTCTCCTGAGTCAGTGTCAATCATGGCACAACAGACTCGAAAGGCCAGTATGCCCAGGGCTGAGAGCAGGGCTAGGCCCTCTACCCCTTGCCTCAATGCCCTCCCCTCCCTCGCAGTACCCTCACCTTGACGCTCCTCTTCTCCTCTGAGCCCTCAGTGAGGAGGAAGGCCTCGTGGCCATCTGTGCCCTCTACCCGCAGAAAGCAATTGGTGGTGTGGCCGATTCCGGAAGGCAGAACTTTGTCCCAGAGCATGGCATTGATCACGGTGCTCTTCCCATTGCTCGTCCTGGGTGGAAACAATGGCCGCCAGTGAGCCACAGCATCTGTGGCCGTGCCTTTCACAATGCAGGTGTTAGACTGCAAGTCCAGAGCCTTGTTCTAGGCAGAATTATCAGTGCTCAGGACAGTGCCCAGAGAGGCACATAGTAGGTGCTTGGTGGTTATTAAAACGGAGGCACAGGTGCCTCTGGATCTGCACCCATGGTGTGCTCCTGGTTCATCACGTCAAACCCAGGCTGCAAGGGGCATGGAGCGTAATGCCTGTAGACTGAAACTTAATCTGCTCCTAGGGTAACGGAGACCTTAACTGTAAGCCTCTCAGATCACACATGCAGACCCATCCCTCTTCACCCTAAAATCGTTGACTCATGCCCCGGGGTCTTCCTCAGTCTACAGTGAGCAAAATGATCCTGAGGTCCTTGACCATCAACTAGGGATGGCTTTGCTGCTCTCCTCCCACCAGGCTGCCCCTTGTCCATGCAGCCCCACCCCACCAGTCCCAGCTCCTAACTAGCACAAAAAGAAACAGCTTTAGCATTCTTGCCTCTCGCACCCCTTTACTGTAGTTTTGTTCTTGAAAATAGCTCTACTCGGCAAACTCATCTACTCTGGGATTCAGAGCTTCCAGTAAATGCTAAACACGGTCTCCCTCATTCTAAGAAGGAAGCTTCCCAGGTCATGTCATCCCTTCATAGCTACAAGAGGCCTTACTGATACCGAACAGACACAAGGTCTGTGGGCTCACCCAAGTGAGCCACACCCCCGAGGTGAGGATGGAGAAATGACAGCACAGAGAAGGTAGGGTCACACCTGAGGTCACAGTCCTTAGGGGCCAAATTCCAGGCTAACTGTGCACTTAGCATCCAACCTATATAGGGGCTTCTTTTCCCCTGGACTGGATTTTAATTTTTTCAAAGTGTCTACTAGACCTCAAACGGTAACAAGAAGTAATGCAGGTAAACGCCATGGACATGTCAACTACTGCCTGTCTTGGGACAGTCAGACCGTGATTCTGTACAAAGAGTCTCCCTCCCACACAGCCAGGAAGAAAGAAGGTGTATAGGCTTCAAGGACTCACCGGCCAAAAAAAGCCACTTTCATATGCCGTCGGGCCAGCACCTCGCTGATGCCCCTCACTTTGGACAGGTAGCCTTTGACATCCAGGACCTGTTCTTCCGTTGTAACAGGGTCCAGTTCAGCATTCCTGTAGGTATCTGGAGGTGGGGATTGAAAATGGGTCATCATGTGGTTAAAGGGTTCCCATAATCATAGTCTGGAAGAAAGAGTCCAGCTCTGCTCCCCTAAATCACTGTCTACCATGTGTTCCCTGCTGTCACCAGGCCAAAAGTTCAGATTCCCCTCTGTGGCTTCACACTGCAGGGGTTGAGAAGGCGGGCTCGGGAGCATGATCACCTGGCTTCCAGTGGCAGCTTTCACCACTGCCCCACTTTGTGATCTCAGGCAAACCGACCTTTCTGGGTCTTAGTTTCCTGCTCTATAAATGGGAGATAACAAAAATACCTAATGTAATTGTTCTGAGGATAATATGAATTAAAACATATATAGTTCCTAGAGCTGTGGCTGGTACATGGTGAATACTTAAATGTTAACTGCCATCATTTACTCACATATTTTTCACTAAACAAATACTTATAAAGATTTAACTTTGTGCCAAGTGCTGTTCTAATTGCTTTTCAAATTCGGTCTCGTTTAGTGTTTACTAGTAACACATCACACAGTTAACAAATGGCAGAGATAGGTGTGAAGCCAGGCAGCCTGGCTCCGGAGCCCATGGAGTTCTGTGTGATCTCACAAGGTCCTTCAGTCTGGCTCTGCTCTTAGCCTCATCTCTTGCCATTTCCTGCTCACACTCCACCCTCACCATGCACTCAGAACTCGCCTCTGGGCTTTGCTCACTTCTGCCTGAATCTACACACACAACACATACCCCACCCCAGAGAAGTGAGGCAATGCCTTGGGGCTTGGCTCACCCCCACTTAGCCTCGAGTTTATCTAGATGGCACAGCCTCCAGAAAACCTTTCCTGACCACCCCACCACTCCATCCTGAGTTAGGGCCCCCTGGTTGGAGCTCCTCTAGCACCCTATACTTTACCCATCTTAGCATTTCCTTACCATAGTGAATTGTCTAGCTTTGCCATCTGCATTATCTACCATGTGAGGGTCAAACTGTCTGATGTCCAGCACCCAACATGGTGCCAGGCATCCAGCAGGCATTCAAATGGTTGCTAATGAATGGATACTGGATCATGACATTTGTTTTGCCCAATGCCCTTGACAAGCAGGTGGATAACTAATTATTAAAGACAGGAGCAACTGAGGCCAGCTAGCACTTGTGCCTCAGGTGCCCAGCTAGCAGGAGATGGGGTCTGGCCCAAGCAGACTCCAGAGCATCCAGGGCATGACCAGTGACACCTCAGAGATCTCCCAGCAAAGTTTCCAAGCAGCTGGTACTATGGAAGGAAATGGCCAACCCGATAAGGCTGCCCCTACCCACTGGTTAGCCCTATTACCCCGGCCCCATAAACATCCCTACCTTACAGGGGCACATGGCAATCTGACCACTACAGCCTGGCCTTGGGACTGCTCCTAGATGGAAGTTGCCTCTCAGGCCTGCAGCTACATTTAAAAGCAGAAGCACCAGCCCAACAGCCTCTCGGACACTGCCTGCTAGAGAACAGCCCCTGAGCAGTGAGCATCCCCTCCCCTCCCGGTGCATCTCAGAATCACTCCAGCTCTTTCCCTTTCACTCCACCAAAAGGGAAAGCCTCATATTTTCCCCAAAAAAGAAACTGAGCATTCATTCCTGATGCCACTACATAAATACCCTCACTAAGCACGTGCCCATCCACAACATCATCTGAGCAAGTGACTCAGAGCAGCCCAGGAAATGGCCTTGGGCTTCAGGAGTGTAACAACTTGGTCTGCCACACCCACCTGCCTAGGGCCTGGCACAGTATCAGGCATGCTGTTGCTGTTGCTAAATAAGTACATAATTAATTGGAAAAATCTCAGCCACCAATCTTATAACTTCAAAACGTATATTTTTTGATTAAACAAACATTTAGGCAGTACCTGTTGCGTCAAGTACTAAGCTAAAGGGCACAGATGGGGAAATACAACTGGATAGAGTCCCTTTGTTTAAAGGGAGCCTTTTGTGAACACTGACATACACAACAGCCTGACATACACAACTGCCAGAAGCCAAGGTACTTCATTGAAGGTGGAGAGCAGAGAATTGTGTTCCATTTCAGCCAGGGGTGACCCCCTAGGACATCTCCACTGAACTACTAGGGTTTTACAGACAAGAATTAGAAAATCCCTGATCTTACCTAAGACTCTCTTTCATAAATGAGGAAACCAAGGGCAGATGAGACTCGGTTATGGGGTCTTTATGGGCCACCTCAGGAGCCAGAGCCAAGGTGTGCCTTGAAGAGAGGCAACCTGAAAAAGCCAATGGCTGAAGCTAGTGCTCAAGCCCATGGAGGCCAGGACTCAGTCCATCCGTGCTGACAGAGCTGGGCTCAAATTAGTAACAAGTGGAGAAGGTAGGGGTGACATGAGTCCTGGTGCCAATCTAAAAATATCAAAGAGAGCACACAATGCTCAGAATAACCAAGAGCCAGGCTATGCCCAGTAATAAAGGAGGCCAGGACCCAGCCAAGGAAAACACCTGGGTTTTGGAGTCGGACAACTCTGAAAACCTCCATCTCCTCACCTTTGAGATGTGGATAGGATCCGCCTACCCCTCACGATTAATCGAAGCAGAACACGTGGAATTCGTAAGTGGTTGATCCCTTGCTTTCCTTACCTGATCTCCCCTGAGCCCCATTCCAATAGATTCCAAGAGCAGAGCAGCACCGACAGCAACAACCCATATGTGCCTGGGGTCCCCAAGAGCAGGGCTGCTAATTAAGTGTTCAAACTGAAGGCAGTGGGTTTGGTTGAGCAGATGCCCAACTCACCTTCAAGGAAGGTGGCACTCTCCTGGATGTAGGCCCCCAGTTGCTCAAAGATGCCATTGATCTTCTTCTTGGCAGTGACAAAGTGCTTGAGTGGGGAAGCATTCACCTCAGCCATGTGTCTCTTATCCTTCTTGACTGTGACAATGGAGTTGCACCGAGAGAAGAGCAGGGACATTGCGCTGCAAAAGAAGATAACATGAGAGAAGCCAGGATCACCCCATCTTAGGACATTCTGCTAGGAGTGGGGCAGGGTGTGGTGGGAACCAGGACCAGATCTAGGAACAGTGAGATAAGAAACAGCATCTTAAGAGTAGGAAGGAACCTCCCAGGACATGTGGGCAGGTTCCACCCCTCACAGCACGGGCACTGAAAAGACTGGCCCAGGGCCCTGGGTGCAGGCCTACTGCTGGCAGCTCCTTGCCTGTTGAACAGCGACAGGCTCTGCCTTCTCCTCCTCTGAGAGAGGTGGGAGGAATCGTGAGATAAAAGAGAAGCCCTCTTCTGAGTCTTAGGCAGAAAAACATGGCCGAATCCAACTTCTCCTACACATTACCCAACCAAGAAAAAGTGTTAAAAATGAAAGTACCAAAAAGTGAAGTTACACTTGATGTCAGTGACTTTCACTGCCCTTTCCTGGACACTCTACTGAGTGTCCTAATTCCAGACAGGATATATTTATTTTTCCAGCGAGGGGGCTCAGGGAAGGGTGAAGTGAGGGAGGACTACTTCTGTAATTTATTGAAAACAGCTAATGGTTTCTCTTATTATAAGATACAAGCACTGAAGGAAATTTGAAAACTAAAGGAAAACAAATCATAACCCCATCATTCTGTGATAAACCCTGCTAATACTTTATCGTCCCAGTCTATCTCCTGTGTAGGGATCTTTCTTGCTCTCACCCATTTACCCACATTTTCATAACCAGTTTTTTTCCACATAGAGGCTGGGAGATTTGACCCCACAGTCCTAGAAGTCTTAGTCAAAGGTCAAAAACAGGCACATGTACCAGATAAGGGGGGATTCAGGTATAGCTGGGAATCTCTGGATCCCTGCCAGTTTCCTCCTCTACCATGGACAGAACGACCTCCTGGCAGAGCCCTCAGGTCCAGGGAAGTTAAAGGAAGAAGGCCCCTCCCAAGGATGAGGGGGTAGTATGTGCAGCTGTGTGAATGCCTTGCTCTTCTCTCTCCCATACCCAAGTAAATTCTTTCAGGCCACGCCCTCCCCAGTCACTTTAATCACAGATCCTCTACCCAACCCAGCACTTCACTCTCTCTAGCTGGGAAACGAAAGGCAGTGCTCCTGAGAGAGAACACACAAACAACTTCCAAAGACTGCCAAAAGACAGATGGAACTTCTGGAAAGAATACATGGGGAATGAATGACAGAACTGGCTCTTTGGAACTAATTACCTCCTAGGAGTGGACAGACAGACAGACCCACAGGGAGATGGGAGCCCACATCTTTTGCTCAAATCTACAAATCATTTTGCCACATTAATGATTTCTGGGGACATGGAAAGGAAAATGACCCTATTTCCATTTATATATTCCTCCTCAGTCTAACATCACAACCGTGAGAGATTTTTCTTAGTAGAGAGGCCACATGTCAAGAGATTAAATAAGAGACAAGAAAACTCTGAGAGGGGCACTGGGAGGACACTCTGGTCCCTCCAAAGCAAAAAGGGAAGTACAGTGATATGGGGGTTCCATGGTCCAGCAGGTTACAGCCAACTCTTTCAGAAAAAGTGCTTGCAGGCAGTAAAAGGAAACCTTCAAAGAGAGGCAAAGGGGTTTGGGATGGAGTATGATGCCAGAATTGTAGATGAAGCTTTTGGAATCAGTCAGAGCTGGGCTCAAATTGTGATTGCACTATTTATGGGCTAAATTAACCTGAGTATGTTATTTAATCTCAGAATCTTGGTTTTCTCATGTGTACAACAAGCATGATATTATGCAGACAGCAAGCAGACAAAGATGATGCAAGCAATATGCCTAGTACACAGAAAGTTTTACGGTTTAAAAAAAAAAAGCAATACTAATAATAATCTCCCAGGACTCTTCCCCTAAACACCTTCAGGGAATGGCAGAGGCAACTCCACCTACACATCCAGGGTTCCCCCACCCACTGCCACAGGGGTAAGTTAATGATCTGCTCAGAGGTGAGGATCAGCAGTGCAGACCCAGAAGTGACTTTCTTGCAGGCAGCACATTCCCTGAGGCTTTTAGAAGTGGTATTTTAACTTCTACTCATTGTTGGTAAGCCCAAAGGAAATGGAACCAAAAGTGTTACAGTTTTAATAAGCGTAAGATTAAAAAACATGCATTATAGTAAGAGCTTAGTAGTTCAAAGTCGCAAGTCTGCTGGGAGTTCAGCTCGTCCAGAAACTGGCCTCTCCTCTGACCATTACCCAGCCTGTAGCAGCATGCTCCTAATCACCTGTGTGGAACCTACCAAGAAGTCTCTAAACTTCTATGGCTCTGCTAATTTCCAAGCTGAGATTCTGTGTTTGCATAGCACATGCTGCTTTCAGTCCAGAAAGTTCTTTCCTTTCTTACCCATTCAGCACATTCCTATCTGTCCTTCTAGATTCAATTCAAGTGTCATCCACTCAGTGAAGTTTTCCTTGACTTTTCCATGGAGGACATGCATGCAATCTTACCAAACTTTTGGTACTAGTCTGTGAGCTTCTTGAGAGCCAGGCTCTGACACAGAGCAGGTGCCCAAATGGAGCTACGTGAATGTTGCCTGGAGGTCGGGGGAGGCAGAGGCATCATCCTAACCCTTCTGTCTCCTGGAATACATAAATCTCCTTTTTCTTAGAAAGTAGCCTTTGTCCAAGCATCTGTTTCTTTCCATTTAGAATCCAGTGAGTCAAGAGCAATGAACAAACCTTTCAGAACCCAGGATTTAATCCTTCCAAAGAACAAACTGTACATACACATACACACAAAGGACCAACATGGCTAAATATACACACAGAAACCAAGATAGCACCCTCACTAACTCAGGGCTTTGTCTTCTGGCTTCCTACCCTCCCTGAGTGGCAGGAGGTGATGGGGTTCCTGTTCCTCCTCTGGAAAGCCCTGATAGATCCTACTTCCCCACAGGGCTAGACACAGACATGTGGGGCCCATCCCCCAAGAACAGCAGGCCCAGAAAGTCCAGCTCTAATAGTAGCTACACATAAGCTGAAAGCTCAGAGCTGTTATTACAGTCTCAAAGTGCTCTTGAGATCAAGGTTTCAATAGTTTAAGGCAGCATTTCCCAAATTGTGGTTCCATACCCAATGCTCCATGTAAAAAGGGCTCCACAGTAGACTTAATTTATGAAACACCATGTCACTGCCGCCGTCACCCCTCCCCTGCCCAGCTCCAGTGAAGCTGGGTAAAGGTTTTGCGAAGGCATGTTGTAAAGACACCTGTTTAACTATATTTAATACTGCATTTCACAAGTTTTTTTTTTTTTTTTGATGAAGAAACCTTTCTTCTGCATAACTGCCTTTAAAAACCCAAAGATCACACTTTAGGAGAATGCTTATTCATCTGATAGTCCCCTACACCACCAAAAGAAAAGTGCGAGGGGCACAACACTAACCTAAGACCAGAATCAAAACCAATTCTAAACTGAAACTGCTATTACACTTCAAAATAATAAAAAACCTCACCTCACCCTAGATTATTAGTTGAGGAATATTAAATATCTTGATTGTAAGAGCGTGCAGTGGCAAAATCACTCCAAAGTGTGTCTGGAAACCAAGGACAGTCTCTGAATCCCCATCACCTTCTTACCCAGTTTCATGTACAGCAACTCCTAGCAGGAAAAATAAAATGGATCCACAGATCGTCTGTTGGCACAACTGGAGCAGAGAAGAAGCTGGGAAATTGAAACAAAAAGAGTGTCCAGGGTGAAGAGAGCAAAGCAGACTCTTAGAAGGGCAATGATAAGGAATCAGCCTCTTCTGGGCAGAGAGGAGGTGGAAAAGAGTCAGCAGAGCAGAGAAGAACAAGCAAGGGAGATGGAGACTAATTCTTCAGGGAACCCAGAAAATCCCAGCCATTTTCTGACCTGCCAATCATTAAAATAAGCTACAATGGCTACCAGTGATCTTTCACGGAAGTACAAAGGAAATACAGTAGTTCTATCCAACACAAGTTGGAAAACTCTAGTTCTATGCTAGGAGACTTGAATTGGTTGGCCAGGAGAGCGCAACCCTTTCCACGCAACCCAGATCCAGGATGCCAGAAGTCACAGATATTACTTACTTTTTGGGTGGTAGGAGACCTTCACAGGGTGAGCATCGTGGACATGGCTGAGGCAAAAAAGATGAAGTGGATCTGAGTTTTCCTCTGGCTAGACTCAGGTTGAGGTTGGCTGATTGTGCTGATTCCACCAATTCCCTGACTTAATGGAAGGGAAAAGAGAGATGTCAACAGGCAGCAGAAAAACTGGTGTGTAAAACATGTTTAAGCAGGTTTTCAAGTCAAATAAACTCATCCCTGAAGGGAGCTTACTCATTGAGGTACTGGAGAGCTGGGCTAACACAAGGAAGTATACCAGAGAAAAACACAACTCAGATGTACGGGGCCAATCCTGGATGTAAACAAACAGGTGCTCAGCCATGTGCTGGGAGAAGGCACCAGGGAGGTTCCCACAGTAACCTACGGTTACTGGTAAAGGCACATCCAGGGGGGTGGAAAGAGGAGGGGACAGAACTAGGACAAGGAGTGGGTTTGCAGACTGGGAAACTGAGGACTAGAGATGGGAGGATGGGGTGAAGAAAAGAAGTGGAATATATTGAAAGACTATGTGTACCAGATCTTTACAGTATCTCAATTAATCCTCCACTCTATGAGGCAAACAGAGGCTCAGCATACTTAAAAAGTGTTTACACTGAGGTAAGTGGCCAAGCTGGGAAGCTAGGTACCAACACCCTTTGACTAGAAAGCTCACGTGATTTCAACTACAAGGAGCTGCCTTCCTCCCCACCTTGGAGGTGGAAAGGGTGAATGAAAGCCTTTTTCTGGTTGGAGAGAAAGAGGGAAGACTAAGAACTTAAAGAAAAAGAGATGATCACAAGAAGAAAGGGGATGAGCAGTTTGACTTCATGCACCCAAACAGCTATTTATTCATCCTTACCCATGTGCCTGACCCAGTGCCAAGTCCTAGGGATGGGTAAAAAGCAGACCCTGCCCTCGAGGGGCTTACGGTCCAATAACGAGTCTTACAAGTAAATCGACGACTGTAAGATAGCGCAATAGGCATCCAAAGTGGGGAAGCCCAGGGCTACGGGAATGAGCACACCTATCACCTGCTGGGTAACCGCTAGTGGAATGAAGAGAACAGGATGAAAAATAGGGAAAGAGCAAGGGTGGAATGTGGACGTGAAGGCTGGGACGATGGGGAGGCACAGGAACCCGACACCCTGAACCGGGTCCCCGCGTCCCGCCCCCTACCCACAAAGGCCGCGGCGGGCCCGGCGCTGAAGCCCGGGCATGGGCATGCCAGCCTTCCCAGACACCGACTGCTGGAGACCCCGGCCTCCCAGGGTCCCCCGAGGCCAGTCTGGGCTGTTCTGGACTCCCCTCGGCTGGACCAGGCCAGTCTCCGCTACCCAGGCGCGCTCGCCCTCTCACCTTCACCTTCTCAGCCTCGCAGCAGCCATAACGCCCACAACGTCACCAGGGCGCGCCACCCAAAGAGAGGCGGGAGGAGGCAGGGGGGGATGCGCGCGCATCAGCGGCCGCAGGTTTGCCGCGAGGGCCGCAGTAAACAGATGGACTCCGAGCTCAACAGACTGACCTTACTAGTCCTTGTGGGACAGGGCCCGTCTGCGGAGGGCCTCGGAGGCGGCTCAGCGAGGTGTCTCACCGCCGGGGCGTCCCAAGCCGATGACGTATAGGCCCTCGGGACTCGCGCTGCATCACGGGAGCCGTAGTTCCGGCGGACGTCGGTCAAGGCTGAGAAGGGCGGGGCGGAGTGGGGCGGGGCTTCCAGCTGTCAAGGGGTGAAAAAACAAGGGCGAGGAGGAAAGGTTCCTACTCTTCGGTTTGCGGCCCCAGAGCTTGACCCCAAGCCTTCTGTCAGCTCTGGGATCCAGACTTGAATTTTGTAATTTTTGAAAAGAGCTCTCAAGAGACAGGCCTTTAGGATGAGGTGACTCAGTCAGGGACACAGAAGCAAGCTGGAGTCTGGGGCCCTTGAATTGCTTTTCAGGAGAGGAAGTAACAGCAGCAACCACGAACAACAGCTTCAGGTCACCCAGCTGGACATGGAACACGCGTCACTTTATTTCATCCTCCTAACAGACCCAGGAGACTTACAAGAGCTCACCTATGGTGGATGACTGGCCACGCCCCACCTTCCCCACGTGCCAGGCACTGGAATAGGCAATAAACAGGTCTCCTGATGGACTCGGCCACAGCAGGAAAGGGTCCACCGGCCCACGCGGTTCAATTCATACCACCAGCCACTCCTGGCTGTGAGCCCTTGAAAGGTGGCCAGTGAGAGTTGAGACGTGCCTTAAGACGTAGTGTGATAAAAGAATGTAAAGTATCTCCTTGATATCTTTATATTGTGTGTTTAAGAGATATTTTTGGATAATTGGGTTAAATAAAATGTATTACAAAATGGACTTTATTAGTTTCTTTTAGTTTTTAAAAGGCAGCTACTGTCCCTGGAACTTTGGGTACCTGTGCAACGCCCAAGACTCAGAGGCGGAGTTTGGCTGGTCTGAAAGTCAGCATTGCCACATATGACAGCTGTGAGAGAATCCGAAAAAGAGATCAGGCTTCAATTAGAGATAAAACAAAGCCGATCAGATTGGGACCCAGGTAAACCAGAATATGTAGTGTTTTAGTTGCAAGCTGCCAAAATGCGATGTACCAGAACTGGAACAGCTTTTAAAAAGGGGAATTTATTAAGTTGCAAGTTTATAGTTCTAAGGGGAATTTATTAAGTTGCAAGTTTATAGTTCTAAGGCTGTGAAAATGTTCAAATTAAGGCACCTACAAGAGGTTGCCTTCACTCAAAAAAGGCCGATGAAGTTTGGGGTTTTTCTCTCAGCTGGGAGGGCACCTGGTGAACATGGCGACTTCTGCTAGCTTTCTCTCCCAGCTTCCTGTTTCATGAAGCTCCCTCAGGGGCGTATTCCTTCATCTCCTAATGTCACTGGCTGTGTGGACTCTGTTGGTTCTGGTTACTCTAAAGCTTTTTCCAAAAATGGTTCCCTTTAAAAGGCTCCAATAAGCAACCCCAACTTGAATGGGTGGAGATACATTTTCATGGAAACCATCTAATCAGAAGTTACCACCCACAATTGGGTGGATCACATCTCCATGGAAACTATCAAAAAGCTCCTACCCAGCAATATTGAATGAGGATTAAAGGATATGGCTTTTCTGGAGTACATAATAGCTTCAAACCAGCACAAGAGCTAAGGATGACATTGTCTGTATTTTAGAACTTCACCTACTGTATGAGACCAAATGAAGAGAGGTTTATTTTTCCCAAAACCTAAATTTTCTGTAGCACATAATCTAATTTAACCTATTTGGATAGCTCATTTAAACAACCCAAACACATGGAGCCCAGAATGGAAATGAGAGCTTGTAATTCTGTATAGCTTAATGTAAGGCCCAGATACATCCGAGAGTATGTTGAGAAGATAATTTAAAAATTGACAAAGTCCCTTGAAGGAGGAAAATATAGAACTATTAAACTTTACCACTGGGGAAAACCTGATACTGTCTCAAACATTAGGGACTGCCAAGTCAATAGGCCAAGACCTTGACCTTGAGACTTGATCTTGTGAAGCTTACTTTTGTAGCGGAAAAACTTAGTCTATCTATAGTTATGCCTAAGATTACTTCCAGAAAATTTCTTCTGTTCCTCAGATGTGGCCTCTCCCTAAGCCCAACTCTGCAAGTAAAATCATTACCCTCTCCACTACATGGGACATGATATCCAGGGGTGAAAGTCTTCCTGACAACTTGGGACAGGACTCCCAGGGATGAGTCTGGCCCTGGCACTGTGGGATCAACAATGACATCCTGACCAAAAGAGGGGAAAGAAGTGTAACAAAATAAGGTACCAATCGCTGAGAGCGTTCAAATAGAGTCAAGAGGATATTCTGGAGGCTACTTTTATGCAAGCTTCAGCAGATATTGCTATTCACCATGGTTTGCCAAAACCCAGCCAAAACCATTCCTTTCAACTCTAAAGACTACCTAGGCCCCTATCTGAGATTCTGCACTTTCATGCACTGAGATTACTTTCCAGAAACCTACAACCTCCATATGGGCTACTAGACTAGACAAGTCCTGAAATTTACAAGGGCCAGCCTCTCCAGAACATCACCTAGTTCCATCCCCCATCCCATATTCTTGGCACCCCTTTCCACCATGAAAAAGTTAGAATGGACATAGCCCAAATACCCCTAAAGACTGGGAGACAGACCAAAGGAGAAAAAGGAGTTGTAACAGAGAAGATAAGATTTGACAAATAAATATAACTGCTGAATCATTATATTGATATTTCTTCTAGTCTCCAGTGTCTTGGAATAGATAGAAGGGAAAACCTAAAATTGTGGAATTGTAACCCATACCGAACTCTGAAATCTGTTCTATAACTACTTGTTACAATGTACTTTGAAATATATTGTATATTTCACAATTTTAAAAATGTCTAAAAATATGCCTACTAGAAAATTTAAAATTATATCAGTGGCTTGCCTTTTGGGTAACACTATATTTCTACTGAGCAACACTGCTCCGTAACCACAAATATCTCCAGAGACAAATCAGTTCTTGGGTGAGCAGCTTAACAGTTCCCTGTGAGGTTGGCTAGAAAGTCTGTCCTCCTGCCCTCTGAGCGAACCTGCAGCCTAGTGTTCTAAGAGTCTGACTCTGGGCTGTGAGGCCACACCCAGACCCTGCCTCAGGGTGCGGCCAGGCCTTGGTCTGGGATGTGTCACACACTGGGGCCTCAGTTATTCACTGCCCTTTACTGCCCAAGTGCTCCCCCCACCCCGCCATGTTCTCTGGCTTCCTTAAGGGAACTGCAAATTCTCCCAAGGTGGCATCTGTAACTTCCATTTCTATTCCCTTCTTTGGCTATCTTGCTTGAGGCAGAAAGAGGTCTGGAGATTCTTCCTCCTAAACCTTACTCCCATCCATTCCCTCTGCTTCACTAACCCCTCCTGCAAGTTCTGCCCAGGCTCTGGCGCCCTGCCTGGATTCTTTCCCAGGGCTCTGTTCTTGCCCACCAAGCCGCACTCAGGTTCTCTCTGCAACAACGCTTCAACCTGTGGGGCCCCTACCTAACCCCACCCCACAAAGACTCCCCCAGGACTGCTGGCAGTGCTATCCAGAAGGGGTGGGGAGCAGGGGTGGTGTGCAATCGCCCGAGACCGTTCTTTCCTCCATTACCTATTTCTGTACTGATTTACTTTTTCACAGTGGACATGAACTGTTTGTAATCAGAAGGTAACAATTAAAGTCAACCCTAAAAAACACAAATGTACATACATGCTTGCATATGCAGACCGGTTGAGGCAGGACACGCAAGAAACAGATAAGCCACGATCATTTTGAGGGAGAGGAACTGGATGGCTAAGAGTGAGGGGTGGAAGAGCGATAAAGATTTGGGCTGCATGCTTTTAACTGCTACACTGTACTGTTTCGCAGTCAGAGAGTTATTTTTCTCAGCAGTAGAAGAGATCTTATGATCAGGTATCATTTTAAGATTCAACCAAGGCTAAATGCAATGTGGTATCCTGGATTGGATGTTGGAACAGAAGCAAAGACTTTATTATAGTGATGTAAGATGTTAACCAGAGAGGAAACTGGATGAGCGACATATAAGGGGATCCTCTATCATTGCAATTTGTCTATAAATAAAAATTATTCCAAAATAAAGATTTCTAATAATAATAAAAAAAGATAATGGTGGCAGTAAGAAACCAGGAAGGTGGAGCAGGCCAGACCATGCAGGAAGGGATCTAGAGGCCATTTTAAGAATTTAGATTTTGTTTTGTTCTAAATATATTTAGAATAGATTCTGATTGGGAAGCTATTGAAAGAAGGCACCAAATAACCAGCCAGCCTTGCCAGTTAGTCAAGGCATTAGAGGAGTTCCTTGACTGTGCTCTCGTCAAGATTCCCACACCTAAGGGGATGGCAGGGATGGCAGGGATGGCACTGAGGAGGTGGAACCCTCATCAGCCCCAGCTGCTTGAAGCCAGGACCAGAGGGTCTCTCAGTTGAGCGAGGATTTTTAACTTCCAAGCAAAAGAGGCTATAGAGAATGTGCAAACCCCTGCAACTGCACACTTAGGTTTCGTGTATATCTTATTTTCAGGAGTGAACCCTGAACTTTTATCAGCTTCTCAAAGGAGTCTCTGGCCTGAAAAAGATTAAGACCCACCACTGTATGAGGGACAGGATGTATAGTATGCTACCTCTGTGTAAGAGGAAAAAAGCAAATACTAACCTAGAAATAAAAATAAATTTGGGCTGATTCAATTTGCTGTGGGCCAATTAAAACAAAAAACTTAAAATCTTTAAAGCACATATGCACACCTCCTGAGTAACTCCAGTTGCCTCCTGCATGAAGCCCAAATTCTCCTGAGCCTTGTAAAATAGGCTTTTACAATCTGATCCCCTCCTCTATTTCCACCAGCCAAACAGCAGCATCTGGTCCCACTTATGCCTTGTTGATTCCAGCCCTCTGACCTGAAACCTCCCCACCCTCTGATGCCCAGCTGAAACAGCATCTACTACCTGGGTTTCTCAACCTCAGTACTAGTGCTATGCTGAAGCGGGTAATTCTTGGTGGTGGGGGCTGTCCTGTGCACTGCAGGGATGTTTAGCAGCGTTCCTGGCCTCTACCCATTAGCTGCCAGTTGCACTGGATTCCCAAGCTGTGGCAATCAAAACTGGCTCCAGACATTGCCTAAGGTTCCCTGGGAGCAGAACTGCCCTGGTCCGAAAAGCACGGTGACAGGAAGCTGGCTGATCTCTCCTGCCCCCACCGTACTTTTTTTTTTTTTTATAGCCATTGCACAATTTATCCCACTGGTCCACAGTGAGCCACATTTGGTTTTCTCCCCCCACTGCTACGTACAGGTGCCTCAGGGACAGGCACCAGATTTCTTTCATGGCTGGAATCATACTGAAAGCTCTCTCTGTACCACTTACTTGCTGTGTGACCTCAGGAGAGTTACTTGACTTCTCTGAGTCTCTGTACCCTCATCTGTAAAAAGAGAATAACTACCCCATCCCAGAGTGCTGTGTTCTGAGTACCTGAGATGCACAGTGTCTGGTGCACAGCAAGTGATGGACAGAGGTTGGCTTATTATTAACAAATGCCCTGAAGTGTTATCAGTGCTAAGAGAAGAGTCTGTCTGAGGTATGGTGGAGGCCACAGAAGCACCAGGAGTCCTCTGACCTCACATTTGCAGGAGAGGTGCTCTCCTGCACCAGGAGTCCTCTGACCTCACATCAGCAAGAGCTTCGGAGAGGTGACACCTGACACAGAGCTTGAAAGGTAAAGAAACAGGCCCCCAGAATCCAGTGCCTGGCTCATGTTAAGGATTTACGGAATATACAAAGGACACAACACATGTGGCTGGGTTTCGGAAATAAAGAACTCCAAGTCTCCTGACACTGCCTCTGCCCCTGGAGCACACCAATCGTGGGCTCTTAAAACACCTCCGCCAGGTTGCTCGCATATGCCCATGGCCAGGCACCCACCCCAAGCATCTCCCACTCAGTGGTTTCAATGATGTTTAATAGAAACTCTCCTGTTTCTGACTGTCTCTCTTTGGAGTCCTCTGGGACAGGGTGACCCAGTGCACTATGTGGGCATTTCAGTCCCTTTCTCCCACAGCTAGGGTCACAGAGGACCAGGACCAAGCTGTGACATAAATAGGTGTCTTTGTCATCTCCCAGCAGGTTTTCTGAGTCACCAACTCCAGGGTGTTCTGCTTGGAATGTCAGCAGTCCCAGGTCATTGCCAGGGTTGTGGTGTGAGTCTGATTCAGGCCTCTTTGACTACCCTGAGGCCTGGAACAGGAAATCCCTGGGTCTGTAGCTCTGCCTGGGGGAAGCTCAGAGGCATGGATTCTTGTCCCTGGAGTCTCTCTGGGCAGCTCAGGTAAGCCTCTGCACTGCTCAAATCTTGGCCCATGGAAGCAGCAGAAAGGAGCTCAGTTTTTCAGGAAGACAGGTTGGAGAGGACACGTGTCTACAAGCAGTGAATGTGAACAGTGTCTCCAGAGGCTGGGGTTAGAGCACCGTAGAATGCCCAGCCAAGGAGATCTGCTCCGCCTGTGGCCTGAGCACCCAATCTCTCTGACTGGTGGCTCCAAGAGCAATGGGAAATCAAGAGCCTGGAGGCTGGACTCGGTTCTCATGGACCTTGAGGTCCCAGAAACTGTGGGCAGTGGTTGTCGGTGAAAAGGTCTGTGGTGGCCAGGCCTGAACAATTAGGGGTCAACGAAGGAGACGGCGATGTAGCGGGTGCCTTTGGTGGTGGGGAGGCCCTCATGGTAGTGTGTGAGTCGCCCGGGGTGCATGAGGGTCCAACCCTTTCGTGGGGCACGAACGGAGCAGTCATAGCGCAGGAACCGGCAGCCCCCACCCTGGGAAACAGAAAAGGAAGCATCAGCAACCCGGCAGGAAGCGTCAGCTCCCCAGCAGGAAGTGTCACCAACTTGGCAGGATAAGTCACCAACCCAGCAGGAAATGTTAACAACCCAACAGGAAACAACAGCTCCCCAATAGGAAGCATCAGGTCCCCAATAGGAAGTATCAGCTCCTCAACAGGAAGTGTCAGCAACCAAACAGGAAGCACCAACGCCCGCTGACCCTGTTCAGCACAGCCTGCCTGGGGATGGGGGAGTGACAGCCACATGCTGCCTAAGGCAGACTCAATAAAGCCCGAGTTATCAAGAGCCCTGGCCTTGAGGTCGGGTCACCTTGTACAAATGTCGGCTCCACCATTTACTAACCTTGTCGTGAGCCACAGTTTCCCCACCTGTGAAATGAGGAATAAACTGCACAGGCTTGTGAGAATTAAGTGAGATAATTCAAGTAGGAGTTAGCTAAGGCAGGGGTTCTCCACCTTGGGGCTGCTGATATTTGGGGCCAGATAACTTGGCCTGGGGGGACTGCCCTGGGCATCCCTGGCCTCTCCCTACTAGATGCCTGTAGCACCCCTACAGCTGTGACAACTAAAAAGGTTTCCAGGGATTGTCAATGTTCCTTGGTGGACAAAATCGCCTGAGGTTAAGAATTCCTGGCTTTGGGCAGTGCCTAGTATATTAAAAGCCCCCAGAGAACTCTTATTTTCATGAGTGTCCTTTGTAGACCCTAGACCAGAGCTGAGTCCAAAAAAGACTCTGAAAAGATCATAATTTAAGGAGTGAAGGAATGAATGGTGGCTCCCTCGCTGGTCACACCTAGAGGCCTCACGTGGGACCATGGGGTCTCGAGAGGTGTTCCCTCCCCACCCTCATATCCTCTGGGTTTCCTCCGCTCTCCCCTCTAGCCACCAGCCTGCAACCTACCCCAAGACCAACACCTTCCCAGCCATCCCCAAAACAATCTCTCCCACAAAATTGTTACCAAGAGCTATTGCTCGAGTGCTGGTATAAGGTCTGTGTAAGAATGAGCTGGAATATCTCATTTAAGTCTCCACATTTCGTGGTGGGCACTATAATCCTTCGCATCTTACACAGGAGGAAACTGAGACTAAGAGCTCAGAAGGGGCAGGCCAGACCCCAGGTCCAGGCACCGTGGGCCTGGACTTCCTCACTCATGCCAGCTCTACTGCCTTTCACAGACCCTCCCTCCTGCCCTGAAACCACTGTTGCAGGAAGCCCCCTCCCCAGGGGCGTGGGGCTCTTTCTGGATTTCCGGCACAGGCATGCCCAGGGCCCCTCTGCCTCAACCATGCAAAGCTGCTCACCAGCCGGCCCACCCTCCACCTGCCCCTGCTCACCTCGTAATCCACCCCCACGCGGTTCAGGGCAATGTTGATGGTGAAAGTGGAGGCATCGTGGTGTGGCATCAGCGAGGGCTGCTCGTCAGGCTTGTAGCGGACAACAAAGGCCAGGTCGAACTGGGCCTGCGCCACAGAAGGGGGACCGTGTCAGTCAGCGGGAGCCGCCAAAGACCAGGTACAAAGGCCAGCTGCGGCAGGAGGGAGACGGGTCCCTCATCTAATCTGCTGGGACGTCAGCACCCTAAGGGCAGGTCTCCTCAATGCTGGGTCCTCCAGTGCCCAGGATGGAGAAGGAACAAAAACGTGAGGAGGGAAGGAAGGAGGGACAGAGGAAGGATGGATGGATGGGTGGGTGGGTGGATAGGTGACAGGGTGGATGGGTGCATGCGTGGGTGGGCGGGTGGATGGACAGGTGTGTAGGTGGGTGGGTGGATGGGGAGGGAAGGAGGGAGGAACTCAAAGAGGGCGTCAACAGGTACAGGAGAGCAGGTGCTAGAGAGAAACTGAGGGAGGAGGTGGGCATGGCAGCCAGCTAATGGGAGGCCTGTTTGCTGGGCTGGGGTAGGGGCCATGCGGTGGGGTTGAAGGACATGGAGGAGGGAGCTGAAAGACGGGGTGAGCTCAGAGTCTTCTCAGTGGCCTTCCTCACCCCAGACTCTTCCCCGAGGCACTGCCGGATGGGGGAGACCTGCCTCCTGCCTGGGGACCAGGCTGGGAAGGCTTCACGTGCCCCCGCCCCAGGCCCAGGCCATGCCACCCGCCCCGCTCCTGGCGGCAGTCCGTGCCGGCCCACCCGGGTGTAGTAGCCGGGGTAGAGCTTCTCCGTCATGGGGGCGATGTACTCCAGCAAGAACTTGTGCCACTCTCGCTCGAAGTTGATCTGGTTCATGTGGATGTCGATGGTCGGCACGTTTTCATAGCCACCCTGGATGCGGTTGTCCTGGAAGTGACCGGGAGGGGGTGGCACACAGAATCCTAAGCTTCTGGCTCCTGTGTACAGCCCCCCTCCCCCGTGCTCCCCTCCCCTGGGAAGTGGGGAAAGGCCTGTGAATTTGACGAGGTAACGTCATCAGGCCAGAGCAAGGGGATTCTGCAGATGGAATTAAGGACCCCAATCACCTTTAAAACTGAACTTCCCAACACAAGTGCAGCTCTGGGCCTCCTCCTTCAGAGGGCGCAGCCTCTCACATCCCCCCACTCTGGGCTCTGGGGAACTCACGGCTTCCTAACGGCTCCCGCACCCCCACCAGCCTGAGAAAGGGTGCTAGCGCACCCTAATAAGCAAGCAGGGGTGAAAAACCACTTCAGGTTCAGGCAGCGGCACATCACCCACAGCTGATGGCAGCTTTGGGACCAAGGCTCCGTGTCCAGTTCCCTGGCTTCCCTCCACTCCTAACTGCCCGCAGGCCTCCCGGCCGGTGCCCCCATGTGAAGGAGCCCAGAGAGGTGGAGGGGCGGCCTCCCCTGCCCATCCTGGAGCCCACCTTGTTATCGCCCAGCGACCACTGGCCGTAGTGCTCCATCTCCTCCACCAGCTCATCGCAGGCCACCTCCGTGAAGATGGGGAACCAGTAGACATCTGGGCAAGGCTGTTGCAGGTGGGACTTGGTCACAGGGTGGGGGCACAGAGACCACCCCTCCGCTTCCCCCACCCTGAGCCCTCTGCGGACCCAGCCCAGGACCCCACCCTGGCCTGTGAGCCCTCAGGGTGGCCCCAGGGAGCAGGGGCGTGGTCAATGCGGGACAGGCTGGGTGAGCTACGGGAGGGAGAGGAGAGCAGAAGCCCTGAGGGGGGCCTTCCTGGAGAGGCCACAGCACTCCTGCCCAGCGCCAGGGCCGGGAAAGGCAGGCGCGCCTGAGAGAGTGCAGCCCTCGGCCTCCCAGGGCAAAGCAGACACTTCTGGGGCAGAGAAGCGTCCTGGCTCCTGGCCCAGGGGCCATGGCCCACGCTTGATGGTCCATCTGGAGACTTCTTCCTCCTTCCTGCCTGGACCAGGGAAGGGCCCTGGGCGCCCGCCATCCCTGCAGGCTCCAGCTGGGAAGGGCCACACCGCCGTCCATTCCCTTCCCCTCCACGGCTGCCAGGGCAGTCAGAGGGGTGCCTCCTCCTGCTCCCACCACCCTCTGCCACCCTCTTCCCACGCATGGGGGCTGTGGGTGCAGAGGCTTCCTTCCCTGACCTGCCAGCCTTACCGTCTCTATCAGCTTCCCCGCCAGGGCCATGGTGTAGTTTTCATGGATGTACTTCTCTTTCCAGTCCTGTGGGGAGGGGGAGGCGGCTGGGCCCGGGCCTGGCCTGAGCCGGTGGGGAGCTCACCGCTTGCTGACCTCCTCGAAGTGCATCGCTGTGAGCAACCGGGACAACTGGGGGTGGGTGTGCGTGTGCCTGGGCTGCTGGGGGCACTGTGGGAGCGGGGTACAGCATATACCCCAGAGCCGGTGTCTGCGTGCGACACCCAAGTCCGCTCCCAGCTAAGGGGCGCTGTCACAGCTGCCACCCTGCTCTGACCATCAGGCTGGGCAGGAGACCCATTGTACAGCTAAGATAACTGAGGCCCGGAAAGGTGAGACTCTCCACTAGGTGGCACTGCCTCCTGCCTCCTCTCCCCACCCAAATCCTCCCCTGGGGGGCCCGCGGGGGGCCCAGCCACACTGGCTCTGAGAGGGGTGGCCTCCCTGCCCCGTGCAGGCCGCACCTCGGGGTTGCTGAACACTTCCCAGAGGTCGTTGTGGAGGTGCGAGGTCTGGTAGCTGTCCAGGGCCAGGAGGTGGCCGAAGGTGCGCCGGTTGGTCAGGAACATGAACACATCCTGGGGAGAGCAGACCCGATGGCTGAGACCCTGACCCGCCCCTACATGGCCCAGGGCGGCCAGTGAGGGGGCCAACATGCAGCCCCTGGGCCCACTGGATTTGAGTTCACAAGGTCAAGGACCGAATGCGGGTCACCCTCCATGCTCCAAGAGCCCAGGCCAAGGCTGACACAGGAGAGGGCTCCCTGGGCAGACATAACGAGGATAAAAGAATGAGTGCACAGGGGAAAAGAACGGTAGCTTGATGCTGAAGTTCGGACCAGAGGGGAAAAACACTATTGTGTTATCGTTCTGGAAAATAAATGAGTCACCAAAAATTTCAGGAAGGGGCTCGGGGACAGGCGAGGGTGTCTCTTCGGCACAGTACTTGGATTCTATTTAGGTGGGGAGTTTATCTTTAGGCTTCTCCCTGCAGACCACAAGGGCAGGCCCCGGCAGTCCCCCTGGAGTCTCAGCGGCTCCTGGTCCCACCCTCCCCGTCGTCAGGGTCCCCCGTGACCTCCCAGCTCAGGCTGACCTGCTGCCGGACGTTGGCGCAGAAGGCCATGTCGGGGTCCAGCCTGCGGTGGCGGAACAGGTCCGTCTGCTGCAGCTCAGCCCGCAGCGCACTGCCCTTGATCAGGTAGACGTTCGAGATGTAGGGCACATTCCAGACACCACTGTGAGAGGGAGACGGAGGGGGTCACAGGCTGGAGGGGGTCACAGGCTGGAGGAGCTGGGTCCCGGGGGAGGGCGAGGGTCAAGGGGGCCTCACAGGCTGGTGCTGAGCGAGCCCCCACCCCCACCCCGGGCACACGAGCCTGGTAACTGTCAGGAAGTCCCCGTGTGCCTGACTGCTGTCTTTCTAGCTTCATGTTGAGCAGGGACGTGAGGGCTCAAGGACAGGAATAACGGAGCAGGAGGTGCTGCCAGCCCAGGAGGACGGCCAGGGCGCCCCCAGCCCTGACACTCACAGGCGCCGCCCCTGCACAATGTCCACGTAGTCCTCTGAGCGTGCGTAGTAGCCGTCTGCACTCAGCGCCCCCCAGAAGTTTGACCACAGCCTCCCGTGGCGGGTCATCAAGGGGGCGATGACGTTCCTGAGGAGGAAGGCACCTCAGTGGGAAGCTCCCTGCCCATGGGGGGAGGGAGGGCAGACCTAACCAAGGGGAGGGACGTGGGGGGGGGCCCAGCAGCCTCCACACTGGGACCCCCAGGCTGGAGGTGAACTTGGCACGTCCAGGACCTGCTCCCTCCCAGAGGGCAGCGTGGGAATAGGGTGGGGCAGGGACAACTAGGCCAACAAGGGGGTGGGCACCATTCGCCATCAGAACCTGGAGCTGGGGCCAGGGACCCCACAGCCCAAGGTAATGGTTCCAGAAGCCAAGGACAAAGAGAAAGACTCAGGTCCACCACAGAGCAGAGCTGGGCTGGGCTGGGAGTCCTGGCTCGGGGGGCCCACCCAGCCTGCCTGCCCTTCGCACAGCTCACTTGTTCTGCTCAATCAGCAGCCGCAGGGTGTCGGGCTCCGTCAGGGCCACGTCAGCATCCACGCTGAAGTAGTAGGTGCAGCTGCGTTCCTGCCGGCACAGGTCCCTGCAGGGCAGAGGCTGGGCTCAGCGGGCAGCCACCCCACCCAGGGTCCTGGAGCTGCACCCTGCTCGCCCACATCTGGCCTCACTACATCCCGGCCGAGAGGACAGGGAATGCCAGCCCTGGTGGGGAGGGGACCAGCAGCTGGCAAGGCCCTCCCAACTCCAAGACTCAGACCGAAGGCCCAGAGCTGGGCAACTGCAATCGCGAGACCTGAAAAACCTGGTGCTGGCGAGACCAGGCAGGTCCCCACACTACAGGAGAGGGGGATCCCCAAGAGTAAACTGGCTTTGTCTTTCCAGAGGGCAATTTGGTAATTTGTACCAGAAGCCTTAAGAATCTGCTCTTTTTGTTTATCTGGTCTAGAGCGCAGCAAACTGTGGTTCGTGGTCTAAATCCCAAGAGGTAAGAATGTTTTTTGCATTTTGAGATAGTTGAAAAATCAAAAGAACATGTGAAAATTACATGAAATTTAAATTTCAGCTCCATAAATAAAATGTTGTCAGAACACAACCCCTGTTTATTCATTTGTGTATCATCTACAGTTGCTTGCACCCCACGAAGGCAGGGCTGAGCAGCCACGACAGAGCTTGCAAAGCTGAAATGATTTACTATCTAGTCCTTCAGGGGGAAGGTTCGCCAACTTCAGATCTGGACTAATTCTTCTACTTGGGTCAACACAAATAACTTAGTTGTTTTTCTTTTTAATAAAGGGAAGACACCCAAGTTCACTGCTCTAATTGTCAACATGTGTCTGCTTCCACCCCTCCAGCACTTCCTCTTTCCCTAATTTGCTTCCTGAGCCCACCTGACCCTGCTCCACCATGCCCAGGACCACTCCAGGCTGGCAGAGTGGAAACTGTTTCCCCATTTGGCAGGTGGGAATGCTGCAGCCCAGAGAGGGGCAGGAACTGGCTGGAGGACTCGCCAGCCCTCCCGTTTCCCAGCGCGCTGCTCCTGGCCCCGGGGCCCCTGTGAAGCCCATCAGGGGAGATAACCCTGGGCCCCCCGATCCCTGACTCACGCGCCCGTGTTCCTGGCATCAGCGCTCGCTGCCCGCACCTCGGGCCCCACCAGCTTCACGGAATGGTACTCGCTGCCATGATCTGCCAGGAACTGCTCCACCTGTGCCTTGTGGTGCTGCTCCTGGGGGTGGGGCGGGGATGAGGACAGAGGCACCACCCTGGGCCCACACTTGCCACTGCCAGGTGCCCCTGCATCCCTGGCACATCCCTGACCATCTACTTCCAATCTCTGGACCTCAGCCCAGGCCCAGACCCTCCTCCTGCAGTGCCTGTCCCAGTATGGCCAAATCCTAGCCATTCCCTAACCATCCATTCCCCAGGCCCCTCTCCAGGGATCTGATTCTGCTGGTCTGGGGTGAGGCCCAGCCATCTGCTGTTAAAAAAACGCTCACGCTGTGAGAAACAGTCCCTACCGAGAACCCCTCCACAGGGAGGTGAGCAGAGTCAGAACCAAACCCAGGGTTTAAAGCCAACCCCAATCTGCCATGACAGCCGCGTGCCTTCAAACACCCAGATGAAGAGAAGCTTCATCTGTCTCGGCCTCAGATTCCTCATGTGCAAAATGAGAGGCTACTCGCGCCTCCCTCCCAGCACTAATGAAGCACAGCAGTGCACAGGCGCTCATGGCTGCCTCGAGGCTACACTTTTTCAATGTGAAGTCAAAACTGTGCATGTGCTGTGCACGTCTCTGGGATGCCGTGAGCCTGCTGAGGCAGGGCCGACCCCCCCCACACACACACGGCCTCCACCTGGTATGCCTGCTGCACGGCTGAATGAGTGACGGGTGAGTGACAGGGACGAGAGCTGAGTGAGAGCTGAGGGAGCTGGGACCACAGCTCCCGGGGATGGGAGGCCCAGCCTGTCAGGGGTGAGCAGTCTCAGAGAGCAGAGGGGGTGGGTTATGGACTGAACTGTATTTCCCAAAAGAGACGCTAAACTCTAGTCCAGCACCTGAAAACATGACTTAGTTAGAAGTAGGGCTGCTGCAGATAAAATCAGGCCATGCTAGAGCAGGGTGGGCCCTTAATCCAATATGACCGGTGTCCTTACAGGAAGGAAACCTTGGACACAGACAGACAGAAAGAGGGGAGAATGCAGGCCCACCACCAGCAGAAAACCCCGACACCTGAGAAGGTACTCAAGGAAGGAAAACCAATGTAACCATCTGCGCTGTTCTGAAACTGCAGTATACCCCAGAAAAGCCATGCTCTTTAATCATGATTTAATATTGTAGGGTGGGATCCTTTTGACTGGACAGTTTCCATGGAGATGTGCCACACCCAACTGCAGATGTGACCTTTTGATTAGAGGGAGATGAAACTCTTGATTAATTTACTGGAGTCATTTAAAAGAGGAAATTTTGGAGAAAACACTGTTGCTTCAGAGCTGACAGAGACGCAGACATCTGGAGATGTTTGGAGTGCCGACAGAGAACAGAGGCCTAGACATGGACCTTTGGAGATGCAGAAACGAAGCCATGTGCCTTCCTATGAGACACTAACCAAGCCAGAACGTGCCCCAGAGGCGCCAAGTGAGGGCCCACAAACACTTAGGAAACCCCTGCACCAGGAGCTGGGAGCAACGGAACCAGGAACAAGGACCAGGAGAGACCAGCCACGTGCCATCCCATGTGACAGGTATCAGCCTTCCTTGAGTCAAGGTATTGTTCTCTGGATGCCTTAATTTGGACATTTTTATGGGCTTAGATCTATAAACTTGTAACATAATAAATTTCCCTTTTAAAAGCCATTCCATAGAACCTAAATTTTCTGTAGCACATAATCTAACTCAACCTTTCTGGATAGATCATTTAAACAATCCAAACACAGGGAGCCCAGAATGAAAATGAGAGCATTTAATACTGTACAGCTTAAGTTAATGCCTGGATATATCCCAGAATATATAAAGCAGATGAAAAGTACTGGCAAAGTCCCTTGAGGGATGGGTAAAAAAATATGGAACTATTAAACTTTACCACCAGGGAAACCCCTGATTCTGTGTCAAACATTAGGGACACCCAAATCAATAGGCCAAGCCCTCAATCTTGAGGCTTGCTCTTGTAGAAGCTTATGCCAATAGCGGAGAAGCTTAGCCTACCTATAGTTATGCCTAAGAGTTACTTGTGGAGGACCTCTGTTGCTCACATGTGGCCTCTCTCTCTAAGCCCAACTCAGCAAGTGAAATCATTGCCCTCCCTGCTACGTGGGACATGACATCCAGGAGTGAAAGTCTCCCTGGAGACGTGAGAGATGACTGCCTTGGATGAGCCTGGCCCTGGCACCAGAGGATCAACAATGCCTTCCTGACCAAAAGGGAGAAAAGAAGTATAACAAATAAGGAACAAATAAGGAGAGTTCAAATAGAGTAGAGAGGCTACTCTAGAGGTCACTCTTACACAAGCTTCAGTTAGACATTGCTACTTGTCATAACTTGCCAAACCCAACCAAAACCATTCCAGCCAATCTTAAAGAACACCTAGGACATTACATAAGATTCCACAAGGGTTCCATGCACTACGGTAACTTCCCAGAAACCCACAACCTCCAGTTGGGTCCCAGAACCAGATAAGTCCTGAAATGCAGAGGGGCCGGCCTCTCCAGAACATCAACTAGTTCCATCCCCCATCCCATATAATCAACAGCCCCTTTTGACACGAAAAAGTACAAATGGGCATAGCGCAAATACCCCTATAAGAGTGAGAGAAAGATCAAAGGTGATGGTGGAGTTATACAGAGAGAAGGTCAGGTTTAACAAACAAGTATGATTAATGAATCATTACATTGATTTTTCTTTTAGTCTCCAGTATCTTAAGAGCAGCTAGAAGTAAAAACCTAAAACTGTGGAACTGTAACGCATACCAAACTCTGAAGTCTGTTCGACAACCAATTGTTGTGATGTGCTTTGAAATTTATTGCTTTTTTGTATATATGTTATTTTTCATGGAAAAGAAAAAAAAAGTCTATTGTGATAATGAATGCACAGCTATATGATGATACTGTGAACCACTGATTGTACACTTGGGATGATTATATGGTATGTGAATATATGATATATATCAATTAAAAAGAAAGCAATTCCATTTCTGGTATATTGCGTTCAGCAGCATTTAGCAAACCAAAATACCAAACTAGGAAGGATAATAGCAACAACCGAGAGCACCCACTATGTGCGCGCCACATGCCAGGTACTCTTCGATGTGCTTCACACATAAATTCGTCTAATCTTCATGGAAATTCTATGTGTTTGGCACTATTACTTATCCCCATTTTATCGATAAAAGAGCTGAAGCCCAGAGAGGTTAAGTAACGTGCCCATGCTCACACAGCCAACAAAAGCAGTGGGGTCAGGGTTCAAATCCAGACACAGTGACATCTCTGGGCGTCTGCTACTCACATTGTTGTGGATGAAAAGTCGCATCTGTTTCCGGGGGTAGCGGAGGCGCAGGAGCCGCTGGAAGAAGAGGGACAGGAACGGTGTGGGCTGTTCAATGAAAATGCCGACCAGGACAGTGGGCAGAGCTTCTTCCTGCATGGAGGAGGGGAGACAAGTCCGGCAATGTCCACCCACAGTGCCTGCCCTTGAGCCCCAGGGTGGCCCGAGGGAGTCAGAGGCAGGGGTGGAGGCTGTGGACTTAGCTGGGAGAGGCACATCTGGGCCAGGGAAAAGCAGAGCTTACAGGTGGGCAGAGGTAGGGCCCGGCAAGCAAAAAGGAGGAGGACATCCCAGGGTGAGAAAACAGTGTGCACTGGGGCTCAGGGAGAGGACCAGGTACACGGCAGGGGAAGGGGGCTGCAGGAAAGCCTTAACAACCAGGCAGACGAAACCAGCCCTGAGGCACCTGGAGGAAGCTAGAGCCACACGAGTCTGAGGAAGCTTCCAGGAGATGGTGTCAGGGTAGGAACAGGGACAACCCCCGAGAGAGGACAAGCCCTCTTCCTCCTCCAAAGCCAGCAGGGCCCACAGCAGAACCAGCCATCCTCCCATTTCCCAGAAGTCCGAGAGCCCCTCACCGCGATGCCCTTGAGGCTGCGCAGGCCCTCGTCACACACAGTGCAGCCCGTCTCGAAGGTCCAGAAGCGCGGGATGTAGTTGCCCAGGTAGTTCAGCTGCAGCTGGTGGGGAGATGTGGGGGCTGGGAGGTGCCAGGCTAAGCCCACCCACTGACAGGCCTGCTGGGCCCACCGAGTCCCAGCTCCGTAGTCCTGGTGGGTCCGCACAGACCAACCCTCCCCACTCCAAAGAGGGAGCAGGACCGTGATTTTATCTGGGGCGGCACTTGGAGAGAATGTTCCAGCCCCTGGAGAGGCACCGCTGCTCTGAGAGGCAGATGGAGGAGTCTCTACTTTATGTCTGTTCATCTTAGGATCTCCCAGGAGCCGATAAAGGGCAGATTTCTGAGCTTCTCCAGTTGAGGTGATCTTAGGTGGAGTCAGGAAATCAGCCTTTCTAATGGGCTCCCCCCACCCCATGGGACTCTGGCCCAGGTGGTGGGGACCACTCCGGGAAGAAGCTGCAGTGTGAGATATGCCTTGCGGGGTGCAGCTCCCCAGGGCCCGGTGAGGTCCACTGCGCTCCTGGCCATGGTCTGCACCCCAGCCTGGGGCTCTGGGAGGGCCGGGACCAGTCTGTCCTTGGGGCAAACATTCATAGAGGTTTGTTGAATGAATAAATGCACATGCCTGGAGTTGGCTGGGAGGAAGCCCAAGGTATATGTCCTGCCATCCAGCAGGGTCGCCTGGGGTGTCAGTGACCGCCACAGCAGGGAATGAAGCACCATGTGCAGCTCGGACGTGGGATCCGAGGCAGCGAGTTCACAGCACAGCCCCGGTGGGTGGCCCCCTGCCCCAAGGAGCAGCGTGGCTGGAGTTCCGGCCCCCTCCCAGCCCCCCAAGAACAAGGCCCCTCCGTACCTTGGTGGGCCCGTTGCCGTGAATCAGGACGGGGAGGGTGTCGTAGGCCAGATTCCGCGCTCTCACATGGCCCATTTCGAACTTGAGCACGACCTCATCTGGGGGTTAGAGAGCACAGCGGCCTCAGGCCGGGAGGCCCAGGTGGGGGCCTGCAGGTGGGGCCCGGCTCAACCCAGCAATCGGCCTGTGACCTTGGGCAAGCCACTGCCCCTCTCTGAGCCTCAGTTTCCTTAACTGTAAAGGGGACAGTCACTTCTGGGTGGGGTGAGTGCAGGGCCACCATCTGGGGCTCACAGCCCAGCATGAGGAGGTGGGGAGGACCTCCCAGCTCCAGCCACAGCTCAGAGACAGCCCGAGGACAGGCACAGGGGAGCTGCACCAAGGACTGGCCCAGGGAGGCCTGGGCAGATGGGGGTCTGCAATGGTCACTTCTGTCAACTTGGTGAGTGAGACTCGGTACCCTGCTATTTGCTCAGACACTAGTTCAGGTGAAAGAATTGGTAGATGTGATTGGCACCTAAAATCAGTCAACTAAAAATAACGGGGAGGGCCTCATCCAATCGGTTAAAGGCCTTACGAGCAAAAACTGAGGTTCCCTGGAGAAAAACAAATTCTGCCTCAAGACTGCAACCTCAAGTCCTGTCTGAGCTGCCAGCCTGCCCAGCGGATTTCAGACTTGCTGCTCGGCGGGTCAGTAGCCACCTTGTCTGATGGAAATCACATGCAATGGGGCCTTCTCTTCTCAGGGGCTGTGCTGAAGTCGGGGGGAGGCAGGCCTTTGGTGGGTGACCATGTGAGGGGAGTGCAAGCATCTGGCCGGTCCAAGAGGTGAGCAGAACCCCACTTCCTAGCCCAGGTTCACAAACCCCCAGAAGCCAGACACAAAGAATGTGAGGTTTCCGCATTTTCCTGGGAGAGGAGTCACAGGGTCCACACACCCTAGAGAACCACCAATCAGTGATCTGGGCCAATTTCCATTCTCTAAAGCTGCGAAAGCTGAGGCCCAGGGTGGGGCGTGATTTGCCTGCAGACTCAACAAGACACTGGCATCAAGTCTTCACCAGCCACGAGCTTAGAGCCAGGTCCAAGGGTGTTTGCAGCTTCAAGGGCCAAGCAGTTTCCACTGCCCAAACTGTCTATCAACTTCCTGCCAGCTCAGTCCCCAACCCCAGCCAAGGAAGCCTTCACCTTTGAGGTAGGAGGGCAGGGGAAGGAACAGGAGCAGGCTCACCTGTAAGGACCTGTCATGCAGGCGGGAGGCTGGACACCTGCTGGGTGCATCAGCCAGCTCCTCCCTGGCATGGGCTCTGTGGACTGACCACTCGGGCCTCCCTTCCCCACCCTCCAGCAGAGTGGCTCTGCCCCAGGACATCCAGGTGGTCTCTGGGGGCCTGGAGGTGGGGCAGGCGACCTCCCAGCACCATGGTCAGGTTTTCCTCCTTGAACCCAGACCCTGCCTCACCCCCTCACTGACCTCAGGTTCAGACTCCTTGATCTGCCCCCACCCCTTCCTGTGGGGGCTGCTCACCCAAAGCTCCGTCCAGGTTCTGGAAGATGCGGCAACGGTGGTCCAGGGTGATATTGATGTGTTTCTGCAGGAAAGAGACACGGGGCTGTAGCAGGGACAGGCCCTGGGTGGAAGACAGGGCTCCGTCACCCCAGTACGGGAACCTGCCCCCATGCCTGCCACTTCCTCTCCCCACACCTGCTCTTCCTGCCACATGAGGGCAGCGGGGCACCCTGGGGATGCCAGCCAGTGGCCAAGCCCCTGGTAGCTACTGGTCTAGCTGGGCAGAGAACCAGGGATTCTCAGAATAAGAAGGAATCTAAGGAAATCACTGGTCCAACTACAACGACAGCCATCGTAACAAATACTTGCTTAGCACTTTACTACGTGCCAGCCAGTGTTCTAGTTCACTTCATTCAATTATACAACATCCCCACAGGAGAGTACTATCGTTGTCCCCATTTCATAGAAAAGAAAAACAAGGCACAGAAAAGTCGGGTAACTTTCCTAAAGCCACGCAGCTAGAAAGTGGCCGGGTTTGGATTTGAACTCAGGCAGTCTGACCCTTTAGTTCCTGTTCTTAACCACAACATGCCCTCTTCAAGTTTCAACTGTGTCTCATGGAGTCCTAGGCAAGGAAGGGCAGGTGGCACTCTAGGCTCCAGCCCCATCCCAAATAGGGCAGCTCCGCTTGGATGTTTTAGAGCGTGAGCTTCTGCAAATGATGTCACTGAAGGCAAAGGAGGAGGAAGGACACATTTAAGGAAATGATCATGGTTTACCCTGCATAAGCCCAACTGCTTCAGTTTATGGACGATAAAAACTGAGGCCCAGAGAGGGGAAGTGGCTTACCCAAGGTCACAGAGCACAGCATGGGAGGGAGGAAAGTGAGCAGGGCATGATTCAGGAACCCTGACCCCCTAGGGTCTCGCTGGGTCTGAGCTGCCCTGACCAGGCTCTGCTCCCTCCCCCACCAGCTCCCCTTGATGACCCCTGCCTCAGAAGGCTCTGAGGCCTGGCTTCTGGGGCTCATGCAGCCAACGTCTCATCAGGCCCCCCGGGAACCCCTCCCAGACACGGTGGGGGAGGGGCTGTTTCTTTCATCACTAGTCACCACTACGTGACATGAGGTATTGTGACCCCATTCTGTCGAGCAACGACCCCAATTGTCCGTTCACTGCTATAGTCCCCATATCTGACAGTGTCTGATGCATAATAGGTTCTCAATAAACAACCGCTGAACAAGTGAGTGAATCGATGAATAGATGGATGAATGGGTGTCAGATGATCAATCCAGGGGTCCCCAGAGGGACCTGTCCTCAGGCTGGTGCCCTGTCCTCAGCCCCACCCATGCTTCTTACCCTCTTCTCCGGGTCTAAGAAGATCTTGGTATAAAAGAGCTGGTCGCTGTCACTGTCCTGGCCCTCCCACTCAGCCACCAGTTTGCTGAGGCTGGGGGCGTAACCAATGAAGCCTGAGGGGTTGTGGGGGACACACAGAAACAAGACACTGAGCCTCCAGACCAAGGCCTCCCAACCTCCCCACTCAATCACCCCCCACTCTTTAACCAACCACCCCCACTTCCTCCCAGAAGTCCTCCTGGATTGAGGGAGGTGGCATCCGCAGGCTGGTCATGGGCCTGCCAGGTAACACCACGTGCTGAAGATTTCCCTCTGACCCCAAAAGAAAAGATGGATGATGGCATGGGACCGGGTGCCACACAGGTGGTCTGTGAACAGACCAGGCCAGGAAGCCCCTGGACAGTGCAGCACCTATTACAGTTATCTGGGAAAACTTGGCCCAGAGAAGGTCAGAGGCTTGGCCAAGGTCATACATTGGGGGCCAAGCCCTGGCAAAGTAGAGGAATCCCATACAGACTCCTGGCTAAACAGCAGACTGGTGACAGGAGAAGGAATGAGAAAGGGGAGAAGGTGGGCTGTGGCTGTGGCAGGGCACATCCCAAAAATCCCCTTTCTGCTGGGGCCAGGCCCAGGCTGGCTGGTCTGTGCTCACTCTCTCAGTCAGTGGAGAAACGTGGCTGCGGGGTCTGATCCCTGTTCCGAGGCTGGACAGAGACCTAGGGATTTAATTCCCCATGCAAGGGGAAACCACTGACACACGTGTGCGGATTCCTCTGTCTGCTGGTGGGGGTGGGGGAAGAGGCTGAAATGCATGAGGGTGGAGGCTGGTGGAGCAGTTGGGAGAGGATGCCGGCTAAGATAAGATGGTGGCAGTGGCATGGATGTAAGAGAGCAGATTCAAACCATCTTTAGGAGGAAGGAGCGATGTGTTTTGCCAATGGAGTGGAGGGAGAGGAGGGCGAGAGAGGGACAGAAATGACTCCATGGGTTTTGCCCCTTGTAGATGAAGGGGCTGTTCATCTACAGCCTGTTGTTCCCTGAGACACAGAAGACTACAGGGAGAGCAGGTGTAGGGGCTAAAAAAGTAAGGAGGTCTCTCCGGGACATTTTCCAATTGAGACAAGTGAGACCATTCACAGGGGTGTTGAGCATGGAAGATGCTCACGAATGCAGCGGAGGGGCCCTCTGCAGCCCTGCCCAGCCCCCACGCCACACCCAGGTCTCGCACCTCCAGAGCCCAGGAACCTCTTGCCATCAGAAACTGCCGGGTACTTGGCCTCCAGCCTGCGGTCTGGGTAGATGAGCTCCTCGGCCGAGAAGACCACTTGGCTCTTGGCCTGCCGGAACTTCTTCAGGAGCTCCCGGGGCCCAGACGCAAACACCACGTCGTAGCTGCGGCCAGAGTCGGGAGATGGAGCCGGGCAGAGGCGAGGGGACAGGCAGGAGGGGACCAGCAACGAAGGCCCTCCACGAAGCCTCCCTGCCACACATCGCTGGCCCTGCCTGCCGTGCACCCACCCCCGCTCTGGGCAGAGAGACGGCCCCCCTGAGCTGTCTGTGCCTCTCCTGCCCCCAAACCTCAAAGCCTGGCTGTCTCCAGGCGGGTCTCCACTCTCATCTTTCTACCCAGAGTGGGCTGGGCTACCCCAGAGGGACTTACCCTGGGGTTCAAGGGGCCCCTAAAACTGGAGGCAACCTCTAGTTAGAGGGATCCCCCCTCATCCCCAATGTCCCGGGGGAGGCCTCGTTTTAGGATATTCTCTTATCTCTCTGCTGAGGCATTCGGCTCAGGGAGCCACAGCCCACCCACCTGTCTGTGAAGAGAATGACCAGGTCCTCCTTGTCTGCGTGTTTCTCCAGAGCTCTCTTCAGCAGCCGAACCTTCTGGCCCCCACCGGCTGACACCTCCTTCTCCCCACCATGCCAGTCCTCCCCCAGGCCAAGCGCCTGCCAAGAAAGGACCCTTAACACATGCCACTGGCAAAGATTTCCTCCCCTGCTGGGTGAGTGGACGTCTCTGCTCTCTGTGTCCAGCACCTCTGCCCCTGCCCTGCATAGAAACCCTCCTGAGGCACATGTGGGGCTGACTGCACCTGGGGTGGTCATGTGACCCTGCCTGGCCAATCAGAATGTCCCACAAGCCCCACAGCTATAGGTTTGAGCATGTGACCACGCACAACCTATCACAGTCTTCCCTGGGACTGTCCTGTTAAAACTAAGGAAAGGCTGCCTTGTTCTGCTGAAGTTGCAAAGCCAGTTGCAAAGCCAGGGCACAGGAGCCTGTGGCCGGTGGTTATCCTGCCACCAGGCTGAGAGACCATGTCTGCGAATGAAAACAAACAGGGCCTAGAGATGGAGAGACAAAGTCCTCACCACGCCATTTGAACGCCTGGATCCAGCTATGCCTACAGCCACCCTTTGTTTCCATCCTCATTCATGTGAACTAACATACTCTCAGGCTCAGGGACAGCAGATTGCAAGCTCCATTAGGGCAGTGGCATGGTCTATCTCACCCATCACTCCATCCCTAGCACCTAACATTGTACCTGACCCAAGGAGGGCACAGCACACCCAGGTGAAGGGACGAATGTTTCCTTGCAGGGCTCAGTCCCCAGGATGGCACACAGGGGAACCCCAGGGAAGGTCTCAGACCATGCCCAACCCAAAATCACAGGTGGCGTGTGTGTAGATTGTGAAAATACAGATTCCCAGGCCCCACCCTGTAAAATAAAAGACAGCGTCATGCACCCTAAGGTTTGCACACCGCTACGTACCTCCCCAGCCTCACCTCTCCCCACACTGTCCCTCTTGCTCACTCATTGCACTTTGCTCATGTTTGGTCCTCTGCCCCCTCTTCCTTTTCCTAACGAACTCTTCTTCATCCTTCAAGCTTCCAGAGCCTTCTGCATGGCCCCAAGTCAGTCTGGAGGGCCAGCCCTGGCAGTTTGGGAGGGGAGGACACCAGCTCCTGGATTCTCCCATGGCCTTCTGGCTGTGTCTGCCTTACCCAGGGCGCTCCTTACCTGGATCTTGTAGTTGAAGAACTGAGCTGAGCGCCTAAAGCGTCGGAAGCCCTCTGTCTCCTTGGTGGCCACTGTGAGGACGAGGAGGTTGTCTGGAGACAGAGGAGGGCATGGTCAGCAGAACAGAGGATGAGGGAAAGTGACAGGAAGCAGTGGGTCATTGTTTCCAGTGAGCTGTCGAGTCCTTGCAGGTTATATCTTCACGTCAACCCACTACAGACCCAGGTAAGAAGAGATGGACCTAAGGTCTAGTTATGACAGAGCTTGGACATACCGTGGTCTCCTGGGCTGACCCCAGATCTCATTCAGCTTGGTAATGGACCAATATAACAGGAAGCATCCACAGGAGAGGTGCCTGCCCCTCCTATTGAGGAACTGAGTCCCTCTGGCCTTGGGAGGGCTCAGACCTCCCACGCCAGGCGGGAGTGAAGGGAAGGATTTGCTCTGCATTCTGAATACCAGGAGGACCTCTCTGTCCAATACTAGGCATGAGCCCAGGGGTGGGGAACACACAGTGCAGATACCACCACTCTCCATGCCTGCACCCAGTCTCTCCTGCCGAGTCTCCCATGAACTTGAGTTCTCCCAGCACAGCTCTCCAGGTGGATGCAACTACTCAAAGTAAGTCCAGGGTGGAAACCAACTGGCGATTCCTCTATCGGCCACCCCGACCTCTGGCCAGAGTGGTTTTTATTGCCTTCTTCATGAGGGCTCTTCCTTGGGCTTGGCAATGCGGCTTCACCTCTGCAAGGGAACCTGCTGGATCAACTCCCCACATGGCATCTGGTTTGGGGGAAGCCTCTCCCAGCCCACATTTTAGGTCTGTGTTCTCTAAGTTCTGATTAGAATCCCAGCTCCTGCTCCTTACCAGGTGTGACCTAGGGCAGGTCCCTGACCTCTCTGAGACTCAGCTCCCCCTTCTACGTGAGGATAATAATGTCCAGGTGCCAGAGCTGCTGGACTGAGTAGATGAGATCAGGTCTGTAAAATCTTCACTGGAGCGCCTGGTGCATGCTAAGAGCTACTCCTGGTGCTGACTAGGGAGGGTCAAATGTCTGGCCCTGGCATTCAAGGCCCTTCCTGATCTGGCCTGATGACTTACTCATCCCCTGCCCCCCACCTTCCCCTAATTGTGCAAGTTGTCCTCCAGCCAGAGGGGAGGGCGGGGGGGTCTCTCCTTGCAGGGCTACCCCACCACCACCACCACCACCACCATTCCCTCTCCCTGACCTTTCCTGCTCTTTTCTCCTGGTCCCAGAGCCAGTGACAAAAATACTCCCACTACCACCACCTCTATGAAGCCTTCTTGGATTTCTACTGCTCTCTCTGGACTCCAGAGTGGGAGGCCAGAGTAGGCCTCAGAGGCAGGATCCCACTTTGCAGTGGTCGCTTTTGTTCTGCTTAAGCCTGAGCTCCCTGGGCATCGGGCACTTAACCTTTCCCGGGTGAACACACACGCCAAGTGGCCGGAAGCAGGCCCACAAGGCCCTTCCCTGCCCCAACCCAGGAAGGGGAGACCGGGCCGAGAGAACAAAGGGGTCCGGCCCGCAGAGGCTGCAGAGTAGAGGGGGCGGTCCCTACAGGTGACCTCCGAGCAGGGGACTGGCTGGCGCCAGACGGCCCAGCAGGAATCCACAAAAACAAACCAGTTACTGGAGCTGGGGGGCAGAGAGTAGGGTCCTGGGGTTTGCGGGGGGGGGGGAAAGGGGGCAGGAGGGGCAGCTTCACTAGGCAGGCGCAGTCAGGACAGTCCTGATCCCAGGTCCCAAGAGGGAGGCAGCGCTCCCCCGACTCCTGCAGGCTGCCCAGCCTGCCCCCAGGTGAGAAGCGTCACAGCCGCCAGCTCCGAGGCCCAACAGCGGCAGGGGCTGCTGGTAGGGCTGCTGGCCACAGGAAGAGTGTCACATTTCAGGGACAGAAAAAGCCAGAGTGTGTGTGTGTGTGTGTGTGTGACTCTGGATTCCCAGGTCTCTCAAGGCTCCTTTTCCAAATTCCAGCTCCTGAATAATAACAGCAGCGGTGCTGGCTTTATGGAGAGCTTGCCCCAGGTCAGAAGCTGCTCTGAGCCCCTCGCAGTACTGACTCCCCACTTCGTGTTTAGGAGCCAGGGCTCAGAGCTGGTGAGTAACCTGCCCAAGGAAACTGGGAAGTAGCAGCACCCGGATTTGGGTGCAAGATGCCTGGATCCAGAACCCCCTCTCTTAATTTCTGCCCTGCCCCGCCCAGGCCTGGGACGGTAGCCAGACCGTCTTCTGAGGGGCCCCGTTTCCCTACTTGTCTAAGGCAGTTGTCTCGGCTGTATGGGAACACCCAGGCCGCATCAGACCCTCTCCAAACACCCACCTGCCTCCCGCTCAGCCTGTCTCCTGTTGTTTTCCTGGGTGCACCCGGGCACTTCCAAGAACAAATCCTGGGTTCCTTGGGCAACGCAGCATCTGCCTCCCTGCCCAAGGACACCGTGAGATCACCAGCCCTGAAGGTCCCCAACCTGCCTGCATGTCAGCACCACCAAGGGAGGCTGTGAAATCCAGGCCCCTGGATCCCAGGACCAGCAGTATGGGACGGACCAGGATTCTGGGTTTTTCCTTCTTCATTTCCCAGGTGACTTCTGACAGGGCCACATCTGAGAACTCCTGGGAACCAAGTTAACCTGCTAGGCATCTGATTTCAGGTTCACAGCAGAAGTCAAAGCAGCTCTCTCCCCCAAGGGATCCTGGCATCGCCTCTCAACAACCCCCACAAAAACAGCCTCAGAAAATCCAGCCAGTTGCTCCCCACTTTAGCCTGTACCGCATTCCCTTATTCTGTCTGCAAAACTCATTCCTCTCCTAAAGGGGCCTCCAATACACCTCTTCCAGGAAGTCCTCCTTCATCTCATCTCTTATCTGGTACGCCTTACCTGAAAGATGCAATGTGAGAAGATCATTCTAGTAAGAGCTGCCACTTGCTGAGCTGGCTGCCACGTACTATGTGAAGCCTGTTAGCCTCATTATTGTACTTAAATGTTCAAAGCAACCCCCTGAAGGAGGTGATATTTTTATCTCCCTTTTACAGGTGAGGAAACTGAGGCACAGAAAGGCTGATTAACCTGCTTGAGGTCACAGAGCCTCAGGATGAGAAGGGAATGTGTTGGAGTTTCCAGGGTCTGTGCTCTTAACCTCACCATCTCCCCAGAGTCCATATTCTGGAATGTCGGAACCTCTTGGCCACAACCCGACTCCAGCATCTCCAACCGCCTTCTCCGGGGCCTCCCCCACGTGGGCACTCAGCTCCCCCCACGGGTCAGGTCTTCTCCAGACTCACCAGCAGGCCCAGCAAGAGCTCTGGGCAGCCCACAGGGTGTCAACGTGGAGGATTTGGTTCCCAAGTACTGGAGTCCCGCCTGCCCACTGCCTGTCTGGTCCAGTCGGTCGGCCTTGGGCTGAAGCCAGGGCCCACAACAGGGTCGGGCCTGCTGCCCGGGGCACCTGCCCCGTGACCTGCTGCCCAAAGTCCAGCAGTGCTTTCCCAAGATGCCACAAGCCTGTGCTCCGGGCTCAGCAGAGCTCGATGAGACAGCAGGATGGAGTGGCAAAGGGATTTCTGGGCAAGTTACTTAGCCTCTCTGTGCCTCAGTGTTCTCGTCTATAAAATGGGACCCATGAGAGTAATACAAGCACCATCCTCCAGAGACTCGTGAGGATTAAGTGAGCGAATGCACATGGTGCTGGCACCAAGCCTGGCGTGGAGGGTGGGTGGGCTCTTGTTACAGGGAACCCCCCACCCACCCACCCAGGAGATGGAGCTGAGCAGAGGGTGTCCTGCCCTGGGCTCAGGGATGGAGAGCAAGGCTGATGTGCAGAGGCCTTGCAAGGGGTCTGGGGGAGGGGTGCAGGCCAGGTGAGGAGGATTCTGGGAGAACAGGACCTGCCTGCTACCTCAGGGGTCCTGAGGGCTCGCCCTGAGAAGCAGTTTCTGCCCAGGTGGGGGAGTAGACGGTCGGCGGGCAGTCTGATATGCAATGCCTAGTTCTCAGGACACACCCATCTTCTCTTTGGGGAGGCAGCCGTTAAGCCCCCAGCCTCTGGAGTTGAGTGAACCATGCTGGTTTCTGGCAGGAGATGGTGATTCCCAGTGCCGGGGACCTTGGCACCCACTCATTTCTGACTCCGCAGATCTCACCCCCACCTTCCCACCTCGCCCCAATTCCTGGGACATTTCCATTTCCTGCTGTGGAACAGCATGACCTGGAACTCCGAGCCAGCTGACATCCCAGGGCTTCTGATGTGGGCAGCTGTCAGGCCCCAGCTGCTCCTTCCCTCCCCTTGGCCAACCAAGGTCTGCAGGGAAAGGCGGTAGCCAGGGCCAAGACCAGTGGATCCTCTAGAAGCTTCCACAAAAGGGAGAAGGACCACTGGGCACCCTCTCAGCTCTGTGGGTATTTGCCTGGCTGGATGCTGCTTTGTTCAGTGTATTTTTCTATCTCCCATTTTGGTCTAAGAGGCGCTCACCAGTTCAGGAGTAATGTCTTTCTCTGCTCCCTGAGAGCAGAGGTCTCTGTCTCCCCCACTGGCCTGCAAGGCCACTTGGGTGAGGTGCTCCATGTCTTGCCTCAGATCTGAGAGCATCCCCAAAGTAAAAACCGTCCATCTTTTTCTCCCTGCCCCAACTCCACAGGCATTCATTAGAGCAGATGGACAAGGAGCAAGGGGTCCTGGCCCAGCCAGGGGAGGGAGAAGCTGGCCTCCCTGGGCGCTGCTGGTGTACCCCCTTTCTGATGCGGTCAGTAGGTGACTCCGGCCCAGCTTGCAGGAAAAAAGCACCATCCCTCTCTGTCCTCCTGTCCATTGGGACCAGGGTGCCACCTCGGCTGGGGGGGGGGGGGAGGCAGACTCCCCCAGTGTCTCCAGGCCACAGCCCCCCAACTTGGAGGTGAGGGCTGGCAGGAATGAGCAGCAGGTCTGAGTCCCAGTCTATGACTCCAAACAGCTGTGGCATCCCAAGAACTGGTGCTTCACCAGTCCGGGTCTCAGTTACCCTATTTATGAAATGGGACGATGTCTTCCTTACTTATCAAAAGGGTCTAAATGGTGTAAGGGGGCAAAGGCCTTGATTTGAGAGCAGCCAGACACTACCCGCCCCCCAACCTAGAGACTCTGTCTCTTGTCTGTCATCAAGTGCCTACCATCTGCTAAGCACTTTGCCCAAATTCTCTTTGCAACACCCTGAATCCTGCCCTGTGCCAGCAGCCGTACCCTTTGGGGGCTGCCTGCATCTCCTCTGACCCATCCTGTGTCACTGGCTGGCAGTCAGGGCACCTGAAGCCCTGTGGTACCCTCTGCCTCTCCTCTCTGGGCTCCAGCATGGCTAGCTCAGCAGAGAACTGGTTTCTCTCCTGGAATAGTGTTTGGTACAGGAGTCACAGCAGCAGAAACAGGGGGAAGGAACCCCAGAAAGAAAAGGCTCAGGCTCCTGGCTCCCAGTTGGGAACTGGGTCAGACCATGAGCCCTCGTGAATTCAGCTCTGACCCACTACCCTGCTGAGATATTCCAGGAAAGCTGCAGCACTGCCACCAGGAGAGAAAATGTCCTTTGCTGAGGGCCTTCCTGAGCCAGACAATAGGCTGATCCCAAACGGACAGGCCTCACCCTATGGAAGAATCCATGTCACAGCTCTAGGAGTGACAAATCACTCCCCCACGCTGCAAGTGGGAACACCAAGACTCCTGGGGATTAGCACCCACAGGCTATGGCACAAAGACATTACTCAAGAAATGGTGGTTTCCATCCCTTCCATGGCCCACAGGTCACAGAGCCTGGTTCCTTCTGCTATCCCAAGCCCCAGGCCCACTCTAGGCTCCCACATTCTCTAGGCCATCGAAGTGGAGTGGGCGGGGGCCCAAGAGGAGCAGGGAGCCACAGAGGACGTGGCCCAGTCTGGCTCCCTTTGGCTCAGGCCGTCCTGGGTCTGTGCCCTTCCTGGGGCTCTCCACACTCAGCGGACAGCCGTGGAAGAGGGCAGCACTCCCTCAAGACATTAGGGGACCTTCTGAAACCCAATCTGCCTCAGGGAGGTAGAAGAGACACTAGACCAGGAGTCCAGTGGGCCTCAGACCTGCCCCTCCCCAGGCTGGACAGCCCTGAGCAGTCACTTCCCCCCCCTGGGGCTTCAGCTTCCTCAAGTGTGAACTGGAGGAGCAATCCTCTCCTGGCACGGGGCTAAGTGAACCAAAGAGAACATGGGCGAAAGCGACAACTGCCCCGCACATCTGAACTACCCCCTCACCCCCCACCACCCAAAGGACCGGCCCCTTTTAACCCTAGGGTTGTGCCACTCAGGGGCTCTGAGCTGGACTCTGGGACAGGGTACACCTGGTTCAAGGTGCACAAGTTGTGTGATGCTGGGCAAAGCCATCACCTCTGCAGACTGAGCCTCAGCTTGTCCAACGGGAAAATGGGGACAACAGAAGGACCTCCGCCCTCGGGTCTTCGGGAGAGCAAAATGCCACCCACAGGAAGTGCTCCCTACACAGGAGCGCTTGCTCCTGTCCACAGGGTGAATGATCTTATCCGACCCTCTTCGTCCTCTGTCATCCTCTCTCGGCTGCACGCCTAAGTCCACCGCAGCCGCGAAAGGGAAGTGATTTGTCCCGAGTCCCCAGCGAGTAAACGGACAGCGGCCGGAAGCCCAAGCCGCTCCCAGCCCACCGTCCCGCGTCCGGGCCGCCCCCACCCCCCGCCCCGCCCGCCCCCGCGCCCTCACCCTCCGGCTTGGCGTCGTCCTTCGCCTCGGCCAGGAGCAGCCAGCCCAGCGGGGCCAGGAGCAGCAGGGGCCGCATGGCCGGGGTCCTGGAGCGCTCGGTCCGCCCGGCGCGGTTCGCACGGTGGAAAGTTCGCGACGGGCCGGCGGCCCCGCTGCCACGCACTGGGCCCGCCCCGGGGGCGTCACCGCGCCGCGCGCTCCTCCCTGGCCGCGGCCGCCCGGGGGAAGGGTTTTCCTGCAGCTGTGTCTGCGCGCGCGGGGGCGGCTCCCCGGGCGGTCTCTGCGCCTCCCAGGTCCTGGCGCCAGCACTGGGTTCTCCAGGGTGGTTCAGTACGACGAGGAGGAGGATGGGGGGCGGGGGGAGGCAACCCCCGTTCCTCTAGCCCAGCGCCCACGCCAAGACCGTAGGGCATCAGCAGCGGGAGCCTCGGCTCCCACCTTTGGAAGGATTATATAGCAGCTGTCAGAGTTCAAGAAATTGTTACTATAGCAGCAAGCGCGGAGCGCGTTGTCCTTCCCGGTTTGACCGAGGAGGTAACTGAACCCAGGGGGCTCCTGTTCCTTGTCCACGATCCTGCAGCCGCTAGCTGCCGAGCCCGATTTTGAACCCAGATAAATCCACCACTTGACCACTGGGCTCCGATTCTGCAGTTTGTTTGTTTTTTTTAACTGATTCTTTAAAGCAGTCACTTCATTTTTCACATTTGATCCCTAGAATAGGGGGGAAGCAGGTATTGTTGCGGGACACTGCTTTTACAAAGTAGCAAAACCAGAACCCAAAGGCATAGGGGATGGGAGCCCCGCCTCTGACATGTGCTTCCTGGGGGCCCCAGCACAACCCCCCACCCCCCAACTGCAGAGAGGCGCCTCTGATCCTCCTGCCCTGGTCGAGGCCTTCGGAAGGGGAGTGCCACAGGACCTGGGGATCCCGGCCAGGGGGAGGTGGTCTGAGCCAGAAGTGGGCAAGAGTGGACACAGGTGTGATAAGGAGGCATCACACCTGAGCCGTGGCCCTCCTGGCGGCTGGAAGTACAGACAGCCCCATCTCCGCCCTCCACAGAGAGAATCACTTCATCTGCCTGGACCACAGAAGTGGGCGGTGGATGCAGCCTGAGTGGGGCAGGCCCTGCCCAGGAGAAGGGGGTGCAGACTGGGGGAGGGAGGGTTGTCACCGTCACAGACAAACAACATAAAGCAGATGGTGCGTATGTGGAGGGACAAAGAGCGAGCAACAGCCCTGCCTTGAAAGGAAAATATGCTCTCAGTATAAGCAGAAAAAGCAGTATATATGGTATCATCCCACTCAGCAAAAATATATTCTTAGAGATATGGATATGCATAACGATAATGTTGGAAGAAAATTACAGCCAAATGCTTACAGTGAATATTTTCAGGATGCAAGATTATGGGTAGTTTTTATTTTCTCAGATTTTTCATAATTTCTAATAGTTTTTACGTTGAATAAATGCTATTTGGACCATGCAGGCAAAGCCAAGTCATGTTCTTAGCACCATCACAGAGGGCCTTGGAGATCACCTAATATTCAAGTACAGAGATTTGCTCATTGTACAGATGGGAGAAAGCAAGACACAGAAGGGCCCAGCAGTCAGCTCAAGGTCATGAAGCAACAAATGGGAAAAGGCATCAGTGAGATACAAGGCTACTACCTCCCAGCTGGGACCAGCAGAGGGGAGTTTCTGCAGGTGGGGACATGACTTGATGCCAGAAACTGCCGGATGTTTTGAATTCAGAAGAATGCAGACAGAGATTCCAGACTCTTTGAAGAGGAAATACAGGGATGAGTGAAGGACAAGAGAATGTGCATGTGTTGGCCAGCTCAATTTTCAAAGCTTTCTCTCATTCCATGCTCACACCAGTTAGGCAGTATTGCCCCCATTTGCAAAATGTGGAAACTGGGGCTCACAGAAGTGAAGCAACCTGCGTGACGTTGCACAGCTGATGTGGGGGTCACAGTCAGGGAGGCGGGATTGGAACCCAGCTCTAACTCCCCGTTTGCTGGGGTCCCGAGATAATCTAGAGGGCGATGTTCATGGCCAGAAAGAATCACTGGGCAGTGGGGTTCACATGGCCCAAGTCCCCCAGAGTCAGATGCTGGAGGAACCCTATGAGAGAGGTTTCACCCTGACGCAGCCACCCCATCCCCTTGGCATCTATTTCCTGTTCCCTTCACCAGATTGCTGGAACTTGAACCTGGTCCAATCTGAGCGCTGTCTCTTTAACCAGTAGTGGCTGGCGCCCAGATGTTACTCGCAGTACGTGCAGCACGTGTTGTGAGCTGCTAAAGGCATAGGACTCAGCTTGCCTGGGAAGGCGCAGCCGGGGAAAGGGTAGTCAGCACGGATGGCAGCTCCCTGCTGCCAGGAGGGGCTTTTCACTCTTTCTTCCTCTTCTTTTATCTACTTCTTTTGTTGGCCCGAGGAAGAGTGACTGGGCTTTCAGTGGGACGGCCACACACTGTGCTGCCAGGTGGACTGGCACCGGCCCTCAGCTCCCTCCCCCTTACACCCATCAGTCTACCCCCTTTTAATAATCATAACAATAATAATTTCAACAGTGATAATAATAATAGAACTCGCATTTTCAAGCTGTCCTCTTAAGTAAAAGAAATAAGCAAATGGGTATCATATGGTACAATTTCTGTAAAAAGAAAAAAATGCAAAAGTAGGCCAATAGAATATCTGGAAGAATATCAAATAACAGCTAGCAGCGGTTGCCTGGAGGAGAGGAACGGGCTGGCTGGGGACCCGGGAGGGAAGAATACTTACTTTCCACTCTTCACCCTTCTGTACTTTTTGAATTTTGTGTCATGATACATGTTCCCTAGTAAAAATTAATCACATAATGAATGCTTATTTTAAGCCAGGCAGCTAAGGTCTTCCCATGCTTGTCCAATTGAAGTCCCAGAGCAGCCCTACTTTGTCTTATGAGCCCATTTTATGGATGGAGAAACACAAGGCCCAGGGAAGTTAGTTGACTTGCTAGCAAGGAGAAGGGCCACGATTCAAAACCTGGGTCCTTCCTCCCTGACCTCCTTCCTGGATTCACAGTGGATGTGTTGCTGACCCTTGACCTTGAACTTCCCCTCTGGGGTTTGAGAGGACAAGGTATTAAGAGTAATGCACCTTCCCTTTAACCTCATGCACTTTCCCTTTCTGGGAATCGCTTCCACAGAAAAATTCACACAAGAGCGCCAAGATAAATGTCTATTACATCACTGTCTGTAATAGCAAAAATAATGATACAAAAATAAAAGAAGAATGATACAGGTTTACATTTAGAAAGCACTTACCATGGGCTCCAGGCTTGCTTTACCTGGATTAATGTATTTATTCCTCAAAAGCTCCAGAAGCAGTTTCTCTGTTCATCCCCATTTCTCAGATGGGATGAAGCCTGCATCTGCTCCTTGGCTCTCACAGCCTCACGGACTGATCCCTGTATTTCTAAGTGGAGGTCATACGCATGAACATAATCTGTGCGGTTTGTGAATTCCTAATGAGAAGTCAGAATGTTGTGTTTATGTCCTAATGATAAGCTTAAAAAAAAAAAAGTAAGCACACTCTAGGATCGCCTGGATCGGCTTCTCCTCGTCACCAACACATCTGTGTGTGCTCACGGCCCAGGGGAAACCTGAGTGACTGCTTAATTTTCACCCGTGTGTATACACTGCCCGGCCTTGCAATGCCTGAAACCAAAGTGGAAACAATCACCCCGTTGTCCATCCCTGTGCTCATATGAATTCTTTCCCCAGATACAAAGCAGAATTTCTCGTTTGCATTGATAATTTGCATTTTAAAGTCATTTCCAAAGTATGAGATTTCGAGTGTCTTATTTAACAAGTAGAAACTCAGGTTCGATGTCAAGAAGAAGACTTGGTGTAGTAAAGAAAGACCGACTGTTCTGGGCTGGATTTGTGTCCCCATATATCCTCCGGGTCTGGAAGAGTTGTCAACAAACTATTTCCTAGGAGAGCTAGTTTCCAGTATTTCTGTCTTCTTTCTCTTCGTCCCTCCCTTCCTCTCTTTTTCTTTGTTCCTTCTCTTTCTTTCTCTCCTGTTCCAAGTTTTTTGTAGTGAGGATGATCATTTTTACAGAAACAATAAAGTTCTGTGAATGTGTGTCTTCTTTAAATCCTAGGACTGTTGCATCCATCAGTAGCAAATGGGAGCTTTCGGACCAAATTTGACCTAACATGTGTTCAGTTGGATGGCCTGGTGCTTTTGCATTTTCTTCTTCTTTTTTTTTTAATGTGACTTGGATGCTTCCAATCCGCCACAGACGCCCCCCAATTTCCTTCGACTTCTCTGCTCCGGACCGGGGGAATGGGCGGTGCCTCCGCCGCCTCCTCTCTGGCCCGCCCCTCTCTCCGCCCTCCGCCCTCCTCCCCCCGCCCCCCGCCCTCTCTCCTTTCCCATCTGTCGCAAAGGACGCGGCGGCGCTTGACGGCCGACGTAGTCTGACGGCCGAAGACAACTGAGACGCAGGAGGCCACTGGGGCGGCTGCCGCGACGGCTGCGACCGGGGCTGGGGTGGGCGCCGCGGGCTGGGCCGGGCTGTGAGGCGCGGGCGGCCGGGCCGGTGGGTTGGGCGGTGGGCCCGGCGGCCGCCCCCGCCCCACGCCCGCGCCTAGCGGCCCGATGTGGCTGCAGCAGCGGCTTAAGGGGCTGCCGGGACTGCTGTCGAGCAGCTGGGCCCGCCGCCTCCTCTGTCTGCTGGGCCTCCTCCTGCTGCTTCTGTGGTTCGCGGGCTCCGGGGCGCGGCGGGCGGCTGGCGGCCTGCATCTTCTTTCCTGGGCCCGCGGCGAGCCGGGCGCCGTCGAGCCCTCTGCCTGCTTGGAGGCGGCCACCCGTACCTGGCGTGGCCTGCGGGAGCGCGGCGAGGCGGTGCCGCTGGGCTCCGGTGTGCCGGCCCTGGTGGCAAACGGCTTCCTGGCACTGGACGTGGTCGCCAACCGCCTGTGGGTGACCCCCGGGGAGCGGGAGCCCGCCGTGGCGCCGGACTTTGTGCCCTTCGTGCAGCTGCGCCCACTGAGCGCGCAGGCCGAAGCTGGGGAGGCAGTGCTGCTGCTGCGGGAGGGGCTGCTGCGCCGGGTGCGTTGCCTGCAACTTGGGACCCCAGGTCCGGGCCCTGCGGCCGCCGTCCCTGGACCTGCCTCGGCATTGGGTCTCGCTGCGGGGTCCGGCCATGACTGCGTGCTGCTGCAAGAGGACTTTTTAGCTCACCGAGGCCGACCCCACGTGTACCTGCAGCGCATCCAGCTCAACAACCCCACGGAGCGCGTGGCTGCGCTGCAGACTGAGGGACCCACTGCTGGCCCCGCCCCCAAGGCCTTCACTAGTACCCTGGAGAAGATCGGAGACCATCAGTTTCTCCTCTACTCCGGCCGTTCCCCCCCTTTAACCACGGGGCTAGTGCACCTGGTGGTGGTGGCTGCCAAGAAGCTAGTGAACCGGCTCCAGGTGGCTCCCAAGACGCAGCTGGACGAGACGGTGCTGTGGGTGGTGCATGTCTCCGGTCCCATTAACCCACAGGTCCTCAAGAGCAAAGGAGCCAAAGAGCTCAAGACCCTCCAGGATTTGGCCCGGAAGGAAATGCTGGAGCTTTTGGAGATGCCGGCCACTGAGCTGCTTCAGGACCACCAGCGCCTCTGGGCTCAGCTCTTCAGCCCAGGTGAGGCCAGAGGGTGGTTGGGTGAGGAGGGTACTCCCTGGAGGTGCCCCTCCGGAGATATGCAGAGGTGACACTGAAGGGCAGTAGTGGGGTTGTTAAAACTTGGGCTTGGTGTTTGACTGAGGCAGAATCTGCTCTACTACTTAGTGGCTGTGTGACTTTGGATCAGTCACCCAATCTCTCTAGGGCTATTTTCTCATCTGCAAAATAATAACAATGGCTTCTACCTCAGAGGGCTTTCTTAAGACTTGAGTGAAAGAAGGAGAATATAGGACATACAGATCTTACTGCTCTTTGTTCTTGTAGGTGAGCCCTGACTGAGCAGATGAAGGCTTTTAGGGTCAGTTAGTAGGGGTAAACCAGCAGACTAGGGTTGTGACCAGGCCCAACAAATCCCTAGATTCATTCCTCATTTCACCACAGTCTGGCTGGTAACTAGTGTGGGTTTCCTGACATGACTTCTGCCAGACTGAGGTGTGCCCTGTCTCTTGAGGCTGCAACTTTTTTATGGGGTGCTTGGGAAATCTCTCTACTGGATTGGGGTGTTCCTGCCAACTGAAAGATGCTTTCTCTGTTGACTATTTAAGAAAAGAAAATCCTGTTCTAGTTGATAGAGGGATTATAGTCTAAGCATTCCAATTGTCTGAACCCTTATGTTTGGTTGTTCAAAGAGAGCTTTTAGTTCATTCAATAAATGCTTATTGAATGTTTGTGCCAGGTGCTGGTCTAGGCTCGGAGGACACAGAAATGAACAGAACAAAGTTGCTGTTCTCATGGCCCTTATTTAAATTGGGAGGAGGACAGATATTAGAAAAGTCAACATTTAAATAAATAAACAAGATGGTTTTTTAGGATAAATATGCTATGAAGAAAAGTTTAAACTAGGGGTGATGTGATTGAGAGTGATTGGAGTGGGATGTACAAATATGGGGTTGAAGAGCCTCCTTTTAGCCCCAGTTGTTCGGGGAGGTCGCTCTGAGGAGGAGACCCTTGAATGGAGGTCTAAATGGCAGAAAGAAGCCAGTCCTTTGGTGATTTGGGAGAGAAGAGCATTAGGCAAGGGCGGAGGCTGAAGGCCAGAGCAGTTTTGGTTGAGTGACCACATCGCTGGCAGGCAGTTAAAGCAAGGAGGGCGTGTGGGATCTTGGTTCAACAGCTGGCTGGCAGTAAGCAAGGGAGGAGTGTGGGATGGTGGTCTAACAGGTGAGGGCAGCAGGCAGATCCCAAAGGGCCTTGTAGACCTGGAAATTTTACTCACGGTGGCATGAAGAGCTGTGGTGAGCCATGATCTGATGCACATTTTTAAAAGATCCCTCTGGCTGCTGTGTGAAGAGTATAGACTGCAGGGTGCAAAAGAGGTTTTCACAAGATCCCAGGTGAGAGAGAACGGTGTCTTGGATCCAGGTTGTGACCATGGAAGCAAAAAGAAGTGCATGGATTCTGATTTATTTGGAGGTGGATCAATGGATCCAGGTGGATCCAGGTCTTACTGTGGCTTATAGGGAGCGAGAGCTTGAGGATGACTCCCAAATAGTTCCATGGTTGGGATATCATTTACCAAGATAGAGACAACTTGAGAAACGTTGGTTTGCGGCTGGAATAGTTCAAACCACTTCAGGTCCAAGGTGCCTCTCAGGCATCCAGGTCAAGACACCAAGGATGCTGATGACTGAGTCTGGAGTGGATGTTCAGATGTTATTGAAAGCTATAGGGCTGGAGAGAAATGATAGAGAAGAGAAGCAGGCTCGAGACCTGACAGGGCGTTGATAGGAACTCTGTTTTGGTGTTGGTGGAGGGGCTGGACTTCCTTCTTGGCACCTTGGAGTTGGAAGTCCTGGCTAAGCCTGTGTTCTCAGCTCTGGCAGGAGGCCCTGCTGCCATGGTAACAGGACTTTAGGTTTTTAGTTGAGTCTTACAAAGAAGACAGGCAAGATGACTTTCTCCCATACTGGATGGCAACTGGAACTGCCGCCTTCATCACTAGAGACTAAAATTTCATGTCTCTGCCCTTGATTTCTGTTCCCTAACCTCTGTCTCCCAGCTGTGCCCCTCCTTAATATCCAGCCTTTGTGGTATTACAGGCGTGGAGATGAAGAAGATCACCGACACCCACACCCCATCCAGCCTGACCGTGAACCTGACACTCTACTACATGCTCTCCTGCTCGCCAGCCCCCCTGCTTAGCCCCTCCCTGAGCCATAGGGAGCGAGACCAGATGGAATCGATGCTCAACTATGAAGACCACTGCTTCAGTGGCCATGCCACGATGCATGCTGAGAACCTCTGGCCTGGGAAGCTGTCCACCATCCAGCAGATCCTGCAGCTCTCTGACCTGTGGAAGCTGACACTCCAGAAGCGTGGCTGCAAGGGGCTGGTGAAAGCGGGTGCCCCGGGCATCATGCAGGGCATGGTGCTCAGCTTCGGGGGGCTGCAGTTCACTGAAAACCACCTCCAGTTTCAGGCCGACCCCGACGTGCTGCACAACAGCTACGCGCTACATGGCATCCGCTACAAGAATGACCACATCAACCTGGCTGTGCTGGCAGATGCCGAGGGCAAACCGTACTTGCACGTGTCTGTGGAGTCCCGTGGCCAGCCTGTCAAGCTCTATGCCTGTGAAGCAGGCTGCCTGGATGACCCCGTAGAGTTGACCTCAGCACCGCAGGGTCACACCTTCTCTGTCATGGTGACGCAGCCCATCACCCCGCTGCTCTACCTCTCCACCGACCTCACGCACCTGCAGGACCTGCGGCACACGCTGCACCTCAAGGCCATCCTGGCCCATGATGAGCACATGGCCCAGCAGGACCCTGGGCTGCCCTTCCTCTTCTGGTTCAGCGTGGCCTCCCTCATCACCCTCTTCCATCTCTTCCTCTTCAAGCTCATCTACAATGAGTACTGCGGGCCGGGAGCCAAGCCCCTCTTCAGGAGTAAGGTATAGAGCCACGTCCTTCAAGCTCCAGGCCTCTGCCTTGTTTTATGTCCTGTGCCTAGGATGGGCCTGGCCTGGGGAGGGTGGGATGAGACCTGGACAGTAACAGGGGTGTCCTTCTCAGCTGACATAGGAGTGAGTATCATTTTAGAGGACACCAAAAAATGATTTCTGAAAGGAGACCATAAGAAAAGGAAAGCCATGGGAATCCAGGTGCTGAGTGGATGAGCCCACTGGCTCCAGGCTCCATCATTTCTGCGTTTTAAGAATTACTGCAGCACTCCCCTAGATTGCCTTTGAATTCTCCCTAAACTGCTAGTGGGACCCAACCTCACCCCTGAGGGCCTGCTAAGCATCTTTGAGCCCTGGTGAGGTCATCTTTTTGTCAGCCCAGGACAAGGCTCCTTCCCCCTGTTTCCTGAGACATCTTTGCCCCTAGAAAGTGTTGGTTTTGACCACAGTTGCTGAGGGACTGTTGCTTGGAATGCATGTTGGGGAGCGGGCTGAGTGTTGCAGGGTGAGTCTGCCTGCTCTGCCCTGCCAGCTGGTCTTTCTGCTTTCTTGCCGACAGGCTGCCCGGGGGAAGTCAGGAGGGAGTACCTCATTCACAGTCATTGGAGAAAGTTGCTTTGAAAGGAGCTGACCTTTTTCTCCCCTTCTCTTTTTTTTTTTCTTTCTTTTTTCTTCCCTCCTTCCCCCTTGCCCTCTGTTTCTTTTCTTAAGTCAAACTGCAGTGAGCATAGAGAGGTAGGTATATTAAGCCCTAGGTCTGTGTTGCCAAGCCGGTAAAGAGCCCAGGTTCCTTACAGGAGAAATGCTTCATCACATCCACAGAAGGGCTTTGTGGCTTCTGGTTTCTGGCCCAAGGCCAGGACATGGAGAAGGAAACAGCACTCCTCCACCTGAAAGGAGCAGAAGGTTGGGAGGCAGGTCTGAGTTCCTCAAGGTTGAAAAACAGATTGAAAGTCAGATCAAAAAGAAAGGTGCAGAACGCCTTCCTGGGTAGCTGTTAGGGAGCAGGTGCTAGGTTTGCATTGTTAAATAAGTGGGCTGCTGTCCCCTATGGGTTAACGTGCCTCTCTGCGCTTACTCCTGAAAGGCGCCTGTCTACCCTTGGCTACGTAATTGGGTAGGGGGATGGGTCAAGCTAGACTGCCCGTAGTTTACTCACGCTTGAGCTGGACCATGGAAGAGCAGAGCCCAGAAACACTTGAGTTCCACGGGCCACTGAATCCAGGGCCATGCTAGCAGGGCCACCGGGGTCGCCTCCAGAGCCTGCTTCTCTTAGTAGTTCTGTAGCTGTTCACAGGGTGGGCGATGAACAGTAATAACTTGTTTTGTTAATTGAACAGGAAGATGCCAGTGTCTGAGTGAACTAACAGTCCTGCTTTCAGCTGCCGTTTGCACAAGACACCCAGCACCAAACGTCCTGCTGCTACGAGCAAGGGTCTTTGAAAGCAACCACCCTTTTGTGCCTTGTTGGGGGAAACCAGTGGTGTAGAAACATTTGTGGATCTTAAAAATTTACATTGGAAGGAATGAGCGTTAGGTGGGTAGCAGGGAGGGAAGGGAGCTAGTAGACATTTGGTAAGTTTTTGACTCAATAAAGTGAACCTGTATGGAAATACTTGAAATTGAACTCACTCCTTCCACTTTCCCGTTTTCTTCTGTCCCAGGAAATTGACCCTCTTATGAAAAGACTTGTCTAGGAAAAATTGTGTTCTTTTCCTAATTTAATGTGTTCTTTCTCAAATGAATTTTTAATTTATTTTTGTTGAGATTTTGTTAGATGGCTTTTGCCTCTACTTTAGACGGTGAACCTGGGTGTTGACTTCTAAGTGCAGCTGTCTCTGTGGCGGTGGGGCCTGCACAGTTCTGCGGCCCCTGGGGAGCCACATTCTGCACGGAGGGCGGGCAGAGGGTCACACTCAGGTTTGCACATCGTCTCTTTCTTATCATGAGCCTGTGGAGATCAGTGGTTTTGTACTTTTGGGCTTTGGGGAGGTGTTTAACTTTCTAGTGATTGATGATTGTTGGGTTTTGAAATACCAAAGCTTCTTTTTGTTCTGTTTTTAAATAAATGCCTTTCAAATTTCCATGACTTGTTTTATGTGTGGTTGAACCCTCTGGACACACTCATATCTTCCTCCATTGCAGGTCTTTTGGGTAGTGTCAGAAGTTGGACCCACCACATGGCCCCACCATTGAGATGGTAATTCTCTTCCCAAGTCCTCTTCTCTTCAAAAGAGTCAACTCAAGAGATGGGATGGTGTGTTCCTTTTTGCTCATCTGGGGTGGGGGTTACCGATGGCCTGAGTGAGTGGATTGACTGAAGGCCTCTAGTGTCACCCAAATCCTTTCTCTACCCTGAATCACCTGGATTCTCCTGCCCAGGCTTTTACTGGCCATTGGACTAGGCAGCAGGAGAACCAGCCCCCACCCCATCCCCCAGTACCCCTAGTGGGCTTTCTGGGAGGTGTTAGCAGGAGCCAATGTTAGACCCCTCCCCTTTGGTGGGGGGGAGACGGGAGCTGTCCCAGGGAGACCAAAAAAGAACTGAACTGAATAGTCTACCTTAGGGTCCGTTGTCCTCACTATTCTGGTCATTGCCCTGAGTTCCCAGACCTGTGTTTTAAGCAGTTTGACTTGCCTGGAAGCCTGGCTTGCTCAGCAGGGGTTTGGATGCCTGGCCCACAGCAGATGGTCATAAGAGAGTCAACGCATGCATCAGGCTCTGCTTGCAGTTGCCTTGGTTCTCCAGTCCCTTCAGCCCATGCAACTTCAGTTCCTGCTCTGGATAGTGCAGATTCAGAATCGTTCTCCCCTTTCAGCTGTGGCTGGCTGGCTGGCCTGCCTGTTACCAGAGGGCGGGAACCTCATGTTACCAGTTGGGTGTCATTTACAGTGTCACATGCTCTCTAGTTGTTCCAGTTAAACCGGAAACTGCTACACCACAAGAGCCACACTCCACAGCTCCACTCACTCTGCCCGAGACTTGGTGCTAGGCATGTTGTTGGCTCCCATGAAATACTGATTAAATGACTAGAATTTCAGAACCCTGACTGATTCTTGGAAACGATCGCTCTCTTTTAAGGGCTCACCATGGGCCAGGCATTGTGTTCAACGTTTCACATCAACATGGCCCTACAGAGGAAGAGGTTGCATAGGGTGGGGATAGTTAGAATCTCGATTTGAGAGATGAGGAAATTGGGCCTCACAGCTACCATGTGCCCGGCTGTGATGCAGACTTGCGGTCGGTGTGGGCCCCACACTTTCTCCATGTCCCTACACTGCCTTCAGTTTGCTCCCCACACTGCTCCTCCAAGGCTTGCTTGGGCTGGGGGTGAGGTTTTTTCTTCTCTATCTCACTTTGGGATGGTGTTGGGATTGAATCATGTCCTGCACAAAAAGTATGTTGAGGTCCCACCCCCTGGTCCTGTGGGTGGGAGCCCATTTGCAAATAGAACCTTTGGAGATGTTATTGATTAAGGTGTGCCTGGGCTGAATGAGGGTGGTTAATCCAAAATGGCTGAAGTCCTTATAAGCAAAGGAAATTGGGCACAGAAAGAGAAGCTACAGGGAGCAACCAGAAGCTGGAAGTCAATGGAAATTGGAAGAGAAAGGGGAAGACAACCACCTTGTACAGTGCCATGTGACACAAAGGCCAAGGAGCCCCAAAGATTACTGGCCAGCCGGAACTACTGACCCCAGGAGGAAGCAAAATTTCTAGCCTCTGAAACCACGAGCCAATAAATTCCTGTTTTTAAGCCAACCCACCGTATGGTATTTACTTTAGCAGTTGGAAAACTAAAACAGATGGCATCAGCAACCCGCTCTAAAAGTGACCCAGTGTCAGCAGTGAGTTGCTGCAGTGCTTTCAATTTGGCCAACTTGGGTCACCCCTGCAGAGAGGGAATGCTCGCAGGCCTCAGTTGGGAGCAGGCTGCCCTCAGTCATCCTGGGATGGTCTCCTGCCTAAGCTAGCCAGTGCCCCTGGGAGGAGCTTTCTTCTTGTTCTCTGCAGCTGGATGCACAAGGGGGCCTTATCAAGTTGCCTTGTCAAGGGCTGAAATCTGGTATGAAAAATACAGTTGCACACTACCCAGAACTTCCCAATAGCTGAAAAATAGCTTTGAAAATGTGTTAATTCCCTGAAAGTCTAGCTGCATTGAACACCTCTTATGTGCTGTCTCACATCCTCTCAGCTCACCTTTTACTCCTGCCATTGCTGCAGCAAGCAGCTTACACACGGCTGTAAGTAACCCAATAGCACCTGGCCTCAGCCACTCCCTATCTGCAGGAGCCTGCCAGACATCCCCAGCAGGTGCAACCTTGGAATGCAAGAACCATACCCTGCAAGGGCACCCTTGACTGATGGGGTGGGGAACCGGTGGACTCACGTTCTCCTTTCCTGTCCCTTGAATGGGCAATCCCAAAGCACATTCCAAACAGCTACTCAGAAGGTCCCAGCAGGAGCAAGACCCAGTTGCCCACAGCAGTAAAGAGCTGAAGAAGCCTCCCCCTCCTTGATTTTGTTCTCCTTCCCTCCTGTTTTGCCTTCCCCATCTCCCACTCCTGTGCCCTGGAAGCCCTTACCAAATAAACCCTCTGCACACCAGCTCTTTGTCTCAGGTTCTGCTCTCCCCGGAAGCCCTGGCTAAGACACGAGCCCAAGGTGCATGGCTTCTCAGGAGGAATTTTCCAAGAGGAAGATGTGTTCTTCCATGGGCATCTACTTCCAGGGGATGAACGGGACTTGTGAGAAATGCTAATAAAAACCAAGAATACAGAGATTCATGGGATCTTTGATGAAGAAGAAATTTCAGAGTTTTCTTGCTCAAGAGCTTGTAACTAGGCTTCAAGGGACCTGGGATCACCCTGGAATTGAAAAATGTGTGTCCCATTTTGTTTTTTTCTTTATTGTTGTTTTTCTTTGAGGAGAGGTTCCATAACTTTCTTCAGATTCACGAAAGGATATCTGACTTCAACATGTTTAGGAACAAAACAACCTGCCCTTTGGGGTTTTGTTTTTAGGGACTCCCCTAATAAACAGCAGTGGCCTCAGCTCCTGGTGTCTAGCTAAGACTTTGGCATCTGCAGGGGTCACCCACCCGCAGTGGGGAGTTGCCCTCCCTGCAAAAAGGGGCTCAGAAAGGGTGGGGGGCAGAGAGGCCATCACAGCTGCTGGGTGCTGGCCAAGCAAACAGCCTCACCCTGAACGAGCTACCTGCAGCCTGACAGTCCTTGTCCCTGGAGCCTGTCCTCAGGACGTAGCCAGTGGAAGCTTCATATAAATTACTGGATTCAGTAAGCACATGTAGAGAATCTTGTAGCAGACCATGCATCTGGCTGCTTGGGTGACAAAGGGGTGTTACGGTTGATGAGCACTGACTCTGCTTGTGTTTCCCCATCAGCTTAAGTCCCTTGAGGGCAGTGGCTATGGCTGTCTTGTTTGTCCCTGAATGCTTGGCACAGGGAAGGTGTCTGCCAGAGCTGCTGCAATAGAGGACCATAGGCTGGTTATCTTAAACAACAGGAATATAGTGTCTCCTTTGGAAGGGTAGATGTCTGAAAATTAAGGTGTGGGTAGAATATGCTTTCTCTAAAGTCAGCAGGGTTCTGGTGGTGGCTGGCAGGCCTCACCTCCATCTCTGCCTCTGTGGCCGTCTGTCTCCTTCTCACTCTTACTATGTCAGATTTCTCTGCTGCTAAGGACTCCAGTCATAGTGGACTAAGGCCACCCCCCCCCCCAACCCAGTTTGGCCTCACCTGAACTAATAACCTCCAAAGATCCCATTTACAGATGGGTTCACAGTCACAGGGTCAGGGATAGGAATTGTACCTGTCTTTGTGGGGGATACGATTCAATCCACAAAGGATATTTGTTGAATTACATTCATGCACATTATGTCATTTCATCCTTGTGTATCAGTTAGGACTTTTGGGGCTGCAAGTGACAGAAACCCTGATTAAAACTGGCTTAAGCAAAAGGAAATGGGTCAGTTCAGTTCACATAACCTTGTCATCTGGGAGGAGCTTTAGGAACAGCTTGATTCAGGCCTCAGTTGACTTCCAGAGGAACCATCTCTTAGCTCTGCTCCCTGTGTACTGACTTCTGTCCTCAAGCTGGCTACCTTGTGGGTAACAAAAGGGCCGCTGTTGTCACAGCCTGGTGCTTTCCCTGCATCAAGCTCAGTGGAGTCTGCGTCCCAGGATTCCCACCAAAAGTACCAAGGCTCTCCTCTGATTGGAAGGTCCACCCCGACCCAATTCCCATGGCCAGCTGAAAGGGGATGCCACTTAGGTTAAGCCAACCTGGCCATGTCCCTCAGAGCTGGGGAGGGGCCAATCTCAGACAACTGAGTAACATGGTAATAGGAGAGCCATGGGTTCCCCAAGGAAATTTGGGGAACTCTCCTGAGGAAGAGGGGGAAACAGATGCTCCAGGCTACCCTGCAGGGTAAGTTTCATTCCCATTTTGCAGATGAGGAAAGCAAGGCTCCCACGAGTCAGTAGGTCAAAATCACACAATTAGCGGAACCTGGAATGTGATGCCAGGGCTGTCCAGCTCCAAAGATAGATGTCTCCACTGCTAGCCCAAATCATGTGGATATATTTTGTCAAGAGCCACTTGTCACCCCTGGTTGCCCAGAAGCAACACCAACCTCCTTCGGGGCAGGGATCCTACTCCTTCGCACCCAGGCGGGTCTCTGGGCAGAGCAGGCTGGAGGAGCCCCTCTGAGGATAGGGTGGGGGCATTTGGTGGACGGTACTTATCTCCAAGCCCATTTCCCTGATGTGGGGATCTCAGGCCCTATATAATCCTGTTTAGGAATCTTTGGGGCCAGGAAGAGGGGAACAGCCCAGCACGGGCCCTGCTCTCATGGAATGCACAGTCTAAAGGGAGAGACAGTGAGACAAGAGGACACTTAAGCTCCACTGGGGCGGTGGGCGCAGGAGCCAGCACATCTCACCTAAACTGGAGGGCCAGGGACAGCTTCCAGGAGAAGCAGGAGCCCCGAGGATGCGGGAAGGGACCTCACTGCACGCCTACTCCGGTTTGCCTGGAGTGTAAAACCCCAGGAAGGAAGGAGGTGGGCGATAAGGCTAGAGAATCGGGGCTATTTACCCACCAAATGACCCCGTTGCCTTCTGAAGATAAGGAGCAGGCTCTGTCCTTAATTCATGGTAATAATAGCAGTAGGCTTAGTAATTCCCCATGCTGCACGTTGGTCCTCTCCTCTGAGCCCTTTGGTCATTTGTAATTTTAGGCAGTGTTTACGGCGTCCCTGTTTGAGGACAACTCAACAACCACTTTGCAAGTGGAAGCTGAGACCCATGAAGGAGAATGAGTGACTCACCAAAGATCAAAGAGAGGCCCACAGGCAGGTGAGGGGTGGCCCTGGCTAACAAGTGAGGAGCGCGCTGTAAATCCTGCCTCTGGTGCACGTGCAAGCACCAGGAATCTGTGGGATGGCTCCACGGTCCAGATAGAAGAGAAACTGAGGACAGGGAAGGAGGGGCAGGTGCGCTCAGGGGGACAGCTGTGGCTTCTCTCAGGAAAAAAACTGGGAGAAAGTTAACTCAGCCTCATTCCCAGAAAAGGAAACTGGGTGTAAAAGCCCCAGCACTGGCCGGGGGTCAGGGGACCCCATGTCCCATTCTGTCATTTTATCGTATGGCCTCTAACAAGTGAGTTAGTGTCTACACCCTAGGATCCCACCTGTAAAATGGGTCTAATAACACCTTCCAGCTTCATTAGAAGGTTGGGAAGTCCTGATAAATGACCTGGTGAATGTGTGCTGGTAAATTCCAAACTTCCCACCAACATGAGGGAGACTCTGTCTTGTACACCTGGAGGCAGGGGAACGCAGATCAGGGTTTCTAAACCAGGGGTCTAGGATAGAGTGCTGTCTATGAACTTGGATTGGGAAAAGCATCTTTATTTTCAACAATCTTGAACTGAAATTTAGCATTCCTTTCCATTATTGATTTAGCCATCTGGGTCATAATCACAAATAGAAAGCATAAGATATGTTCCAACACAGGGCATTTGTAGATACTTTGAAATTACTGTAGTCATTACACTTGCCACCGGATCACGATATTTCATTTAATAATAGAGACACATTTATTATCATATCAAAAATCTAATTTTAAAGTATATTTAAAGTGAAATAAATCAAACACAAAGGGACTGGTAAGTGTATGATTCCACTTATATGAAATGACTAGATTATGCAAACGCATAGAAACAGCAGGTAGAATACAGGTTACCAGGGGTTGAGGCAGGAGGGGTGGGGAATGGAATAGGGAACTAATGCATAAAGGGTGCAGGGCTTCTGTTTGGGGTGATGGGGAAGTTCTGGTAATGGATGGTGGTGAGGGTAGCTCAACACTGTAAATGTAATTAATCCCACTGAATGGTCTGCTTAGATGTGAGTGAGTAGGAGTTTATATCATATATATGTTGCCACGATAAAAAAAAAGCGACTAAAGAGACATTGGCAATGAAATGCAATACACAATACACAATTCTGGACTGGATCTAACAGTGGAGGAAAATGGCCCAAAAGGACATTTTTTTATCTATATGAAAAAAAAAATTGGAATATAGACTGCAAGCTTTATATCAATGTCAAAGTTCTTAAACTGGATAACTGTATTTAGGTGGTTACATAAGTGAATATCTTTATTCTTAGGAAATATACAGGGCTATATTAGATGTTCATACAGCATGATGCACACAACTTACTCTCAAATGTTTAGAAAATACATAAATTGATGGATAGATAGAGAAAATGAGGCGGCAAATGTGTCAAAATGTTAAAATTGGTAGATCTGGGCATCTAAGGATGTGTTGGAGTTCTTTGTATGGGTGTATTCTGTATTATTTTTGCAACTGTCCTGTAAGTATGAAACTATTTTAAAGTAAAAAGACTAAGAAAATAAAAGGATATTTAAGACTTCCTTAAAATGAAGGGTCATGTTTGACATGCACAGAACTAGAGCCAATACTGTAAGGAACCCCCTGAGCCCATCAGCCCGCCCCCACAACCTTCGCCCTGCGGCCAAGCCTCTGCTCAACCACTTCCCATCCACCTCCCCTCCACTCATTTCTTCCCCAGTTGCTTAGTAGACTATATATTTTTATAACAGTTTTAGATGTACAGAAAAACTGAGCAGGTAATATAAGGCTTCCCATATAAACTCCTCACACTGTACACACAGTTTCCTCTATTATTAGCATCTTATCCAGTGTGCTAATTTGTTACAATCAGTGAATGAATATTGATACATTATTGTTAACTAAAGACATAATTTACATTAAGGGCCATTCTTTGTATCACACATTTCTTTGAGTTTTGACAAATGCGTAATGTCATATATCCATTGTTACTATTTTCACTTCCCTAAAAATCCCCTACACTTCACCTCGTCCATTCTGGACTCCTGGTAACCACTTCTCTGTTTTCATTTTAATGAAAGTTTTTCAAATTTTATGAACACTCTATACCCATTGTGCTGGTTTGCAACTCTTGTGTACCCCAGAAAAGCCTTGTTCTTCTAATTCTGATTCAGTATTGTCGGGTGGGACCTTTCGATTAGATTACTTCCATGGGGATGCCACACACCCGATTGTGGGTGTGACCTTTTGATTCAAGGTGGGTGTTGATTAGTTTACTGGAGTCCTTAAAAGAGCCGACGCAGGGAAACATTTAGGAGAAAGCTTAGACACAGACGTTTGGAAAGGCAGAAGCCCCAGGAGATACCAGGAGCTGAGAGACGACAGAAGCTAGAAAGGAAGCAGTGCCCACAGATGTCGCCCTGTGTCTTTCCATGACAGGAAATCCTGTGTCTTTCCTGTGTCTTTCCAAGACAGGAAATCCAAAGTTTTGCCTCAGAGCGGCTGAGTCAGGACCCACAAAGGCTTAGAGGGGAAGCCCCTAGAATCAGAAACTAAAGGCAACGGAACCAGGAACAAGGACAAGCAGATGCCAGCCATGTGCCTTCCATGTGACAGGCATCTGCCTTTCTTTGGAGTTAAGGTGTCTTTCCCCGGATGCCTTAGTTTGTTCATTTTTAAGGCCTTAGCACTGTAAACGTGTGACTTAATAAACCCCCCTTATAAAAGCCACTCCATTTCTGTATATTGCATTCCAGCAGCACTAGCAAATCAAAGCATCCACTAAGAAACAACTTCCTCTCCCCTCCTTCCCTCATTCCCTGGTAGCCTCTACTCTACTTTCTGTCTTTATGAATTCCATTTTTAGATATTTCATATAATTGAAATTGGACAGTATTTGTCTTTATGTGCCTTGCTTATTCATTCACCATAATACTTTCAAGGTTCAACCATATGGCAGCATGTCTCAGAAGCTCATTCTTTTTTATGACTGAATAATATTCCATAGTATGGAGATACCACATTTTATTTAGCTATTCATCTGTTGTTGAACACTTGGTTCCATCTTTTTGGCTATTGTGAATAAGGCTACTCTGTACTTTGGTGCACAAGTATCTATTTGAGTCACTGTTTTCAATTTCTTTGGGGTATATGCCTGAGAATAGGATTATGGGGTCATATGGTAATTCTGTTTAACTTTTTGAGGAACTGTATGCAACTACTGACCTTTTCATAGTCCCTTTAGTTTTGCCATTCCCAGGATGTCATTAGTTAGAATCATACAGTGCGTGTCCTTTTCAGGCTGTCTTCTTTCACTTAGCAATGTACATTTAAGGTTTCTGCATGTCTTTTTGTTTACCCCCACGGGAATTTTATTTAACAGCAAATTCACATGTAGAAATCTCATTATACAAACACACACACAATATGACTGAACAAGGCTAATTGTGTCAATATTACAATGAGAAATATTTCACGCCATATTCCCAAGCACTTTTTTTTCTTCAATTTTTTAATAGTGGAAAATAACATAATAAAAAACAATAAATTTCAAAGTACACTGCAACTATTAGTTGTAGAACAATCTCAGAATTTGGTATGGGTTACAATGTCACAATTTTAGATTTTTATTTCCAGTAGCTCAAAGACACTGGAGACTAAGAGAAATAAAATAGGAATATAATGATTCCACAATCCTGCTCATTTATTAAATCCTGTCTTCTGTTAAAACAACAACATCTTTGATCTTTCTCCTGATATTTAGGAGCTATCCCCAAGCACTTTTTGAATATTGTGAATATATACATAAAAATTTTTAAAGTCACAAAAACATGTTCTATATAGCTATACATAAGGATAAATTATTTACAGACACTTTTTCTGTCATTGAACTCTCCCCTAGCAGTAATTTCTACGGAACCAATACATGGAGAAACATTCTAATTGGCATGGATGGGAAAACCTCTTCCTAAACCCAATTCATAAAAAGCAGCAGTAGCAGTCACTTTTTGGTAACCCCAAAGTCCAGAATCCAGAAATACACATTTTTATTCAAGAAAGCAGTCAGCATTGAGGATGTTTAGGACACAGCACATAAATCATTGGGATGCAAGGCAATTTAGCTATGGACTCTCAGCCATTTGTTGTTTATTAAAACATTGTCCAGGGTGGTGCCTTGGTAGCTCAATGACAGAATTCTCACCTGCCACACTGGAGACCCGGGTTCGATTCCCAGTGCCTGCCCATGCGAAAAACAAAACACACAAAAAACCCCACACATTGCCCATCTGAAAAAAGAGATGGCAGAGTGTTCAAAGCAGATTGCTTCTCCTTCCCAATTAGAACTAATCTTTTCATTAACTTTTTGTTCCTCTTCACACCTTCAGGACACAGCATATTGTCTTCTACATCTGCAGATGCAAAAGTGCAGGCTGGTAACAGAAAGAGAGAGCTCATCCTCTTGGGAGTTTCAGGTACCCCCACATGTCCTGCATGGAATTGCAGGCGAACCCAGCCCTTTGTGTCTGCAGGGAGAACTTTGCATTGGACCACCCAGCATCTGATACCTGAGGCTTGCAGCAGTAAGGTCTCAACAGAAGTAGGCATGGGACATGAACTCACAGTCTTAGGCTGAACTGCTCTTGCAGCAATTCTTGTCCATGATGCCAGCATTACCTCCTGAGCTGAAGTTATCACTTCAATATTTTTTAGTCATTTCTCCTCTCCCTTTTCTGACCCTTTCCTGACTTGGTCAACGTCTTGCAATTCTTCGAACGTGACAGCAACGTGGCCTTGCACTGTGTGTCAGGAATATGCTGCTTTTGCTCAGGGCGTGTTGCTGGAGCCTTCTATTTTTGGGCCATTGTTACTCAAATTAAAATGTTGGCACCACTTCCTCAAAGTGTCCCGATGTACCTTATTAATTGGAGGCAACATGGTTGGCAAGGGACGCGCTGTACTTTAGGTTTTGCACAAGCTTTGAATTGCTCATTCGTTTGAAGGAGAGGAACTTTATCCCTTTTCCTAGACTTCTTTGGTTTAACTTCTGCAGTAGAAGTATTTGGTTCCATTTGCTGCTCCTCTTGGGGTTCTTCTTTTATTGGAACTAAAGTGATTATCACATGTTCCTCGTCTAATTCCTCCTCAAAGACCATTCTTTTTCTCTCAAACCCAAGGGCGAAGAAACTCCATTCTGGTCCTGTTGTAACAAAGCTCTCTAGGAAGGACAGCTGGCTGGGTCTCATGCTCCCTGCATATCTCTTTGAGGTTCGGTAGCTCATTTATTTATTTTTTATTGCTGAATAATATTCCGTTGTTTAGATGTGCCAGTTTCTTTATCCATTTATCTACTGAAGGACACACGAGTTGCCTCCAATTTTTGGCAATTATAAATAAAGCTGCTATAAACATTCGAGTGCAGGTTTTTGTGTGGCGTAAGTTTTCAACCCACTTAGGTTGAAATATCTAGGCGTTCAGTTGCTGAGTTGCATGGTAAGCCTATGCGGAGCTTTGTAAGAAACTGCCAGAGTTTTCCAAGGTACCTGGACCATTCTGCACTCCCACCAGTACTAAATGAGAGCTTCCTGGCTCCACATCTCACCAGCATTTGCTGTTGCCAGTGTTTTTTAAGGGTGCCCAGCAGTACCTCGTTTTAATTGCAGTGCCCTTTTCTCTAATGGAATGCTGTGCAGCAACTTTTCATATGCTTATTGGCCATCTGTGTATCTATGCATCGATTCATCTCTTTGCCCATTTTTAAATTGGGCTGTTTGCTTTCTTATTGTTGAGTTTTAAGAATCCTTTGTGTATTTTGGATACAAGTCCTTTATAAGATACATATTTTGCAAATATTTTCTCCCAGTCTGTCTTTCCCTTGTCTTTTCATTCCCTTAACACATGTATTATTTTGAAGCAAATCTAAGACCTAATATAATTTCATTTGTAAATATTTCTTTATGCTCCTATAAGGATGTAAAAATATATATATAACCACAATATAATAATCATACAAAAAATTAACAACAATTTCCTTAATATCATCAAATTTCCAGCCAGGTTCAAATATGTAATGAATTACATTTATCAAATGTAATAAACTCTTTTCATAGTTTTTGTTTAAACCAGGATCCAAATAAAGGCCACACACTGAGATCAGTTGATATGTCTTTTAAGTCTCTTTCAATCTGTAGGTTCCGGTGCCAATTTGAAAAGATTTATGAACCCTAAAAAAGCCATGTTTTAATCCTAATCAATCTTGTTTCTTTTAATCCCTATTCAGTACAGTATGTTGGAAATTTGAATAGATTATCTCCACGGAGATGTGATTTGCCCAATTGTGGCAATTACTTATTAAAAAAACTTTTTTATTACATGGGCAGGCACCAGGAATCAAACCCAGGTCTCCTGCACGGCAGGCGAGAACTCTGCCATTGAGCCACCATGGCCTGCCCTGGCTATTCACTTTTGAATAGAGAGGGATGTGACTCCATCCATTCGTGAACCAAGGAGCCTGGAGAAGAGGCTAGTAGATACTGCCATGTTCACCATGTGCCCTTCCAGTTGAGAGAGAAACCCTGAACATCATCAGCTTTTCTTGAGTGAAGGTAACCTCTTGTTAGTGCCTTGATTTGGACATTTTTATAGAAGTGCTTTAATTTGGACATTTTCACGGCCTTAGAACTGTAAACTTGCAACTTTAATAAACTCCTCTTTTTAAAAGCCATTCCGCTTCTGGTATATTGCATGCCGGCAGCTAGCAAACTAGAACAGTTCTCTTTTTGCCTCCCTCTGTTTCCTTACAATTTATTTGTTGAAAAAGTCTGATTACCCTGGAGCCTTTCTCACTGCCTGGACTTTGCAGATTGCATCCCTGTGGTATGGTTGAAAATGCTTCTCTGCACTCTGCATTTCTCTAAACTGAGAGAGTTAGAGGATTGATCAGATTCAAGTTTTTTCCTGGCTAGTCTACTTCATAGGAGTAGTGTGTTCTTTCATCAGAAAGAATATGACATCTAGTTTTCTCTCTTTTGGTGATGTTGTAACCAAGAAGGTAAGATTTAATGAATAGGGCAGGCCACAGTGGCTCAGCAGGCAGAGTTCTTACCTGCCATGCCAGAGACCTGGGTTCGACTCCCATGCAAAAAAAAAAAAAAAAAAAAAAGATTAATGAATGCTTATGACTTTAGAATCATTATGTAAATATTTCTTTTTTTTCCCTTTCTGGTATATTAGAGTAGAGAGAAGGAAATTCCTAAAATCTCTGGACTATATTCAGTTGCCCTGATCTTTGACGATGATAGTAAAAGCCTTTATCTTGTGCCTTGTGATTGTAAAAGCTGTTACTCCCTTTATCGGGTCTTTTTCTCAAAGTAACTGGTAAGGGCAAATCCCCTAATGCTAATGGAGGAAACTGAATCACCTCTGAACCAACCATTAACTGCAGCCCAGTTTCACCCCTTTATATTTGTAAACTGTTTCTATCTATACCTGCTGTCAAAATAACTGTCTCTCTCACTTCTGCTTATACTTACTACTGAAATAGTAATGACTTCATCTCCCCTTGTTAGAATCCATAAAAACCTCAAACTCCCTAGACTCGGGAAGACACATTTTTCGGCTGCAAGCCCAGCTGATCTCCTGCTTCACACCTAGCAATAAACTCTCTCTTTGAGACCCCAGTGTCTCAGGGATTGGTCATTTGAGGGGCAGTGGGCAGAGAATCTTCTGCCTTTGTCCTGTAACACTGTTAGCAGCTCATGCTCAATGTCTAGATCTACTGGTTCATTATGGGTACCAAAATGAGGATTTTTTTCAAAATGGTTTTTAAAATTTTTTTTTCTGGAAACATAAATACAACCTAAAACTTCCCATTTTAACCATATTCAAACATAAAATCAGTGGTGTTAATTACATTCGCAGCATTGTGCTGCCATCACCACTATTCGTTAACAAACCTTTATTCTTTTACATATGGCTATTCAATTTTCTCAGCCCCTTATTGAAGAGACTATTTCTTCCCCACTGAGTGGATCTAACCCCCTCGTCAAAATTCAACAGGTGAACTCACTGCCCTGGCATCATGAGATTTGAGAAAAACTTCTTGACCAAGGCAGAAGAAAAATGAAGCAAATTAAAGTTTCAGTGGCTGGGAGGTTTCAAATAGAGTCCAGAGGTTGTTCTGGAGGCTATTCTTATGCATCATAGAGACATCTCTTTTTAGTTTTTAGTGTGTTAAAATAGCTAGAAGAAAATACCTGTAATCCAGTGGCTTTGGTTCTTGAAAATAATAGTATAACCACATAGCTTTTATAGTGTGACTGGTTTTCATATGAAAATCTTGTGACCGACACTTCTTTTATCCAGTGTATAGGCAGATGAATAAGAAAATAAAGAGAATAAAATCAACTGGTCATAGATATGAGAATTTATTTCTGAACTTTCAACTTGATACCATAAATAGGGATATTTATATTCTCTCCTTTTTCATTTATTTTAGCTGGAATTCTGTAAAATGAAATCTCCCCTCATCTATGATTTGGTTACTGAGTAGTACAGTTCATATATATAAAAAAAAAAAACAGGATAAATGCTTGTTTCTTTCTAATTACCTATTTTCAAAATGTTAAGTTGGTTTTCAAACATCCTCTAATGATGACTAAGCAGGTTTTTTAAAAAAGCATGTTTACAAACTCATGGATTTAGACGTCTTTGACATGTTTTGTCCCTTGAATTTATTAGACTCCTTGATGGTCAAGTGATAACCATCTCTGGCCCTTGGGAACCTTTCCAGTCATATATTTTCTGGTTCATATTTGGAACCAGCCGTTTCTCCAAGCAGCCTGTTTCATTTCATTTGAGAGTGGTATTTAGAACCCATAACCCAGCACTAGGAGTGCTCATTGATGTTGGGCTGTTTTTTAAAAAATATTTTGCTAATAGCATTTCAATATAATCAGTTTCTTTCATGATCCTAGGTATTTTCTTTATTTAAAACCTTTTTCTGAGGAAGAGAAACCCCTTACATGGCGTTGGTTCCTGGGGTAAGGATGAGAAGGCTGCCACAGGGAGGGGTGCAGGAGGTCCATTAATGGAATCCACGGGGAAAACTTCAGGGTGCGTTGCCTCCCTCCTTTACTGAGGCCGACACTGCTAATTTTCTTTTCAATATTCAATCTCTCCCTCCTGGAATCTTGCATCATTATCTTGGCTCAGGGCTCTATGGAGTAAAGACTACATTTCCCAGCCACTGTTGCGGCTTGGTGTGAGCACGAGACTGAGTTTTCACCAACAGATTGGTCAGAAAACTCAGCTCATCTTGAGTTTCAGCAGTCCTATTATAATCACCAAATGTCTTTCTCAAATTTCCTATTTTTTTTTAAATTTATTAATTAAAAAATTAACAAACGAAATAAAACATTAACATAGATTATCAGTAATTCACAATAACATCACTTAGTTGCATATTCATCATTTCTTAGAACATTTGCATCCATTCCGAAACTCAAATTTCCTATTTTTAACAAATGTTCCAGTTCTAGTTTGAAGGCTAAATGACCTCATCAGGAAACAACATTCCTAAACAGAAGCGTCATAGACAAAGCAGCCAATTATACTGCGGCTAAAAACAGTTATTTTAAAAAGCAGTTAAAACTTGCAATAAGCACAACACTTGGAGCCAATGTGCAGAAAGGTGCCTGGGCCTTTGAGAGCATTGACCTCCTTGAAACACGTGAACAGCTATGGCCAAGACTTTATCCAAGACCTGAGCAAAAACAGGTTACGCACCTTACTCCATATTTAGTGAACATCTGCTCCCGGCCCCGCAGGAGACCAGAGGCAGCACAAGCGGATGATTGGCGGTTTTCTGTATGTGAGCACTCCAGCTACAGGAAATTTGGTGCCTAAAGGAAGTACATCGGTATGTCTCCACGACGCTTTTTCAGTTTCTTCTTTCTTTTTTAAACTTTTTTTATTAATTAAAAAAAATTAACAAACAAAACATACAATCAGTAATTCTTAATATCATCACATAGTTGCATATTCATCGTTTCTTAGAACGCTTTTCCAGTTTCTTACAGCTCTGCTGTCGCTCGGGGTGTCGGGCTTGGCTTTGCGCCGGCCTTTCGCAAACCCGGGGTGCGTGCAAGAACATCCTTCCCAACTTCAGCAAGGACGCACGACTTGCCCAGCACAAACTGCACTCTCCAACCCCTAACTCCGTACATGCAAGACAGGACATCTTTAGACCCGCACCTTCCTCTTCATCCTAGCCTGTATTCAATCATCAAACCTGCGTGGCTCTATCACACAACCATAAACAGAAGACACAACCACTTAACACAACCTTCTTAAAGTTCACACGAAAATCACACTTAAAAGAAGAAACAAAAGACGCAGAAACAAAACAAAAACAAACACCGAAAAAAACACAACCGCTCCCATAAATCACATTAAAACCCACAGCACACACAACCATACCGAAACCTTGCAAACACGAACAAACAGCAAACAAACCACAAAAGAACAACTCCCCAAACCCTTCTACTACGACATAAATCCTGCAAAACCCAACACCTCAACACAACAGCTACAAACACAAACCTACAACACCCCAAGGCCAAAACCCCACAACACCACAACTACCATGGTGGTGGTGGCGGCGCACAGTACTCGGATAACTGCTATCCCTAACACAGTAACGGCAATCGCTCGTCAGAAAAAGCTAGTGATTTCAGCTTTTCCTCCAGATAATTCCGTATGAAAAACACCATTCTGGCGAGGAATAGCTCGAAGGAAAAAGAAGACTCTAGCAGTTTTACAGTAAAAAATTGTGCTGTGTGAAGTGCATTGTGGTTATGCAAATATAAATGAGTCACTCCCTGGTTTCCGGAACTGGTCTAAATGAGCTGCGCCTGCGCTGCGCCTGCGGCCAGCACCAGGTGGCAGAGCGGAGGCGAGCCTGGCGGCGATGTAGAGCCCCAGCGGGACCCTCCCTTAAAAAGTCTCACTTTTTTCTCTTCTTTTAACGCCCCCAGTTGAATTTTCGTTTGCATTAAAAATAAAAAGGCTTGAAAACAATTGTCTTCATTCATTCAACAAAAACTTGAGCACTAACGGTATCAACCCACTCCCACCCACCCACCCCCGAACTCTATTCCCAAGGTGGAACGTTGAGTCGGGCTCTGTGCGGCGGCCAGACTGGGAGGCTGATGGCTATTGGGTGTCCCCGGCCACTCCCTGCAGGACCCACCGCGGCCCCACGCTGCGCGGAGAGGGCCTTGGATGGGAGGTGAGGACTTGGAGGGCCTCCCATGCCACGCTAAGAACTCGGATTTTATCTTGGGGCAATGGGGAGACACTGAAGAGTTTAAAATGCGGGCAGCGCTACCAGATTCGCGTGTTTTTGTTTTTAATACTTTTTATTGATAAGACAACATACAAACAAAAACATTCTTAACATACAAACTTTCCATACACGGTGTACAAGCGATGGCTCACAATATCATCACATAGTTGTGTATTCATCACCATGATCATTTTTTAGAACACGTGCATCACTCCAAAAAAAGAAATAAAAAGTAAAAAGAAAAAATTCATACATGCCATACCCCTTGCCCTTCCCTCTCATTGACCACTAGTATTTCCATCTACCCAATATATTTTAACTTTTGTTCCCCTATTATTTGTTTATTTTTTTATCCATACTTTTTACTCATCTGTCCATACCCTAGATAAAGGGAGCATCAGACCAAGGTTTTCATATTGTGAACACTGTATCTTCATACAATCATCTTCAAGAAACAAGGCTATGGGGAACACAGCTCTACAGTTTCAGGTAGTTCCCTGTAGTCACTCAAATACACCATAAACTGAAAAGGAATCAGATTTGTGTTTGTTTGTTCTTCAGATTCACGTTTTAAGACAGTGGTTCTCTCTGTGTGGTTCCCGGACCTGTAGCATCACCTGGGTACCTTTTCCAAGTGCAAATTCCTGGGCCCCACCCCAGATCACCTGAATCAGAAACTCTAAGGGTGGGGCCCAGCAATCTGGGTTTTAACAGGTCCTCCAGGAGACTGTGGCGCAGGCTAAGTTGACAACGCTGGAGGACAACCATTCCTGCTCATGTGTGAAGGTGGAAAAGAGAGCAGGAAGCTTGGAGGACAGTTTAGGAAGCTGAGCAGTGGTAGTCTGGGCCAGGCGTGGAGGGCAGGACTGCTCAAGAAAAGTGTGCAAAGCGAGGAGGGGGTGGTGGCATAAAGGAGGGGTGCAGGAGGTGGTGCATGAGAAAGAGACTAAGAAGAAGCAGCCAGGAGGCAGGAGGACACCAGGAGAGGGGGCTGCACAGAAACCAAAAGGAGAAGCTGCAAAAGGGAGGGTGGGTGGTGTCAAATATGGATGAGAGGTCAGGTAAGGTGGGGGCTGCAGAGGTCATTGGATTTCACAACAGGGAAGGCGCTGGTGGCCTTGGCCAGAGCTGTTTCTGTGGGGTGGGGGTGGGGGTGGGGGTGGGGGTGATGGAAGGCTGGTGCAGGGAGGGAGCGGTGGGAGGCAGAGAATGGAGGCAGAGAGAGACTGTGGCTGGAAGGGATGTGGGGGTGAAAGGTAGGCGTCACTATTTCTCTCTTTAATATTAGGAAAGTGTAGAAAGGGCTTAAGCTTTGATGGAAAGGAGGCAGTATAGAGGCAGAGGCTGAAGACCCGAAGAAAGAAGATAAACACTGGGTGGGAAGTGGGGAGAGGGTGTGTGTCTGGCATTGGGGAAGAGGAAGGACCCCAACTTCTCGGTAGCAGAGGGAGGGAGAGGAAGGGGACGCACGGGTGAGAATGCCACCACCGCTATTGGCACTTACAGAGCTGGTGGCCCTTCTGTCACTCTGCTCATTGCCCTCCTTTCCCTCCATCTGCCTCCCCCGCCCTTTGCTTTTTCCCCATCTGACCGTGGCAGACTTTACACCTCCTTTCCTTGTCCTAGTCCTGCAAGTCTCATTCTCCAAGCAGCACGTTCCTCATGTCTGATTGCACGCGTGTGAGGGTCTCACTCTGGGCGCCTCCTTTGCAGGGAACCATTTTGTAACCTGTTTAGTTTGCTAGCTGCCGGAATGCAACACACCAGAGACGGAGTGGCTTTCAATAAAAGGGGAATTAGTTTGTTAGTTCTTCAGAGGAAAGGCAGCTGACTTTCAACTGAGGTTCTTTCTTACGTGGGAAGGCACAGGATGGTCTCTGCTGGCCTTCACTCCAGGCCCCTGGGTTCCAACAACCTTCCCCAGGGTGATTCCTTTCTGCATCTCCAAAGGCCTGGGCTGAGCTGTGAGTGCTGAGATGAGGTATGCTAAGCTGCTTGGGCTGTGCTACATTGAGCGCTCTCATTTAAGCACCAGCCAATCAAGTCAAACGTCATTCATTGCAGCAGGCACGCCTCCTAGCCGACTGCAGATGTAATTAGCAACAGATGAGGTTCACCTACCATTGACTCATGTCCACAGCAACAGAACTAGGTGCCTTCACCTGGCCAAGTAGACAACTGAATCTAACTACCACATAACCCAAGGCCCAAAGGTCAATTTAAGAGCTCCTGTCACGGCTTCCCCTTTTCACCAAGCTCTTTTGTAGAAAGTGTTGATTCTGCTCTGTCTCACGGTGCTGGGGGCATATCCTAGGCATGACCTGTCCGTGGAACTGGAAAGGCCCAGGGTCATGATTCATGGAGGAAGGGATGTGTTCGGAGCTGTGGCCAGTTGAGGAAACACAGGGAACATGGGTGTCCTCGAAGGTCAGCGGTAAGATTTCTGAAAGACACAAGAAGAATATTATATTTGGGGCAAGGGAAGGAGGTTATCAGGTATGAAAGTGCAGGCCTCGAGACCAGACGCCCAATTTACCAGCATGGTTTTGGAAGTGAGAGATTGTTGAGTCGAGCTGTTATTCTGAAACCAAAACAACTAATTAAAGACACTGTGATCATTATAAGGAGGAAAAAGATTGACAGTGTTTGGAATATGCCCCTAATCCAGTCTCCCCAAGATCTAAGATTCAACCATCTAAATAAACCCCAAGCCTCGGAAGCCCGCAATTCTTGTAGCATCTGAATCTTTTCTCTGATGTCCTTAATGCTTTGTTCAACTTTGCCTGACTGATTTATGTGAAGGCAGGATTTGTTCCCCTAAGAGGGCACGTGCCTCCTCGGTGGGGTGTGACGACGCTGAGCACTCACGGTTTTGTAGGACAGCCTTCTCGCGGTTATCTGCCTTGGGTTGTAAGAACGCTGATGTCTGATGGCATTTTTTTTTAATTAATATTTTTACTGACAAATCTTCAAACACATACAGTCCATACACAGTGTACAATCAGTGGCTCACAGTATCATCACATAGTTGTGTATTCATCACCATGATCATTTTAAGAACATTTGCATCATTTCAGAAAAAGAAATAAAAAGAAAAAACTCATACCTACCATACCTCTTTACCCCTCCCTCTCATTGACCACTAGTATGTCCATCAAATATCCAATTTACTTTACCCCTTACCCCCTATTGTCTATTTATTTATTTATATTTTTATTGTAAAAACTTAACATACAAACATATATTCTTTTTATTTTTTAAATTTTTAATTAATAAAACCAATCAACATATAATATGAACATTCTTTCTTTTTTCCATCACATAGTCGTATATTCATCATTACAATCATTTCTTAGAACACTTGCATCAACTCAGAAAAAGAAACAAAAGGAAAACAGAAAAAACTTCTCACATACCATAACCCCCACCCCTCCCCCTCACTGATCACCAGCATTTCAATCCACTAAATTTACTTTAACATTTGTTCCCCCCATTATTCATCTATTTTTAATCCACATGCTCCACTCATCTGTCCACAAGGTAGACAAAGGAAGCATCAGACAAAAGGCCTTCACAATCACACAGCCGCACCGTGAAAGCCGCACCACTACACAACCATCCTCAAGAAACACAAACATATATTCTTTTTTTAACTTTAACCATTTTTTTATTTTTTTATTTTTTATTAATTAAAAAAATTACAAGAAACAAACATTCCCAACACACACACTCAGCAATTCACAATATCATCACATAGTTGCATATTCATCATCATGATCATTTCCCAGAACATTAGCATCAATTCAGAAAAAGAAATAAAAAGACAACAGAAAAATATAACAAACAGAAAAAAAAATTTTACAGGCCATACCCCTTACTGATCCCTTTCATTGATCACTGGCATTTCAAACTAAATCTATTTTAACATTTGTTCCCCCTATTATTTATTTTTATTCCATATGTTCCTCTCATCTGTTGACAAGGTAGATAAAAGGAGCATCAGACACAGGTTTTCACAATCACACAGTCACATTGTGAAAGCTATATCATTATACAATCATCATCAAGAAACATGGCTACTGGAACACAACTCTACATTTTCAGGCAGTTCCCTCCAGCCTCTCCATTACATCTTGGATAACAAGATGATATCTACTTAATGCATAAGAATAACCTCCAGGATAACCTCTCGACTGTTTGGAATCTCTCAGCCATTGACACTTTGTCTCATTTCACTCTTCCCCCTTTTGGTGGAGAAGGTTTTCTCAATCCCTTGATGCTAGGTCTCAGCTCATTCTAGAGTTTTTCTCAATCCCTTGATGCTGAATCTCAGTTCATTCTGGGATTACTGTCCCACGCTGCCAGGAAGAGCCACACCCCTGGTAGTCATGTCCCACGTAGACAGGGGGAGGGTGGTGAGTCTGCTTGTTGTGTTGGCTGGAGAGAGAGGCCACATTTGAGCAACAAAAGAGGTTCTCTTGGGGGTGACTCTTAGGCTTAATTTTAAGTAGGCTTGACCTATCCCCTGTGAGGTTAAGTTTCATATGAACAAACCCCAAGACTGGGGGCTCAGCCTATAGCTTTGGTTGTCCACACTGCTTGTGAGAATATCAAGAATTCAACTTGGGGAAGTTGAGTTTCCCCCCGTTCTCACCATTCCCCGAAGAGGATTTTGCAAATACTTTTCCACTCACTGATCAAATCACTCTGGGATTCATCAGGGCATCACCTGGACAAACCAACAAAATCTCATGTCCTATACAAAGTTCCATGTACTTAAGGTGTTCAATCAACTATCTACATAAGTTATATTAGGAGATGCACTAGTCAAAGTATAGATTTGTACCAAATAAACATTTTTTGCTTTAGTCTCACACATTAGTTGAAATTTTAAAATATTAAGTACCATCTATTTTCAGCACACTGCAGTAATGACATTCTTTTGTTCTTCCTCATGCAAAAACATTTTTTAAATTTGTACATTTAGTCACTATCACTATACGCTCTAGGCATTCCTAGATTACACCATCTCAATTTTTATCGTCTTTCTTTGTGATTTCATTTATGCCGCAGCCCTCCTCCCTCTATTATTCTCATATGCAGCTTCATTCAGTGTTTTAACATAATTGTATTACAGTTAGGTAATATTGTGCTGTCCATTTCTGAGTTTTTATATTCAGTCCTGTTGCACAATCTGTATCCCTTCAGCTCCAATTACCCAATATCTCACCCTATTTCTATCTCCTGATGGTCTCTGTTACCAAGGAAATATTCCAAGTTTATTCACTGATGTCAGTTCATATCAGTGAGACCATACAGTATTTGTCCTTTTGTTCCTGGCTAATCACACTCAGCATAATGTCCTTAAGGTCCATCCATGTTGCTACATACTTCATAACTTTATTCTGTCTTACAGCTGCATAATATTCCATGTTATGTAAATGTCACAGTTTGTTTAGCCAACTGTCTGTTGATGGACATTTTGGCTGTTTCCATCTCTTGGTAATTGCTAATAATGCTGCTATAAACATTGGTGTGTAAATGTCATTTGTGTCCTTGGCCGCGTGTCCTTTGAGTAGAGACAGCATATAGATGGGTCCTGTTTTTTAATCCATTCTGCCAGACTATGTCTTTTGATTGGAGAGTTTAATCCATTAACATTCATTGTTATTACTGCATGGGTAGTACTTTCTTCTACTATTTTGCCTTCTGGATTTTATGTCATATCTAATTTTCCTTCTTTTTACCTTTACTCATAGTCTTCCTTTCTACACTCTTCTCCACACCTCTCTGTTCTGTCTTTATATCTGTCTCTAGTGTTCCCTTTAGTATTTCTTGCAGAGCTGGTCTCTTGGTCACAAATTCTCTCAGTGATTTTTTTGTCTGAAGATGTTTTAATTTCTCCCTCATTTTTGAAGGACAATTTTGCTGGATATAGAATTCTTGGTTGGCAGTTTTTCTCTTTTAATAATTTAAATATATTATCCCACTGTCTTCTCACCTCCCTGGTTTCTGCTGAGAGATCTGCGCATAGTCTTATTGGGCTTCCCTTGTATGTGATGGATTGCTTTTCTCTTGCTGCTTTCAAGATCCTCTCTTTCTCTTTGACCTCTGACATTCTGATTATTAAATGTCTTGGAGTATGTCTATTTGGATCTATTCTCTTTGGGGTATGCTGCACTTCTTGGATCTGTAATGTTAAGTCTTTCATAAGAGTTGGGAAATTTTCAGTGATAATTTCCTCCATTAGTTTTCCTCCTCCTTTTCCCTTCTCTTCTCCTCCTGGGATACCCATAACACGTATATTCGTGCGCTTCATATTGTTTTTCAATTCCCCGAGTCCCTGCTCATATTTTTCCATTTTTTTTCCTATAGAATCTGTTTCTTGTCGGATTTCAGATGTTCCATCCTCCAGTTCAGAAATCCTATGTCCTAGCTCTCGAAATCTACCATTGTAGGTTTCCATTGTTTTTTTTCATCTCTTCTACTGTGTCTTTCATTCCCATAAGTTCTGTGATTTGTTTCTTCAGACTTTCAGTTTCTTCTTTTTGTTCTTTCCTTGCCTTCTTTATATCCTCCCTCAATTCATTGATTTGGTTTTTGATGAGGTTTTCCATGTCTGTTCGTACATTCTGAATTAATTGTTTCAGCTCCTGTATGTCATTTGAATTGTTGGTTTGTTCCTTTGACTGGGCCATAGCTTCAATTTTCCTAGTGTGATTTGTTATTTTTTGCCGGCGTCTAGGCATTTAATTACCTTAATTAGTTTATTCTGGAGATTGCTTTCACTTCTTTTATCTAGGGTTTTGTTGCTGGGTGAATTTGTTGTCTATCTGTTCTTTGACATTGCGTTCAGCTTTATCTGGACCTTTAGCTTAAGTTTTGTTTAACAGAGGAGAATTTTTCAGTTCTTGTTTTCTTGTTTCTTGCCCTGCTTGTGTGGTGCCTTCCCTCCCCCCCCCCCCCCCACACACACTTAGGAGGGTCTACTTAGATATTATAGACCCAAGCCAGATTTTCCCAGACCAAATTGGCCTCCTATCAGGAGGAAAGAGTCACCTGCGTTGGTTTTCCCTGAGGGTGAGACCCAGCAGGTTGAAAGACTTTCCTGTGAAGTCTCTGGACTCTGTTTTTCTTATCCTGCCCAGTATGTGGCACTTGTCTGACTGCAGGTCCCACCAGTATAAGATGATGCAGTACCTTTAACTTTGGCAGACTCTCCCTGCTGGGGGCATGGTGGAGACAGAGGAGAGGTTGTAGGCTGGTTTTAATGGCTTCAAATTACCAAGCCCTGGTGTCTGAATTCCTTGATGGAGGGATTCCACCTGAGTTGGGCTTCACCCCTCCCCTGGGGAAGGCACAGGCTCCAGACAAGCCCCCAAAAGAGTTCACTTCTGCCTATGCCTGGGGCAGTTGCAGCCTAAAAAGTCCTGCTGCTGTATCCAGAGGCAGTCAAGCCTTTGTAGATACACAGCCACAAAAACCTCTGTTTCCTTCTCCCCGCCCCCCCCCCCCTTTTTCTGTCAGTCCTGCCCCCTTGGTGCCAGGGCAAAAATGAGCAACCTCCACTTTGATCAGGTTCACCTAAGCTGGGGGCCTATTTTTAGTAGTCAGAATTTGTTAATTAATTCCACAATAGGTGTTTAATTGTGCTCAGTCCCTGCTGCTGGTAAAGTCTCTTTCCTTTCCCCTCTGGGAAGTGGCCTGTGGGGGAGAGGCGCTGGCTGCCGCAGCTTTGGGAACTGAAGGTTCTGGGGGATACTCGCAGCCAGTCCAGCTGGTCCAGACTGGGGTACACTGTGTGTCTGGTCACTGACGTGGCCCCAGGAGCTGTTCTGTACTGTTTCTGGTTATTTAGTAGTTGTTCTGGAGGACGAACTAAAATGCGCACGTTGTTAAGCTGCCATCTTGACCCGGAAGTCCTCTGTGATGGCATTTTTGATGGTGTCCTCATCAGTCTTTTACACGTTTCCACAGCTTTGTCAAGTTGAGGAATCCCATGAAACCAAAATGTACATCTCAGAAATTTCCAGCCTGTACCTGGCGAGGTAGTTTTGAGCTGTTACGTACCCCAGAAAAGACCATGTTCTTTTAATCCAGCCCTGTGGGTGCAGACTTCATGTGGGTGGAACCTTTCGGTTAGATTATTTCACCTGAGATATGACCCAACCCATTCAAGTGGGTCTCGATCCTTTTATTGGAGTCCTTTATGAGAGGATAAAAGACAGAAAAAGCCCCTGGAAGAGCTGAGAGAGGGGGTCACTGAAGCCGGAAGCGAAAAGCAATGACGTCCAGAAGAGAAGGACCATGTGACAGAGGTGTCCCAGATGCCTGCGGCCTCTCTTCAGAGAAGGTATCATGCCTTCATCCGACATTTTCATGGCCTTAGAACTCTGATTTTATAAGTGATCAAATCCCCATTGGAGAGAAAGATCAAAGGTGATGGTGGAGTTATACAGAGAAGGTAGGTTTTAACAAACGAGTATGATTGCTGAATCGTTATATTGATATCTCTTAGTCTCCAGTACCTTAGTGCAGCTAGAAGTAAAACCTAAAATTGAGGAATCGTAACCCATACCAGACTCTGAAATCTGTTCTACAACTAATTGTTGCAATGTGCTTTGAAATTTCTCGCTTTTTTTTGTATATATGTTATTATGTGTCAAGGATCTGGGCTGGTAATGTAGATTTGGCACACACCAAATTATTCCCCAACTCACTCTAATTGGACTTACTTTGTGTCACACTGCTTCATGTCACTAAATTCAGTGGACATTTTAAACCTCATTTTTACTTGACTTCTCAGCAGCCTTAGAGAAATCGTCCATTCCCTCTTTCTTGACACTCTTTTGGCTTCTGTGTCACCATAATGCTCATTTGTTTCCACTTCTCTGCTCCTTTTCTGTTTCCTTGGCAGACTCATCTCTGTCTACTCAAACTTTGCATGTAAAAATCTTTGGGCATTTGATTCCAGTTCCTCTTCTTCTCACTCTATGCTTTATCCAACCTGCCTCTAATTTATCCATATTCATTGCTTCAATTATATACCATCCAATGATGATGTCCAAATTAACATCTTCAGTACAGAATTCTTCCTTGACCTCTATACCTGTATTTTCTACTTATTCCTCAATATATGCATTTAGAGGCTTCTAAGTCACTTTAAACTCCACATGCCAATAACAAATAAACTATATAACAATTATATTTTAAGTGTAACTAACAAAAAGATATCTAGAAAAGCCCCAGATTTGATATTTAAACAAGACCCTTCTTAATAATCCATGATTCAAAGAAATCACAAGTTTAACTGAGAACTATTTCAAACTCGATGATAAAAACATATGTATAAAAAAAGATGGGATACAGCTAAAGCAGTCCTTAGAAGGAAATTTATAGCTCTAAATAAAATATTTAAAAGTCAGTGTTCTAGGTTTCCACCTTAAGAAGCTAGAAAAAGAAGAGTAAATTAACCCCTAAGAAGGGATTGAAATGAGTCATAAACCTAAACATAAAAGCTGTATTATAATGCTTCTGTGAGAAGATGTAGCAGAACATCTTTGTGGGCTTGGAATAGGAAAAATTTTCTTATAGAGAACAGCAAAAAGCACTACATATAAAAGAAAACTGGTAAATTGGGGTCCATCAACATTAAAAACTTCAGTTTATTAGGTTACTGTTAAGAAAATGAAAAGGCAAGCCACAGACAGGGAAATAATATAACACATGTACCTGGCAAAGGACTTGTATGCAAATATATAAAGAAATTCTACAAATCTGTTAATAAAGAAAAGCAAGCAATTCAATTTAAAAATAGGCAAACAGTTGAATGGGTATTTCACAAAAGAAGATAAATGAAGGCTCAATTAGCACATAAAAGGTACTCAATATTATTAATAATCAGTGCCCAGACCAGCGCGGCTCAGTGTCGGGACTGAAGGGAGGCGATGGGAAATTGAGAAAGAAACACAAGAGACAAAGATATAGTTAAAGCTGGGACCAGGTGGGACACTGAGCTGCCATGAAGACTCAAACACCTCTAGAGGTTCAGCACTGTTTATTTTATAGGGCTGTGAGGTAAAGAAAGTCAAAAATGTAACTAAAGAACCAGGAGGAGGAAGCACAAGCTGAACCAGCTGCTTCCTTGTGACCCGATGAGTCAAAAAGTTACACAGGTTTCCCAAGGCCTCTTTCCACCCCAGACTCCAGCAGCTTTATAACACTTCAGTCTTTCCAGGACATCAGGTGCCTTTTCCCACAGAGACAGCTTAGCTATATCTCTGCAGCGAGCATGAGACCTCTGTCTCGTCCTTGACTGACAAATCAGGAAAGTGAAAATTAAAACCACAATGGGATAACTTCTAGAATAGCTAAAATTAAAACATTTACTCCTGAAAATGATGGTAAGGACTTATAGTATTAACTACTATAAAGTTTTGTCTTAAAGCTTATAGTAATTACACTATAGTAATTAAAGTGGTGTGGTATTGGTGTAAGGATAGATTAGACAAATGGAGCAAATTAGAAAGTCCAGACATAGAGCGACAACATGTAGTCACCCAGTACACAACAACTACACATATGTATTTCTCTGATATACTTTTCAATAAATGATACTGTACCATTTAGATATCCAAAGCCTGACACTTGCCTCACACCATACACACAGACCAATTCCATGCAGATATAGACCTGTGTAAGGTAAATGATAAGTCTTATAAAAGATAAACTAGGAAATATTTCATGAACTTAGGGCAGAAAAAATTTTCTTAATTAGGAGTCTAAAAACACTAACCGTACGGGAAAAGACCAATAAATTGGATTATATTAAAATTAAGATCTGCCATTAAGATACCACTGAAGAGATTGCAAAGGTCACCAAAGAGGAAAAGATATTTGCAATACGTATATGGACAAAGGATATGTATCCAGAATGCATAAAGAAATGCTACAAATCAATAAGAAAATGACAATCTGATAGAAAAACAGGAAAAACTGGAATAGGGCTTCACAAAAGAGGATAATCACACGGTCAAGAACATATGAAAAAGTGTTGCACATATTAGTCCTCAGAAGTGTGTAAATTAAAACCAAGTGTGGAAATACGGAGCAACGGGAACTCTCGTACGCTACTGGTAAGAGTGCACACTGATCCAACCACATGTAAAACTGTATGGCAGCATCTACTGAAGCTCAAAATGCACCTGCCCTGTGACTCAGTAATTCTACTCCTGTCTATATAAACAAAAAATGCATGCATATGTGCACCAAATGTCAAGGGCAAGAATTATGACAGAAAACTGTACCCAACTATAGAATGTCCGTCAACCATAGAAAGGATAAATCGCGGTACATTCACACAAATGAAGAACAAACAGAAAGGGAGAACTAGTTTCACACAATAATGGATGAATCTCACAAGTAAACTTTAAGAATAAGAAGACAGACACAAAAGTGTGCATACTGAAAGATTTTATTTATATAAATTTTTCCAAACAGCCAAAATTAATCAACCGTGGTAGAAGGCATTTATTCTTGACTGGAAGGGGCCATGAAGAAGGTTTCTGGGAGATGGGGAATGTGCTATACCTTCACCTGGTTGATTTGCTGTAAAAATCCATCAATCTCTGCGATTTACTCTATGTATGTTCATTTTGATAAAACCATTTTCTACATATATGCAATGCTTTACAAATAGAGATTAGGAGAACTAACACCAATCTTTCAATTTTTGATTCTTAGCTGCTAAAACAAATACCATACAATGGGTTGGCTTAACAACAGGAATTCATAGACTCATAGTTTCAGAGGCTAAAAGGCTTGCATCCTTCTGGGGTTGGTATCTTTGGCTCTCCAGCAATCTTTGGGGTTCCTTGGCTTTTCTTTCATGTAGAAATGCACATAGGGATGTCTTCTTCTTTCTGCTCTGGATTACATTGATTTTCAGCATCTGACTGCTTCCTGTGGCTTCCCTCCATCTGATTTTCACTCTGTTTATAAAGGATCCCAGTAATCTGGATTAAAGCCCAACCTGATTTCACTGGGCCACAACTTAACTGAATAGATCTTATTTACAATGGGTCCGTACCCACCAGAATGCAAACTAAGACCAAGAACATATCCAAATTGGGATACACAATTCAATCCACATCTCCTCCTTCAACTCATCCAAAGAACAAAGGAGGAGGAAACACTTTAAAACTCATTCTATGAGACCAACATTAATTACCCTGGCATCAAAGCTAAATAAAGACATCACAAGAAAAGAAAATTACAGACCAACATCCCTTATGAATATAAATATAAAAATCATCAAGAAAATACTGGCAAACAAAACATAATGGTATGCAAAAAGGATTATATACCATGACCAAGTGAAATTTATTCCAGAAATTCAAGGGTGGTTCAACAAATAAAAACCAATAAATGTAATACATCCCCTTAATACAATGAAGAGGGAAAAAAATCACGTGATCATCTCAATTGATGCAGAAAAGGCATTTGACAAAATTCAGCACCTTTTCTTGACAAAGACACTCAGAAATTTAAAAATTAAAGGAAACTCCCTCAACATGATAAAGGGCATTTTTGAAATACCCCCAGCTAACATCATACTCAAAGGTGAAAGACTGAAAACTTTTCTCCTAAGAACAGGAAAAAGATAAGGATGCCTGCTTTCACGAGTGCTATTCAACATTGTATTGGAAGTGCTAGCCAGAGCAATTAGGCAAGAAAAAGAAATAAAAGGCATCCAAATTGGAAAGGAAGAAGAAACACTATATTTCATTGCAAATGACATGATCCTATATATATAGAAAATCCCAAGGAATATACTAGAAATCTACTAGGGGTAACATACAAATTCAGCAAAGTTACAGAGTACAAGATCAATATGCAAAAATCAGTTGCATTTCTATGCACAAGCAATAAATAATCTGAAAGGAAATTAAAGAAACAAATCCATTTACAATAGCATCTGAAAGAATAAAATGTCTAGGAACAAATTTAACCAAAGGGTAAAGACCTGTTCACTGACAACTACCAAACGCTGCTGAAAGAAAGAAGACCTAAATAAATGGAAATATATCCTGTGCTCATGGATTGGAAGACTTGATATAATTATGATGTCAATACTACCCAAAGCAATTTACAGAGTCAACATAATCTCAAAGAAAATTCCAGCAGCCTTTTTGCAGAAATAGAAAACCCAATCATCAAGTTCATATGGAAGGGCAACAGGCCCCAAATAGTCAAAATAATCTTGAAAAAGAACAAAGTTGGAGGACTCACACTTCCCAATCTCAAAACTTACTACAAAGCCACAGTAATCCAGTGTAGTACTGGCAAAAGGACAAACATATAGATCAACAGAATAGAATTGAGAGCCCAGAAAATAAATCCACACATCTGTGACCAATTACCTTTGACAACCGTGCCAAGTTGACTCAATAGAAAAAGAATAGCCTCTTCAACAAATGGTCCTGGAACAACTGTAAATACATGCAAATGAATAAAGTGAACTGCTACCTTACACCATATATGTGTTAGTTAGATTCAGTTGTCAACTTGGCCAGGTGAGCATACCTAGTCTTGTTGCTGCGGATATAAGCCAACAGTATGTGAACCTCATCTGTTGCCAATTACATCTGCAGTCAGCTAGGAAGCGTGTCTGCTGCAATGAGTGATGTTTGACTTAATGGCTGGTGCTTAAATGAGAGATTGCAACATAGCACTGCTAAGCAGCTCGGCATTCCTCATCTCAGCACTAGCAGCTCAGCCCAGGCCTTTGGAGATGCAGAAAGAAGTCACCCCGGGGAAAGTTCTTGGAACCCAGGGGCCTGGAGAGAAGACCAGCAGAGACCATCCTGTGCCTTCCACATAAGAAAGAACCTCAGTGGAAAGTTAGCTGCCTTTCCTCTGAAGAACTAACAAAATAAATCCCATTTTATTAAAAGCCAGTCCGTCTCTGGTGTGTTGCATTCCAGCAGCTAGCAAACTAGAACAATATACAAAAACTAACTCAAAATGGATCAAAGTCCTAGAAGACAACTAGGACTAGAAAAACTACCAGAAGAAAACATATGAATAAATCTTCAAGATCTTGTATTTGGCACTGGATTCTTAGATATGAGAAAAATCATGAGCAACAAAAGAAAAAACAAATATATTGGGCTTCACCAAAATTCAAAACTTTTTTTTTTAGACCCACAACATTTTATTATAAAAATTTTCAAATATGAAGAAAAGGTAAAAATAAATAATGCAATGAACACTGTATCCCACCACCTACATTCATTAAGTGATAATATTTTGCCACAAAATTCAAAACTTTTGTTTATCAAAGAACATTATCAAGAAAGTGAAAACACAGCGTACAGAATGCAGAAATATTTACAAGTCATATATTGGATAAGGACTTAATATTCAGAATATACAAAGAACTCCCAAAAACTCAACCACAAAAAGGCAAGCGATACAATTTAAAAATGGGCAAAGGATTGGAATAGACATTTCTCCAAAGAAGATGTACAGATGGCCAGAAAGCACATAAACAGCTCAAAACACAAGTCATCAGGAATTGCAAATCAAACTCACAATGAGATAACACTTCACACTCATCAGGTTGGCTGTTATTAAAAGTCCTGGATGTGGGGCGGGCCACGGTGGCTCAGTGGCAGAGCTCTTGCCTGCCATGCCGGAGACCCAGGTTCGATTCCCGGTGCCCGCCCGTGCAAAAAAAAAAGAGTACTGGATGTGGAGAACTTGGAATCCTTGACATTGCTGATGGGAATGTAAAGTGTAAAATGCAGCTGCTATGGAAAACAGTTTGGCGGTTCCTCAAAAAATTAAACATCAAATTACCATATGTCCTGGCAATTCCACTCCTGTTATATGACCTGGCAATTCCACTTCTGGTATTTACCCCAAAGAACTGAAAGCAGGGACTCAAACAGATACTTATATGCCAGTGCTCATAGCAGCAATAGCCACAATAACCAAAAGGTGGAAACAACCCGAGTGTCCGTGAACAGATAAAAGGATAAACCAAAGGTAGTATAGGCACATACTGGAATATTATTCATCTGTAAAAAGGAATGATGTCCTGACACATGCTGCAAAATGGATGACCCTTGAAACCGTTCTCATAAATGAAATAAGCCAGACACAGAAGGACAAATATTGTATGAGTCCACCTACACAACAGGGAAATTCATTAGCACAGAAAGTAGATAAGAGGTTCTCAGGGCCGGGTGGAAGGGGACAGTGGGGAGTTATTGCTTAATGGGTCCAGAGTTTCTGTTTGGGTGATAAAAATGTCCTGGAATTAGACAGTGGTGATGATTACACAACACTGTGAATGCACTTAATGCTGTTCAATTGTAAACTTAAAAATGGTTAGAATAGTAAGTTTTATGTTATATATGTTTTGCCACAGTAAAAAATGTTAAAATAAAGATTAGATGAAGGAAATATGATAAAGTGATGACGATGGATTTATGAGATATTTTGCTATTTTCTTGATGTTAACTATGTTTGACGTATTTCATAATAATTTAAAAATGTCACAATCATATGGCATAGTCACCAACCAGACAAAATTGACAGTGGCTGTTTTCTCTACCTGTGTCAGCTAGAGGATCATGAGTTCTGGACAGGTACTCTTGCAACCTTCTTATCACAAATGGGGAAACTGAGGCTCAGAGAATAAGTGAAGTAACTTGCTCAAGTTCACACTGATGATCCAAGATGACCAGGACAGGCAGTTTGGCTCCAGAGGCTGCCTGCTTAAAAGCTCCAAGATGCTTCTCCCTTTTGAGCAAAAGGGGGTCCCACAGGACTGAGTCCTGGGGCCCTTCAGGTGGAAAGAAGGCTGAGGAATAAGCCTCCCAGCAAAGATGCTGCTGGATCTGTTGGAGGAATGCAAGGTGCACTTAGCCTTCCTGCAGCGAGTGGACGGCGCAGTGGTCCCCGAGTCTGGACAGATTGCGTGGAGTTCTCCGAGGCGTGGCTGGAACCCTAAGATCTACGAAGGCACTGCCAGAAAACTCAGTGTGAGAAGTGACACCATCCAACCTGTGGATTAACAGACCTCCTCGCTGAGAGCTCAAAGCTCATGAATTGAACGATTGTTGCTTCTGCTGTATCTGGGCAACAGAAAGGAGATCCGAGCCATTCAGAGTGAATCGGCACCAGACCTTCCCGGTGACCACAACCTCGAATGGAGACTAGAGGTGCAACTTGCAGGCAGAAGTCTCTGACAACAGATCAGAGCAGCAGAGACTACAAAGCCGCGCCTCCATCAGCCAGCGATCACAGGAGATGACAGCTCTGAAGTTCTGCAGATGCGCCCACCTGCCCTACACCTTTCGGCCCAGCCATGGAACAAGCACTGGAGGCGATGGAAACAATCCAGGAGAGTTGTCCGCAACATCAAGTAGGACCCGTTTTAAGGTTTTAATCCCTTGAATCATTTGTGAGCTGATGATCTGCGGCAATTGCTTTTTGGAATTATTATTTTTTCCTTGATGGTGATAAGTACATTTGGTCAGATGTAATTTCATTTCCTATGCCAAGATATTGAAGCCATGATGAGAAGCTAAAATAAAGTTCCTTTCCTGGTGCTGAATATGGTCAACTTCTTGACAAATGAAGGTGTATTTTGTAGTTTAAATGTGTAAATAGGATTGAATCAACTGGAAATGAATCTATGCTGTTCATATCATCTGTATATATGAATGAATATTCTGTTTTTAGTACTTCTTTTGATTGCTTAATTAAAAAAATTTTTTTATTTAAGAAAACAAACAATACACTTAGAACCACCAAAAATGGATATCTTAGTTAGCTTAACCATAGGCATATTTAAATAAAGTATCCATATAATTATTGTAAAACCTGTGTTTGCACAGCAAGTTTCATAAACCAATTTAAAATTAAAGCAACAAGGAAAAAATCTACATGTTCAGATAGCCAAGTCCTTAAATTCTAAGTATTAAAAACTAACTTAGATACCATTTGATCAGCTGTCAAAACAGTGAATATCCTCAAAATATCAAGTAGAAAGTTCTTGCAAATATCTGCATTGCTAAGGGACCTATGTTACTAAATATTTTTCTTATTTCAGGAAAATATGAAGATGATACAAATATATTGACTGCTTAACTTTTAAAAATTATTTTCTTCCTTATTGATCAAAATTTAAAAATAAAATTCATAATGTGATACTGTTACGATTCAGAATATTTCCAGACAGTTCAATCTTTTAAACTTTTAAAAGCAGTAAGTACTTACTATATGGCTTAAGTGTATTGTGATGGCTAATGGGATTAAATAGGATTCACATTTCTATGATAATATATTGCCATTTTATTAAGGACTAATTTTCCCCCCAGTACCCAAAGCCTTTAAAAGACCTTCTGACATTCAGATTTGTAAAGTAATGGATGTAGGAATAATATAAACAGTCTTTGATCATCTGGATATGAACTGCAGTCACTTTTTATAATTTTGTTTGAATAGACCATAAAAGCGGGGAAGAGAGACCCTGTTTACTACATTGCAGGCACACGCGCCTTCCTTACACATTCAGCTTTGGTCGGTTGGTTGGTAACCAAAAGTTCTTGGCCAAAAAAACTCAGATGCTGATGTGTCTGGTCAACTTACAGAGTGCAGGACATAGTGGCACACTTAGGGAGGCGTGTCATTTTCAAGGGTGGAAATGAAGGTTCAGCCTTAAATAGGTACCCAGGCCTTTACCATCAGAGAATTCCTCGGAGCAACCCAGGAAGGCCGCTGGAACCATCGCCTCTAAGCTGCACTCCAGACTTCATCAACACTTCTAAAATCTGCAAATTTTCAGATCAGAGGGATACCACGTTTCTTTCTCTTCAAAGATGTGACTAGCAGGGAACAGAGGCCAGTAGGAAAAAAGTACAGTTGATGTTGCAGCCTATTGTTGCTGCAAAACAAATAGATACCAGATAAAAGCAAATTATAATAAGTGATTTTTAAATTATGGTGATAACTTGATTAGTGAAGTTCTCTTATATTAACCTTGCAAACAAAAGGAAACGTTATGTTATGTGAAATAATAGCATATGTCATTGAGTTTAAAAGCAACTTGCCTGCCAAGCTTATATGATAAAAAGATCTCTTTGAGCCTTTTTATTTGGAAAATAAGCAGGACTGACCACAGCCAAAGTAAAAAAAATAGCCCTGTGTCCCTGTGCAACAACCTTTCTTCTACCTCAGTGTCCATTGTTTTAGCCCAATGAAAACAAGAAAGCCTAAGTTAGGCTTTTTTGGCTTCTATCAAACTCCCCTGCCTCCTCTCTCTGTAGACCATCACCCTTCCTGTGATAAATTGCCTTCTTCAGGTTTTGGGGCCAGGGTGAATTTTGAGCAGTCTTTTTTTTTTTTTCCAGCACAGGTCTCTATATTTATGTATGTTTTGATAATTTGAACCAATTACATTTATTACATCTATTTATTTTATATAAACAGATAAGATGTATTTTATTTAAGCAACTTATCTTTATTTGCAGTTATGTTCACATTTATGCTTTTGCTTTGCATGGGCCTATGTATTAGTATTTTCCATTTATGTGGCAGAGATAGCATTAAAGGAATATTTGGCTTTGAAGCATCTGTACAATTACGAAGGTAGAAGCCTTTTCCCATTACCTTGGTTTGTTTTCTTCTTTAACCTAATAAAATAATGATTTTTTAAAAATTGAGGTGAGATTCATATAACATAGTTCAAAGACATTTAGTATATTTGCAATGTTTTTGCTACCAACACCCCTCTCTAGTTCAAAGCTTTTCATCACTCTTGAACTATACATCACTCCCCATTCCCTACTACTCCCATCACCTGGCAATCACTAATCTGCTTTTGTCTCTATGGATTTGTCTATCCTGGATATTTTATATAAAGAAATAATACAATTTGTCACCTTTTGTGTTTGGAATCTTTGATTTTGCATAGTGTTTTCAAGTTCTAGCCAAACTGTAACATGTATCAATACTTCATCCCTCTTTTAGGCTCAATAATATTGCATTGTATGTATGTACTACAATTTGTTTGTCTGTTCATCCCTTGATGGCTATTTGGCTTGTTTCCACCTTCGGTTACTATGAATAAAGCTGCTGTAAACACTCCCTTCTGGAGGTGCTCATTTTGGGGAGGTGTACATCTAGGGTGGAAATGGTGGGTCAGACCATAATTCCGTGTTTAGCTTTTTGAAGATGTAACAAGCCTGTTTTCACAGCAGCTGTACCATTTCACGTTCCCAGCAGGAGCGTGCCAAGGATCCTTTTTCTCCACATCCTCACCAACACTTGTTATATTCTGTTATTTTGAGTACAGCCATCCTGAAGTGGTGCCACACTGTGGTTTTGATCGGAATTCCTTAATGACCAATGAAGTTGAGTATCTTCTCGTGTGCTTATAGGTCATGTGTATATCTTCTTTGGAGAAATATCTATTGAAGTCCATTGCCCACTTTTTTTTTTGGCTTTTAAAAAGAGGAATTTAATGAGTTGCTAGTTTACAGTTCTAAGGCTGAGAAAATGTCCTAATTAAAGCAAGTCTATAGAAATGTCCAATCTAAGGCATCCAGGGAAAGATACCTTGGTTCAAGAAGGCCGATGAAGTTCAGGGTTTCTCTCTCAAGTGACAAGGCACATGGTGAACACAGTCAGAGTCTCTCTCTCATCTGGAAGGGCACATGGTGAACACGGTCAGGGTTCCTCTCTCATGTGGAAGGGCACATGGCAAACACTGCATCATCTGCTAGCTTCTCTCCTGGCTTCCCTGTTTCATGAAGCTCCCTGGGAGGCATTTTCCTTCTTCCTCTCCAAAGGTCACTGGCTGGTAGACTTCAGCTTCTCGTGGCTATGTCATTCTGCTTTACTCTCTCTGAATCTCTTGAGCAATCTTTTAACTTTCCTGGAGCTCACCTTTCAGTGCAGGCCATCTACGGAGTCTCTTTTGCTTTTTAAAACATTCATTGCCGTTATGGTCTCCCCATGCCTTGTTGATTTTATGGTGCATTTGTTAGTATAGGAACATAATCTTTTGCTGAGGCAACCACTGTTCTGCTCTCCAGTAAGACCTAGATTCTTCAAGTTCTGGGTAATGTGCCTTCATAGCTATAACATCCCAATTTTTATTAAAATTTTGGATTTTTGAATGCTGATTTTTCAAGATCAGCTCAAGCATGTTTGGACTTAAGTGTCATATCCTTTATGTCCTAAGTCAGAAGAGTAACATCTCATCTGTCTGAACAGAACTGTGAACAGGGAAATAGAGAATCCTAAATAACCAAGACCTGTATCACCAAGTCTATATATCACCTCACTCGGGGAAAGGCTCCTTAGTGTCCATAAGATTTTTTTTTTTTATTAATTAAAAAAAGAATTAACAAAACAATTAGAAATCATTCCATTCTACATGTACAATCAGTAATTCTTAATAACATCACATAGTTGCATATGTCCATAAGATTTTAATGAGTTTGTTTTGTTTTTGATGCTTCTATGCTTGGGCAAATTTAAAGCAGTAAATTGGAAAGATGGTGGGGATACCGTAAGAAGATAACGTGCCTTTTTTTTAGAAATTATGAAATGAAACCTAATACAAAAGAAAGTTGGAAAAACCAAAAAGAGTCTGTGTAAAGGGTGCATGGGTGAGAGTGCTTAAAATTCATAATAGTGTGTGGCCATTTAGAGTAAGGGTGGATAAACTTGTAAGAAAGTAGAGAGGACTCAGTGGTAGAAGTTGGACAACAGTAGAATAAAAGCTCTGTGGCTTCTTGCGTACCCTTGACAAACTCTCAAAGTCTTACTTTATTCATCTCTAAAATAGGAATAATGGCTCCTAACTAACTGGCCCATAGAGAATAAACGAGACCGTATGCATAGAATGGTTTAACTTTAGAAAGTACTCAATAAATGTTAATATTATTAAAAAAGAAAAAAATTAGAAAGAAAGAAAGAAAGCTGGGGACACTGGTGTTGTGCTGTAGGGACAAGCCTCCCTCCCCCATGAGTTCCAGCCGGGGATTGTTGAGAGCATGCGTATGACGTCCTGAGCACGGCATTTGCCACTTAGGACACGTTTGATACCTGTCAGCTTTGGTGAACAGTCCTGGAGCTCATCCTTTTCCCCTGTAGGTCCGAGCTGCCTGCTTCTCCCAGGTTTCTGGGTCCAGTGTCACTCCAGTCCCCACTGCAGCTAGGCTGGGCCGCGGAAGACAGGAGGTCTGCAGTGACAGAGGCCACAGGCTCACTAAAGACCATGATTGTTCTGAACATTTCAGGCTGTTTGGGAACAAGGGCGGACGACGCCCCAGCTGGACCCTCTGATTTTCTCCCTCTCTGGATGCAAGCACCGTGACACCATGCAGAAAATTGCCTAGTTTCCATGCTATGGCAATTAGCCAGCCCTCCCCCTGGCTCTCGGCAACAGACCCGCCTCCATTCATCCATCCGTCCGTCCGTCCAAGGTCAGAGCCTGGCTTTAAGCCTTCCAGCTGTGAATTTCTGAGCTTCCAGCAGAAGGAAGTCCTGGTATCCTCACCTACTTTTAGGGCCAAGTATCAGATTTAATCTCCTGAGAGGCCGCCTGGCCCCTCCCTGCCCTCCATTATATCCCACCTCCAGCCTTCCCGGAGTCTCCCAAAGGAAACTCTCTGGGAATGAGGCCCCTGGAGAATACTACTCCCGACTTTCCAGCAGGTGGTGCTCAAGGCTCTCCCTCACCTTGGAAAGGAGCAGGGGGGCCAGGGAAGGCAAGCCAGTGGCCGAGCGAGGCCGGGCTGGGTCCTTTCCCACGCACCACCCCAGGCCAGTGGGCAAGGCAGGGGAACTGTCCTCAGAGATCTTGGCTCTTGGGTGGGCATTCCTGAGTGTGCAGGAGGGGCTGGCTCTCACCTAGTTGGGATCAGCTGTGCGGTAGGCAATGCCAACCTCTTTTGTCAGTGCCCCGAATATGAGAAAGGGCACTGATCTTGGGGCCATACAGACCTCAGTTCAAATCCCAGTTTGGCCTCTTGAGGCCTGTGTGACCCTGGGCGAGTTGCTTCATCTCTCTTGAGCATCAGCAAAGTGAGGGTAATTGTTTCCTGGGCTCAGGGCTGGCATTGGGGTTGCATACATCAGCATGCAAAAGGGCCAGATGCGGCATAGGGGGTCAGCGAGTGCTGGTTCCCTTCCCCACCGCAGGTCCCGCCAGCCACCAGAGCCCAGCATGGGCTCTGTCCTTCACTCCACACCCTTCCCTGAACAAGGACAGAATTGGGCTCCTGGTAAGACAGAGCTGAGGAATGTGGCAAGGAAAGTTCCAGAAACTGCCTCCCCAAGCCCATAGCTACCTGCCTTCTCCAACATTTTGGGGGATTCATGCACAATACCCTGATTTTCTAATAACTCATGGTTCTTTCACAACAGGGCTGGGCGGCAAATTTGACTTTACTTAAAAAATAGTGGATTTTCTAGAAAAATGTTGATAATGTTCATCTGTGATGTTAAAACAACTAAAAGATCAGGAACTTTTGCAACCCTACAAAACGCAGTCCTAGAACTGCAAAGGCGGCTTCTGGCCCCCGGCGCCTGGGACAGCATCGCAGAGTGCTTGGTAAAGTCACCGGTCAGGAGCACGACAGGACCAAGGCCTGGGGAGGGCTTGGAAGCCAAGCCAGGAGCCCGGAGTGGAGGAGGCACCACCCAGGTATTTCCAAAGTGGGTTTGTGCCCCGGGGGTTCAGAAGCAGGAGACGGAAGCTGGTGGGGAGGGGGTTATCTTTGGCCCCAGGTGGCTTCTCCTGGGCCTCCCCCAGGGGAGCAGTGACCCCTGGGCCCTTCAAGGGTGCTCTCAGGCAGATGCACAGCAAACCAATTTGCTCCCGTCCTATGGGGGTGGGGTGGGGTGAAGCCAAAGGGAGGTGCCTGGGCTCTCCTGTCCCTCCTGGGGGATCTCAGATCTCAGAATTTCTGAACCTCAAGAGGCAGCCTGTCCTAGTGACAGAGGACATGTTGGAGGGTGAGGAGCCAGAGTGGGCGAGACAAAGGGAGCCCACGGATCTGAAGGGCAGCCTCGGACGTGGGGCAGGTCGCAGCTGGCAGCTCCTGGGATTGACACTGGAATCCATCCATCACCAACGCCCTGGCCAACCCTTCTTTCCTGCATTCCACCCGCCACCTCTGAGGAGGGTGGGAGCGGTCCTGGGGCTGCAAAAATCTTCATGTCACATGCCCCATCAGCACCTCTGCAACCTTATCTCCCTCCTTTTCTGGGGTGCTGAGAGCAGGCAGTGGGGGTTCAGGAGACAGGGATGGTACCACGCCTGGTCTGAGGTGGGGCAGAGCCTGCTGTGCCCTCCCAGTCTCTGCCTCAGCTCTCCTGGGGAAAAGTGCAGACCGTGGATCCCTGCCCCTTCCTCACCACACAGCCGTGACTAGGCAGAGTGGAAGGAAAGGCCCTTTGGAATCAGACACTTCCAGGTTTAAATCTGTGCTCAGTCACTGCTGTGTACTATATGCAAAGCGCTTGCCTGATCTGGGCCTCAGCTTTCCTAATCAGTCAAATGGGCACAGGGAGACCTGTCTGCCTCCCAGGGTTGGTATGACAATTAAGCAAGAAAATGTGCTTTGTTAATGATGAAGGCATAATCTTCACAGCAAAAGCTGCCTCCCCGTCTGTGGTGGTTAGGTTCAGGTGTCAACTTGGCCAGGTGTCGGTGCCTAGTTCTGTTGCTGTGAACTTCAATCATTTGCATGTGAAACTCATCCATGGCTGATCACATCTGCAGTCGGCTAAAGGGAGTGATGTTTAATTTAATTAGCTGGAGACTTAAGAGAGGTCAGAAGACTGCTCAATGCAGCACAACCCAAGCAGCTCGGTACACCTCATCTCAGCACTTGGCACTCAACCTAGACCTTTGGAGATGCAGAAAGGAATCACCCTGGGGAAAGCTGTTGGAACCCAGAGGCATGGAGTGAAGGCCAGCAGACATCACCCTGTGCCTTCTCGTGTCAAAGAGAACCTCAGATGAATGTGAGCTGCCTTTCCTCTGGAGAACTAGCAACTAAATAAATCTTTTATTAAAAGCCAATCCATCTTTGGTGTGTTGCATTCTGGCAGTTTTGGAAGACTAAAACACCGTCCCTCATTCAAAGCTGGGAACAGTCCACAGAGAAGTTTTGTTTGAACTGCTCAGCAGTAAAAAAGGGAAAGAAGGAAGGGAGATTTTGCCAACATAGATTTTTGCATAAGGTTTTGAATTTACTCTATATCTGACAGTAATGTGTCCTCATTCCCACACGACAGAACTCAGCCACATTGAGCTGCTCCCCTTACATAGACAAGGCTCTTGGGTCTCCACAGCCCCCGCGTGCAGTACCAGATCCCCAGCTCCTAGGCCAAGAGTCAGCTGCTATTTGTCACCCATCTTGCTTCACTCTTTACCTCGCCCCTCTGGCGCTTTGGGTGTTTGAGTTTGCAGCCCCTGCATAATTTAAATGGAAAGGACCATGTTCGCATCACCCTCTCTGGTCACGGCAAGGCATGGCGCCCCCTTTTCTCTGGGTGACGTCTCCCCTCTTCTTCCTGGGGTCCCCTTGCCTGTGTCCCCCCCTCCCAGCTCCATGCTGACCACGGAGACAGCAGCATCGAGAAGACTTTCTGATCTCTGGGGCCTTTCAGAAGAGTCCACTTGGGTGATAAACTGCATTTCCATGTCCTGATAACCCAAAGGTTGCTTGAGCAAATCTAATTGGTCTGGGGGTCTGAAGGAGCTGCGCAAGGCCAGGGGTGAGCAGGCCAGCCTGCTCTGACTCTGGGCATGGTTCCCGCCCCACCGCCCCTGTCTCTACCTCACCCATCACAGTGGCCTGAGGAGCCTGGTCAGTGCACTCAGACCCCCAGGTGACAGGACATGAGCCCATGGCAGGCCCCGGGGTCCCAGGAGGAAGCACCTGCCATCCCTGGTCCCTCCGGGGAGCCCTTGGAAGTGGGATTTGGACTCTAATTGCAGCAGCAGGAGGCCCAGGAAGGCTCGCCCTGGCTTTCCCCACCATGTTCATTTCCCAGCAGGGACAATGGCAGTGTCTCCAGGAGCCTCCTGAATCACGCTTCCCAGCCACCAATCGTTCAGCCCACATCTGAGTGCCTGAGCCTGTTAGGAAAGGGCTGCTGGCTGAGCCTGCCCCGCCCGGGTGCAGGTGCGGCTGCTTCCTGGGCCGCCTTCTTTGTCCAGGTGTGCACAGACACCTGGCTGGCTCTCACACCCATCAGCTCTTGGCTGAGCTGCAGCCTCCTGCCAGGAACGCTGGCTGGATCTTAGGGTTCTTGAACTAGGCGTCCTTATCCACAGGTATGTGCTGTGCGACCTCCGGCGGGCAGCCTGACCCCTTTGGCCTGCTCATGGACAGGGCCTGGAGGAACCTGAGTGGACAACTCTGTGAAGGGGGCTGTGACAGCGTGAGGGATAGAGGGTCACAGCAGGATGTGGATGTGGCAGCACCATGGAAACGCTACAGCAGAGGCTGGGGGTCAGATTTCCTGAGTTCCAGTCCTGGTTCCACCCCTGGGCAGCTCCCTGACCTTGGAACAACCGCGGCTCCCATGTCGCTGGGTGGTGGATGACAGCACTCACGGCGAGAAGCACTTGGCACCCTGCGTGGCCCATAGTAAGTGTTACGATTGTTGTTACCAATACGAGAATTGCTTGGAACCCACAAAAGGGAAAACAGGACTGCCCTGGATCTGGGTGCAGGATTCCTCCAGGTGGAGGCTGGGTTTAGTGGGCTTGATTTGGGGGAGAGGGGTCTGAATTTGGGTCGCACAGGTTTGTGCTACGCCTGAGCATGGCAGATCAAAGGGGCCGAGGGGAGGGGACCTCGCTGAGGCCCGGCTGGCTGCAGCCAGGGGTCCCTAACGTGGTGGGAGACGCGAGCGGTCCTTTCCCGAGGTGAGTCCTTTGGGACCAGCCACACGGAACATGTGGCAGGACACAGGTTGCTCCCTCGCAACCCATACAAGGCCCGGGGCCTGCGCTCGGCCGCTGGCATCACAGGGATGCAGGGGGGTTCACCTTCTCCAAGGAAGGGCCAGGGACGAGAGGGAAAACAGGGTGCTATTTTGAGAAGGTGTCGAGGGCCAGGACACTAAAATTAGACTCTTGGTTCCTAAAAAGACATTGGCGCCAACCAAGGCCTTGGAGAGCAGCTCTTCAGTGCGGAATGTGGCCCCAGGAAGCCCGCGGGCCTGGGCAGTGAGGTCAGCCTGGGGGGCGATGGGGCCGCCCGCCCGGGGCTGCTGGTGGTGGGCGCCTCATCTCCCCAGCCCCCCTGCACAACTCCGGAGCTGGTTCCAGCGCTTCCTGTGGGCACCAAGCGAGTGCTAGGGCGCGGGGGCACCGCCACCCGTCCTCAGGCAGGACTGACCTTCCCGGCTGTGCGTTTCCTTTTTTGACTGTCCTTTTTGCTCCTGGGCATTCTGCTCCATGCCGGGGTGGAGGTGGGGTGGGGAGGGTGGGGGCTCAGACGCAGCGGCCCCCGTGGAGCAGGCTGGGTTTGTGTGGCACGGAGGGGCTGGTGTTCCCAGTCTATGGGGCCGAAGCCCTTCCCGGGGCCGGGGAGGCGCAGCACCGTGGACTTTCACTGCTTGTCCCCTCTCCATCTCTAGGCCTCTGACCTCAGAATTATGGCAGCAGAGGAAGCTGCCCAAGTCCTTCCTCCTGAGCTCTCAGCCCCTCTGCCCTCTCCTTTCAGTCCCGTCCCCCCGGGCCTGGCCTGGGCCCAAGGCTTTGGCATTGCTTCTCTCTAACCCCAACGTATTTCCCAGGTGAGGCAGGGTCCCAACTGGGTCCCTGATTAAATTCCTTTGGGATTAGGTTGGGATCTACCAAGTCTAGAAAACTCCACCAGCCTGCCCGGCCCTCCCTGGGCTTCTCCAACACGCGCGCTCTCCCTCTGATCTGGCTGAGCTTTACTGACTCGGCCTAAGAGCCGTTTCCTTTTAACCAGGGCCTCTGGGTTAAGTCTCCTTTCCATCTGTTTCCACAGGTGCTTATTTCTGCTTTGGTAACTGGCCCCACACCTGTGTGTGTGTGTGGGGGGGCCCGTTGGGATGCCACCCCCCCCCCCCCAGCAGCCTGGCTCCGGGATGCTTGAATCAGGCTGACGTGGAGCCCGAAAGGGCAGTGGCCTGGTCACTCGAGGGCACCAGGGGTCTGGAAATGCGGGGAGGTGGCCGTGCCCGCAGCTGGTGGCTGCCCGGGCAAAGGTCCACCCTGGGGTGTGGGGGGGGAAGGTGTAGAGTGGGGTGAGGGCGGCTCGGGCAGGTCTCGGGGCAGTGTGCCGGGGCCGCCGCCACGCTCACCGCTGGTGGCCCGTCCCTCCATGGCCAGCCAGGTGGGTTCTTTGATGCCCCTCCAAGACTAAAGTGGACGAGCAGGTGGGGTTCAGGACGTCCTACTGGGGTTCTCAGTGCAAAAGTGGGGGAGCCTTGAGGAAACAGTAGCTGTGGCTCCCCCTAAGCCTGGCATGCTGGGGAATGATGGCTCGGGGCCCCTGGGGGTCCGAGCTGGGCCCGAGGGGTCTCCTCCCACAGACCTCCTGCTGCAGGCTGAGGGTTCCATTAAATCCTCGGAAAACATGGATTCAAGTGAGCCACAGTCAATGCAGCTTGAGCTGTGACTCTCTCGGGACTCCTGCTAAGACTTATGTACTTAGCTACAGATATTCTTTCTAGATTACAAATCCCTCAAGGACATCTCGGGGTCCCCTTTTGTTCAACAGAGCGTGAGCTTGTGGCTGGTGACAATAGATTTTGCTGAACGGGACACGACTGGAGTGGAAGAGGGTGGGGCCTGCCTCTCAGAAGCGCGGGGGCCTATGGGAGGGTCCCTCAGGGAATACCTGCCCCTGGCTGCCCTCCCACCCTATCTGAGAGGCTTTTCCTGCCCTCCTGCAGGGACGGTCCACCCGGGAAGCCCTTTCTCGTGAACTGGTGGGACGGGCAGGGGTCTTGCAGCCCAGCGGGAACGTAGCTCCACACTTGGCCTGGGTGTCTGCCAGGCGCATGGGTGGGAGAAGGGTGGTTCCCAGGTGGGAATCTGCCATCCTGGCCCGGGGCAAAGCCTCCCGCTGCTCGCTTCCTGTGCGACCGTAGCTGTCTTCACCCTTGCACCCTCGCAGCCGCCCCCTGGTCCCGTGTGGGGCAGGCTGGGTGGGCTGAGAATGCCAGGAATGTGGCAGGGCTGCTGACAGCACTTCATGGCGCGTGACCTCCCATGTGACAGCTCAGGGGACCGTGTGAAAGAGAGGACAGGGCGGGCTTCCCTATTCTGAAGGCCTGAGGTCTTCTTGGCCTCAGCTCTGGTGCTGAGAAACAGGACAGGGGGACCCAGAGATGACAGACAGTGGGACAGTCAGTAACTAATCCACTTGGTCTTCCTGGGACCCTATGATGTACTCCTGGGGATAGCGATAATCCTAAAACAGCTCGTTATTGAGGAGACGCGATGTGCCGAAAGTGTGCAGTGCAGTTTTCAGGCATCGTCTCAGGCAGTCCTCACGGCAGCCCCACGGGTGGGCATCACCATTACTCCCGATTCATGGGTTGGGGAAATGGAGTCTGGAGGGGCCTAGGTGATTTGCTTAAGATCACACAGCTGGAGGGCGTTCGAGGGCCAGGATTCGAACCCAGGTTTGCCGTGTGGTCCCCGAGCCTGGGCTCTGCTCTTTATTTTTGTTTTGTTTAGTTTTAACTTTTTAAAAAATTGTATAGTGTAACATATATACAAAGCACAGAAATAAAAAAGCAATAGTTTTCAAAGTACTCTTCAACAAGTAGCTACAGGACAGATCCCAGAGTTTGTCATGGGCTACCATACCATCTTCTCAGGTTTTCCCTTCTAGCTGCTCCAGAATACAGGAGTCCAGAGAGATTAAATATTTTTTTACCATCACAATCGACTTTTTTTCCTTCTTTTTTTTTGTGAAAAGTAACATTTATCCACAAAAGCTATAAATTTCAAAGCACAGCACCACAATTAGTTGTAGAACATATTTCAGAGTTTGGCATGGGTTACAATTCCACAATTTTAGGCTTTTACTTCTAGCTGCTCTAAGATACTGGAGACTAAAAGAGATATCAATTTAAAGATTCAGCACTCATTCGTTTATTAAATCCTATCTTCTCTGTATAACTCCACCATCACCTGCGATCTTTCCATCCCTCTCTTTAGGAGTGTTTGGGCTATGGCTATTCTAAATTTTTTGTATTGGAAGGGTCTGTCACTAATATAGGGTAGGGAGATGGAACTAGCTGATGTTCTGGAGAGGCTGGGCTAGGTTTCAGGACTTATCTGGATCAGGGACCCATCTGGAGGTTGTCGGTTTCTGGCAAGTTACTCTAGTGCCTGGAACCCTTGTGGAATCTTATATATTGCCCTAGGTGTTCTTTAGGATTGGCTGGAATGGTCCTGGTTGGGAGTTGGCAGGTTATGATAAGTAGCAAGGTCTATCTGAAGCTTGCATAAGAGCAACCCCCAGAGTAGCCGCTTAACTCAATTTGAACTCTCTCTGCCACTGAAACTTTATTAATTATACTTTTTCCTCCCTTTTGGTCAGGATGGAATTGTTGATCCCACGGTGCTAAGGCTGGATTCATCCCTGGGAGTCCTCTCCCACGTCTCCAGAGAGACTTTTGTCCCAGGATGTCATGTCCCATGTAGCGGGGAGGGCAATGCTTTCACTTGCAGAGTTGGTGGCTCTGCTCTTAATATCTGCCCACTGGCTCCTACCAGTCACAGGGCCCACGAAGCTTCCAGAAGCTAAAGTCTGACTTTAAAGGGACCTACTTATTCAACCCCAAGTTTCCTGCCCCAAAAGGTATAAAAGAAACCTGGCTGGAAACTTGGACAGATCTGGTACCCTCCCCAAACCACCCCCGCCCTCATAACAGCTGTGTGAGCTTCCTTCACTCAGTTAATGGCTCAGAGCCTCAGTTTTCTTACCTGTAAAATGGGGCCAGTAACAATCCCTTCCTGCCCGCGTAACTGCGTAGAAATGCCGCGAGGAAGACAAAGCCTAGGCACAGGCTCCAATCATGGCTGGTGCTCAGGGCATGGTGGCTATAGTGTCCTGTGTCCTTCTCAGAATGACCTTAGCCAAGAGGCAGCAGGGCTAGGCAAGACCTGCATGTGATACCTGAGTGGAGGGGAGGGCCTGGCTGGGCTCACGGGTCCCTCGAGAACCTGGGGGAGGTGTAGGGTGGCCTGGCCTCCCCCTGGTCACCTGACACCTGAGGGGTGGGCCCTCTTCCAGCTCTGGGTCATCTGCAGCCGACCAGACGGCACTGGGACTTGGCTGTGGCCTCTCTGGGCCCAGCATGTGCTCCCCACCACCCCATACTTGCTCCAGCTCAGGGTTTCTCCGCCGCAGCACATGTAGGACTGGGTGATTCCCTGTGGTGGGGCCTGGCCTGGGCACTGGAGGGTGCAGAGCAGCTGCCCTGGCCTCTGCCCACTAGATGCCAGTGACACCCCCTCTCCTCCTGTGATAACCAATAACGTCTCTGGATGTGGCTGAAAATCTCCGGTGGGTGGGGGCAGGGTGGCCCCCAGGTGAAAATCCAGCCCACCGTGACCTGTAGGAAGGGCCCCCAGGCTGCACCGTCAGGCTCCAGGCTCACCTCTGCACAACCTCCCGCGCTCAGGCCCAGGAGAGCACAGGGACACATGCACAGGGGCACACGCAGCAGGCAAATGTCCCATCTCCATGGACCCTCCCGCCCCCCGCACGAACCTTCCTCCTTCCCATTGCCACCCATTGCCGTCCCTGTTTGCCTGGCTCCCAAGGGGCGCCCCGAGGCCACTGGGACCTGGCCAGGCCTGCTGTCCGGGGCTTGGCCCTAAACGGGTAGCAGGAAGTCCCAGGCAGGCGTGGGGGGTGTGCCGGGGTGGAGGGGGAGGCGCGGCCGGGGCTCGCAGGCCCACTTGCTTAGGAGCAGGTGTGGACACGGCGCTGACAGGTCCCCGACTTATCAGGACGAGCGGCCGCGGGCTCCAGGCGGGCAGGTTGTGTGGCTTTATCAGCCCTTAGAGAGACGGCGTTTGCAGCCATCCTGCGGGCATGGGTGCTGACAGCCGGGAGCAGAGGCTCCGCTCAGCCTCTCCTGCTGGCCTCCTGGGGGCTGCTCCCAGCCACGGGGCCGGTGGGCAGCGCACATTGCAGGGACATTTGAGGAGAGGAGGTGACAGCCGGGAGAAGGGGCAAGAGAAAGAGATGAGATGAGGGGCTCTCTCCACCATCCCCCACTTTCTTTCAATGATTTAAAAATAGGTTTATAGTTTCAAAGCCGACATCTGCTCGCTGCAACGATCAAATGATTTTTCAAAGGGCGGGAAATGCCAGGAGCATTAGAAGGGAAGGTGGGAGGAAGGCGGAGGGAAGCAGGAGGGAGGGCCCGGGAGACACAGACACACTAGGAATGAAATCCAACCTTCTTCCCCACCAGAGTTGTAGCCCCAGCTGCCCCCCTGACCTCTGAGCTGATATCACAAATTGTCAAACGGGAAGATGGCATAAACACACAGAGATGTGTTCTCTCGCAGGTCTGGGGGCCAGAAGTGCTGAGTCAGCTCCAAGGAGCTGAAGTCAAGGTGTGGGCTGGCCACGCTGCCCCTGGAGGCTTTAGGGGAGAATCTGTCCCTGGCTCGGCCAGCTTCTGCTGGCGACCTGCCCTCCTTGGCTGGGGCTGTAGCCTCTGTGGTCACCCTGCCTCCCTCTTCTAGGCATACATGTGATTGCATCCAGGACCCACACGGACAGCCCACGATAATCTCTCCCATCTCAGGATCATGCTGGAAAGTCCTTTTTTGGAGGGTCAGCTGGGGGAGGCATACAAGGTAATGGTCACAGGTTCTGAAAATCAGAACCTGCCCCTCTTTCTGCTCCCGCCCCATGGCCTTCGAGGAGCTCCTGAAATTCCCCCAAACTTTTCTCTCCCCAGAGCCCTTAGCTCTGGCATTTCCCTCTGCCTGGAATGCTGTTCCCTGGAATCTGGGCAAGGCTGGCTCCTCCTCCTCCTTTGCATCTCAGCTTAAGGTCATCTCCTGGGAGACAACTGACAACGTCTTACTTTACCCAAGCCCTGTGTTTCTCAAAAACAGCAAAAATTAAGAGGTCTCCTCCAACCTTTGTATTCTGGAAAATGGCTTACTGCAAAGAACAGTTCTCACAGATGTCTGCCTCCCCCCACCCTTGTTTACGTATGACAAAGCTGACGGACGCAGATGTTGCACATTCTCACTGTTTGCCTCATAAGAGATTAGATGACCCACTAGTCTCTACTGATCTATCAGATCAAAATGCTTCTTTTTTTAAGCTTTTTTTTTAATTGTATAACATATATACAAAGCAAAGGAAATAAAAAGCAATAGTTTTCAAAGCGTTCTTCAACAAGTAGTTACAGAACGGATCCCAGAGTTTGTCATGGGCCACTGTTCCACCATCTCAGATTTTTCCTTCTAATGCTTTCAGAACCCTGGAGGCTAGAAGGCACATATATATTTTTTTCATCACAATTGACATTTTCTCCCTCTTTTGTGAAAAATGACATATACAAAAAAAAAAAAAAACCAGATTTCAAAGCATATCACAACAATTAATTGTAGAACAGATTTCAGAGTTTGGTATGAGTTACAATTCCACAATTTTAGGTTTTACTTCTAGCTGCTCTAGCATACTGGAGACTAAAAGAAATATCAATATAATGATTCAGCAGTCATACTCATTTATTAAATCCTACCTTCTATGCATAACACCACCATCACCTTTGATCTTTTTCTCACTCTTTAGGGGTATTTGGGCTATACCCATTCTAACTTTTCCATGTTGGCAGGGCTGTCGAGAATAGGACATAGGGGGATGGAACTAGCTGATGTTCTGGAGAGGCTGGGCCCTCTGGGTTTCAGGACTTATCTTGTCCAGGGACCCATCTGGAGGTTGTATGTTTCTGGAAAGTTATCCTAGTGCCTGGAACCTTTGTAGAATCTTACATATCACCCTAGGTGTTCTTTAGGATTGGCTGGCATGGTTTTGGTTGGAGTTTGGCAGGTTATGGCAGGTAGCAATATCTACCTGAAGCTTGTGTAAGAGTGACTGCCAGAGTAGCCTCTCGATTCTGTTTGAACTCTCTCAGCCACTGTCAAATACTTAATCAAAATTTGATTAAGAGTCTCTCCCTCCTCCTGACCCCTAAACTTTGGCACACCCCTAGCCTGAGCCAACACCCCCCCCCCCGCTTAAGGGCCTCACCCAGAATAGGCTGACCTTGGCATGAAATATTCTGTGATCTACTATCTGATCATACCGCCCCTTCATCCCACTTCCGTATACCCTGTCCTTTCCTTTCTGTAAAAGAAAAACCTTTTTTGCTTAACCTTTGAGACGCTTGCAAACCTTAACCTCAGCGCACTCTCCCTTTTGTATTGACATTTTCTTCCTTGCAATAATCTTTTCAAATAAAGTCTCTCCTGACCAAGTCCAGATTTGTTTTTTCATTTGTCAGAAACTTCTGCTCTTCTCTAACTAAAGTGGCTTACCCTCTGTGCCTGGCACCTAGTAGGTGCTCAACACAAGAACTGAATGAAAGAGATGAGTAGAAACCCTGCTTCTGAGCACCTAATCGCCCTGAAGGGCAAGCCAGGCTTCCTGGCCCCTGGAACATTCCCTGGCCTTCCCTGCCTTTGTTCTCCCACGTCTGCGGCAGAGGCTTTGCTTGGCAATGACAATGACAAATGACAATTCCCAGAGCCTCCAGACACCAGCATGCGCGTTCCGTGTTGGTGAGAAATGACTTTATGTTTGCACTGGCTGTGGCCCTGGGGGGTGGGACCCTGGCTTTTCTCCCACCAAAGCCCCTAGAGGGAGTGGGTGGGCTCAGAAGCTCAGACAGAGGGTGTTGGGTGGGGTGGGGACTCCGGGCAGCAGGATGGCCACAGATCTCTAAAGGGGCAGCGTCTCATGGCATAGCCCAGCTGGCACGTGGTGCTTCACACTGCATCCTGGGCAGTGGTTTATGGCCTGTCTTCCCAACGTGAGGGCAGAGCAGTGGGGAGGGTAAAAATGCTGGCACCTGGCTGCCTGGGCCCTCACTTACTGCTGGGGGCTTCAGGAAAGGCTTAGGACCGGTTCATGTCCCAGTGAAATTCTCAAGTTAAACTGACTCAGGAACAAATAGGAGATCGCAACAGGTATAACACGTAAGGAGATTGAATCAGTGACCAAAACCTTCCCAACAAAGAAAAACCCAGGACTAGATGACTTCACAAGTGAATTTTACCAAATCTTTGAAGAATTAGCACTAATCCTTCTCAAACTCTTCCAAAAAATGAAGAGGAGGGAGTACTTCCCAACTCATGCTATGAAGCCAGCATTACCCTAATACCAAAGCCAGATAAAGGCATCACAAGGGCAGTGGCTAAGAGATTTCAAACAGAGTTAAGAGATCATTCTGGAGGTTACTATTATGCAAGCTTCAACCAGATCACGCAAATTCCCACAGTACGCCAAGTCCCAACCAACGGTGTTCCTGAAAAACCCTAAAGAATACCTTGGGCTCCATCTACGACTTTTTAAAAGTTTTAGCTATTAAGTTTATTTTCACAGAAACTTAAAGCCTCCAGATGGCTCCTGTGACAGATAAGCCCTAAAATCTAGAGGTATCGGTATCTCCAAGAACATCAACCAGTTTCATTCCTCTACCCCATAGTGTTGGCACCCCTTTTCAGCATGAAGGAGTTAGAATTATCATTGTCTAGATATCCTTAAAGACTGAGAGAATGATCAAATGAGAGGGAGAAGTTGTAACTGAGAAGTTAAGATTTTCAACTGACTGTGATTCCTGACTCATTGCATAGGCATTTCTTTTTAGAGTCTAGTGTTTTAGAATAGCCAGAAGGAAATAGCTGAAGTTATTGAACTATAATCCAGTGGCCTTGACCTTTTGATCTATTAGATCTTTGATCTATACAGTTTTCATCATGTGACCTTATGAGTGTAAAAACCTTGTGACTCTCCCTATATTGTATAGGCAGATGAGTAAAAAAAATAAGGACACAAAAATGAGTGGGGATAATGGGTATGAAATGTTTGGGGTATTCTTTTTCATTTTTATTTTTATTCTTATGTGTATTTTGGGGTAATAATGGAAATGTTCAAGGATTGATTGGGATGATGAATGCACAGTTGTGTGATGATATTGTGTACCCCTGAGTGTACACTTTGGATGACTATAGGGGACATATCTCAATACAATTGCATTTTAAAAAACTTTGTGACTGACACCCTCTTTATCCAGTGTATGGGTAGCTGAGTAATAAAATAACAGTGAGAGTGGGAGAACGATCAAAGGAGACAGTGGAGTTATACAAAGAAGGTAGGGTTTAACAAATGAGTATGATTGCTGAATCGTTATATTGATATTTCTGGAGTCTCCAGTGTCTTGGAACAGCTGGTAGTAATAACCTAAAATTGTAGAATCGGAACCCATACAAACTCAGAAATCTGTTCTACAACTAATTGTTGCGGTGTGCTTTGAAATTTATTGCTTATATATATATATATACTATCTTTCAAAAAAAGGTCAATTGTGGTGATAAATGCACACCTATATGATGATACTGTGAACCACTGATTGTACCTTTGGATGATCACATGGTATGTGAACACATGAGATATATCAAAAAAATTGTATTGAAATAAAAAAAAATAAAGACATGAATGAGAAAATATAATAATAGGCTGGGAAAATGGGGGAAAATACCCCAATGTAAACTATGGATCATAGTTAATAGTACTACTTAAACAATCTTTCATCAGTTGTAATAAATGTTAATTACTTAAAAAAATAGTAGAATTACCGAAAGGTGCTTTCATCAATTGTAACAAATTTTCCTCACCAACTCAAGTGTTGATGGTGGGGAGGGGTACGGGAATCCTGTATTTCATGCATGATTGTTCCGCAAACCCATAACCTTTCTAATAAAAAAATTTTAAAAAGACATCACAAGAAAATTACCCACCAACATCCTTTTTGAGGATTTTGAGATGTAAAAATCATCAAAAAAAAAAAAAACCCAAACAAACTGGCAAACCAAATCTAATGGTCTATTAAAGGGACTATACACCACGACCAAGTGGGATTTATCCCAGGAAGACAAGGGTGGTTCAACATAAGAAAATTAAACAATGTAATATACCACATTGATAGCACAAAGGATTAAAACTCACACCATGATCTCAACTGATGCAGGAAAAGCATTAGGAAAAAAAAATCTAGCACTTTGTTTTTTGCTTTGCTTTTTAAAACATTTTTTATTGTGAAATATCACGTATATACAAAAAAGCAATAAATTTCAAAGTTCCTTTTAACACGTACTTCTAGAACACATTTTGAAGTTTGGTATGGGTTACAGTTCCACAATTTCAGGTTTTCCCTTGTAGCTGCTCCCAGACACTAGAGACTAAAAAGAAATATAAATATAATGATTCAGTAGTCATGCTCATTTGTTAAATTCTACCTTCTCTGTATAACTTCATCATAATCTTTGATCTTTCTATCCCACTCTTTAGGGGTATTTGGGCTTTGGCCGTTCTAACTTCTTCATGTTTCATGTTATAACTCTTCCTTCTCTTTTGATCCTTCTCCCAATTTTTTGGAATATTTGGGCTATGCCCATTCTAATTTTTTTGTATTGAAAATGGGTGTCAACAATGTAGAACAGGGACATGTAACTAGTTTGTGTTCTTGAAGAGAATGAACTTCTGAAATTCAGGACTTTTCTAGCCTAGGAGCCATCTGAAGGTCTTAGGTTTCTAAGAAGTAAACTTAGTGCATGAAACTTTTGTAGGATCTCAGACAGAGCCCTGGGTGTTCTTCAGGGTTAACAGGAATGATGCTGGTTGGAGTTTGGTAAACTGCTAGCACTCTTTCTTGATTAAAAAAAAAAAAAACACTCAGAAGAAACAGAAGAAAAATTTCTTAACACAATAAGAAGCATTTATGAATAAACCCACAGATAACATACTCAATGTTGAAAGATTGAAAGTTTTCCTTCTAAGATCAAGAACAAGACAAGGATGCTTGCTTTCACCACTGTGATTCAGCATTTTACTGGATGTTCTAGCCAGAGAAAATAGGCAAGAAAAATTAAGAAAAGGCATCAAAATTGGAAAGGAAGAAGTAAAACCATCCCTAGTCATAGATGACATGATCTTATATAGAGAGAGCCTGAAGAATCTATAAGAAAGCTACTTGACCTTATAAATTTGTTTGTGGTGGGGCACAAGATCAACATAGGCAAAAATCAGTGGTGTTTCTACACACTGGTAATGAAAACCCCAAAAAGGAAATCAAGAAAAATATTCCCATTTACAATAGCAACTAATAGAATCAAATGTCTAGGGCTAAATTTAACCAAGGATGTAAAGGCCTTGTTCGTGGAAAACTACAAAACATTGCTGAAAAATTAAAGCATAAATAAATAGAAGGACATTCTTTGTTCATGGATTGGAAGACTAAATACTGTTAGTCCAAATTCCAACAGCGTTCTTTGCAGAAATGGAAAAGCCAATCATCAAATTCATATGGAAGGGTAATGGCTTCCAAGTAGCCAAAAGCATCTTGAAAAAGAATGAAGTTGGAAGACTCACATTTTCCAATTTCAGAACTTATTACAAAGATACAGTAATCAAAACAGTGCAGTACTGAAACAAGGACACATATATAGACCAAAGGAGTAGAGTTGAGAACTCAGAAATAAAACTCACATCTATGGCCAATTGATTTTTTTTTTTTTAAATTATGAATGTAAGTAAAAAACATATAATTTTATTCTACTTTGGTATTTTTATACAGGAGTACTAATCAAGTACACTAGCATTATAATTACTAGATATTTAAGATGATGAACAATGTATATTTGTATTGAAATCGTAATTATGCTTTGAAGGATGTTAACTTTGATCACCCCAAAAGTATATTCTTTCCAAATGCAAAATACATTCATTCCATAACAAGTCTGAAAACCTTAAACCATTTCAGTAACAATATAAATAAAATTCAATGTCAAAAACAGTATAAAATCTCATCAACATCAGCTACAGGTATGGTCTGTCCTAAGGCAAAATTCTCCTCTGGCTCTGGACCTGTAAAACTCAGAACAAGTTATTTGCTGCCAACATACAAAGGAGGAACAGTCATGGGATACATATTCCCATTTCCATATGGAAGAAGTGGAAGGAACACAGGGGACACTGAACCCAAACAGTTTCAGAAACCTGCAGGGCAAACTCCATTAAGTTTCAAGGTCTGAGAGTCATTTGTCCTCAGGGCCTTAGAAAGCAGCAGTCTCACCCTTTCCAAGGGCCTACACAGTGGTCCATCTCTCTTTGAATGCAACTTTGGGGGGACACTAGGGAGACCACCTTTTTCTCAGCTCTACCCTTTCCAATTATTGGGGCTGCCTTGGGGCTCTCTGCCGTCACTCAACCCCTCCAGAACAACGTGGTGACAGCCAGGTTCTCCCCACTCCACGGTGAATGTGCTCCTTCCTGTCCAGGCTTGGAGTACAACTCTTCCCAAACACTGAAGTGGAAGGACTATCCCCTGTCTTCAGGGCAAACTCACCCTCTCGAGGTATTTCAGTAGGTCCACTCTCCTGAAACAAGGTTTCTTGACTTCAGACTTGAGCTTCCATTGTTCTGCCTTGGAAGTTCTTTTTCTTCCAACGTTTCCCTTTTCTCCCCTTCTTAGTCCAGAATGGTAGTGGTTCCATTTATACAGACCCCACAGCACTCTTGCTGGTTTTCTACAATAGGCGGGGATCATAATTAGACAATAGGACTTGCCACATATCCTTCCTGGATAACTCCACCTCCAATTCTGGCTTTTTATGAAATGGCTGACTGGTTCCATGTTTGATTAAATCCTCACATGGGACACTGTTCTCTGGGTCTCCCTTTCTGGTAGCCCAGATTTTCCAGACCATCAATTTCTGGTTTCTTTATATCCAAGAGTTCAGTTTTCAACTTACTTCTTGTCACATTTTGCTATGTGCTGCAAGGAGAAACCAGGCTAACATTTCCACATTTAATTTGTAAATCTCCTTCTAAATATCCAAGGTCACAGCTTTTGAAATCTGCCTCCATTTAAGACCAGTGGTCAGTTTCGATAAACTCTCTGCAACTTTAAAACAATGATCACCATCCTTTCAGTTTGCATGCACATCATTTCTGCCTAAGGCCTTATCAGAGGTGTCTTGAGAGTCCACATTTCTAACAACAGTCTCCTCAAAGCACTCCAGACCTTCTCTATCAAGCTCTTTATAACTTTTTCAGAATCTTCCCCTTATGCATTTAAAAAGCCATTCCAACATGTTTCGTATTTGCAAAACACAGCAGCACTCTGCTTCTGGTATAGTTCGGAAGCTTCCAGAATGTGATATACCAGAAATGGAATGGCTTTAAAAAGGGGAATTTATTAAGTTGCAAGTTTACAGTTCTAAAGCTGTGAAAATGTCCAAATTACAGTAAGGCTAAGAAAATGTCCGAATTAAGTCATCCAGGGAAAGATACCTTGGTTCAAGAATGCCAATGATGTTCAGGTTTTTTCTCTCAGCTGGGAGGGCACATGGCAATGTCTGCTAACTTTCTCTCCTCAGTTCATAAAGCTTCTCTGAGGGCATTTCCTTCTGCTCCACGGGCTGTGTGGACTCCACCGGTTCTTGTGGCTCTAATGCTTTTTCCAAAACGGTTCCCTCTTGAGGGTGCAAGGGTAGTTCAGTGGTAGAATTCTCACCTGCCATGCAGGAGATCAGGCTCAAGTCCCAGTCCCTGCACAGAGGTGTGGCCACCATCGCCATCTTGAGGCCATCATGGCTGCCACTCCCTTTTAGGGTTCAAGTGTTCTGAGCAGTCACAGAACCTCCTGTGCCTTCTGAGTCGGTGAGTCATCCCTTGTCCATACCTCGGTATGTTGTCCCTGTTGTCCGGAGGGACCTGTCCATAATTGCGGCCACATCAGGAGCCCCTCTCCGACGGAGTTGTCCTCTGGGGACACCTGGAGGGCCTCTAAGTTTCCTGCCATTTCCAGGGACATGGGGTGTGGAGACATCTTCACTCTCACTCCTCCCTGCCAGTCCCCCAGGGGGACCCCGTTCCAACAGTCCAGCCACGCCTCAGGACACTGCGACTTGGTCTAACTATTTCCGGACCTGACTTAAATTATTGGCAACCAGGAATCTCGCACGGACCCAAAAACCCCGCTCAGATGTTTAATCCTCAATCTGGCTACACTTTCTGCCAACAGACCAGCAAATGGTCGGAGGTCCCATATGTCCAAGCTTTCTGGCATCTAAGATCCCAGCCTGATTTCTGCACTACTTACAATACCGCTCAAGTCCTCCTTGTAGCAAAGAAACCCTCACCTTCTCCTTCCCTTACTCCTCCCTCATCTTCAGCTTTTGGCCAACTGATTTTGACAAATGTGTCAAGTTCACTCAATGAGAAAAGAATAATCTCTTCAACCAGGTACTAGGACAACTGGAAATCCATAAGCAAAAGAATACAGTTGGACCCCTACCTCACACTATATACAAAAATTAACTCAAATGGATCAATGACCTAAATGTAAGGGCTAAAATTATAAAAATCTTAGAAGAAAACAGTGGTAAATCTTCAAGACCTTGTTTTGTCAATGCATTCCCAGATATGACACCCAAAGATCAAGCAGCAAAAGAAAAAAAAAGATAAGTTGGATTTCACTAATATTTAAACTTTTGTGCATCAAACAACATTACCAAGAAAGTGAAAGACAACCTGTACAGAGGAAGAAAATACTTGCAAATCATATAACTGATAAAGGTTTAATATTCAGAATATATAAAGAACTCCTACAACTCAAAAACAAAAACAGCCCAATTAAAAAAAATAGACGAAAGACTTGAAAAGACACTTCTCCAAAGAAGGTATACAAATAGCCAATGAGCACATGTTCTAGTTTGCTAGCTGCCAGAATGCAATGTACCAGAAACAGAATGGCTTTTAAAAAGGGGAATTTAATCAGATGGCTAGTTTACAGTTCCAAGGCTGAAAAAATGTCCCAGTTAAAACAAGTCTATAGAAATGTCCGATCTAAGGCAGTCAGGAAAAGATTCCCTGGTTCAAGAAGAACCAACATTCTTCGTTCAAGAAGGCCGATGAAGTTCAGGGTTTCTCTCTCATCTGAGAAGGCACATGGTGAACGGGGTCAGGGTTCCTCTCTCATTTGGAAGGGCACATGGCGAACACGGCATCATCTGCTAGCTTCTTCTCCTGGCTTCCTGTTTCATGAAGCTCCCCGAGGGGAGAGCTTTCCTTCATCTCCAAAGGTCGCTGGCTGGTGGACTCTGCTTCTCATGGCTATGTCATTCTGCTCTGCTCTCTGAATCTCTTTCATTCTCCAAAATGTTTTCTCTTTTATAGGACTCCAGAAACTTATCAAGATCCCCCCAAATGAGAGGAGACATGTCGTTACCTAATCCAGCTTAACAACTACTCTTGATTAAATCACATCTCCAGGGAGATGATCTGATTACAGTTTCAAACATAGAGTATTGAATAGGGATTATTCTGCCTTTATGAAATGGGGTTTAGATTAAAACATGGTTTTTCTAGGGGACATACATCCTTTCAAGCCAGCACAGCACATGAAAAAAAAAGCTCAATAGCATTAGCCTGTGGGGAAATACAAATTAAACCCACAATGAAATAGCATATCACACCATTGAAATGGCCATTATTATTATTTTTAAATATTTTTATTGACAAAACAACATACAAACACAAACATTCTTAACATACAAACATTCCATACTTGGTGTACAACCTATGGCTCACAATATCATCACGTAGTTTTACATTCATCACCATAACCATTTCTTAGAACATTTGCATCACTCCAGAAAAAGAAATAAAAAGAAAAACTCATACATACCATACCCCTTACCCCTCACTCTCATTGACCACTAGTATTTCCATCTACCCAATATATTTTAACCTTTGTTCCCCCTATTTTTTTACATACCCCTTACCACTCCCTTTCATTGATCATTAGTATTTCAATCTACTCAAATTTATTTTTAAATTTGTTCCCCCTATTATTTGTTTATTTTTATCCATATTTTTAATTCATCTGTCCCTACTGTAGATAAAAGGAGCATCAGACACAAGGTTTTCACAATCACACAGTCACATTGTGAAAGCTATATCATTATACAATCATCTCCAAGAAACATGGCTACTGGAACACAGCACTACATTTTCAGGCAATTCCCTCTAGCCTCTCTAATACACCTTAGCCTAAAAAGGGGATATCTATATAATGCGTAAGAATAACCTCCAGGATAACCTCTCAACTGTTTGAAATCTCTCAGCCACTGACACTTTATTTTTTCTCATTTTTCTCTTCCCACTTTTGGTTTAGAAGCTTTTCTCAATCCCTTAATGCTGAGTCCTAGCTCATTCTAGGATTTCTGTCCCACATTGCCAGAGAGGTCCACACCCCTGGGAGTCATGTCCCATGCAGAGAGGGGGAGGGCAGTGAGTTTGCTTGCCATGTTGGCTGAGAGAGAGATAGGCCACATCTGAGCAACAAAAGAGGTTCTCTGGGGGTGATTGTTAGGCCTAATTTTAAGTAGGCTTAGCATATCCTTTGCAGGGATAAGTTTCATAGGAACAAACCCCAAGATTGAGGGCTCAAAATGGCCATTATTTTTAAAAACAAAAAATAACAAGTGCTGGCAAGGGGGAAATAGGAACCTTAGGGTGTTGCTTGTGGGAATGCAAAATTGTACAGCTACTGTGGAAAACAGTTTGGTGGTTCCTCAAAAAGTTAAACATGAAACTATTATATAACCCAGCAATCTCACTTCTAGATATATATCCAAAAGAATTGAAAGCAGGGACTCAGACAGATATTTGTTCATAGCAGCATTATTCAAAATAGCCAAAAGGTGGAAACAACCCAAATGTCCATCAGGAGATGAATGGATAAACAAAATGTGGGATATATATACAATGGAATATTAATCAACCTTATAAAGGAGTGAAGTTCTGATACATGCTACAACATGGGTGAATCTTGGTGATATCAATTTGAGTGAAATAAATCAGACACAAAGGGACAGGTAATGCGTGATTCCACTATCATGAAATAGCTAGAATTTGCCAATTCAGAGAGACAGACAAAATAGAGTACAGGCTGCCAAGAGCACGGGTGTGGAATTGGGAGTAAATGCATGATGAGTGTGCAGTCTTTTGGGGTGATGGGAAAGTTCTGGTAATGGGTGGTGGTGAGTATGGTGTAATAATATGAATGTGATTAATTCACTAAATGGGATGTTTGGGAGGGGTTAAGATGGGAAAGTTAAAGTTTGTGTATCAGTTTCCACAATTAAAACAAAAAGCATGACTAAAGAAGCAAAGGCAATTAAAAGCAACACATGACCCTGGACTGGATCTAATAATTTCCAAAATGGCAATATTGAGACATATGAAGCAATTAGAATATAGACTGTAAAGTTTATATCAATGTTAAATTGCTTGACCTTAAACAGAGCCGAGAGGTTATCCTGGAGGTTATTCTTATGCATTAAGTGGATATCACCTTGTTAGTCAAGATGCAATGGAGAGGCTGGAGGGAACTGCCTGAAAATGGAGAGCTGTGTTCCAGTAGCCATGTTTCTTGACGATGATTGTATAATGATATAGCTTTCACAATGTGACTGTGTGATTGTGAAAACCTTGTGTCTGATACTCCTTTTATCTACCTTATCAACAGACGAGTAAAACATATGGAATAAAAATAAATAATAGGGGGAACAAATGTTAAAATAAATTTAGCTTGAAATGCTAGTGATCAATGAAAGGGAGGGGTAAGGGGTATGGTATGTATAATTTTTTTTTCTGTTTTTGTTTTATTTTGTTTTCTGTTGTCTTTTTATTTCTTTTTCTGAATTGATGCAAATCTTCTAAGAAATGATCGTGATGATGAATATGCAACTATGTGATGATATTGTGAATTACTGATTATATATGTAGAATTGAATGATCATATGTTATGAATGTTTGTGTTTCTTTCTTGTCATTTTTTTATTAAAAAAATTAACTAACACAACATTTAGAAATCATTCCATTCTACATATGCAATCAGTAATTCTTAATATCATCACATAGATGTATGATCATCATTTCTTAGTACATTTGCATCGATTTAGAAAAAGAAATAGCAAGACAACAGAAAACGAAATAAAATGATAGTATACAGAAAAAATAAAGAATACAAAAAATATATAAAACAAACAAACAAACAAACAAACAAAAACTATAGCTCAGATGCAGCTTCATTCAGTGTTTTAACATAATTACATTACAATTAGGTATTATTGTGCTGTCCATTTTTGAGTTTTTGTATCTAGTCCTGTTGCACAGTCTGTATCCCTTCAGCTCCAATTACCCATTATCTTACCCTGTTTCTAACTCCTGATGGTCTCTGTTACCAATGACATATTCTAAGTTTATTCTCTAATGTCAGTTCACTTCAGTGGGACCATACAGTATTTGTCCTTTAGTTTTTGGCTAGTCTCACTCAGCATAATGTTCTCTAGGTCCATCCATGTTATTACATGCTTCATAAGTTTATTCTGTCTTAAAGCTGCATAATATTCCATTGTATGTATATACCACAGTTTGTTTAGCCATTCTTCTGTTGATGGACATTTTGGCTGTTTCCATCTCTTTGCAATTGTAAATAATGCTGCTATAAACATTGGTGTGCAAATGTCCGTTTGTGTCTTTGCCCTTAAGTCCTTTGAGTAGATACCTAGCAATGGTATTGCTGGGTCGTATGGCAATTCTATATTCAGCTTTTTGAGGAACCGCCAAACTGCCTTCCACGGTGGTTGCACCATTTGACATTCCCACCAACAGTGGATAAGTGTGCCTCTTTCTCCGCATCCTCTCCAGCACTTGTCATTTTCTGTTTCGTTGATAATGGCCATTCTGGTGGGTGTGAGATGATATCTCATTGTGGTTTTGATTTGCATTTCTCTAATGGCCAGGGACATTGAGCATGTCTTCATGTGCCTTTTGGCCATTTGTATTTCCTCTTCTGAGAGGTGTCTGTTCAAGTCTTTTTCCCATTTTGTAATTGGGTTGGCTGCCTTTTTTGTTGTTGAGTTGAATCTTGTCATTTTTTTTAAATTTAAAAATTAATAAAAAAAATTAAAAAAAAGAAATAGCAATATATTGAAAAAAATTGCTTGACCTTGATAACTGCACTGAATGTGGTTAGGTAGGTGAATATTCTTGTTCTTAGGAAATGTACATGGAAAGTATTAAGTATTCAGGGAGCATGACATGTGCAACCTTCTCTCAAAGCTTTAGAAAATAGATAAATAGAGTGATATGGTAAAGGTGGCAAAATGCTAAAAGTTGGTGGATCTGTGGGCCTATGTTAGAGTTCTCTGAATGGGTTTGTAGTATTTTTGCAACTGTCCTGTAAGTCTGAAATTATTTCAAATTAAAAAGTTTCTGTTTGGGTGATGGAAGGGCTCTGCTAATGGATGGTGGTGATGGCAGCGCAACTACCTAACGCTATAAGTATGCTTAATGCCACTGAGTGGTAGGCTAAAAGTGACTACCATGGAAAATTTTACGGTGTAATTTGTTACCACAATAACAGATAGATAGATAGAAAGATAGATAGACAGACAGACAGACAGACAGATAGAGATAGGTAGATAAAATGAAATATAACTAGGAGTCACCATTTACGGAGCGCCGGCTGTGCCAGCCTTCTCCACCTATCCTCACAGTGAGATGATGCCTTCCAGCGTATAAAACCAGGTATGCTCAGCAAACATGAACTTTTTTCTCAGTGGCTCTTTAGAACCTCTTACTGTGTATTTAAACTCAGGGGGGAGGAAAGAAAGGAGGAGGGAGGCACCCAGCAGCCTGGAACAATGATTTCCCCTCCCTGGGCCTCAGATCCCTTTTCTGTTTAAATGAGGGGCTTGGAAACTGGATGGTATTTAAAGTATCCCTCAGTATGGCTTGTCGGCTGGTTTTGAAGCTGAGAAGCAGCTGGACTGTCCTGGAGACAAAGGGCCAGCCCAGGGGATGTGAAACTTAAGGTTTACCCAGAAAGAGCCTGAGGGAGTGGGCCCGGGGGTACTGCCCGCTGTGGGAACGGGGTTTGAGATCAACCAGGTTGTGTCCGCTTGTCCCGGAGAGGAGGGGGCGAGTATGAGCTTCACCCAGAGGCAGAGAGGGTGAGACAGACTGGTGGGGTCCCTGAGAGCAGGGAGTCAGGGATGAAGAAACAGTATTTTAAATGATCTCTGAAAGGTTTGGAGTTCTTCCCAGAGCAATTTCACATCAGGCAGGAAAAGTGATCCTATTAAAAAAAGTTGCCAAGGGTGGATGGAAAAGGTGTTGGTAGCTCTTTACTGCCCACCCAGTCCCCCCCACCCCCAACCAAATGCTCCCACCCTGGGGACATCCCTGCAGCTCTCCTGGCCATGCTGGGTGTGGGGGGGATGAATCCTGTATCCCAACAAATACAAGTTCTTCATCCCTGGGGGTGTGAACCCATTGTAAATAAAACCTTTTTTTTTTTTTTTGATAAGTATTTTTTATTTAACATGCAGATTTCAATCCCATATGTACTTTCATACAATAGTTTTCTTCTAATGAGTAACTGTTCCGAATTGCATGTTAGTTTCACTGATCCCTTTTTCAGTTTTCTATTTACAAACCAAGCCTCACACTGTCCTTTCATAATCAAAGTTGTCAGCACCAAGAAGAAAACAGCTGCTGGTCCCTTTCCTTAAAGCAGCACAGGGATTGCGTGTGCATAAAACGTGTTGGGCAGGCTCATGTTTATAGGTCATTATTTGTACGGCTACATTTGGTTTAGTAAATATACGTAATGAAGAGGGTCCATTGTAAAAGAAACTTGAATAGATTCAAGGGACCAGGTTGTTTAACCTGGCTGTGTCAGTAACCATGTGCCTTAACTTTCTTACACCTGCAAAGTGCCGCAATTTACAATCTGAGTGTGTGAGGGAACCTCAGGCTCTCAGCACTGTGTTCTTTATCACATCATGTTCGTTTATCCCCATAGGCTGTCAAACTATTTTCTGGTATTTGAATAAAATTGTGATCTATGAACCAGAAATTTTTTTCAGTCTGAAGTGACAGAAAAAAATGAATTTTTGTGCTTAAGTTTCTTCCCGTGCACAGCTTTTATGCACAACTTTTTCAGTCTATGTGGACAATTTTGATCTGTCATTCCACTAAAGTTTAGGGCATTTACTTCAGAAGGTGAGTTTAGGAGTTCTATGAGTAGGATGGGCTTCAAGAATTATTTACCTTTCATGCCATTTCTCTCTCCACTATAACTTACATAATTATCTGTTCTCAAAGTCTGGAGGTCAATGACTTGACTTATGTTTTAAAAGATAATACCAGATTCAGTAATGGGCCAGAGTGAAGAAAATAGAGTTTTAATATCCCAATTTGGAAATTTTTTTCCATTAAGAAGTAATATAAATTATATAGAGAAATAAAATATGAGAAGTGTTAGGTCAGGGGAACAGGGAAGGTCACCATGACTCGAGCTGTGTAAAAGGTGCCACCCCTTCTAGACGTCACCTAACCCCCTTTGCTTAAAAACCGCCCACACCAGGACCCAGCAGCGAGCTCACAGCTCCCTACCTGGAGTTCTGTGAGCTCTGCCCGGGAGTGCAAGAATAAACTTACTCACTCTAAGTTTTCTTGGTCTGCCTCTTCTCTCTTTCGCCTCCTAAACCTTACAAAAAGACATTCAGAAGCAACCCTTGTTGTTAAAAGCATTCAAAGACAGGCAGTCGGAGCTTGTGATGTACAAGACCCCAAGAGTTTTATCAGCTTCAAAATTAAAAACAATTTTCTAAGATAAAAGGAATGATTAATAACACAAAGAATAATCAGTACTGAATTTTATAATAGAATGATTCACACTTGTTTACACAATAGAGCTTATTTTCTTTCCTAACAAATAATGATTTTGCTTCTTACTAGAAAATTCAGATCTGTCATTCATAACGTTGCCTGGATTATCTGAACTAGCGGCTTCCTGGGGAAGTATAGATTCCAGTAGAGCCAGGTGAACTGTCCTTACTGAGCAATAAATCACTGACGATGAGGTAAGGCAGAGGCACACCTATGGATGCCGGTTGATAGGTGTGCTGGTTTGAAAGGAAGTATGCCCCCTAGGAAAGCCATGTTTTCATCAAAATCCCATTTCATAAAAGTAGAACAATCCCTGTTCAATACTGTATGTTTGAAACTGTGATTGGATCGTCTCCCTGGATGATGTGATTTAGTCAAGGGTGGTTGTTAAACTGGATTAGGTGACAACATGTCTCCACCCGTTTGGGTGGTCTTGACTGGTTTACTGGAGTCCTATAAAAGGAAACATTTTGGAGAAAGAGATTCAGAAAGAGCAGCACCACAAAGTAGAGAGTCCACAAGCCAGAGACCTTTGGAGATGAAGAAGGAAAACATCTCCAGGGGAGCTTCATGAAACTGGAAGCCAGGAGAGAAAGCTAGCAGATGATGCCGTGTTCGCCATGTGCCCTTCCAGATGAGAGAGAGACTCTGACTGTGTTCACCATGTGCCTTGTCACTTGAGAGCGAAACCCTGAACTTCATTGGTCTTCTTGAACCAAGGTATCTTTCCCTGGATGCCTTTGATTGGACATTTCTATAGACTTGTTTTAATTGGGACATTTTCTTGGCCTTAGAACTATAAACTGGCAACTTATTAAATTCCCCTTTTTAAAAGCCATTGCATTTCTGGTATATTGCATTCCTGCAGCTAGCAAACTAGAAAAACAGGTTAGTCTTTGATGGCCATTGTCCAGAGGAGTGGCTCAGCAGTTTCCACGGTCACTACCCCAGATCCATCGTAGGTATTAGAAGTACTGACTAATATTCCAAAATCAAGCCCATGATTTGTGAGGTTCCACTTTAGACCTGTTGTGGTAACGTGACTGCAAGACTGTCCGACAGGGATAAGACCACACCAGTCACCTTCCATTCCAGTGTTCACCAGTCAGCTTCCATTCCAGCATTTACCTGCAACTTGTACTTTCCTGGTTGGAGAAGGTAGATGAGAGATTTCTCTTGAATTATTGTAATTGGCAAAGGAGTGACATCAGTTGCTTGAAACAGGGTGTTCACAGATGCCATAATCCAGTCAAAACGTCCATCAAGTCCTCCCAGTGTCACAATCAAATCAACCTGTAGGTCTTTTTCTTTTATCTTCTTTTGGATACTTGGAGGCACTTGGTAAAGTCAGTGTGGTCTTGATTAGGAGTTGAAATCAGTTCACAACCCTTAATACCGTAGTACTCTCTGATTTCAGGCCTAACAGAATCAAAATCTCCATTGATGAATTCAGGCAAAAAACTTTCCGGCTCTCCTTCCGTGATGTCATATAAGTGGCTGGCACCTCCGTCAGCACAGGCTTTGAAAAGAGCTTTGCTCCAAAGATGACGAAAACAGTCATCCAAAGGCTGGTTCAGAATCAAAAGGCAGTGCTTCAAATTCCCAGTGGGAAGCAGGGGTTCCAATGGGGGAAAGACATGTTCCATATTGAGATATCTGCAGCATGGCGGGTGGAGCCACCAGCGACTGGAGCGCAGGCTGGGAGAGCAAGGGCAGTCAACCTGTGAATAGGACCTTTTGAAGATGCTATTTCTAGTTAAGGTGTGAGGAACTAACTGGGATGGGCCTTAATTTGGATGACTGGAAGCTTTATAAAGGGAAGACACAGGGAGAAGCCAGAAGTCAGTTGAAAACACAAGAATGGGAAAAGGAGAGGATGTGGCTGTGTGAGAGGAGGCAGAGATACAAAACCAAGGAACCCCAAGGATCGCTGGCAGCCAGTGCCAGCATGCCGGGAGATGTGCCAGGAGAAGGCAAGTCTTTCCATATCTTGATTTTGGACTTCTAGCCTCAAAACCATGGCCCCCCAAATTCCTTTCGTTTAAGCCAACCCATTGGGTGACATCTGTCATAACAACCTGGCAAACTAAAGGGGGAAGAGAATCAAGTGAGAGAGACAGGACTTGCATTGTGGTAGGCTTGAGCTGAAAAAGCTGAGTCCATATGAGCCCTGGGGACAGTTTTTTTTTTAACACTCTGCTGATCTCAGTCTTCCCACCTAAAAAATGGGTAAACTGATCTCTTTCTGGAAGTTAAATACAATAACTACATATTATATTGTCATATATAATTATAATAATAGGCATAATTGCTAATTCGCATTGGGCACTCACTTTGTGCCAAGCTCTGTGATAAGCACCTTGCAAGTATCATATTATTTCATTTAATAATAACACGTCCATGAGGTAGATACTGTTATTTAAAGCTGAGGAAATTGAGGCAAAAAGAGGCTATAGTAGCTTGCCTAAGGTAGACAGTTATCAATAGCTTTATAGCAAACCATCCCCAAATTTAGCGGCTTAAAACAAGAACAATTATTTTATTCTCTCATGGTTTCTGTGGGTCAGGAATTTGGGAAAGGCTTGTGTGGTTCTGGTTCAAGGTCTTTGATGTCACTGCAGTGAGACAATGGCTGGAGCTGGAGCAGGTGGTGACTGGCAGGCATTGCTCTCTCTCCACGTCATCCCAGGGTGTCTCCATGTTGCCTAGTTGGGCTTCCTCTCAGCATGGTGACTTCAGGGCATCTGGATGGTGGGCTCAGAGCTCCAAAGCCACGTAGAAGCATTTCACCTTTTATGACCTAGCCTGAGAAGTCACGTAGTGTCCTGCCATAGTCACGATCCTGTGCAGATTTGAGAGGAAGGAAGATGAACCCCTCTTTTCAACACGAAGAAAGTCAGTGTCACACTGAAAGAAGAGCATGTGGGGTGAGGTATATTGTTATGGCCAACTTGGGAGACACGATCTGCCACCATCTAGTAAGACGTGAGACCAAAACCTGAAACCAGGCAGGGTGACTCCATGACCCCAGACTCTTCATCGCTGCACAGTGTGGCACCCATTAAAGATTAAGTCCCCAGAGACTTAAGACTTAAACCTAAGGACAAAGGCCCTTTGAAAATACATGACAGCCCTTTCCGGTTTTCCTTTCACACCCTCTTGACTCTATCCCAGCGAGCTGAGGTTCTCCTCTCACTGGCTTGCCTGCCCCTCCCATCACCCACAGGACCCTTTACATGGGCGCATGTGGCTCTAGGTCACCAACTGGGTCCAGGGAGGATCCGGCCAGCCTAGGAGTCTGAGCCCACATGGGGACGGCCACCTGCACTGGGGAGAAACATCAGGGGAGAAGAGCCAGCCAGAGGGCCCTTGGTGCCCTGCCAGGGCCTCTCCCTTTTCCCGGGGTGGGGAGTCATAAGGGCCAGCTTCCCGCACACCCGCTCTGCCCCTGTGCCCGTCCCCCCGGGCACACTGCGTTCTCTCCTTGAACAGCTCTATTAATATCCCTCATGTGGACGCTGTCGTCGGGCCATTCATAATCTCTGTCCTCACGTGCGCTCCCCCCCACTCCAAGCCATTCATGAGTGTGACCCTGCAGGCCAGGCTGGCTCTCGTCCCTCTGTCCTCTGCCCTTTCTCTGTTTTCCGTTCCTTCCCTCCCTCCCTGCCTGCAGCGTCCAAGCCACTAGGTGCTTATTTTTACAGCGTCCTGTGTTACGTGTTGGCGTAATGTGTCACAGCTGCACGGGGTTACTCTCCCGACACTCATGCCACCGCCACCTGCCACACCCGTGGTTGGGGGCCACTCGTTGGCATAAGACCCCTGAACGTGGTCATAGCCTTTAATTCAGTAAATCTCACTCTTGGATGTTTCTCCTGAGTAAAGCATCTAAAACACTGTTTCTTACCCAGGTGCAGTTTTATCCTCCAGGGCCATTGGGGGCAATGTCTGCTGATACTTTTGGTTGTCACAGCTGGACTGGGGCTATTTAGGTCTAGTGGCAGAGGCCAGGAATGCTGCTAAGCGTCCTGCAAGGCACAGGGCAGTCCCCACCACAAGGGCTTATCAGACTCTAACGGTTAATAGTGCCAACGTAGAGAAACCCTGACCCAAAAAAACAAAAAGCTTACATATTTAAATATATTTAAAGCAGCATTGTTTAAACTAGTGAAAAATATCCAGGCACTATTTAAATAGCCCGGGTTAGGAAATAGTTAATTATTTTACTAATATTCAGCTAAGTGGACTATAAAACAGCCATTTAAAGGGATAAAATGGTAGCTTTTTAGCAATGTGGAGAATATTAAAGTGTAAAATCCTTAAATGACTAAACATAGCGTTAGCATATGACCCAAGAATTCCTAGAAGTATAAAAGCATTTACTCACACAAAAATTGGCACGTGAATGTTTATGCAGCTTTATTCATAATACCAAAAGGTGGAGACAAGTCAAATGTCCATCAAAGGACAAATGGTCAAACAAAATGTGGTATATCCACATGATGGAGTATTATTCTGCCATTAAAAAGAATGCAGTACTGATCCAGGCTACAACATAAATGAGCCTTGAAACGGTTATGCTAAGTGAAGGAAGCCAGACAAAAAGATTACATATTGTATGATGCCAATTATATGAAATCCTAAATAGGGAAATCTGTGGAGGCAGAGAGTAGATTAGCTGTTTTGGGGGGCTGGATTGGAGGATGGGGTATGTCTTAGTCTGCCAGGGCTGCTGTGGGGAAATGCCACAGACTAATTGATTTAAACAACAGGAATTTATTGTCCCATCAAGGCGCCAGCAGGACCAGGCTCTCTCTGGAGTCTGCAGCGTCCTGGTGGCTTCTGGCCATCCGTAGATCTGCGCCCACCACGTGGTCACCTCTGTCCCTTTCTGTCCCCTTCTTTCTCCTGTGCCTTCTGGAGCAGCACATGGATTAGGCTCATGTAATTCAGTTTGGCCTCATCTTATCTAATAGGGTCTTTGAAGATCTTATTTACAAGTGAGTTATTCACAGGACGGGGTCTAGGACTCGAGCATGTCTTTGTCGGGGATATGATTCTAATCATTACAAGGGTGACGGTTAAATTATACAGAGTTTCTTTCTAAGGTAATAAAAATGTTCTAAAATTGACCGTAACGATGGTTGGTAAGGTCCGTGAACGTACTGAAAACCACCGAATCGAACACTTATAATAGGTGAACTGTGTGGTATGGGAATTATATCTTAACAAAGCTTCTCAGAAATCTCTGTATATATCGATTAAAATATGTAAGTATGAGCAAGTGTCAACATATTCATGCATCACTCTGTCAATACACGTGTGAGGTCCCTTGTGTGTGTCTGGCCCTGCACCAACCTCTTCAGGGACAGAGACGGGTACATCTGACTTCTGCCCTTGTGTGTAGCTTGTACCCCAGTGGGGGGCGGGCAGAGAAATCACTCCCTACCAAGAGCTTGTGGAGGCACCGAGGAGGGAAGAAATTGGTGGATGTTCAAAAAGTTGAACAGAGAATTACATATACCCCATCAATCCCATTTCTTAGTGTATAGCTCCCAAAATTGAAAGCAGGGACTTAAATAGATATTTGCCCACTGAATTTCATAGCAGCCTCATTCATAAGAGCCCGGAAGTGGAATCAACCCAAATGTCCATTGATGGACAAATGGATTAAAAAACTGTGGTCTAGGGTGGGCCACGGTGGCTCAGTGGCAGAGTTTTCGCCTGCCATGTCGGAGACCCGGGTTTGATTGCTGGTGCCTGCTCATGCCAGAGAACAAAGCAAACAACTGTGGTCTATCCATACAATGGAATATTATGCAGCCAAAAAAGGGAATGAAGTCCTGATATGTGCTGCAACATGGAGGAGCCTCAAAGATATCATATTGAGTGAAATAAGCCAGACACAAAAAGACAGACATTGTATGATCTCACTTATATGAAATAACTAGAATAAGCAAATCACAGATACAGAAAGTAGACACAGGTTACCAGAGGCTGGGGGACGAGGGCAATGGGGGGGTATAGCTTAATGGGTGCAGGGTTTCTGGTTGTGGTGATGAAAATTTGAAATAATGGGTGCTGATGATAGCAGCACAATATTTTGACTGTAATTAATACCATGAACTGTACACTTAAAAGTGGTTAAAATGGGAAATTCTGAGTTGTATGTATTACTAAAGTAAAAAGTTTTTTTTAAAAAAGCACAAAACTAATAGAAGGTGTGGTGTGGGATATAATTTGAGGGGTCAAAGCTGGTCTCTCAGCGGATGTGACACCAAGTGTGCTGGTTTGAAATGATGTATAGACCCTAGAAAAGTCATGTTTTAATCCTAATCCCATTTTGTAAAGGCAGCCATTTCTTCTAATCCCTATTCAGTATTGAATGTTTGAAACTATAATTAGACCATTACCCTGGAGATGTGATTTAATCAAGAGTGGTTGTTAAACTGGATTAGCTTGGAGGTGTGTCTCCACGCATTTGGGTGGGTCTTGAGAAGTTTCTGGAGTCCTATAAAAGAGGAAACATTTTGGAGAATAAAGGAGATTCAGAGACAGCAAAGCAGAGTGACATAGCCACAAGAAGCAGAGTCCATCAGCCAGCAACCTTTGGAGATGAAGAAGGAAAATGCCTCCTGGGGAGCTTCATGAGACAGGAAGTGAGGAGATGAAGCTAGCAGATGATGCCGTGTTTGCCATGTGCCCTTCCAGATGAGAGAGAAACCCTGACTGTGTTTGCCATGTGCCTTCTCACTTGAGAGAGAAACCCTGAACTTCACTGGCCTTCTTGAACCAAGGTATCTTTCCCTGGATGCCTTTGATTGGATATTTTCTATAGACTTGCTTTAACTGGGACATTTTCTCAGCCTTAGAACTGTAAACTAGCAACTTATTAAATTCCCCTTTTTAAAATCATTCTGTTTCTGGTATGTTGCATTCTGGCAGCTAGCAAACTAGAACACCAAGCAACCAGGGCTTTCCAGGTGGTGCTGGACAAAGGCAGTGGATTCTTTGCCCAATGCGCTCAAATGACCAATTCCTGAGACACTGGGGTTTCAAAGAGAGAGTTTATTGCTGGGTGTGAAGCAGGGGATCAGATGTCCTATCAGCCTAAAAAAAAAAAAAAACTGTCTCCCCAGGTCTAGGGAGTCTAAGGTTTTTATGGGTTTTAATAAGGGGAGATGAAGTTATTACCATTTAAATAGCAAATAAAAGCAGAAAAGGAGGTAGACAGTTATTTCGACAGCAGGCATAGGCAGAAACACTTTACAGATGGAGAGGGTAACTGTGCTGGAACCAAGTTAATGGTTAGTTCTGAGCTGGTTCAAGTTCCTCCATTTAGCATTAGGGGGTTTGCCCTTGTGATTACAAGTTTCTAAAAAAAAAAAAGAAAGAAAAACAAAACAAAACCAAAAATGGATAAAGGGAATAGAAGTGAGGATCATCCACCAGGTTTTTACAGTCAGAAAGGCACAAGGTAAAGGTTTTACAGTCACTGTCAGAGATGAATGCAGCTGAATTACAGTTCAGAAATTTCAGGTATTTCCCTGCCTACTCTAATATACAAGAAATTAAAAAGGAATATCTATATAATGATTCAGTAATCATAGCCATCACTTAAATCCTAACTTCTCGGTTATCACTCCTCCCTCTCGTTTGATAATTCTCCCAATCTTGAGGGATATTTGGGCAACAATATTCTAACTACTTCATGCTGGAAAGGGGTGTCGATATTATGGGGCAGAGGAGTGAAAGGAATCTGTGTGACAAAAGTTTCTGGTTGTTGTCCCTGGAGAGACTGGCACTTCTGGGTTTCAGGGCTTATCTGGCATAGGAACGATCTAAAAGCTTTAAGTCTCTGAAAAAAAAATTTAATAAATAAAATTTTTTTAGAATCCATGGTGTTTTTTAGGGTTTTCTAGAATGCTTTTGGTTAGAACTTACCATAGATTGCAATATCTTGCTGAAACTTGCATAAGAGTAACCTCCAGAATTAACTCTCAACTCAATTCGAAATCTCTGAGCCACTGAAACTCTATTTCTTTCTTTTTCACCCTTTGGTCAACCAATCCCTTGATGCCATGGCCAGGCTCATCCCTGGGAGTCATATCCCACATTGCCAGTGAGACTTATCCCCCTAGAAGTCATGTTCCATGTAAGGGGAATGTAGTGAATTTATTTGCAGAATTTAGTTTAGAGACAGAGAGAGACCACATCTGAGCAACAAAAGAGGTTCTCTGGGGCATTAATTATAAGTCTCAGGCATTAATTATAAGTAAGCTTAGCTTTTCCATTACTGAAATAAGTTTCATAAGGACAAGCCTCAAGATCAAGGGCTTGGCTTATTAAATTGGGAGACTCTATCACTTAAGAGAATAGCAGAAATTCCCCATGTGGGACTGGAGAAAAGTTACACTTTTTCTCCAGTTCCTCAAGGGACTTTACAAGTCATTATCTGCCCCAAATACTCTGGAATGTATCTGGGCATCACATTAACCTGTACAGATAATAAGATCTTATTCCCTGTTCTAGTTTCCATGTAATTAGATTGCTTAAGTAAACTGACCAGACAAGTTAAATTAGATAATGTACTACAGAAAATTGGCCCAAATAAACATCTTCTTTTGATCGCACATAGAAGTTAAAGTTTCAAAATAAAGACAATGTTATATTTTATCCTGTATCCCAATTTACCTTAGTCTTAACCAGATCAGCTTCTTTTATCTCTTTAATTGAACTCTGATCTCTTTTTCAGTTTCTTTAACAGTTGCTGTATGGAGGAATGCTGACTTTCAGGGCTGGAGAACTTGAACTCTGAGTCTCAGGTGTTACCCAGATACCTAAAGTTCCAGGGACTTTAGGTATCTAAAGAGTAACCTCCAGAATTAGTAACCTACTAATTAACTTAGTAACCTACTAAGTTATACAAAGAAAAAAGCATCTCAGAATTTAGAAATTAAAGTTAAATTTCAACAGTAACTGTGACTGCTGTAAAAGCTTATAATCTAAGCCCTAATTTTCTTATAAGCATTTTTAAATGAAGCTACTTTCAGAAATAAAAACATTTTGACAGTGGTCTTATACTAACAAAGCATAGCAGATGTTCTAGTTTGCTAGCTGCCAGAATGCAACACACTAGAGACGAATTGGCTTTTAATAAAAGGTGATTTATTTCATTAGTTCTTCAGAGGAAAGGCAGCTAACTTTCCACTGAGGTTCTTTCTTACGTGGAAAGGCACAGGATGGTCTCTGCTGGTCTTCTGTCCAGGCCTCTAGGTTCCAACAACTTTCCCTAGGGTGATTTCTTTCTGTATATCCAAAGGCCTGGGCTGAGCTGTGAGTGCTGAGATGGGGTATGCTGAGCTGCTTGGGCTGTGCTACGTTGAACTCTCTCATTTAAGCACCAGTCAATTCAATCAAATGTCATTCATTGCAGCAGGCACGCCTCCTAGCCGACTGCAGATGTAATCAGCAACACATGAGGTTCACGTACCATTGGCTCATGTCCACAGCAACAGAACTAGGTGCCTTCATCTGGCCAAGTTGACAACTGAATCTAACTACCACAACAGAGGTTTTGTCCTGTTTCCCTTTGTGCATTTACCAGAGTTGTGCTAATTAACAGGTAAAACATAATTTATATATGTGTCTTGCTTCTCTTTTAAAGTGCCTTTTGTTGCACATGAAGTTCTGATTTATAGATAACCACATATACCTTTAGAGAAGCATTAGAGCAAAGTAGTGTGACTGACAAGAAAATTTGGTTGTCTCCATGATCTGTAGCCTTTTTTCTAAGAATAATTTATACTATGGCTAACATCATACTGTTGTTTAGCATCGTACAGATCAGTACCAGCATAAAAAACGGAGAGTGAGAAATATTGTCAAATATTTAGGAATTGAATACAATCTCTAAATATATGACTAATATTTCACCTATACAAATTTAGCTAACAAAAGGATAGACAATCCTTTTTAATTATTGTAATTCTTCTCAAACAGCTCTTATGTAATATGTTAAGCTATTTTCTCACCTCACTTTTGTATGGAGGGGGTCACAGTACATTCTTTTTCCATGTGAGTATCCCGTTATTGCAGCACCATTTGTTAAATTTTTGTTTGTTTTGTTTGTTTGTTTGTTTTGGGAAGTGCATTGGCCGGGAATCGAACCCAGGTCTCCCGCACGGCAGGCGGGAATTCTACTACTGAATTTACCTTTGCACCCCCCATCTCACCTTTAAAACGTGAAAGAACAAATCTTCTGTGATAGTTTCCTTTAAAAGTGAGAGGACTTGTCTTCTGAAATAAAAGATGATAAGGTCATTTTGAACATTAATAAGGATATTATTCTGATGTAAAATATTTGTTTCTAGACAAAGTATTCCAATAGCTAAAGAAATTTTTTGTAACTTTTCTTTAAGAGCAGATTAACAATCCACATTATTTTAACAGGAAGGAAACTAAACTTGAGTTTTGTATGAATACATGACTGACACAAAAGCTTTTTTAAAAAAAGTTATAAACAGGCATATCAAATTTTCATCAGCATTGCCTCTGACAGAAGTCACTTTTTTTACTATTAAAATAATTTCATACATCTTTTTACAGAAGAACTTATGATGTCAGTAAATGTGCACAGTCTCATTTAACATTTTAACATTCAAGGATGTGGAACTATCGTAAATGCTAGAAGTCTAGTATATGTACATAGACATTTTATTTGAATTTCATGATTCCACAATTTCAAAGTAATTATCTGTTCAGTACTATGAATATAAAATCAATCTTAACAGAAAAATAAAGCAGAATTTAAAATAAGAATCTAATCTTCAGGCAAGCTGTTACAGCTCAAGTTCCATAGTTATGTCTCTTCCATTTGGAGCATTTAAGAGGGTTGGCTCTTTATGCTGAAGGAAAGTAGCAAACAACTGTTTTAGAGATAATAATAAAATGGTCAGAAGTTCTGGCCTGTAGCCTAAAATTTAGTACCCCTGAGTATAAATCTCTTAAAAATTCTCAGATTCACTGCTCCAAGTACGAAGGGCCAATAATTTGGAAGACAACTACTGAATCAACTGTACCACAAAATCCATTATCTGGATATTTAAGAAACAGTTTGCTTTAATGCTACTATCAAAGTATGGTGTTGAACCGTCACACGTTCTAAATAGGCGTCAAGGTTTTCTTATGATAAATGTGGAACATGTTTTCTCAATTTTAAGTGGAAAAAATTAGTTGGGAGGGGAAAAAAAGAACCATCATTGCATAATATTTAAAATACGTTGCAAATTATAGTAGAATATTTCTCTCCTGAGAAGGCAAGAAACATGATTTTTCAAACATCACAAATTTGAAGCCAGACTTAGCTGCTGACTTCAGATGTAGCCTGGAACTGGAAATTTTTTCCCTTCTTTTGCTTTGAAAAAAACTATAAGAAAGAGTGATGAGATCAACACTCGCCATCCTTGGATCTTCCCCAAATTCAGGATCAATGTAGAAAAACAGTGGCATATGTACTTCCACTTGTAGATTAAGCCTTGTTCTTCAAAACAGAGACACTGTATTTTATTGAAATACTGTCCAGCTTCAAATGGCACAACGTTGTACGTAGAAATTCCAATTACTAGTTTGTCAGTAGGATTCTTATAAAATGCCAGTGCAGTTTCTCCTGGCACTACGTATATTTCTGTTGGCTGAGGTCTGACGTTCCCCTGGAGACTTGCATGCACAGCTGCATTAAAGGTACCTTTAGTGCAATCCCTAGCAGGCACCTTCAGTCTGTTCGGTCACTGCAGGGCCTCTGTGCTGGTTTGAAAGGATGTATGTCCCCTAGAAAAGCCATGCTTTAATCTAAATCCCATGTCATAAAGGCAGAATAATCCCAATTCAATACTGTATGTTTGAAACTGTAATCAGATCATCTCCCTGGAGATGTGATTTAATCAAGAGTGGTTGTTAAGCTGGATTAGGTGATGACATGTCTCCACCCATTTGGGTGGGTCTTGATAAGTTTCTTGGGTCCTATAAAAGAGGAAACATTTTGGAGAATGAAAGAGATTCAGAGAGAGCAGAGCAGAACGACATAGCCACGAGAAGCAGAGTCCACCAGCCAGAGACCCTTGGAGATGAAGAAGGAAAATGTCTCCTGGGGAGCTTCATGAAACAGGAAGCCAGGAGAAGAAGTTAGCAGATGACGTCATGTTCGCCATGTGCCCTTCCAGATGAGGGAGAAACCATGACTGTGTTCACCATGTGCCTTCTCACTTGAGAGAGAAACCCTGAACTTCAGCGGCCTTCTTGAACCAAGTATCTTTCCCTGGATACCTTTGATTGGACATTTCTATAGACTTTAATTGGGACATGTTCTCGGCCTTAGAACTATAAATTAGCAACTCATTAAATTCCCCTTGTTAAAAGCCACTCCGTTTCTGGTATATTGCATTCCAGCAGCTAGCAAACTAGAACAGCCTCCAATCCAGTAGCCTGGCAAGAGAGGGACAGCACATAGGAAGCCCCCAGCATGCCCGCTGCAGCTGCAGCCACGTATGTGAGAACCATCTTACTCTCCTGCCTCCAGTCCTCTTCCCACGGGCCCGTGAAAAGTTTCCTGCTCTTAGGCCACCGTGGCGGCCAGGCTCAGGACCTCCCACATCTGGAGTCGCCTAAGACCCCTTTCTATCTCAGCCATGGTTGGGGACCTAGAGAGGTTCCACCACCAGCCATGTAAAGTGACGCACTCCATCCGAGACGGCAAACTTCCCATGGTATCTGGAAAGGAGAATTCACTTTTATTTTAAACCTTCAACAACTTTCCATATCCATTCAGGGCTTGTAGTCAGATACAAACAAAAAGGCAATTTCACAAACTTACAGCAATGAACAAATTCACTTTAATAAGAAGATATGATCATCTTAGTATGAAAAATAATATAAATACTATCCATCCCACTTATAGTCTTTATTTATCCAGAATGCATACAATTAGAAATAAATGTGATAATAAATTTACAAAGCTCTTCAAACATGTATACTACCTTTCAATAACAGTATTCATGAAGGGGAGAAGAGACAGAGATACTACAAAATAATGGAAGAAGGAAGAAATTTATGCTGGGACTTGGAACACAGCCAGGCATTTATATACTTTATATTCACATCACAAAAATGATTACTTCACAATATGCCTAAAATCTTTCAGTCCAGACTAGCACTACCTTCGAAAGTCAGAAGAGTTTGAAATATAATCAGCTCTTCAATAATCAAGGGGTTTATATCCAGATAAAACCAAATTTTCCTCAACAATATTCCCAAGTACTAAATAACACCAGGAATATGTATGTTTACAAAAGTAAGTTATGGCTTCTTAGGGAAAAACTGCTTCAGAGTTCTATTTGTTTAAATACTACTTTCTTATTTAAAGTTCTACAACTGTCACCTCTTCTGTGAGATAGTCTTAGCTCATTCTTTACCTACTTGCTTTTTAAAAATTCTTCCAGCATTTTTATTCCTTTATTACTACTGTCTTACTGCCCTGGTACACGTATGATCTAACTGGAATATAAACTCTTTGAAGCTAAGAATGATGTCTTCCCCATTTCTGACAGCACTTACTAACAAAAATACACAGATTGATATTAACAAAGGCACATCAAGTTCAAATTCTTCCATATACTGGGGTTAAAATTGCAAACTAATGAAAAGCCAGATTCTTTGAAATCAGGCAATCAAGGTTACAAAAATTTCATTTATATTATTAAACTTAAGTGATTTCTTAAACAGGATATATTTGCTATATAGCATCAATATATCTTTATTTATATTATATTTTGTATGTGTCATCACTACCAGTAGAATGCTCAGATTATGCCTGTCTAGTTAAGCTATTTTTAAGAGGAATTTTGAGAAGGTATTTATAATACTAGCTTATTTTAGCTGGAAGTGTGCATAACTTTAGGGAGAACATACCCAAACAGAATAAAATTGCAGTTGTTCAATTTAAAAGAACATCATAAAAAAGGAATCGGACCAGATTTTGTTACTGCAATTTCTGTAGCTGTATTTGCTTTTTTATTCCTTCTATTGGAGGTTAAAAAAACTCTTGGTTTTCATAATATCCTAAAATTATGAACAACCTCAAGAGTAAATTGACTATCAAGCTCTGGAAAATATACTGCCATTGTTTAATTGGTCTCAAGCCTAAATCCAGGAAAACTTTTCCATAGTTCTCAGGATCCTTTCATTTTAATAAGGCAGTTAGATCTTATTCAATTACTCCTATCCCAAGGCTAGTTATACTTTAATAATGTTCTGATTACTACATTTACCAATAATACAAAGGTATTATTGGGAAAAAATAATTTTAACAAACACACCCTTTTCCATACTATTTCTTTTATGCCTGCCATTTCTCATCTCCAGGTCAAGGAGAAAGAATTCGAAATCACATTAACTAGAGATTTCTGGTACAAAAAGGTAGCTAGCCTTTATCAAGAAATTTATGCATCAAATGGGGATAATAGTAGTATCTTTCCTCTACGGTTAACCAAGCTAATACATCTAAAGTACACTGGTAAGGATAATGGTGGCCACCTGAATTCAGATAGCTTCACATATCCTTTTTCTAAATACATAAAGTCAAAAAGAATGCAAATAAAGCCACACATGACCGAACATTACTAGGAGACAGGAATATGACAAACTTCAAATTGCCTTCAAATAAATTTTTTAAAAGCCAAATTTCAGCAGAGCTCCTGCTGCCACTGTAAACCTGTAGGTGGGGGCAGCCGGGAAAGGGAGGCTTAAAAGATTCAGTAAGAAGAAGGGAGTACAGGTCATAGACAAAGCACAAAAAAAATCATCCCCAGAAAGAGCAAGTAACTAGATACTGAAAACAGGCCTGGGACTTGGTAAAAGATTTGAAAGTGAATGTATCAAAAGTAGCTGTTTCAGCAAAGCGTTGCTTCTGGGAGATAATTCAATCAATGGAGTGGTGGCTCATTTCCAAGATGGCCACCATCAACTTCTTCCCTGCCATTCTCCCACTGAGAAGTGGACTCTACTCCTTCTCCCTTATATCTTGTTGTGATGTGACTATTTTAATCAATAGATATGATGGAGAAGACACTGTCAGTTCCAGACCAAGCCTATTGCAGCTCACCCTGTGATCTTTTGGACCACTTTCTGTGGGGTAAGCCACCCACCAGCATGTATGAGTCCATCTGCCCTGAGACTGCCATGCCGTGAGGAAGCTCAAGCTGGCCATGTGCGGAGGCTGCATGGAAAGAGAGATGATCAACATCTCTGTTCCAGCTGTTCTAGCTCAGGTAACAGGCAGAGAATGAAGTCTTCAGATTACTCCAGCTTCAGCCATCCTCTGACTACGACCATAGAAGGGCCTCAAGTGAGAGCAATGTAGCTGAGCCTCTTAAGCCCCTAGGACCATGAGCTATAATAAAATATGTGTTATTTTAAGCCATTAGGCTTCGGGGCAGTTTGTTATGCAGCAAAAGATCATAAAAACAATAGAGAAGGTGTGGAGCCCCTTGGAGATGTGGCACTAAATAGACAGAAGGAATTAAGGGTGGGGTGGGATTAAGGAGCCTACGGAAGCTTAAGAGAAAGAAGACGCACCAACTCCTTCCCACTCAACTCACCAAACCAACAACATCATCCATATAAAAAAAACCCTGCACCATACTGACAAAAAATGTGTTCTTGTACTAGTAATCCTCTCTACAAATGTTTTGTGAAGCATTATGAAAACCCAAACCTAGTTTATACGATTAAAAAAAACATATATAATCAGAAATTCAAAAGCTAAGAAGAAAAATGGACACAAACAGGAAGAAATTTGGTGAAAATTTCTTGAATTCAGGAATGAAACAGAATATAAAGACAAAATCATATCAGAAATGATAAATAAATTATAATATGCTCAAGGTCAGATAGTGTCAAATAAAAATTAGAAAGCACATTGAAGAAAGGGAAGAGAGAGAGCTAATACAAAAATGAAACACAGAAGTAAAAAGTGTCAGAGAGAGGGTGGGCAATGGTGGCTCAGTGACAGAATTCTTGCCTGCCATACCAGAGACCTGGTTTGTTTCCCTGTGCCTGTCCATGTTAAAAAAAAAAAAAGGGATAAGAGAGAAGGTGATTGAAATAGAAAGAGTCAAAGAAAGTCCAACATAGGGATAATTGGAGCTCCTGAATAAAAACAAAACAATGAAATAGTGTTGATATTTAAAACTACAATCCCCCAAAAAACTTTCAGAAGAGAAAATTTAAATCAACCTACTGAAAGCACCACTGCAAAACTGATATATTGACCTGAAAGTGTCAACTCCAATATATATATATATATATAGTGGTAAAGCTATTAGACTTTAAAGATAAAGAAGAAAAAATCTTAGGGCATCAAAGCTAAAAACAAAAAACAAATTTCTTATAAGGGTGTACCGGTTTGAAACTATTATGCATTCCAGAAAAGCTATGTTTTAATCCTGATCCAATCCTGTGGGGGCAACCATTTTATTTAATCCTGATTCAGTATCGCAGGGCAGAAACCTTTTGATGGGATTATCTCCAAGGATGTGACACACCTGATTGTGGTGTGGACTTTTGATTAGATGGAGATGTGACCGCCCATTCAGGGTGGGTCATGATTAGTTTACTGGAGTATTTTAAAAAGAGGAAGCATTTTGGAGAAAGCTGAGAGCTGATGCAGATGCTTGGAGAACAACTGCTTCAGGGCTGACAGAGACAAGGATGTTTGGAGATGCTCGGAGAACTGACAGAGAGAGCAGATATCTACACATGGGTAGGGCCCAGCAGATGTCTCCACATGTCTTCCCATGAGATGCTAAGCAAGCCAGAACCCAGAGTTGTTCCTGGAGGAGCTAAGTGAAGGCCCACAGGTGCTTAGAGAGGAAACAACTGGCATCAGAAGCTGGAAGCAATGGAATAAGGAACCAGGACCAGCAGATGTCAGCCACATACCTTCCCAGCTGACAAAGGTGTTCTGGACAGCATCAGCCTTTCTTGAGTGAAGGTAACCTCTTGTTGGTGCCTTAATTTGGGCAATTTTCACAGCCTTAGCACTGTAAACTTGCAAGAAAATAAATTCCATTTTTTAAAGGCCATTCCATTTCTGGTATATTGCATTACGGCAGCTTAACAAACAAATACAAAGGAGAATAAAATGAGATTACATATTCCAATAGCAACACACAAAGTAGCGCACCAGTGGAGCGGCATTTTTTCCAGAGACTCAAGGAAATAAAGAGTGAGCCAAGTGCTTTGTGTCTAATTAAGCTGTCCTTCAAGTATTAAGGCTATGGAAAAACAGTTTTGAATTCAGGAAATACTGTTTACAGGTGCCTTTTGGGAGAAATCTGTTAGAAGATGAGATTCATCCAACCAAAAGGTAACTGAGGAAACTTAGGAGAAGACTAACGGTGAGCATTTACTATATTTATATACAGAGCATAAAGTAAGACAAAAGTGGGGATATGGGTGGAAGAGGAGTATCTACTGACAGAAAGGAAGTTTAACATATCAAAAGAAACTACTTTGCACACCTCTTTGTATTCTCCTATTGTGGACATTTCATATATATATGGGTCGTACAACATGTGGCCTCTTGTGTCTGACTTCTTTCACTTAGCAAAATATTTTTAAGGTTCATTCATGTTGTAGCATCCATTTTGTTCATCCATTTCTCCTCTGATGGTTATTCAGGTTGCTTCCACTTTTTAGGTATGATGAATAATGCTATGAACATTTGTGTACAAGGTTTTGTGTGAACATGTTTTCAGTTCTTTTGGTTATATACCTAGGAATGGAGTCATCAAATCATATAGTAACTCTACATTTAACTTTTTGAGGAACTGTCCAACTATTTTCCAAAGTGGCTGCACCAAAAACAAAACAAACAAACCAAAACACTAAAGAAAAACAAAGCGGCTGCACCATTTTACATTCCCATCAACAAGGTCTGACAGTTTCAATTTCTCCACATCCTCACTAACATTTATTTTCTGTTCCTCTTTTTGTTTATTTATAGCCATCCTAGAGGGTATGACGTGATATCTCATTGTGATTTTTTATACCAACGAAATATTCCAAGTTTATTCACTAATGTCAGTTCATATCAGTGAGACCATACAGTATTTGTCCTTTTGTTTTTGGCTAGTCTCACTCAGCATAATGTCCTTAAGGTCCATCCATGTTGTTACATACTTCATAACTTTATTCTGCTTTATGGCTGCATAATATTCCATCATATGTATATACCACAGTTTGTTGAGTCACTCCTCTGTTGATGGACATTTTGGCTGTTTCCATCTCTTTGCAATTGTAAATAATGCTATTATAAACATTGGTGTGCAAATGTCCATTTGTGACCTTGCCTTCATGTCCTCTGAGTAGATACCTAGCATTGGTATTGCCAGGTCATAGGGCAATTCTATATTTAGTTTTTTGAGGAACCGCCAAACTGCCTTCCACAGCGGCTGTACCATTTGACATTCCCACCAACAGTGGATAAGTGTGCCTCTTTCTCCACATTCTCTCCAGCATTTTCTATTTTATTGACAATGGCCATTCTGGTGGGTGTGAGATGATATCTCATTATGGTTTTGATTTTCATTTCTGTAATGGCCTCATTATGATTTTGATTTGCATGTTCCTTCTGACTCTGAGAATATTTTTGTGTGCTTATTGGTTGTTTGTGTATCTTCTTTGGAGAACTGTTAATCAAATCCTTTGATCATTTAAAAATTAGGTTATTCGTGTTTATATTATTGAGTTGTAGTCATTTGTATATTCTGGACCATTATCAGATATATGATTTGCAAATATGTTCACCCATTCTGTAGGTTGTCTTTTTACTTTCTTCGTGGTATCAGTTATACACAAAAGTTTTTTAATTTTGAAGTCCAGTGCTTCAATCTATCATTTTCTTTGGTTGTTTGTACTTTAGGTGTCATATCTTCCCTAATCTAAGGTAGCATAGACTTACACCTTTATTTTTTTTCAAGGAGTTTTATAGTTTAAGCTCTTACTGTAAATGAAGTCTTTGATTCATTTTGAATTAATTTTTGTATCTGATGTGAGAAATGGGTCCACTGTCATCCTTTTTTTTAAAGGGATTTTATTAAGTTACAAGTTTACAGTTCTAAGGCCATAAAATGTCCAAACTAAGGCATCCAGAGAAAGACTTAGGAAAGGGCCAATGACATTTGGGGTTTCTCTGTCAGCTGGGAAGGCACATGATAATGTCTGCTAGTTCTCTCTCGGCTTTTCATTTGAAGCATCTTCTTGGGGGCATTTTCTTCCTGCATCTCCAAATCTCTCTCTCTCTTTTGGCTCTGAAGCTTTTTACCCCATTTTTATTCTTTGGCATGTGGATATACAGTTGTCCTAGCGCCATTTGTTAAAAATAAGATTATGTACCCGACTGAATTATACCCTTGTTGAAAATCAGTTGACCATAGATGTATGGGTTTATTTTGGACTCTCAATTCTATTCTATCAATCTCATATACACAAATAACAAGTTATAAGATATGGTGGAAAGAAAAAAACCTCTATTTTCAATAGCAACAAGAAAAACATATTTAGGAATGAACTTAACAAGAAGTATTCATAATCTACGTTAAAGAAAACTGGAAAGAACTCATACAAAAGTAGACTTGAGCAAACGGAAAGACATTCTTTGCTCAGGACATCTCAATATCATCATGAGATTGTTTTTTCCTAAATTAATTTATAAGCTTTGAGATGCCAACAAGCTTTTTCTCTAGAGGTAGATAAGTTGATAAAAAGTTCATATGAAAGAACAAATACGCAAGAATATCTAGGAAAACATTAAAATCAAGACCTGTGAAAGGGAAGTAGCACTTCCAGGTATTCAAAAATAAAATAAAGTTTCTATTGTTAAAGCAGTATGGTACCAGTGCATGAGTAAACCAATATGCCAATGGGATAGACGAGAAAGTTCAGAGATAGACTTAAATGCATATGGAAATCTAGCATACAGTAAAGGTAGTATCTCAGCTAACTAGGGCTTTTGAATCAATAGTGGTGGAACAAGTAGATTGTTCTTTGGTAGAAGACAATATTAGTTCCATTCCTCACTTTATACACAGCCCCAAACTTCCAATAGATCAGAGATGTAAAAGAAAAATTATACAAGTGCTAAAAGAAAACACACTATTTATACATACTTATACTTTGTATGTAACATAAGACTTTCCAACTATGACTCAAAATCTGATTTAAAAAAATTGATAAATTTAACCACGTAAAATTTTTTTAAAGCTTTAAATTTTTTTGTTATTAAAGCAGTTGAAGGTTTGCAGAAAAGTCACTCATATCACCCACATACATACAATAGTTTCCCTTATTAGTAACATATTGTATTAGTATGTTACCTTTGTTACAATCGATGAACCTAGTATCATTATATTATCAGCTATAGTCCATAGCTTACATTAGTGTTCATTCTTTGTATTAAGCAATACTATGCTTTTTTAAAGATTTTATTCTGATAACAAATATGCAGCATAAAATTTCCCACTTTGACCATTTTCAAGTACACAATTCCATGGCTAATCAGCACCACAGTGTTGTGTTGCTCTTATCACCAACCATTACGAAAACTTTTCCATCACCCCAAACAGAAACTCTGCACCAATTTAGTGTTAGCGCTCCATCTCCCATCCCCACTCCTGCCCCTGATAACCTGTAATTTTAATTTCTGACTTTATGAATGTGCATATTTTAATTATTTCATTTAACTGAGGTCATGCCATGTTTGTCCTTTCACATCTGGTTTATTTCACTCAACCTGATGTCTTCAAAGTTCATCATTTTGTTGCATGCCTCAGAACTTGATTCCCTTCCATGATGAATAATATCACATTGTATGCATATACCACATTTTGTTTATCCATTCATTTGTTGATGCCCATCTGGGTTGCTTCCATCTTTTGACAATTGTGAATAATTCCGTTATGAACACTGGTGTGCAAATATCTGTTCAAATCCCTGCTGTCAATTATTTTGGGCATATCCCTAGCAGTGGCAGTGCCAAGTCATATGGTAATTCTATACTGCACTTTTTGAGGAACTGCTGAACTGTTTTCCATCGTGGCTGCACAATTTTACATTCTCAACAACGATGTAGGAGGAATTCTATGTCTCTCATTCCTCACCAATGCCTGATATGTTTTCTTTTTCCTGAATAACAGCCATTCTAGCGGGTGTAAGGTGGTATCTCATTATAATTTTAATTTGCACTTTCCTGACGGCTAATAATGTTGAACATGCTTTCATGTGCTTATTGGCTATTTGTATATCTATTTGGAGAAATAGCTACTCAAGTCCTCTGCCCATTTTAAAATTGGATTTTTAAATGCTTTTTCGTGGCAAAAAAATATCACAAGCAAAGAAAAAACACAAATGGCAATTTGGGAAAAAATATTTGCAACTGATATCAGAGATAAATGGGTAATATCCCTAATATAAAAAGACCTTTAAAAATGAGGACAAAACAGAGTGATGCCCCGATAAATCCCAGAGTGATCTGAACAGTGAATAAAAAAGTATTTGCAAAATCCCCCTCAGAGAATGGTAAAAAAGGGGGAAAATTCAACTTCCTCAAGTTGAATTCTTGATATTTTCACAAGCAGTGCGGATAACCAAATCTATAGGCTGAGCCCCCAATCTTGGGGTTTGTTCATATGAAACTTAACCCCACAAAGGATAGGTCAAGCCTACTTAAAATTAGGCCTAAGACTCACCCCCAAGAGAACCTCTTTCATTGCTCAGATGTGGCCTCTCTCTCCAGCCAACACAACAAGCAAACTCACCGCCCTCCCCTGTCTACATGGGACATGACTTCCAGGGGTGTGGACCTTCCTGACAACATGGGACAGAAATCCTGGAATGAGCTGAGACTCAGCATCAGGGTATTGAGAAAAACTTCTCGACCAAAAGGGGGAAGAGAGAAATGAGACAAAATAAAGTGTCAGTGGTTGAGGGATTCCAAACAGAGTTGAGAGATTATCCTGCAGGTTATTCTTATGCATTAAACAGATACCACCTTTTTAGTTAAGGCGTAACAGAGAGACTGGAGGGAACTGTGTGAAAATGTAGAGCTGTGTTCCAGTAGCCATGTTTTTTGATGATGATTGTATAATGATATAGCTTTCACAATGTGACTGTGTGATTGTGAAAACCTTGCGTCTGATGCTCCTTTTATCTACCTTATCAACGGATGGGTAAAACATTTAGAATAAAGATGAATAATAGGGGGAACAAATGTTAAAATAAATTTAGATTGAAATGCTGGTGATTGGTGAGGGGGAGGGGGGTATGGTGTATATGTTTTTTTTTCTGTTTTCTTTTTATTTCTTTTTCGGAATAGATGCAAATGTTCCAAGAAATGATCATGATGATGAATATGCAACTATGTGATGATAATGTGAAATATTGATTATATACGTAGAACGGAATGATCAAAAGTTAAGAATGAAAAAAAATGAGGACAAAAGATGAAAACTCTTATGGAAAGATGGGCAAAAGGCATGAATATATTAAATGGATCTGAAACATATGAAAAGATGTTCAACTTAATTCATAAGGGAAATGAAAATGAAAACTTCACTGAAACCATTTCACATCTTCCAGATGGGCAAAATTTTAAAACTTGACAATATATTTGGTAGGGAGGCTATGGAGAAATAATCACTTTCATGCATTGCTAGAGTACCAAATTGAACCCTTATGAAGGGGTACATGCTGATTTGAAACTGTTAGGTACCACCACCACCACCCCAACACCCCCTGCAAAGATCCCTGTCCTTCTAATCCATTCTTGTGGGTTCACACCTATTGGTTAGATTGTTTCCATGGAGATGTGACTCCACCCATTCAAGGTAGGTTAATCTGCGTTCTGGAGTCCTTTAAGGAAGAGACATTTTGGAGACAGCTCAGAGCAGAGAGAGTTTAGAGAAGCAGAGATAGAAATGTCCCTGGAGGAACAAGCAAGGACACACAGAAGCCTGGAGACATTTTGGAGAGAAGGACAGCAGAAGTTGCCATGTGACAGAGGAAGCCTGGATGCTATGGTCTTTCTTCAGAGTCAAGGTATCTTGCTCTGGATACCTTAATCTGGACATTTTCATGGCCTTAGAACTATAAATTTGTAACCTAATAAATGCCCCTAGTAAAAAACAATTCATTTCTGGTATATTGCATTCTGGCAGCTTCAACAAACTGAAACAGAGAATTCAGCAATACCTAGCAAAATATATGCATTTACTCATCCAACTCAGCAACACCATTTCTGGTAGCAATAAGCACATCCAGTCCCCAGGTCTTGGTTTCTAAATACCAACACCCGCTAAAAGAAAAAATGGCTGCTTCGAGGGCCGGTGCAGGGAAATTGCAAGATAAGCCTGGCACAAGTTGTGGTGCCAGACAGTAAGGCATAGCCAAGAAACATGACTCTAACGGGCCAAATCCAGAACAATTTGAGCATTAAAATAAATAAGGACAATAGAGTGCATGGGTGGGCCAGGAGCATTCAGCAATAATTGTTGCCTTCCATGCAGGAGACCCGGGTTCGATTCCCAGACTGTGCACTGCTCCCCACAAAAATATATAAATGAAGACAAAAATGGATTGTAACCCATTGAATAAAATAGGAATCTATGCTGATAATAGACAGATGAAGGGAGAGAGAGAGAGAGGGAGGGAGGGAGGGAGGGAGGGAGGAAGGGCAGGAAGAGGAAAGAAGAAAGGAAGTTTCTGGTTTCCTGGCTTGCTTCCTCCTGGTGTGAGTCCCACCAACCCTTGGGGTTCCATCACATGGCAGTGCACATGGAGACGCCTCCTCCTTTCTCTTCTCTGGGTTCCATTACCTTCCAGTTTCTGGCTGTTCCCTGTGGTTTCTCTTCTGTGTCCAATTTCCTTTGCTTATAAGGACTTCAGCCTTATTGAATTAAAGCCCACCCTCATTCAGTTTGGGCAAGCCTATAACTAATAACATCTTTAAAGGTCCTATTTAAATGGCCCTATTTAAAATCCACAGTACCAGGAGTGGGACCTGAACATGCCTTTTTGTGGGGGACAGAATTCAGTCCCCAACAAAAAGGAGTGGAATTGCAAAATCATTTTTCAACCATTTTAGTAAATTTGATTCATGCAAGAATCATTAGTAGATGCTGTATTAGTCAAGTTTCTCTAGAAAAACAGAACCAACAGGGGATATTTGTAAATATGAGATTTATAAAAGTGTTCCATGCAATGGTAGGGATACAGGAGTCCAAAATCCACAGAGCAGACTTCAAGGCTGCTAACTCTGATAAAAGGTCTTGATAAACTCCACAGGGGAGGCTGGCTGGCTGAAGAAGAATGAAAATCCTCTTTTCTCCCTTAAAAGTCTTCAACTGGTTGGATCAACTCCAACTGATTGGATTCTCTCACTGTGGAAGGCACACCCTTAGTTGACCTTGGATGTAACAGGTCACAGATGCAATCACCTGTGATGATTTACTAACCAGCCTTCTGATTTAGCAACCAGCTGCGAAACAGTCTTATAGTAACAGACCAGCAATGCTTGCTGACCAGACAACTGGGCACCATCACCTGGCCAAGTTGACACCTGTACCCAGCCATCACAGATGCTAAATCTAGAGAGAAAACAGGTTGAAAAGCAGGATATTTGCATTGTCTTAAAATGCCTTTCCATAAATTGCTTTTTAGTTGCAAAGAGAAAAATAATATCAATCCAGGGGACAAAAGAGAAAACACCTTGACCAGGTGATGCAAATTAACATTGTCAGTGAGAAGCAGACAGATGTATGCTTCCGTATGCTACCCCATGAAGGAAACAAAAATCAACTATGTAATATTAAGGGATGCCATGAGCACAGGAGCCCTCCAGGGGATAAGCGCCAGCCACAACCATCACAGCTAGAGGTTAAAATAAATGTCTGACCGTGAAGAAGTCGAGTCCTAATGTGAAAGCTCTCTGAGGAATGTTCCACAGACTTTCCCACCAAGACCGCAAGCAGGCTCGCAGTCTGACCAGCCCAGTCCGGAGCGCACAACAGATGAGAGAAACAAAAAGAGCAGCCAAGATTTCTGAGCGCTCAGTACCTGCCAGGCAGGAAGCCAAGAGCTGTACGGGGGTTAATTCGTCTAATCCTTACAAAAGACTACATGGTTCCCATTTTATAGAAAGGGAAACAGTGGCACAGAGAGGTTGGCAGACTTGCCCAAGGTGGCACAGCTAGTAGCGCCGAGGAAGCGTTGGCGCTGGAAACCTGGCTCATCCTTTAGTGTCACCTCCTCGGATCAGCTGGGAGACCGAGGCCCCGGGGGAGCATGAGGCTTCCACGGAGCAGGCAGCTCCGAGACAGAGGCAGGGCTCCATGGAAAGAATTCGAGCTCTTTTCCCTGAAGAGGAGGGCTGGAGGACGGGCGGGGGGGTGGGGCACAAGCGGGGGTGACGGTGGAGCGATGACGTCGACGAGTGGGGGAGGCGCGCGGCCGAGCGGCTGCAGCTGCGGCGGTTCCTGGTAATTAGCCGCCGGAGCTGGGGGTCGGCGACACCCCGGTGCGACCCTCTCGGCCAAGCGCCGCGCTGTCCCCGCCCAAGGCGGCCGCGATGTCGTCAGACGCGGGGCGGGCACAGCCGAGGTGGGCGGTGAGTACCTGAGCGCGGGGGGCTGGTGGCATTTGGGAAACGCAGCCCGCCTTCCGCCTGGGATCCTACCTCCAAGTACCTGCTGTTGAAAAAACCCTTACATAAGGGAAACGCGCGGGCAGGCCCGACCCTCGGCTCCCCATGTAAGGCTGCCCGGTATAGCAAATAAAAATATGGAACGTCCAGTTAAATATGACTTTCAGATAAATAACAAATGTAGTGTGGGAGCGGGCGCGGGAGGTGGCTGCCCCTTAATGCAGGTCTGGGGTTCGGGGGCGGGAGTTGTGATCAGCTAAGTCCAAGCGTCAAGCCTGCCCAGGGTCAGACCCTCCCTTTTGAGGTCAGCGGCTCACCCCCCAAATCGGCCAGTGGGGGTCACAGAGCCTCTTTCCCTGGGCTCCCTTACATGGTTATTCTGTTTCCAAAGCAGCTCAAAGTAGCCCTTCAGTTTAGCCACCCAAACCGGACTTGGCCAGGCCGATGCAGCCCCAGGGCAACCCTGCAGAGGGGAGCAGCCCCAAGCCTCCCGGGCTGGGAGGGTCCAAGAACGAGTGGCATGCCCCTCTTCCAGGCTCACCGTTCTGGACTCTGGTCCCTTTCTCGGCCTCTCCTCCTGCAGGAACGAGATGGGATTCCTGGACCAGGAAGATCTAAGTTAACCACCTGGGGAGGCAGAGGGGCCACTTCATGGTGTCTTGGGTGCAACCCTCATAAGCTGCACAACCTGCCCAGCTGGGGGTGGGGTGGATAGTGCATACACCTGGCCTGCCTCTTTAGGAACCCTTTTCAGCTCCACCCGGCTTGGGGCGGGGTGGCGGGCTGTCTACCCCGTTAGGCTAAATGACTTGAAGGCAGGCTTTGGACCTTCTCATTCCTGCATCTCATCCTCCTGTGCCAACACCCAGCCCTGCGGTTTGTGGACTCCGGGGTATCATCCCGGCCTCCCACCTGCACCTCTCTCACCTGCTGTTTAGGGTTTGAAGAAAACCGAGCTTCTGATATTCTCTCCAGGGCCTGCAGCCTTTTGGAAAACTATTGAACAACTTCCTCCTTTCTGTCTGCCAACAGGGGGTTAATCACATTACAACAGGAGCTTTACATTAGACAGTGTTTCAGACTTTGTTTGCAAAAGCTGTAAGACTTTGGATAGAAGGCTGCAATGTCTTTTTCTGAAGAAATATTTCTCAGAAGAAACATTTCTCAGAAAAAGGCAGGCAGTTTCTTCTGGGGGACTAAGTTAGGTCTTTTTAGGGCATAAGAGACAGAAATCTAACTTAAATGGGCCTGAGCAAAAATGGGGAGGTTGTCGAATTTATTGGCTCACGTAACTGCGAAGTCCACAGTAGTCTGACTTCAGGCATGGCTGAGTTCAGGGGCTTAAGACTGTCATCAGGGTGTCTGCTGTGGGAACATATGAGGACAGGCCTTTCTGGAGATGGTTACCCTTTTGGTATTTCTTCTTCCTTAAGAGGCTACAGCAATGGGAAAAGGAGGTGGGGGAGAAGGGGGACCCTGTGATACACAGCAACCCCTCCATTGCACTCAGACACTTCAGATGTTGCTGGTGTGGCTGGATGTGGAGAAGGAACAGTTAATAGCTATCTTCTTCCAGGCTGCCAAACCCAGACTTCCCTCTGTTAACCATCAGTCTGAAAATTTATTTCAAGTGCGAAGAAGGTCTATACACATCTATTTCCACTGAGGCTTGTTTCCAGAACACCCCCCAACACACACTTGTCACAGCTGTAACAGAGGGTTTTTTTTTAATTTTATTTTTTTAAATACCAAAAGACACCAAGCAAGTGCAAACATTCCTATTTTGATCATTCCGTTCTACATATATAATCAGTAATTCACAATATCATCACATAGTTCCATATTCATCATCATCATCATTTCTTGGAACATTTGCATCTATTCAGAAAAAGAAAGAAAAAGACAACAGAAAAAAATTCATACATACCATACCCCCCACCCTCCCCCTCACTGATCACTCACATTTGAATCTAAATTTATTTTAACATTTGCTCCCTCTATTATTTATTTTTATTCCATATATTCCACTCGTCTGTTGACAAGGTAGATAAAAGGAGCATCAGACACAGGTTTTCACAATCACACAGTCACATTGTGAAAGCTATATCATTATACAATCATCTTCAAGAAACATGGCTGCTGGAACACAGCTCTACATTTTCAGGCAGTTCCCTCCAGCCTCTCTGTTACATCTTGGATAACAAGGTGATATCTACTTAATGCGTAAGAATAACCTCCAGGATAACCTCTCAACTCTGTTTGGAATCTCTCAGCCATTGACACTTGGTCTCATTTCACTCTTCCCCCTTTTGGTTGAGAAGGTTTTCTCAATCCCTTGATGCTGAGTCTCAACTCATTCTAGGATTTCTGTCCCACGTTGCCAGGAAGGTCCACACCCCTGGGAGTCATGTCCCACGTAGACAGGGGGAGGGTGGTGTGTTTGCTTGTTGTGTTGGCTGGAGAGAGAGGCCGCATCTGAGCAACAAAAGAGGTTCTGTTGGGGTTGAGTCTTAGGTCTCATTTTAAGTAGGCTTGACCTATCCTTTGTGGGGTTAAGTTTCATATGAAAAAACCCCAAGACTGGAGGCTCAACCTGTAGCTTTGGTTGTCTGCACTGCTTGTGGGAATATCAAGAATTCAACCTGGGGAAGTTGAATTTTCCCCTGTTCTCACCATTCCCCAAAGGGAACTTTGCGAATACTTTTTTATTCACTGTTCAAATCACTCTGGGATTTATCGGGGCATCACTCTGGACAACCCAACAAAATCTCATGTCCTACTCAAGGTTCCATGTACTTATGGTGTTCAATTAAGCTGTCTACATAAGTTATATTAGGAAATGCACTAGTCAAAATATAAATTTTGTACCAAATAAAAATTTTTGGCTTTAGTCTCACACATAAGGTGACATTTTAAAATATTAATTACCATCTATTTTCAGCACCCTGCACTAATGACATTCCTTTGTTCTTCCTCATGCAAAAACATTTTTAAAATTTGTACATTTAGTCACTATCATTATACACTCTAGGCATTCCTAGATTATACCATCTCAACCTTTATCATCTATCTTTCTGATTTCATTTATGCCCCCAGCCCTCCTCCCTCTATCATTCTCACATTCAGCTTCATTCAGTGTTTTAACATAGTTGTATTACAGTTAGGTGGTATTGTGCTGTCCATTTCTGAGTTTTTACATTCAGTCCTGTTGCACAATCTGTATCCCTTCAGCTCCAATTACCTAATATCTTACCCTATTTCTATCTCCTGATGGTCTCTGTTGCCAGTGAAATTTTCCAAGTTTATTCACTAACGTCAATTTATATCAGTGAGACCATACAGTATTTGTCCTTTTGTTTCTGGCTAATCTCACTCAGCATAATGTCCTTAAGGTCCATCCATGTTGTTATGTACTTCATAACTTTATTCTGTCTTACAGCTGCATAATATTCCATCACATGTATATCACAGTTTGTTTAGCCGCTTGTGTGTTGATGGACATTTTGGCTGTTTCCATCTCTTCGCAATTGTAAATAATGATGCAATAAACATTGGTGTGCAAATATCCATTTGTGTCCTTGCCCTCATGTCCTCTGAGTAGACACCTAGCAATGGTATTGCTGGGTCATATGGCAATTCTATATTTAGCTTTTTGAGTAACCACCAAACTGCCTTCCACAGTGGTTGTACCATTTGACGTTCCCACCAACAGTGGATAAGTGTGCCTCTTCTCCACACCCTCTCCAGCACTTGTCATTTTGTGTTATATTGATAATGGCCATTCTGGTGGGTGTGAGATGATATCTCATTGTGGTTTTGATTTGCATTTCCCTAATAGCCAGGGAAGTTGAGCATCTTTTCATGTGTCTTTTGGGCATTTGTATTTCCTCTTCTGAGAAGTGTCTGTTCAAGTCTTTTGCCCATGTTGTAATTGGGTTGGCTGTCTTTTTGTTGTTTAGTTGAGCAATTTCTTTATAAATTCTGGATACTAGAACTTTATCTGATATATCGTTTCCAAATATTGTCTCCTCTTGTGTAGACTGTCTTTTTACTTTCTTGATGAAGTTCTTTGATGTGCGAAAGTGTCTAATTTTGAGGAGTTCCCATTTATTGATTTCTTTCTTCAATGCTCTTGCTTTGGGTATAAGGTCTATAAAACTGCTTCCAAGTATAAGATTTATAAGATATTTCCCTCCATTTTCTTCTAACAGTTTTATGGGCTTAGATCTAATATTTAGGTCTTTGATCCATTTTGAGTTAACTTTTGTATAAGGTGTGCGATATGGGTCCTCTTTCATTCTTTTGCATATGGATATCCAGTTCTCTAGGCACCATTTATTGAAGAGACTGTTCTGTCTCAGGTGAGCTGGCTTGACTGCGTTATCAAAGATCAGTTGTCCATAGATGAGAGGGTCTATATCTGAACAGTCTATTTGATTCCTTTGGTCAATATATCTATCTTTATGCCAGTACCATGCTGTTTTGACCACTGTAGCTTCATAATACTCCTTAAAGCCAGGTAGCGTGAGACCTCCAACTTCATTTTTTTTCTCAGGATACTTTTAGCTATTCGAGGCACCAGGCCATTCCAGGTAAATTTGGTTATTGGTTTTTCTATTTCTGAAAAGTAAGTTTTTGGGATTTTAATTGGTATTCCATTGAATCTGTAAATCAATTTAGGTAGAATTGACGTCTTAACTATATTTAGTCTTCCAAGCCATGAACATGGTATGCCCTTCCATCTATTTAGGTCTTCTGTGATTTCTTTTAACAGTTTCTTGTAGTTTTCTTTGTATAGGTCTTTTGTCTCTTTAATTAAATTTATTCCTAAATATTTTATTCTTTTGGTTGCAATTGTAAATGGAATTTGTTTCTTGATTCCCCCTCAGATTGTTCATTACTAGTGTATAGAAACAGTACAGATTTTTGAGTGTTGATCTTGTAACCTGCCACTTTGCTGTACTCATTTATTAGCTCTAGTAGTTTGCTGTGGATTTTTCAGGGTTTTTGACATATAGTATCATATCATCTGCAAACAGTGAGAGTTTTACTTCTTCCTTTCCAATTTTGATGCCCTGCATTTCTTTTTCTTGTCTGATTGCTCTGGCTAGAACTTCCAACACAATATTGAATAACAGTGGTGATAGTGGACATCCTTATCTTGTTCCTGATCTTAGGGGGAAGGTTTGCAGTTTTTCCCCATTGAGGATGATGTTAGCTGTGGGTTTTTCATATATTCCCTTTATCATTTTGAGGAAATTCCCTTCTATTCCTATCCTTTGAAGTGCTTTCAACAGGAAAGGATGTTGAATTTTGTCAAATGCCTTTTCTGCATCAATCGAGATTATCACACACATACACACATACACTTGTCACAGCTGTAACAGAGGGTTTTTGTTTTTTAAAAAATCTAAGGGTCACACTAAATATATAAATTTTAAAAATGTCTTTGCATGAGGATGAACAAAGGAATGTCATTAGTGCAGGGTGCTGAAAATAGATGGTAATTAGTATTTTAAAATTTTACCTTATGTGTGAGACTAAAACAAAAAATGTTATATGGTATAAAATTTATATTTTGACTAGTGCATTTCCTAATATAACTTATGTAGACAGCTTAATTGAACACTATAAATACATGGAACCTTGAGTAGGACATGAGATTTTGTTGGTTTGTCCAGAGTGATGCCCTGATAAATCCCAGAGTAATTTGAACAGTGAGTAAAAAAGTATTTGCAAAGTTCCCTTTGGGGAATGGTGAGAACAGGGGAAAATTCAACTTCCCCAGGTTGAATTCTTGATATTCCCACAAGCAGTATGGACAATCAAAGCTATAGGCTGAGCCCCCAATCTTGGGGTTTGTTCATATGAAACTTAACCCCACAAAGGATAGGTCAAGCCTACTTAAAATGAGGCCTAAGAGTCACCCCCAAGAGAACCTCTTTCGTTGCTCAGATGTGGCCTCTATCTCTAGCCAACACAACAAGCAAACTCACCACCTTCCCCCTGTCTATGTGGGACATGATTCCCAAGGGTGTGGACCTTCCTGGCAACGTGGGACAGAAATCCTAGAATGAGTTGAGACTCAGCATCAAGGGATTGAAAAAACCTTCTCAAGCAAAAGGGGGAAAGAGTGAAACGAGACAAAATAAAGTGTCAATGGCTGAGAGATTCCAAACAGAGTCAAGAGGTTATCCTGGAGGTTATTCTTACCCATTAAATAGATATCACCTTATTAGTCAAGATGTAGTGAAAAGGCTGGAGGGAACTGCCTGAAAATGTAGAGCTGTGTTCCAGTGGCCATGTTTCTTGAAGATGATTGTATAATGATATAGCTTTCACAATATGACTGTGTGATTGTGAAAACCTTGTGTCTGATGCTCCTTTTATCTACCTTATCAACAGACAAGTAAAACATGGAATAAATGTGAATAATAGGGGGAAAATGTTAAAATAAATTTAGATTGAAATGCTGGTGATCAGTGAGGGGGAGGGGTGGAGGTATGGTATGTATGAATTTTTTTCTGTTTTCTTTTTATTTCTTTTTCTAAATAAATGCAAATATTCCAAGAAATGATCATGATGATGAATATGGAACTATGTGATGGTACTGTGAATTACTGATTATATATGTAGAACAGAATGATCAAAATAGGGATGTTTGCATTTGCTTGGTGTTTTTTGGTATTTAAAAAAATAAAATTAAAAAATTTTTAAAAAAACCAACTAAAAAAAATATATCTAAGGGTCACAGACAATGGAAGTACTTGGTGGGGGTGGGTGAACGGATTAGCAGGAAGACCTAACCAGAAATAGGGTAAGCCGATCATAATAAGATTTTTGTTCATGGCATGATCCTAGTTGAATTCTTTCATTCTCTTTAAGGGGAAATTGAGTCCCAGAGCAGCAAAACGACTTACACAGAGCCACACGGTGGGTCAGCGGTGGACAGAGACTTGAGCTCCTGACTTGTTGGTCAGTGTGCCCCTGCCTCCTCCTTTTCCTTTCCCGAGCTGCGGGGTGCTCTCGGGCTGCCTCCTGTGGCTGCCTAAGACCAGGCTGGAGAATGGAGACAAGAGGGAGAGCTTCAAAGAAGTGTGAGAATTTCCTGGCTGCCCTTTGCAGGCCCATCTCTTCCAGTCAAACCTTTCCTGTCCTGCATCGTTCTCCTGCTCTGTAAACTCCAAAAAAAAAAGACAGAGACTGTCTCATCCATTTACGTACCCCCAGACCGCAGCACAAACTTGAGGGTTTTGTTTGTTTGTTTGTTTTACGTATTCAGTCTCATCTCATCCTCACCACAACCCTATGAGGTAGACATGAGAAAACAAGAAGAAAGATGAAAAAACTTGCTCAAGATCATACGGGTAGTAGGAGGTTGAGATGGGATTGGATCCAGGCAGTCCAAGTCCAGAATCTGGGCTGCAGATCACTGTGACCCCCAGACCCTCGATGAATGTTTGTTGAATGAATTAAGAGTCTTATTATTTTTCTCTGTGGTCAGCACCCAGCACCTCAAGTTTGACATTGCGGACAACCTCCACAACAACCCTTACTGAGGGTTGCTACGTGCCAGGTGCCATGTTCAGCATTTTCATGTATTGTGTGAGTTTCCTGTTGCTGCTGAAACAAATTGCCACAAACTTAATGGCTTAAAACAACACAAATTGAGTGGGGACAAGAAATGGGGATTTCATGCTTAATGGGTACAAAGTTTCTGTTTGGGGTGATGGAAAAGTTTTGGTAATGGATGGTGGTGATGGTGGCATGTGGTGGCTTGGAGCTGTATGTATCCCAGAAAAACATGTTCTGAAACTTAATCCATCCCTGTATATGTAAACCCATCGTAAGTAGGACCTTATGAAGAGGTCACTGCAGTTAAAGTGTGACCCACGTCAATCAGAGTGCATCTTAATCCTATTACTGGAGTCCTTTATATATGAAATGAAATTCAGATAGAGAGATCTCAAGAAAGAAAGCCATAGAAGCATCCAGAAGCTGAAATTCAATGGAACTGAAAGAGAAAAGAGGGAATTTAAGCTGCTGTTTCCCTTCCCAGGGCCGTTTCTCTTTGGAGCCTCATTTCTAGCTATAGACAGCAGATCCGGACTACCTCCTGAGGGGAAATTGGTCATGGATGATCAAATGAATGGCACATTGTGAGAGGAGCAATCCCCACTCCTCTAATGTCCCACCAAATAGAAAACCTTATTTCCAGCCATCCTTTCTTTTTCCATCATATGTCCAGCTTGGGGCAGGTGGTGGGGTGGGGGTGGGGTTAGGAGGGAAGGGAGTAGGTGTTGGCAACTGGAGATTTGATAGAAGACATTCCTGGATGACTTCATCTCTGGGGCTTTGCCTCTCAAAATTCCAGCCAAATCAGCCTCTACCCTTTAAGGGGTGGAAGAAAGATCAGCATTCCAGAAGTTCCTTGTTATATTCAGGCTTTTAATCAGGTGACTATTGGACGCTCAGCATCCCAGAGCTGTAAGGCTCACGGGGGCATGGGGGTGAGAAGGTGGGAAGGGATCTCAAGGGTCTCTTGGCCCCTACTCCCACCCACCTCTTTCCAGCCAGGAAACCCTTTTGAGGGCTACGCTTCTTCCTGCCTAGAGCTTGCAGAAAGCTAGCGCGGGACATCAGCACCGCGGACAGGGCTAGGACGTGCCTGGGACGCACAGCCCGCCGCGTGCACGAAAGTCCAACGGCGAGCCGGGTTACAGGAGAGATAGAGAACACGGAGAAAGAGGGAAGATAGAAAACTCGGAGGGAGAGGGAAGATGCGCTGCTGGTGGTGGCTGATGTCCGGGGCCGGCTCCAGCTCTTGAGTCACCCTGTGCAGCCCTCGCTTGCGTCGGGCATCGGCACGCTCGAGTTCCCCCTACCTATCATTTCCAGGCATCGTTGTTGGTGGGGAAGGAAGGAGAAGGTGCTATGCTAAGGCCCCAGAATTTCTTTTGCAGGAAAGAAGGAAGTGCGCCGTCCTGCCCTGGGCCCCGCCCTTCTCTATACAAGGCCTGTTCACCCCAGCCTCCACCCCTAGGGAGTCCATCCCGGGCCCTGACCTCAGCAGGCCGGAATGCAGGCGATAAATTAGAGATAACCCCGGAGGGCAGGGCCGGCCCGGCTGTCAGCCGGCGGATAAAACCCGCGGTTGCAGAAGCCACAAAGTGTCCGCGGGCCGCAAGGGGGTGGGCCGTGCAGGCAGAGGCAGCGACCTCCACCTGCTCCTCCAGCGACATGAACCCCCAGGCGGCGCTGTCCCAGGCACTCCTGTTGCTCGGGTTCTTGCACCTGTCGCTGCTCTCAGGTCATTCCCACCCGCTGGGCGGCCCCAGCCGGGCTTCGGATTTGCCCCGGCTACAGGTGAGCGCTACGGGACTGTGTAGACGTGGCCGGCTTGGGGGGCACCGGCAGCAGCAATTAACAAGTCGGAACCTCCCGTCCCAAGGAAGGTCCCTTCCTGTGGGAATTAGTAATAAGGAGTCCAGAAGCGGTGAGAATGGGTACCCGAAGCCTGTACACAAGGCTATGGATTCACTTGGGCACCACTAAGCGAGGGTGGGCCGGGGTGGGGGGGGGCGGGTCTCTGAGGCTCAGGTTCCCCCCTCCCCATCACAGGAGCTGCTGGACCTTCTGCAGGACATGGTCTCGCGGCTGCAGGCGGAGTGGGCAGCCCTGGAGCTCCACCAGCAGGGCCAAGGCCCAGTCGTAGCCTGGGAGGCCGAGGAAGCAGCTCCCGCCAGCGGCCTCCCTCCTCCCAGAGTCACTGCCCTCCAGGCCCTGCCCGAGGTACACAGTTCAAAGAAGAGGTGTGACTCAGGCTGCTTCGGGCAGAGGCTGGACCAGATCGGCTCCCGCAGCAGCTTGGGCTGCACTGGTGAGGCCCGTTCTGCACACCCACCTCCCTTCCAATGCTTTCCACCCTTAGTATCACTTCTTTGTGTTAGTTGTCTCTGAGGACCACACTGTTTGAGAAAAGGACACCTGGGCATCATTCCCTCTTACTAAGATGTGCCCTTCCTGGAGATATTCGATGTAGGCCCCATAATGTCCATGCACCTTTTCGCCCACCTTCTCACCACTCCCACCTTCTCACCACCCCCACCTCCCCCACCAAAAGAGGCCAAAAGGCCCTAAGGTGGAGCCCATTCATTGACTGGCAGCCTCTCCCTAGAAGGCATCGCAGACATTCCGCCCCCTGCTTTTTCCTAAACTGTGTCTAGCTGCCCAGGCAGAGGTCAGGATCACCAGGGCAACCATTACCCCCAATTTACAGATAAAGAAACTGAGACTCAGACAGATTGACTGTTCTAAGCCATCGAATCTCAAGATCAGCTGAGGACAGGCTGGGTGGATGGGTGGGAGGTGGGGAGAACATGGCGAGGGAAAGCACAGATCCTGCCTCCCTCAGCCTTCCATCTAATGCTATCACCCCCTCTCTCTTCCCCCTACAGTGAGGAAGAAGAAGAACTAAAAGAAAGTTCTGGCCACAGCATCTGCATCTGGTCCGTCCAGGGGATCCTTCAACCCCATGATCCCGTTGAAGTGATTCCTATTTATTTTCATCTATTTATTTATTTATGTGGCTGTTTTATAATACTATTCTTACCTTTCAGCATAAAGTGAAATAAAGCCAACATTATAGATTTTTCTTTTGAAACTGATTTGTGTATGTGCATTGAAAATAATGCATCACTTCCCAAAACAAAAACAAACAGAATCCTGGGTTTTCTGGAAGGGCACAGACGTGTTTTAAATGGTGGGGTGGGAACGAGGGCCTGAAGTGCTGGACTTCTGGGGTGGGAGGGGCTGTCTTTTTCTTAAAGGTTGTTCGGGCTCTGACACGTCTGTAAACACTGCAAGCACATGAGACGTGTTGAAAGCAGGACAGTTCCTTCCTGGGAGAGGGCTGGGCACTGAGGTGTCCATGCAACGTGAAGGAATGTGTTGCAGCGTCTGTCCCACTTGTCTCCCACTGCCTGGAATCGCACCATTAGCGGTGCTCCCTGTAGGGGCTACTGTTTCCAGGCAATCTCAGTCGATGTGCCTGAGATTGGGGGCTGCTAGCTGTGAATGTGTCACATGTCCGTTCATCCGCATTCCTGAATGGAGGTGAGCCCACCATCCTGCTCTAAACCTCAGCTTCAAGCCTCCAATTCCTGATGTCGTCTGGGAAAGGAGCCTTCAAAACCTTTCAAGAGCATTTTCATTTCTCAAGTCCCCGAGTATAGAGGTGTCTGGCAAGAGGTCCAGCTTTATGGGGGGCTCTTCCCCTGGGGTTTGCATCATTACTTCCTCTCTGCCCAGAAAGAGAGGACTTTCACTCTGAAGCAGAAAAGAAGACAGCCACCAGCATCCTACTAAGTTGCCTTAATCAGCAAGGAGTGCTGGTAGAGGTCACTGGCCATCTCCTTTATGAGCCCCCTTCCTATGCATCCTACATTCCAGGCACTCCAGATTGCTGCTGAACCCACCAATACTTCCAGTTTCCTGAGCCTTAGCTCATGCTGCTCCCTTTCTCCAGAATGCCTTTTATGACCCTAGCTCAGCAGAGGAGGGAAAGCACCAGGAGGTCAGGACAATTATTACCCCCATTTTCTGGAGGAGGAAACCGAGATTTGGAATAAATGAAGCCCTAATAAAGCCTAAACCATGTAGCCACTAAATGAACAGGGATTTGAACAGGGATCCCAGTGACTCTTGAGCCTGTGTTCTCCCCCTGTCACCCCCAGCCTGGAGTTGCGTTCTCACTGCCCTGCTGGTTTGCTCACTTGATGTTTCTTTGAGTGATAGGGAGTTGGGAATGGTGGTTCTTTGTCCTATTTCTCATTTTAACCCAGTTCAGAGGTTATGGATATTTAATGAGGTCAAATTAAGATGTAACGAATGAGATTTCCGAGCCGCTTACTTTCCCACAAAACTGTGAACTTTGTCTAACATTTGAGTAATCAGAATGGTTAACATTTATAAAGACTTTATGTACCAGGCACAGTTCCAAGTGCTTTACTTAGGTCCTATAATCCTCACCACAGCTCTATGAAGTAAGAACTTTTGTTGCCCTCTATTTTACAGATGGGGAAACTGAGGCACAGGATGGTTACATAACTTGCTCACGGTCACACAGTTACTAAGTGGCAGAGCCAGGACTGAAGCCCGTGTAACCTGACCCCAGCACCCCAGCTCCTCACCTTTTTACCATCCAACCTCTACCAAGTCAACGAGTTGAGCTTGCTGCTGGAAGGGACTGTCCCCCTCTTAATGCTCTCCTGGTGGCAGCACTCTGCTCAACATTTGGGGCCACCGCCTGCTGGTGGCATTTCCCTCCTGCTTAGATGATGCATGCACCCCCTCCCAAGTGCAGCCAGCATTTCAGAATTCTTGCAGGCTGAGGCCCAGAGCTTCCACAAATAGGGCCCCAGTGGTGATGCCACACACGTGATACATCCCGTTACTTGGGCCTTTTCCCCCAGCAAAGTTCCAAGAAAAAGGACCCCAAAATGACCTGTGAAAGAATCAACTGTGATTGCTGGAGGCTGGGGAGTGGGTAGCCTGATATATCCAGCAGGGTTGGGTTAATGAAATTAATCTCCCTATGTGTTTGGTGTTTGTGCTGCCTATGGACACCCTTTAAAACCAGCCTTTCCTAACTTGTGACCCTGTCCCCGTGTAACTGTAGGCATCGTCTCAACCTCCCTAATTTTCCTATTATCAACCTTGTCCTCCAAAGAAACTACCAAATTATTTATCTCAGGTGCTTGTCACTTGACTCCTCCCTAGAAAGATGTGCTGGTGAAAACAGACCGGAGGAAGGTCTTCTCTAACCCACAGGGATTTGGGAGCAGGGTGGACTGGCTTTGCCAGGAGATGGGGGAAGTTAGGACAGTGGTAGGATTGACAGCGTCATGTCATGGCGCCAATTCTGTAGCTGTGACTTCCTCAAGGAATGCTGAGCTGCTCTTCATCCCTCCTGCAGCAGCTTTGACCCTTCTGAGAATGATTTGTGGCAAGGAAAATAAGTGCCTGTCTCTTCCTCTTCCCCCAGGGCCAAGTCTAGACAAGATCATTAACTTGGCCATTTTTCTTCACGCTATATTCTCAGTCTTCTATCTCTCTCTCACTAGGACCTATCAGCCACTGCCTTAGCTTCGTAGGGCTCCAATGGTGACACTATACATGTGATCTATCCCATTACTTGGGCCTTTTCCCCAAGCAAAGTTCTATTCCAGAACATGACCCATTTCTCCTATAAGGGTCAGGAGCCATCCCCGTACAGCTGCCTGGATATCCTGGAGCATTTTAAAAATCAAATTTCATATCTGCCTTGGGTAACTGACTCCCACTCTAAAGTCCATAGCTCTCCTTGCTTCGACTCTGTCATTGCTGGTCTGAAGTCTCTTGCCTCACTGCTCAGTGCACACTGAAGCTTCTTCCGTCTGTAGTACCTGCACTTTTCTCTTGAGGTCTTTCCTTGGCAGCTGGAGCCAACTTGGTCCCCCTTGGGCAGGAAGGGCATGCTGGAGAATTGACGAATACCAAGATGTTCATCCAAGCGGTTTAAGACACTTTGTTTCACACCAGTTCCTTGAGTCCGGGAGAGGGACTGGGGCAAAGGTCAAGCTCCAATTGCCCCTGGTGGGAATTGACGTCCTTCTTTCCCTGTGTCACTTCCCCACTCTCCTGCTGATGTTTCCTGGGATTGTCTCCAAGATAAAACTATTTATATTTGAATCTTTGTCTCAACTTCAGAAGAATTCAAACGGGACACTCCCAAATGATTAAACCTTCTCCAGTGCCCACCCTTGATGACACCAGCCCTTGAAATCTTCCTTGACTCCCGTCTGGCTGGACCCACCCGATCAGGCACCATGCCCACCCACTCCTTCCTTCCAGCATCTCCCGCACGCGACCCATACCTTCCATTCCCGGTCTGAGCCCTCATCATTCATGCCGATACTGGCACACCGGCTTCCTAACTGGCCTCCCCACTCCAGGCTCCCCTGATCCAGCCCTTTCTGCATCAGGGGAGAAAGTAGAATCTGTGGGCTACCCAGGGAGGGCAAGGTGCAGTGGTGAGCACCTGTGTATATGCCTGTGGTGGGAGGGTGGGAGAGGCACGGAAGGCAAACTCATTGACTCAGTCATTCAGGAAATATTTTCTAAAGTAGGTGTCTGGCTCTGTGCTAGATGCTGGGATATAGCGGTGCCCTGAAACTGACTCAGGCACCGCCTCATGTCTGCTCTGCCAGCCTGCACCTCTGACTTCCCAGCAAATGCAACCTTAGCAATGACTGACGTGGTTCCTGCGGCTGCTCCCCATCCCCACTCCCACCCCTGCCGACCTCCAGACACCAACCCCCCCAAGTGCCCACATGAACAGCACCCACCAGCAAGGAGAGATTGCCAAGCCAGGTCAGGTCATGGTTGCACTGGACCCTGGGGATGCAGCTTCCCTAACTGCTGCCTGGAGGAACTGGATAGCCCGGCCCTGGGTGAGGGGATTTAGCAGCTGGGGCTGGAGCGTGGGCTTTGACCAGTGAGAAGCAGGAGATGGGAAGGAGCCTGCGGGTAAGAGGCTCATCTTTCCTGCCCCCATGGACTGCTCCCAGGTGCTATGTTCCATGAGGCTCTATGGATTTGTTCAGCATGACCTGCCCATCAACCGCTAAGATGCTTTTAAAGCAAAGCTGTGGCCAGTTTGGTAACACATCACTATCTTTGCTCTCCCTCCTTCCCTGCCTGTGGCGGGCAGCCTCTGAGATGGCCCCCAGTGATGTCCAGCTCCTGGTGTCTCACCCTCGTGTGCCCCCTCCCCTTGAGTGTGAGCTGAAGCTAATGACTCACTTCTAATGAATAGCATAGAAAAAAGGTGATAGGAGAACAATTCCGAGATTAGGTTACAAAGACACTGTGGCTTCTGTCACTGCTCTCTCTCTCTCTCTCTCTCTCTCTCTCTCTCTCTCTCTCTCTCTTTCGATGCGGTGGAGAGGCCCATGTGACAGGGAACCGACGTCCCCAGCTGTCTCCGTCTGCCATGGCTGCTATAACAGAGTACCAAAGACTAGTTGGCTTAAACAACAGAAAATTTTTTTTAACTTTTTTATTGTATAGTATAACACATATACAAAGCAAAGAAACAAAAAAGCAACGTTTTCAAAACACTCTTCAACAAGCAGTTACAGGACAGATCCCAGAGTTTGTCATGGGCTACTACACGATACTCTCAGATTTTTCCTTCTAGCTGCTCCAGAATACAGGAGGCTGGAGGGCTTAAATATTTTTTTATCATCGCAATAGACTTTTCTTCCTTCTTTTTTTGTGAAAAATGACATATGTACAAAAAAGCTATAAATTTCAAAGCACAGCATCACAACTAGTTATAGAACATATTTCACAGTTTGACATGGGTTAGAATTTCACAGTTTTAGGTTTTTACTTCTAGCTGCTCTAAAATACTGGAAACTAAAAGAGATATAAATGTAATGATTCAGCATTCATATTCATTTGTTAAATCCTATCTTTTCTGTACAACTCCACCATCACCTTTGATCTTTCCATCCCTTTCTATAGGGGTGTTTGGGCTTTGGCAATTCTAAATTTTTTATATTGGAAGGGTCTGTCACTAACACGCAGTAGAGAGATGGAACTAGCTGATGTTCTGGAGAGGCTGGGCTAGGTTTCAGAACTTAACTGGACCAGGGACTCATCTGGAGGTTGTGGGTTTCTGGAAAGTCACTCTAATGCATGGAGCCCCTGTAGAATCTTATATATTGCCCTAGGTGTTCTTTAGGATTGGCTGGAATGGTCCTGGTTGGCTTGGCAGGTTATGTCATTTTACTTTTAATTCCTGAAATTCTGTGTGCAATCTATATAATAAAATGACATTTTCACATACACTGCTTTTTAACAGATGGTGCCATTGATTACATATCACATTTATGCATTATTTCTTCATATTTGATCAGGATTGCATTTCTTCATGTATAGAAAAAAACAATACCTAGTGTCTTAGGGAATTAAATAGCATCCTTTTCTTCAGCTAAATTTTCCTAGTTTATTGTGTGCAAACTCTAATTGTGTCATGGTGATGTGGAGGCCACTGAATCAGAGGGTATTGAAGTTTCTATGATGGGAAAAATGTTGTTTAAAAAGTTTTCAGTCAGTTGCTTCTATTAGTGCCATCATTTCAGATGCGTGCAGTGACTGGGTTTGCTCAATAAATTACACTTTAAGGCAAAAACAAAAACAAACAAACAAAAATACTAGTGTTTTAAATGATAGCCATATTGACTCAAAATAAGTAATTCAGGTTGGGGAGGGCCACGGTTGGTGCAGCTCCTCTTGGAACCGAGCTCTTCCTATCTTCTTTCTCTGCCACTCTTGCTTTGGGATTTTGTCCCCGTGGTCTCTCTCCCTGCAGGCACTCAAAAGATGTCTCAAGAACCAAGGCACCCCGAGGGAGCCAGGGATGCTATGTCCTCAACCGCTAGGTGGTTCCTAGTTCTTAATGAGCTGAAGCCCAAGATAAAATGGGGAAGAGAAACTGGATAATTTTTCCTGGCTGCAAAGAACCCAGGTACCCTACTTCTGAAAGTGCAGGGGAAAGGGAGGACATTGCGAAGGGGAAAACCAGACATGCATCCCCTGCCTTGTATCAAAGTTCTTCATCTTCCTTCCCCACTTGGATTTTCTTGAGGATTCTCTTCAATGACTCCAGTGGTTCCTAAAATGGTCATCTCCTTCCCCCATCCCCCACGGGCTGGGGAGTGGAATCTCACCCCATCTGAGGAGTAAATGTGGTCCCCGAGGGACTCGATGGACAAACCAGCTATCTCCCTTCTGCAATGATTGACTTTGGAGCTCCCCTTCTCCCTGCCACTATGCAACTGAGTCAGCTATTTAACAAATGTACAGTGTGAAAATTGAATGATTAGCTTATTGACAAATGACTCAGGAATCCTGAGACCCAGGTGACTGAGCTAAACTTTAAACAACAGAAATTTTTTAGCTCCCAGTTCTGAAGTCTTAAAGTCTGCATTCAAGGTGTTGGCAATGGCCATGCTTCCTCTTAAAGGGGAGAATCCATTCCACGTCTCTCCTCTGACTTCTGCTGTGTTGCCAGAAAACCATAGCATTTCTTGGCTTGTGGCCGCATAACTCCATCTCTGCCTCCGTCACATGACCATCTCTCTGCCTTTGTTTCTGTATCTGTGTTCAGATTTCCTGTCCTTATAAGGACACCAGTCTTATGGGCTTAGGTCCTCACCTTAACTCATAACATATTCAAAGATCCTAGTAACAAATAAGTTCACATTCACAGGTTCTGGGGTTAGGACTTGAACGTGTCTTTGGGGCAGGTGCTCACAATTCAATCCATGACACCCACCAGCAGCCAGCAAGGACCTGGGGCCTCCCGACAGCCACAGGAGTGTGCTTGAAAGCAGAGTCTCCCCGAGCCGAGCCTTGAGATAACTGCAGCTCTGGCAAACACCTTAACTGTGGGAGACTTGAGCCAGAGGCAGCCAGCTAAGCAGTTCCAGATACCTAATCCACAGAAACAATGAGATAGTAAACGTGGGTTTTTTTAAGTTGCTAAGTTTTGGGGTAATTTGTTACGCAGTAATTACTAACTAATACACTATCTTTTTCCTTCACTCTTACTTCCCTTGGATTAGAACCTGCAGAACCTCAGAAGATCATGGTCTTAAAGCGAACCCATTCCTGTGGGTGTAGACCTGTGGTGGGTGGGACCTTTTGATTAGGTTATTTCAGTTGAAGCATGCCCCATGTGGGTCTTAATCTTTTAACTGGAGTCCTTTGTAAGAGAAAGAAATACAGGGAGAGATACACACAGAAGACAGAGAGATGGTCACAGAAGCTGAAAGAGAAAGCCATAGAAACAGAGAGGAAGCCAGAAGCTGGGAGCACTGGAACCCAGAAGAGAAGGGAAAGACCAGTGGATTTCACCACGCGCCTTGCCATCTGACAGAGGAGTCCAGGTATGGTCTGAACGGTGCCTCGATTTGAACATTTTTGTGGCCTCAGAGCCCTAAGCTTGTAAACTAATAAGTTCCCAGTGTTAAAAGCCAGCCCATTTCTGGTACATTATGTTTTTCAGCAGCTTTACCAGACTAAAACAGAACCCCCATAAGGCTCTTAGCAAGTGAGCTTTTGCCTCAAGCTTAAGTTTTTTTTTGAGGAACTGACATTCGCCATCCAGCTGAGGAAGTAGCTTTACCTATTTCCTTCTTCTGCTTTGGGCCCTGCCCCCAACTTCCAGTCCCCAGTGACCTCCTTATGGTACCAAACACACACAGCATCACTTTCACACCTGGAAACACCCATCTCTTAAGTATGCAACGGTGTCCTCCCAGTTTCGCCCCACTGAGTCTTCTGCTCTAGACTGTTTGGTTCTAACAGAATCATGTCATGAATGTGACAGTTTTTCCTTCCAGTTCTGCTCACGAATGATGTTTCTGGGACCTCATGGAGGGGTGGGAAAGCAAACTCTGGGATAGAAATGGGAGATGCTCAAATTCTGGGTTCTCTCACCCACTTGCAATGCTCACATATGACTAAGACTCCTTCTTTCCCGTGATAAAGAGATGCTTTTGATTTTTCAGCTGGTGGGACACATGGGGGTGGGAGGTGGGTCTGATTTTTGTGTCTTTGGCTTTTCTTCTTTCTCATTCCTATAGGCTGACTTTTGAACACCCCCTTAAATATTAACTCCTCCACACACACCCCGAAGTAGAGCAGGGGCATGGAAACAGAGAGAAACTTTACGTCAAGTCATTTTCCATTTCAGGCTGAAATCAAGGGCTTTAATGTGATTTGGGATGATCCACGCATTTGAGGATTTTCTGTGTTTCTGCTGGGTCCTGTTTGGGCAGGTGGCATGGCTGGTTCTGCATAAAGCTTTCAGAGCAGCAAAACAGAATATCCCTTTTCTTGCCAAAAATAACAATAATGATAACAATAATAAGTACCTGGTTGATAGAAGAAACTCAACAAACGATGCTTTCACTCTGGAAAAGGAAAAGTGACCTTAACTAAAGGAAGTGGGGAAATTCTGAAATCCTCTTTCTGGAACCTGGGGTGGGACTTCCACTTCTTCTTGGGCCACCTGCAGACTTCAGAAGTGGCTCAGGACAGAGAAGCAGCAGTGGCCCTCAGAGACATAGCCATTGCTATGATGCCACCCTGGCAGTCTTTGCCTGCATCAAAGGTCTGTCTCAAAGGGCATCTCCAGGAGACAGGCTGTGTGACGCATGCAGCAAGGAGCACCAGTTCCTCCCAGTGAGGCTGCTCGCTGGATCTCCTTTGCTAATAATAACTCTGCCAACTGGGCAATTACACTGTGAATACATTCCAGGAACTGATCAGGACACAACGTTTTTTGCCCCCCAGAATTCCTATTCAGAATCGCATCCATTTCAGATTTCAAGTTGAGTTTGGCTTGCCAAATTAGTGACCCAAATCCCCAAACTTGCTAAAGAGGGTCCCCTTTTCCCTCAGTCTTAGAATAAAATCGCCCTGCATGCTTCTGGTGACTTTTGACCACTCTTGGTCCTGTTTCCCTGCTTTATCATAGTGTAGCGTTCTGTCCATCTGGTCAAACAGGGAGTGTGCACAGCTGGGGAAGGATTTGACCAGGACCAGACTGGCCACTCACACACATTTTCTGAGCTCCCACAGAATAGATAAAAATACATTAGGTGTATAAACAAGTCATGGGGATTGGATGTAGCCCTTTCCTTGAGATCGTCCAAAAGGAGAGCACCCCAAACACACAGAGACACAAAACACACAAAAGAGCTGCCCACGTGTACTTAGAAAGATGGGAAATGGAGGTGTGTTTAATCAGAAAACTGCTCCTAAAGGGTGTCTCATAATCTTCTAGGGTTTCCATCACAAAGTACCACAGATTGGGTGGCTTAAAGCAACCGGAATTTATTGTCTCAGTTCTGGAGGCCAGAAGTCTGAAATCTGCAGGTATCATCAGGGCTATCCTTTCTCTGAAGTCTTTAGGGCTCTGGCAGTGGCTTGTCTGCAATCCATGGCATAACAATCTCGGCCTCCATCGCTGGCTATTTTCTCTCTCCTTGAGTCCAAATCTCCCCTTCTTAGAAGGTCAGCATCATATTGGCTTAGGGTCCACCCTATTCCAATTTGGCCTCATCTCAATCATATCTTCAAAGATCCTTTTACCAAATGGGATCACATTCATGGGTCTGGGGGTTAGGACTTGAACAGGTCTTTTGGGAGGATACAATTCAATCTCTAACAGCTTGTTTGGGAACTGTCATGTCACGTATACTTGAAATAGATTAAGAATCCAGGTGTTAAGATCAGACCCGGGCTCAAGTCCTGGTTTTGCCACTTGGGCAGTTGACACGACCTCTCAGAGTCTCAGTTCTGTCCCCTCATATGGCGACGGTACTACCTACCTCCTGGGAGTTGTGATGAAGATGAAATAATCCACGTGAAGCTCTCAGCACACTGGCTGGCACATCATAATTCACCAAGAAGGGCTACCTTTCCTATGACCTTGCAACTGTATACTTCAAAATGCCTTCAGACATTAGCTTGTTCAAACCTCACCTGTGAGGTGAGCAGGGCAGGTTTTTACATTTCCCTCATTTTACAAAGGGGGAAGCTAAGGCCCACAGACTCGTATAACTGGGCTACCAATGCAAAGTTCTAAACCCATCCAATTTAGTGTCCCCATCTTCCCCTTCCCCCACCATCTGTATGTTGCATTGAATGGTATACTAACGTGCAGTGCTTAGCAAATGGAGGGAAGGGCCTTCATTAAATGCAGACCACCTTGCTGCCTCGTATTTATCTTTCAGGGGCCAGGAAAATTGAAGCTCTAAGTAGTCCAGTCATGTTTTTGGACCGGGAGAACAACACGGAGGACTTTAAGGGAATCTGTGCATTACATTCGCCTCCTATCTCACTCCTTCAGCCAACTCGCCATTGAAGCTTTCCTGGAAAGGTGATGGAAGAACATTGTACCTTCAGACTTAAAGAGTCTGAGCTTCTATATGCAGCAAATGAAACATCAGGATGCTCTAAGCTTCTAGATCCTTATAACCTTGGGGGTGGGGGGTGCTGTGGAAATGTGTGGAAGAGGAAGAGTTTGGAGAAAATTTATGTTCCCCAAATTTTATTGGTGTTTATATGGGGAGCTGAACTTGGAACATTCATAACATTTGGCTTCTGGCTGACTTAGTACTCTAAAAAATAGCTCCCTCTTCACCTGACTGCTGGGAGTGACTGCCAGGAATGAGGGCAGCCCTGTTCGAGGCAAGAAGTCTGCCCGTTCCCATTGATGAGTCAGGTGTGAAGTCAGCTTGAGCATCTGGACTAATTTGTCCCGAACTGTCAGCTGCCTGCCATTTCCTCCCCTCCCGCCCTTATTTGGAGCCCCTGACAGCTGAGCCACAAACAAACTGGGGAAGCTGGGTGCTGGCCAATCCTCACCCACTGCTTCCCCGCATGGGTCCCCTTGCCCAAGAGAAAGAACCCTGAGGCATCGGTGTGAGATAGCCAAAGATTCTTTTTTGCTCTTCTCACACCTTTGAAGTGGGAACCTCTTGAGGCAAATCAACAAGAATGTGGCTCTTGCAGCTGAGGGTCTGGGAGGTTGTAGGGGCTGCTCAAGGTTGAGGGCTGTGACAAGCTCTGCTGGACTGATAACTTTAAAAGGGCATCTTCTGCTGGCTCCTCACTCAGCTGCTTTATCGCTGCAAGTGATGGAATGGGGAGGGTTCCATCTCTCTTGTGCACTCAGAGAGCTGGAAGGAGGGGCTATAAAAAGAGGAGGCACAGGGCAGCTGGGAGACAGAGACAAACGAAGGACGAACAAGGGAAGAAGAGAAGAGATAGAAGAGGCAGCCATTATCAGGTCACTGACCCACTCCAGCATGGGCTTCTTCCCTACCATCTCTGTGGGCTTCCTCTTCTTTCTGGCATTTCAGATTCCAGATCAAACCAGAGCTAACCCTGTGTACAATCCTGTGTCCAATGCAGACCTGATGGATTTCAAGGTAGGGTCAAGAGAGGGGCACAGTTTTGGACCAGGGGGGTTTCTGATACTGGGTTGTTCTTGTTGATTTTCTCCAAGTCAGTGAGTTCTCTCCCTGTATTTTCCCTTTGTAAAGAATTTGCTGGACCGTTTGGAGGAGAAGATGCCTTTAGAAGATGAAGTTGTGCCCCCACAAGTACTAAGTGATCAGAATGATGAGGCTGGTGCAGCTCTCAATCCGCTCCCTGAGGTGCCTCCTTGGACCGGAGAGTTCAGCTCAGCCCAACGAGATGGGGGAGCCCTCGGGCGGGGCCCGTGGGACTCCTCTGAAAGATCTGCCCTCCTGAAAAACAAGCTGAGGGCTCTGCTCACTGCCCCTCGGAGCCTGCGGAGATCCAGCTGCTTTGGGGGCAGGATGGACAGGATTGGAGCCCAGAGTGGACTGGGGTGCAATAGCTTCCGGGTAAGTGGAGTGGGACATGGGAATGGGATAGGGAGGAGAGAAATTATAGCTTTTTTGAGGCTCACACCTTGTCAAAGAACACCATTGGGGGAAACTTCAGCAGGAAAGGAACCAGTGTAGAAGTTTGTTCCATTTGAGTTTTCTGCTCTGATTTGATGGGTGACCCATGAGTCTCAGGATGATGCCAGCATCCTCAGCTACAGCGTGCTGATAAAGTGTAAACAAAAAGCTACTTTCACTCACACTGGGAAATTGAAATGTTCACAAGGCAAGCATTGTGAACTGCTCGTTGGTAGTTCATGTATTGGGGAAAGGGGAACCTCCCTTAGAAATGCAAGAACACGAAATAGCAAATGAAATTGACAAAGTTTGCCTTCATTGACTTCTCATGAGTAGACTGTGTACCAATCATGAAACGCAAAGGGTCATCAGTCTGGGAGTTGGGGGCAAGTGGGGAGTAGATGGTCAGGGGTCAAGTTAAGTGAGTTAGCACAGTCATCTTAGATCGACTTTTCCAGGAAAGCCAGGTCACCAAGCCAAACTTTTGTTTCTCTGTTCTCTTTTTAGTACCGAAGATAACAGCCAGGGAGGAAAAGGTGGGCCAGGCCCCTGCACACTGAGAGAGAGACCTTCATCCCTGGGTCTCTCATGCAACCTTGTCCCATCTCACTGTCAAGTTGAGTTGTGATGAGCACTTTATTCAAGCTGCAGCTTCCTGTCAACATTTCTTGCATTTTTATGCTAACTTTAGATAAAAACAGTTTAATTGTGGCATCCTGTGTCTCCCACCCATGCATTAAATTTTAGGGTAAATTCTCACCTGTTACTGAAAGCAGTTTGAAAATGAATAAACTTCAGCACCATGGACAGAAGGCAAAGGCTTGAGTTGGTGTGATTTGTTTCCGGGGGAGAGAATTCAACCCGATATTCCTTGTTAGAGAGAATGCCCTGTTTATTCCTTTCTCCATCTATTTCTCCCTTTATCCCTTCTTCTTTTCCTCGTTTTTCCTTTTTGCCTCAAACTGCAGTTTTCAACCTGCACTGCTTCTGCTCAGCCCCAGTCAAGAGTCCTGAAAAAAACCCGGGAGATCTTAAGAGCTCTTATTTTGATTCAGATTTGCTTATGTCTAGGGAAGCCATTAATTGAAAAGAAACTTGAAAGCATCTGGGCTGCTTCTCTGGTTACATCTAAAGTAGTTTGTACTCAATTGACAGTTTTTACTCCATAGGCCTTTATAGATATTTTTTTAAAGACATTTATAAAACTAAATTTTCTGATGCATTTTGAGAATGTACCTGAGTGAGTTGCACATTTAGTTCTGAAAAAAAAAAAACAAAAACGACAACAACTAGGCAGAGTGGTGCTATGTTTAAAAGTTGAGCAAAGTGGAGAAAGAAATGCTTGCTCTGCTGACAATCGCAGGTTTATATGCCTTTTAGGTACAACACACGTGTCTAAAAAATAGCCATTTTTCCCTAATTCATGTCCGAGGTGCCTGGACTTGAAGATTTTACCGAGAATGTGAGAGCTGCTGGAGAAGACACAGCTTCTTTTTATCTGCTTCTGAAAGGGCGTTATCCTTAGAAAATGCCAGGCAGTTAAGTTCTGAAACAGGGATAGTATACTATTTTCCCATCCTCTACCCCCAACACCCTACTCTCCCCCTTAGGTTCTACCACACTCCTCCAACACTCCCGCTTCCCTTTTCCATGCCCTTGTTTATACTGTTTCTTCCACCTGAAATGCCCTTTACCCGGTCCTCCTGAGGATATGCTACTCATTCTTCTAGGCTCATTGCAAATGCCACTTCTTCCTTGAAGCCTTCCCTGATACCATGTGTCCCAAAAGTTAATCTTCCTTTCTCCCTGGGCAGTCTTCTGCATGTTAACTATTAGGACAATTTGCTGTGGTACCCAATTCTGTGCATCTATATTTCTGGATTGCAAGCTCCTTGAGGGTAAATGGCCCCTTCTGCAGCACATAGCAGTTGATGCTGGATAAATATTGGTGAAATTGTCTTGGTATTATACAGAAATTGGGGAAAGGGGAAATAAAGTAACAATTTGCTCCTTGTAGAATTGTTGGTTAGGGAGTAGGGTGGGAGGGAGAGCTCTAAATGAATCTAACTACTTCCAATTAAAAAATGTTCCTTATTTAGACTTCAATCATCGAAAGGCAGGAAACCAAGAAGCAGAAAATGACTAACGGGACAAGGGGGAAAGAGTCAGAAAAAAAGCTTTCATTTAAATTCTGGTCCCTGAGGTCTGGCCCTGGGGAATGTGAGTCCCTACAGGCGGTTGAACTCCAGGGTATCATAGAGCACAGTGGGTTCTCATTGGAATCAACTTAAAGAGCCAAATTAAAACCCAGAAGATGCCCCCTGGGGCTTGGAGGCCACCTGGGGACAGGAGGTGGAGCCTGGATCTGAGACTGCTCCCACTACTTGAGGAAGGGTGACAAGGCAGATCAAATAGAGACAGAGACAGACACATTTCTTGAAAAACCAAAAGCAAGTGAACAAAAGGCAATGACAGATGGCACTGACAGAAGCCAGCTGCAAGGTCTGAATATCTACAGACCTGGCATCAATTTTATTTCTTCTGGTTGGATCTCAGCAGAATCTGTGGGCAAATTCCTAAATACACACTGTCAGGAATATAAATGGATTCTCCACCTACTGTACGGAAAGCAGCAGCTGGAAGGAATAGGTGGATTTTGTAGGAGGAAAGGATACAAAAACAAGATGTAGTTGGGTTACTCTGAGGGGAGAACCAGAACAGTGGTAACCTGGTTTTTGCTGGGACGCACAGGACTTTGTTTTCAATAAGGCTGTTGTCTAATATAGATGGGTGAATTGAAGTCATGCTGGCAGAGCTATGTAAGGAGAGAATTGAGACTGTGAAAGTACTTCCTAGTTTTGCAATTAGGAGAGGGAATAAATGAAAAGTCAAGAACCACTCTAAAGAAAGAACTCGGTGGAGACAGAAGCCTAAAGGGGATGGATGAAGATATTTATTCTGATGTGTTACAGTTACAATGAGAACTTCCAAGTTCCAAAAGTTCAAATAAAAATAGACTTTCACAAATTAAAAAAAAATACAATTTATATACACAGAGGAATTAGCTAACATTATTGTACAAACAAACAGCACAAACAGAAAACAGGAGGCTGCGGCTGTCCGCAGGCGCCGTGGGGTGACACTGCCCCCCAATACTGCTGGGACCCACAAGGGGGCTTCCGGTCCTTGTGGAGGCGCTCCCGCTGGCAAGGACCGGGTCACTGCACAATTCTGCCTCGGAAATGCGATCTGGTCAGCTGGTCAAGCAAGCCAATTGCCCATTCCAGCCAGGAACTGTTAAAGCAGCTCACACAGCAGGCTCTTGTGTCCCCTCAGCAGGTGCCTCGGCTGGTGGGGGGTGGGGTGGGGTGAGACATGAGAAAGCAAGCTGGGGACGGAACACAGAAACGCACTCCTGACTAACCCCAACCCCCCTCTGTGTTTTTGTTTTAAAATTAAATTAAACATTTAATTTTGAAATGTTACTGAGGACGATGGAAGTCTTAACTCTCTGGGGCTGGGTGATAGGTAAGATGTTGAAAATGCTGGTTTTTAATTGACAGAAATCAAAGGAGCAAAGCTTGCCATTTAGTTACAAGTGGAGAAATGGTCATCTTTGGGCTTATCTGGAAAGGGCAGATGTGAACAGAGGCGGGAAGGAAACTGAAAGTGCCCTTCCCGAGGACCTGGGCCACCCAGTGGGTGCAGGGGGTGGAGGGCCCTGGCATTCTATTGTCTATCTCTAGGCTAAACTGACGGGAACAAAATATCTGGTGACTTAAATATAACACGAGGTGCCCGAGGGACGCATTCCAACAACCCCCGCCTCTGCAGACCAGCAGGCCCCTCGCAGGCCCTCAATTCTGCCAGGGTAAGAGGTGGAAAGGGGAGGACTGAGCTTCTGGGGCAGGCTGCATGCTCTTCTCCTGACTCAGGCAACTGTTTCCTTCTTAAGAAAAGGAAGAAACTTTATGGTAAACCTCGATAGCCCCATGAAGAAACAGGGGCAGCTAGCCCAACACAATCACCCTGAGAGGGCTTTACCTCTTTTGGTCCTTGTGACTTTCTGAACTATTTAGTGGAAGCATTATTTCCCAAATCATGTGCATCCAAGGAAGCTAAGAAATTTAGAAGTTATATAATTTTTGTCAAAGAGATAAGAAAATGGGACAGAATGAAGGTGGTCTCCCAGGCAGTTGAAAAAGACCCTGTAGGAACTTTCTCATTTAAGGACAATTATTCTCTTGAGTATGCTGAGCCAGAGACCTCAAATGGCAAAGACTAACATCCATCCTCAGCTCAAAAGGCAGACTCTGCAAAGGAAGTCAGCTCACGGCTGAGGGTTAGAGGACAGTGTCACCAGAGCCAGGCACCGATGTTTTAAAAAATCTAAATGCAAATGAATGTCACGTTGAGTCCCAAAGCAAATCTGCCACAGGACTGCTTGATGGGACCAAGATGCAGCGGAGAGAGCAGAAGAGGAGGTGCAAATGTCTGATACTTAAATGTTCACTTTGGGTGCCTATTCAGAGGGGGCCAATTTTACCCAGCCTGGAGAAAGGGGGTCATGGGAAGAAATGAGAAGGGTTTCCTATGTCTCACGCTGAACTCCTGGGGCATGTGCTGGTAGAGGGAATCTTTATCCTGCAGAACAGCAGACCCTCCAGAAGTCCCCATTTCTGACCCCTCAGGAAGTTAGGGATGGTGGCAACCAGCAGGAAGCGGAGGGAAATTTATGAAAGGCTGACAGCCTCTTCCTCCAATAAACCGCTTTTTCCTAACACTCTGGCTTTAAAGGTACCTTTCAGTGGTCACTGGCTCAGAAGTTTATTCCTTTCCATCTTATAAACAACAGTACCCTTTCCCTAAGCTAAGTGAAGCAGTTTTACATAGGGGGGGCCTGCCATGCTTTTCATTAACCTTGGGGGGTGATACCAAAATCCTCTGGGCTGTGGCTGCTTTCCCAGGAAGACACAGATAAAATTTAGGGAAGTTTAGTAATTCATGGAGGTGAAAAGGACCAGGGACAAATCAGGCTGAAAATGGGTGACTAGGAGGCCACGAGTAATTTGCAAACTGCAAAGAAATGTTAAGGATAGACACACTTCTGACCCTACTGTGAAATGTTTCATTCATACTATTACCGGAATTTAACATTTGTGCTTCTGGCGGGTGCTGGTTCTAAGGAGATTCAAACCACAGGAGCAGGTGAGGGGACCTGCTCCCACCCAGGAAGCAGAACCTTTCCCTAAAATGAATCAGAGGAGGTGCTGAGTTAAGCACCTCAGTGAAGGAAGGCCTTCCTGAAACACGGATGGTTCTCTCAGTGCCCAGTTCCTAAATTTAGTAATGAGCTGCCTTTTGCAGCTGGCATCCCCCCAGAGTTTGCCTCGGCCAAAGTCCCTCCCATGGTTTAAGGCAACAGCTGGGTTCTCTAAGAAAGCAACAAAGGGGGGGCACAGAAAACTGCTTTGAATGTCACTCCGTGGGTTAGGGCTGACGTCCACCTCTGGTCCAGGCACTAGCGGGGGTGCCTATACCAACACTGGAAGGTAGGAACACAGGGGGCAGAAACAGGAAGATGCTTGCTGAGAAAGTCAGAAGAGTCCAAACTATTGATATTTCTGGTTCAATACCATCTCCCCAGTCTCTGACCAGCAAAGCATTCAATGATTCTGGACTTTCCAAGTGAGAGAGTGACTGGAGCCTTTCGTGCCCTGGAATGGCCCCAGCTGGCTGTGCAGGTGAGTGTCAGTGAGCCGCCTCCACAGGCAGCCCTGGCAGAGGCCGCTGGCACGGGAAGCAGGGGGGCCCAGGCAGCCTCAGATGGTCTGGTAGTGCTGCCTCAGTCGGGCCTGCAGAAACTCATACGTCAGGTTGTGCCGAGTGATAATCCCAACAATCTAGGGAGAGAAGAAAATGACCCAAGTCACCCTCACCCACAGGATAAAACGCTTTGGCAAAACATGAGCAAAAAAGAACTGCCCACCCCCAAGAGAGCCTCTTTTGTTGCTCAGATGTGGTCTCTCTCTCTCCAGCCAACACAATGAGCAGTCTCACCACCCTCCCCCTCTCTACGTGGGACATGACTCCCAGGGGTGTGGACCTCCCTGGCAACGTGGGACAGAAACCCTAGAATGAGCTGAGACTCAGCATCAGGGGATTGAGAAAACCTTCTCCACCAAAGGAGGGAAGAGTGAAATGAGACAAAATAAAGTGTCAATGGCTGAGAGATTCCAAACAGAGTTGAGAGGTTATCCTGGAGGTTATTCTTATGCATTAAATAGATATCACCTTGTTAGTCAAGATGTAGTGGAGAGGCTGGAGGGAACTGCCTGAAAATGTAGAGCTGTGTTCCAGTAGCCATGTTTCTTGCAGATGATTATATAATGATATAGCTTTCACAGTGTGACTGTGTGATTGTGAAAACCTTGTGTCTGATGCTCCTTTTATCTACCTTATCAACGGATGAGTAAAACATATGGAATAAAGATAAATAATAGGCGGAACAAATGTTAAAATAAATTTAGAGTGAAATGTTGGTGACTGGTGAGAGGGAGGGGTAAGGGGTATGGTATGTATGAATTTTTTTGTTTTCTTTTTATTTATTTTTCTGAATAGATAGATACAAATGTTCCAAGAAATGATCATGATGATGAATATGCAACTATGTGATGATATTGTGAATTACTGATTATATATGTAGAACGGAATGATCAAAAGTTACAAATGTTTACATTTGTTTGGTGCTTTTTGGTATTTTAAAAAAAAATTTAAAAAGTAATTAAAAAAAAAAAGAATTGCCCAAATGGCCATGGTAAGCTGAGGGAGACCAAATCCATTTATAAATGTCCAATACTTGCTTTTTAATGAAGACAGAATGACTGGGCATACTCATCCTAGCCTCTGGATAAGGAAAAGATGAACAAATAATTAAGGGCCATAAACTGGAGGCCTCTGGGGACAACGTCTAACTCCAGAAAAGGTTTCAGCTGGGACAGCTAAAACCTGCATTTCATTGTCTCTTTAAACAGGGCACACATGTTCCCTCTAGCTTTCTCAGTTCCCATCACATCCAGCCTGCTTCACGTATGTTGCAAAAGGCGTCACGTAACCCCTGAAGCCTTCTGGGAGGTTGTGTGTTAAATCTCATAATTACCATCTATTAGAACTACAGAGTCATTTCTTGGAATTCATTATGGTGGTTCAGATTTGTCATTGATGCTGGAGACACCAAAACCACATTATAAATTGAGTCAGAACTGGTCATGGAGATGGCAGTTACGTCACTGATGCTGGGGACATCAAAGCCACATTACAAATTGAGTCAGAACCGATCAATGGAGCTGGCAGTTATCTTTCAAGGAACACATCTGCACTTGCTGCAACCAACGCTGCGTAAAGCAATCTGTGCTGCATCAGGGTTCTGCTGATGGGGCTACTTAATTTTAAAGAGGTGTGATCTCCTGGAGGGCTGTTTGGCAATATGTTATCAAAACCCTCAAAAGTGTGATCACTGAAGTGAAATTTAACTACCTAAATGCCCAACAGTCAAAGAATACTGAATAAGTGATGGTAAGGCTGCACCAAGGAATGCTATATTGCCATTAAAATAATATCACAGGTGAGTGTTTTCTGCCATGGAAAATCATTTTCTGAATAGGAAGTGAGCAATCAGGCTGTTAAACAGCAGGAACAGTGAATCCATTTTCGTTAAAGCTTGATATACAAAATCTCTATTTTTAGATGCATAGAAAAAAATACTGAAATGACTTGTAAAGTTAATATGGATCTGACAGATAAAGGTTTGATTTTTGTTTTTGTTTTTGGGTACTTTTGTTTTTTCTCTTTCTCTATCTGTAGTCTCATTCTTCCACAAAGAAAAAACAGTTATTTGTGTAATAGGAAAAACAGTTCAAAAAAAGAAGAAAAAATGGAAAAAATGTGCAGTAATAATTACTAGGTTTTATATCTTCTTAAACCCTTCAAGTATTTTGCTCGAAAATCTCTCATTTAATGTCACAGATTCCTCCAACAGGTGGGGAACTGGGGAATGCAAAGAACAGGTGCCTTTCTCCAGGAGGAGCAGGCTAAGGGTGAAGAAAAACATTTAGAATACAGCAGAGGAGCCCGGGTGCTTCTGGGAAGCACGAGGCCAGCGGGCACTGGCGGCATCTGCTGGTCAACAAAAGACAGACGGCAACAAACACGCAGAGCAGAGCGCAGAGCCCCACCAGGGGGGAGACAGGCAGGGCGGCACCCAGCCAGGGAGAGACAGGCAGGGCGGCACCCAGCCAGGGGGGAGACAGGCAGGGCGGCACCCAGCCAGGGGGAGACAGGCAGGGCGGCGCCCAACCAGGGGGGAGACAGGCAGGGCGGCGCCCAGCCAGGGGGAAGACAGGCAGGGCGGCGCCCAACCAGGGGGGAGACAGGCAGGGCGGTGCCCAACCAGGGGGGAGACAGGCAGGGCGGCGCCCAACCAGGGGAGACAGGCAGGGCGGTGCCCAGCCAGGGGGAAGACAGGGAGGGCGGCGCCCAACCAGCAGGGAGACAGAGAGGGCAGCACCCAGCCAGGGGGGAGACAGGCAGGGCAGTGCCCAGCCAGGGGGAGAGGATTTCAGAAGGACCCAGCACCACTCCGCCCCCTCTGCACTTGCACCCACGTCCTCCCTGGCTCTTGGATGGGGCGACCCAGAGGAGGTTCTAGCTTGAGAAACTGTCCAGTGGGATCCTAATGTTTCTCAGAAACAGCACTGCCGTTAGGATGCTTTCTAGAAGGCTGGTAGATGGACAACAGAGGGACAGAGCTGTGAACACAGACATCTTCCTTTTTCTGCCCAAAATTAAGACCCACCTCTCCCACGGCGTTCACCACCGGCAAGTGCCGCAAGCCCATCGTCCTAAAGAGGTTGAAGACCTGGGAGACGTGGGTATTGGGTGAAACAGTAAAAGGTGCAGGGTTCATGTACGGGGTGACATCCTGCAGAGAAGAGACAAACTCAAGTTACTCAAGGCTGGTTTGACCCTCCCAGGATTGGGTGCCAACAGCATGGCCAGGAGAGCTCAGAAGAGGATGCAGCTGTGTCCCAGACAGCTCAACACCACTGGCCTCCTTTCCTGGTTCCCTGGTCCCAAAGCTCAGTCCTTCTTACCACGATCATCCGGGGGTTCAGCAGTGTCAGGTCCAGGTCATGGATATCCGGGTACCGCGGGTAATCCTCAGCCATCTCGGCATAGGAGAGGCGCGGCTGGCTGGCACTCTGCAATTCCAACCAGGATACGGTCCTTGTAACCTGAGGGATGACTGCTGAGGCCACGTTTAGGACCATTTCCCTTTACAAATGCATCCCCTCATCCCGGCCCCAGTGATGGAAAGGCATGGGGCGGAGGCCGGCGGCAGGCGCTCTGGGGCAGACACCTTGAGCCAAAGCCAATTCTGGGCCAATTCCTAGCTGTGAACTCGGGCCAAGTTTCCTAACCTCTCTTAACCTCCCTTTCTTCATCTGTAAAATGGAAACACGTCATTCTTACATCCCAGTGAGGAAACTGCTCATCCACAGTAGCTTTGTCACTCATTCTCCACCACCAGTCTTCTGGATTTCCCCCAGGCTGCCCACTGCTGCCAACCCTCCCTGGGACGTGGGCTGCACCCCAGCTTGCAGGTCGAGCGTGGGACCACGAGTGCTGGCCACTGCTGTCCACCCCCCTAACTCCCTGTCACTCTATCAGGTGGGGTGTGGCTGGTTTCTGCATTCAGACCCGGCCTTCCACGATCTGCCTACTTCATTCCCTCCAGCTTTTTCACCGCCCCCGCCCCCCCCCCCCCAACGTACACCATGTTCTATCCCAGCTCCAGCCAGGCTGGTCCTCCCCACAGACCAGCCCCGCCCTGGCCACTCCACCCTGGGCCCTTCCTGCTTCACCTCCTTTTAACTGCAGGCCAGTCACCCAGGGAAGACCCCAACCAGGAGAGTCGGTTTGGAAACTGGGTCTCTGGGCAACCTTTTCAGTTTCCTTTTCAAGAGATGAAGTATGTGGAGGTGGGTGGGTCTAGGTGGCCAGGCACGACCCTGAACAACAGACCCCACCCCTCCTGCTTATCACCACAGAAACAAAACGAGAGAAAAAAGACTACAGGAGACTTCATAGAAAGAATGGTACTTTTTTTGATAACGCACATAAGAAGGTTCATTTGTATCAGAAATAAAAATATAAAAATTCTAGTAAAGTCCCAATACTGTAAGGCTACAGGCAAGCAGGAGGATGCAGGAGAACTGGTCCAGAGACAGAATAAAGACTGACTGATGGGATCCCTCACTCAGCATCTTCCTAGGGAGACACTGTCTGCAGCAGGGGTTGCAGGAGCCCTACACCGCCTCTCAACAGCCCCCTATTTGCACATGAACTCCCAGAAAGAAAGTGCCTCTCTTCTCTTCCTGGAGCACAGAGAATGTGTTCCTACCTCCTCTGTACCTACCATACACCACATATCTTCATTGTGCTAACAATGAGAGACTTACTGACTGACTCTCAGAATAACAAACCCCTCGGACGAGCAGGGTGACAAGCTGTGACCGAAGGATCAGGCCGTGGAAGGTCAAAGGGCGGAAGCGCTCCTCCATGGTCCAGTCTTCACTCGGGGACTGGTCAGGGTAGAGGTTGGGGTAGGGAGTGTATCTGTTACACAAAAACCAGACACTGCCTAGTGTACCCTAAGCAGGATCACTCCGTGCCCACATCCCCAGCATGCTCCCAAATTCCCATGAAGCCGGGAGCCAGGTGATACCCTCTGAGCAAAGGGCTGACTCCAGCGGAAACCAGGAAGGCACCAGTGCCCCTCGTGGAGGAGGAGTGTGCCTGGCTGCGGCAGGCCCTCCCCACCCCCCGGCTCACCGTCTCTCCAGCATCTGCTGGAGGAGGTCCTCCTTCTCTGCCGGCTCCTCCGAGGCCATGTGGTCATCGCACATGTTCCGCAGCTCACTCGATGGGTAAGACTTCATGGACTGGCTCCGTTTGCGCTGCTCGCCGGCTCGGGTGAGGATGCTGGATTTCTGTGGACAGGAGGCATGGAGAGCTGCATTTGGGAGCACCAACACAGCAGAACCAACTTGGTTGAAGGATTTGGCTGACAGTGAGGGTCAAAAGCACATCCTGACATAAGAATTGCAAGAAATCTTCTCAGATGCTCAGGGTCTTAGAGTTCAAAGAAGCCTCTTGGGAGTCTCATGACTTGGGTGTAGACCCCTGGGTTTTGCCGGTCCAACAGCCCTACCCCTTTGATTTGGGAATAGTACTTCCATTCTCCACGGGAGAATCGTCCCTCTCCTGTGTCACGTCCTGGTGGAACTGTCCACTAATGCTCCCCAGCCCTAGCCACCAAAGACAAGGGGTGGGCTCACGACCCAGGTGAAGCCATCAGACTCTTCCTCTCCCTGGATTCTGAACCTAGAGTAGTCCCCTGGGAACCTAGGGAGTGTCTGCTGGCCCCTGGTGCCTGCACCCCCACAGCGCTCCAGCCTGCATCTTCAGCTTTCCCATCAGTCTGGTGCTTCCAGCTGATCTGTTTTTCATGCTTAAGTAGGTCAGAGTCCATTTCTGGTTTTGGCAGCTCTAGAACCCTTAATACAACTTGCATTTTAGTAAATAATGAATAACGAAGCCCGCTGTAAAAAATTCTTGCTAAGGCCAGAATGAATGAGTGCACATCCTGCAGCCTGTACAGTCTACAGGTACCATCGAACCTATGCTTACTGCCATGGCTACTGAAAGAGTGTGCCGATTTCCCACCTACCTACAGGTGTGTGGCACACACTAGACCACTGGGAGCATGAAGGAACCACGTGTCTCCTTGCCCACCTCTGCACTGGGGCCATCTTCCTACCTTGAATCTGATGTTGTTACTGATAAGCTGGTTGCCCTTCATGAACTCCTTCTCGTTGCCCCGGTTCTCCGTGACCACGGGGAAGGCGTGATGCACCGTGGTGCGCAGGATGCTGACCAGGCTTTGGATGCGGGTGTGCGGGTAGACATAGGTCAGGTTGGGCTCCATGATGTCGCTGGCTCTCAGTCTGGGGAGGGAGGGGGCAGCTGTGCAGCTGGAGGCAGAGCCCGCAGCTCCCTGGGAAGAAGCTGCCGTGGCACTGGGCTGGCTCCCCTGCACTACCTGACCACTTGGGGCCCTCTTCTGGACCATCTCTACTGGTCTTTAAGCCTGAGCTAGGAGACCCTAAGCCTCAGCTGTCCCTTCCCTTGTGGTCAAACAGGTGAGCCTTTACGCCTCCCTCAGCCCAATACAGATGTCCTCTCGCCATAAAACCTACCTGCCTGCCAAGGGTTGATCACTCCCTCCTCTGCACTCCATGGCACATCCCACCTACCTCAACTGAGCTACTAATTATACCATGGGAATTAAAAATATAAACACGGAGTTCCCCATTAGCCCAGTGGTCGGCAAACTACAGCCCACTGGTCAAATCTGACCACGCTCACTCAGTGACATGCCTGTCTGTGGCTGCACCGGCAGAGCTGAGCAATTGTGGCAGAGACTGCATGGTCTCTATATCCCACCTTGTTTTTACATAAAACATTTGCAGGCCCTGAATTAGACTGTGAGGGCCTTGCAGATATCTGGACCTAGAGCCCAAATATTTATGGACTGATGGGTTGTCTGGTGATTCTGCCCAGAACAGTCACTGCTGAGAGTAAGCCATTTTGTTAGGCACACGTGAAGCAGGCCAGTTGTCACACCTGGGCTTGGCATACTCTAAGTTAAAAATTCAAGCATAACACAAACTTTACCTGGAGACCTCATTCTGGGAGAGCTGTCATACTTAACCAGAATGCCATAGGAGCCAAACAAACCCACAAAGCACTGGCCCCTGTCTCCCCCAGCCTCCACCCACATTCTCCTCTTTTTCCCACTGTCTTCCCCTCTCCTGGTGCTCCCAGCCATTCAGAGCTGCTCAACTTCCTCAGGCACACTCGGCAACCAGTGTGCTTGCTTTGTGAAGGAATTTCCTGTTGCCAATGACTGTTGTACCTTCTTCCAATCCAGGAATCTCTCGCTATTATTTCAAAACCAACCATTTCCCAACCTAACACAAACATTCCTTCGGCTCTAGAGCTTATGAGTTCTGAAGCGAGGACAAGAAGAGAAATTGTGGCCTTACTTGTCCATTTCCACCTCTGTCTCCCATTCCAGAAGTGGCACCCCTCGCAGGCCCACATGGATATCATAGATGCCTTTGTTGAAAAAGTCCCCAGTCCATTTGGCCACCTGGAATGCAAAGCCAAGACTGAACACAGGCACTTATGGGTGAATGTCACCCCGAACGTGAAAGGAGCCTAGAAGGGGGGTGCTCACCATCAGGGTGACCATAATGGGGAGCCCGTAGGTGATCTCGTTGGTGGACTCGATCAGGATGACTGTGAGGCTGATGGTCATGCGGACGACCCCACCCAGGAAAGCCGCAGCACCAATCAGGGCAAAAGTCCCCGAATAGATGTGGCCCAATCCAATGTAGCTAGCGAAGAAAGGAACCGAGGACAAGGCTTAGAAGCACATCCGTAGATGGTGGGAGAAGCCTACATCTTGCACACTTGTGCTTATGTACACATGCATGCACGGAGGCATCCACTGTACCTTTTTAGGACATTGGCAACTAAACGTCCAAAAGCTGCTCCGCACAGCAGAGAAGGCACAAAAAGTCCGCTTGGCACAGAAATGCCGTACGTCCAGCATGCAAGCAGGAAATAGAGGACGAAGAACAAGGCTAAGGTGATGGGACTGAAAGTACCTGCAAGGCAAAAACCAACCTGAGTTCCACTACCAGGTGTCTGCCAAGACCTACCAGACCCTCAGCTCCTGTGAGGTCCCTCTTTCCCCCAGATGGTTCATCTCCCAACACTGGAGGCAGAAACCCCAATCCTTCGTCTGGGGGATTGTTACAAAGGAAAAGCCTTGTTTCTGCTCAGAATTAAGGGTAAGCTTGGCTGTCTTTGAGAAGTAACAAAGGGACAGAGGAATAATAGACATTTATTCCCTGCAGAAGAAACCATGTGCCCGGGGACAGGCTGCAGCACAGACACTCACTCTCCTGGTGGAAGAGTTGAAGGATGGCTGACTCCTGGGGGTTGAAGAAGAGTGTGGCCATGTCATTGTAGGTCTCATTGGGACAAAAAAAGGTCTTGATACTTGAATTCACATCTTCTGATGTAACCTAAGAAGCAGAACTCAAAATGTCAGTAGAAGAGCACGTCATCAGGACACTCCTGAGTCTTCAAGGGGTAACTTTGCGAGGAGGCAGAAAACGTCTGTCTTGACATTACTGGTAAGTTACAGGGGCCGCAAAGAATGGGTCCAGATCCTGTGGCAGCACCTGTGACACCACATTCTCTGCACATGGGGATGAAAGAACCAGGGTAAGGGCCTGGATTCCTCCACATTCACAGAAGGAACGACACCTGCGGGTCACCACGGATCCCCAGCTGCTTCCTCCCAGGTGCTAATCTTCTGGGGGACATGAAAAGAGCCTAGCCTGACAGTCCTGAGGACAGGGGGTGGGGGTGGGGGGAATGAGGCAGGTGAGAGACAGATGGCTAGGAGGTGACAGGGGTCTGGAGAGGTTGAAATCAGGACATTCAGCACACAGAGTATCTGCTCAACAGAGAGGAGTCCCCTTCTCTGACAGCCAGTGTTGTTTACAAAGGTGGGGAAAACAGAGACCATTCGGCACTTAGACTCTCTGGGGTGAAAAGACAACCATAAATTCCTGCAACTTTTAAAAATTTGATATGTGTGTTGAACAATGAACCCCACACATCCATAAGCCCTAAACAGAGTCAAGTCAGACATTTCTGGATCCTTCTTCGTGGTGGGTGTGAGATCAAGGCAGCAGGTGCGCTGAGGTTACCTGGAGCTGGAATGAGTCGTTGCCGATCTGACTGGAGGAAGACATCTGTCGGCACTCCCCTAACACCATCGAGGCTACAAACACCACCACGGTGGTCACCAGAGACACCAGGAGGCTCTCTAAGACTCTAGGAGAAAGCACACCTGTTACTGGGCAGTAAAAAAGACACTCTGGTCTTGGGAACTCAACAATACAACCCTGCCTACCTCCCAACCATTCACCAACAATTGTATATTTTGTGTCCCACCAAGTTTTCCATAAAAAATGTAGTCAAAGTAGGCTGCTGCATCACGTCCTCTCTCTCCACGGAACGGCATGGCCTTCTACCTAAGTCCCAGGTCTCTGCACACGACAGCACCCTCAGCAGGGCCACACTGACCCTTCTGACTTGGTCATGCGTCCTAGCTGCAAGTCAAGAGCAGAGCTGATAAACAGACTAAGTTCTGACTTAGCCTTTCAGTCTGACAGAGAGTAGACATATGACCCTATTCTGTTCTGAGTCTTAGATGTGGAATCAAAGCTGGGATGGGCAGCAGGCTCTGTTCCCACAATGTCTTCTTGGGGGACACGGTCCTGCTCACACAAAGCTCAGGGAGCCCCAGCAGGTTGGGGAGGTGACTGCAGGTACCTGACGAGCTTAGGTTTCGGGTGCACGTTTCGCATACGGTATTTTGCGAGTCTCTTGTTCAGACAGTTGAAGGCGGCTCCTAGGAGGCCCCCAATGACCCCCATCACGATGAAGAAACCCAAATCCATAGCTGTCCAGAGATGACATTTTTTATCAGAGTCAGAGCACTGAGAGAAGGGGAAAGGGAGAGAGAGAGAAAAACCACAGTGCCCATGAGAACAGGAAGGGGGCGGAAGAGGGGAAGAGAGAAGCAAGAGCTGACGCCACCTTCCCTCTCAGGGAGCCAGTCCTGTGCTGGAATCTTGCCCACACCGACCACGGGGCCTACACAGGAGAGAGACCACAGGGGCAGAGGTGCCCCTCCAGAAGCTGTACCTACCCTTCTGGTCACTCCTCCCGGTACTTTACTTACGAGCAATTTTCATGGGTCAAGTAAGAAATTCTGGGGAAAAGGACAAAACATACCTTAAATTCGCCAAAGTTCAGTAATCCGGGGAGCTGGAAGGAACCCCAACTTCCAAACTGAATCCCAGAACGAAAGAAGTTGAGGGTGAAGGTGGCGGACATGGAACAAAAGAGCTAGGGGACAGGCGACAAAAACAAAACCCAATAGTGAGGAGTCCACTTTTTCCTTGGCACATCTTCAAAAAATCAAAGCTCTACACAGAAACCTGCAAATCTAGCTTTGGACACAGGGACTTGATAACCACTGCAGTAAATACACCACACATGTGAAAAAATTTAAATCAGGTTACAGGGAATTTTCATTCAAACGACCAATAAATACTTGTTGAGAGCCTGTTGTGGACCAGATCTCGTACCCAAGAGGAACAGCGAACATAAAAGGGAGCACCTTCCACTCTGAGATGGGAGGATTGAGTTCAAGTTCTGACTCTGCCACTTCTTACTTCTAACTATGGCCAGTTTCGTGTTTTAATGTCACGTGTTCAGCAAGTGAGGAAAATAGGAGATTGACTGGGGGCTTATTGTTTGGGTGATGTGAATAGTATTAACATGAAAAGGGTAAAAAAAGTTCTTTAGGGAGAAGATGGCAGCTTAGTAAGGCACGCAGGTCTTAGTTTCTTCTCCAAAACAACTACTAAAGAACTAGAAACAGTACAGAACAGCTCCCGGAGCCACAACAGAGACCAGACACACAGCGTACTCCATTCTGGAACAGCTAGACTGGTTAAGAGACTCCGCTGCAGTGAGGTCCCTGAGAGGCGTGCGCTTCCCCGGGCCGTGGCGGCTGGTGGCCGGAGCCCCTCCCTCCCTCCTTCCCGGGCCGGTTGGGAGCTTCGGATCGGCGGTTCCCCAAGCCGCGGCGGCCGGCGCCCCTCCCCCACACATGGCTTCCCAGGCCAGCTTGGAGCCTCGGATTGGTGGTTCCCCAAGCCGTGGTGGCTGGCGACTGGAGCCCCTTCCACATACGCAGCTTCCCGGGCTGGCTGGGAACCTCGGATCAGCGGTTCCCCAAGCCGCGGCGGCCGGCGCCCCTCCCCTACGCGCGGCTTCCCGGGCCGGCTGGGAGCCTCGGAACAGCAGTTCCCCAAGCTGCGGCGGCTGGCGACCCTCCCCCACAGGCGACTTCCCGGAGGGAAAGGAAAGAGTCTCCAACAGTAGTAGAGACTGAGCCCAACCTAACACCAATAGTGGCATTAATGAACAACTTCTGACTACTAAAAATAGGCCCTCAGCTCAGGCAAAACTGATCAAGGCGGAAGTCGCCGATTGGGCTAACTGAAAAAGAGGAAAGGGGGCGAATCAGAACCTTCTGCGGCTGTTTCTACGGAGGCTTCGTTGCCTCTGGGCTCAGCGCTGGGATTACACAGGTTGCAACTGCCCCAAACGCAGAAACAGGCTGCTTTCAGGGCTCTCTACCACCTGAACTTTCCCCGCAGGAGGGGTGAAACGCAACTCAGGTGGAATCCCTCTCTCAAGGAATTCAGATCCCAGGACTTCACAATTTGAAGCCATTAAAACCAACCTACAACCTTTCCTCTGTCTCCACCACACACCCAGCAGCGAGAGTCTTCCAAAGTTAAAGGAGCCACAACATCTTTTGCTGGTGGGACCCGCAGACAGACAAGCACCACATACTGGGCAGGATAAGAAAAACAGAGCTCAGAGACTTCACAGGAAAGTCTTTCAACCTGCCGGGTCCCACACTCAGGGAAATCTGATTAAATGCCCGGACGCCAGCAAAAAATAACAAATCACACCAGGAAAATTGAAGATATGGCCCAGTCAAAGGAACAAACCAATAGCTCAAATGAGATACAGGAGCTGAGATAACTAATTCTGAATATATGAACAGAAATGGAAAACCTCTTCAAAAACCAAATCAATAAATTGAGGGAGGACATGAAAAAGACATGGGATGAACAAAAAAAAGAAATGGAAAGTCTGAAAAAACAAATCACAGAACTTATGGGATTGAAAGACACAGTAGAAGAGATGAAAAAAACAATGGAAACCTACAATGGTAGATTTAAAGAGACAGAGGGTAGAATTAGTGAACTGGAGGATGGAACATCTGAAATCCAAAAAGAAACAGAAACTATAGGGAAAAGAATGGAAAAATTTGAGCAGGGGCTCAGGGAATTGAATAATAATACGAAGTGCACAAATACACATGTTGTGGGTGTCCCAGAAGGAGAAGAGAAGGGAAAAGGAGGAGAAAAACTAATGGAAGAAATTATCACTGAAAATTTCCCAACTCTTATGAAAGACCTAAAATTACAGATCCAAGAAGTGCAGCGCACCCCAAAGAGAATAGACCCAAATAGGCGTTCTCCAAGACACTTACTAGTTAGAATGTCAGAGGTCAAAGAGAAAGAGAGGATCTTGAAAGCAGCAAGAGAAAAACAATCCATCACATACAAGGGAAACCCAATAAGACTATGTGTAGATTTCTCAGCAGAAACCATGGAAGCTAGAAGACAGTGGGATGATATATTTAAATTACTAAAAGAGAAAAACTGCCAACCAAGACTTCTATATCCAGCAAAATTGTCCTTCAAAAATGAGGGAGAAATTAAAACATTCTCAGACAAAAAGTCACTGAGAGAATTTGTGATCAAGAGACCAGCTCTGCAAGAAATACTAAAGGGAGCACTAGAGTCAGATACAAAAAGACAGAAGAGAGAGGTATGGAGAAGAGTGTAGAAAGAAGGAAAATCAGACATGATACATATAATACAAAAGGCAAAATGGTAGAGGAAAGTATTACCCAAACAGTAATAACACTAAATGTTAATGGACTGAATTCCCCAATCAAAAGACATAGACTGGCAGAATGGATTAAAAACCAGGATCCTTCTATATGCTGTCTACAGGAAACACATCTTAGACCCAAAGATAAACATAGGTTGAAAGTGAAAGGTTGGGAAAAGATATTTCATGCAAATAACAACCAGAAAAGAGTAGGAGTAGCTATACTAATATCCAACAAATTAGACTTCAAATGTAAAACAGTTAAAAGAGACAAAGAAGGACACTATCTACTAATAAAAGGAACAATTAAACAAGAAGACATAACAATCATAAATATTTATGCACCGAACCGGAATGCCCCAAAATACGTGAGGAATACACTGCAAACACTGAAAAGGGAAATAGACACATCTACCATAATAGTTGGAGACTTCAATTCGCCACTCTCATCAATGGACAGAACATCTAGACAGAGGATCAATAAAGAAACAGAGAATTTGAATATTACAATAAACGAGCTAGACTTAACAGACATTTATAGGACATTACACCCCACAACAGCAGGATACACCTTTTTCTCAAGTGCTCATGGATCATTCTCAAAGATAGACCACATGCTGGGTCACAAAGCAAGTCTCAACAAATTTAAAAAGATTGAAATCATACACAACACTTTCTCAGATCATAAAGGAATGAAGTTGGAAATCAATAATAGGCAGAGTGCCAGAAAATTCACAAATACGTGGAGGCTCAACAACACGCTCTTAAACAACGAGTGGGTCAAGGAAGAAATTACAAGAGAAGTTAGTAAATATCTCGAGGCGAATGAAAATGAAAACACAACATATCAAAAACTATGGGACGCAGCAAAGGCAGTGCTAAGAGGGAAATTTATTGCCCTAAATGCCTATATCAGAAAAGAAGAAAAGGCAAAAATGCAGGAATTAACTGTCCACTTGGAAGAACTGGAGAAAGAACAGCAAACTAACCCCAAAGCAAGCAAAAGGAAAGAAATAACAAAGATTAGAGCAGAAATAAATGAAATTGAGAACATGAAAACAATAGAGAAAATCAATAAGACCAGAAGTTGGTTCTATGAGAAAATCAATAAGATTGATGGGCCCTTAGCAAGATTGACAAAAAGAAGAAGAGAGAGGACGCAAATAAATAAGATCAGAAATGGAAGAGGAGACATAACCACTGACCTCACAGAAATAAAGGAGGTAATAACAGGATACTATAAACAACTTTACGCTAATAAACACAACAATTTAGATGAAATGGACAAGTTCCTAGAAAGGCATGTGTGGCATACTTTTATTCTTGGCCTGGTGGCTTAGTCTCTTTCTCTCCCTCCCTCGCCATTTTGGCACGTCCGGTTCTTCTAAGCCTCTGAATTACAAGCCTCACCGGCGACTACTGATGATGCAGCCTTGTCTCTCTAACCCTATTGGCCTTCTCCTTAGTCCTCCACCTACCCAACATCCTCTGCTACGGGTACACTCAGGAACAGCATCTCTATGGTCACAGTCACTCATCCGTCCTCCCTGTGTGATTGGCTACCCTCCCCTGGAGGCCACGCCCTAACTCCGCCTCTCCTCAAACTGTATATAATCCAGGGCTCGTCAAGCCTCGTGGTCTTTAGCTTCTGGCGGCCATGGCGTAAGTGTCTACAACAATAAAGCTACCTCGCCTTATGCCTTAATTGACTCGGCCTCCAGTCCTTTAGACCCGCAGCGAGGTCTCCTGCGCGCGCCCCTTGGACCCAGACCCCCGGCTCGAGCCCCTTTTCTGCGTGCGGCAGTGTCGTCTAGCAAGCAGTGAGAAGCTGAGGAGTAGAGGGTCCCCGATAGCTTAGCGGTTGGGCCAAACCGCAGGCATGAACAACCAACTTTGACTCAAGAAGAAATAGATGACCTCAACAAACCAATCACAAGTAAAGAAATTGAATCACTCATTCAGAAGCTTCCCAAAAAGAAAAGTCGAGGACCAGATGGCTTCACATGTGAATTCTACCAAACATTCCAGAAAGAATTAGTACCAACTCTGCTCAAACTCTTCAAAAAAATCGAAGTGGAGGGAAAGCTACCTAATTCATTCTATGCAGCCAACATTACCCTCATACCAAAACCAGGCAAAGATATTACAAAAAAAGAAAACTACAGACCAATCTCTCTAATGAATATAGATGCAAAAATCCTCAACAAAATTCTAGCAAATCGAATCCAGCAACACATTAAAAGAATTATACATCATGACCAAGTAGGATTCATCCCAGGTATGCAAGGATGGTTCAACATAAGAAATCAATTAATGTAATACACCATATCAACAAATCAAAGCAGAAAAATCACATGATCATCTCAATTGATGTAGAGAAGGCATTTGACAAGACTCAACATCCTTTCCTGTTGAAAACACTTCAAAGGATAGGAATACAAGGGAACTTCCTTAAAATGATAAAAGGAATATATGAAAATCCCACAGCTAATATCATCCTCAATGGGGAAAAATTGAAAACTTTCCCCCTAAGATCAGGAACAAGACAAGAATGTCCATTATCACCACTATTTTCAACATCATGTTGGAGGTTCTAGCCAGAGCAATTAGACAAGAAAAAGAAATACAAGGCATCAAAATTGGAAAGGAAGAAGTAAAACTATCACTGTTTGCAGACGCTATGATACCATACGTCGAAAACCCAGAAAAGTCCACAGCAAAACTACTAGAGCTAATAAATGAGTATAGCAAAGTAGCAGGTTACAAGATCAACATTCAAAAATCTGTAGCATTTCTATACACTAGCAATGAAGAAGCTGAGGGGGAAATCAAGAAACGAATTTCATTTACAATTGCAACTAAAAGAATAAAATACTTAGGAATAAATTTAACTAAAGAGACAAAAGACCTATACAAAGAAAACTACAAGAAACTGTTCAAAGAAATCACAGAAGACCTAAATGGACGGAAGGGCATACCATGTTCATGGATTGGAAGACTAAATATAGTTAAGATGTCAATCCTACCCAAATTGATTTACAGATTCAATGTAACACCAATCAAAATCCCAACAACTTATTTTTCGGAAATAGAAAAACCAATAAGCAAATTTATCTGGAAGGGCAGGGTGCCCCGAATTGCTAAAAGTATCTTGAGGAAAAAAAACGAAGCTGGAGGTCTCATGCTGCCTGACTTCAAGGCATATAATGAAGCCACAGTGATCAAAACAGCATGGTACTGGTATAAAGATAGATATATCGACCAATGGAATCGAATAGAGTGCTCATATATAGACCCTCTCATCTATGGGCATTTGATCTTTGAAAAGGCAGTCAAGCCAATTCACCTGGGACAGAACAGTCTCTTCAATAAATGGTGCCTAGAGAACTGGATATCCATATGCAAAAGAATGAAAGAGGACCCGTATCTCACACCCTATACAAAAGTTAACTCAAAATGGATCAAAGATCTAAACATTAGGTCTAAGACCATAACACAGTTAGAGGAAAATGTAGGGAGATATCTTATGAAGCTTACAATTGGAGGCAGTTTTATGGACCTTAAACCCAAAGCAAGAGCACTGAAGAAAGAAAGAAAGAAAGAAATGGGAGCTCCTCAAAATTAAACACTTTTGTGCATCAAAGAACTTCATCAAGAAAGTAGAACGACAGCCTACACAATGGGAGACAATATTTGGAAACGACATATCAGATAAAGGTCTAGTATCCAGAATTTATAAAGAGATTGTTCAACTCAATAACAAAAAGACAGCCAACCCAATCACAAAACGGGAAAAAGACTTGAACAGACACTTCTCAGAAAAGGAAATACAAATGGCCAAAAGGCACATGAAGAGATGCTCAATGTCCCTGGCCATTAGAGAAATGCAAATCAAAACCACAATGAGATATCATCTCACACCCACCAGAATGGCCATTATCAACAAAACAGAAAATGACAAGTGCTGGAGAGGATGTGGAGAAAGAGGCACACTTATTCCCTGTTGGTGGGAATGTCAAATGGCGCAACCACTGTGGAAGGCAGTTTGGCGGTTCCTCAAAAAACTGAATATAGAATTGCCATACGACCCAGCAATACCATTGCTAGGTATCTACTCAAAAGACTTAAGGGCAAAGACACAAACGGACATTTGCACACCAATGTTTATAGCAGCATTATTTACAATTGCAAAGAGATGGAAACAGCCAAAATGTCCATCAACAGACGAGTGGCTAAACAAACTGTGGTATATACATGCAATGGAATATTATGCAGCTCTAAGACAGAATAAACTTATGAAGTATGTAACAACATGGATGGACCTAGAGAACATTATGCTGAGTGAGACTAGCCAAAAATTAAAGGACAAATACTGTATGGTCTCACTCATATGAACTGACGTTAGTGAATAAACTTGGAATATGTCGTTGGTAACAGAGACCATAAGGGGATAGAAATAGGGTAAGATAGTGGGTAATTGGAGCTGAAGGGATACAAACTGTGCAACAGGACTGGATAAAAAAACTCAGAAATGGACAGCACAATACTACCTAACTGTAATGTAATTATGTTAAAACACTGAATGAAGCTGCATGTGAGAATGATAGAGGGAGGAGGGCTGGGAACATAAATGAAATCAGAAAGAAAGATAGATGTTAAAGATCGAGATGGTATAATATAGGAATGCCTAGAGTGTATAATAATCGTGAAATGTACAATGTACAAATTTTAAAAATGTTTTGGCATGAGGAAGAACAAAGGCATGTCATTATTGCAGGGTGCTGATAATAGATGATAATTAATACTTTAAAATGTCACCTTATGTGTGAGACTAAAGCAAAAAATGTTTATTTGTTACAAAATTTAGATTTTGACTAGAGCATTTCCTAATATAACTCATGTAGATAGTTTGATTGAATGTCATAAGTACTTGGAATCTCAGGTAGCACATGAGATTTTGTTGGTTTGTCCAGAGTGATCCCCTGATGAATCCCAGAATGATTTGATCAGTGACTGGAAAAGTACTTGCAAGCCCCCTTTGGGGAATGGTGAGAGTGGGGAGAAATTCAACTTCCCCAAGTTGAATTCTTGATATTCTCACAAGCAGTGTGGACAACCAAAGCTATAGGCTGAGCCCCCAGTCTTGGGGTTTGTTCACATGAAACTTAACCCCACAAAGGATAGGTCAAGTCTACTTATAATTTAGGCCTAAGAGTCACCCCCAAGAGAGCCTCTTTTGTTGCTCAGATGTGGCCCCTCTCTCCAGCCAGCACGACAAGCAGCCTCACCACCCGCCCCCTCTCTGCGTGGGACATGACTCCCAGGGGTGTGGACCTTCCTGGCAACGTGGGACAGAGATCCTGGAATGAGCTGAGACTCAACATCAAGGGACTGAGAAAAACCCTAGAATGAGCTGAGAATTAACATCAAGGAATTGAGAGAACCTTCTCGACCAAAGGGGGAAGAGTGAAATGAGACTAAGTATCAATGGCTGAGAGATTCCAAACATAGTCGAGAGGTTATCCTGGAGGTTATTCTTACGCATTAAGTAGATATCACCTTGTTGTTCAAGATGTAGTGGAGATTCAACTCAACAACAAAAAGACAGCCAACCCAATTACAAAATGGGAAAAAGACTTGAACAGACACTTCTCAGTAGAGGAAATACAAATGGCCAAAAGGCACATGAAGAGATGCTCAATGTCCTTGGACATTAGAGAAATGCAAATCAAAACCACAATGAGATATCATCTCACACCCACCAGAATGGCCATTATCAACAAAACAGAAAATGACAGGTGCTGGAGAGGATGTGGAAAAAGAGGCACACTTATCCACTGTTGGTGGGAATGTCAAATGGTGCAACCACTGTGGAAGGCAGTTTGGCGGTTCCTCAAAAAACTGAATATAGAATTGCCATACGACCCAGCAATACCGTTGCTAGGTATCTACTCAAAGGACTTAAGGGCAAAGACACAAACGGACATTTGCACACCAATGTTTATAGTAGCATTATTTACAATTGCAAAGAGATGGAAACAGCCAAAATGTCCATCAACAGACGAGTGGCTAAACAAGCTGTGGTATATACATACGATGGAATATTATGCAGCTTTAAGACAGAATAAACTTATGAAGCATGTAATAACATGGATGGACCTAGAGAACATTATGCTGAGTGAGTCTAGCCAAAAACTAAAGGACAAATACTGTATGGTCCCACTGATGTGAACTGACATTCGAGAATAAACTTGGAATATGTCATTGGTAACAGAGACCAGCAGGAGTTAGAAACAGGGCAAGATAATGGGTAATTGGAGCTGAAGGGATACAGACTGTGCAACAGGACTAGATACAAAAACTCAAAAATGGACAGCACAATAATACCTAATTGTAATGTAATTATGTTTAAACACTGAATGAAGCTGCATCTGAGCTATAGTTTTTTTGTTTGTTTATTTGTTTGTTTGCTTGTGTCTTTTGTTTTTCTATTATTATTTTTATTTTTTTCTTTATATTAACATTCTATATCTTTTTCTGTTGTTTTGCTAGTTCTTTTCCTAAATTGATGCAAATGTACTAAGAAATGATGATCATGCATCTATGTGATGATGTTAAGAATTACTGATTGCATATGTAGAATGGAATGATTTCTAAATGTTGTTAATTTCTTTTTTCTTTAATTAATAATAAAAAAATTAATCTGTAAAAAAAAAAATGTCGTGGAGAGGCTGGAGGCAATTGCCTGAAAATGTAGAGCTGTGTTCCAGTAGCCATGTTTCTTGATGATGATTGAACAATGATATAGCTTTCACAATGAGACTCTGTGAATGTGAAAACCTTATGTCTGATGCTCCTTTTAGCTACTATATCAACAGAAGAGTAGAACATATGGAATACAAATAAATAATAGGGGGAACAAATGTTAAAATAAATTCAGTTTGAAATAGTGGTAAATGAAAGTGAGGTGTAAGGGGTATGGTATGTATAGTCTTCTTTTTCTCTATTATCATTTTATTTCTTTTTCTGTTGTCTTTTTCTTTTTCTAAATCGATGCAAATGTACTAAGAAATGATGAATATGCAACTACGTGATGATATTAAGAATTACTGATTATATATGTAGAATGGAATGATATCTAAATGTTTTGTTTGTTAATTTTTTTTAATTAATAAAAAAAGTTTTAAAAAAATGCATTATTAATCCTCATATAGTTTGGAGGTTGCAGGTGTTCTGGAACAAAGAAATTTCCAAGACGGTCAACCCTTCTGTTCTCATGAGAACTGCAGTTAAATGTATCAAGAGATGTCCAGTGTAATTTGGGGGGTGTGGTTAAGTCTAGGACAGGTTTCTCCTGAAGGCTCTCCTCACCACTTTCCACGTGAGCCCTTGGTTCCAGAAGGATGAGCCCTCCTCCAGGCTGAACAAGGTACCCCCAATTGGAGCCCCAAAAGCTGCAGCAACTCCAGCAGCTGCCCCTGCTGACACGAAGTCTCGCTTGTCTCTAAGGAGAGATGAAAGAGAAAAGGTTTATAGGGGAAGAATTCTCGGGCCACGAAAAGCCAGTTATTCACTTCCCTATCCAGGAACGTTTTATCTCATGACTCATGAACAGTTGGGGGTTGCAAAAGGACAACTCTCTGGTGAGCTCACTTAAGAGGAAATACAGTTCATTTAAATGCCAAATGCCCTCCTTAGAGTCCCTCCAGGAGTGCTGGCTCCTCTGCCTGGGGGAGCAGGAGCACTGCAACTTCAGTCCACTATGCAAACATGAACTGCAGAGCCTGTCCAGCCTCCTTCTTCAGGGGCAGGGCAGGCACTCCCCGCTGTCACTGCTGAACCCGTTCCCTTCCTCCCAGAAAATCACAGCACCAGTAAAATCGTCAAAGTGCTGAGTACTCCTAAAGGAGTTATACAGAGAACTCCAAGGTCCACTAGGAGGACTTGACTTCTGAATCTGGGCCACAGATTCCAAGGTCCTTATAAGGTGTGTGGGTCATTAACACATACAAATCTCACAGGCCCCAAAATGTCTACTGAGTACAGCCTCTTCCGACCTAGGAAGGCAGCTGACCAATGAAATCATTTTGGAATGCTAAATACACTCCAGAACATGCCTGTGGACTTTCTTCACTGTATTTCCAATGTTGGCATCACTGCACAAGATGCTGCTAGGCCTTCCAGCACGAGAAAATAGAAGCCATGATGCCAGTTTAATGTTTTATTTTTAACATTTTTTATTGTGAAATGCAACATATATACAAAAATACGCTTTTTAACAAGCAGTTAGAGAACGGGCTTCAAATTTTGATACGAGTTACAGTTCCACAATTCCATGTTTTCCTTCTAGCTGCTCCAAGACACTGGAGACCGAAAGAAATATCAATACACCGATTCAGCAGTCATACTTAATTGTTAAATCCTATCTTCTCTGTCATAACTTCTCTTTTTTCTTTAATCCTTCTCCCAATCTCTTTAGGGATATTTGGGCTAAGTCACTTCTTATTTTTTCATGTTGAGAAGGGGTGCCAACAACATGGGACAGAGGAATGGAACTAGTTGATGTTCTTGGAAAGGCTGGTCCCTCTGAGTTTCAGGACTTATCTGGCCTAGGAACCATCTGGAGGTTGTAGGTTTCTAGAAAGTAAACTAAGTGCGTAAAACTTCAGTGGAATCTCAGATAGAGCCCTGGGTATTCTTTAGGGTTAACAGGAATGACATTGTTTGGGATTTGGCAAACCATAGTAATTAGCGATATCTAGCTGAAGCTTGCATAAGAGTAGCCTTTAGAACAACCTCTCAACTTTATTTGAACTCTCTTAGTCACTGATACCTTATTTTGTTACATTTATTTCCCCCTTTTGGTCAGGAAAGCTTTGTTGATCCCAGGGTGCCAGGGCCAGGCTCATGGAGACTTTCACCCCTGAATGTCACGTCATACATAGCAGGGGATAGTAATTACTTTACTTGCAGAATTGGGCTTAGAGAGAGAAAGGCCACATCTGAGTAACAAACAGGTTTTCCAGAAGCAACTCTCAGGCATACTTACAGGTAAGCTTAGCTTCTCCGCTACAGAAGTAAGTTTCATAAGAGCAATCCTCAAGATTGAGAGCTTGGCCTATTAACTTGGGAGCGCCTAATGTCTGAGACAGTATCAGGGGTTCCCCAGAGGGGAAACTTTAATAGTTTCATAATTTTTTTCTCCAGTCCCTCAAGCAACTTTGCCAATACTTCTTAATTATCCGCCCAACAGACTCTGGAATATATCCAGGTACTACCTTAAGCTACACAAAATCACAAGCCCTCATTCCCATTCTGGGTTCCTTGTGTTCGGGTTATTTAAATGAGCTATCCAGACAGGTTGAGTTAGATTATGTGTTTCAGAAAATTTAGGTTTCGGACAGAATAAAACTCTTTTCCTTTGGTCTCATACAGTTGGTGAAGTTCTAAAATATATACAATATCATCTTTTATCCTGTATTCTGATTTACCTTAGTCCCAATTGGATCGTTTTTGTTCTTATCTCTAATTGAAGCCAGATCTCTTTTCTGGTTTAACAGTTCTATGTAGTAATGCTAACTTTCAGAGCTGTAGAACTCCAACTCTGTGGCCTAGGTGTCACACAGGTACCCAAAGTTTCAGGGAAATACCAGATTATACACACACAGGATACAGCATTTCAGAATCTAGCCATAAAACTTACAGCTTCAGTCTAAATGTGACTGCTATTTGAGCCTTCAATCTAGGCCCCAATTTTCTTATGAGTATTTTCTAAAAGAGACCTGTACAATATTTGTTCTTTTGTTTCTGGTGTATTTTGCACAATATAATGTCTCCAAGGTTCATTCACCATTACTGCATACCCCATGACTTCATTCCTTTCTGTAGCCGCACAATATTCCATCGTATGCATATACCACAGTTTGCCTTTCTGCTTCTCAATCAATGCATCTCCTGGCCACCTCTGCCCCTTAGGCATCATGGATAATGTCCAAAATAAGCAACCACGTCTTACAGCGTCCTCAGTTGTACAATCATCAGCACTCTCGATTTTAGACTGTTTTCACTGGTCCAGACAGACAAAGAACCAATAGGCCTGGCCCCACCAAATATCAAATTTAAACCTCCCCTTATCTCTTGTCCCCACCCCCCCTTTTTATCCCTGATATTGCTGTGGTACTATTGCCGCCTTCCTGCTAATTATAGGTTATAGCACGCAATATTACTTTTCTCCCTATACCCCTCTATTATTAACTCTCTGTACAAGATCAAATCTTTGAAGTGGTTTATGTAAGAACCTTTTATAATTATAGAGTTAATTGGTGGAATACAAGACTCTATACAACCCCTTTCAATTGTATTCACCTTCAATATGGCAATGTTACTTATTACCCCACTAATGACTACTCTCACTTCTATCTGTTCCCTCATGTTTAAGTTCAACCTCACTGGATAACCATTCAGCCGTCTCTAGCTTCTGTGAACCTCTAAGTCCCCTGTAATCTACATGTGAGCCTCTGAGTTTACCTTCACCAGTGTCATAGTAGCGAAATCATACAGCATCTGTCCTTCTCTGTCTGGCTTATTTCATTCAGCATTATGTCCTCAGGGTTTGCGCACCCTGTCACACACTTCAGAACCTCACTGCGTCTTACTATTGGATAATATTCCATCATACGCATATACCACATTTTGTTTATCCACTTGTCTTTCGATGGGCACTTGGATTGTTTCCATCATTTGGCAATTATAAATAGTGCCGCTATGAACACAGTCATGCAAATGTCTGTTTGTGTCACTGCTTTCAGCTCTTCTGGGTACATACTAAGTATTGGTATCGCCGTGTCATCAGGCATCTAGATACTTAGTTTTCTGAGGAACCGCCAAAATGTCTTCCACAGTGGCTGTACCATTATACATTTCCACCAGCAAGGCGTAAGTGTCCTAATTTCTCTACATCCTCTCCAACTTTTGTAGCTTCCTGTTTGTTTATTAGCAGCCATTCTTATCGGTGTGAGGTGATATCTCATTGTAGTCTTGATTTGCATTTCCCTTGTAGCTAATGAAGATGAGCATCTCTTCATGTGCTTTTAGCCACTTGCATTTGCTCTTCAGAAAAATGTCTATTCATATCCTTTATCCATTTTATAATTGGGTTGTTCTCTTATGTTGAGTTGTATGATTTCTTTATGTATACAGGATATCAAACCTTTGTTTGACATGGGTTTCCAAATATTATCTCCCATTGAGATGGCTGCCTCTTCACTTTCTTAATGAGAACCTTTGAGGCACAGAGGCTTTTTATTTTGAAAAGTTCCTGCTTACCTATTTTTTCTTTCATTGCTTGTGCTTTGGGTGTAAAGTTTAAGAAGCTACCTCCTATTACTAGGTCTTGGAGATGTTTCCCTTTATTTTCTTCTAGGAGTTTTATGGTACTAGTTCTTATATTTAGGTCTTTGATCCATTTTGAATGAATTTTTGTATAGGGTGTAAGGTAGGGGTCCTCCTTCATTCTTTTGGCTACTGATATCCAGTTCTCCCAAGACCATTTTTTGAAAAGCCTATTTTGTCTCAATTCAGTGGATTTGGGGGCCCTGTCAAAGATTAAATTGACCGTGGATTTGATGGTCAATCTCCACACTCTCAATTTGGTTCCATTGGTAAATACTTCTATCGTTGTGTCCGTACCATGTTATTTTGATCACTCTGGCTTTATAGAAAGCTTTAAAGTCAGGAAGTGATAGTCCTCCCACTTGGCTCTTCTTTTCCAAAATATAAATATTTCCCTTCCAAATAAATTAAACAATACACTTTTCCAAGTCTTCAAAGTAGGTTGTTGGAATGCTGACTGATACTGCATTGAACCTGCAGATCAGTTTGGTCAGAAACGATACTTTTTTAAATTATTATTATTAAAACAACAAACGTACAAACATTGTTTTGTTATTGTTGTTGTTGTCACATACTTCATAACTTTATTCTGTCTTACATCTGCATAATATTCCATCATATGTATATACCACACCAGCTGAATTAATTTTAAAGCAAATTTTAATATATATAAATATACCATTCTAGTGCATACAAACATTCTTGACATACATTCTTGACATGGTTACAATCAACGACTCACAATATCATCATAGTTGTGTATTCATCACCATGATCATCTTTTTGAACATTTTCATCTCTCCAAAAAAAAGAAATAAAAAAGAAAAAATTCATACATGCCATACCCCTTACCCCTCCCTCTCACTGACCACTAGTATTTCAATCTACTCAATTTATTTTTACTTTTGTTCCCCCTATTATTTATTTCTTATCCATATTTTTACTCATCTGTCCATACTGTAGACAAAAGGAGTATCAGACACAGGGTTTTCACAATCATACAGTCACATTGTGAAAGCTATATTATTATACAATCATCTTCAAGAAACATGGCTACTGGAACACAGCTCTACAGTTTCAGGTACTTCCCTCTAGCAACTCTAACACACCATAAACTAAAAAGGGGATATCTATATAATGCATAAGAATAACCTCCAGGACAACCTTTTGACTCTTTGAAATCTTTCAGCCATTGGCACTTTATTTTGTCTCATTTTTCTCCTCCCACTTTTGGTCAAGAAGGTTTTCTCAATCCCTTGATGCTGTGTCCCAGCTCATTCTAGCATTTCTGTCCCACGCTGCCAGGGAGGTTTACATCCCTGGGAGTCATGTCCCACATAGAGAGGAGGAGGGCAGTGAATTCACCTGCTGCATTGGCTAAGAGAGAGGTCATATCTCAGCAATAAAAGAGGCTCTCTGGGGGTGACTCTTAGGCCTAATTTTAAGTAAGCTTAGCCTATCCTTTGCTGGGATAAAAGTTTCACAGGGACAAACCCCAAGATTGAGGGCTAGACCTATTGATTTGGTTGTCCCCACTGCTTGCAAGAATATCAGAAATTCTCCAAATGGGGAAGTTGAACTATCCCCCCTTTCTCCCCATTTCCCCAAGGGATACCTCTTTACTCACTGTTCAAACCACTCTGGGATTTATTGGGGCATCAAACTAACCTGGACAAACCAACAAAATATCATGGTCCATGTACTTACGGTGGAACTGACATCTTGATGACATTCACCCTTTCTATCCATGAGCACAGAATGCCTTTCCACCTATTTAGATCTTCTTTGATTTTTTTTAGCAATGAAATTTTTTAGCAGAAAATTTTTTTTCTGCATACAAGTCCTTAACATCTCTAGTTAAGCTTATTCCTAGATATTTGATTCTTTTAGTTGTTATTTTGAATGGATTTTTTTTCCTTAATTGTGTCCTCAGTTAAGTCATTACTTGTACATAAAAACATTACTGATTTTTGTATGCTGCCACTTTGTGGATTTATTAGCTTTTGTTGAAGATTTCTCAGGGTTTTCCAGATATAGGATCATGTCACCTATAAATAATGAAAGTTTTACTTCTTTTTCTATTTGGATGTCTCTTATTCTTGACTGCTTCACCTAGGATTCCACTTCAATGTTAAATAATAATGATGACAGTGGGCATCCTTTTCTCATTCCCAGTCTCAGGGGAAACATTTTCAGTTTCCCTGTTGAGTATGATGCTGGCGATGGGTTTTTCATATATGCCCTTTATCATACTGAGGAAGTTTCCTTTGATCCCTACCTTCTGAGATATTTTTATCAGAAAAGAAGGCTGAATTTTGTTGTATGCTTTTTAGTGTCAATTGATATGATCATGTGATTTTTTTTTCCTTTTGAATTGCTGATGTGCTTCCTGTATTACACTGATTGATTTTCTTGTGCTGAACCACCCTTGCACTCCTGGCAAAAATCTCACTTGGCTGTGATGTATAATTCTTTTAATGTGTCATTGGATACAGTTTGCTAGTATTTTGTTGATAATTTTTGCATCTATATGCATTAGGGTGATTGATCTGTAGTTTTCCTTTCTTGTACCACATTTATCTGATTTTGGTGTTAGAGTGAAGTTAGCTTCATAAAATGAATTAGGCAGTGTTTCTTTTTCCTCAAAATTTTGGAAAAGTTTGAGCAGACTGGTGTTAGTTCTTTTTAAATTGTTTAATAAAATTTCCCTGTGAAGCCGTCTGGCCCTGGACTTTTCTTTGTATGAAGATTTTTGATGACTGAGTCTCTTTACTTGCAAGGTTTGTTGAGATCCTCTACTTCCTTTCAAGGCAGTGTAGGCATTTCATGGGTTTCTAGGAAATTGTCCATTTCATTTAAGCTGTCTAGTTTGTTGGCGTATAGTTGTTCATAGTATCTTCTTATGATTTTTAAATTTCTTTAGGATCCATGGTAACAATCCCCTTTTCATTTCTGATTTTGTTTGTATTCTTTTTTTCTTTGTCAGCCTAACTAGGGGTCAATCAATTTCATTGATTTTCTCAAAGAACCAACTTCTGGTTTTGTTGATTCCTTCTATTGTTTTTCTGTTCTTCAGTTTGTTTACTTCTCCTTTAATCTTTGTTATTCATCTTCTTCTATTTACTCTGGGGCTAGTTTGCTGTTCTTTCTCTAGTTTCCCCAGTTAAGTTGTTGATTTTTGCTTGTTTTTTTTTTTAATACAGGCCAGCACTGCCTTTGTCATGCCATAAATTCTAATATGTTGCATTTTCATTTTCATTCATCTCCAGATATTTAGTTATTTCTGTAGTAATTTCTTCTTTGACCCACTGTTATTTGAGAATGTACTTATGAAAGTTCTTTAATCTCCATGTACTTGTGAAAGTTCTAGTTCTTTGGTGGTTATTAATTTCCAACTTCATTATGTTGTAGCTGGAGAAACTGCTTTGAATAATTTCAGTCTTATTAATTTATAAAGACATGTTTTGTGCCCAGCATGTGATCTATCCTGGAGAATGTTCCATGAGCACGAGAGAAAAATGCATATCTGGTGTTCTGAGGTAACCATCTATAAATGTCTGTCAGGTCCAACTCATTTATCACATTGTGTAACTTCTCTATTTCCTTGTTGATTCTCTTTCTGGTTGTTCTGTCTATAGAGGAGAGAGTGGACTGAAGTCTCCCACTGCTATTGTTGAAACATCTATTGCGCCCTTCAGTTTTGCCAATGTTTGCCTCCTGTACTTTGGAGCTTCTTGGCTGGTGGCATAAACATTTATGACTGTTATTTCTTCTTGGCAAATAGTCCTTTTTTAAATATGTAATATCCTTCCTTGACTCTTACGACATTTTTATACTTAAAGTTTATTTTATCTGATATTAGTATAGCTACTCCTACCTTTTTTTGTTAAAGTTTGCACAGAAGATCTCTTTCCATTCTTTCAGTTTCAATCTATTTATAACATTGGGTCTAAGACGGGTCTCTTGTAAGCACATATAGAGGGATTGTATTTTTTTTTAACCATTCTGCCACCTGGCTTCTTCTAATTGGTGAGTTTAGTCCATTAATGTTCAAAGTTATTACTGTAAAGGCAGCTCTTGCATCTACCACCTTATGCTTTTAGTTTTTGTCAGATCTCTATGTTTTTCCCTTTCTCTCTTTTTACCCTTTAAGTTACTCTTACTGATGACTCTTCAATTCTGTGCCTTCCTCCAGACATCCCTCTCCTATCTTTTTTCTTTTTCAGCCAATAGAAATTCCTTTAGAATTTCTTGCAGGGTAAATATCTTGTTGGCAAATTCTCTCAGGCTTTAATCTCTTCCCCAATTTTGAAGGACAACTTGGCTGGATAAAGGATTCTTGGCTTAAAGTCCTTCCCATTCAGAATCTTAAAAATATTGTACCTCTGCCTTCTTGCCTCCATGGTGTCTGCTGAGTAGTTTGAACTCAGTCTCATGTGGTTTCTCCTGTATATAGTGAATCACTTTTCTCTTACTGCATTCAGGACTTTCTGCTTCTCTTCAACATTTGACAGTCGATTAATATGTCATGGAGTAGGCTTATTTGGATTTATTCTATTTGGGGTTCGCTGGATATCTTTGGTTTGCATATTTATGTCTTTTATAAGCATTTGGAAGTTCTCCCCCAATTTCTCTTCTACTAACCTTTCTAGACATTTACTCTTCTCCTCTCCTTCTGGGACACCAATGATTCTTATATTTGTGCTCTTTGTTTTATCCATCATTTTCCTGAAATCCTGTTCCATTTTCCCAATATTTCTTGCCTTTTTTTGGGGGGGGGGGGTGCATTCAAGCTCAATCGTCCTTTCTTCTAGCTCACTTATTCTTTCTTCTCCCTTCAAGTCTACTCTGGTGTTTCTCTAGCATATACCAGCTTGTATCTTTGCTGATTTTCAGAAGAGCTATTCAAAGCCTGCCTCCTTTTCTGAGATTTAGGCTGCTTAGGCTAGCCAGGCTAGAGCAAGTATCAGGTTTGACTGGAAGTAAATGAACATATTTGCTTTTTAAAAAAATAATAATTCCTCATCTTTCCATACCTGTCACTTCGGAAATAGGGGAAGTTAAACTGGATCTTCTGTAAGGAGATGCTCTGAAACTAAACAAGAGAGAACAAAATCAGAGAAAGGCTGACAGGAACTCACAACTTCTGGAGAGTTCCCTTTGCCTGAGCATACCTGGGCAGATGTGCTGCAAGAAGGAAGAGTCTAGGACAGTGAACTAGAAAAAAAGAGGCTATCTCTTTTGGGAGGGAATTATCTTCAGTGTCCCCCAAATTTCTAGTCTCTTCAGAAACTGCATTATGCATAGTCAACAAATCAGAAACAAAATGGAAACCAGCTGAGCAATGGGTAAAGAAGAACTGAAAGCTGCTGTAAAAGATAGAGCTAGCTCTTCTTAGGGGATGTCTGGAAGTACGGAAGCTGAAATAGTCATTTCAATCTGTTCAACAAATTCTTGTGTTGACATCCCATCCCAATCTGTGCTTGCCTTCCCCCTGCCTCTCAGCTCACAGGGATCTCATGTAAAGGAGTTGAGGCAGTAGCTAGAGACCATCAAAAGATGGGTGCTGGAAGAAAGAATCTTCACTGCTTTCCTTCAACAACTCACAGTCACAGCAACTTTCTCCCATTAGAGCACGAAGGGTAAAAGCCTAAAGCAATTGAGGTTTCTAAAACTTGCAGCCCTGGAATGTGGAAAAGCCCATAAGAATGGGGGTTCTGGAGTCTTGAGCTAGTGCCTTAACCTCTCTGGGCCCCAGTTTTCTTGTCTGAGAATGGGTATCATGGAAATGACTAAACACTCAGAGTGGATACACAGCAAGGAGGTGGTACTCAGGTGCCTGGCACAGTCTATCACACAGTCAGCACTTCACCACCAGGAGCTATTATTATTACTGCGCTACTTTAAATGGAAATCAGCACAGAACTGTGCCTAAAACCATCTTAGTTGACACTCCCAGCCTCTGGAGAGTTGATGGCCCTGTGATGACCCACCTGGCTACCCTACATGGATGGAGGAACTTGGCAGTGGCTAGCAGAGCACCCATCTGATCAGACTTCACGTATCTTTTCAGCGGTCCGAGGACTTGGCAGAATACTGCTAAAACTCTACAGGGCAAGTGGGAGGCAGATAACGTATTCTTCATGTCAACCCAAATTGCAATCAGATTCCAAAACCATGGGTCACAGGAGTGAGAACAGCAGCCCTTACCTGTGGGAGGCCGGCCCCCACCACTGCTCCACTGTGAATCATGGGGCCTTCCTTCCCCACAAAGAGCCCTGGGAAGAAGTGAAAAAGGGGGGACCATCAGCACAGAAAAGTTTCTGGGTCAGCTGACCTTTGCCACATTTGTCTTTTCTTGAGAAATATAGACAATTATATGAGGAAATGCGTGGGCTAAATTCCCAACGAATAAACTCTGTTTAAAGTTTTGTTAAGGGGAAATACTCTTTAAACTCTAAATCATGGGTCAACACACTATAGCCCATGGGTCAAGTCTAGCCAGATGCCTCTTTCTGTATGGCCCGAGTGCTTAGAACCATCCTCAATTTTACCTCTTGGCCTACAAAGCCTAAAATATTTACTGTCTGGCCATTTACAGGAAGAACTTGGTGACCCCTTCTCTAGATGCCTGAAAATCCTTTTGCTAAAAGAAAACCCCATAAACTAACTAGTCATTCTACTTCAAAGCAGAATGGTGTGCTCAGTCCAGCTATCTCTACAAGGTAACATGCTGACAATGTCTGCTCAAGGGCAGCCCAAATCTAATTATTTTACACGCATAATTCTTCTTGCCATCTTTACCCCTTGAAAGCTTTAAGGATAAAAATCTGAAAGATCCTCCTTACCTCCGGCCACGCTGAACAGCACCCCAAAGACTTTGCAGAGCAGCGTCCGGAGACGGACAATTCCTGGCACCTTCACACCATTCAGATAGCATTTGATCTCAGGAATCCCAGAACCTGCTGCCACTGGCTGGGGGGGAGGGGGGGGAGGCACACCATAAACTCAAATCCGTCAGCTCTTCAGTGACCCTCAAACCCAGACCTGGACAGCTGGGGAGGGAGAACTGATCTTCAAGGTCTAGCAGAGGTTCTCAAACGTCAGCAGCGTCAGCACCACCTGGAGGGCTGGGTAAGACACAGATGCTGGGCCCTAACCAGAGCTGCTGATCTGCAGATCAGAGGTGGAACCCAAGGCTTTGCATTTCTAATAAGTTCCTAGCAGATTCAGCATCACCTTTCCAACAACCAGTGCTGGGACCCAATGATTCTGATCTAATTGGTCTAAGCTGGGGCTCAGGTATAAATGTTTACTAAAAGTACCCACAGTGATTCTAACATGCAGTTAAGGTTGAGAATCACTGCCCTAATCTAGACTTTTCATCTTAATTAATCTCACCAGAGTCTGAAAACTTTACTTTGGAAGACATCATCTCTAAGTGAGCAAGAGGTAACTTTCTGCAGAAATCTATATACATTCTAAATCTAATTCAGTCTATGACATCCTAGAAATGGCTACAGAGCACAGGAATCTGAAATTTTAAAGCAAACAGGCAACACCCAAACCACCTCACCTCAATTAGGACAAGAAGGCTTGCCAAAAAGACAAACGTCAGGTTAAAGCCCAAGAGTTCAAGGAGGGATAGGGCAAGGCAGCCTTCCCTGCTGCACTCCTCCACCGCTGCAGAAACCAAGTTAAGGAAAATGTGTTCCCCAACCAAGAACCCTTCTTGCATTTACTTGAAATGGTGTAGCTTCTCCTCTTCTAAAACAGGTTGGCTACTTACTACATATCTTTCTATTCTCCATTTATAGATTAAAAACAAAACGCTGCCTGAGGTATGTCCTACAGTAGGAATCATTTTAATTTAAGAAATACTTCAAACATTTAAAAAGTAACAAACACAAGATGTAACGGAGAGGTTGGAAGGAACTGCCTGAACATGTAGAGCTGTGTTCCAGTAGCCACGTTTCTTGATGATTGTATAATGATATAGCTTTCACAGTGTGACTGTGTGATTGTGAAAACCTCGTGTCTGAGGCTCCTTTTATCTACTTTATCAACAGATGAGTAAAACATATGGAATAAAAATAAATAATAGGGGGAACAAATGCTAAAGTAAATTTAGACTGAAATACTAGTGATCAATGAAAGGGAGGGGTAAGAGGTATGGTAAGTATGAATTTTTTTCTGTTGTCTTTTTACTTCTTTTTCTGAACTGATGCAAATGTTCTAATGATCATGATGATGAATATACAACTATATGATGATATTGTGAATTACTGATTATATATGTAGGACGGAATGATCATATGTTAAGAATGTTTGTGTTATTTAAAAATAATAATTTAAAAAAATAACAAACACACATAATCTTACTCCAAGAAATTTCAGCATTTTGCCATATTTGTTTCAGATTTAAAAAAAAACTAAAATGTCAGATACTGAAAAAATGAAAAAAAAAAACTCTGTTTCCCTCTATATCCTGCCCTGGGAGAAACCACTAACCTGAAATTATTGTGAATCTTTCTCTCCATATTTTCTAAGTGCCCATATTGTTGCATGTTTTGAAAAATGATATTGTACTTTATGTACATTCTACAACTTCCTTTTTTCTCTCTTTCAACATGAAGTTTTTGAGAATTGATACATATTGCAGCTCTGATACATTCATTTCAATTTCTGTATAAAATTATATTGCTTGTTCAATTCCCAGTCCCTGCCCATGCAAAAAAAAAAAAAAAAGATTACATTGTTCAAAAAAAAAATTACATTGTTCGAACATTGCACAATTTTTCCATTCTCCCATTTTTTTCATCTTTTTTATAGTAATGTTACAAATTACTCAATTAACATAAAACAATAACTACAATAACAATAAATCTGCTGTAGTCAGGAGTCATAAACCATACCTTCCCCACCAACATTACCATCTTCTCTCGCTCCTCAATCTTAAGGGACCCGGGATGAGGCCCAAGCTGGCCGCCCCCAGACACAAAGGGAGGACACACCATGGGGCAGAGGAACCATCCTCCTTGTCCCCTGACAAGGCCTGATCCATCCTTATCTTTCTATAGTTTCCAAGGGCAGGCTAGAAGAAGATAGCTCCCATTTGCTTTGATTCCAACTTTTTGCTGTCATGAAGATGCAATAATGAACACTTTTGTGTACATTTAAGGTACATATTAAAAGAGGTATGCTTTCCTATTTGCTTTCATTTGCATTTCTGAGCAGTGGTGAGGTGAGCATTTTTAAATAGCGTCATACCATTCTATTTTCCTCCTTGAGAATCACCTGTTCATACCCTTTGCTCATTTTTCTATTGGGCTGTTTTTACTTTTGTTTTTATTGAGTTGAAGTAGTTCTTTCTATATTCTGGATACTAATTATTTGGCTCTTATGTGCATAATAGATAACCTCTCCCAGGTTATGGGCTTGCTTTTCATTTTGTTTACAGTGTTTTATTGCTGATTGGGTTTTTTAATTTTGACTGTTTTTATAAATAGAACATTTATTTTGATGTGATTGAGTTTATTGATCTTTTCCTTTACAGTCTGTATCTCTTGGGGTTTTGTTTAAGAAATAATTTCCTACTACTGACATCTTATGGTCATATTTTAAAGCTTACTTTGCTCATTTAATCTATAATTCATCTAGAATTATCTTTATTTATACTATAAAGTAGGACTCTGATTTTGAATTTTTCCACATGCATAACTAGATGCCCTCACATCTTTAAGGAAGCATCCATTCCTTCCTCACTGACTTACGACACTAATTCTGTTATTCATCAAATTTCTCTATCCACCAGCTGCTCCTTCCCTGTTATTTTCCATTGGTCTAATGGGCTATTCCTGTACATACCACACTGTTTCAATGGCTAGATCGTAAATATTATAAGTCTGGACATCTAGTAGGGCAAGTTTCTCTACTCGTTCTTTAAAACTGTCTTGCCTACTTTTGGCCCTTTACTCTTCCATGCAAATTTAGAAAGAGAATTTTCAAGTTCCAAGGTAAATTCTATTGGAATTTCCCTAATCAATGGACTAATTAGGGAAAACAGGTATCTTGATGGCATGTGTGTCTTGCCAACCATGAACATGAGTCTATCTTTCTACTTATGAAGGTTTTCTTTTTGTGTGTCCTTCAATAATAATTAAAAACCATCAAGCCGAGTGGCTAACAAATAGCCATTCAGAGATCATGTTTACTGTTAAACCTGTTTCTCGGCAAGAAAGCCATCGCAGTGACCACTCAAGTCCAGGAACACCAGGAACTGTGAAAAGGATACATGTCTGTACCACTCCAAACTTGAGTTGGGTGAAGAGTCGCACAAAAAAATCCACAAGGAGGCCCACCTGTGAAGAGCAAGAAGGCACCAACAGCCCATCCCCAGATGTATTAGGGACAGTTCCCTTGAGACACCATGACTCCCACACCACGTTTACAAGGCTAGGCAAGTCACCCGTGTTATTAACTGGCCATGCGTGAATTAACTTCCCTTCAGTCACTCTGGTTTTTAAGGAGATCCCTGCTCCAGCTTGGTGCCACAGCCCCTCCACAGAACAATGGAATGGGGTAGAGCTAAACTGAATGATGCAAAGAGGGGGAAGGATGCAGAAAATATATAAGAATAAGGAAGAGCATCCCATGATTAAAGAGTAAAGATATTGAGTTACGCGAACAACTGCTAAACTCTTTCAGAAGGCAATTTCAAAACAACTCCAAAAATGCTTTCAGTAATACACAGTGGGATAAGCATACAACTTAGGAAACTACTTTGAAAAAAACATTCATTTAGGGTACACCGTTAATGTAGGTTGGTTCATATCAGGCAAAAGGCAAACCATGGGTAGATAAGAAAACAAAGTGTTCCACCACTATTCTGCTCTCTTAAATCCATGCTGAGGACTTAAAGAACTGGAAGGACTTTGGATTTTGTGGATTCAATACCAAAGGCTTCCTTATGGCCTTCCCTCAAGTCAGTGCCTGGAGGGTTATTAATATTGATAAGAGTCAGTAGGGAGAGAAGCTGGTTGCTACATTAGAAAGGCAAGTTTCATATCAATATGAAACTAGAAGAATGACAAACAATTAGCTTGCTAAGGACTTTGCTTATTACAGAGAAATTTGCAACCGGAAACATGAATAGCAAAATAGACACCCTGGGATTTATTAACCCAAGTCCTCCTCCCAACCCTTTACGGCATCCATTAGAATGTTACCAAAGAACCTTCTGAATGCCATTAGTCTCACCTAGTAAGGCACTCCTTTACCTCTGGACTTGTTACAGTAAAACTTGACAGGTGCTATGAAAATAAAAATTGTGGTTGGCCCTTGTGGCTGTATTTTATTAACTACACGTCTATATTTTATGGGTAGATCATTGTATTGATGGAAAATCAGATTTGACATGTGTCATTTTGATCAACTGTCAGCCTTTCCAGTTTCTCTTTTTTCAGGTTTGACCATGTCAACTCAGAAGCTGTACTTCTAGAACGTTTTCTACTACAATTTTTGGCAATGTTTCACAACATTTCCCTATTTTGTGATTCATCTGTGAACTTGCTGAGCCCTGGGACCCCTGTTCATTCAGGCATATCTCTCCACCCACAACCGCCAGCTCCACCTTCTAGACAAAATTAGTAATGAAAAGGGAGAAAGCCCAGGACAGGAAATAAATTTGCTGAAAACTAGTCCTACCCTGCTTACTAGCATGCTATGCTAAAGGATAGGCACACCATTCGAAATTTTGTCCCACTACTTTGCTTTCTCCGCACGGAATGACTCAGCATCCACTGTGTACTCTATCTACCTGATAGGACTATGACCATATGTAGAGGGTAAGTCTTGACCAAACCTTTAACTGCTTACAGAGCACTACAGTTGCATGGTTCACTTTCATTTCACAAATCAAAAAGCAACAGAAGTAAGAAAACCTCTGTCAGCATTATTAACTAATATACACGAGAAAGAAAAGGCAGTCTTTGTTATAAGCAAATGGCTTACTCACCAGGCCAGTTGTCCCTTGGCCCCCTCCACCCCTGTGGCCTACCATCTCCCCACACCCTCTCTGCTCACCAGCCCAGTGCAAACTCCAATGGCAAACACCACCATCCACTTCACCGCCTCAAACCTTCGGCCTTTCTGTTCATAAAGGAAAAAATGATTCAGTTTGTTATTGGGTTATTTTGGCAGAAGGGAAGGTACACATCACAATCAACCATTTGACTAAATTCCACATGTACAGCAAGCATGGTGAAGACTGTATCACAGGGTATCATGGGGGCTCTATGATGCAGAGATGCTGAGCTCTAAGGGCCTGGGCCAGTGAGTCCTCTGGCTGGAAGGAGGCAGGACTTGCTGTCTCATGAAAGGTGGTAAAAGGCCAAGGGTAAGATAGTGCAGAGCATTTGGGACAGAAAAAGAAGCTTGCTTTGTTTGAGATCCATTCAATTCCAAGAAATCGAGAATAATGGGGCTTACCTTGTTATCCATGGTCTCCAGAACTTCCAGATAAGGGTCATTGATACAGCGATCATAATCCAAACTCTGAAAGAAGGACACATGAGTAAAAACATCACAAACAGGCAGAAAGAATTATTAAAATCTGGGAGGAGTCAAACTTTAGGTTCTTGCCACCCAAAGTGTGGATGGGCAGAGCAGTGGCACCCACAGCACCCAGGTGTGTGTTAGAAATGCACAGCCTCGGGCCCCCTAGGCCACACGTCAGAGTCTGCACCCTAATAAAGATCCCTAGGTGATGCAGAAGTACAGTGAAGTTTGAGAAGCACAGCTTTAGGTTAATACTCTATACTTCAGCAACAGTTTTAAATCAGCATATTTTTAAACACCCTGTTTCTGCAAAGCATTTAAAGACCTTCAGCTATCGCCAGCCTTGTTCAAATTACTTCATTAGATGTGAACAAATGCTAAACAAAAGCAAATTATTTTATTCTTTAAACTTTTGTTTTGAAATACTTTCAAACTTACAGGAAAGTTACAAAAATAATGCAAAACCCAAACAAAGAATTCCTATATACCCTTATCCCCCTAGATACCAAGATCACCAATTTTAACATTTTGCCACATTTGCCATATCGTTCTAGCTAACTGTCCAACATTCTATCAGTCCATCCATCTAATCTATCCATCTATACTTGGGTATCAACCCATTTTCTGAACACTTGTGTGTAGGTTGTATACCTCATGCTTCTGGAACACTTACTATTGCCATGGACATTTCCTAAGAATAATGACTTTAACTTATGTGTCCACTTTAACTGCAGTTATCAAGTTCAAGAAATTCAAAGCTTACAGTCTACAGTAGATTTTTTCATATGTCCCAATAATGTCCCTTTAGAGCCCTTTCTCCTCCCTTGCTAGACCTCATCCTCCTAGGAACACATACTACATTTAATTTTCACTGTCTCTTTAGTTGCTCATTCTTTTTTTTAATTGTGGGAACACATATACAATGTGAACTTCCCGGTCTCAACCACTCCCAAGCACACCATTCAGTGGGATCACTCATTCACATTGTTGCAGGACCTTCACTATCTTCCATGACTAAAACAGTTCGTTTCCCCAAACAGAAACCCTACACCCATTATGCATTAACTCCTCACTTCTCCTGCCCCCTCGCCCCCAGCAAACGGAACTCATTTAATTTCTGTCTCTATGAGCTTGCATATTCTCTGACATTTTCTTTGTAGTTACTATGGGGCTAAAGTGAACATTCCAAATCTATAATGCTCTCATTTGCTTAGACACCAGTTTAACTTCATTGGTATATACAACTATGTTCCTATATCCCTCAGTCTCCCAACCTTTATATGGTTTTTAGCACAAACTGATTGTTCATATATTACAAGTCCCAAACCACTGATTTATCATTACATTTTTGCATTTGCCTTTTAGATCCTGCAGGAAGAAAAGGTGAGTTATAAGGAAAAATAAAATAGTACTGGCCTTTGATTTATCCATGTTACTCTTAGGAGAGATATTTATTTTTTCAATCTATTGTCTATTGTCCTTTCCTTTCAAGCCTGCAGAACTCTAGCAACTCTTGGAGGTGCAGTCTAGTGGTGGCAAACTCAGTTTTTGTCTATCTGAGAATATCTTAATCTCTCCCCCCTCCTTTTTTTTTAACTACAAAGGTGTTTAAATTGTTATTCTAACAAGTGTTGTCTCTGCATGGACAGCTCTATTAGTAGGAGGAACCCTTTGAGGTTTAAACGACAGAAACCCAATTCAAACTAGTTTATGTAAATCAAATTAAAACAACTCACATATCTAGGAAGAATACTGGTTGGCTTACAAATTTTAAGGTTGTACTGCAGGAACCAGGGCCTCAGGACCAGATCTTGGAACATCAAGTTCCCAGCGATCTTTTTCAGTTGACCTCTTTCCTCTCTCCTTGATCCAGAGTAGAGAAGATGCCTCTCAGACTCTCCAGTCACATCACCCCAGCTCAGCAATTTCAGCAGAAAGAGGAATTCATTCTCTCAGGGTTTCTGCAGCAAAAAGGACCCTGACAGGTTTCATCTGCCCACCTCTTGGACCAATTACTGCTGCTGGAAGCTGGTCCGTTGTGACTGATGCAGTGTGGGCCACCCTTATGGAAGAGGGGAGAGCCAGAATTATGAACGCCATAAATATCACAGGCAGTAGTGGAGAACTCCAAATAAAATAGGATATTGTTACCTGCCGCAAGATAGGAAGAGGGGTGGACTGAAAATGGTATCTGAGTCTAGCAGCCCTGGGTCTTTCAACGTTGAGGGACAGGTTTCTGATGTCAGGAGCTTCCACGCTAAGAGGGTCTTTCAGTAATGACCGGCAGGGAGTAGGAGGAAAACTTAAGGGGTAATAATGTAGTACTATGAAGTAGGACACACACAAATCTTTGATTTAACTATGGATTCGTATGTACTGGATTGTGATAATTAAGTAGTTATTAATGAATGAAGAAGAAATTATTATTTCCCTATTTCAGATATCTCATTTATTGTGGGTTTTCTATTATTTTAAAATTCTTATTCTCTAAGACATTTTAAACATCATGACAGCTAATATTCCTATGACAATCAACAAATTACTTTAAACTAAAAAAAAAAAAGAGGGCCTTTCAGTCTTGTGGTCTTTGTTTTGGGAACCCTGCGCTTAGTGCTTGTTGGCTTGAGCCACACTGGATTTAGGGCTTGCCTGTACCTTCTTCAGTCTCTTCCTTAACTTCTGAAACTGGATGCATGTTCTCTTTAGGGATTTATCTTGGGAATCAACATGATGCTACAGAAGGAAATATTTTAAAGTCAGAAAGCTCGATACTATCATCTTTGCCTTGTGACTCTCTGTTCTAGTTTGCTAGCTGCTGGAACGCAATATACCAGAAACAGAATGACCTTTAAAAGGGGAATTTAATAAGTTGCTCATTTACAGTTCTAAGGCTGAGAAAATGTCCCAATTACAAGTGTATAGAAATGTCCAAACAAAGGCATCAGGGAAAGATACCCTGGTTCAACAAGGCACATGGCGAACACAGTTTCTCTCTCATCTGGAAAGGCACATGGTGAATAGGTCAGGGTTCCTCTCTCATCTGGGAGGGCACACGGCAGACATGGCGTCATCTGCTAGCTTCTTCTCCTGGCTTCCTGTTTCATGAAGCTCCCCGGGAGACATTTTCCTTCTTCATCTCCAAAGGTCACTGGCTGGTGGACTCTGCTTCTCGTGGCTATGTCGTTCTCTCTGACTCTCCTTCATTCTCCAAAATGTTTCCTCTTTTATAGGACTCCAGAAACTTCTCAAGACCCACCCAAATGGGTGAAGACATGTCATTGCCTAATCCATCCAGTTTAATAACCACTCGATTAAATCACATCTCTGGGGAGATGATCTGATTACAGTTTCAAATATACAGTATTGAATAGGGATTATTCTACCTTTATGAAATGGGATTTTGATTAAAACATGGCTTTTCTAGGGTACATACATCCTTTCAAACTAGCACACTTGCCACCAGTTAAGTTTTCTGAACCTTCGTTTCCTCATCTCTAAAATGGAGATTTTACCATTTTTTTTTTACCTCCTCCCTTACAAAGTGGTGGCGAAGAACAGAGGAAATGTGAGGAAACAGTGCTGTGAGAGTTCAAAGGAGAAAGAAATTAACCTTAAAGAACCTCTCTCCTGGGAGCTGAGCTGGGGTTTGAACATTCTAAGAGAGAGGGGATGAAGGCAGGGGAAGTTGGAGGTAATTGGGAATCATTGTAGAGTTGCGAGCTAAAGTTATAAGATAGTAAAACGACTTCCTACTATGTGCCAGGAACTTTATTCTCTCCAACTAGTGCCATCTTTAATGGGATTTAAGTGCCAATTACTGTGGGAGAAAGAGAGCTTTAGTTGCCCAACTTTTGTTCTGAATTGCAAAAAGCTGAATACAGAACATTTTGGGCATCCTGACAAACACAGAATGTGGGGCAACATCACTAAATACAGGATATGCTCTACATGTAAGGTATGATTGGCAACCCTATCTCCATCCCTCATGACAATTCTAAAAAGAGGTATTTGTTATCTCTAGTGTACAACTGAGTGACTTGCTCAAGGCTACAGACAAGAAATGGAACAACTGGGAACCAAAAACCTAATGACTGGCTCTAAAGCCTTACATTATATAACAAACTGTTCTTAATAATGACAATGGAAGATTAAGGTTTGAATTCCAGTTCATCTGCTAAGTGTGTCTGACCTTAGGTCATGTTCCCCATCTACAGCTCTGTGCTTCTGCTACAAATGGACAAGGGACCAAACAGTTGATCTTCTCTTTAGCTCTAGAATTCTGAGAATCACCTATATACTTAATCTCATAGTGTAGTGAACCAGCATCATCACCTGGGGACCTTCTTAGAATAACATATTCTTGGGTCAACTCAGACCTACTGAATCAGAAATTCTGGAGATGGGGGCCAGCAACCTGTTTTAACAACCTCTCCAGGGAATTCAAATGCAAGTTTGAAAGACTTAACAGTCAGTGATCTACAGGAATGCAACTTCTGTTTGTGATACTTTTTTCCTCCTCAACTTGGAAGCCTGGTTCCCAATATATTTCTTCTGAGACTTCTCAGATCTCCTAGAAACTTGATATTTATAATTTGGCATGGGCCTGAAGATGTCTACAATCTTGCTTTTAAATCATTCACTAAACGTCACCCCCATCCCCAAAGTGAGTAAAGTTATGATCCATGTGTAGACTATGACAGTCCCACCTTTGCCATCTCCTGGGTTATATTTTTAAGTTATAAATAACTTTTCTTCAGGTTCTTTCATGCTTTTACCTCTCCATTCTTCACATTCCCTTCAGTCATTCATCACTCTTTATCCATCATGTCCCAAATTTGTTTAAACAATGCCCATTATTCTCTTCATTCCACATCCTACAAAAATCACTAATCTCTCTGCTTTGCCCACAACACAAATGATTCTATGGTCCTACAGTACCTCACTGACTCTAGGTTGAATATGATACTTATGTAAACAGGATGGTACTGAAGTCGATGTATTCTAAAGTACAATTCGCTAAAGGAATTACTATAAAAAAGTTTGTTCCATCCAATAATGAGCTCTTTCAAGTTTCCTCAAGCACTTTAAAAGAATATTACTTTACTAAATAAAAATTATTTTAGCCTATTAATCTAAGCTAGATCCCCAAAAGACCTTTTACTGGGCCATTTTATTAACTCAATTCTAAAGTACCATCTAATATGCTCCTTTTATCTACCTTGTCAACAGACAAGTAGAATATATGGAATGAAAATAAATAATAGGGGGAACAATGTTAAAATAAATTAAGTTTGAAATGCTAGTGATCACTGAAAGGGATGAATAAGGGGCATGGTATATATGAATTTTTTCTGTTTTCTTTTTATTTCTTTTTCTGAATAGATGCAAATGTTCCAAGAAATGATCATGATGATAAATATGCAACTATGTGATGATATTGTGAATTACTGATTATATATGTAGAATGGAGTAATCAAAAGTTAAGAATGTTTGCATCTGGGGGCGGGCCACGGTGGCTCAGCAGGCAAGAATGCTTGCCTGTCATGCCAGAGGACCCGGGTTCAATTCCCGGTGCCTGCCCATGTTAAAAAAAAAGAATGTTTGCGTTTGGTGTTTTTTGGCATTTCAAAAAAAATAAAAAATAAATAAAGTACCATTTAATACATCTAATTCACATATGACATACCCACATATAAATTTCTAAGGTTTTACTGTACATTATGTATTAATTTCTTTGCATCATCTTTGCCTATGTATTCAAATTAAAAAAATAAAAAACCTCGCTCTAGAGACTAAAGACAATATTTCTTCTTTATAGGAAATGATATGCTCAAGTATATGAAAGACTTATACTGGTAATGAAATAGAGCCCCCCCCCCCCGCAAACGACAATGAGCGCAGACTGAAATAGAAATAGAACAAGTAGATATTGCATTTTCAAGGCTGATAAATGACCCAAAAGACTAAAACTAATCATATGATGGCAGAGAAGTATAAAATAACTAAAACTAGATGCAGGCCTCCAAACTATCAAACTCACCACCAACTGGTGCTAACTGGCTACAGCAGAATCACCTGAGGCAGCTTTTGAAAACAGATTCCTGGGCTACATTTTCCCAAAATCAGTACTGTTCAGGGTAGCACCAGTTAGCCTGTACTTGTTTCTAGTATGAAGAAGACTGAAAAAACACTGCCCTATAGATAAGCTATTAAAAAGTAAACAGAAGCACCAGAGCATAAGCTAATTTATAAATATGCAAGAGATGAGGGTCCAATTCAGGAGCCTTTTCATCTCATTACTGAAGTTGATACACTTTACAGAAGGACTATTCATATTTGAAGCAGAAAAAAAGTAGGTCACTCAAAAACTGATGAAGATGTTCTAAGATCTCACTTCCCTGATCCACCAGTTAGTTCTACTGATTCAACTGATATCCAATTGATACATTATTGATTTTATTTTCAAAGAATTCTGACTTTTTAAAGCAAGAGCAATGAGGTACATGCTGCTTCTGTACTATGTGCAACAAGGTCCCAACACCCATGTGTTACATACTACTGAAACAAGTGTACCTTAAAATATTTAACTATATATGATGCCCTGCTGTTTCCTATTCTACTTTTCTTTTGGTTAATGCTAGTACTAAAATAATGAAGCTTTGTCAATCACAATATGATCAATTGATTTCATCCATTACCCTTCGTAGGTGAGGAAACACAGCCTGTAGATGTTGTCTTGTCTAAGGACACAAAAATCAGAAGCAGTGATAGTCATGCCATGGCCATCAGTGTTTCCGTTAAATCTTTGACTTTTTACTCACCAAAATCCCATCATGAAATACATACATACATACATACATATATATATATATATATATTCCCCCCCCCCCAAGAGCTGGTTACTATAATGAGTGTTCAAGGAGGGTTGGGTTCCCTCCAATTGATCCTCCAAGGTTCTAGGATGAGTCATTCTTCTTGGGCTCCAGGGTGGGGCTGATATTTGTTCGCCAAGTTGGGCCCTGCTCGCCCTGGCCCTTGGGATCCCCTGTGTCTCCAGCCACTAGAGCCACACTCCTCAAGTAATTGGTGTTAAAGCAGTTGGTCTGTTCATTCCCAGAATTCAGGTCACAGCAAAGGGCAGCGTCTCGCCGGAAGTTATGTCAGGGACCACACAGGTCATCGATGAAGACCGATTTCTCCTCTTCAGCACAGCAGACCTGCTCTGAAAAGGGCAGTTCACACCAGTGGGCAGTCATGTTCTGGATCAGCCAGTAAATCCGTTTACATGTGGTGAGGAATCTTCCATTTCCATAGAGATAACCCATGAGCTTAGGGGTGATGAGGCTGAGGTTTAGAGTAAACATGTCCTGGTCAAAGCTGGAGTATGGAGCCCGATGGGCAAAGCACTAATGACAGGCAGGGTGTTGTAGTTTGCAAGCTGCTGGAATGCAATATACCAGAAATAGAATGGCTTCTAAGAGGGGGAATTTATTAAGTTGCAAACTTAAAGTTCTAAGGCCATGAAAATGTCCCAATTAAAGCAAGTCTATTAAAATATCCAATCTAAGGCATCTAGAGATACATTGATTCAAGAAGGCCGATGATGTTCAGGGTTTCTCTTTCAACTGGAAAGGCACATGGCGAACATGGCGACATCTGCTAACTTTCTCTCCAGGCTTCCTGCTTCATGAAGCTCCCCCAGGGGCATTTCCTCCTTCATCTCCAAAGATCTCTGGCTGCGTGGGCTCTTGTGGTTCTCTTGTGTTTTCCAAAATGTTTCCTCTTTTAAAGGATTCAAGACCCATCTGGAATTGGTGGAGTCACATCTCCCACTAATCAAAGGTTAATACCCACAATTAGGTGTGTCACATCTCTGAGGAGATAATCTAATCAAGTTTCCAACCTACAGTGCTAATAGCAATTAAAAGAAATGACTGCCTCTGCATGATGGATCAGGACTAAAACATGGCTTTTCTAGGGTACATAATCCTTTCAAACAAGCAAACAAGGCTGGGGGGTAGTGGCAACACCCATGGTCGTGGGTCTTTATGGCCTGTTCTCGGTCACAGTAGCTATCAGGGGTATCTTCCCAGGCCTTCCATGTACAAGTATGGTTGTGTCCTTGGTGGCACTAGTGCTGGAATTCCCCCTCCAGCTGGGTCAGAGCTTACAGCTGCTTTGGGATGGGGTCCATAACGGGGAGGTTGCATGGCACAGAGTGGAAGTGTCTCAGGTGGCAGATGATCTTTACATTGTCCAGTGTGGGCATCCCAGGAGGAAAAGGGAGCTTGGGGCCCGAGGAAATACCAGGCTGGTGGCTGGGACAGGCATAGAGCTGGTATTGTGGCTAAGGAGCTTCTTCCTGGAAGCAGGAGACTCGAGCCTCCCCTTGCCATCTGCAGCACCAGTGGGCTTAGGTCTTGACTTGAGAAGTCAGCCTCACAAAACTGGGTCATTGCATCCTTCCACACAGTGCAGGTGGTTTGTGTGGCAGTGGGAATATCCAGCAAATTGAGGGTCTCACCTTGGTGACTGAGGTGGGAATAGCCAGTTTGGGGCAAGTTCCAGGGGTCAAATATATTGACAGTCAGGGAGGCAGATCTGGTTCAGATTGTATGGAGAAGGCCACCTGGGAGGAAGCCATCCAGCCGGTGGCCCCAATTCCAAGGGTGAGCCCTTTTGGCAGTGTTGGGCTGGATTCCAAGACTCAGGTTCTGGGAGGTTTTGGCCTGTGAAGGGAGCTGGCTTTTCTTCTTTCTGTTCAGTAGGGAATTGGGGAGGGGGTAGCTCTTCTTGGAGGGGGTTGGCTTCATGGGGGTGGGGGCATTTATTTTTTTCATCAGGGAGTTGGAGAGGGGTCAGCTCTTCCTCCTGAACAGGGATGGGTTCCTTGAAGGGAAAGGGCTGTGCTTCTTGAAGCGCTGGGTAAGGTACTCTGACTTCAATTTCCTCTGCCCTAGAGCCTTGGGACCCTCCCTCTGAGGCTGCAGAAGTGACTTGGCCAAACAAGACCAAAGCTGCTCTGGATATCGTCCCCATTCTAGGGCAAGCACTGGCTGATGGCCACCTAGGAGGTGGGTTCTTAGGCAGATGTGAATTTGAAGGGCTGGGCTGCTGGAAGCCTGCTTCTCCAGCTGCTGTTATTGCTGTTATCTCATCATGAAATCTGAACAAACCTCTGCAATCTACCCCAATCTATTTCAATGTACAGTCACTGCATTCTGTCACTACAGACTGGCTTCCACCAAACGGCCTACCACAAGGTCACCAAAACCTCACATCTAATAGGTTCCACTGCCAGAGACTTCCCCTTACAGAGTGAAAAAAGTCCAAGACAAGGGAACTAATGTGTTAAACATGAAACAGGTACATCCCCCGTACATATCTAATCAATGGGGTAAAGGATCCCACCATCAGAATGTCCATTCTAGTCACATATAACCAGGAAGAAGAGTAGAAGGGACTGTGGTCAGACAGAGGAATAGATAGATGTGCACTATAAAAACACACCAATAAACTATTTTTATAGACATTCTCTTGACTACAGCAAATAATTTAAAAGAGGCAGCTTAGATAAAAATCACCATGAGCAGCATTATCAAACAACTTCTAGAGGTTTTAGCAAAATACTTGTACTTAGAACTTTTTAAAGAGGCTGCTAATAAACAACACTATGTCAAAAGATTTAAGCAGATTTTAAGTGAGACTTGAGAGCCAAAATAAGCAATTCCTTCATTAAGTTGTTAACTCTGACCAAGGCATAAGAATCAAATAGCTTTCATAACCTAACTAAAAATAGGACACTTGATAAATTTTCAAACCTATTCTTCACTGCTGTGGACAGCCCTTTAATCTCTGACTGTAAAACTTAACAAAACTGTGGCATTCCCTAATGTTAGTTTTATAAGTCACTGAAAAAACCCTATAAATTTAGCATAATTTCTCAAATCTAGATAGTAATTTCATCCTGAATGCTTAAACATTCAGGTCACAATCTGAAAAACAGTAGAAAAATATTCATCTTTAGGCAAGTTGTACAGTTACCATATGCCAAGAAACTAACAAGAAAATTTAAACATCCAGAGCATAAAATTACCTCAAAGCATTATGAAACTTTAACACATTTTCCTAAATTGTAATAGCTCCAACTTGTGAAACATAATTGCCTTAACGATTAAGATGATTTAAGCTAACTCAAAATTGTCCTGATTCCTGGCATCAGTACTAGATTTATAATTTTATTACAGTAACTGTTCCTCACAGTGAGATCTACACAGAATTATTATATTTAAATTAATATAGAACAGTATTTACAATTTTAAGTTACACTTTTGAAATTAGAAGAAATACAGCTCAAGTTTTACAAAAAAGAAAAATACATGACAAAAACAGACAGGGTTAACAGTAAAAATATCACTGCATTCTTGAAAGAACACATGAAAATGAAAATTTTTGTTGAAAACCTACATCTTCTTAATCTGATTGTCTAAATCATTAAAATATGGATGATTCAGTGCCATTGTGCCAGAAATTTGTTTGGCAGGAGCACAGACTAATATTTTTAAGAGCAAATTCAAGCCATTTTCATCCAAGTTTTTGACACAAGATGTTAGGCTTCCTGGTTTCCAATTGGGAAATGTATTCTTATAATGTCGTACAAATTCTACTTCTGGCCACACCCCATTACTGGGGTTACCCAAAGCTCTGAAAAGTTGATCAGTTTCTAAATACTCACAGAACAGCGGTTTCTTAGCTGTTAATTCTGCAAATATACTGCCTACACTCCAAATGTCAACTGGAGTTGAGCAATGAGCTGGCCCCTGCAATACTTCTGGAGATCTTTACCCAGAATGTTACCACCTCACGTGTATATATTCAACCAAGTATTCAAAAGCTCTAGCAAGCCTAAAATCAGCCGGTTTAATTGTTCCTTTGTCATCAATCAATAGCTTTTGAGGTTTTAAATCTCTTTGAAGAACTTTTCTAGAGTGACAAAACACAATCCCTTGTAGAATTTGATACAAATAACTCTTAAAAAGTGAGAAATCCATGAATGACCAAGTGGAATAGAATTTAAGTATTTACTGAGATCCATGCAAAGGAATTCAAAGATGAGATATAAACTGGAATCCTGCATAAGCATATCTAGAAGACTGACTATATTTGGATGACAAAGTTCTTTTAATAGGGAAATCCCTCAAATTACAGTACTAGGAACCCCTCTCTCTTTGCTTCCTACTCTCATTTTCTTTATGGTTACCACTTAACCTGTAGCTTTGTGCTACCCTTATACCCAATTCCATATGTACCTTCTCCAATATTCTCTATTTTGGCATAGTCTTCCATTGTTACTCAACAGGTAGCATAGATCCAGGCTTATTATCTGATACAGTGATAGCAGCAGTTACATCGGCATCACTCTCTCCAAACTTCCAAGAGCCAGGTTTGAAGCAATGTCTCTCCCTTACTTTTGAAAGATAGTTTTTCTGGATATAGAATTCTTGCTTGGCAATTTTCTGCTTCAGCACTTTAAATATTACCATTCCACTGCCATCTTGCCTCTATGGTTTCCAATGAGAATCTGGGACTTAATGTAATGAAATTCCCTCGTATGGGACATGCTTTTCTCTTGCAGTTTTCAGAATCCTTTCTTCATCTGTGGCATTTAATAGTTTGATTATGGTATGCCAGGTGGGTCTGTTTGGGTTTATCATGTTTGGAATTCACTGAAGATCTTGGATGTGTATATTCATGTCTTTCATTAAATTTGGGAAGTTTTCGGCTATTATTTCTTTGAATATTCTCTCTGTTCCTTTCTCTCTCTCTTTTCTTTCTGGAACTCACACAATGCACAGGTTTCTCAGGCTCTGTTCACCTTTCCTCATTTTTTCTGCTCCTTAGGCTGGATGCTTTCAATTGTGTTATCTTCAAGTTCCTTGATTCTTTCTTCTGCCAGCTCCCCACTACTGCTGAATCCTTCTGGGAAAATTTTAATTTTTGTTACTGTGGTCTTCAGCTCTGTTTGCTTCCTTTTTATAATTCCCATCTCTTTATTGATATTCTTTTTCAGCTCATCTATCATTTTCCTGATTTCCTTTAGCTACTTGTCCATGTTTTCTTTTAGCTCTTTGATTATATTCAGGACAAGTTTTTATAAGCCTTTGAATGGTATATTCCATGCTTGATACTCTTTATTTATGGTTTCTAATGCTTTAATCTTCTTTGCCTGAACCATTGATTCCTGTATCTTTGTACGTTTTGTAATCTTTTGTTGAAACCTAGATATTTTGGCATTTCAATGTGTTATCTCTGGCATTCAGATTGAGGTATCTGTTCTTTAAACGTGTATCTAGCTAGCATTATGACAGTGCTTTCCTTGAATGCCAGGAGCTAATACAAAAAGAAAGAAAGAAAAAACCGAAGATGGCAGAATAGGATAGGCTGAGTTTACCCCTGCATGCGGAACAACTAAAGAAAGGACACAAAAACAACCAAGACAGCAGTTCAAGGGTATAAGTGACCAGAGAGGGACTTCTACATTATATAGAGAGGACCTGGATGAAAAAAACAGAGGAACTATGAGTGAGAGGATGGGGTGAGTTTACTGGGGCAGGCTGCAACAGGTGCTGAAGGAATTGCATGTTCCTGTGCTTCCACCTCCATATCAGCTTGAGAGATCTTCCCTTTCAGCTCCACCGCCCTTGGGAGGTCCCCTGTGGGAACCCAAAAGCCAGCAGATGTAGTATACCTACACCTGGCTGCTGGTGCCACTCCCCACCCCTGACTCAGGTTGCTGTGGGTGCCTGGTTTGGGGGGACACTGGGAGGTCTTCCCTCAGGAAGATGGGGGATGCAGAGCAGAGTTGTCCAACATGACCCGTGAAAGAGACTCTCTGTGTCTGCTACCTCTGTCTTACTCCACAGAGACCCAGAGTGCTCATGGCATGCATGAGTGGAGAAGTGGGGATGAGGGACAGAGCAGTGTTGCACTGCCAGACACACCCTTGCTGTGGGCAGGAGGAGTTTAAACTTTCAGCCACAGCCTAAGGTCATTCCATGTGGAAGCCTGGAAAGCACCAGACCCATCGTACCCTTTTGGGAGTTCAAAAGTGTCATCTGCTGAGAAGACTGGGAAAGCACACTCTGGCAAACTGCCTCTCTCCCTAGTTTTTAACAGATCTCCAACTAGGTTGCACCTCCTCCATCAGGTCTCAGTCTTGGTTTGCTGGGAAATTATCAATGAACCAAGTGCAAAACGAGACCTTCAACACAAACCCAAGCTACTATAAAATTTTAGATGAACAAGGGGAATCAATTTTCAAAATAACCTTCTCAAGATAATCAAATACTGAAAAATAAACAAAAAAACACTAAGCACATGAACAATCAAGATGGCAGGGCCAAGTCAAATGACCAAATTAAAATGCTGAGGAGACACAGAATTTGGAACAATTAATCAAAGATGTTCATACAAATCTCCTAAATAACTTCAATGGGTTGGCTAAAGACATAAGATATATAAAGAAGACACTAGAAGACATAAAGAAGAATTTGAAAGAAAAAAATAGAAAAACAGTAGATCATACAGAAATGAAAGTTAATACAGATCAAATTAAAAGTATACTAGTGACACACAACAGCATAGCTGAAGGAGGAGAGGCAGAAGAAAGAATAAGCGAACTAAATGCAAGGTCACCTGAATCTGAATACACAAAAGAACAAATGTTGAAAAAGATGGAAAACACTAAATTGGATCTCAGGGAAATGATGGACAACACAAAGGGCCAAATGTTAAGAATCACTGGTGTCCCAAAAGAGAAGAGGGCTAGGAAGATTATGTGAAGAGATAATTGAGGAAAACTTCCCAATCATTACAAAAGATATAAATATGCCAATCAAAGAAGCTCAATGAACTCCAAATAGAATAAATCCAAACAGACCCACTCCAAGACATATACTAATCAGACTATCAAATGCTGAAGAGGAAGCATAAAATCCTGAAAGCAGCAATAGGAAAGCAATCCACCAGACACAAGGGAAGCCACATAAGACTAAGTTCAGACTACTCAACAGGCACCATGGAGGAAAGAGGGAGTGGTATGATATATTTAAGATTCTGAAAGAGAAATATTTCTAGCCAAGAATTCTTTATCCAGTAAAATTGTCCTTCAAAAGTGAGAGAGAGAGAAGAAAAAATAAAAAACAAAAACAAACAAAAAATGAAAAAAAACAAAAGAAAAAAGTGAGGGAGAGAACAAAATTTTCACAAATAAACAAATAGGAAAAGAATTTGTTAACAAGAGACTTCCCCTGTGAGAAATACCAAAGAGAGCTCTGTTGGTTGAAAAAAAAAGACAGGAGAGACAGATCTGGAGAAGTGCACAGAATTGAAGAGTACCAAAAAGAGAGGAAAAAACATACAGACATCTGAAAAATAAAAAACAAAGGATAAAATGGTAGATTCAAGAACTGCCTACACAGTAATAACTTTGAAATTTAATGGACTAAACTCCCCAATTAAAAGATACAGATTGGCAGAATGGATTAAAAATATGATCCATCTGTATGCTGCTTATAAGAAACTCATCTAAAACCCAAGGATACAAATGGATTGAAAATAAACGGATGGAAAAAGATATACCACACAAACTGTAAACAAAATAATTCAGGAGTAGCTATACTAATAATGTGAACTAAAACAGACTTTAAATGCAAAGATGTCATAAATGATAGGGAAGGACATTACATATTAATAAAAGGGACAATTCACCAATAAGAAATAACAATCATAGCTGTTTATGTACCCAGTCAAGGAGCTCCAAAGTACATGAAACAAACAATGCAAAACTGAAGTGAGTAATAGATGTTTTAACAATAATAGTGGGAGACTTCAATACACCACTCTCCTATACACCACTATAGACAGAACAACCAGATAGAGGATCAACAAGGAAATAGAGAACTTATACAATGTGATAAATGATCTATATATGTATATAGACAGAAATATATAGATCGCGACACCCCAAAACATCAGATAAACATTCTTCTCTACTGTTCATGAAGTCTTCTCCAGGACAGATCATATGCTGGGGCACAAAACAAGTCTTAATAAATGTAAAAAAGACTGAAATTATTTGAAGCACACTTTCTCTGACCACAATGGAATGAAGCTGGAAATCAATAACCACCAAAGAACCAGAACTTTCACAAATATATGGCAAATAAATAACACACTCTTAAACAACCAGTAGGTCAAAAGAAATTGTGGGAGAAATTGTTAAGTATCTGGAGACGAATGAAAACAAAGATATAACATACCACAACTTACGGGATGTGGCAAAGGCAGTGCTGAGAGGGAAATTTATTGCCCTGAATGCCTATATTAAAAAAGAAGAAAGAAAAAAATCGAGGACTTACCCACTCACCTGGAGGATCTAGAGAAAGAACACCAAATTAACCCCAAAGCAAATAGAAGAAAAGTAATAAAGAAGATTAAGGCAGAAATACATGATTTGGAGGAAAAAAACAAATAGAATCAATAAAACCAAAAGTTGGTTCTTTAAGAAAATCAATAAAAATCGATGGACCCTTAGCTAGGCTGACATAGAAAAAAAGAGGATACAAATAAGTAAAATAAGAAATGAGAGTAAGGGTCATTATCATGGACCCTAAAGAAATTTTAAAAATCATAAGAGGATACTATGAACAACTATACACTAACAAACTTGACAACTTAGATGAAATGAACAAGTTCCTAGAAACACATGAACAACCTATACCAACTGGAGAAGAAACAGGACCTCAACAAACCAATCACAAGTAAAGAGATTCAGTCAGTCATCAAAAGCCTTCCTACAGAGAAAAGTCCAGGACTAGAGGGCTTCACCAGAGAATTTTATCAAACATTTCAGAAAGAACTAACACCATTCCTGCTCAAACTCTTCCCAAAATTTGAGGAAAAACGAATGCTACCTAATTCATTTTATGAAGCTAAGATCACTCTAATACCAAAACCAGATAAAGATACTACAATACCAAAATCAGATAAAGATACTACAAAAAAAGGAAAACTATAGGCCAATCTCCCTAGTGAAGATACATGCAAAAATTCTCAACAAAATACTTGCAAATGGAATCTAATGGCACATTAAAAGAACTATACACCACAACTAAGTGAGATTTATCCCACCTATGCAAGAGTGGTTCAACACAAGAAAATCAAACAACATAATAAAGAACACTAACAAATTGAAAGGAAAAATCACATGATCATCTCGACTGATGCTGAAAATACATTTAAAAAATTCAGCATCCTTTTCTTACAACAACACTTAAAGGTAGGAATTGAAGGAAACTTCTGTATTAGTTTGTTAAGCTGCCGGAATGCAATATTCCAGAAATGGAATGACTTTTACAAAGGAAATTTAATAGTTATAAGTTTAGTTCTAAGGCCATGAAAATGTCCAAATTAAGGCACCCAACAAGAGGTTACCTTCATTCAAGGAAGGCTGATGCAGTCCGGAGTACCTCTATCAATGAGAAGGCACATGGCTGGCATGCTGGCCCTTGTTTCTGTTTCGTTGCTTTCAGCTTCTGATATCACTGGTTTCCTCTCTAAGCATCTGTGGGCCTCCACTTAGCTCCTCCAGGACCCAATCTGGGTTCTAGCTTGCTTAGCATTTTATGGGAAAGCACGTGATGACATCTACTGGGCTCTGCCCATGTCCAGTCATCTGCTCTCTCTGTCAGCATTCCAAGCATTCCCAAATACCCATGTATCTGTCAGTCCCGAAGCAACTGTTGTCCAAGCATCTGCATCTGTGGTTTCTTCAAAATGTTTTCCTTTTAAAGGACTCCAGTAAACTAATCAAGACCTATCTTCAATGGGCAGAGTCACATCTCCATCTAAGCAAAGGGCCACACTCACAATTGGGTATGCCACATCTTCATGGAGATAATCTAATTGAAAGGTCATACCCCCAACTGGGAGTGTGGCATCTCTGTAGAGATAGTCTAATCACAAGGGTTTCCACTCTACAATATCAACTCAGGATTAAAAGAAACAAATGCCCCCACAAGACTGGATCAAGAGTAAAACATGATTTTTCTGGGGTACATATTAATTTCAAATTAGCAACACTTCCTCAGTATGATAAAGGTCCATATATGAAAAACCCACAACTAGCATCATACTCAACAGTAGGAGACTGAGAGCATTTCCCCTAAGATTGGGAAGGAGACAAGGATACTCAATGTCAACAACATAATTTAACACTATTGCTAGAAGTTCTAGCTAGAGCAGTCAGGCAAGAAAAAGAAATAAAAGGCATTCGAACTGGAAAGGAAGTAGTAAAACTTTAATTATTTGCAGACGACATGACCCTATATCTGGAAAATCCTGAGAAATCTACAACAAAGCTATCTGAGCTAATAAACAAATTCAGCAAAGTGGCAGGATACAAGATCAATGCACAAACATCAGTAATGTTTCGACACACAAGTAATGACCTAACTGAGGAAGCTATTCAGAAAAAAATTCAATTCACAATAGAAAATAAGAGAATTAAATATCTAGGAATAAATTTAACCAGGTGTGTAAAGGACCTGTGCATAGAAAACTACAAAACATTGCTAAAAGAAAGCAAAGATGATCTAAACAGATGGCAAGACATGCCATGTTCATGGATAGCAACACAACTGACATTATTTAGATGTCAATTCTATCCAAATTGATTTACAGACTCAATGCAATAGCAATCAAAATTCCAGTAACCTACTTTGAAGATTTGGAAAAGCTAGTTATCAAATTTATTGGAAAGGAAAGTGGGCCTGAATAGACAAAAACATACTAAAAAAGGATAATGAAGTAGAAGGACTTACATTTCCTGATTTTAAAGCTTAATTTAAAGTCACAGTGGTCAAAACAGCATGGTCTTGATGCAAAGATAGACATACTGATCAATGGAATCAAATTGAGAGTTCAGAAATAGATCTCCAGATTTATGGCCAATTGATCTTCGATAAGGCCCCCAATCCACAGAACTGGGATAGAACTGTCTTTTCAATAAATAGAACTGGGAGAACTGGATATACATAGGCAAAGGAATGAAAGAGATTCCTTATCTCACACCCTATACAAACATTAACTCAAAGTGGATCAAAGACCTAAGTATAAGAGTCAGTATATAAAACTCCTAGAAGAGAATATAGGGAAACATCTTCAAGACCTAGTATTAGGAGGGAGCTTCTTAGACACTACACCCAAAGCATAAACAAAAGAAAAAGTAGATAAATGGGAACTCCTCAAAATCAAATGCTCCTGTGCCTCAAAGGACTTCGTCAAAAAGGTGAAAAGGCAGACAACTCAAAGGGATAAAATATTTGGAATCCACATATCCAAAAAGAGTTTGATATCCAAGATCTATAAAGAAATCATACATCTCAACAACAAAAGAACAAACGACCTAATTATAAAATGGGCAAAAGATATGAATAGACATCTCTCTGAAGAGGAAATACAAATGGCTAAAAAGCACATGAAAAGATGTTCAACTTCATTACATATAAGAGAAATACAAATCAAAACTGCAATGGGATACTATTTCACACTTACAAGAATGGCTGCCATTAAACAAACAGGAAACTATAAATGTTAAACAGGATGTGAAGAAAATGGAACACTTATTCACTGCTGATAGGAATGTATAACAGTACTGGGGAAGACAGTTTGGCAGTTCCTCAGAAAACTTCATATTCAGTTGCCCTATGAGCTGGCAATACCACTACAGAATTTATACCGAGAAGAGCTGAATGCAGTGTCATTAATAGACATTTGCACACCGATGTTAATAGCAATAATATTCACAATTACCAAATGATGGAAATAATCCAAATGTCCATCAACTGACTGTATAAACAAAATGTGGTATATAGACTTCCAGGTCAAGATGGCGGCTTAACAACGTCCTCCAGAACAACTACTAAATAACCAGAAACAGTACAGAACAGCTCCTGGAGCCACGACAGTGACCAGACACACAGCGTACCCCAGTCTGGACCAGTTGGACCGGCTGCAAGCAGCCCCCCAGAACCGTGAGTTCCCAAAGCTGCAGCGGCCAGCGCCCCTCCCCCACAGGCTGCTTCCCAGAGGGGAAAGGAAAGGACTTTACCAGCAGCAGGGACTAGGCACAATCAAACGCCAATTGTGGAACTAATTAACAAATTTTGACTACTAAAAATAGGCCCCCAGCTTAGGTGAACCTGATCAAAGCAGAGGTTGCTCATTTTTGTCCCGGCACCAAGGGGGCAAGACTGACAGAAAAAGGGGAAAAAAAAAAAAAAGAAGGAAACAGAGGTTTTTGTGGCTGTGTATCTACAAAGGCTTGACTGCCTCTGGATACAGCGGCAGGACTTTTCAGGCGGCAACTGCCCCAGGCATAGGCAGAAGTGAGCTCTTTTGGAGGCTTATCTGGAGCTTGTGCCTTCCCCAGGGGAGGGGTGAAGCCTCACCCAGGTGGAATCCCTCCATCAAGGAATTCAGACACCAGGGCTTGGTAATTTGAAGCCATTAAAACCAGCCTACAACCTCTCCTCTGTCTCCACCACGCCCCCAGCAGGGAGAGTCTGCCAAAGTTAAAGGTACCGCATCATCTTATGCTGGTGGGACCTGCAGTCAGACAAGTGCCACATACTGGGCAGGATAAGAAAAACAGACTCCAGAGACTTCACAGGAAAGTCTTTCAACCTGCTGGGTCTCACCCTCAGGGAAAACCAACGCAGGTGACTCTTTCCTCCTGATAGGAGGCCAGTTTGGTCTGGGAAAATCTGGTTGGGGTCTATAATATCTAAGTAGATACTCCTAAGTGTGTGTGGGGTAAAGGCACCACACAAGCAGGGCAAGAAACAAGAAAACAAGAACCGAAAAATTCTCCTCTGTTAAACAAAACTTAAGCTAAAGGTCCGGATAAAGCTGAACGGAATGGTAAAGAACAGATAGACAACAAATTCATCCAGCAAGAAAACTCTAGATAAAAGAAGTGAAAGCAATCTCCAGAATAAACTAATTAAGGTAATTAAATGCCTAGATGCCAGCAAAAAATAACAAATCACACTAGGAAAATTGAAGCTATGGCCCAGTCAAAGGAACAAACCAACAATTCAAATGACGTACAGGAGCTGAAACGATTAATTCAGAATGTACGAACAGACATGAAAAACCTCATCAAAAACCAAATCAATGAACTGAGGGAGGATATAAAGAAGGCAAAGAAAGAACAAAAAGAAGAAACTGAAAGTCTGAAAAAACAAATCACAGAACTTATGGGGATGAAAGACACAGCAGAAGAGATGAAAAAAACAATGGAAACCTACAATGGTAGATTTCGAGAGACAGAACATAGGATTTCTGAACTGGAGGATGGAACATCTGAAATCCAACAAGAAAAAGAAACTATAGGGAAAAAAAGGAAAAATGTGAGCAGGGACTCGGGGAATTGAAAGACAATATGAAGCACACGAATATACGTGTTGTGGGTGTCCCAGAAGGAGAAGAGAAGGGAAAAGGAGGAGAAAAACTAATGGAGGAAATTATCACTGAAAATTTCCCAACTCTTAGTAAAGACTTAAAATTACAGATCCAAGAAGTGCAGCGTACTCCAAAGAGAACAGATCCAAATAGACATACTCCAAGACATTTAATAATCAGAATGTCAGAGGTCAAAGAGAAAGAGAGGATCTTGAAAGCAGCAAGAGAAAAGCAATCCATCACATACAAGGGAAGCCCAATAAGGCTATGCGCAGATCTCTCAGCAGAAACCATTGAGGCGAGAAGACAGTGGGATAATATATTTAAATTATTAAAAGAGAAAAGCTGCCAACCAAGAATTCTATATCCAGCAAAATTGTCCTTCAAAAATGAGGGAGATATTAAAACATTTTCAAACAAAAAAATCACTGAGAGAATTTGTGAACAAGACACCAGCTCTGCAAGAAATACTAAAGGGAACACTAGAGACAGATACGAAGACAGAAGAGAGAGGTGTGGTGAAGAGTGTAGAAAGGAAGACTATGAGTAAAGGTAAAAAGAAGAAAAATTAGATATGACATATAAAATCCAGAAGGCAAAATAGTAGAAGAAAGTACTACCCATGCAGTAATAACACTGAATGTTAATGGATTAAACTCTCCAATCAAAAGACATAGTCTGGCAGAATGGATTAAAGAACAGGACCCATCTATATGCTGTCTCTACTCAAAGGACACAAGGCCAAGGACACAAATGACATTTACACACCAATGTTTACAGCAGCATTATTAACAATAACCAAGAGATAGAAACAGTCAAAATGTCCATCAACAGACAGTTGGCTAAAGAAACTGTGACATTTACATAACATGGAATATTATGCAGCTGTAAGACAGAATAAAGTTATGAAGTATGTAACAACATGAATGGACCTTAAGGACATTATGCTGAGTGTGATTAGCCAGAAACAAAAGGACGAATACTGTATGGTCTCACTGATATGAACTGACATTAGTGAATAAACTTGGAATATTTCCTTGGTAACAGAGACCATCAGGAGATAGAAATAGGGTAAGATACTGGGTAATTGGAGCTGAAGGGATACAGACTGTGCAACAGGACTGAATATAAAAACTCAGAAATGGACAACACAGTATTACCTAACTGTAATACAATTATGTTCAAACACTGAATGAAGCTGCATATGAGAATGATAGAGGGAGGAGGGCTGGGGCATAAATGAAATCACAAAGAAAGATAGACGGTAAAGATTGAGATGGTGTAATCTAGGAATGCCTAGAGTGTATAATGATAGTGACTAAATGTACAAATTTAAAAAATGTTTTTGCATGAGGAAGAACAAAAGAATGTCATTACTGCAGTGTACTGAAAACAGATGGTACTTAATATTTTAAAATTTCAACTAATGTGTGAGACTAAAGCAAAAAATGTTTATTTGGTACAAATCTATACTTTGACTGGTGCATCTCCTAATATAACTTATGTAGATAGTTGATTGAACACCTTAAGTACATGGAACTTTGTATAGGACATGAGATTTTGTTGGTTTGTCCATGTGATGCCCTGATGAATCCCAGAGGGATTTGATCAGTGAGTGGAAGAGTATTTGCAAAGTCCCCTTCGGGGAAGGGTGAGAATGGGGGAAAACTCAATTTCCCCAAGTTGAATTCTTGATATTCTCACAAGCAGTGTGGACAACCACAGCTATAGGCTGAGCCCCCAGTCTTGGGGTTTGTTCATATGAAACTTGACCCCACAGGGGATAGGTCAAGCCTACTTAAAATTAAGCCTAAGAGTCACCCCCAACAGAACCTCTTTTGTTGCTCAGATGTGGCCTCTCTCTCCAGCCAACACAGCAAGCTGACTCACCACCCTCCCCCTGTCTACGTGGGACATGACTCCCAGGGGTGTGGATCTTCCTGGCAGCGTGGGACAGAAATCCCAGAATGAGCTGAGATTCAGCATCAAGGGATTGAGAAAAACTCTAGAATGAGCTGAGACCCAGCATCAAGGGATTGAGAAAACCTTCTCGACCAAAATGGGGAAGAGGGAAATGAGACAAAGTGTCAATGGCTGAGAGATTCCAAACAGTCGAGAGGTTATCCTGGAGGTTATTCTTATGCATTAAATAGATATCACCTTGTTATCCAAGATGTAATGGAGAGGCTGGAGGGAACTGCCTGAAAATGTAGAGCTGTGTTCCAGTAGCCATGTTTCTTAAGGATGATTGTATAATGATATAGCTTTCACAATGTGACTGTGTGATTGTGAAAACCTTGTGTCTGATGCTCCTTTTATCTACCTTGTCGATAGATGAGAGGAACATATGGAATAAAAATAAATAATAGGGGGAACAAATGTTAAAACAGATTTAGTTTGAAATGCTAGTGATCAATGAAAGGGATCAGTAAGGGGTATGGTATGTAAAATTTTTTTTTTCTGTTTGTTATACTTTTCTGTTGTCTTTTTATTTCTTTTTCTGAATTGATGCTAATGTCCTGGGAAATGATCATGATGATGAATATGCAACTATGTGATGATATTGTGAATTGCTGAGTGTATGTGTTGGGAATGTTTGTTTCTTGTAATTTTTTTTAATTAATAAAAAATTAAAATGTAAAAAAAAATGTGGTGTATACATACAATAGAATTTTATGCAGCAGTAAGATGAAATGAGGTTCTGAAACATATGAAAATGTGGATGAACCTTGAGGACATAATGCTGAGTGAAATACGCCAGACACAAAAGGACAGATACTATACGATTTCACTAATATGAGCCCCCTTAGAAAATGTAACTCAGAGTCTTAAAAAGTAGAATATGGGGGACCTAGAGATAGTCCGAAGCTCGAGAAGAGGGATTCGTTAAGTAATTTGTACAGACTTGTTAATGAGGTTAGATTTAAATGCATGGGAATGATTAGAGGTGATGATGGTTCATTAGGTGGGTTATAAGTAGCAGCGGCATACTGAAGGCAAATATGATAGAAAGGGGTTGTTTAGAGCCATGTATCTCACTGATTACCACTACAAATACAAATAAATTATTGCATGAACTATTTCAAAGGTGAGACACTTGTAGAAGGAGTTAATAATAGAGGCATATATGGGGAAAACTACGTATTGTATGCTATGGGCTGTTTAACATGAATACCATACTAGTACAACAATACTAGGGTTAAACAGTTGGGCAGTGGGGATGAGTTAAGAGGAGTTTGGGATTTTTCTCTTTGGTATAGATGTGCCTGTTGTCTTTCGCTTTGGAGCAATGAAAATTGTCTAAAATTGAGAGGATGATGATTGTACGACTAAGGATACTATGAGACACTGTTTATTTTGGATAGAATATATATATGAATTATATATATATATATATACACACACACACACATACACATATGAAAGCAAAAAGGTAAACACCAAAAATTAGAAGTAGTAAACACTGAGTTGAAGAACTATGGGTGATTGTTTTCTTCTTTAAACTTCTCTGTAATTTCCAAATCTTCATGGTGATCATGTATTACTTTTATAATTTAAAAAATACAAGATATATTTAAAATTTAAAAAAAGAAAACACCTTTTCTAGTCTCTGTAGGGCAACCTTTACAAGAGCTCGCTCCTTCAGGGCGTACTCATATGGTGAATTTAGAGACTAGCTCGAGGTCAAGGCATAGGGGTCGCCCTGGTCCCTCCTGCACGTCTTGTCTTGGACATGCACAATGTGGCCCTGGCAATTCCTCGGTGTGCCTGGGTACGTCTTCTCAGGGAAACAGTTTTCTCACATTCCAGGCACTACACTGTACATCCTGCAGCCAGCAATCCCCTGCCCCAGGCAGCCACTTGACTTCTCTCCCACAGCGTTCTGCATGAGAGCCTCTGAGTCACCTTCCACAAGCGGGGCAAGTTCTGGGACGGTGAGTTCCCAGGCCACCGCGAGACAGACTGGGCCAGATACACATGCTCCCAGTACGTGCAAAACGGTCACTCTGCTCCCTCCAGAACTGGGGCCAGGGATCTGCACAGGAAGCAAGGGGGCTCCATGCCAAGCAGCTGAGGGGTGGGAGAGGGGCCAGCCAGGGCCCCAACAGGTCCTACCACTTTAAGTGGCCTTTTTCTTGATTCTGTGCTCACCCTGCCATTGCAGCCTTTTAACTAATTTCCTGGAACTTTGAGAAAGATATTTCTGCCAGTTCTTGCTAGTTGTTCAAAGCTTCTGTGGGGAAAGAGTACTGAAGCATCACAATCTGCCATTGTGATTGGGGTGAGGCCCAAATTGTTTTTTTTATTTCCTTTAACTATAACTTTTTTGTGCAGTAAGCCTCTATGAGAGAGAAGTTAGTCACAAGACATACTGGTATGAAGAATATTTTATAACAACTTCCAGTTTATGTTAGGCAAAAACATAGAGTTAGCCCGCTCCCGTAACTTCATTTAAAGCAGCATTCCTTAAGCCCTGCTTTACAGAACCCATTATCCACAATTTGCAGACATGCCACAAAAATTCAGAATAACAATTCAAATGCAATAACTTTATTTCTTTGTCTTGTGAGAGAACCAGCAGTTTGGCAACAAAAGAAAGAGACTACTGATTGGCTCTCTCCTTCTATCAGATGTTCTCACCTACACATCAACTAAAGCACAAGGGATGCTGGCCTGGCAGCCACACTCCCAAATAAGGATTTAAAACCAATGAAACACAGGTGTGACGTGATAATTTATGCCATAGATATGACTATCTAGAGAAAGTCAAAGATCCTTTTTCAAAAGGGTCCTGCGGTATCAAAAGGGGACTGATTAAACAAATAAATTATAATATATCCAAAAATGGAACACTGTGCAGGAATGAAATAATTATGCTAGGCTGATATGGATAGATGTGGAAAATGTCCAAAAATCATTAAGTAAAAAGAGCAAGATGTAGAATAGAAATTTATAATATAATCCCATTTTTATTAAGCAAAATTAAGATTATGTATTACATCAGCATGCATAATGCAAAAATATCTGGGAAAACTGTTAACAGTGGCCATCTCTGAGATGGTGTTTTAGGAGGTATTCACATCTGCGTTCGCTTGAAATGTGTACAGCAAACAGCGTGTACTTTTTATGTTTTAAAAATTCCAGAAAGGGGGTGCACAGTGGTTCAGTGGTAGAATGTGTGCCTTCCGTGTGGGAGACCTGGGTTCGATTTCCAGACCATGCAACAACAACAAACACGGAAGAAGGATCTAGCATGTAAATTCAGCAAAAAGTCTCAGAAACATACACCCTCCAAATGGGTTCCTAGGCCAGATAAGTCCTGAAACCCAGAGGGACCAACCTCTCCAGAACATCAAATAGTTCCATCCCCATCCCATATTATTGAAAGCTCTTTCCAATTTGAAAAAGTTAGAATGAGCATAGCAGAGACTGGGAGAAAGATCAAAGGAGAAGGTGGTTATAACAGAGAAAATAGGATTTAATAAATGAGTACGACTGCTGAATCACTAGATTGATATTTCTTTTCATCTCCACTATTTTAGAGTAGCTAAAAGGAAAAACCTAAAACTGTGGAACTGTAACCCATACCAAACTCTGAAATCTGTTCTATAACTAATAATTGCAGTAAGCTTTGAAATTTATTGCTTTTTGTATATGTTATTTTTCACAACAAAAAAAGTTCATATATTTATATCTATATCTATATCTATCTATACATATATAAAGTGAAAAATTCAGTGAGTGGAAAATTCTTTTGCTGGGAAATTAGACTCATCATGAGTGATTAAATTAGTATATATTGAATCAAAATGACATCGTATTCTAGGAACAAATAAAGAATAAAATGTTGAAAAATATGAATAGCCTTCATATCAAATATGCATGGAAATGACTGGCCAATTAATAATTTGCTTGACGGTTTTATCTCACAATGCTATGGCTCCTTAAACATGTCGATGGTATTTAGATGTCTACAACAGGCCAATCTATAGAGACAGAAAACAACCAGTGGCTGCCTAGGGCTGCGGGGGAAGGATAATGAGGAGTGACTTCTAATGGGCCTGGGGTTTCTTTTGGGGGTGATAAAAATTTTCTAAAATGAATTGTGGTGGTTTCACATGGCTCTGAATAATCTAAAAACCACTGAACTGTACACTTGAAACGGGTGAATCGTGTATGTGAATTATATTTCAAAAAAGCCTTTAAAAAGGCATTTTGAAATAACTGTAACACTAGATCATCAATCTTTTCTCTTCCTTTTTAATAAATGAGTTAGGAGTTTAACACTTTGGAAATGTACACCAATGGAAAACATATTCCATTAAAACCAGACAGTGTTATTTCTCCTTTGTAAATTACTTCCTTTGGTTTGGGGGAATAACAACTTTTTTAAAAAAATAAAATGTTTCGGTGTCCTGTAAGGCTGCTGAATGTAGTTATGAGCAAAAAGGTACCGGGTCATGGAGGCAAGTGGGGCGAAGTGCAACCCTAACTCAGCCTGGAAGGGGCAGGCTATTCCTGAGATCGGGAAAATAGGCTTACTGTAGCTGAACTCAGCAGTCTACAGGAAGATGTTACCAGACCTTAACAGTTCTGATGATAACAGAATAGCATCAAGAACACCCTGTGGTCCAGTGAATCAATGACTTTCTTCTCAATATGCAAAAGCCTGACATTACTAAGGATCAGCTAAGTAGAGTCTTGAAGACCCTACACGCAAGCGCTTGCACAGCAGTATGTAAATCTAACCGCTGACACTGGAGCAACAAGATTACAGGATTGAAAAATTACTTGTGCCCTCCTCATAAAGATCCAACATCATCGCTGACCTGACAAGAGTGAATCACGTGCCCATTACTTAGTTTTTGACCCCCTACTCCTTTTCCTTTACCTGTAAAAACCCTAGCTCACATCCCCACTTTGAACTGATCTTGGGAAGATTCCTTCAGTTTCTTGCAAAGTGCACAGGCAATAAATCACCTTCACACTGAGAGACATTTCTCCTTTGTAACACCGGGCTAGGCGGGCCTTTCTATGGAAAGAGCTATGCTTGTGGTGTCACACCTTGTCCTCATACCTTCAAATGGCCTTGAGCCTTTTACTCTAATTGCTTTGCTGGGAGGGGTGCCTTTTTCCAACTTGAAAGAGCAGTATAGGCTCTGTGACCTGCATGAAAACTGCCTTACAAGATCCCACAGATAGTAAGTAACTATTACATTCAAACCATCTTCAATATAAATGGATGTCAAAATGGGGATTCTGACATCTTGTAAGACCTCAACTCAGCTAAGAAGAGTCAAGCAGGCAATGAACTCTTTCTGAGGCAGGAAGGAGAAGGAACATATTTTAGAAAGATTTTCAACAGAAGGATTTCCTACCAGACTCTTAGTAAGTAAAATCTGAGTAGACTATTCTGAGTAAATGCCCAACTGAATTTGCTTGCACACAAAGGAAATGCCCTCGAGAAGCTCATGCTTGGAGATGGTTAGTTGAGAAATATTAACGATTCACATGAAAGCACATTAACCCATAAAAAGTATATGTCAGCATATAAGCTGAAAGCATGTGCATTTACAAAGAAATATATGCGCAGTTTAGCAGAAGGAGTGAAGGAGCCTTGGGAATGGAAGGGTGGGTGGGGCAGAGAAGCCTTGGGTAAGCACCCAAGGGGTAGGACGAAAAGAGTCTAAGGATGATACCAGAGGGGGCACAGGGGCACAGCACAATTTGGAGTGTCTTCTAATTCTTGCAAACGTCTCAGCTACAAAAAAGGGCCCCTCTTGCAATAGGAAATAAATATTTAAAGAAATACGAGAAACTACGTCAGTGGAAACCATACTTTTGGATACAGTAAAGGCAGCACTATCCGGGGAGCACATTAAACTATACCACAATGCTACAACTGGTAAAATCCAGACTGCAGAAAATTCCAGAATCCCAATTATTTCATCTAATAAATTGCAAGAGAAAATAAAGATGAAGGGGTGTGACAGTTAGGTTCAGGGGTCAGCTTGGCCAGGGGATGGTGCCCAGTTGTCTGAGCAGACAAGCACTGGCCTAACCATTACTACAAGGATATTTCATGGCTGGTTGCCAAACCAGAAGACAGGTTTAGTAAACTGTCAGTCTGGTGATTGCGTCTATGATGGATTACAACTATGATAAACTAAGGGTGTGTCTTCCACAAATGAGGGAATCTAAGCAGTTGGATGTGATCCAATCAGTTAAAGACTTTCAAGGGAGAAGAGAGGATTTTCATTCTTCGCCAGCCAGCCAGCCTCCCCTGTGGAGTTCGCAGAGCCCCCTCATCAGAACTGCCAGCCTCACAGCCTGCCCTATGGACTTTGGACTCTTTTGTCCCTAAGGTTGTGTGAGACACTTTTATAAATCTCATATTTACAGATTGCGCCTGTTGGTCTGTCTCTCTAGAAAACCCTGCCTAATACAAGGGGGAACCTACAGGTCAAAAGAGATTTAAAGGACATATCAAACAACTGTAATGGGAGGCTCATATTTAGACTGGTTCAAACATGTTTAAAAATACGTGTGACTAGAAATTTTGAACACTAGATTTTTGATGATACAGAGAAATTACTGTTATTTTTTAGGTGTGATAATAGCATTGTTTAAAAAAAAAGTCCTTATCCTCTACAGCATGCTGAGTCATTTATGAGTGAAATAATACGATGTACGGAATTTCCTTTAAAATAATATGTGAAATGGGACATGCACATGGGCATGGATGAAACAAGATAGGCCAAGTGTTGAGTAACTGTTGATGCTGGCTGATGACTGCATGAGGGTTCAATATACTGCTCTATCTACTTTTGTATATATTTAAAATCCTCCTTAATAAAAGTGAAAGAAAACAAAAAGTCCCAAATTGCACTATAAATTTTTAAAGTTACACTGAATTCTACAGCAAATGTAAGATGAAAAGTTAAAAAAAAAAAAAAGTCTGGTTATATTATTGCCCAGTATAGAAGATTTTTTTAAAAGCCTATGTGACTTTAAACAAATACATGACTAAATCCACTTCTGGGAATTAATCCTAAGGAAACAATTAAGGATGAATAAGAAAGGCTGCTGATCGCTATACCATTAGTCACAGAAAAGTAGGAAGCAACTGGAAATGGATTAAATAAATTGTAGCACAATAAAATACTATATGCATCTAGTTCAACAGTTAATGTAGCAAAGTAGTATACAAAAATGTAATCAAGTGGGGGGGAGGACAGGTTAAAATGACACATCCAGTCAAATCTTACTCTTGTCACTTAAAAATTAAAAGGTATGTAAACACCATGGGAAAAGATCTAAAAGAACAATTAGTAAGGTACTAGATTTTTATTAAGATTTTAACAGCAGTTACCTTTTAATAAGTGAAATTATGAGTTCTTCTCTAGATTCTTCTTTGTTTAAATAGTTTAAGGAGTCTGCCATAACCATGCCTTACTTTTGTAATTACAAAAATCTAGAAAAAGTCATCTTGAATTGCTTAAATATTAAAAAGTCACACAATGTTAAGTTTCAGTTTAGCAGCATTGGCCTTACTAAACACATGCACACTCTTAAAAGTTTCATACTTGAAACTGGGAACTACAAGCCAGAACACTTCAGTGAGAAGCTGAAAACTAAGTTATTTCAGAAGGGAAGCAAGGCTTCCTGGTTTGACAACCATAATGAGCACACAAGGTTGGTAGCTTTAACAGTGGGTCTCTACAAGTTGTATTAAGGACAGATAGTCTATCCAAATTAAGAATCATAGATCTATGAAAGCATAAAGACATCCAGACTTTGTTTGGGAGTTAAGGTGAGAAAAGGGCTTGATAAGCAGCCCCCTGCCCAGAGGTAAGCCACCTCCGTAGGATCGAACATCATCAAAGAGCATCTCCGGTGGATATTCTAGTGCTTTGGTTTGAAGAGACCAGGCCACTCACTACTTAAGTTACCCAAGTCAGTATCTAAGGGTCTCACCTCATAGTCTTTCCTTGGAAGGATCTCATCATCCTCCTCCTGCGTTTCTCCAAGAATGGTCTAGAAAAACAGACCCACAGAGGTTAAAAACGGAAAGAAACAGAAGTATTTACAGAAACCAGTCGCTAGTTTTAAAATCATCTGGAGCCATTATCATCAAAATGGGAATAAGATCTTTAAAAAAGTGGAGAGGGGAGGGAGTGGTGATATGGATGAGGACCTAGTGATCAGCTAAGCTCTTTATTTCTATTGGCACATTCTCCAAATAACTACTTTAGTCTGCAGGAAAGCTCAAAGACGTCCACTATCAGCTGGGGGGGGGGGGGGGATCAGGTTCCAATTTGACAATGCACCGAATCTGAAAACAGAAGAGAGCTGTCAACTCTGGGAACACAACAACTCAAGTTTTCCCAGTGTGCTTTGCAGAGGGAAATCTGGATTGTCAGTGACCCAAAAAGAATGAGAGAGTCAGTGAGAAGGGGCTGGAAAAACTAAGCCCGGTGCAGGATAAGCACCGAGACCTAGGAAGGGGCTCATGCCGAAAACGCTTGTTTCATTCAAAACTCCTTTCAAATAGAAATAAAAGGAAATATCGATGAGACAGACTGCAGCTGGCCTGGGCCATCTCCCTCCGATTCCAAGGAGGGATGATGAGGGACGACCCCAGACTTGACACATGAAGAGAGGCAGAGGCTTCCAGAGCCCAGGTTGTGGTCTCCAGGCCCCACCCGCTGCCACCTGCGAGCCCAGCTCAGCCCGGCCCCACCCCCGGCAACGCCTCCCGCCGGTTCTTAGCAACCACCCCCTCCCCAGCCCGGCCCCGCCCGCTTCGTACCAGCTCCTCCGGCGTGCGGATTTCACGCTCACCGCAGCAGCAGCACCACCTGCAGCAGCAGCACAGGGACCCCCTGCACCCCGCCATCTTCCTCCTTTGCTGCCACTCCGGACCCCTCCGCCAGCCCCCTCCCCCACCTAGAGCCACGCCTCACGTGACTGGCCCGGGAGAGTCACGTGGCCGTCTCGAGCTTGGGGACGGAATCAGGGAGTGGCTGAAGACGTGTGGGGCGAGGACCCGCGTCACATGACGGTGGAGGGTGAGTCTCAAACGAGCCGCCTGGGCGCGGCCATCTTGGGGGCGGGGCTCCCGCTTGCCCGCCCCGCGGGTTTCCGCCGCTCTCCCGGCTTCCCTTGGCAACCGGCCGCCGGCACCGCGGCCTCCCCCGCGCGCCCCGGCAGCGACCACCCTGCTGTGGCGTTCGCGCGCTCGGCGCTCCCTCTGAGGGAAGGGTGAGTGACGGCGGGCCGGGGGTCGTCATCTGGGAGGGAGACTCCGAGCCTGGAAACACCCACCCGGGGGCGGGGACTTGCTTTGGGGCGGGGAGCTTTGGAGGCGGCCCGCCCCTCTAAGTGGGGGGGGTCTCCCGCCATCTCTGCGCGCGCCGAGCACGGAACCCGGGCACTCCCCCCAATGGCTGCCGCCCCTCAGGGGCCCCAATTCTGAGAGGCTCACTTACAGCCCCGGGGCTCTGGGGGCCCGAGCCGGCGGTCTGTGACTCTGCATGGCGGGGCCGGCCTTGGGCCCGTGGCCCTGCTCCCATCCGTGACCCAGTCATCCAGTGACTCGATTCCCGGCCCTCGGGCCACCCGGGTCCGGGAGGCGGCTTCCGCCTCCAGCCTCTTAAACCTGCCTCTCCTCGGAGCACCGGAGGGAAAGAGGCGTGGGCCGCTGGCGCTGCCGTCTCCGATGCCCGCTGCGTCCCGCGGCGCCCGGATGCCCACTCAGGCCCTTCTGGGAGGGGTGGGCTCCTGTCCCCCGGCTGCCGGCACCTCGCACAGACCGAGTGAGCGCTCAGTAAATGGCGGGGGTTTATTCTGAGAATGGAGGGCAGCTCCTAACCCTCTGGCTCTGGGTGATTGTTGGCAGTTGTTACCTTGTGCTCAGCACTGGGATACCACAGGAAGAGAACCTGCCAGGTCTTAAGGAACTAAGAGATGGGCAGGGACGCAAACCTAATAACCTACAATCACAGCACAGGGTGTTCAGGGAGCCCAGCTTAAAATAGATCAGTAGTGAGCGTTGATGGAAAAAGGGAATATGGCACGTGCCTGGCACTACTAGGAATGCAATAAATCTTTATCTTTATTGAGCAAGTGAAAGAGGAGATAATTTATAGGTGGATCACCTGGCTCTTGAATGAGGTCCTCTTATGAATGTGGGGGAAAGGCAAGCCAGGCTGATTTTACCACTACCCCCTCTCTCATTCCTTCCCCACAGTCTCCACTGAGAATATGGGGCTTTAGGTCAGAATCCAAATGGGCGGCCCCAGGTGAGGAAAGCTTTGACACAAGAGTTCTTAGTCTGGTCCCATGACACCTTGACTTTGATGCATACTTGTGTGTTATGTGTATGAAGTGTTTCAAGGGAGCGAAGCACTGAATTTCGCCGGATTCTTAAGAGTCAAGAAACCCAAAATGCTTAAAGACCCTGACTTAGTGGACATTCCCTGAAAGGTCTGAACTTGGCCTGGCGGTCCCTCTGTTGCCCCATGCCACCACATACTGAATTTTCACTACCGTGTTTACACATTGCTGTGCAAAAGCAGCATTTTTTTTTAAGTATTTGTCTTATTTTCCAGCAGACTGCCAAATGGTGCTGTGTTGGCTGTTGGCCTGCCTGTGGATGCCATAGTCCATGGCCTTGCACATGTGCAGTCACTATAATTACTTTGCTTTCAGTGGTGTGTGTAAGGAGCACAGCCTGGAACGCAGGCATAAATGGGACAGCCTTTGATCTCAGTTGAACATAAATTGATGCCCTGGCTGAACAGGGTCTGACTACTGTTGAAATACTGTCAAGCTTTAGCCCGTGAGCTCAGAAATAATCTGGCTGCTCCTCCATCCTACATGCAAACAGTTCTGAGTAATAGGAGATGTTACAGGCAGGGCCAGGCCCAGCTATTCTTGCTTTGGAGAGTGATCCAGTGACCCTGAACTTTCGGCTGGCCTCTTCTCAACCAACCCCAGCAACCTCCGACCCTCACACACGCCCTCCTCCCATCCATCCCCTCTCCTTCCTTCTTAGTGGGAGCCTTAGTCCTCCCTTGGGCCTGGGAGCCCTGCCCCCGCCCCGGCTGTAGCTCCGGGCTCTTCCTTTGTCATGGCTCCGCCCAGTCCGACAGACCCGCAAGGAAGAAGGCTCCTCTGTTCCCTTCCACCTACTCTGGGTTTAAGCTGACAGAGATGGACCATCCAAAAGACAGCGCCCTCCCAGTGGGTCCCCGCTGCCCCTTCCTGGGAATGTGGACCTCGGAGGCCGGCAGCAGGAGGCTCTCTGTGCCGCCCTCCATCAGGTAGCTGTCATGGAGCAGCCATGGGCTGAAGGAGCATGTTTGTGTCGATTGGGGGCTGTCATGCATGGAGCCAGCCAGTAGAGGAGCGCAAAGCTTTGTGTCTGGAGGCAGGTCAGAGCTGTGGAGTGTGGAGCCGCTGGGTGGGGGCAGCGGCAGCCTTACCCTCTCCGCCCTTCTTCCTGTGTGGAAATATAATGTCTCCTGAGGGACTTGCCACTCGGGTGCCTGAATGTGCTCGGCTTGGCCGCCGCCCGCCCTCAGACATCCCCTGCCCCCACCCTGTGCAGCAGGAACCCCGCCATGGTGAACAAAACCAGAGGGAACGGTGGCCCCCACCCCCGTTCGGAGGGCAGCAACAGTGGCGGCGAGAGCTCCAAGGAGAGTTCGAGATGTTCTACCCCCAGCCCGGACCCTGAGCGGCATGAGAGACTCAGGGAGAAGATGAGGCAGAGGATGGAATCTGGTGACAAGTGGTTCTCCTTGGAGTTCTTCCCTCCTCGGACTGTGGAGGGAGCTGTCAATCTCATATCAAGGTGAGCTGAGAGGAGAAAGATAAGGAGTGTGGCCCGGTGCAGGGGGATGGTGAACGGTCACAGCAGGGCTGCGCTTTGACCCGGCAGTACAAGGCAGCCAGAGGGGGTGGAAAAGAGCAAGGGCGGAATAAGCCATCTGATCGCCAACTTCTCTAGCGTCCCTAGAAGTCCCTCTAAACGTCAGGACTTTTTAGACACACCCTTCTTAGAAGCCAGTGGGTTAAAAATGTTTATTCTCTCAAACTACATTCTTTGGAGAATGGGGCTGGATCATGGGTACAGTCTAGGAAACCCCAAAGCAGTTCCTTGGAGAATGTTTTCAAACTAGTTAGGAATTTGGATAATGGCACTTGAAGTCTTGAAATGCCAACTGAATTACTTCAGCACTTCATGAATTGCAGTTTCTTGTTGCCTTTTGCTGTTTGTATCTCATGTGTCTTTAGAATCACGGTTTTGAAGTTTAAAGGTTCGTAGATGCTTAATACACCATGTTTTGGCCAGGAACTATATACACATGCGTGGCTTTCTGGTCACGCTCAGGAACTGTGGCCTTGGTCTGTGGCACTATTGGCTCCTACCCTGGGGTGGGGGTGGGGGTGGGGAGCCAGCAGGAAAGGAGCCCGTGTCCGCTGCTCCTCTTTTTCCCTATTCCTAGGATGAGTGTCTACTTCCCACTCTGAGGATTCCTCAGTCCTTGACTATCGAAATGTCTTAACTCACCCAAGATGATAATTGTGCAAGCACTCTGAAGAGGCTGAATGCCACACAGAGTGGTGGCATTGCTGTTGTATACCATCACCATAATAATAGTAATTGTTGTTATCGTAATAGCTGCTCACATTTATTGAGTGTCCACTGTATCCCAAGCACTCATTTAGGTGCTATGGAGCCATCTATCATGGTATCATCTGTGTTATTATGAAACAGGTTCTGTTCTTGGCCACGTTTTCCTGATGAAGAAACTAAAGCTTAGTGAGGTTAAGTGATTTACCCAGGGTCACATAGCTCTGGAGTTGCAAAACCAGGAGATGAACACAAACTGGTCCAACTCCAGAGTGCACGTTCTGCTTCTCTAACTTCTCGGCCCTGTAGAAGGCTGCTTCCCTAGGAAGCCCTCTTCAGAAAGAAATCCCCTACAGGTTTGACCGGATGGGGGCAGGCGGCCCCCTCTTCATAGACGTGACCTGGCACCCAGCTGGGGATCCGGGCTCAGACAAGGAGACCTCCTCCATAGTGATTGCCAGCACCGCCGTGAACTATTGTGGTCTGGAAACCATCTTGCACATGACCTGCTGCCATCAGAGCCGGGAAGAAATCACAGGCCATCTGCACAGGGCCAAGCAGCTCGGCCTGAAGAACATCTTGGCATTGAGGGGAGGTATGGAGCCAACTCTGCCCTACTCTCTGGGTTTTATCTCCTGATAGCCTCTGCTGTCGCTGGAAGGGTCTCAGTTTCCCTGGGTTCCCCACTGAGCGTGCTTAGAGTCCCATCATTGCCAGTAGAAGCAGAGACGTTGTGGGCAATGAGTTTGCTGTGGGTGCTACACAGATGGAGCCACCTCTTGACCTCGACGTAGTTCAGTCAGGAATATGGTTGATGCCTGATAACCTCTGCCCTGGCCGCACACAGTTTCATCGATCTCTGGCTGCACCCAACTCTTGACCCAGTTCGAGAGTACAGTTTTGGCATTGGCCCCAGGAGTGAGAATTGCTGGTTATTCCTCTCGTGCCTGTTGTCATTTGGGTCACCCAGATGTGGGAAGAGAGAGGCTGATGGGTGGGACCTTGTGGCCTCATGCCACCCATTGCAAAGCTCTTTCTTCTCATTTGAGGTGAATAGAAAGTTCTCCCAGGAAGCAGGAGCTCCAAGAGAGTGGGAGAGTAAACAGTCGGGTTGGGAGAGGGTTTGTGTAGGGAAGGACTTTCAAATCCTCCTGGCTAACTGAAGGGCACCACCCATCTCCTGTTCACCACTGCTGACACGGAGTCTGTACTCAGGAGATGTCTGACAGCTGGCGGCTTCCACCAGATGCTGCTGGGAAGGGGAGGCCCAAACCTCAATCCTATGAGGTCTGTCTTTCAGGAGCTCAACATTCTGGGTGTTGGGGCAGGGAGAAGGAACAAAAGTCCCAATGACCATGACCTTCACCCACCTTGTAGACCCTGTAGGGGACCAGTGGGAAGAGGAAGAAGGGGGCTTCAACTATGCTGCAGACCTGGTGAGGCATATCCGGAGCGAGTTTGGTGACTACTTTGACATCTGTGTGGCGGGTGAGTGGCTGGAGCATCCCAGCAGTGGGGGAGGTGAGGGGAAGAAATGGGATACCTAGCCCTGGTCTGAGGTACAGAAAGCCGGTCAGGATTCATTCAGGTCATGGTTATCAGGTACCCTGTGGGCCTGGAGACTGCTGGATAGGGGAGGTACACAGGTGAATTAAACCACGTCCTTACCCTCATTCTGTCATGCACTGCCCTCCTCACCCTGCCACCACCCACTTCAGTTTTTGTTCCTTGCCTATTCATGTGCCTAGCCTGCTTCCAACCCTCTTCTTTAAGGCAAAAAGGGATCTTTATTAAGAGATCCCAAGATATGGGGGATCTTAGGACCCATGGTTAGAAAATGACGTCAGACCTCATGAGGCACTGGAACCCCAAACTAGGAAGCAGTGCCATCCCTCCTGCTCTCTGGGGAGAGTCCCATCTCTTCTTTGCACTGCACACCTGCTTCAGGCTTCACCCTGTAGGCCTGTTGTGTGTGCCTTTCCACGTCCATGACCAGTCGTCTGCTCCTGAGCACACCTGGTGTAAGTGCCAGACGCTAGCCCAGACTGACAGGTCTCAGCTCAATTCCAAATTCCTGGGTGAGAGAATCTGATTGACTCAACTCTAGTTCCATCTATGTCTTGGTTTGGCAGGGCTGCTGTGACAAGTATACCACACTCTGATTGGCTTAAACAACAGGAATTTATTGTCAAAGTGTCAGCAAGGCCATGCCTTCTCCCAGAATCTGTAGTGTTCTGGTGATGGCTTTCCAGTAACTGTCACATGAGATCTGTTTCTTTCTAGCACCTCCTCTGTGTCCAATGTCCTTTCCTCATAAGGACTTCAGCCACATTGGATCAAAGCCCACCCTCATTCAGTTTGTCTACACCTTACTAATGACATCTTCAAAAGTCTATTTACAAATGGGTTTCACCCCATGACTAGGGATTAAGACTTAACATTCCTTAATGGGGGACATGATTCAATCCTCAGCAATCAGCTGTAGCTAGGGGGCCAGTTTCAATGGATAGAAACATGACGGGGTGGCCTCCCTCTTACCCTCACTAAGACTGGGTCGTCAGTTCCCCAGACAAGGCTCAGGTATACGGTGAGGCAGTGTGTGCCAGGGACACGAGGAGCTCCCTGATGAATTTGGGGCATCTTCTTGGAATGATAATTTGATGTGGAGTACCACATCAAAGTAGTCTGAATTTTAAAAAATACACCATGTAACTTCAAGGAAGTTCCTTGTTACAGATTGCTGGGCTGTATCCACAGTGTCCCCTGTCCCTGTCTGTCCGCAGTCAACAGGGTGCTCAGGTGGAGAGGTCTGGGAAGCACTGATAAGGATAAGGTCGTAGAACATTGCTCCTATTGACCGTAATACAGTCAGTTAATTAGGAAATGGGCACACAAGCACCAGAAATGGGCACGGGTGATCATGACCGGAAATGAGCAAAGCTGTGTGCTAACACTTGCTGAATGTTTTATTGTGCTTTCCTTATCACAAAGTAAATGATGAAGATCAGTGGATGAGAAACACCAAGCTGGTGAAGAAGAAAATAGTAAATCAAGCAAAATGCAAATGTAATCAACGGCTACATTTCTGCAGTTGAATTTAGATTTTACAGATACACAGTTTCAACTATCAAAAAGCTTCTTTGTTTCTGAAATTCCTACTGGAAAAATTAGCATTGTTATGAAACTGGCACTTAATCTCCTCCCTTATCCAGTGAGATGATTTTTTTTAATACCCATTTTTGATGACTTGGGGTTTAAGAATGAAACTGCCTTTCACAGCATAGTAGCTTCTGCTTGGCTTCCAGCAGCCTAGATCTCAGCTCTGCTCCCTTCCTGGCTGGGAGCCCTGCCCTGAAGAAGCCAGCAGAGCTCTCCTTGTCGTTTTGTTAAGGCCTAAAGCCTTCCCCGCTGTCCTGTCCAGTAGAGCCACTAGTTAAATCAGCCATCCAGAAAAGGGGTCATGGAGTTCATAATCTGATTCAACCTCCCTGGCAATTCTGGAATCCTGTCTTCATCGTCCTGCCAGATGGCAATCTAGCTGCCCTAGTGTTTTCAGACTTAAGGAGCTCTCCATTTTGTGGGGCTACTTGTTTGGTTGTTAAGCAGCTCTCTGAAATTAATCCAGGTGCTGCTGTCAGGGGCAACACAAAATATGACTAATAAGGGTTTAGATGTAAGGCAAGTGCTTTTTCCCTGTGACAGACCTGTAGACATTTGAAAGTAGTTACTGTGTTCTCTTTGTTATTTTCTACGAGCAGAACTTCCACTTTTTTCAGTTCTTCTTCATACACATGGTTTCTAACTTTTCACTGTCTTGGATCCCTGAGTAATTTTTTTTTTAAATCCCCCTCACCCCCAGTAATGTTGATGTTGAATTAAAAACGATATTGTAATCCAGTGCCTAGAGGAAAATCCAAATGCAAAAATGCCACCTGACCAGTACATTTTCTCTCCTGATTTACTTGGTTGGTAGTTGTAAGGGAGATGCAGCAGGACAGTGGGGCGAGTTGGGGGCAACCCACCCCCTACTCCTAGGAGAGTGGTTCCAAGGCATGTCCCACGAGGGTGATGGGGCACATACACTGAGAGCCCAGCCACTCATGCTCTGCCTCTGCTGTGCTGTTGGGAGGGATGAATTCAGACCCCTTCCCCCTAACTGAGGCAGATAACTCCCTGTTCCTGGGCTCTCTGGTTTCTTCCTTACTCACCTTGAGCAGGTGGAGGCCAGCCTTTGTCATCCCTGTTGGCAGGTTACCCCAAAGGCCACCCTGAAGCAGGGAGTTTTGAGACCGACCTGAAGTACTTGAAGGAGAAGGTGTCTGCAGGAGCTGACTTCATCATCACCCAGCTTTTCTTTGAAGCTGACGCATTCTTCCACTTTGTTAAGGCTTGCTCCGAGATAGGCATTACCTGCCCCATTCTCCCTGGGATCTTTCCTATTCAGGTGAGGGTCCGGGGGGCTGATGGACTTCCTCCAGCTCCCAACATACCCCTTGGGCATGAAGTTCTGAGCTTGTACTGAAGTTCTTCTCCGATGCTTCCTAGAGTTCAGGACGCCAGACGCTCCAGTCCTTGCAAAGTCTTGTCTTACCACCCATTTGGTTATATCTGACTTCCCCCAGAAAACAGTCGGGGCATGTATTGGAGTGGCTTGTTGTGCACTGGCTTACTGACAAATGCCTTTAACAGAGATTATAACTCTCATACTAAGTTTTGGTTAGATCAGAACCATTGGATAAGTTTTATCAGAAGATGGATATCTAAGTCTAGAAATTCTGACTTAGTAGATCTGAAATGTGGCCTAGGAATTAGTATTTTACTCCATAAATTTTGCAGGTGATTCTAATGATCTGAGGCTTGGGAGCCATTGGGTGAGATGACCACCATGACATCAATAAATTAATCTAGGAGTTAAAAGGCTGACTCAGACCCATGGCAGAAATGCTTATAGCAGGTGCTGGACTCAGCAAAGATGGAAAAAGCAAGCTAATCCCAAGCACACTCGCAGGATACGATCCGACTTCCTGAGTCGCCCATGCTGCTACAGTGGCCAGGGGACTTTGGTGGGGGTGAGTGTTAAGGGTGAGAGACAGACTGGGAGGTGGCACCACAGCTCCCTCATGTCTTGGCCAGGGCTATCACTCCCTCCGGCAGCTGGTGAAACTGTCCAAGCTGGAGGTGCCACAGGAGATCAAGGACGTGATTGAGCCGATCAAAGACAACGATGCTGCCATCCGCAACTATGGCATCGAGCTGGCTGTGAGCCTGTGCCAGGAGCTTCTGGCGAGTGGCTTGGTGCCAGGTCTCCACTTCTACACCCTGAATCGTGAGACAGCCACCATACAGGTGCTGAAGCGCCTGGGCTTGTGGACCGAGGACCCCCGGTGAGGACAGAGGCCCTGAATTCAGACCAAGGGAGCCACGCAGAGAAGCTGGGTGTAGGGAAGTCAGAGGGAAGTCCCAGAAGAATTGTGTCCTAGCAGTGGTGGCCACCCATCATGGTACAAAGCCAGTGGCCAAGCACACTTAGGGTTCCAATCTGAGGTCTACACGTCAGGTCTAAGAGCAAAGGTTCAGTGCTACTCCCTTCCTTCCTGCTCCCTCCAGCCACTGCCTGACCCTTTTTGTTCCATCCTTGCCCAGGCGTCCCCTACCCTGGGCTGTCAGTGCCCACCCCAAGCGCCGGGAGGAAGATGTACGTCCCATCTTCTGGGCCTCCAGACCAAAGAGCTACATCTACCGTACCCAGGAGTGGGATGAGTTCCCGAACGGCCGTTGGTGAGCACTGGCAGACATTCCTGTGCATGTCAATCCAGTGTCTTGGGAGAGGAAGGGGAGGATGGGGGCAGGGGAAGGTGGAGCAGGAGTTTGCATGCTTGTGGTTGAGCCCTCTAGAGAAGTCAGGACTGGAGTCACAGGAATGTGCCTCGCCCTAGGCATGTGGGTGGCAACCGTCCTTCAAGTCAGGAGCGCAAGGTCAGGAGCAGGCCTTGACCTCTTCCACCTCCTTCCGCAGGGGCAATTCCTCTTCCCCGGCCTTTGGGGAGCTGAAGGACTACTACCTCTTCTACCTGAAAAGCAAGTCTCCCCGGGAAGAACTGCTAAAGATGTGGGGGGAGGAGCTGACCAGTGAAGAAAGTGTCTTTGAAGTCTTTGCCTGCTACCTCTCTGGAGAGCCAAACCAGAAGGGTGCTAAAGTGAGTGATGCTAGGTGGGTCCCTGGTGGCATTCTCTACTCACTCCAGCCTTGGGCTAGGATGTGCCTTGAGCCTCATCTTAGATGTGGCACCTAGGCAAAGAGAGAAGGCTGAGTTGGGAAATCACCTGGAGATGTTTATGGAGGCAAAGACTGGGTCTCTGCCAGAGAGGTTGACGGTCAGGGAAGGAGGGAGGCTTTGAGGATTGACTGTTAGAGGGAGAAGCTGGATGGCAGATCTGACTGCTGCTCTAGCCCCTACCCATGTGCTTTCTCTCGCAGGTGACTTGCCTGCCCTGGAATGATGAGCCCTTGGCAGCTGAGACCAGCCTGATGAAGGACGAGCTGCTGCGTGTGAACCGGCTGGGCATCCTCACCATCAACTCCCAGCCCAACATCAACGGGAAGCCCTCCTCCGACCCCATTGTGGGTTGGGGCCCCAGCGGGGGCTATGTCTTCCAGAAGGTGTGACAGGGATGCATGCAACTGATCAACACCCAGGGGTTCCTCAGAGAGTGGCCTAGAGAAGCCTTTCTCTGCTGAGGCTCTTTGTTCTGAGCAGTATAAAGAGTTAGTACTTTACATCAGAAAGATCTGGGTTCAAACTCTCTGCCACTTATTGACTCTAACACTAGGCAGGTCATGTGACCTGTCTGAGCCTCAGATTTCTCATCTGTAAAATGGTGATGGCCATCATGTTTTGGAGATGAAACGAGACAAAGCATGTAGAGTGCTTAACCCAATAGGAAGAACACAGAAAGCTTCTGCTAAGTGGGAGCAGTGATTACTATTTTGAGTTAACACCTCTCTCCTAGGACTGTAGAGTTAAATGTATATTCTGAACTGAAGACCATGGGCTCTGGAGTTAGAAAGACCTGGGTTTCAGTACTTTGCTGTTTACCACCAGTGTGGCCAAGTCACTGAACGTCCCTGCTCTAAACTTCCTCATCTGCAAAAGGGCTAGCAGTGCATACCCTGCTGGATTAGGAAAGCAGGTGATCACAACTGTTCCAGCTTACTGGGACAGTGATGACGGACAGGCACGAGGAGCCTCAGTGTCATTGTTACCCAGTACTGGGGAGGTTGGAATGTGTCACGCCTCCCTCATATACCTTAGGTCATCCCATTGGGCCTCCTGAAGTCAGCCTTCCCTAACTGTGGTAGATAATCCCTCAGCCATGTCCAGATGGAGAACTCTCACATACCTCTGCTCCTCACCCTTTGCTTATGTCCTTGCCAACTCCAAGCTCTGAGTACCTGTAGTGTCCTATGGCATGTGTTTGCATAGGACACTGCAAACCCCTGGGACGGTTGGAGGGAGGGCAGGCATCTGGCTGGTGCAGCAGAGTACACAGAGAGGGCATTTGACTAGGACCTGGGATTGACGGTGGGGCGTCTGTCTCTCTCCTACAGGCCTACTTAGAGTTCTTCACTTCCCGTGAGACAGTAGAAGCGCTTCTGCAAGTGCTGAAGAAATATGAGCTCAGAGTGAATTACCACATTGTCGATGTTAAGGTAGGCCAGGCCAGTTCAAAGGGCACTGGTCGGGGTCCTTCATCCTATGCCCCGAAACTGAGCCCAGGCCAGGCATCAAGCTAGACAAAGCTATCCAGGCCTCTGGCCTCAAAGAGCACCAGTCCAGTGAGGGAGACAGACATATAAATGGGTAACTATGAACCAGCGTAAGTGAGAAGATAAAGTTCAGCATGGGATGCTGTGGGACCCCAGAGGAGGGACATCATCTAACATGAGGGGTGAGCTTCTTGGAGGGGTCACATGTGGCCTGCATATTTCAGGGTGAAGGTGAGTTGGCCGGAAGGGAAGAAGGGCATTCCAGTCAAAGGGTAGAGGATGTGGAAAGGCATCGAGCTGCGTGGTCTTTTTTTTTTTTTTTTTTAATACCAAAAAACACGAAACAAACGCAAACATTCTTAACATTTGATCATTCTGTTCTACATATATAATCAGTAATTCACAATGTCATCACATGGTTGCATATTCATCATCATGATCATTTTTTGGAACATTTGCTGCATGGTCTATTCCAGAAACTGCTGAATGGGGACTCGGGTTGAGGCAAAAGTGCTAGCAGAAGCCAGGTCTTAGGGGTCCTGATCATCCTGATGGAACTTGGGTTTTCCCCTAGAGGCAACAGGGAACCTTGCTCCAGCATTGGAGTAACTTGGCTCTCTTTCATTTCAGGAAGATCCCAGGGCCAGCTGTATGGCTCATAGGAGCTGGGGAAAGACTAGAGCCAGGGAGGCTAGTTAGGAGCCTCTTGTGATAATCCAAGTAAGAAGATGGGCCCAGAATGGGCTCGACTAGTAGAAACAGATCATAGGGCCAGTAAGGAGAATCAGCTAGATGTGGAGGCTGATGGGCGTGTAGGGAGGTGGAAGGACATGCCCAGATGACCTCTAGGTTTTGGGCTTATGGGACAGTGCTGACTGGAAGGAAGGGCAGGTTGGGGGTGAGGGTAGGAGGTACTGAGTAGGCCTGGTGTACTGAGATTCTCCAAGCCTGCTCTTACCTCCTCACCCCACTCTGTCTAGGGTGAAAACATCACCAATGCCCATGAGCTGCAGCCCAATGCCGTCACCTGGGGTATCTTCCCTGGGCGAGAGATCATCCAGCCTACGGTGGTGGATCCTGTCAGCTTCATGTTCTGGAAGGTAAAGGAACTGGGAGTAATCCCACCCTCCCTGCCTTGGAAGGCTGGGGGTGGCTGGATTGCGAGGTCCCAAGCTGGTGGCTGGAGGACTCAGCCCCTCAGCCCTGGCAATTGCCTCACCAGAGTCTGTGTTTCTGGCGGTGACAGTGGGCCTTGTTCTATTCTTGTATGTGCCCTGGTGGGCAGTGGGCAGAAGCCTTGGGCACTGAGCATGGAACCCAGCCTGCGGGCAGTCCTGCCAACCGTGGCTTCTGCCCTGGTAACCGTGTCTTCTGCTTTGCTAACCATGTCCAGGATGAGGCCTTTGCCCTGTGGATTGAGCAGTGGGGTAAGCTGTACGATGAGGAATCCCCGTCCCGCATGATCATCCAGTATATACATGACAACTACTTCCTGGTCAATCTGGTGGACAATGAATTTCCGCTGGACAACTGCCTGTGGCAGGTGGTGGAGGACACATTTGAGCTTCTCAGCAGGCCCAGCTCAGAATGAAGACAGTAGCTCTGATTCAGGCATCCTGATGTCCTCCGACTGGAGCTGAGGATAGGTGCTCTCAGCTCTAGCTGTGAGGCCTTGGTCTTTTGAGGGGGAGCATCTCCATCTTACTGAGAACCATGGACTGGAGTGGAGCACACTGTCCTCTTTGGGGAAGGGGGAGCCCAGGGAACCCTCACACCAGGGCAGGCCCTAGATACTAGGCTGAGAATCCAGATGAACTTGCACTCAGGTCCTCTGCAGGATGGGTGACATGAACATGGGCAATGGCGTCTGGGACACTGCAGAAGGAATGTGGCAAGGTGACGGTGCTGCCCCCTTCCACCTCCACGACGGTGGCAGCTGGGGCCTGTCCTACTCAATTAAGGGGCAAACCCCTACCCAACCTACCTACTTGCTGGCCAAGGTGTGGGCCCCTGGAGGCTGAACCCCACCAATGCAAGCATGTCTTGACACCTGAGAGCTCAGCTGGGTTTTTCACCTTTCTACAATGCTACTTTTTGAAACAGTTGTTTCTGTGTTTGGATGGCCAAGAGGAAGTGTTCTTTGAAGGTTAAAAGTAGTCTGACCTATTGTTCTTGGTGGAACACTTGGCCTTCCTTTTTTTCACCTTTGAGGGATGTGCCTGCACCTGTTACTGTCAGATGCAAAGGTGAGACTCGCCTGTGTGCAGGGGCTGCATGGTGGCCATGCTCCCTGATTTATTTTTTAGGTTGAACTTCATCCCACAGCTGCTTGCTTCTCTCCTTATCCTATCCAGAGGTTGTCTGCCTGGCGCTTTCCCCAGCCAGACTGCTGGGCTTAGCTGGCTCAGTGGAAAAGAAGACTGCACTCACGTGGGGATGGCGTGTTCAAAGAGCAGCCTGATGGCAGAGGGTGGGCAGAGGGGCCGCCTTTGGGAGAGACTGAGCAAGACAAACAGCTAAAACTAAGGAAGGCATTTTATTGTCCGTTTCAGTCCCCAGGCCATGGGATGAATACCTGCACTCGTGGTGTGGGTGGGGTGCAGTTCTTTCCCCGGGGAAGGCTGGACTCAGTTCCTCCTTTTCCTTTATGGGAACAAGTCAACAACTGCAGCTGTGCCACCGCTCCGCCATACCCAGCAGCTTAGATATCTTCTGGCCCGCTCCCAGGGCCCTTGGTGCCCAGCTTGCTCTGGGGCCTTGGGCAGCTGGTGCCTCCTGTCCTCAGACCTCTGGCCGTCAGGCACTGGTGCCATTTCTCAAAGGCCTGGAATCAGGAAGAGAGGGAGGAAAAGCTATTGGCCTCTGTCTCAGATGCCCTCCAAGACTGTGTGCTGGGCTGTGAGGAAACACCTGCACCCTGCTCCCTAAGGGACTCTGAGGCCCCTCCCTCTGCCCCAGGGCAAATGCACACACTGAAAATAGACCTGATTTGCTGCTGTCTGAGAAGCTGAGCTCAGAGAGGGGCAAATGGGGGGATGGGGGAGCAGTTGTTCCAGACACCCACACCCTTCAAGGGCTAGTGGCATAGGGCAAACCAAGTGACCTGGAATGGGACTGGGCTGAGCATGTGGTCCCCTGCTAAATTAGGAGCTCCAAAATCAAGCTGTGTTTTCTATATCTGAGTTGCCCCCTCCCCTGAAAATGGGGGGTCCCAGTTTGGGACTGGTTGAAGGGTCTGCAGTAGGGCAGGGGCCACACCATCCAGTACCTGGGAAAGGACACGGCCATCTTCTTGTTGCAGCATTCGCTGAGCCACCCGCAGCTGCAGGGTCCGCCGCCGCCATGTGCTCCAGGCCCTTTCCAGGTGCCACTGCCTGAGCTGTGGGGACAATTGGCAGAGAAGGCCCAGGGCTCACTGCTGCCTTTCCCTTCCTGCCATTCTGTGGCACCAGGATGAAAGGGATGTGAAAGGGATATCGTCTGAGAAGTGTTACAATGCAGTTTACTGGGCCTGACCCCCAAGGTTGCAGGCGTGGTAGGTCCATAGACTAAACATTTCCAGGGATTATGGGTGAGAAGTGGAGGAAATGGTGGTGAGCCACAGCTCTTCCAGCTGTGGGATTGAGGAACATCTGCTCCCACCCCCACTCACCAGTGTCCGTGCCAGCTGCTCCATCTCCTGAGCATCTGCCCAGTGCTGCCAGGTTGCTGCCAGGAGCCTGGCCTGCCGGGGACCCTGGACCCGGCGAAGCAGTATCTCAAGGTGCCAGCGCTGCAAGTACTTCCTCCTAGAGGGAGGTCCTGGTGTGTGGCCACAGCCAGGACAGCCACACATCCTGAGCATCGTGACCCCCACCCCCGTGACCAGGAAGGAAGGGCAGAGCCACCGTCCTGAGCCTGCTTCTCAGGGGTCCTGTAGGGAGGGCCCAGCATGGGCACTGGCCAGCCCCTCCCCGCTGTGCTCCCCCAGCCATGCCTGCACACACAGCTGCTCTGACCCCAGCTGCCGCAGTTGGGCCTCGTCTCTGCCTTGGAGGGCTCTGGTCTCAGAGCTGCAGCCCTTGCCAGGTCTTGTCCAGAGGGATGGTCCCCTGGCCCAGTCACAGTGCACAGGCCACTGCAGCCACAGCTGAAAGGTGTGGTACAGGGGAGGCCCGTAGGGACCAGGGGACAGCCTGAAGTCCTGCTTTCTGTCACCTGGAAAGGGGAGTCGAGTCAGAAGAGGTTACAGTGGTTCAGGGTGGCAAACTCTCCCTTAAACCGAATGTTCCTCCTAAAAGGAGAGTAACAAAAGGGGTGAATGGCAAGAGGGGCTGAATTAGGCGCAGTGCCTCCTGCATCCCCATCCCCACGTCTGCCTGAAACTGCTGCTGTTCGGGGCAGTAGCCCACAGAAACAGTCAGGGGCAGGGCAGGAGAAAATGGTTGAAATGCTCAAAGGGGCTGGGAGGACTCAGGGTGAAGATACTAGGACTGATTACCAAGGAGGATAGGCTGGTTTGCAGGTCCTTGAGGCCTGGTGACCGCCTCAGCCCTGCGTTGCAGCCACTGTCCCCAGGGGCAGGGTCCCTTACTCTGAGCGCAGAACGTTTCTTGCTGCTTCCTCTGTCTGCTGGGACTGTGTAGCTGTCTGGGCTCTTGTGGCACAAGTCCTGTGGCCTGTGTCCAGCAGCTGCCAGGCTGAGGGAGTGGCCAGAGAGGAAGACCTGAACCTAATGGGCCTGGGTCTCCTGGGGCCCCAGTGATCTGGCACATGGCCGTCCGTACCACCCTCTGCTTCTTCGTCCACCACTCGCCCTCCCTCCCTCGTGAGGAGCACCACTTTGGGCTAGGCCCTGGGCTGAACATTTACAGGTGACCCTGTGAGGTAGGGGCTTATTCTTCCCCTATATAGCAAAGGAAACTAAGGTTGCAAAGATAAATTCTCTACTGAGGCACCAGCCTCGGCTTTCTACTAGCCAGGGGGCCTTTGACCCTGTGGCACCATGACGAGGGCCAATACCTGCTGGTGTCTTGGGGGGCAAGGCTGGAGAGGCATCTGGGAACGTGTGGTAGGAAAGAGGGGCCCAGCGTTAGGAACCCTAGATAACATTCCCAGCGTTTTTACTTCCTATAAGCCTCAGATTCTCATCAGTCAAATAGGATCCCTGCCTGCCTCTGCTCACAGGAATGGAATGAAAGTATAAAATCACTCTGAAAATAAAATGCCCTGTAAACCAGCTCTAGAATAAAGTACGCTGAGACCCCAGAATCTGGTTGCCGCAGCCTCACTTATGCAAATTCTGCAAATAACCAGAGCTAGTCTCTCACTACTAGAAAATAAAATGAAAAACCAAAACGGTTTAATCTTTTTTTCTTAAAGTTTTTCTACTGTCTATTACATACCCCCTGGATTCGTGATGCCAGCTCTGCTACACTCCCTGACCCGCTGGAAACACGGGCTGTGTGTCATTTCTTGTGCCTGATGTTCATTATTGCCTCCTCCCTCCTGGTGGCCCACCAAGCTCCTTAGCCCTATTTGCTGACATTGAAACTAACTGCTCCTGGTCCGGAAAGGGACTGAAAGTTATCTTTGGGTAGATGGAGTTATGGGAGAAATGTGAGATTTAAAAAAAACTTTTTCTGATTTTCTGTAATGAAATATTTCAATTTTTAAGTAAAAACAACCACACACAAAAAAATTGGCTACTGCCCATCTCGCACCATGACCTGTGCTGAGCTTAGGCGTGTGCCCTCCTGGGGGGTGCTCTGCACAACCCCGTGCTGGGCCGGCACCCGGGGCTGCCCAGTCAGTATTTGCAGACTAAACCCGGTCTGGTAAGCCAGGGGGGGCTGTTTAATTGGAACGAGTCGGGGATGGTGTCCACAAGGCCACAAAGCATCCAGCTGTGTAGCCACAACGGGCTCGAACAAGCTGGTTCTAAGGCCAGGGGCCGGCAGTTCACTTTGGGACCTCCCACCCGACCTGGGCCTCGCCTCACCTCTTTCCAGGGGGCTGGGGTGGCCATCAGCAGTAGGGGGCGCCCTCTGGTGGCCAAACTCGGGCGGTGCCTGAGGTCATCGCCAGCCCCAGGGCAGACGGTGCCCAGCCCTGCGGCCTCCGCGGCCTCCTCAGCCCGGGGTTGCAGCTCCAGCCGCACTTGGAACAGCGCCGCCTGCCACTGGGACCAGTGGGTCCGCAGGAGGCGCCTGCACCCGGACTGCTGGAGCTGGACCTGGAAATGGCTCCGGGTCACTGCCTGGGCCCAGACGTCCAGGGCCCTGGGGGAGGGAGAAGCCCACACTCAGCCATCAGGACCTCCAGTTCTCACTGGAGGGCTGGGGTGGGTGAGGGTTGTGCCTGGGGCCCTCCTCCCCCATCTCTCTTCCACAGAAATCCAGTTAAAATGGGTGTGGGAGGGGTGCGCTGCCAGACACTCCCAGAAGCCCCTTGTCTGGGAGACAGGGAGAGGCCAATCCTGCAGCAACACTTGGCCTCCACCTCCCATAAGCACTCCTGTTCATGGGGCCCTGCTGTGTTTCTGGTGCTGCACTGAGTGCTTTACAGCCCTGTCTGTGGACCCCTTGACGCCCTGCACACAGGCGATTCTCTTCCTTGGATTGTTAAGAGATGCCTGAGGCCGGGATACCCAGCTAGAATGTGGCAGAGTGGACTCTGGCCCCAGGGCCAGCTGCAAGGACCAGCACCACCTCTCCCTGTCCCTGACCCAGTCTCAGAGCATCTCAATCCTGGCCAAACACGAAGCTCAAAGCTGCCCAAGGCCAGGGGCACCCAGCAGACACAGAGGGATTCCACAGGGCCTGGCTCCCTCTCTCACCCACCCATGGGCCTCGCAGGGCTGCCCAGGGCCATCCACATGCTATGAAGGCCTGCTGGGTGCAGTCCCTTCGCCTGGACTCCCACCCGGAGGGCAGCACAGCCCCCAGCGCCCATACCCTCAGGCTTCTCCCGCGCCACCCTGCAGGCCTGGATGTGGCCTCCAAACAGGAGCAAGAGGAGGGCCCAGCTGGTGGCAAGGGTGGGCATGTCACCCCAAAGCACAGTGGTCACAGTGGAATGTACTGCAGAGGGGTAACGGGGGAGAGTGTGGCCTTTCCTTCAGGGCCTCGGCACACAGAACTCCAGTGCAGGGGGCAGAAGCTGCCACCATCAGGGGCGGGGGGCCCGACTAGCTATGGGTACCAGTCCCAGCCCTGCCAGGGCACAGTCAAGTCCAGTCTCCCCTCCCTGCATCCCCACTTTGGGGCAGGCAGTCGGTGTGGGAAAGGGGCTCCCTGGGGGGAAGGACAAGTCTATGCCACCTAGAGGCCAAAGCAGAGACGCCAGCCACCCCAGCAGGGTGGGATCCCCTGGTCAGGGACATAGGTTAGGCCCAGAGGGTTGCCAAATATCCTTCCAGAGCAGGTGAGGGCAGGTTGGTGCTGAAGACCATCCATCTCCAGGCTGAGGGTGCCTCCATGCCCCCCATTTCCCGGGTCCCAGACCTCAAGCCCGGGTACCCCAGACCTGCAAGGGAGACCAAACGTCCCATCCCCTGGGCTCTGTCCCTGCTTTTCTGTGGGGGAGGGGGTGGGAGAGGGTTGATGCTCCCCCCATCCCACTGCCAGGCCCACCCACCTCCGCAGGAGGAGCCGCTCTTGCCAGGCTGCCCTGCGTCCCCGGACAGCTGCCGCCCGCTGCCAGCTCTGGAACGTGGTCCTCCGCAGGCCCTGCAGACGGCGCTGTGCCCACAGCTGGTACCTCTCCCGCAAGGCCTGCTGCCCTGTGCCAGAGAGAAGCTGGGGTGCTCAGCCTGGTGCTCCGCCTACCCCCCCAGCCCTGGTAACCGTGGCCCCTCCTCACCCAGCCTTTGGCTCTCTACCCACATGGGGGCAGAGGAAACCCCCTGGGCTGTCCCAGTTAGCAAGCTTCGGTTACAGGTGGCCTCCTGAGGCCCAGGTCCGTCCAGCACATAGAACTGTTTTGTTTCAATTTCTTGACAAGATTTAGGGATCAGGGGAAATTCACATAAGAATCTGGATTTCCAGATTTTCTTAAAAACCCAGGAGGGCAACAACTGGGCTGCAGAAGCAGCTGTCCCCTGCGGACAGGACCTGGGCCTTCCAGGCTAACCAAGCGCCCACTAGTGATGTATCGGTGTGGTGGGCAGCCGTGGAGGCTGCCGGGACCTTTCCCTGGTACGTGCCCCAGCCTAATGCCCTTCCCTGAGCGTGACTTTCTTCTAACAAATGGATTATAGCAGAAATGATGGCCTGTCCCTTCTGAGCTGAGGGTACAGAAAGGGGGTGGCTCCTGGCTTGGATGCACACTCTCTCTTGCTTTCTCTCAGATCACACCCCTGGGCGAAAAGCAGCTACCACGTTGTAGAGTGGCCCTGTGGCGAAGCCCACATGGCCAGGGCCTGAGGCCTGCCAAGTTGCCTGAGCCTGGACGTGGCTGTCCTCCCCCCACCCCGACCTGCCGGGCCTTCGGATGAGACCAGGCCCTGACCAACGGGACTGCCACCCCACCGGAGCCAGAGGCACTCACCTAAACCACACCTGGGTTCCAGTCCCACCAAAACCGTGAGAAAATGAAAGGTTGGTGGTTTTAGCCATTACATTTTGGGGTAACTTGTTACACAGCCATAGATGACTGATACAATTGGCTACAGACGCCCATCAGGCTGTGAGTCTGACTTAGCTGGGTTGAAACTGAGGTGGCAAAAAAAAAAACCCTGAGCTCTTTCTTTTTACCCAGCAGCCAGGACGCCCAGAGCGAATCTGTCTGGGGACTACCCTCTTCCCTTCGCAGGTCTTGTTCCTCGGGCCAGACTCAGCACAGTCCTTCCCACTCCGCCTTCCACACTTCGCCTGTGTCACCTCCACTACCTCAACCTCCCTCTCTACTGCTCTGCCCTCTGAGCCCTCCTGCACACCTCGTGGGGACCCTTCCCAGGCTCCACGACTCTGCCCACCCCCAACTCGGAGCCTAGAGCAGGGAGTCCTGAGGGCCAGGCGGGGTAAGGACGAAGAGAAGGGTGGTGGTCGCACCTGCTACGAGGTAGGGTGAGCCGAGCGCTTCACGCGGGTCGTTTCCTAGACTCCCCACAACCACCTCCTCGGGGCGGGGGTAGGGGGAGTGCACTATTATCCCCACTTTACAGACAGGTAAGCTGAGACACGGGAGGTCAAGTCACTTGGTCAGGGTCTACCCAGCCAGGAGTGCAGGGGCGTGGACGCAGCCCGACACAGCCCCCAAGGCTCCAGCCTCCCACCCCGGCTGTGACAGACCCTCACCTCCCTGCAGAGCCCCGAACCCAATACCCGACTCACTCTGCCAGCGGGAGTGCCAGTGGCGCAGGGAGCCCCGTGCCAGGGCCCAGCTCCGCTCCCGGACCCACTGTCCCTCCTCCTGCCTCTGTGCCAGCCGCTGACGCCACACGCCCAGGGCGGCCCTGCAGCTCCGGCCCCAGGCCCAGCAGGCGGCCAGCTGTCTCCGGGCTCCTTGGGCTGCTGCCCAGTGGCTCCAGCTGAGGAGGACGCTGTGGAGGGAAGTGTCCCTTCTGGGGACGGGCACTGCCCCTCCTTCCCTCCACAGGCTCAGCCCGCTCACCCCTGCCCTGCAGCAGAGGGCAGCTGGGGGTGACCCGTCTCCCTAATTCCACCATGGGGAAGGTGGGCTTCTGGGGGCTGGAGGAATCAAAATGCCCCTCCGAGGGTCACAATGACAGGTGTTTGGGATAGCGGGGACCCCAGGCCCCCTGAGGTACAGTCCTGTGCTCAGCCACTAGCAATCATAACTACAACAGACTGAGTGAGCGCTTACTATGTGCCAAGCACTGTGCTAGGGGATGTGTGTGGCCCTACCTCCTTGATGCCCTACTGAACCAAGTATAATTATTATCCTATTTTATAGAGGCAGAAACCGAGGCACAGAGAGGCTTGGCAAGTTGCCTAAGGCCACACAGCCACTGAGGAGCACAGCTGGAATGAGAACCCAGGCAGCCTGACTCTTAGCACTGCGTATGGACGACTCCGTGGACGGACCACAGCTGTGAAATCTCCAGGACCACGGACGAGCCCCAAAGTGAACCCCCCCAGTAGAGCAGGGTGGGAGGGCAGGAGGAGTTGAAAGGATCTGAACCCAGGGACCGAGCTGCCTGGGTGTGACCGCAAGGGGATGCTGCCGCGAAGCCCAAGGACGGAAGGGAGGAAGGGGCTTGGGAACAGGGCACCCCCCAAGTGGGCCCAGCACCGCTCGCCATCCTAGGCCGGGGTCCCTACCGCCGCTGGAGGGTGCGCTGGCAGCACCTCGCTGCTCCGCGCCACTGCTGGGCCCGCGCCTGCCACAGCAGGAGGCACTGCCCCTGCCGCCGCCGCCTGGCTGCCTGCAGGAAGGTCACCTGGAGGTTCTCCAGGACAGTGGGGTCCCGGGGTGCCTGGAGAAGCACGGATGGAATCCTGGGTCCCCCAGCCCTGGCCTGACAGCCCCACCTTCAGCCCCCTGCCCCCACCCGGGCAGGCCCCCCTCACCCTCTGCTGTGAGCCCCGGGGGGTGCTGCCGGCCAGCGAGGCCTCCCTTTCCGGGGTGCTGCCCACAGGCGCCGGGACTGAGGTGGTGCGGGTGTGGCCTGATGGGGCACCCAGGGGCCACGTCCTCCAGTGCCACCGCATCAGAGCGCGCCGCAGGGTCCGCCGCCGAATGCCCTGGAAGAAGGTGCTACCAGGAAGGGGCGGGTGAGTCCCGGGGCCCCCAGCCGCGTCCTGACTCAGGGGTGGGGGGGGCATCTGCCAAGAAGGGGCTCCCCCACCTTGGCCTCAGGGAAAAGCGGGCTGGATGGGGGACCACTTGTGCCAAACGCGGGGCGAGAGCTTGGCGCCAGTGCTTCCCAAACCCGCCGCTCGCTGGAACCAAGGGGCGCCTCCAAATATGCTCGTGCCCCCGCCGCCCCCACCCTCCCTGCCTACATGGGACATGACTCCCAGGGGTGTGGACCTTCCTGGCAACGTGGGACAGAAATCCTAGAATGAGCTGAGACTCAGCATCAAGGGATTGAGAAAACCTTCTCCACCAAAAGGGGGAAGAGTGAAATGAGACAAAGTGTCAATGGCTGAGAGATTCCAAACAGAGGCGAGAGGTTATTATCCTGGAGGTTATTCTTATGCATTATATAGATATCACCTTTTTAGTTAAGGTGTAAAAGAAAGGCTGGAGGGAACTGCCTGAACATGTAGAGCTGTGTTCCAGTAGCCATGTTTCTTGAAGACGATTGTATAATGATACAGCTTTCACAGTGTGACTGTGATTGTGAAAACCTTGTGTCTGATGCTCCTTTTATCTACCTTATTGACAGATGAGTAAAACATACGGATTAAAAATAAATAAGTAATAGGGGGAACAAATGTTAAAATAAATTTAGTATCAATGAAAGGGAAGGGTAAGGGGTATGGAATGTATGAATTTTTTCTGTTTTCGTCTTATTTCTTTTTCTGAATTGATGCAAATGTTCCAAGAAATGATCATGATGATGAATATACAACTATATGATGATATTGTGAATTACTGATTATATATGTAGAATGGAATGATCATATGGTAAGAATGTTTGTGTTTGTTGTTATGTTTAAAAAAAATTTGTAATTAATTAAAAAAAAAAATCCTGGTGCCTGCCGGGGCCCCACGCCCAGACACTGACTTACTGGGTTTGGGTGCAACCTGGGATCTGGATTTTTCTAATACTCCCGTAGAGCGCCAGTGAGTGGCCACGGTTAGAGCAGCTGCTCTTCCGGGCTGCCTCCTCGGGCAGGGGTGGGGCCACACAGCCTGGACAGAGCAGGGCTGGGACCAGGGATCCCAGACTCCAGAGCCCACCTGCATAATTACACCAGTGATTCTGTCTTTGGGAAACTGAGGCCCCGGGGGAGGGCCATTTCCTCTAATGCCCACAGGGACCCAGAAGCAGATCCTGGATCCAAGCACTCATTGCAGGCCAGCAGGGTGGCCTGGGGACTGCCAGGGAGATGGTGATTGTGCCCTTGTGTCTGAAGGCCAGAGGACACATTGGGGAACAACCTACATTCTGAAGGATCATGATGGATTGAGATCCCCTGGGACCACAGGGGCTTTAAAAGAGGCTGAGGGTCCAAGTGGACCAAGTGGGTATGGAGATGGTGGATGCCAGGACAGAATTCTTAACCCTGCAACTGCTGGCTTATATTCCCTCTGACATCCCATCAGGGAAGCCAGACCCCCCCCCCAACCCCTAGCACCCCCACTCCCTTCATCCACAACCATCAACCTGGGTTCCGACCCCAGCAATGACCATTTTATGTAAAGGTAGCACTATGGTCCCGTACGGAGCCTGTTCTCGCTCCTGGTTCACAGTGTGATTTAGAGCCAGCTGCTTGACCCCCTGAGCCTGTTTCCCTAGCCAAATGAGGCAAGTGTGCTCCCTCACATATTCATTTACAGTATTTATTCTGTGCCTGGAACACACAAAGCATGTGCTGTTAGCTGTCCTGGAAGCTAGGGAGACAGTGGTGAGGAAACAGATGTGGTTCCTGCCCCCTGGAAGCCCCCACCTAGCAGGGAGAAAATTCCAGATTCTGGGGAGTGGGGTAGGGGGGCGCCTCCCATCAGGCTCCAGCCACCTCGGCAGAGCTCCCTGCTTGTCCAGTGGCCCCACGGCTCTCAGTGGTCGTGAGGTCACTGATCAAGCACCAATCAATATCCCTGAGTCGTCTCCCCAGGTCCCAGGTCCACCGGGAGGCGGCCTGCGCCCTCCAGGGTGCTCCTCCTGGTGCTGAGCATGAGGAGGCTCCCCCATGCCCCCTGGCCCCCATATCCCTCCCCGGGCCCAGGTTGCAAGTTTGGGGACACCTACTCTGCCTGCTGGCACTGGGAGAGCCGCGTCCTCCAGAGCAGCAGCGCCCGGCAGAGGGCTAGTCTCCGGCAGGCTTCCTGCAGGGAGCCCCATCCTCGCCCTGGGGGCAGCCCCTGGGCCACCAGCCTCGGGCTGTGGGCTGTGGCCATCCCAAGGGCCGAGCTGAGGAGGGCCATGGTCTCTGAGAAGCAATCAGGAGATGAACCAACCAAGCCCCAACCAACCTCATGCCCAAAGCCCTCATAGCTGCTGCCCCAGGCATACCCGGGACCTCTTCCCTCAAGGGCACTGCCCTCCCCATGCCTCCAAACCCCCATCCAGGATGCCTCAAAGATCCCATATTCCCCACCAAGGTTCTTTTGGGCGGGGGCGGGGGGGGGATAGGGGGATGGGGGTGGAAAAGGGCAGATATCTCAGGCCAGGCACGTCCAAAGAGCAGGACCAAATCCCTTTGGGGTGGGATGTGGGAAACCCCACACCAAGCTCGGCCTCCAGCAAGCCTGCAGTGGAAGCGAGGAACCACGTCTCCCTGGCCACCACGGGGAGCAAGTGTGGCCCAGCACAGGCCTGCCTGCTCCAGGCACCTCTCCCAGGCTTCCTTCTTACAAGAACCCATAAATTCAACTGGGGCCCACCGGAGAAACACTGAACAGAGATGCCCTTGGCCGGGTTGGGAGGGCGTGGCCCCTCGGCCCTGCCACTCACTCACCTGCCTTCTGTCGGCACAGGGACAGCTGGGTCACTTTTGCCCTACCTGAGTCCCGGAGCTGCTTCATCCGCACCCACTGCTGCAGGCACGTTCTCAAGTTCCCCAATCGGAGGTTAGCGAAGTGGTCCCGGCACCGAGCCCTTCTTTGCACAAACTGCCTCCAGGCTGTAAAGCACCTGGGAGTGAATCGCAATGGCTGCAGCAACAGCAGCCTGCAGAGCGCCAGACACTGCTGAAGTCTGAGGTCCCTTCACCTCTCAGTCTCATTTCCTCATCTGTAAAATGAAGCTGCTTTTGGGATGGCGTGTCACACCCCCTGCTCAGACCACGACGCCACCATCCTGGGGTGCTCGGCTGACCTCAGCAGCCTCCCACCTGCCTCCTCGCACCCACTCTTGTCCCCCTCCAGTTACTCTCCACTCAGAAGCCAGAATGGTGTTTTTTCAAATTTCAAGTTAAACCATCTTGCTCCCCGACAAAAATCCTATAGCAGCAGCCTCCTTGCTCTTATGGTAAAATTTCAGCTCTTTCCATGGCCTTCAAGATTCCACACAGCCTGATCACAAAGTTCTAATAATAAGGCGGTAACGGGACTCTTGGCTGTTCTCTGTGATTCCTATGCTTCCCCTGTCACAGGCTTTTGCATATGCTGTTCCCTCTGCCTGGCACACTCTTCCCCATTCTCCCTTCTCTAGTCAACTATTCAGATCTCCACTCCATTAGACCCTGGCAGGCGGCAGGCCAACTTCCTTTGTTGAAAGTTTCCATAGAAAACTACACCAGGGGAATGCAATCAGCAAAATTTAGATAGATGATGGGAAACTCAACCAGACAAAGCAACCTGATTTCTTTGACCAATAAATTGCAAGGAAAGAAAAAAAAAAGGAGGGGGCCCATTAAAAGACTTTAACAATATATCAACCAATTACAATATGTGGGCCTTACTTACAGCCCAATTCAAACAAACTATAACAAAACCTGTATTTGTGAAGCAACTGGAAATTTGAATACCAAGAGGTATCTGTCGGTTTTAAGGAATTGTTTTTCTGGGTGTGTGTGTGTGAGCATGGTATTATGGTTTTATTTTATTTTTTCTAAAAAGTCCTTACCTTTTAGAGATGCATACAAAATACAATGTGTGGGATTTGCCTCAAGATAATGAGGGAGGGGAGAAGTAGTTGGGTAACAGACAAACAAGCCTTCCCAGGAGATGATTTTGTTGAAGCTGGTGATGGATACACAGGGGTTCATTATCCCATTCTCCCTACTTTTATTTACGATAAAATTCTTATAAAAAGTTAACAGGGAAAAAAAACCCAAAACCCAGACTTACAGAACTGTGTTCTGTCCCTTAAAGCGACATTTAACCCAGGCTGTATTCACATGCCGGCCTGGTGACTGCTAATGCCCATCTGTGCCCCCACCCAGCCTGGGCCCTCAGTCAATGGCAGCTGTTTTCACTGGTCATTTCCATCCTGGTCTCTCAAGGGCCATCTCCTGGCCGTGTCCCTCCCTCTGCCTCTGGGAGGGGCCCCCAACCCCAGCACTGCCTTCCAAGTCCCCTACCTGCAGAGCCAGGCTCTCTGGCACCAGGTTCCCAGCAGGGCCCCACGGGCTATGTCTGCAGGCTGAATGGGCCGGGCCTGGGGGTGTCGTGCCACCTGCGGGGCCCTTGCTGGGGCCTGGGCAGCCTCCTCTGGGAGCCCCCTCTCTTGCCCGGCCCACCCCTTTTGATGACACCAGAGGAGAAAGACTGCAAGGGGAGAAGAGAGAGAGAAAAGAGAGCCAGTGAGCCGAGGGGAGGATCAGCGCATGAGGGGTGAGTGACACCCCAGATCCTGGGCTCCCCGTCTCTGGGCCTCAGTTTCCCCACTAGTGAGTGCCCCAAGGGACTTTCCAGTTCTACCACTCAAGCTTCTGCCTGGACCTGCATCAATGTCAGTGGCCCCAAAATACAATGTCTGCCCCTCTTCTACTCGGGCTGGTCACCTCTCTGGCCTCAGTTCCTATCAATAAAATGAGCACACAATACCTTGCTGAGGTCACTACGAGGCTGAAATAAGGTCATGTCTGGGAAAGCGGCGGAGTGGATGCCCGGGAAACAGTCACTGGGGACCCACCGCCCTGCCCGGCCTGGCCCTGTCCGCAGCCCGTTCTCCCAGCACCCCCACCATCTCACCAGCCAGCTGCTGCAAGGTCTGCGGAATCCCGCCTCTGCTGTTCCCGCCATCTGGTCTCTGCCCAGGAAGCTGCCAGGCTCCCTCCTCCTCCAACCTCAGGCTCCCTAGGCTGAGGGTGAAACTGCTCAGAGAGAAACTGATGCCCAGGCTGAGGGTGGGAGCAGGCATCCGGACCCCTCCACCCAAGCCTGAGGATGCTGGGCCACCCTCTTGCTCTTTTCCAGAGGGTTCATTTTATTCCGGATTAAAGGGGTGGGTGGAGGGGAGGAGGGGGGAAGGGAAGTGCTCCTTTGGCTTTACTTTTCTCCAATGTTATTTGCATTTTTCACAACAAACATGCATTAAAATAAATATTGTATAATTATTTTAAATACCTGTTTAATTTAAAAATAAGAACAAAAGGAATACATCGGGTGGCACCACACTGCGAATGTAATTAACCACTGAATTGATACTTGAATATGGTTAGAATGGGGAATGTTATATTGAATATATGTTATTCCAAAAGCAAAGAGAGAAAAAGATAATAACACACTGCTGCAGTGGAAACTTGGGGAAATGAAGAAGAAAATAACAACTAGCTTTCATCTGGCTTTAATTTAATATGGGGATCATTTTCCTTCTGTTTTTTTCTCTTACTGTTTTTCATGGTTGAAAAAAATATTATTTTAAATACTGTTTTTTATCGTACCTATTTTCATTTAACTTTGTCAATGCAAATACCCGTAAACATGCTTCTAGGAAGAGGGATACATGGGGGGGATGAAACTTTCAAAATAATCAATGCACTTCTAACTATTGTGAATTTTTTTCTTATCAAACATGCATTACTATTGTGAATGGAAACAAAACCAATAAAGTTGCAGAAAAGAACAGGATAAAAAAAAGAGACAGTAGGGAGGAATTTTTTTAAGTCTTCATGAATATTCATATTGATGGATGAGACAGCTCACCATGTGGTTAAACCATAACTTACTTCCACGTCGGACACTGAGGCTGTTTCTATATTTTTACAGTTTTAAATAAAACTGTATCTTTATTATCGCCATGATGGACATCTTTTTGCCCAAAACTTGATCACATCTGCTCATTTCATCCTCGTTCCCTTGTGGGGAAGGGGGATGGGAGCCATGGAGGCAGGAGGTATGGGGGACCAGGCTGCCGGCGCTGCTCAGGCCACACTGACCAGGCTGGGATAGCCCAGCTTACCGAGGTCTCTGGGCGGGGTCCGCCTCGGCCTTCCTTCCCGGGTGGCCCTGGTCCCGGCCTCCCCCAGATGCTGGGCGCTCTGGCCCAGCCTGGATGTGCGGCTGCCCCTGCTTCCGCTGAGCAGCCAGGTGTTTCCACTGGGTCAGGAGAGAAGGGAAAGGGGGGTGTCAGCTGCAGTCTGGAATACACCCCTGGAGGGGACATGAGGAAGGGGTAGGGGCAGGAGCAAATGTTTCTCTCCATCTCCAAAGTCAGAGCTGTTAGCCTATTCTGCCTCTTTGGGAATGAAAGGATGCATGAATGAATGGATGGATGGAGAGGTGGAGCCTAAGAAGAAGGGATTTCTTTTAGGCGACAGGGCCAGGGAGGGATGCACACAGAAAGGCACCCCCAGTCCTGGCCGGCAAGCAGTAATAAGAACAAAGCAAAAAGGCAAACACTTTTTCTTGCTATGTGCTTTGGCAGGGCTCTGAGTCCCTTATATTTATTAATTTAACCTCACGACAACCCTGTGAGGTATACAGTATTAGTATCTCATTTTAGGTAGAGATAAGGAGACAGAGACACAGAGAGGTTAAGTGACTTGCCCAAGGTCACACAACTAGAAAGAGGCAGGGGCAGGATTTGAATGTGAGCAGGGGCTGGTTCAGGGGCCTGGGCTCAGAACTGCGCTGCCCTGCCAATCACTCACGAGGTGCAACCTGCGCCTTGGGGGTGCCCTGGCAGTTTACAGAGCCTCCTCCCCACTCCCCCTCCTTCCTCACACCCGCCCTGACCCACTGGAGGCCCCTGACCTCTCGGAAGCTCCAGGCCAGGAGGGCCTTCGTGCGTCGCCCCTGCGCTGCCTCCAGTCGGGCCTCCCGGAGCCGCTGGGCTCCCCGCAACACCCACAGGCCCGTGCGCAGCAGGTGCCGACGGCGCAGAGCCTCGGCCGCCATCACTGCCCGCAGCCTCTGTGCCAAGTGCCACCAGGCTCGGAAACACCTGGACAGCAGCTGCTGGCTGGGGCCAGACCAGGGCCAGTCAGCGGATGGACAACCCCCCACCCCACTCCCAAGGAGCTGCGGGGGGCTTGGCACCACCCGTATGGCCTCGCCAGCAAGGAGAGGGGTGATGACCCACGTCTGCATCTGCAGCAGGAAGGGCTGGTTGCAGACTCGAAGAACTCCCCCTCTTACTGATGGCCACACTCGGAAATCCCAGACAAGAAAGTCCCCAGAGGCAAGAGTCCAGGGCAGCCAAAGGACCTTGTTTCCCAGGGTCCTGCACCCAGGATCAGCTGTCCCCACCCTCCTGTCCTCAGGGCCGGCCCAGGAGGCTCCCTGCATTTCCCAGCAGGGGCGGCGGAAAGAATGATGCCATGTGTTCTCCCCTTTAGTCCTGCCATGGCTATTGCACCTGCCCTGCCAACAGGAGGGGCTGTCCCAGGGTGGGGGTGCCCCTAACCTCCCCAGCCCAGGGCCTCACCAGGCTGTTTCCGTCTCCAAAGTGACAATGTCTCGAGCCTTGCTCTGGGGATGCAAGGGGACACATGCAGTTCTCAAGCAGCACGCCTGGCCCCTGCCAAGCTCGCCACCCCCACCATCACGGCCTCCTTCCCAGGAGAAAGGGAAAGTGACAGCCAGCTTTGAGAGAATCCCCGGGAGCCCGGCCCCATCCACCTCTGGCCTTTACCTGCATGGGGTCAGCGGCGGGTGCACAGGAAGCCGTCTTCTCCCCCTGCAGGGACCCCTTCCCTCCATCCTGCCCAGGCAGGACTCCCCAGGCTGCTCCAGGGAGCCTGGGGCGCCTCCTCTGCACCCCGACACACAGAGGCCCCGCGGAGCAGCTCTCTCCTTGGCTGAGGGGCTGGGTAGGAAGGACTCCCCGCTCAGGGCCGAGGGGCTCCCCGGGCAGCAGCCCCGAAGTGACCTCTGACAACACCGGCTCCCCGTCGGCCACGGAGTCCGAGGCACCAGCCCAGACCCAGCTTGTCTCGGGGGACTCTGTGGGGTCCCTGGGACTGCTGGGAGGTCTCTTCCTCGCGCCGAAGGAAGCAAGGACCGGTGGGCTGGGCTGGGGCCGCACAGGGAGTGCCTGGCTGCAGTGGTGCCGGGGGAGCCTCCGCGCAGGGCCTGGGAGTTTCCAGTGTGCCCGCCGCCCTAGACGGGCCACCTGGTCCTCCAGGCGCTGCACAGACACCAGCAGCTGGTGGATGGCAGCTCGCGATGGGGTCCGGGGCCGGCTCGGGGCAGGGACAGCCAGGTCCTCCAGGCTGAGGGACTTGCCCACGGGCCCACGGGTCCGGCTCGCTGGGCCACCCCAGGATCTGGGGCCTGGCCGGGGGCACCCCTCTAGAGAGCCAAAGCCTGCCGCGGGCCTCACATCTGGGCAGGGGGTGCCTGCAGCCGGCAGCCAGCACGGGCTGGGGGAAAGGCGAGCCAGTGGCCGGCGGTGGAGGGGGCTGCGCAGGCAGAGCATGTGGGGTGCAAAGTTTTCCCGAGGCCCTGGCCAGAGGTGGGGGCCTCTGCGGCTTCCACACTCAGCCAAGCTGGGCCCACTTGTGCTCAGGTTACTCTGCTGGACAGGAAAGTCCCGGACCCGGCCTGGAGGTCTCCCGGCCTGGGGCTGCAGGTTGCTCTGCTGCAGGAAGCTGGAAGCAGCCAAGGAGCTGGTGGTGTCCGTCAGGGCGGGGCCTGGGCCGGGGCTGGCCAGGGTGGTCTGCACGGGCAGCACCGCCCCCGGGGAGGGCGAGGCGGCAGGCCCTCTCCTCTCGGCCCCCCATGGGGCCGCCCATGGGCCATGTCCACTGCCCAGGCCCACACTCAGGCTCTCCAGGAATCTCCGTCGATCTAAAGAGAAGAGAGTCCCACCCTGTCAGGCCCCGGGGAGGGCTCGGGTGCTCAGGGCCCAGGTGGGATGGGGGGCCAGGACTTTGGGGTGCTGCTGCCCACCCTGTCTCTCTGGTCCAATGGGCAGCCCCGGGAGTCTTGGTAGAAGAACATGACCACACGGGGCGGGGGCAGAAGGGAAAAGGGAGGCACGAAGGAGGCTGGTGAGGGGGTTCCAGGAGAGAGGTGTCAGGGTGGGCTCACGGTGGCAGTGTGGGTAGAGAGGAGGCAGAGGCAGGCAGTGGAGGGAGCACCAGGCTGAGAAATGGGGGGTGAAGAAAAGGGAAGACTCAAGGATGATGCCTTGGTGAGGGAGTAGCAGACTCTGGAGAAAGCCAGACTCAACATCCATCAGCCAACAGGGCACTGTTCTGGGGAAATGGGGTGGAGCTGCGGCCCCTCCCTTGCTGCTGGTCCTTACCAACTCCCCACCCCCAGCGCCGGGGCACCCGACAGGCAGGGCTCTCAGCACATGCCCTGGCAGGCAGAGAGAGCTATAAAAGTTGCTGCTTTTGTGGCTAGGAACTGATGAGGCTCAGAGAGGTTAAGCAACTTGTCCCCAAGTCACACAGCCTGAACTTGGAGAAACTAGGATATGAATGAGAATTAGAGCTTGTTCTTAGGCTGCTCCCACTCGGAGCAGGGAGGCCCCCAGCCTACTACTCCTAGACAGACTCCTCAGCCTGGGGCCCCAGCCAGGCCACTCCTGCCCAACCCCCTTCCTGACCTCACTCATGTGCTTAAGTCCCCTCCCTCTGGCCCCAGGTTGGAGCAGACTGTTCTGGGCCTGGCTGATCCTGCTGTCCGAAATTAGGTCTGCCCTGGGTTGGGCCTGCCTAGGAAGGGCTCTGGGCACATGACAGAGGCCACTGCCCCTGCAATGTCCCACCCAGACCCACCAAGCCTCTTGCCTGGCCTCAGAGGGGCCGCAGGCCTGGGGGGCACATTCTCCTTGTGGCTGGTGTTCGTTCTCAGTTCCATGGGCAGCGGCGTCCTTGACATGCCACAGACTGTGGTCTGGCCTGTGCGGTCAGATGGGACTCTAGGGACAAGGACAGGCGTGCTGGCTCCACCCTGCCCCGGACCCCCAAGTCCACCCCTCAGCAGCACCTCTGGTGGCCCTTTAGGCTAGACCCAGCTGTTCTGGGCCTGGACCCTCACCTGTCAGTCCCCCCATGGGGTCTCCTCTCCCTGCCCCGTGCCCTCCCTGCACTCCCTGGTGTCTCCCAGCGCCCACTCCTGCCAGCAGTGACTACAGAGCCCAGGCTGCCCCTGCAGACCCTGTAGCCCTCCCACAGCACGTGCCTTCTATAAACCCCTCCAGCTCCAGGCTCCTCTTTCCCCACCTGAGCAACCACCCCCCTCCTCCTCGCTGCAGGCCTGGACCTGCCTCTTCATTCCTTGAAGATTTCACTCCCAGGCTCTATCGCTCTCTCCAACACAGGCTGATCAAAACTCTGGCAAGTGGGCCATGGTGGCTCATCAGGCAAGAGCCTGCCACGCCAGAGGACCCGGGTTCGATTCCCAGTGCCTGCCCATGTAAAAGAAAAAAAGAAAAAAAAAAAACAAAACTCCGGCAAGTTCACCATCCCTGTGGGCACTTCTGCTGACCCCTGGCCACCGCCCTCCCTGGCCCTCTCCCCTTCCACCCAACCTCAGCCACCAGCTCCCATGGCCTCTCCCAGCCTGGATAGCTGTTCCCCCTCTGTCACTGCAGCTCCAGGAACCCCCCCTCTCTTTCCAGCTGGACGGGAAACTCCAGGGTCCTCTGGCATCTGCTTCCCAACACTCCCTCCGCCCCTGAGGCCCCATCCACCAGTCCCACTCCCTTCATTCTCTCTCCCTTCCTGCTGCAGCTGGATGATTGGGTGGTGCACACGGCACCCCAACCCCTGCTCTCCTGAGCCCCTCCCAAGCCCCCCAACCCTTGCTCTCCCAAGCCCCTCCCTCTTCTGCACACTTGACTGGTAAAACCACAACCTGGTTCCAGCCAGCGCGCCACCTCCCCCTGCACCCGAGCAGATGAACGGGGCTAAGGAGATTGCACTGGCCCCAAATGCTGCTGCTGGAGAATCACCCTAGCCCCCTCCCTCCCAGACTAGTCCTGCTTGCCTCTATTTTCCAAACTCCACCGCCCCTTTCCCAAACTCCCCCTCAGAAGCTTCCTCTTGCACACACAGAATAAGACGACCAGAGGACAAATGCCACCAGCACCCCCAAGACCTCCTGCCTGGGCCTGCCAGTGTCTCGCCTGTGGCTTCCCTCCTGTGGACATGGCGCCCAGCACCCAAGGCTACTGATGGCCTCTCAGGAAAAGGGCCCCACAGGGCACTGAGTCGTGCCTGAGGGCACATGCATAGGGGCGGGATTCAGGCAGTGATACAGGCCCCTAGGCAGGGGTCCCTGGGGGGAGCATGGCCACTGATCCAGCAGCCCCGCGCTGCTCGGCAAATCCCCCCCACCCTCCCATGAACACATCTTCTCTACTGAACCCTTCGCACCAGCACAAGCACTGAACACCCTGGCTATTTCTCCCACCTCAAAAGAAAAAAACGCACACAATAAGACCCCTCTCGCCCTTCCAGGTCCCAGCTCATTTCTTGCCTTCTCATTGGAAATCCATCCCTCTTTCTCTCCTCTCAGCTGACCTGCTTCGATCAGACGTCCTGTCTCCCCTACCCCTAGTGCCCCCATCCAACGGCTCTCCTTAAAACAATCTCCCAGAGGTCAGTTGTCAGCCCTGGGTTTTCTTGAGGCATCGGGAGCCGGGCTCAGGTGGTTGCAGCCCCTCCTCTAGCCCCTGCTGCCCTGATTCGGGGATGCCACCTCCCCGCCCCCGCCTTCCAGCCTCCTCTGCTGGTCCCTCCCCTTCCCACCTCACCCTAGAGTAGGAGGCCTCCGGGCTCAGCGTTACAGGTGCTGAGCTCACCTGGGACTTCTACCCTGACCGCAGGGACGTGGCCACTCCAGAGTCTCACAGCACCTTTTCATCATGCCCCAAGCGCAACTTCCCATCAGGCCCTCGAACCAGCTCTCCCCCGTCTCTGTTCTCCCTTCTCTGCAAATGGCAGCTCCATCCTTCTGCAGCTCAGGCCAGAACTGTGGGGCCGCTCCGACTCTCTCTCTCTCTCCCACACCACATTCAATCCATCGGCTAACTCTGCTGGCTCCACCTTCCTAAGACACCCGGAGCCCAGCGCCTTCTCATTGCCCCCACCACCTCCCCAGGCCAAGCCGCCCAGCTCCTAACCCACCCTCCTGCTCCTGCCTTTGCCCCACCCACAAGCGTCTGGGCGGCCCACAGCAGCCGGGGTGACCTGCCTCAATTCCAAACCCCTCAAAGGCTCCCCAGCCCACTCAAGACCCTTCATCAGGGCTTGGCAAACTACAGCCCAGGCTATGGGCTGCTTTTATAAATAAAGTTTTATTGGTATCACAGCCAAGCCTGTTTATGTATTCTCTAAGCCTACGTTCCCACTACACTGGCAGAGTTGAGTACTTACAACAAACACTGCATGGGCTGCAAAGGCTACAAGTTTACTCTCTGTATTTCAAAAAAACTTTGCCAACCTCTACCCTATGTCATCTGGCCCTGGGTATCTCACCACCTCATCCCCTACTCTTCTCTCCCTTGCTGGCTCAGCTCCAACACCCCAGCCTCCCATCTGTTCCTTGAAAATGCCAGGATTGCTCCCACCACAGGGTCTTTGCATCTGCTGCTTCTTCTCTCCCTCGCTCCTGCAAGTCCTGACCCAAGCATCACCGCAAGCCCCTTCCTGACCACCCTCTCTCCAACTGCAGCACCAACTCCCCACTCCTAATTCTTTTTACCTGCATTCTTTTTCTCCATAGCACTTACCACCATCTCACATACTAAATAAATTTGTTTTTCTCCCTCTCGTGGACTGGGAGCCCCATGACAGTAGGTCCTTCTGTCTCCCTTGCTGTTTCCCCAGCACACTGAACAAAGTTAGGTACCTATTGTGTACGAAACAAGTGGCTGAATCATACCAAGCACCATGCAGCCTTTAGTACGCACCCTACCATTTCATCTGCACCGCAGACCTAAGAAAAATGGAGCTCAGAAGGGGTTACCTGCCCAGCTACAGGCCCCACCGTAACCGCGGATCCGCAGCGGTTGAGACCAGCTCAGGGCTGCCTCCACCGCGCATGCTCCCGCCCAGGACCGCCCCCCCCCCCCCCGCCCCGCCTCTTTCCAACCGAATCCCCGGGCGGCTCAATCAATCGGCAGCGTGCCTTGCCTACCCCAGCCTCCAAGCCTGGGCTCTTCTGTCCATCTAACTGCTCCCCCAACCCCGCCCTCTCTTTCCCCATCCCCCAGTTCACCCCCCTCCTTGTCCATTTAAGGACACTCCCAGTCTCCCTCCCCTGCGGTCCGCGTCCCTTCTCTCCCGGACTCACCCTCGCGTGCGTCTGTCCTCCCGGTCCTCCTTCACTCGTCCTGTTTTGAACCTGGAGCTGAGCTCAGGAGGACCGGTAACTACCCCGGCGGGGTCAGCCATCGTGCCAGGGTCCCGCCGCTGCCTCGAGGGTGCAGGACCGAGCGCTGGCGCAGGGCCCACTGCACGTGGATTTTGGCGCGTGGTGCTTCCGGCTCCAAGCCTGCTGGCCCCGGTCAAGTCTTGCACGTGCTGGACCGGCAAAACTCTCCCACGCCTTCAGGTCCCTCCAAAATCCGGCTGGAATCCATCCTCAGCCTTCCTCTGAGTGCAGGGTGTTTGGCCCAATAACATCCTCTGGAAGCTCCAAACACCCTGCATTTTCCTCCTGCGAAATCTTCCCCGGCACTGTGCCCTGCCGCGTCCCTGCAATGTCTCCTTCAAGGTCCTACCCAGATGTCACTGCCTCCGGGACGCATCACCCTGCCCCCACCTAAAAGGGAAGAGAACTTTCTCCTTTCTAAACAAAACCTCCAGGCCAGGAGTCAGAAGACCTGGGATGGAGATTATTCTACTGCTGTAGTCTCTAGCCCTTCTGAACCTCAGGCTCTTCTTCTGTACAAGCGGGGTGGTGACACCTACACTACCTCCCTCATAGGTTTGATGTGAGGGCTAGATGCTTAGCGAACATATGCCGAGGAGCCTTTGAAATGCCAAAGCAAGTAAAATCTATCTGTCTACTCTCTCTACCTAAGCCTGGTGAATTGAATCTTTTGTTATTTGGGTTTTGACCCTCTTTTATTGATGCCAGTAATCTTACCTTAAAGTCAAGTTTGATATTAATTTAGCGACATCAGCTCTATCTTGGTCATTATTTGCCTGCTATAACCTTATGTTTTAGGGATGTCTCTGGTAAACACAATACGACTGGAATTTTTAAAAACCTGGTTTGACAATCATATATTTTAACAGGAGAATTTAATCCATTTATTTTAATCATCTTAATTTGTGCTTTCTAATGGTCAAATAGTTTCTTTTTTCTCCTTTCTCACCTTCTTTAGAATTGATCAAGGTTTTCTTTTTCCTCCATTTTTTCCCCCACCACTAGCTTAAAAGATACACATTCTATCTCTGTTCTTTCTGTGGTTCTCTAAGAAATTTTATTGCATATATTTAATTTAATGAAATCTAAATTTAATCCAATATTTAGCCTGCTTCCAGACCGAAAAAGTGACTTTAGAACACTTTGTCTCTGGTCAGTGCCTCTTGACATATATGGTTGTCTGAAGACTGAACCACATATTTGTTTCCTTCTTGCCTTCTTACTGATCTCCCTTTTGGAAGATTCCTTTGTCCTCAAAAAAATTCTTTAGATGTTTCTGTATTGAAGGTCTGTTGGTGATAGGGTCTGTGGTAGTTTGTCTGAACGTGTCTTTATTTTACCCTCATTCATGAAAAATTGCTGGATACACAATTCTAGTTGACAATGCTTTTTCTTAGCACTTTGAAGAAATCACCCCCACTGTTATTTTGACTTTTCTTGCTGCTGTTGAGACTGAATCAGCTGCAAATCTAATTGTCATTTCTTATCAGATGATATCTACCTGGATACTTTTGAGATCTTAATTTCTGTCTTTGGTGTTTTGCAGTTTTCATTTACTACAAATTTTCTAAAACTACTTAGGACTTCCTTAAGAAATCTCTATTTTGGGGTCTGCTTCTGGGGAGCCCGGTTAGGCAAGCTGCTTTCCTCTGCCCCTCCCCACGAGTAGGGCAGACTTGGGGTCTGGGACATGAGGGACGGAGCTCCCTGCCCATGCTGTCCCTCTGCTTGGCACAGGCTGCCATTTGTCCTTTGTACAGAGGCACATACGCTGCCAGCATTCCACGTGCCGCACAACACAGTGTGAACTTCTGTCCCCTCCCCTCCCTCCAGGCCTCCCCAATCATGACTTTGAATGTCTTTCTGGCCCGCGTTTTTGTATTTTTACAGCAGGTGCCCCCAGGAATGATAGGTGGCATGCGCAGTCTTAAGGTTTTTCATTTCACATCACTCCTCGTTTCTCAGGAGACTCTTTCAACATCTGTTCCCTAGTGTGGTAGATTCAGTTGTCAACTTGGCCAGGTGAAAGCACCTAGTTCTGTTGCTGTGGACATGAGCCAATGGTAGGTGAATCTCATCTGTTGCTAATTACATCCGCAGTCGGCTAGGAGGCGTGTCTGCTGCAATGAATGAGGTTTAACTTAATTGGCTTGTGCTTAAATGAGAGAACGCAATGTAGCACAGTCTAGCAGCTTGGCATTCCTCATCTCAGCACTTGCAGCTCAGCCCGGGCCCTTGGAGATGGAGAAAGAAATCACCCCGGGGAAAGTTGTTGGAACCCAGGGGCCTGGAGAGAAGACCAGCAGAGACCATCCTGTGCCTTCCACGTAAGAAAGAACCTCAGTGGAAAGTTAGCTGCCTTTCCTCTGAAGAACTAACAAAATAAATCCCCTTTTATTAAAAGCCAATCCGTCTCTGGTGTGTTGCATTCCGGCAGCTAGCAAACTAGAACACCTAGGATGTACCTGGACGTGCCCGCAGCAGTGCTGGGCATGAGTCAGGATGGCCAGGCCAGAGGCCACGGGGGAGAAGAGTGATTGTGACTGCTAAGACCCCCAAAGTGGGATCCGGCACTGGCCATGGGACCTGTGGGGCTTCTGGTAACCTGACAGTCCAAGTCAGCTTTGTGGCCAGGACTTGGCCCCTGACCTCCTGACCCAACATCCTCCTAGTTCCTGGAGCAGCTCCCCTGCTAATGGCTCTGCTATCACTTATGGAGTCCTCCTGGGCCAGGCACTGTACCTGTAATTTGCACAGTCACCCAAGGGCAGCCATTAGCCCTTTTCCAGAAGACACTGAGGGTGGAGATGTTCGGTTGCCCAAGGTCACCCAGTGACTACACGGCACGGCAGGATGCAGAATACCAGGGTCTCTGATTCAGAGAAATGGATGGATCTGCACACCCAACAGTGTCCTTTGCTGTGGCCACACCTCTGCTCCCTCCTGCCTCAAGAGCTTGGGCACCTAAACCCAAGCTCCACTTGGGGGTTTGGAACGAGATATCTTCCCAGAAATGGCAAGTCCCAGCCCCGGGCCAGCTGGGAGATTAAACATGGCTCAAAGTACAGCCTGACTACAGAATTCCCAAACTTTAATGTCACGGCTCCAAGAAGAGCAGCTGGAGGCTGGGAGTCCCTGGGCACCATGAAGCATGGGGAGCTCACCTCATGCGGGGCTGCGCCCAGGGCTGAGTGTCACCTGAAGCTCTCAGCTCGACAATCGGCGGGGCAGAGGGGCTGGTTTAGGAGGGGACTGGGGAGGGGCCTCGCTGCCCTCAGATGCTGACCCTGCCCAGCTGGGGCATGACTCAACCCAGGGCCTGCACAGAGCCGCTAAGGGGTGGGAGTAAGCTGCTTGGGAAGTGGGGACAGGGGTGTGCAGGGGGCTGGGCGTGCAGGGGACTCCTGGCCTCTTGAGGCACTTGATTCAGGTAACCGCTGAGACAGGGAACGCGAGGACATGCTGCACCTTAGGTCCGAGAGGAGGAGGACAGGAGCCGCCCAAGCGTGGCCTCCCAGGCATGAAGACGGCAAGGCAGCCCACCAGGGAGGCTGCCTCAGTACCCTTGGGCCACTGGACCCCTGCCCTCGGGGCTTGCAAAGGGGTCAGTGGGCACCTCTGATGAGTCAATCGTCTGGTAGGCACTGCGCTCCCGCGCCGGTCCAAAGAAACCTGGGGCCAGAGGGAGACAGAGAGAGGTGAGCTATCAGGACGGCCCGAGTCCAAACCCACCCCCGTGCCCGCCGCAGCCCCTGCCAGCAAGGCTGGAGCTGCACATGTCGGCACCAAGGGCAATGACAGTGGTGGCCACTCCCAGGCACTGAGGGTTTAGCGCATGTCTGTCCATCTCTCAACTCTCCTGTAGCACGATGGAGCAGGAGTTTTTATTGTCCCAAATTTACAAGAACACTGGTGATGCTGGGATTTGAACCCAGGCAGACTCCCAAGCCAGCGCTCTCGGCCACCTTGCCCCAGAGCATCCAGGGCTGGCCCATGGACCCCCTCCGGCTCCCCTCCCAGGGGGTGGACACCAGCTGTCACTGCACCGGAAGGCCCTGGAGCCAGGAGAGCAGGGGCTAGACATGCACAGCAGGGGCAGGATGCTCATCTGTCCTGGGATCCTGGACGAGTCTCAAGGGCTCTGGGCATCCGCCCAAAGGAGGAAGGTTACTATCCCCTCCCCTCAGGGGTTGGGTGGGCCCAGGGCAGTGCTGGGGGCAACACACAGGTGTGAAGGGAGAGGTGCCCATGCTGGTCTGGGGCACCTGGTCCCCTCCCTCATCATCAGATGCTGTGGCTGGGGCCTGATCTCACCGGCTCTTCTGCTCTGGGCACCCCAGGGGGCTGCCTGGGAGGATCCTCCCTGTGGGGGCTCAAGGCCACACACAAGCGCCCCTTCCGGGCCTTCAGCCTCAGGCTCCACCAAGCTTCAGGAGCTGCCCAGCTTGCCCAGCCTTCCGGGCTTGGGGGGCTGCAGCTGGCTGCCCAGGTGAATGGCTCTCGCCCTGCTCAGGAGCCAGGGAAGGGACACTGCTGTGCTCCCTGGGAGGCCAGGAACCCTGGCAGCTTCACTAGTGCTGGCATTTTGTGTGATGTCTAATACCCATGATGGGCTTTGGTAAAGGCGAGTGGCCTCACTCAAGGTGCAAGAACATAAAAGGGAGAAAAGGAACGTTTTATGGACCAGCTTCCCTTTGTGGCAAATTGGCACCCAGCCCCTGGGCCTGGCCGCCGTGCCAAGGTACAGCGGGTGGAAGCCCCAGTCACTCCCGTCCTGTCCCAGCTGCTCCCCCAGGCAGCTGGGCCCCACTAGGCCTCTCTTCTCAGGAGCAAAAGGAGAATACACCCATCCCCCCTCCACCTCTCTTGCAGAGCAAGGAAATGAGGACATCTGCAGAGAGCAGGAAAGTGGCTCAGCCCCTCAAGAAGCGACTCAGAAGCTCAGACGGCGAGGGAGGCTGGGGTAGGGCCGGGCTGGAGGCGAGAGGCCCATCCTATGGCAAGGCTTCTGCTGCCCTGGCCAGCACAAAGGCTCCCTGCCTGCCCAGCAGGAGAGGGAGACCCACCCTGGGCAGGAAAGTGGGGCCTCCAGGGAAGGGGGTGCAGGCAGGAGCTGTGAGGAGAAGGTGACTCGGCTCATGCCCCCACCCTCAGGCTGGAATGGGTGCTGGTTGCACACTGCCCAGAGCTGAACGACCCCTACTCCCGGCTGCCCTGGGGCCCTGGGTGACGCAGGTGCTATGGGTCAGGTGGGCCAGAGACAGAGGAGAGGCTAGGGGATGGTGGCGCCCCCCCGGGCCGGCCGTGAAGGGCGGCCTCACCAGCCTGGAGCTGGAGCTCGCCCCCGCGCTCCCGGTACATGTGGTAGATGAGGCAGCAGGAGAGAGGCTTGAGGAGCAGGCTGAGGATGGCCATGCCGCTGCCGAAGCGCTTCGTGTCCGAGAGGTCCTTCTGCGGGTAGAAGATACTGATGTGCACGATGTCCAGGAAGATGGTGGCCATCAGGCCCCCGAGAAACTGCAAGACAGGCCCGGTGCAAGACTTGTCAGACCCTGTGTCATTACAAGTTTGTGCGCAAGGACAAGCCTGGCACACCCCACCGCTACCCCACCACTTCCAGACTGGCCGCACGCGGAGGGTGGGAAGCTGCCTGCCTGGGGGGCAGAGAGAAGCAGGGGCCTACTGGCCGCTCCCCCTCGGAGCCCCTAACCCTCACCTCCCTGGCACTCTGGAGGCATGACCAGGCCTAAGACTTGGTTCCAGAACCTCCCAGCTGACAGGTCCCTTCGACTCATGCAATCTAGTCTCCGTGCACTAAGGAAAGCCTTTCTCAACACCAAGGGGAGACTGGGACCTTGACCTGATGGGGCTTACTAGGGGCTGGGAAGCTCCCGCTGCAGAGATTTTTGCTAGGTTGGGTTAATTCGTGACTTCAGAAAGGTGAGGTCCTCTCTTAGCCAAGTCTCCCAGTCACATCCTGCCCCACTAAAGAGGAGGCTGAGATTCAGGCCACAGCATGGGTGTTCCACTGCCGATCTGGGGTGCTGCTGGTGGGGCCCCGCACATGCTTTTCCCAGGGGAGACAGGGAGTAGACCCTGGGCTCTGAGAAGCAAGCAGGGAGCTAGGCCAGGCTAGGGAAGACCCACATGGGCTGGAGGCCTGGGTGGGCTTGTTTGCAACGCTTTAGAAAATGGAAAAGCGGGGCACAGGAGAGAGAGAAGAGCAGGGTGGGTGAAGGGTGGACACGGCAGGGACCAGGGCTCACCCTGATGCTGCCCTGGGGCTCACCATGCTGATGGCGTCCACGGAGTCCCGCTGGGCCACAGCCCACACGCCCAAAGCCAGGATGCTGAAGTTGGCCCAGGCATAGGGGCCCGAGAACACGATGCAGCCCCTGCGGAGGCAGCACCTTCAGCCCAGCCAGGCTGCGCCCACCCTGCAGGCCCCCGCCCCCTCCCCAGCTCACCCCCTCATGCTCCTGGGACTCAGCACCCCCGCTGAGAAGAGGCCATGGTCCACCTGCTCTTCTCCACCCTGGCTGCGGGTCAGAGGTCAGCAAATCCCGTCGCCTCTGCCTTCCAAGGAGCCCTGGAAACGGGCCACGTCCCTCCAGGTCTAGCCGTCATCCCTTCCTGCCGGTCGCCCCTCTGCTCCTGCCCCTGAAGGCCATTCTCTAAACAGCAGCCAGTAAAGGGAACCAGGCAACCTCACTCTGCTAAAAACCCTCCCACAGCTTCCTGACCCACTTAGACTAAGAGTCTCATCAACAGGCCAGAAGCGCCAGCCCCCAACACTGCCCCACCCTCACCTGCCCACCCTCCACAAACCTCCAGGTCTACGCTGGCTTCTTCCCTGCCCTTCGGGTGCGCCAAGCTCCCCCTGCAGCTGCCAGCCCCTGCCCATGCTCTCCCCCGTGCCCTGAACACTTTAATCTTGGCTCTGATCACCCCGGAACCCCTTCCCTGAGCTCCCAACCTTGAAGTACCCCTTGGTCACGTCCTAACCCAGTGCCCACCCTAGTGTCTTTTCCAGGGTGTTGCTCCTCACTGATATTGCTTGTTTATCCGTCTGCTTGTTGACCCACTGAGAATAATAGTTAATACCAGGAGAATAGGCACTACAGTTTAAGTGCTTTATATTAACTCATTTACATGCACGTGCATTAACCACAACCCATTAATATCTCATTTTACAGATAAAGAAACCGAGTTACAGAGAGGTTAAGTGACTTGCCCAGAGTCACCCAGCAGAGCCTGACCCAGGTCTACAGATCCACAGAGCTCTACCCACTGGCCACCCCGAACCGCTTCAGGAATCCTTGGTATTTGAGACCAGCCCCTTGGCTTCAGCAACACTGACCTCCCAGATGCAAAGGCTTCTGGGAGGAACAGTCATGCCAAGCCCTGAAGAACCTCGGGTGGGGTCTGAGGGGGACCTGAGCTGTGGGCACCGCCTCGCCCGGATGCATGTCCTAGGATGAGGTCTGAAAGCTCCTGAAAGGAAGCAGTGACAGAAGCATCTGGGAACAGCCTGTCCTGTGATATTAGGGGAGCTGTGGGGGCTCCCCGACAATGCTTTCCACAAAGGTGCTATTTGGTTTTGGAGCAGGCAGGCCCCTTGGAGTCACTCACCAGGTCGTCAGCAGCCAGTGAACCAGGAGGATTGCCTGTGGTACAAAATAGGGGAGAAGAGGTTCGTGAAGGTGACCATCATGGCGGGCTGGGGGTGGGAGGCCCTCCTAGGACCAATGAGGGCTTTGTAAAGGCCTGTTGAAAAGAGGAGGCCAGCAGCAACAAGTGGCCAGGGTGGTGGCAGGAGTGGACAGAGAGGTGGGGGTGGGGGAGCTGCCACTTGCAGCCCTTTTTGCTTCCCAGGCCAGTGGCTCCTCCAGGAAATGCTGGGAGTCTGCTCTGGAATCGGGGGGAGGCCTCAACGGAACAGGCCAGAGTGGGTGCACATGAATGTGATTTCTTGGGACCCTGGAGCCAAGGGGGGAGGGAATGGCCAGTGCACCAAGGAAAGGGACATCGGCCTGGCATGGCTGGAGAGGAGGAGCCTCAAGGGCCTCCAAAGGGAGGTTGGTTTTTTATTTCAAATGCAAAGAGAGGAGCCACTGGGGGGGTTCTGTAGGGGAGTAATATGGTATAATGTACATTAAAAATTCTCTCTGGATGCTCTTCTTGTACTTCTGAGATATTCTACTCTTTTCCATTGCTCTGTTTGTCTTTAAAATAACAGCCCCCCTTTGCTGGAACTGGTCCCTACTCCTGGTAATCAAAAAGACCCTAGGAATATTCTCGCAAGCAGTGGGGACAACTATATCAATAGGCTTAGCCCTCAATCTTGGGGTTTGCACCTATGAAACTTATTCCTGCAAAGGATAGACTAAGCCTACATATGAGTATGCCTAAAAGTCACCCCCAGAGAATTTTCTGTTGTTCAGATGTGGCCTCTCTAAGTCAACTTGGCAGGTGAACTCATTGTCCTCCCCCATATGTGGGACATGACTCCCAGGGGGTATAAATCTCCCTGGCAATGTGGGACAGGACTCCAAGATGAGCAGGACCCAGCATCATGGGATTGAGAAAGCCTTCTTGACCTAAAGGGGGAAGGGAGAAATGAGACAAAATAAAGTGGCTGAGAGATTTCAGTCGAGAGGTTATCCTGGAAGTTATTCTTATGCATTATATAGATATCCCTTTTTTAGTTTATGGTGTATTGCAGTGGCTGGAGGGAAGCACCTGAAACTGTTGAACTGTGTTCCAGTAGCCTTGATTCTTTTTGTTTTTTATATGCACATATATTTATTATTTTGTAAAATGTGGTATGCCAATAATGTTCTCCATGAAAATATAAATTCATTTATGCTATGATTAGAACCTTTTAACTTTTCAACACAAAGCTTTAACCCCCTACAGAATTAATGCCAAAATAAAATTTCCCCAAGCTCTTGATTATTATAGAGATAGATGTAGTGATATGAGAGGGGTGTTTTTGTTAACCTTGGGGGTAAGAAATTTTCCATTAGTTATTTTGCAACATAGTGGTCAATTCAGTAGAATGCTGCTGAGAGGTTAAATAAGATGGAAATAATGAAAACCACGGTGAAATGGAAACATGGAGACTTGTTGATCATTTCGAGAATCTATTTGGTGGTGTGGTGGGGCAGAAGCCCATGTGAAGGGGTTTGCTGAGAGGGAGATAGGGGTAAGGGGTTATTTTGAATTGGGAGGTATTAGCATATGTATTAATGCTGAATTGTAAGAAAGAAGAACATATTAATGACATTAGATATAGAGGCTATTGCTGAAGAATGAAATACATATTCTATATATATGTTATAATATATTCCTATAGTTAGGAAAGTGAGTGATGAGATGGGACACAATACCCATTGTAATAGGAGGGAAGAAAAAATATGATAGGCTTATCGGTGGAGAATTAAGGGAGTTATTTTGCATTTGATGGTTTCTGCTTTTTAAATGATGTATAAAGAGAAAACACTAGCGTAGAATGAAGGGAGAAGATAATGGGTGTCTGAGAAAGGAGTGTAGGAATTAGTTCTCTACCTTCTCTTTGTTACAAAGGGGAAAATGAATCATAGCTGACAATATCGTACCACGGTCCCTTCTACAATCTCAGCTTACTAACTCTTCCCCAGCTTCACCAAGTTCCAGCCACACTCATTTTATTTCTCTATTTTCTTTCTGTGTTTGGACAGGAAATATTTTCCCCAATAAGGACTGTTGAAGAAGGATCATTCTCCACGAAATACTCTTCTATCCAACCTCTGTAATTCAGATCTCTGCACAAATGTCTCCCCATACGATATGCAATATCGAGCTTATAGTTTATAAAGTCCCTCCCCCGCCCCAGGACTTTTACTACCATAAGCCTATTTTATTACTTTTATAACGCTGTGCCCGAAGGAAGTAGGTACTCAATATAAATATGTTCAAAGAATAAATAAGACAATACTATCTGGTATTTCCTGATTATCTATTTTTATGCACTTTTTTCTTGATTCTTGAAGATGACTGTATAACGATATAGCTTCTACAAAGTGACAGTGATTGTGAAAACCTTGTGTCTGATACTCCTTTTATCCAGGGAATGGACAGATGAGTAAAAAAATAAGGACAAAAAATAAGTAAATAATAGCAGGGGATAAAGGGTAAAAAATTGGGTAGACTGAAATACTAGTGGTCAATGAGAGGGAGGAGTAAGGGATATGGATCTACGGGATTTTTCTTTTCATTTCTTTTTCTGGAGTGATCCTAAAAATGATCATGATAAATACACAACTATGTGATGATATTGTGAGCCACCGATTGTACACCATGTATGGACTGTATGTGTATGAAGATTTGTCAATAAAAATATATATATAAAAAAAGTCCCAGGACAAAGAAAATAAAGAAGGAACTGACATAACTGGGAGAGGGAAGCATGGTTAGAACACTCACCCAGCTGAGTGCTAAAGAACAAGCAGGAATCTGCCAGGCCAAGGGGAGGGAGGGTGGAAAGGCATTCCAGGGAGCAGGCACGCAGAAAACAAGGCAGGAAGGCAGGACCCAGGGGTGCAGGGAGCCACGAGGTGCAGGACACAGCGATGGCTGAGGCTGGGGTGGGGGTGGTGGTGCTGAGACTGTGAGTCCTTGAGTCTCAAGTCAGAAGCTGCAATGTGACCCAGTGGTAGAGGAGGCCCATGAACACATTTATTCCAAGGACAGAGGGGACCAGCCTAGGAGAGAAAGATGCCAAGAGCCTGGGACGGGGACACCGTGCTGGGCCTGGGAAGCGAGGGTGGGCCCGGGCAAGGACCCAGGTCTCTGGCCTGGGTGAAAAGGTGGAAGGACTGATCTCCACAGATGATAAAGAGCCCTGGCTGAGGAAGGAAGAACATTTCTAGAAAAATCACTATGTACTGCACACTCACTGGGTGCCACGCCCGGGCACCTCACATAACCCCCTCTGGGCTTCACCACAGCCTCGGGAACAGATATTGATTATTGTCATTCTACAGACAAGAAAACTAGGCCTAGAGGTAAGTTAAGCTGACCACGATCCCACAGACATCAAGTGGCAAAATGAGAATAAAATCTGACTCCAAAACCAGCACTCTCAGCCTGGACACCAGGGGCATTGGCCTTAGGCTGAGAACAGCAACCCGGACTCAAGACAAATCTGAACATGCTCTATACACGGGGTGTCAGGGAAATCGAGGACACACTTAGGGGCCGGGGCCAGGCCCAGCCCTCGCCTATCCCCCTCCTGTTTGCCTGCAGGTGTTTGGTATGTTTCTATTTTGCAAGTGACCATAGGCAGGCAGGGGAGCTGTTAAATCTTAATCAGCTCCAGCTGCTTCTGCTTGCCAGGGCACAAAGCTCACTGGCAGAGCCCCTCCCCCATGAAGTGTGTAAAAGTCCAGCACAAAAGCAGTCCAGGTGTCCCTCATCTCTGATGCCAAGAGAGGCAGGTGGTGCTGCCATCCACTGACCTTCACCCCAGCAGCTGACCTCTCCAGAGGACCAGCCAAAGTGGGATCTTTTCCTCAGCTCTTCTGGACCCTTTGTGCTGTGCAAGCAATAAAGCAGTCACTTGCTGAGAGCCTCTCTTATGCCTGAGCCCGTGTTCCCATGAAACACCAGAGGTAACTCACTCCACATGGAGGAGGATGGAATCCCGGGCAGACATGGCTGGGGTACTTCATATCCACCCCCAGTTCCCAGAGCCAGAGCAAATCACAGGGGCTGGGCTCCACAGCCCAGAGGAACGCCTGCTTCCCACTACAGAAGACCAGGAAAATAAAAAATAAGTCTGTGTGGACCACTGTGCCCAACTTGGCAGAGAATGGTCTCGAGTGAAAAGGCTGAGTCTGTACATCACAGAGCGCCAGCTCTAGAAGGGACCCTTGGCATACCTGCCTTTGTTCATGGTTGAGGGTGTCGTATGTACTGGGCACTGTTCTAAGCACTTTCCCTATATAAACACATGTAATCCTCACGATTCTCTGAGGCACTACTATCCCCATTTGACAGTGGGAAAAAAAACTAAAGCTCAGAAGGCAGTGACTTGCCTGAGGTCACCCAGCTGGCTGGCGGCACCACTGGGCACCTGCTTCACACCAGCCCTGAGGGTCCAGGGGTGAGCAGAGAAGATGTAGCACTGTCCCCCGGAATTTACGGCTAACGGGGAGACATGAATCAGATAATCAGTCTTAGGAATGTGGGATCAAATGAGAGCCCCCCCCCATCCTGAAGGAACCTTCTAACAAAGGGGAAGAACCTCAATCTGGGGCAGGGGAGGGTGGGTGGTGGTTAGGGAGGGCTTCTCTGGGAGGTGACATTTAAGTGAGATGAAGGTGGCAAACGGGTTAACCAGGGCAGAGAGGGGAGAAGAGCATTTCAGGCATAAAGGGCAGCACTGCAAAGGCCCTTTCGTAGAAGGGATCTTAGAACATTCCGGGAACTGAAAAGAAGCCTGTGTTCTGAGAGGAGAGGAGAGGAGAGGAGAGGAAGGGGCTGGAGGTGGGCAGGGCTGGACCGGACTGGACTGGGGGGTGAAGTAGATCTTTATCTTAAACACAAACAACTGCCCAAGGAACAGAGGCCACGGGGCCAACTAGGGTGATCCTGGGTTCCCAGCCTTGACCCCAGGAGAAGACACTGTGAAAGGAGGGGTTGGGGGGCAGCTCATATCACTACTTTCCTCAAGAAAATCAATCCCTAATCCCTACCACTGTTGGCTTCTGATTCCAGAGACAATCTTCCTTCCCAAGGTCTCTCTCGCTGGCTCTGGTTCTGGCATCTAGACTGTGCGTGCAACGGGTCTTTAATAGCTGGGTGTTTCTTGGTGCTGTCGAGCCCTGATTTGTTAGGGAGGGAGAGGATGAAAGGCTTTTAGCCTGTGAGATAAAGACTTTGCCTAGAGCCAGACAGGCCTCTAATAGGGAGTGCACACCTGGCAAAGGTCCTGAACCATGCAGCCTGTTAGGGAAGCAAAAAGGATAATGTGGAAATACCATATATCCTCAAAAGATATCCAGTCCTCCCTAAATGACAGCACTTTTGCTTTATAAATGTTTCCAAAACCTAGCACCATTTGATCTTCTCTTAAGCCCCTGGGAAAAGAAGATGAAGTCTCCTCTGCCTCAGTTTCCCCTTCTTTGTAATAGGTTAGGCACGCCCATGCAGCCCAGGGAGCCCTAATAGGTCGGGAAAGCTCTGGAGAGGAGCCAAGTCCAGCTGGGCCCTTCCTGGCAGCCCCTACTCAGAGGCGCCAGTGACTCACTGTCAGCACAAAGGACTCTGCTGGCTCAAAGAGATGCTGGGATGGTCAGGTACTGCAAGGTGGAGAAAGAAGCTGGAAGCAGGGGAGGGGCCTGGAGCAAAGTGGAGAAGGAGGGGCCAGGATCTAGATGGTGCCTTTTCCAGCTGGGCAAGAGGAAAGTAGGACCCAAGTCTCTGGGCTCACAGTATATGCTCTGGCTCTTTCCCAGGCAGAGAGCGTCCAGTGTGCCAGGGGAGGGGGACGGCCAGTGGGACAAGGTAGCAGGGGGTTGTGGGACCTTGGATGGGGGTAGGAGCCCTGAGTTCTGGTCCAGGGCTGCGTACTTTCATGCCTCTCAGCCTAGCTTGCTTATCTGTGAATTGAGGCAGAGCATCAGTCGTCTGTTCCACGGGGGTGCAGCAACTGCCAGAGACAGGGCATCACTGTAAGTGTCCATTTGGCAAGCATTAGGTGCCATGTGGACACATCATATAACATGAACATCAATTCCTGCTCTTGATGGGGACCTGCTTGCTATGTATCTACCCTGCACTGACGACTTGGCTAGGTCATCCTTACAACTGTAGACCTAACACTCTAACGCAGTAGAGTATTAATCCTGCTTTGCGTATGAAGAAACAGAGACTTTGAGAGATTACGCAAACTGGCCCAAATCATAAAGCTAATAAAAGAGCCCAGACTCAAACCTCAGGATAGGTCTACTTGGCCTGGGTTTTTAGGTTAGCTTTAATGTGACACTACCTCCTGGACCACCAGATCCTCCTCTTATAATAAATCTAGAAGGCAGGCTGTATTTTTAGCCTCTTTTGCAGCAAGGAAACCAAAGCTCAGAGAGGTTAAGAAATCTGCTCAAGGTCACAGAGCTAATAAGTAGCAAAGCCTGGCCTCAGTGCAGGTTTATCTGGCTCCAAGGCCTGTGCTCTATTCAACGTGCTCCACTGTTAGGAACTGGAGGAGCAAGGAAAGGGTCACATGAAGAAGGGCAGATGGAAATGAAGTGGGTTAGCCTGGAGAAGAGAACGTTAAGGAGAAACCAAAGGATCAAGTAGAGCAGGACTTAAACTCTTTGTCTGCTATGGGGGGGGGGGGGGGTGGATAGAGAGTGGGGTCCTAGATGAGCAGCAAACAGATCTAAGATCAACAGAAGGAACATATTTCTAACAGCCCTGTTCAAAGACTCAGCAACCTGTTAGGTGAGACAGCGAGACACCTGAAGATGGCTGAGGCTAGGAGCACTAGTCAGGTGTGCCACAGAGGGTCATGGAATGGTCATCTGCGTGGGCACTGGATTCAAATATGTGCATTTGAATCCTGGCTCCGTGACTTAGAAGCTGTGTGACCCAGACCCTTGGCCTCTCAGAGGCCACTTGTTCTTCTGTAAAGTAGGGGTAATAACACCTGTTTCCTAGGGTTGTTTTGTGGATCTAGGGGTACAAGGAGATTGAAGCACTCGACACAATACCTGCCAGGTGCTCAGCCCTGGTACCTGGTAGCCAGTGGTACTCTTAGGAGATCAGCTTCCAGACCATCAGGGGCTTCTTCCCTTAGACTTCATGAATCTGAGTCTAGTCCTTTCTAAGCTTCTCGTAGCGTCGTTCCTCCTGCTCAGGACTTGCTTCAAGACAGGGAAGGATGGGGCTCAGGGAGAGACTGCTCTGGGAGTAAAGGGCATGGGGTGGCTCCTTCTCACCTGGCACCACTGCCCACTATGGCGAGCAAAGAGCAGCATCTATCACTTAGCTGGGCACAAGGAGACACTCAAACAACATGAGCCAGCACTGCCCCAGCTTCTGACAGGCTCTGACTTCAGAACGTCCCACTTAGGTGCCTGGGAGCACAGCATCAACAGCTTTCCACCACTGGCTTGCCAGATTTAGCAAAGAAACACACAAAACATCAGTGCAATTTGAATTTCAAAAAACAGTATTTCACATGGGCCATGCCTATACTAAAAATTTATCCTTATTGATCAGAAATTTAAATTCAACTGGATGGCCTGTATTTTATCTGGCAACGCTAGCCCCTCAGGACCGCCCAACTCTTAATGTTTCTGACTGGTAGCTACTAGGAGCCTGGGAAAAGGGCCAGCCTTTTCATTCTGGACATCAGAAATCAGCACAGCTCACACCTGTTGCAGGACCTGAAGTACCAGGTACATAAAATTGCTTTAAAAAGGTTCAAATGGAATAAGCCCCAACCCCTGCTCTGATGGACAGAAATAGCCAGGGCAGAAAGTCAGCCTAACTAGCCTGACACCCAGGAAAAGACATGGCTTTGGAGTCTGACACTGTGGGTTCGAATCCAACATTTAATCTCTGTGTGCCCTTGGCAAGTTACTTATCCTCTCTTAACTACTTTGCTCATCTGTAAAAAGATGACAATGCCAGTTATGCTGGCACACCACAGACAGACCATAAATGACAGTTCTCCTGTCTTCTCCATTCCTGCAGCTCTGTCCCTGGCCTGGTTCTCTCTCATCACTTTTTCTATGCAAAGCTCTAATGGACAAAATTTTGAATACAGGCAGGCATATAACTTCTGCACTAACTCCACATCACAGGAACAAAGTGGGTACTGACCCCAAGAAATCTCCCAATTAAAGATTAAACCTAGCCCCCTTCCCTAGCCCCAGCCGATGACTGGAAGCCTCAAGGGAACTTGCAGAAGCAAGTATGATTAAGAAGGGAAATCTGCCCGGTGAAACCACAGCACAGGCCATGCCTAATCATCCAACATGGATTACGTGTCGTTCTGGAACATTCGTCCTTTGGGTTCCTTTAGTCTTTAGTCTGAGACAGGGGGTGCTAAATACGTATCGTCACTCGCGAGTTAAAGGAGAGCATGGATACGGTCTCAAAGGAGGCTGCGCCAAGACCTAAGACGGACAGGTTTGGCCCAAGGGGCACCCCTTCCAGTCCAAAGTTAACAGCCCCTGGGTCAGAAACGGCCAAGACGCGGGTCGGAGAGAAAAAGAAGAACCTCCGCTGACCAACGTGATCGAGCGGAGGACGCGGCACAGGAAGTGGGGACACCCCAGGAAGCGCCACCGCATTTTCCCAACTGCACTAACTGGGGCTTTCTGCTTTTAAGTAATTTTTATGGGCGGCCGTGTTTCTTAATTACGAAATAAGAAAGCTGGGAAGCCGCTGGTCTGGAAACATCTGCTTTCCATTGCCTGATTCAGTAAACAAAGGCGGAGCCAAGCAGCCCACCCCAAAGCCTTCACGTGAGAGGTCTCGCCCCTCTCGTCCCTCTCCCCGGCGGGGGGGAGGTGTCCTCCTCGTGGCCCCGCCCCCGGCTCCTGGCCCCGCCCCTGCCCCGCCCCCAGGCCATCCTCCGCCTCGAGGGAATGCGGGGCGCGCAGGCCTCAGCAGTCCCCACAGAGCGGGCTGACTCGGAAAGGGGCGACCTTTTTCCTCCCCACCGGCCTCCAGCTCCCCTTCTCGGTCTGCCCTGCTGACCTTTCCGTGGCCCCTTCCCCCTGCGAGGGTCTGTCTGGCCACCCCTGGCTCACCTGGGGTCGGAACTTGCCCGTTCTCCCCGCCTCTCTCCCAGACGCTCGTCCTCTCACGTCTGCGCTCCTCGGCCCCGGCAGACGCCCCAAACGCCCACGGACCCGCCCTCGCCCGCCGCCGCCACCCCGCCCGCCGCGCCCATCGCCACCTTCAGGTTCACGGCCGGCAGCTCCATCCCGCCCGCCGCCGAGGACACCTGCGCGGCCGCCGCCGGGAGCTGTCGGGCTCGGAACTCGAGAAACGAACTTGCCGGCCCCGCCCGGCCCGCGGTGGCGGCTCCAACCCCAACTCGGCGCCCGGGCCACGTGGGGCGGCGCGAGCGGGCCACGTGACTGAGGCCCGGTTGCCAGGAGACGGCGTCGGGCTTCGCGTGCCCATCTCCACGCCTCTGGCTCCGGCCTCCGCCCCGGGAAACTGACGAGTATGCAGCAGGTGGTGGCACCTGGGCTGATGGGACCACTTGCAGCCAGGAGGCCCGGGGGAACTTGCAGGTGTCTCATCCCCGAAGTCACCTCTCTGCCCCTTCAGCACATCAAGGTGGAGACTTTACAGTACCGACCTCGTAGGTTTTTTGCAAAGATAAATGAGTTAATAAGGTAAGGGCCGTATACAAGCTTTTGTTATCAGCACACAAGGGGCCCACTGCTGGAGCCCACTTAAGTCAACGAGCCTACCAAAAGTTTTAGAAAAATCTAACTGGAAACCCAGCAAGAAGAAGAAGAGTTGAGGAGAAAGAGATCCTATGAAACACTGTCTGCACCTCAAGCATGCAGAAAGCAAGTGAAGAAAGGAAGAGTCACCACTGCCAATAGACGGAAACAGCCCATCAGCTGACGAGTGAATAAACAAAGTGTGGTATATACTGATGGTGGAATACTATGTAACTGTAAGAAGGAATGAAGTTATGCTATATGCAATAATATGGATGAGCCTTGAGGACATTGTGTCGAGGGAAACAAAAGGACAAATACTGTATGGTCTCACAAATAGGAATTAACTATAACGAGCAAACTGTGAGAGTGATTTGAGAGCATAGGTTATCAGGAGATAGGAAGTGGGTAGAGACTGCTTAAGGATACAGAATGTTTAACGAAGTTGATTGTAAAGGTTCGGAAATGGATAGCACAATACTGTGTGAAGGTAGCACAGTATTGTGTGATTAACAAAGCTGAGTGTGATTATGGTTGAAAGAGGAAGGCTAGGGTCATCTGTGTCACCAAAAGGAAACCTAGAGGATGAAAACAGGCACTATAACTTAATGAAATTTAGAGTGGACGATGACAATGGTTAATTGTAAAAATATGAGAAAGGTTTATTTTTTATGAACTAGAACAAATGTGTCCTTATTACAAGGTGTTAATAATGGGGTGGTATATAAGAAAAAATACAATTACTGCAAACTGAAGTCTATAGTTGATACAACCATTGTAGTGTCCCACGTAGGGGGGAGGGCAGTGAATTCACCTGCCAAGTTGGCGTAGAGAGAGAGAGGCCACATGTGAGTGACAAAAGAGGTTCTCTGCAGGTGACTCAAGCATAATTTTAAGTAGGCTTAGCCTATCCTTTGCAGGAATAAGTTTCATAGGGGCGAACCCCAAGATCGAGGGCTAATCCTGTTGATTTGGTTGTCCCCACTGCTTGCGAGACTATCAGAAATTCCCCACATGGGGAAGTTAAGTATTTCCTCCTAGATAGTTATTCTGTGGCACTGTAAAATACATGCTCACAACAACCCTATGGTGTAGATTCTGTCCTTACCTTCTTTACAGTGACATTAAGAGACTTTTAAGTGGCTTGCCCGAAGTCACATCACTGAAACCGGCTTGAGAACCCAGGGGTCTGGTCCTAGAGCCAGCACGTTTAACCATCGAGCTACACTGGTTGCATCGCAGGGAAATACGCCCCTGGGCTGAGCTAGGAAAGGAGGGAAGACAGGCGCTGATGAGGCATAGGGCCAGGTCTGTGGGGACACTCTGCAGCTCGCACACTGAGGCTGCATTCATTCGGGCCAGCTGGGGCCAGAGGCATGGGGTGGGGGTGGCAGGGGGCAGGAGCAAGACCCAGCTGGCTGGGGGCAGTAGGAGAGAGTGGGCACAGAGACACAAAGGAAAATGGAGCTGTCCATTTTCAGAGGAGCCGGGGGCCCTGCCACAACCTCTTCCTGACCATGGAAGGACAAACAGACCCCCACAAAGCACATTCTGCAAGGCTTTGGGGGCATTTTTTAGTCAATATACTTTTGGAATTCAAGTCTATGTTTTCCACATCCCTCACTAATTCTGTCTGGCTCAGCTGAAAATAAAAAAGTACCTGTTTATCTTTGTACCCTCAAAGAATCTGACACCTAGAATAGGTTCATTCATTCTCTCTCTCCCTTTTTTTCCATTCATTTAGCAAATGGTGATTGTATATCTACTTGGGTAAATGCCCAGGGGTAGAATGGCTGGATCTTATGGCAGGTGTGCATTTAACTCTTTGAAAAACTACTAAACTGTTTTCCAAGGTGGTTGTGCTCCCCCAGTTTACTTTTCTTCATAGTACTCATCAATCTCTGGAGTTATTGCCCTATCAATGTATTTATGTATTGCCTGTCCTTCCAAACCAGACTCTAAAGCTCCAGGTGGACCCTCGATCTCAGCACTTAGCCCTGTGCCCAGCATACGGCAGCTGCTCAGGAAAACAAAGAAACCACAGTTGAACCACCAATTATCTTGCATGGCTTCCTGCTCGGTCCACACAGTTGGCTAAGCAAAAGGTGGCTGAAGCAGCTACAGCCTTTCCTTTCCTGTGTTTTTGTGTGTGTGTGTGTGTGTGTGTGTGTGTGTGTGTGTCCTTTAGATAAACTATTTGGGGGAGCTCTGTCTTGCCTGCTTCCAGCAGTAACCTGGGGCAAGTTGTCAAAGGCTGAGCCTCAGGTTAAGTTGGGGAGGTGTGCTGGTTTGAAAGGATGTATATACATTTTACCCTAGAAAAAACCATGTTTTAATCCTAATCCCATTTTGTAAAGGCAACCGTTTCTTCTAGTCCCTATTCAGTACTGTATGTTTGAAAATTTAATTAGATTATCTCTCTGGAGATGTGACTCAGTCAAGAGTGGTTGTTAAACTGGATTAGGTGGAGATGCGTCTCCACCCATTCTAGGTGGGTCTTGATTACTTTACTGGAATCCTGTAAAAGAGAGATTCAGAGAGAGCAGGGAAGGACAACAGAACACCACAGACCCACAAAGTAGAGAGTCCACCAGCCAGCAAATTTGGGAGATGAAGAGGGAAAACGCCTCCCGGGGAGCTGGAGAGGAAGCTAGCAGATAACGCCGTGTGTGCCATGTGCCTTTCCACTTGACAGAGAAACCCTGAACTTCATCAGCCTGCTTGAATCAAGGTATCTTTCTCTGGATGTCTTAGATTGGACATTTCTATAGACTTGCTTTAATTGGGATCTTTCTGTGGCCTAAAAAATGTTAACCTGCAATTTATTAAATTCCCCTTTTTAAAAGCCTTTGTTTCTGGTATATTGCATTCCAGCAGCTAGCAAACTAGAATAGGCAGGGTCACATATGATCATTTGCTTAGCCAACCTAGCTCGGCTCTCCGAGTGCTCAGCAAGCAGTGCTGACCAGCTGCTGTATGTACCCCGCAGTGGCTTTCTGCATCCCTCATGTATCACTGTCATAGGCAGGTATTGTGGGGGCGGGCCTGGGGGTAACTGCCTGTTGAATCGAAGGGTCAGGGAAAGGTGGGACTGAAAAGGGGAAGGAAGATGCCTGTATTAGTTTCCTGAAGCTGTCATGATGAATAACTAGAAACTGGGTGACTTATAACAACAGAAGTTTCTTCTCTTACAGTTCCAGAGACCAGAAGTTCGAAGTCAAGGTGTAGGGTGGGCAGGGCCGGGCTGCTTCCAGAGGCTTTAGGGGAGAATCCTTCCTGTCTTCCACCAGCCTCCCCCTCCCCAGCTTCTGGTAGCTGCTGGCATTCCTTGGCTTGTGGCTGCATCGTTCCTATCTCTGCCTCCACCATCGCACGCCCCTCTCTGTGTCTCAATTCTTCTTTCTTTCTTCTGTAAGGACGTTGCCATTGGATTTAGGGCCCCCTAAGCCCAGGATGACCTCATTTTGAGATCCCTGACTTAATTACATCTGCAAAGATCCTTTTTCCAGAGACAGTCATGTTCACAGGTTCCAGGAGTTAGAATGTGGACGTGCTGCGGTGGCCCCAGCAGTTCTGACGTGGGTCCCCACCCGCTTTGCATCCCAAGCAGGTACATCAAACTGAAGGACATGGAGCAGAGACAACAACCCAAATGCTGTTGGAGATGCACACACACCTGCGCGGAGGCACAGCCACTCGCCAACAGCATACTGGAGAAGGGCCCGGGAAGGCCCCTTGGTGGCTCCAGGATTGCGGCTGGAATTCTTTCTAGAAGACTTTTCTCCAGTGTTTCCTTTCAACCATCACAAACTTGCCAGCTCTATGTGTTTTGGCCAAAGGCCTGGCAGAGTTGAGGATGGCCTGGACGTTTGGACCACCAGTGTTACTTTTTGGATCTGTGCCCATAACCCTCTCTCTCCTCTCTGGAGGGTCAGCTGCAGTGAGATGGGGGCAGGAGAAGGAACCCAATGGAACCTTGTAGGGTCACAGTTGAGGCAGCTCAGAGGCTCTCTTGGGCTCCCAGACCTCACTCCCCATCCTCCTGCCCAGTGTCTGGCTGATGCCCCGATTCCAGAAGTTCTAAACACTATGTGACTAGTCGGTAAAATCAGCGGTGCCCACAGCACCATTCACTCAAAGCCTGGAAAGGGCTGTGGCCCTGGGGGAGCAGGGCAGGGTGGGGTGGGGTGGGGTGGTGGGGTTGTTGGCTCTTCTGCTTTCATATTGCTGTGCTTTCTGCAGGAGTCTGGACATTGCTGGGAGGTCTGAGCACCACCACCACCACCCCCAGGGGAGATGTCTGTTTCCATGATGAGTCACATCTAAGGGAGGCTTCTGAAATATTTGTCCCAATGGTCTGGAATTCTAACTCAACAGCATCCATCGCTGACTTTTATAGACCCAGCCCGGCTCTGTGAAGACTCCTCTTTGAGCCTTAAAATGCAGAAAATGATTCCTAATGTTCCTACTGCTTCTCCACCTCAACAGGCTTCTGAAAGTCACTGCTGGGTGAGTGCCATCCAGGCAGCCCCCTGAATACTGAGGAATATGGCCCTGGCCCCTCCAGGGACCCAGGCACTCACTCCAGGGACCAGAGAACCCATCAGAAGGCCCTGTGCAGCCCTCAGTGAGTGATGACAAGGCAGAAAAGGAAATTGCCTGGGCTGCTTGGTTGTATTCCATGAAGCCTTGGTCATCAAGAAAGTGGGCTGTGGCCCAGACGGAGGCCAGCTGTCCCGGCTGCTCTCCGAGCCTCTGTTCTTTGGCATTTTCTTCACATCCCTTCCTCGTCCCACAGGGTGCAGGTACTTTGGGCGTGCACCTGTGGGTGTGCACATAGGGGTGTGTGCACGTGTGTCTTCTTTCCCCCCAACTCTGAACCCAGGCTCTGGGCCGGGGCAATGCAGGCAGGGGCCCCACTAAAGGTATGTTGACTGCCTCCTGCCTCTCACTGCCTGTTTGGTCTGTCCTAAGCTCAGGCTGCTGCTCCCTCCCTCCATCAGCCCTCCTGCCTTTCCACGTGGATGCTCAGGAATTTCAAGGGAGGATTTTGAGGACTCTGGCTGAGCCTGGGTGAGGCTCAGATGTACAAAGGACAAGGCCGACATGGCCACCAAGTGCTGGGCCTCCAGGATCTTATCTGCCATGGGCTTTTATCTTCGCATTTGCTTTCATCACTGTTCTGCTTATCATGGGCTGCAGATGGCTTTCACGTCTGGCTCTGGGGCAGGCTCCATGGATCTCACCTTCCTTGCTGGGGCTGGTAAGAGCCTGCGCCTGGAGCAGGAGAGATAAGAGAAGAATGATGAAATGGGAGCCTCCACTGACTCCACCAGCTGAGAAGCCTTGGGAGGAATCCCTGCTCCTTCCTCCCAGCTGCAGGAGGCTGCCTGAGGGCAGGTGCGAGACCCTGTGTCCTCACAGCCCAGGTGAAGCTCCTATGCCCCAGATGGCCCTGACGGCAGCTTGGAGGTCCTGGATGAGGTTTGCAGCTGGGACTCGCCCCCCACCACCACCACTTCCTGTGAGCCTGGGGCAGACACCAGCTGGCTGAACCTCGCCTCCAGCTCAGTACCCGACTCAGTAGATCCTCAGTCCACTTGTGGCATTTGAGCAGCCACGTGGTCATCAGACTTGGCTCATACCCCTGGTACTGCCACTTCCCAGCTGCCCCACTGTGGACAAATGACCTCTGTTTCTCTGTGTCTTAGTTTTCTTCCTCTGCAAAATGGACCCTCACAATTTCCACCCTCCATTTCCCAAGGGGGATGAGTGCCTCACATAGTGAATGCCGCTCCATAAACGGAGCCCAGAGTTTGTGCTTGGATGAAAGTGTTCCCTCTCTAAAGATGCATTCCACTCTGGGTCAGGCACCAGTACAAGGTCAAGGTTGGGGACACAGGCAGGCTGCAATGCACAGAGTTGTCTAGCATGCCCTTGTGTGCTGGCCAGTTACCTGTGTACAGCCAGGGGTTTCTAACTGGTCCCCAGGTACAAATGCATGAATTTCAGGAGACACCATTTTGGGGGGCCATGGTGAAGGGAAGGGAGCACCTTTGTTTCTACGTTGCCTACCTAGTCACATGATCACGCACCTCACCATCCACCCCACCCCCACCCCAAGCTGGGATTTCGTTTCCCAAGACAGAACAGATGCTCGTCCAGGTCCTCTAGGGTGTCCCCCGGCAAGCAGCAGGGCAGACAGTGGCCTCTGCTACCAGCCGAGGCTCAAGCTGGAAAACGGGGTGAGGAAGCCCAGCTGTGTGGCACACCAAAGATAGCTCTGCCATCGCCCCAGGGGAGCTGAGCTCCAGAAGCCACCTGATGCCTGAGGGCTGCACTCAGGCCTGCCAGCCCAGAAAGCTGAAAATTCCTGAGCTTTGGTCTTTTGACCCTTCACCTGGGCAGCTCAGACCCTTCACCTGGGCAGGTCAGACCCTCATTAGCACAAGTGTGTTCGAGGTGACCTCGGCAGAGAAGGGTTTTTAGAAGCCCAGTGTGCCTTCCTGCAACCATCAACCCAGAGGGTCAGCAGTATAGATTAGAGCTGGGCAAACTATGGCCTGTGGGTCCAATCAGCTCAATGCCTTTTTGTGAAAATAAAGTTTTATTGGAACACAGCCAGACTCATTCATTTGACCCAATTGTTTCCATATTGTCCTTGGCTCTTTCCGCGCTGCCACAGCAGAGTTGAGTGGTTGGGACAGAGGGTCTGAAGCGCCACGCCTGTATGAGGGGGGCTTCCTGGAGGTTCCTTGTTCAGATGTATCCCTAGTGGAAAGTTCTCCAGCCACCTGGGTCCTGAGTGGGAAGGAAAGTGCGTTCTTGGAGGGTTTGGCACAGTAGTTCTCTCACCTGAGTGTGTACCTGAATCTTCTGGGGGGCTTGTCATACCTGCAGATTCCAAAGCCCAGGAGGGGCCCAGAAACCTGTTGTGTGTGTGAATGAGTGTGTGTTTTCCAGGCTACCCCGGGATTCTGATGCTGGACTAGGGGATTTCCTCCTTCCAGTTGGCCACAGCTGGCCCTTCTATGCTGTTGGACAGGGGGGTCACTGCAGGAACAGCGGCATCTGGTTGCCTTTGTCCCCAGGAGATTCTCAATTCTGCCTAGGCATTAGGACACGCTGCCTTGCCCTGATCAGCTGGACCTGGCAGGGCCTAGTCAGTGGGCCTGGACCTTGCTGGGTACAGCTACCACCAAGATAAGAGACATCCTTCTGGTACCAAGCCAGGCCATCCCTCACCAGTTCATGCGCTTTCCCAGACTGGCATCTGAGCTTGGCCAGGCCCAGTGTCCAGCCACAGCTCTTTGCTCCTCTTCCTCCTCAATTTACCGGGGTGGGCATCACCTTTCTCTGTTCTCGGCCATGTGGACCAGGAACGCGGCCATGGGAGGCTGGCCTGTTGTGACCAGCTTTGGACACTCTTTGGGACCTTAGCTGCCCCCCACCCTAAAATGGGAAGAGCGATAAAATATAAAACTCCCACCCAGGAGGTCTGGCTAAGGAACCATGGAGGCAAGTTGGGGGAGGGCAGGGACCCTGCCTGCCTAGTGTGCTACTTTGTTCAAAGCCAATGCTCAACTGAATGTGTTGAGTGAATGAATGGGGAGTGGAAGGGACAATACTCAGCCTAAGGACCTCACCAAATGTCTGCACAGTGGACACCACCTGAAAGACAAGTCCTGGAGGAGCCGAGAAGCGACAGGTCAGCAATGAACCATCTCTTTATTTTACAGCTCAAGAGAGCACATGCAACAAGCCACCACGGGTCTCCAGGTGCCGCACCTCCCCCACCCACCTGGGGCTCCCACACTTTACAGAGGACCCATGGCAGCCCCCAGTAACGTTCCGAAGAGTCAGAAAACCCAGTGACCGAGGGCCCTGTGCCCAGGTGCTCCACCTAATTTTCCCTAAAAATAAAGACCGATTCCAGTGCAGGGGGCAGGACCCCCAGGGCCTCAGAGCCTGCGTTTGTTATTGTCCAAGATATAGCTAGCCAAGTGGCTTGCAAAGAGTTGCCAACTCAGACATGACTACAAATGCTCCCAAATCACCAAATGTTAGTGGCCCAGTATTGCTGTTTTCCCCTGTTTCCTACACCAGACCAGTGTCTCTCGAACTTTATCACGCACAAGAATTATCTGCGGAGCTTAAACCTAGATTGCTGGATCCCACCCTGAGAAGTCCTGGTTCTGTAAGTCCAGGGTAGGGCCTGAGAGTCTGCATTTTGACCCAGCTCCCAGGTGGTGCTGACACTGCTGCTTCTGGACCACACTTTGAGTAAGGAGGGACTAGAAAGCCTCTTGCACCCTGAAGTGGTGGCAGATCTATCAGACCACCTGTCCTGACCGAAGACTCAGAAAATGCATGCCCTGTCGTATAAGCCCCTCGTTCTGCAAACTGCTGATTCCCGGCCCCCACACCTGCCGCACCACTCCTCGTTATTTCCCCGAGAGAGATGAGCATCATGGAGCTGACGAGGCTTGTTCCAGCCCCATGGAAACCCCCAACCAGGAGGCTGAGCAGTTGGTTTATTTTGTCCTTCCCACAGTCACTCCCAGCACTCGGTTTTTCCTTGCTGTTTTTTTTTTTTTTCATAAACGTGTTCCTTGTGCGTTCTTTGTAAATTTAGTCTCCCCAGCTGCAAAGCAAGCCTCATTTGGGGATTCGTGTGCCCACCATATGAACATTAGATTTTACTGCAAATGGAACATGCTGATTAAAGCAAGGAGACTGCCTGTGGCATCCTCAGTGGAAAGGGTTGAGGCTTTGGGATTTGATTGTGGCTCGGTCACTCCTCCAGAGGCAAGCGAAGCCACTGCTTTCCCATGAGGCTTGGCCCTCACGCCATCTGACCTCATCCTGTTGTCAGCAGGCACGGGAGCCACCCTTGGCATCGCCGGACAAGCCACGGAAAGTCCCCGCGGGAGTGGTGGGCATGGCCGGTGGCAGGAATGCCAGGCGTGTGCAGTTGTCCCAGCAGCTGTCGGTTTCCACTTGGCCCGGCCGCTCAGCTTCCCCCTCCCCCAGGGGAACTTTTCAACTCATGAATCCCTCCCGCTCTGCCTCAGTGCCCAGAAGCTGGACATGATGCCTATGGCTTGCTCAGAGCGGGTTCCCAAATCTCTTTGACGACAGAGCTTCACCTCCTCTTTTCTCACAGAGCATCCCCCAGCCCCAGAGTTCTGTGGGACTCACTCGGGAGAAGGAGCCCGAGCAGTGATTTAGAAATGATCTTTGAGTTTGCGATGAATCATTCTGGAAGGACAGAACGCCTGCTGAAATTCTTCCAGAATAATAAATCAGCTAACACGGGGTCTTATCATGTCCTGGGTGCCATTCTAAACACATAATGAGAATTACATTTGTACCCCTCACAACATCCTGTGATGGAGGCGTTACTATTCCCATTTACAGATGAAGAAATCGAGGCACAGAGACCTGAAGTATCTCCCCAAGGTCACTGAGGTGATGAGCAGTCGGGCAGGCCATTTGCTCACCAGTCGGTGCCCCAGACATAGGACAAAGGCAGTTCTCAGCCGCAGCTGCACACTGGAACCACTTGGGGGGGCTCTGAAAACACACGGGGCCCAGGCCCCAACCCAGACCAATTAAAACAGAAACTTTGTGCCCACCCCCAGCCCCCACCCCCGCATCAATACCTTTGAAAGTTCCCTGGATTACTCTAATGTACAGAAAAAGGGTGAAAACCAGCACACCAGAGCAAGGTGGGGGGGGCCACAAACTATGGCCTGTGAGCCAAATCTGGCTTGTCTTCTGTTTTTTCAGTGGCCTGCAAGCTAAGAATGGCTTTTATATTTCTAAATGGTTTTACAAAATCAAAAGAGTATTTTGTGACATGGAAGAATGATATGAAATTAAAATCTCAGTGTCCAGAACTTAAGTTTTATAGGAGCACAGCTACACTGCGGTTGCTTCCAGCCATGGCAGAGTCGAGTGGGTGGGACAGGGACCTACAAAATCGAAAATATTTACCATTTGGCTCTTTATAGTAAAAGTTTGCCAAACTCTGGATTAGTGGAAACTAGCTTCTGTAAGGGCAAACTAAAATTAAGAAGAACTTCCTGGCAAAGAGGTTAATTAAGCAAACACCGCAAGGGACTTTGGGACCCCAACCCTGGAGTTAAGAGGATGCCATTCCGGAAGACCCGGGTTCGATTCTGAGCCCGTGCACAAACCTCCCTGCCGCTACCAAAAAAAAAGAGGATGCCCCACTCCCTCCCCTGCTTCCCTTTGCAAAGGGGGCGGGGGCAGCGATTGTCCCCTCGGGCTCGCCAGGCTTGTCCAGATCTCCTGAGTTTTATGTTGCTGACAGCCCTGCCCATCCTAACCCCTCTCTCCAGCCACAAGCCATGTGGGTGTCTGCCTGCCAAGGGTTCCGTCTGCACCGAGCCAGCGTAATCTCCAACGAGCAGCTCCGTCTCAGACCCCCTGATGCAGGTTGTCTGGCCTCAGACAGACAAAAGTGCCAGTGGATTTGCTTTCCAGCTGGCCGACTTTGATCTCCTTCAGGTCTCCTGCACCCCCCTCCCGCAAGGGTCCTATGCCCATCAGACCTGGATAGTGAGAAGACACCGGGATCTGATTTCTCCTCAACTGGTCTGCATTCTTTGGTGCCTGGCTCTTGACCCCACTGATTTTCCCAATGTCATAAACAGCCCAGGGGCCTGGCCCAGGCCAGTAAGGAATGTGGATGGGGAGGGCTTTTATCCCTTGTGACCTGCTTTGCTCCGGGCCTAAGGGTGACGTGGGATGAGGCCCAGTGAGGGGATTTAGATGACTCTCCTAAGTTTGGAGCTAGATCTGCTGGGACAGATGTTCTGGGTGGACATGAGCCTGGTCTTGGTGTGTGTGTGTTTGTGTCAATTAGCTTCAGGGGGTACCCCAACCCCGTCAGCCAGTTCTACTGCAGAAGTGTGTGTTTGCGTGTGTCGGGGGGAGTCCAGAGATGGGTTCTGGGAAGCCTGGGAACATGTAAAAGCAGGATGTAACGTGAGTATGCAAGGGTGAAGTGTGTTTTTTTTGAGACCTTGATTGCATTGGATTCTCAAAGGACATGAACCAGAAAAGCTCAAGAGCCCTGGGGGAGAAGTGATCCGGCCACTGCAAAGTGCATTTCCTTGGTTGGGTGAGCAGAGTTGTGGTCATGTAAGGGACAGTATTATCTTATGCCTAATACTTCATAGCTCAGAATATCACCTCCCAGAGGCCAGGACTCCATCTGCCCATATCATTCCTTCCCAGAAATCAGGTGCTTAATGCTTGCTTTGCTTAGTTTTTAAAGATGATTTACCTTTGTCCAGGAAAGAAAGAGAAAAAGCCAAGTTATACAGAGAAAGAAAGCACCAGGGGACGTGTCTGTCTCCCCGAGAGCTGTGAAACTGCTGCAGTGCCTACACGGAGGGGCAAGATCGTAGGCCTTGGAGCTTTGGCCCAGGGACAGCCCCAGCTCCTGAGTTTACTATTAGCACCTGGCTAGACCCCAGTGCTGCTGCAGCTTGGGCACCCCCTGGACATATATTAGAAATGCAGATCGAGTGACACAGAATCTGCATTTTAAACAGCTTCCCAGGGTGGTTCTTATGCACATTAGGTTTGGGGAGTATTGATACGGGACCCAGGACAAACCATATAACTCAGCTGTGCCCCAGTGTCCTTCCTGTTAGATGGTGGCAATGCCTACTTTAAAAGGTAATAATGAAAGGAGATCAAGTTAGCCAAACGCTTAGGACAGGGCCCTATGTTAATCTTTGCCCAAGGAAACCATGCCATCCTGTGCCCTCCAGGAATTTACAGTTCTTTCCACTCTCTAAAACCTCTTCATGTTTAGTTTGAAGGCCTTGCAGTGCTGGCGGTTGGACAGCAGAGGGCACTCTCGGCATTGCTATCAGCGGAGAACCTGGGTGTGCAGGCAGCGGCGGATCTCCTCGGGGCGGGTGGGGGTGGGGGTTGCGGGGGAGGGGGGTGGGGGTAGGTTGCCTTTCGGCTCCTGGGAGAGGCAGCGGGTTCACCCAGAGTCGCCCGCCCCAGCCGCTGCCCTCTGGACGCTGAGCGCCCCGGGCCTGAGCCTGCAGCCTCTGCGGTCTGGTCCCCATTTGCTCTCCCGCTGCGGGTTATACACAAGTTGCCCGGCCTCCCCAAACCTCCCGGGCTCAGTCCCCGGGCCTGCGCGGAGGCGCCTCCGCCGGGGCCGCTAGACGTTGATGAAGGACCCCTGGTCGCCGTTGGCCGTCTCGGGCTCCACGCAGCGCCCCTTCCTCCGCGTGACCCTGCGGTTCCTGTGGAATTTGGCGTAGCAGCGCAGTCCTGAGCAAAGAGAGGCCAGGGAGGGGATCAGGGGGGCGACGATCGAGCCCCACTCCTCCTCATCTTCTGGGGCCACGTCTTCTCCCACCCCACCCCCTTCTTTATTCTGCCCACAGCCCACCCTTCCCGTGGCAGATTGAATGAGCTTTAAGAAGTGGACGCTGCAAATGTAATTAATAGCACTGAATTATATACTGGCGTGTGGTTAAAAGGGGTAAATGTTAGGTTGTATACATGCTGTTAGAATAAAAATTTTAAAACAAATTGTAGGAATATACAACACAAACAGGAAGCCCTCATGCAAACCACCGACTATAGTTAATGCAATTATAATAATTTTTTTCCATAATTTGTAACAAAAGTACCACGCTAATGCAGGGTGTTAATAATAGAGATGGTATATGGGTACTTTGTATTTTCTGCATGATTTTTCTGTAAACCTACCAGTTCTCTGATTATAATTTTTAAAAATTTAAAAATGAAAGAAGTGAACCAGAATGGCCTCCCCTATAAAACCCCCATAGCTCCCCTTTGCACTTAACATAAATCCAAACTTCTTACCTTAGCTTACAAGGCTCTTGGGGACTTGGATCCTACCTCCTTTCTGATTTCTCCACCTCTTCTTCCTCCTCACTCTGACTCCAGCCACACCCAATCTCCTTGCTACACCTTGGTTCCCAGTCATTTCCTGCCTCAGGACCTTTGCACTTGCTGTTCCCTCAGACAGAAATCTTTCCCAAAGCCCTTTGCAAGACTGGCTGCTCAATAAACTTCTGGTCTCAAAACACCTTCCCTGATCACCCAAATGAAAGTAGGCATGGCCCCCTGGACACTGTGGGAGAGTTTCATGGCTGTGTCAGTGTCATATCCACTGCCATCCCCTGAGACATGAGGGTGAGATACTTTTCATTTAAGGCACAGAAGGCCACATCCCATCCTCCTGATGATGGGAAGAGTTGTGGCCTGAACCACTCCTACATACCAGGCAACCCCAGGGAGAGGGGCATCTCCACTCTAAGATCTACTTATAGGACCATCAAGAGAGGAAAGGGATTGTGGTGAAGTTTGCACTTACAGGCCTCAAATGCAAACCTGGGCCACTGGGTTTTTAGACCTCAGGCCACCCAAATGACACCTGGGGGAGCAGCAGGAGATTTGGGGGCAGGAGTGGTCCCTTCCAGGAACCAGGCTGGTCTTGACTGCTGGATTTCAGCCCTGGGCCCTGTGCTCAACATTTTAAGATTTCTCAGGAGTTCCTGGTCCCCATAAGGGTTCCTGGCATAGCCCAGATCCCTCTGATGTGGTCTCTTGGTTTCACCCCTGCCCCCCAGATCATCTTTAACATGTTGCTTGAGCTGTGATGTCACTCTTGTTTTTTCTTTTCTTTTCTGGAGCCTGAATCTCCAGGGAGAAAGCAAGGTTTTGCTGAGACTGAGTAATGCAGGAAGGATCTGAGGATGGGTTTTGGATGCAGACATATTTCTAGGATGCCTGGAAAGCAGCTACGCTCCCTCCCTTTCCCAAGGCACAGGGGAGGAAGGAAAGATGGTTCTGTGTAGAGGGGCCACCCAGTGAGTGTCCATTCGGGGCACCACCCAGGCGTGTGCAGGTCAGTGGGGCCACATTCCCTCCCCCTGGCTGGGCTGGACTGGAGGCCAAGGACTGCAAATCTGCCCCAGCATTGTCCTGGACTCCCCAGACTCAGGAGAGCTCCTACCCACTCTGCACCTTCATCTCCTCTGGAAATGGGGCTTTCTCTGCACGGACGGGCCCAGAGACGTTGCCTTGTGGATACAGAAGGCAGCTTCCCAGTGCTCCCTCCCTCCATCCTCTCTTCCCTCCCAGCTGGTCCCCCTGGCCCCAGAGCTTTGCAGCCAGAGTGAGCTTTTTAACTCACACTTCAGACCATGCTGCTTCCCTGCTAAAAACCTGCCAACGACTTCCAACTGCAAGTCAAGTGAAATCCAAACAAGGCTGACATCTTCCTCCCGCCTCCCCAGGTGCCACTGGAGTGTGCCAGGCTTGTTCCTGCCTCAAGGACCTTGTGCTTGCCCAGCCTCCTCTGGAACCTTCTCTCCCCCAGATCTCCAAGTACCTGGAACCCTGTCACCCCTGTCCATCCTTTCTTAAATAACTCCAGGATCGCCCTGTATTTTCTGTATCGCCCTTCTCACTTTCTAAAGACATCCTAGTGATTTATTTGCTTATTGCCTGCTCTTTTCACCAGAATGGATTCTGCGGGGGCCTAGATTGTCAGATTTTTCACCGCAGAATCCCCAATGTCCCAGATGGTGCCTGGCACACAGCAGGCGCCTAATAAATATTTCTTGACTGACCAACTGGATGAAAGAATCATCAGGCCTCAGTGGCTTTATTATTTTTACAGCAGATAACTCTTCCCGAGGATATTGTGAGCCAGATCAGGGCAAGAACCTGAGACCCAAGTTCTCCCACTTATGAGGCATGAAGCCTGACCCGAGAGCAGACGATATTAATTGCAGGTGTTACGTTTCTAAGAGTACTTATCTTTTGGAGATGAGTACTGAAAGTTTTACAAGTGAACTATCTGTAAACTTCCACAGGTTATTTCAAGATCATATTGGAGAAAGAAATATAAGAAGAAAAAATCATATCGGAGTGGGGGAAGTGGATAGGGACAGAGACGACATAGAGACGCCACGAATCCATAACTGCTGAAGCTGCGCGCTGGGAACTGGGGGTTCGTTATACTATTCTGACTACGCTAGAATATGTTAAATTTTTTTTTGGAATACAAAAGTTAATATCCCCCCTCCACTACTTCTCTGACTGTTAAGTTTGGAGAAGTCACTTAACCTCTCTGGGTCTCAGTTGGCTCATTGTAAAATGGGGCTCATCATACCCCCCCCTTTAGGTGTGATTGTGAGGCTTATAGGAGATGATGAGGGCAATGAACTCAGCACAGAGGCTGGCACACCTGGGCACACGTGTGCAGGAGGGGCTCGGCTTGCTGCAGGCTCACAGGAGTTAAAGAGGCAGCCGGCCAAGCATGTCCTTTGCTGGACCATGCTGGCAAATGCACCCATCCTCTTATCTTGCTTGGAAGGCCTCCCCAGATAAAATACTGGTGTGAAAGCGCCAGCCTCTCAAGTTTGATCTTATTTATTGAGATACTCTCGTGCCTCCTCCCTCCCCTCGCCTCCAGATCATGGGTGATCATGCCAGCTTGTACTTCAAGAGGTGAGAAAAGCAAATCTGAGAAACGGTGCCAGGAATCAGACCAAATGAGTTCACAGATTGGAAAGGCACGGAGCAAAGCTGTTCTCGCTCGTCTTCGGCTCCCAGGGGATTTTCCCACTCCCTCCTTCCCCTCCCTGCCCCCCTCCACCACAAGCAAACCCAGTCCACCCCGGCCAGGAGAACTTTGTCCCCTTGGACAAAGCCTGCCTCCCAGAACCAGCTCCGAGGAGTGGAACGAGGGGGGCCTCTGCTTCCCGGGCTGGGGCGAGCCCCCAGGAGTTCGGGCTCACCTTCCACGCACATGCAGTCATCAAAGCACTTGTTGTTGAGGCCTCGGTTGTGGGGCATGCAGAGGCGTTCCCGCAGGTCGCAGCAGGTCCCTGCAGGCACAGCAAGGCCCCCCCACCACGGTCAGCCGAGCAGAGCCGGGCCCTCCCCGCCACCCCGCACTGGAAATCCATCATCGCTGGCAGGGCCGTGCCCCAGCGGACTGCACCATCTGGACGTCATTGCCGAGGCCCCTGGGGCGGGTGGCTGAGACCCCAGCGGCCCCAGATGGGCGATTGATTGAGCATCAAGGGGCGGTGCCGGTGAACAGCTGGCAACAGTTGCCAGCTGTGGAGTCAGCTCAGGGCTGGGAGGGGCGGCAGGCATCACTGAGTCCAACGTCCTCTTCTGACAGATGGGAGACGGAAGCCCCGGGACGCCTGGCCTCGCCCACCACGGAGCCAGCTCTACCAGCGACTGGGCGGTGGGCCCAGGTGGAGTGGCCCTGCTCTGGGTGAGCCCACCAGGTCGGGAAAGCAGCGGCCTGTCAGGGAGCGGTAGTGTGGCCTAGACCACGCCGAAGTGTGGGCGCTTGCTGTGTTCGTGGACGACTCTTGGCCACTGAGTTTCCAAGCACAGTGGCCATGGCGGTGCCCCCCGCAGGGGAGAACTTGTGGTTTGGCCATGGGAATGCACTTCACTGATGGCCTGCAGCTGTTAGTGCCTACAGGAGCCCTGGCCTGTGACGGGCACCGTGGAGGGACCCAGGCTTGGCCAGTGCTGCCAATGTGGCTCTCCCCCCGCAGGTGGTCTCTGCCCTGGAGCTCTCCCCCAGCAGGTGGTCTCTGCCCTGGAGCTCTCCCCCAGCAGGTGGTCTCTGCCCTGGAGCTCTCCCCCAGCAGGTGGTCTCTGCCCTGGAGCTCTCCCCCAGAAGGTGGTCTCTGCCCTGGCCCTCTCCCCCAGCAGGTGGTCTCTGCCCTGGAGCTCTCCCCCAGCAGGTGGTCTCTGCCCTGGAGCTCCCATTCGCATCCCAGTCTGCAGGTCTCCCTTTCCCCTCCTGCTTCCTTCCCCTTTTACCCTCCACGCCCCAAATTAAGCTCTGGATTTGTAACTCTGTATCAGCATCTCCTCCCAGAGCTCCCAACAGACCTAACAAGGGTCAGCAGTTGAAGGTAATGGTCAAATGGTCAAATGGTCAAAACCTCAGGCCACTTGTCCTTAGATTGCTTGGATGGTGACAGCTGCTGAGCAGGGGAGGATAAAGATGTTGCCGAAAGCATCCCCAGTCTCAGGATGCCACAAGGACAGGATTAAGTCCCGCCAGGCTTTAGGAGGAAGAGGTCAGGAGAGGGGACGTGCTGACCTGAGGCAGCATGGGGCAGTGGCTAAGAGGCTTTGGAACCTGGCACACCCAGGTTTGAGCCTCTTCCTAGCTGTGTGAACAGGGCTGAGACACTTGGCCTCTCTAGAGCTCGGTTTCCTTGCCTGAAAAGTGGAAATGATCGCATGTCTCTTTCTGTGAGTTGTCGTGTAGCTTAAATGATGCGTAGCAGCAACTCTCGGTGCATCGGTGGCTGTTGTTAGGGTTATTTATCACCCGGAAAGGCTGCTCCCGTGCCCAGGGATGCCCACCCCTATCCCGCACGGGCCTCGCCCCTGCACCCTGGGGTGGTACCTGGCAGGCAGTCCTGGTGATGGCTGCATGAATCCCCTTCAGCAGAGGCCGTCTGGTTACTGCCACCAGGGGCTTTACTCCGGGGTCTCTCTGGGGACGAGAGGATCTGCCATCAGAAACTGAGACTCACCGAGCCGCTCCCGGGTGAGGACCGGACAAGGCGCTACACCCCCTCTTCAGCCCCAGTTTTTCCTTCTCTAAAATGGGATCAGCAGTCGTTCCGACCACACGGACTTTCTTTTTCAGGATAAAATAAGTTGATCTGTGGAAAGCATTTGGCACATGAAATAAGCACTTGAGAGCATTTTCCATTTGGGGTGTTGGGAGCCCAGGGCGGGGTGGGCAGGGCAGGCGGGCACACCTTTCTTCTTTGCAGAGGGCCAGACCTCCAGTTTCAAGTCCTCGTAATCGGTCCAGTCGAACAAGGTCATGTCCAGCGTGGGCATCACCTCCCCTCCAGGCCTGGGCTGCGCCTGCAGAGGAGGTATGGAGAACAGGGAACCTGGAACCTTCTGACCATAGGAAGCAGGAGTTTGGGGTTCCTGGGCCAGAGGGGCGGGGAAGGGGTCTTTGGAGAACACCTTGTCCTCTGCTTGGCAGCCCGAGGGACAGTGAGACGGCCACCCACAGCTCCCGCTGGTTCCGGCAGCCACTCGGCCCACCGGGCACATCGCCCGCCGGTGCATCTAAGCGCAGCCAGTGCAGCTAAGGGGATAATTCACTGGGCCCCTGAGCAGGGAGATCACTGTTGGATGGGGAAGGAACTCTGGCCTGCTGAGGGTTTCGATAGGACTTGGCGGAAGCCCCCTCCTCTCCTGTGGAAATTATCAGCTCTCAGTGCATCCTGAGGCCACGGCCAGGCTCAGTCCCAGCCTTTCAGGCCGTGGCTGGATGTGCACAGTTGGATGTGGGTGATAGTGGCGTCTCCTAGGGCTGCTTCAGGGGGGGCGGGCACAGGGAGAACCACCTTGGTCAGCATCTCAAAGGGGTGCAAGATCCAAAAAAGAGGATAAGAAAGAGCTACTGCTAAAAAATAAAATGTATTTCTTCTACATAGGTATGTTATAGAACATTTTAAATGATTTTATTTTGAAAATATTTCAAAGCCACAAAAAGGTACAGGAACAGTGCAATTAACTCCTATCTACCCTTCATTTAGATTTGCCAATGGTTGCATTTTTTCCAATTTCTCACTTGCTCTCTTTCCCTCTATCTTTTTTAAAGACCTGAAGCAGATGGGCAAAAACGTTACGTAATGCTTGTTCATTCTGGGTCGTGGGGACACCGTGGGTTAAATTCTTCTCTGTACTTTGCTATGCAGATGAAATTCTTCCCCAAGGGCCCCACTGCTCTCAGTGCAGAGACTTTGGCTGTCCCTAAACTGAGCCCCAGGATGACATGCTTCTGCAGAGCGGCAGCCCTTTCCCAGGCCGGAGCTGGGCTGGACGGTGTGTCAGGAGACCTGGCTCCACTCAAGGCCCTGTGGCCTCGGCCAAGTCTCCGCTGCTCCCGTCTGTGCCTCCTTCTCCCTAAACGTACCAAGAGCAGGCTGGCACCACGTGGTCTCAAGGACCCTTCTGACTCTGAGGTTGTCCTGGGACACCTTACCTGGGGCTGTAGGGATGTGACGGGCAGGATCAGGGACTCTTCCGTGGCAGGCGCCGCCTCGAAGGTGGTCAGGAACAGCATGGAGGGGGCCAGGCTGGTGGAGGACCCCTCCAGGGTGGCGTCCGGCGCCTGGTCTTCGGAGGGCTCTGCCTTCTTCATCAGGGAGCTGGGGCCTCGGACCAAAGCTCGGCCTGAGACAAGGAGCGAGAAACCCAGAGGCCTTATCTGCTCCCCACCCGTGTCTGTCCATGGCACAACACACATTTTGCAGATGGGGGTGGGAGGGACCACATAATGAGCTCTTGGCTCAGCCAACATCTTCACTAACCACCTTTCTGGGGAGGTAGAACTGGGGGACTTGGAGAGAAAATGTTTTGCAGGGGAGATGGCCCCTTATACAGCAACATTCCAGCAAGTCCAAGTAGGTGTTGGCTGGGGTGTGAGTACAGCAAATGGGAATGAGCAGAATTAGTCATGGGAGGCTTCCTGGAGGCGGCAGTATTCGAATATGGGAGCAACGTGATGAGGCCAAGATATGCTGAGCACCTGCTGTGTGCCAGCTTCTGGATGAGAGGCTTTACTAGCAATATTTCGTTCAACTATTGCAAAAGCTCTGGAAGATGGGTGCTGCCTTTAGCCTCATGCATAAGGAAGGAAACAAAAGCAGAGAGGATAGGCAACTGGCCGGTGGGTCCCTAGACGGTAGCAGCTATGTAACAGAGTCTGAATTTGAACTCAGGTCTGTCTGAGTACAAAGCCAATGTTCTTAAGCATGAATGTCCCCATCCAAGGCCCTTGGGCCTGTGGTAATGGGAGTGTGAGGGGGAGAGCACGCCAGTTGGAGAGGGCCAGGACAAGGGCTTCGAGAGGAGTTGGAAGGCCCCTTACTCATCCTGCCTCTTTTCCTCAGGTAAGATCTGGCTGTAAGGAAGGTGGACTCAGGTGCGGTCACCCCACCCTGCAGCAATGAATCACACAGAGTGGAAAAGGGCCTTAGATACAACCGACTCCAGCCCGTACATTTTGCAGATGAGTAAACTGAGGCCCAATCCTTGCAGTCCTACAGATGGTCAACGGCAGAGCCTGCCCTGGCCACCAGACCCCCTCCTCCTGCTGCTTCTGCTGACATCTCAACTCTCCAGGAGGGGGCCGTGGGTCCATCGAAATGGGGGGAGAGCCGAGCTGAGCAGGGATGCCAGCATTCCCCTCTCCCACCTGACACAGATAACTCTGGGGTGGGCCACTGAGAGTCCAAACTGGGGCCCCCCCTAACTGTGTCCTGCCCATTGGAGGGTCTCGGCAGGACTGGCTGGGAAACGAACCCCAGCTGCTTTCAGGAAAAGGGGGCCTGAGGCTCCATTACCCTCCTGCCACGGAAGGCCCCTCCTCCCCCCACGTGTGTGGCACTTGGCCTGCTCCCAAAGGCAATTCTTGTCACTTGGAAGCTGAGATTGCCTGCCTGGGCTCAGAGCCAGGCCTCGCCTGGGGAGGAGCTGCGGGGGACACATTTACGCAGTGATCAAACTGGCAAAGGCAGTGGCCACCCAGAGAGAGGAGGATGTAGGGAAAGTGGAGGGAGATTCACTCCTCCTCCTTCCACTCCTCCCCACCATGGCAGGACCCTGCCCTCTTGCAGATTTCCCGTTACCTCTGTGCAGCTTCAGCCTCTCCCTGCGTCTCTTGTGCTCCCTGCCGTGTTTCTTCACTCTCTCTGACCCTGGAGACCGGCTCTCCTTCTCAGGGTAGGGCATTGCCAGCCCCAGGAGCAGGTCCTTGTCCCTCAGCAGCCCTGCAGGACTCTGCACAGCTGGCCGAGCCCCTGGCCCTGGCAGCCTGGAGGTGAGCCTGGTGGTGGCAACTGCAGACCCATCCTGGGCCCAGCCAGGCATGCCTGGGTCCTGCTCCTTTCTGCCCGAACCCCGCCGGTGGTGGGGGCTGGCCTGAGGCATCCACGCTGCTGGGCTGGGGAGGTTGATGTGATTCTCAGGGAGGGTCCGGGCTGGGGTTCCAGGAACCAGGGAGCCTGCCTGGCTCAGCTCCAGGAGCCCCAGGAGGGCAAAGAGAAACATCGGGGCAGTGTGGGTGGCTGGTCCAGCCATGGACTCCTCCCTGCAAGCAAAGCAGCACACACAGGGTGCACTCAGTGGCCCTTCTCCCCTTTCTCCACACTCCCCCACCCTGTATCCCCCTCTCACATTCTTACAGCCCAGTGTTTCTCAATAGGGATGGAGGGGGATTTTGCCCCAGGACATCTGGAGACATTTTGGGTTGTCACAACTGGGGGGCGGCTACTGGCATCTGGTGGGTGGAGGCCAGGGACACTGCTCAGCACCCTACAATGCACAGGACGCCCCCCAACAAAGGATTATCTGTCAACAGCGCTGGGGCTGAGAAACCCTGACTTAAGCAAATCCAGGTTCCAAATTAATCTAGAATTCCTTTCTCTTGCCCTTCGCCAAGTCCCCTCGAAAGAGCTGACCCCTCAGGGCTCAGAAATACCCTACTAGCTCCTGGAACTTGAGTGGAAGCCTAAATTCAAACAAATGAAATAATAGCTTTTGATTAGGTGCCACACATAGGCATTAGACTAAATATTTTCTGTGAATTTATAGCCCTTACTCCTTTCAACAGCTCTCTGTAGCAGCCCCTTAATATTCCCATTTTCTCTGAAGACGATCTTAAGGTCAGAGTGGTCATGCCTAGTAAGCGGCATCTATGAAATCCATCAGCCCCTACTTTGTCACTGTTCCAGGACAGCCCAGTTCTGTGCTCTCCTTTTTTGCTCTCACGATCAGCCCCGAGGCTACCCCCTACCCCTCCTTCCCTCCCTCCAGGTGCAGGCCAGGGAGAGGCTTACAGCACCATTCCTGGCAGGGCTGAGGGGCTTTGGGCCTCTGATCCCTCTAGAATGGGGTGAGTCAACCCTTGGCCTGTCCTCAGGATAGCCCCCCATTCCTCACAGGAAGTGGAGCCTCCTAGGGGGACCATGGCTTCACCTCACCTAAGAGGGGGAAGTGGATCCCTAGCAGTCTAGAGGACTTTAGAGCTAAAGCACAAAAGGCCTGTGGCTGGGGGTGGGGTGGTGCCTGCCGCATTCAGGAGGTCACCCCCTCCAGAGCCCCCACCCCAGCTCCATCCCACCAGCCTCACTGCCCATCCAGACCAGGACAACCAGTCTGGAGACCAGCTGATTGAATTTTTATGGCCTCCCCGGGCCTCCTGCTATTCCATTAGGCTCTCAAAGGTGCTTACACAACCATTTCTTGGTGATTTACTGCCATATAATTGCCCAGGGCTGAGGCTAGGTTGGCGTCTTGTGAGGATTCCCGCAGTCCCCCACCCCTGCAGCCTGCTAGGAGGTCCCCTCCAGGCTGTCCCACCCCAGGCAGGGAGGTGGCCCCCAGCCTCCAGCCCTGGCCAGGCCCCCCCACTCTGAAGGGAAGGGGAGGGGAAACGTCTCTCCCAGCCTCGCTCACTCGCTCGGAGAACCCTATGGGATCCCTGGCCGTCCTTTATCCTGTTCTCCCTTCATCCGAGCCCGGTTTCCACCGGCCCTGGTCCCATTCCTCCTGGACCCTGGACTGCGAACGAGGCTGCCTGTCCCTTTCCATCTCATCCCCCAACATGGGAGGTGCCTGTGTATCCCGGGCGAGCCTCAGTGGGGGGTGCGGGACACTGCTGTTCTGAGGACCAGCGCCAGCTCCCCGCCCCACGCAGCCATTCCTAGGGACGAGGGCCCCTGCGGCCCCCCGCGGCCCCGTTGCCGGCCAGAGGACCCCCAGCCTCCCTCCGCCCTGCACAAGGAGCGCTGCGCCCGCGGACGCCCAGAGCAGCTGGGCCCTTGCTCCGGGATTCGGGAGGCGGCCCCGGCGGGGAGGGGCCTGCTTCAAAGGCCTGTCAGTCAAGCATTGTTCTGCTCGGAGGGGCTCCTCAAGCCTCCTTCCAAGGCCCGCAGCAGCTCCGAGGCGACTCTGTGGGCTGGCATTCAGCCCACCGGAGCCCGACTTGGCCCGCCGCGCTCCCCGGGCTGGGGAAAGGCTTGGGGTCCGCGTTGGCTGCTGTCCAGGACCCGCCCCGCCCCATGTTCCCTGGCCTGGGAAGCAGGACCCTCGCTGGCCTGGGAGAAGCCCGCGGAGCACTCCCATCAGCAGGGAGCTGCCAGACGACGGTCCCTGAATCCCTTCGCTCCTGTCCTGGCCATAGAGAAGAGCAAAGCAGGAAACCCAGAAAATGCAGGCAAGAAACCGGACAAGGCTTGACAGACATGGAGGGACGGCCCACGGGTCCCTGCGGTCACACCCAAGGCTGGTCAGTGACTGTGAGTGCCGGCTTCCAAGGCCGGGGCCCAGCCTAGGCGCTGGTCAGGGAGGACAGCTCCTTTCCTCCCCTCCACCCCAGAGCCACCAGAGGAAGCCCTTCTCGGCATCCGCAGCCTGAACCCCACCCCCATTACTCAGCATCCTTTTCCTCCCACCTAAGTCCCATTGTCAAGTTCCCATTTGACTCTGGGTCCATTCACTGCACCCAGGAACCCCAACCTCAATGCCATCTTTGTCCCCTCGACCCTCTACCCCCTACATCAAGCGTGCCGCCAGCCGGGGCCTCTCAGGAAGCTGTGCGGACACACCCACGTGGTGCCTCCTTCTCCCCAGAGCTCAGCACCATCCTGACCCCAAGCCCAGCCCACGCTGCTGACAGGTTATCCTGATGGCACCTCACTGATCAGAACTATCTGTGGCTCCCTGTTGCCATCCCATTTAATCTCACGCGCCTCACTTTGGCACTGGACACCTTGTGCAGTGTGGCCCCAACCTACCTTTGCAGCCCTAACTTCTACCATCTCCCCTTCACAGCCAGTGGGGAGTATTGTCTGGGCACCAGACAACCCCAGCTTTCCCACCTCTCTATTCGTGCTCAGGCACCCCCCACCCCACCCGATTTCTGTCTGCCCAAATCCAGCCCATCCCAAATGTCCCCTCCTCCGGGAAGCCTTGCCAGTTCCCCAACTAGATGTGCTCTGCCTCTGCCTTCCCCAGTGTCGCCCTGCTGTCCAAAGACCTCCTTTGCCATTTTGTACTGAGGCTTTCGGCCTTTTCTCAAGCCTTTGATTAGACAGGAGGCACTCGGGTGGCTCTGCTCCATTTTCCCTGAAGCTGTAGTATCGCCAAGACCCTGTGAAAAGCAGGCACTAGTCTATTTTATGGATCAGAAAGGAGCACAATAAAATGTAGACCTGAGCAGAACACCATGGAACAAGTCCTGTGTGTGTGTGTATGTGTGTATGTGAGTGTGTGTGTGTGTGTGTGTGGTGGGGGGAGGCTGAATGAGAGCTGGAGACGTCCCTGGTGGTCCTGGCACTACCTTGCTGCTTGGCCCGGTAGGTGGGCGGGGGACTCCCTGAGGGTGGCACAGACCCCTCTCTCCAAGCCCGCAGGATTTGTACACAACTCTTGGCAGAGCCCAGCAGCCAAGATGCCAGCCTGCCTGAGGGTCCGTCTGGGCACACGGGCTGCTCCAGGAGCGGAGCCAAGGATCAGCTCAGTCCTGCCACTTCAGAGCCGTTGGAGGTGCATCCAGGCTGCAAGGGGAAGGCCCCCCACCCCCAGCCCCCAGCCCCCCGTTCTGCCTCCTCTTCCTGGCGGGGTTAGAGCCTCCCCAGGTTGGGAACAGTCTGCCATGGACAGGAGGAGGCGGCGCGTCGGGAATTCCCCCAGCCTCGCAACCGAGGTCTGATAGCCAGTCATTCAAAACCAACCAGCCCAGTGACCATCTCGGGAGCTGCCACCCTCCTCACAGCCGCCAAGCCCCTGGCGGCCAATCCACACCGCGCCTTATTTGCTCCTCTCAACAGCCCCGTACCGCAGGCAGCGTTTTCCACGTTGTAAAAATGAGCTCCCCGAGGGCAGGCCACGGTGGCTCAGCAGGCAGCGTTCTCGCCTGCCATGCCAGAGACCCGGGTTCGATTCCCGGTGCCTGCCATGGCCAGGGCCCACTGCGAGGCCTGGCTTCCCCCTGCACCCAACATCCTCGGACCTGCGCGCCACCACCTGTGCACCGAGCTGCACCGGAATCGCCTGCCCCCCGCCCACAATCTCCCATCATTGCTGGGAGGGGCGTCATTCGTCCTTGAATGCAGTCAGGGCCCAGATACGGGGACGGGGACGAGGCCCTGGCAGCTGGGAAAAGGAAACCAGTGAGGGGAAGAGAAAGGGGTTATCTCGTGCCCCCATCCTGTGGGGGAGCTGGAGCCTGCCTCCACCCAGGAAGCTGCAGGGAAGCAGCCTCATATGCAAACGAGGGCAATTGATCAGGCTTGGAACCTGCTTTGATTCTCAAGCCCCTCTTCCCCATTCTCCCCCCCCCCCCCAGTCCTGGTGTGCTATTTGGGGGGGCAGGAGACTGGGGGGACTCCCCCCCCACACCTCTCTGACAAATGTGGAGCTCTGCAGCTGAGCTGGAGGTCCAGCGTTCTGCCCTTGCTTGGGGGTGGGGCAGGGGTGGGGAGGGAGAAGGCGGAGTGTGTGGGGAGGGGTACGGTGACTGGGATGGGGGCCTGCAGTAAGAATCCTGGGCCCAGGTAGCTGGGAGCCAGACATCTCCCCACTAGAAGACCTTGGCCATGTCACCCCCTCCCTGCCCCTCCAATTCCTCAAGTGTTAAAGTGACAAGTGTGAGCTGCCGCGTCCAGCACAGATGTCTCAGGGGTTCTAGTAAGCATCTGATTTTAACTTCATGTTTTAAAACTAGATTCTAAACTGTTTTGAAAACTGCAGTAAAAACAGGCATGGACGTGGTATCGCCTTCACTTGGGCTTCGCATGGGTAGCTGAAGTGCAGTCCAAGGGTGCAAGGTGAGCAGTTTAAAAAAAGGAAGAAAAACCATTGCTATTTGCAACTAGTTATCTGAATGCTTTGGGATTTTTTAGACCTGGGTAACCAGAGTCAGTCAGAGGATTGGTTTTGTATCCAAGAGGGCAACCGGCATCCGTTTCACTATTTTATATCATTTAGAGCAGCTCTTTTTTTTTTTCCTCATTGGTTTACTTTAAAACCAATTGGTTTGTTTATAGATTGGAGCATAATGGTGGTAGCCCAAAATCTCTACGTGGGAGAGGATGGAGAGGATAAAGAGAGTTTGTCTGATTTTACCTGAGCCCTGTTATCCTGGAACACAGCAAAGGTTAAGAAATTCAACCCCTCTTTGCATTCTCCAAAATAGCTCATTGCAAAGGACCGCCCTTCCCCTTGTGGCTTAGATTTAAGGCCCTTGGATGCCCCTTTGGTTACCTATGAGAAGGCTGGATGCAGACCCCCAAAATTGCCATTCTTTGCCCCGTGAACTGCTTGTCCACTGATCCACCAGAACAAAATGCTCGGTAACCAAATTCCCCAGACCTGAATCCTAAGTCTCCTCCCCGAAGAGAGGCTCTTTCGTGAAATATTCTCAGATCTCCTATCTGATCATGTCACCCTTTTATTCTACTAAATCCCTTTTCATTTAATTCTTGAAAAGCTTGCAGGCTTTAGTTCAGGGCTTCACCCTACAGTAAAAGGCCCCTTCCTCTATTGCAGGAGCCCCTCCCTGCCCCTGCAATGATCCTTTTGAATAAAATCTCTCCTTTTGGATTTTTTTTTTTTTAAATATATTTGGAGCTGTGTCTGCATAAGATGGAGAGAAATCTTGGTTTAGGAAGGGATTACTGGGTGGGGGGCTAATCCCTAGGTGCTATAAAACCTGCATGGAAGATGCTCAATGTCCCTGGCCATTAGAGAAATGCAAATCAAAACCACAATGAGATATCATCTCACACCCACCAGAATGGCCATTATCAACAAAACAGAAAATGACAAGTGCTGGAGAGGATGCGGAGAAAGAGGCACACTTATCCACTGTTGGTGGGAATGTCAAATGGTACAACCACTGTGGAAGGCAGTTTGGCGGTTCCTCAAAAAGCTGAATATAGAATTGCCATACGACCCAGCAATACCATTGCTAGGAATCTACTCAAAGGACTTAAGGGCAAAGACACAAATGGACATTTGCACACCAATGTTTATAGCAGCATTATTTACAATTGTAAAGAGATGGAAACAGCCAAAATGTCCATCAACAGACGAGTGGCTAAACAAACTGTGGTATATACATATGATGGAATATTATGCAGCTTTAAGACAGAATAAACTTATGAAGCATGTAATAACATGGATGGACCTAGAAAACATTATGCTGAGTGAGTCTAGCCAAAAACTAAAGGACAAATACTGTATGGTCCCACTGATGTGAACCGACATTCGAGAATAAACTTGGAATATGTCATTGGTAACAGAGACCAGCAGGAGTTAGAAACAGGGTAAGATAATGGGTAATTGGAGCTGAAGGGATACAGACTGTGCAACAGGACTGGATACAAAAACTCAAAAATGGACAGCACAATAATACCTAATTGTAATGTAATTATGTTAAAACACTGAATGAAGCTGCATCTGAGCTATAGTTCTTTTGTTTGTTTGTTTGTTTGTGTCTTTTGTTTTTTTCTTTTTCCTTTTTTATATATATATTTTTTAATTTTTTATTATTATTTTTATTTTTTCTCTATATTAACATTCTATATCTTTTTCTGTTGTTTTGCTAGTTCTTTTCCTAAATCGATGCAAATGTACTAAGAAATGATAATACATCTATGTGATGATATTAAGAATTACTGATTGCATAAGTAGAATGGAATGATTTCTAAATGTTGTGTTAATTTCTTTTTTTTAATTAATAAAAAAAACTGCATGGATTGGTTTTATCTATTGAGGTTGTGGGTTACACTTTATTTGGGAAAAGATTGGCCCTGCTTAAAATCTGGGGGTGGGATGGAGGGGGACCCCTGGACTCCTGGGCAGGATAGTCTGAGGCCCCACCTGCCGAGGGAGCCTGGGAGTCTATAATCCTCAGTGACAAAACTCCTCCATCTGTCTGTCAGTCCAGCTGCCAGTCCCCTATGGGGAGGAGTGACAGACACACAATATCCCCCATGGCTCTGAGCTGAGCTTCCAGAGTTAGGGACATGCTTGGGGCCAGCGTGGATTCAGAGGACATATTTGTGAATACTCAAGATGAAACAAAACCCAGCTCTAATAGCCCAATTCCCGAGCCAGCCCCCTCCCATACCCCACGGCTCTTGGAGGGGCCCTGCCTGCCTGTCTATCTTCCTGTCTCTAACTGTAGTTGACCCTCAGACAAAAGTGAGACCTTTTCCAACCTAACTGCCAGCGTGGGCACCCTGAGAGCAGCACAGAGGGCTCTCTGCTGTGGCTTGGCCCCTTCTATCTTTCAGGGGGTCCGCAGAAAGGGATGGAGGCTTGGGAGGGCGTCACACCTGGCCAGAGAGGGGTCCTGATGCCCGCTACCCCTCTGGCCATAGCTCAGGTCCTGAGATGCCCCTCCTGAGGGGAACACAACCTTCTTTGGCTCAGAAGAAACCTGAAGGCAGCCACCATCTGTTAAACCGGGGGTGGGTGGGCACAGTCCCTGGTCTCCAAAAGGCCAACAAACACCGTCAAGGCGCTCTTGTTCTCCTGAGGGAGCTGAGCCGGGAAGAACCCACTGAAAACACCTGGATGTGCTGCCCTGCTCGGGGCAGGGGTCTCTCTGGGAGGCCCGGAGGCCTGTTCTCAGGTCGAGTAATGAGCCCTCCCCATTCACTGGGAAATGGGTCTTGGGCTTCTCAGCCTGCTGAGGCAGCCATGAGCACCTTGGAACTTGCTGTCCAGGGATCCCAGGCGCTAAAGGCTGAATTCGTGCCATTTAGAGCCATTAGCAAGCCCCCCCCAACCCCCAGCGCAGGTGTGGCCCTTGTCACAGAGCTCTCTCCATGAACCCCGCTGCGCTTCCTGCGACTGAAACAGCCTCCTGCACTGCTCTCCTGCCTTCCCAGACTGCTCTCCACCTGGTAGTAAAAAACAAATCTGAGCACCAGATCCCCCATTTAAAACTCTTCAGTGGTTGTTTCTGCAACACATGCAACAGACAAGGATTAAACGATTGGACGCCTTAAATTGTAAAGCGTTTCCCGCACCCCCACTCAGCCCACTACGCTGCCTGCCTGGGAACCCTGGGGGGCTAAGGAGTGCTTAGGACTTATGACCTCCCACCTTCTGTTTCCAGACTCCCGGAAGCTATTGGGAATGCTCTAACACGCACTCGATCTGCCTAGCTCTTCCAGTCGGTGCCCTCTGCATCCACTTCCTGGAATAGCTGGAATTGGAGGACAGAGGTCGCTGTCCCCAGGTCCCCTGCCTGCTCCTAGAACAGTGGGCTGCTTGGTGGCTCTGAACTCCTGGGTGACCTCGAGCTCCTGGGCCCCTGACAGCCGCCTCCTGGCTTCTTTTGGTGGGGTTGACTCCCCCAGGCCTGGACAACGGGCAACTTTGTTTATTCAAACAAAATAACCTCTTATCTATGAGAAGGGGAGGGGTGGAAAAATCCCAACTTCTTTCCTGGGCTGGATTCTTCCCTGGGCCCTTCCTGAGGCAATTTGGAACCAGACTCTGTCCCTCAACCCCCTCCCCAGCTCCCTGCTACCGTCACACCTCACCATGTCTTCATTTCCCTGTCTGTGAAATGGGATTATTATCCTATCATAAAATTTGACTCCTTAGGAAGCCAGCATTGCTGTGTGGTTTGGGGGGTGAGGAGGGGGTGGGGTGGGGCCCTGGTTGGGATGGAACTGAGGCAGCACAGGCGGGTAGGGCAGCGGAGATGAGCTCACTGGTGGGGTGGGTGGGCTCACAACAGCTACCCCGGTGGGAGCCTAGCAGTCTATTCGTCCCTTGCAGGTCCTGAGGACTAGTCCCTCCCCAGCTCCCCACTTTCCTGGGCTCTGCACCCCCCAAAGTGCCACAGTTCCAACAGAAAGGGGCCTCTCAACTCCCCCTAGATCTCAGGCAGCCAGAGCCCCACCTTCTCCTCCACAGATCCCCATGCCAACCTGGAATCAGGCAGGGAACCTGGCCCTTCGATGCCGAGTGCCAGGTAAGCTCCAGTGCTTCTTTGAGTGGAGATTGTCTGAAAGAGTGGAGCTGGGTGGTCAGCTGTTTATGGAGCCCCTCTGGGTGCAGGATCTGGGTGTCATGCAAGGGAACCTGCACCAGTCCGAATGGGGAGATACATCCCTGCTCTCAGGAACTGCCAGTGGATGGAGGAGACACAGCCTTGGGTCTGGGGACCTCCCAGTCTGTTGGGGGAGACACAGCCCTGGCCCTGGGGAGCTCCCAGTCTGACAGGACTGGGATCGAGGACTTGCCCTGGGAGATGGCTAGACTGATGAGGGAGACACAGCTCCTGTCCTAGGGGCTTTCCAATCTGATAGGAGAGACACAGCTTGGCCTCAGGAAGATCTCAGAAAGATGGAGGAGGCATAAATCTTCCCTCAGGGATCTTCTAAGCTGCAGGCAGAGACATTGTCCCTGCCCTCCAGCTGCCCCCACTCTGGTAGAGGAGTTGCTGGTCCTTGTAGGGAGGTCACAGTCCTTAGGGAAGGTTGAGGCACAGACAACTATTGCCAATTCAAATACACAGATGTCAGCCCAAACCCACTAAAGCCAAGCATGGGAGAGCCCCATAGAGCAGAGTGGAAAGAGCTATGTGATCCTGGGCAAGTCGCTTAACCTCTCTGAGCCTCAGTTTCTCTCCTGCAAATGCTGAGTGGTTGGGAGGAGGAGAGGAGTTAAAGATATACAAAGTGTGTGGTACATAGTAATCACTCACTAAACAGTAGCTGTTGTAATGAGCAGGGGATAGGGAGACAGTAAGGCGGCCAGTGGGGAGGTTTCCTGGAGGCGTTTTTGCCTCTGTGCCCAAGTGTGCAGGGGGTAGGTGCAGGTGGCCGCACCCTCCGTAGGGGTGATCGATGGATTCCGCAGTGGGGAGCAGGGCAGGCCGAGGCAGGCCTGGCTCTCAGCCGCTTGCAAGGGGCCAAGGGGGAGGGGGGACTGGAGGGGTCCTTTGTCTTGGCAAATGAAGTTTGGCTTCCCCACGGGGCGCGGCTCCATCTGCTTTTATTGTTTCCAATGGCAACGCCCTCCTCCACTCCCCCCAGGGCCTCACACCTCAAAAAATCTGAAGGAGTGTTTGAGTGAGAGGGGGTGTCCACACCAGGCAGTGGCTCCTTTCGCTCCTCTCCTAAGCACTGGGGGAGGGAGCACAACTGCCAACACCCCTTCCCCCAGATTTCATTATCTCAATGCCCAGTTAAGCATCATTTGCCATTTGGCCAGAACCAGCACTTAATCATCAAGTGACAAAAACACCTGCTGTCAGGCTCTGGAAGAGGCCCGGGTGGGGTGGAAACACAATGGGATTCTGACAAGCCGGGATGTGAATCCTGGCTCTTAAGCGCTTAATAGCTGTGTGACTTTGGGCAAGTCAATTGGCCAATCTGGGCTTCAGTTCCCGCATCTGAAAAACGAATAATTTTTTGGGTATAAGTTACTGGGCACCTACTATTCTAGACCTAGAGCTTTATGTGCATTATCTATTTAGTCTTTTGATTTGGTTATTTTTCAGATAAGAGTAATAGCAACATCAGTTCACACCTACATCATGTATACCACGCAATGAGGAAGCTCCTTTAATTCTCACAATCCTAATGAGCCAACTTGCATAGTTGTGCTTCCATTTTACAGATGCAGATATTGAGACCAAGACAAAGGCCAAAATCACACAGTAGAGTGTGGTAGAGCTGGGATTTGAACCCTGGTTCTGAAGCTCAGTTAATAGACAGGATGCTACGATGCTCAGGGTTTGGGAGCTGGGGCTCAGAGAGGTTAAATAATTCCCACACTACCCAGTGGTAGAGCTGGGATTTGAACCCAAAGCCAATCTGACTTGAATGCTTCTCATGCTGGAAAACAGAGGTGCTGCTGGGAATCTCAGGGATGACTTGTGCTTAGTCCCCGGCAGGTCCTGCAGTTAGCACATTCCAGCTGCTGTGGATTCTGGCTGGGCCTCATCCAGTCCCCAATCCATCCTGGGACGTGTAACCAGGTGGTCAATGCCACGCCATGGTGTTAGGGCCTAGGGGGTTGCCGAGGCAGGGACCTCTTTGGGGTGCACAGGGCCCCTGGAGGCAAGGATTTAGTCAACCTCCCATGTACTTCCCCGGAAACATCTGCCCCCCATTGGCTGCAGATGTGTCCTCCACAGAGGACCAGCGCTGACAAAAAGGTCTGGGGTAGAGGATCAAGCTTTTTCACGCCAGGGCCTGGAGGGAGCAAGAGGGGCCAGAGCAGGGATGCTCTGTAGAAGTCCCCCCACCGCTCTGGGAAGCATGCCCTCTGGGGAGGGAGCTCCTTCTCTTCTCATGCTCGAGTCAGGGAGGACAGGGTGCAAATCATGGCTCCCCCACATTCCAGGGATGGGACACCAAGGGGACTCCCTGGTTGTTCAGTGGTCAGCTGGGAGTCAACCCTCTTTGCCCAGCTTGGGTGAGTCTCGTCCTTCTCTGGGTTCAGTTTCCTCTTCGATCAACAGCTGCAGAAATCACCCTCATAGCAAGTGGTGCAGAGCCCCCAGGACCATGGGCGGCTCGTTCCTCCTCGGCCTTCCCCAGCCAAGTTTGTTCCAAGGGCAACTCTGCCTCTGGCCTGACTAGCAAGACCCAACAGAACCGAGAGATAATCTGTGGCTTGCAACTTCCAGTTTATTCCTGTCCCCTCGGCCAAGATTACATTTGATGCAACAAGTGTGCCCCAAGCACCTGCTGTGTGCCAGGCACGGGGACACAAGAGGAAAGTCCCAGACCCTGCCTAGGGAACAGCAGATTCAGCTCCCAGATACTAATTGTGCCTGGCAGACCAGGAGAGATGGAGACAAGGGGAGCAGGAGGGCTTCCCATGGGGGAGATATATGACCTTGACCTGCCACCCCAGCGCAGGGGAGACATTTCAAGTGCAGGGAAGAGTCCTAGTGCAGGTGCAGGGGAAGGTGGCGTGGAGGCATTTGGGGAGATGATCAGCCTTCCACTGTGGCTGGACTGCAGGATGGAGGGGGTTGTGGGGGGGGTCCTGGTGTCGAGGCAAGCAGGATAGTGACGGGCCAGGGAAAGGGCTCTGTAGTGAATTTAGTGGTACCCAGAGCCACTGAAGGCTTTAGGGTTGGGGAAAGGGGAAGGTTGGAATGGTGAAGAAGAAGGCAGAGAGATCTATGAAGGTACCATCATTTTCACGTGGGCAGGAGGCAAGGCATGTTTGAGCGAGGTTCCTATGGGTTGCTGCAGCTGCTGAGCTGACTCTCCCCCAGGAGTTCTGTGACCTGAGAAGGGAGGAGGTCAGAGATGGTGGGAAGGTCCCAGGGCCTGTGTGCCAGGCAGGATGGTGAGCAGGAGCTGGACAGAGTGTGTGTGTGTGTGTGTGTGTGTGTGTGTGTGTGTCCCCAGCCCTGCTGTCGCCTCTCTAAAGAGAAAGGCTCTGCTTACCAGCTCTGATTGCAGCTGAAAAAGAATCTCAGCCAGAGGAGCCTGGGACCTGCCCGGCTGGGAGAGGGCCCCCCTCCTCTGCAGTTGCCCCCCATTAAGCCATTTGGTTCACATCACTGCCCAACTCCAGGGGCATGTGTCACCTGGCAACGACACAGTTGAAGGTCCACAGGGTTGGGGGTAATTACACCGTGGGTCTAGGGCTCGGCCCAGTCATTCCCCTCAGAGGACAGGAAATGGTTTGTGAGCTAGTGCCATTGAAGAAATTGGAGTAAGGCAGAGGCACGGAACTGAGTCGCATGGGCTCATGATGGATGACCAGCTGCTGGCAATACTGACACAGCCACACTGATCCCATTTTGAGCACAGAGACCTTTTCATCCTGATTTTTTACTCTGATTTTAGGGCAAGCAGAAAGGAACAGAGAGAGAGAGAAAGAGAGATATTGATGAGAGTAAGAGTGAAGTGAGAGTGTGTCATGGCCTGGAGGTGACAGCAACAGGAAGGCTGGTGGCGAGGGGCCCATGGACAGGTGTCCCTCTGTGTCTCTAATCCTGTTATTTTTTATCCTTATTCCCCCTTCTGTTAAGCCTCCATCCTCCCTCACCCAGAAACTGTTGACTGCCCCCACTCCCCCACCCCGTTCCACCCAGTGATTGAGCGCTGGTGTATGACATGCTTCTTCTCAGTATTTCTTCACACACCCCTCCATGGTTTGTACTATTATTATCCGCGATTTCACAAGGGGACACTGAGGCTCAGAGATGCATTCCTTTGTCCATGGTCATTCCTGTCTGCCTGAGAGGGAACGATGGGTGCTCAACCCGTCCGGGGACACTGAGAGAGAGGTAGCCAAGTACTACGGGTCCCTCACCCAGCTGGGAGGTGGGCAGCGTGGAGCAGTGCCCGCGGCAGGAGGGATGAGACAAGGCCTTAGCACTCAGGAGAGGAAGGCAAGGAAGACTTAATGCGAAACCCAAACCTCGGCCCCAGCAGGCAGCTGAGTCCAGGAGAAAAGCAGGCAGCGAGGATGGAGAGAAGCCGGCTGGGAGCCCAGCGCCGTCGGGGTTGCTAGGGAGCAGCCCGGGCCAGGGCTCCGGTGGAGGGGCGTGGGGAGGAGGGTGGCACCCGCGGTGCTGGCGCGGGACACACCCCTCCCACCCCACTCCCTTAACACCTGGGCAGCCTGGAAAGGGGCAGGAGGGCACTACTCGCCATCTGTGCCCGGGGCTCAGGGCGCCCTCGAGGCTCCTTTCAGTGCTGGCGAACTGCAGTCCCCGGCCTCAGAGACCACCCGGGGACTCAGAGACTCTGAGACAAAGAGAGACCCCGTCCCGCAGGGAAAAGGCTAGGACCGAGGACGAGAAGAGGAGGCGAGAGCAGGGACGGACAGAGGACGGCGAGCGCGTGGGCGAGGCAGAGGGGCAGAGCGACGAGGAGTGAGCGTCCGGCGGAAGGTGGGCAGACGGCGAGGTCGGGAGCAGAGCCAGGAGCCCATGGGACACGCGGCGAGCAGCGGAGGCGGCGGACCGACCAGCGCACCCACGGTCGGGTGGAGGGCGGGGAAGAAAGCAGCATCCTCACCTCCAGCCTCCATCCCCGCGCGCCCCGCCCCTAAGCGCGCCAGGTAGTCCACCTTTGTCCGGGCGCGCCGCCAGGTGAGGCGGGAGGGCGGGGCCGGGGGCGGGCTGAGGCCGAGCCTTACCTGTCCGGCCGGCGGGGAGGGGGCCGCGAGGCGCAGGGCAGAGAGCCCGCGGGAGCCGAGCGCCACAGAGAGCGGGACTGCCGGGCGGAGGCGGCGCGGAGAGGTGCACGGGCGGCAGGAGGATGTGCCCAGGCTGAGCCGCGCGGGAGGCAAGGGGGAGGGGGCGGGAGGGAGGCGAGGGGGCGGGAGCGCGGAGAGGGGGCGGGGGCGGGGCGGCTGGGAGCGGGCTCGGCTACCCCCCGCGGAGGGGGCAGCCCCGGACCGTACTGAACCCCGCGCGCTCCCGGTCGGCGCGCCCTCGCCAGCTGCGCTCGGCGTTCGGGGCCCGCTCCCTAGAGGCCTAGCAGCCGCCGCCGCGAGGGCGCGGGGCAGACAAAGGAGGTAGACAAAGACGGGCGCAGCCGGGCTCCGTGCGGACACCGGGCGAGGCGGGTCCACTCCTCCCGGTGCGTAAGAGCCGCCTCGGCGCGGCCCGGGGCGCGCGGGACAGGCTGGGCGCAGACAGCGGCAGCGCATCTGGAGCGGCCCCGCGGGGCCGGGGCGACAAAGGGCCACGGTGGGGGGGGTCCCTGGCGGAACTCAACAATAGATCGAGGCAGCGCGCTCAGCTGCGACCGCGTCTGGCCGGGCAGGGACCAGCCTGTCCCCAAAAGGATTATTCTGCCTTGGCTGTCAAATGGGACGGAAGAAATGCCCTGGGCGGTGGGGGGGGGGGGGGTGGTGGTGGCGGGGGCGGGACTGGGCGCGGCGGCGCCTTTGTAGCTTGGCAAAGTGCGCGAAGTGTGCGGCGGGGGTCGCTGAGAGGTGGTTCGTTGCTGTGGGCACTGAGGGGGTCTTCGAGGCGCTGATGGTCGCACCTGTTCCCCCCACCACGCGGCCGCACGCACACGCACACCAAGGGAGGGAGAGGAAAGACATCTGCCCACCCAGCACACACGCGCGCACACGCACGCACACACACGGTCTGCTCTCGCCACGCCCTGTCCAAAGCCGCCTACCGCTCTCCAGCCCGGCCCAGCCGGGACAAAGCCCGCTCCCAGGGCCAACTCATCCATCACCACGCGGGGCGCCGTGTCCTGCCGACCCTGGGAGTCCGGGAATGCTGGGTTATGGGTCCCGCGGTCCCCATAATTCACGGCGGGGTCAGTGAGGCCGAGGGCGCTTGTAAAGATCAAAGAGCAGTGGGGCTGGGCCCTGCGCGGGGGAAGCAATCGGCTGCCGCTCCTGGAGCCGAGCTCGCCTGGTGCCTTCCATTTCGACTGTTGAATTCTTTCTCCAGAGTGTGCCGAATGACGGTTCAGAGGTTTGAGAACAGGGCTCTTGGGTCAGCCTAGATCCCTGGGTTTCTTTTCTGGTGCCATTCCCGCTTGATTTTGGGCAAGTCGCAGGAACTCTTGAGCTCTCTCCTCGTCGGCATACCTAACTCTCAGGGTTTTAGTCCTCGGTCCGATGTAATGTGTAATTATCCAAAGGGCCCTGGCCTATAGGGAATGCTCCAGAAAACTTGGCTGCTGTTGTTATTGTAATATTGTGATCCTGGGAAACCAGGATGGATTGGTGAAAGGGCTCAACTGCTTGCCCAATACGAGGTTTAAGTCAGCCGTCCCATAAATATTTGTGGGACTGAGTTGGGCCAGCGTCTGGGCCAGGTGCAGGACTGGAAGGATGAATGAGGCTGGGTCCTTAGCATCGGGGTATTGGTGGGATTGTCCCCAGGCTCTCTGTGGCTCCCCATCCCCGCCCCATACTGGTTTTGGTGCCCTGGGAACCTTAAGCAGTGGCGGAGTCCATAGCATGTCCTGTGCGTGGCCAGGAAGGAGCTTTGGAAGGGCCTTGGGGTCTGGATGCATCAAGTTCATTGCCTGTGGTTTTACCAAATCCACTCATTTTGTGTTTGTCCAGAAAACCCCAGGACCCCTTCTCTGTCCACACAGGCTTTAGACCTTCCTGGACTGGGGCTCACACTCTCTGCAGCTTGCCTTCTCTCAGCTTTCATTTACATCTTTCTCGGGGGGGGGGGGGGGGGGGACTGTTTCTCTGTCCTTTTGCAAACCTTCAGGGACCTGCTCCAGTGGGCAAATAAGCTCTCTCTCTCTTTTTAAACATCCTTCCTTTCCTCCTAGACACCCTCCCACGTATTGTCATTATGGTGAAAAATATAAAATAACTTTAAAAAATAGTCTCCCAGCAAATGGGTATTCAAGAAATGTAATAAATTAACCCCATAATGTGAGCTGGGTTCCAGGACCATCCATCATGCGGATGCGATTAAGATACTGAACAAACAGATGCCACAGAGCCCAGTGGATAAAGATGATGGATGGGTCTTCACAGCGCTCCCACCATGACCCAACACAGATGGCACCTGTCCCGGCCCCATCCCCGGCTCCTCTACACCCATTTCTCTTGGCTTTGAGCCTTCCCAACCCAAGCCCCAATTCAAAGGGACCCATTACAAGGAATCCAGCTACCACTGCCTGTCACCAAGGACGAGCTGCTTGAGCAGCCTCCAGAGGGAAGCTAAGAAGGACCTCCTCCATTTCCCAAGTGGCCAAAGCATCAGCAACGATTAAATCTCAAGGACCCAGAGGACACTGTCTACAAGCCAGTGAGCTGTTTGACTGGCTCTGTGTAGAAATGATCATCTCCCACATGGCATGACTTGGGCAGGATCCCAAGTCATGAGAAGGGTCCTAGTGCCCCAAAAGTACTTGTTAGGTGCCTCAAGGCCTGAAATAAATAATCCATCCCTTTGGGTTAAGCATTGTGATTTTAAGAAATGCAAACATTCCCGGAAACAGCCTATTCCCGCAACATCCACTCATTATTTCTTGGTCATGGGGGCCTGGGGAGCTTGTTAAAGAGCCAGTGCCTTGCTGCAGCACCCAGACTCTGATCTGGCAGGTCAGGTGGCCACACGGTTAACAGGCTCCCCGGGGATTCTGATGCAGATTTCCAAGGACCACATTTAGAGAACGCGCTGTTAGCATTCCTTCTCCCTCCCCCACTTCAGAAGTGTGTAAATGCAAGCTCCCAGGCATATGGGGTGGGGGTGGGAATGTCTGCAAGTCTCCAACGCTGAGCTGTAAATGGTAAATATTCCTGGCTGGATGTGTGTATTAACAGATGGATGTGACTCCTAACGAGCTGCCTGGAGGTCAAAGCCAACAGGGGCACCTTGGCTTCTGTTCCTGACTTGTCACCCATAATCTGTAACCACTTCGCTGACCTTTGTTTTCTCACCTGTAAAAATAAAGGCGCTGTTGGCAGAGAGAGTTCAAATAGAGTCGAGAGGCTACTCTGGAGGTTGCTCTTACACAAGCTTCAGGTAGACCTTGCTACCTATCATAACCTGCCAACCCCCAAACCAGAACCATTCCAGCCGATCCTAAAGAATACCTAGGGCAATATATAAGATTCCACAAGGGTTCCAAGCACTAGAGTAAGTTACAGAAATCTACAACCTCCAGATGGGTCCCTGGTCCAGATAAGTTTTGAAACCTAGCCCAGCCTCTCCAGAACATCAGATAGTTCCATCTCCCTACCCTATATTAGTAGCAGACCCTTCCAAGATGAATGACCATAGCCCAAACACCCCTAAAGAGAGGGATGGAAAGATCAAAGGTGATGGTGGAGTTATACAGAGAAGATAGGATTTAACAAATGAATATGAATGCTGGATCATTAAATTGATATCTCTTTTAGTCTCCAGTATTTTATTTATTTTTAAAAAATTTTTATTAATGAAACCAATCAGCATACAATATGACCATTCTTTTTCTTCACCATAGTTGTATATTCATCATGATCATTACTTAAAACATTTGCATCAAGTCAAAAAAGAAATAAGAAAACAGAAAAAAATTCATACATGCCATACCCTTTACCCCTCCCTTTCCTTGATCACTAGCATTTCAATCTACTAAATTTATTTTAACATTTGTTCCCCTATTATTTATTTATTTTTAATAAGGGAGATATTTAGTAGATAAAAGGAGCATCAGACATAAGGTTTTCACAATCACACAGTCACATTGCGAAAGCTCATCTTCAAGAAACATGGCAACTGGAACACAGCTCCACGTTTTCAGGCAGTTCCCTCCAGCTTCTCTGTTATGCTTAACTAAAAAGGTGATATCTATTTAATGTGTAAGAATAGCCTCCAGGATAACCTCTCAAGTCTGTTTGGAATCTCTCAGCCTTTGACATTTTATTTTGTCTCATTTCTCTCTTCCCCCTTTTGGTGGAGAAGGTTTTCTCAATCCCTTGGTGCTGAGTCCCAGCTCATTCTAGGATTTCTGTCCCATGTTGCCAGGAAGGTCCATACCCCTGGGAGTCATGTCCCACATAGAGAGGGGGAGGGCAGTGAGTTTGCTTGTCCTATTGGCTGAGGGAGAGAGGCCACATCTGAGCAACAAAAGAGGTTCTCTTGGGGGTAACTCTTAGGCCTAATTTTAAGTGGGCTTAGCCTTTCCTTTGTGGGGTTAAGTTTCATATGAATAAACTCCAAGACTGGGGGCTCAGCCTATTGCTTTGGTTAGTCCCCACTGCTTGTGAGAATATCAAGAATTTTCCACTTGGGGAGGTTGAATTTCCCCCCTTCCTCACCATTCCCCCAAGGGGACTTTGCAAATACTTTTTTATTCACTGTTCAAATCCTTCTAGTCTCCAGTATTTTAGAGCAGCTAGAAGTAAAAACCTAAAATTGTGAAGTTGTAACCCGTGTCAAAGTCTGAGATGTGTTCTACAACTAATTGTGGTGCTGTACGTTGAAATTTATAGTTTTTTTGTATATATATTATTTTTCACAAAACAGGAAGGGAAAAAAATCAATTGTGATGATAAAAAAACATAAAAATAAAGGAGCTATAGTCAGAACAGGAGTAGAGCTGGGTTGGCATTCCGGCTGAGTGTCCTTGGTGAATTGGGGAACGTCACTGGGCCAGTTTTACCTTCTCTAAAGTGGAGCTGTACAAGGGGTACTTAGCTTCCAGGGTTAACGTGCGAATTAAAGAAATCAGTGTTGACATATAATAGGTGCTCAATCCATATTAGTAACTATTTTAATGTCATGATCTCCCAGGGACCCTTTGGCTCTTCTAGACTCGGGCTTTACTCTGGGGAACTCAAGAGTCGTTAAGTGGGGTGGCAGAAGGCACCTCTTCTTTAGCCAGACTGGAGATGGCTCGGCATCCTCCCCGACCCCCCTCCCCAGCTGTATGACCCAGGCAGGTTTCTTCACTCCCCTGAACCTCGTTTGGTTCATCCGTAAAAAGGCTTTGGGGGATTTCCTGAGATACTCCACGGACACAGCCCAGTGCCCGGCACCCGGCAACTCTCGGCTGTGGTTATGATGCGTGGGATGCGGAGGTAAAGCCAGGCTGCATTTAGAACGGGGCTGAGGGTCCACAGCCTGCAGTAAATGCCGCCTTTAGTCCCCAACTGTAGCCATAACTCTCTACCAGGGCCTCACTACGCCCCGTGCCTGGCCCCTTCCAGAGCCTCCTAAAGCCAGAGTAATGCCCTGGGAGAGGGAAACACGTAGCAATCCGATGTAAAGATGAAAGTTGTCTTGTTTTTCTTTTCCGGGCCCCCCCCCCCCCCCCACCCCGAGGTCTCAGGGCAGCAGCGCAGCGCGGTCTCCAGCCTCTCCGCCGCCCGGGGATTCCCCGCCCGGGGCGAAGGCCGGGCCTGCCCCGACTTAGGCCACGCCCCCATGCCCCACCCCCGACCGCCGCTCCGCCCCGGCCCCCGCGGGCCAGACCCGCCTTAGCGGGTGCGAAGCGCTGATTGGGCTGGTTGGAAAGTGGGCGTGGCCCTGAATTGGCGCTAGGACCCGCCGCAGCGCCGCGGACGTCACCCAGCCGCGCCGCGGCCGCGGGTTGAGCGAGAGGCGCGGGGCTCCGGACTGTGGCTCCCCGCGCCGGGGCCAGAGCCGGTACCGCAGGAGGGGAGAGGGGCCAGGATGCCCGCTGGGGAGGGGCCCGGCGGAGCCGGAGACCGACTTTCGTTCCAACCTAGTTTCGCTTCCGGGATGTCCCGCTTTACGCTCGGGCCCTGCGCCTCCAGCTGTTCCCCCCTGCGTCCGCGACTCCGGCGTTTTGCGGGCAGAGCTCTGGCCTTTCCGATCCTGGGGGGCGGGGCGAGGGGCGCAGGTGGCCAGTGCACGGAGCCTGATCGGGGTACACCTGACGCCCTAAGCTGAGACGCCAGCGTGCAGGGCTCCTTCCCAGCTCCCTAGACTCTGTGTGTGGGGGGCGCGAAGGGGGTCCTGCTCAGATACTCCCCTCATGACAGAAGGGAGGGAAAGAGAAGGGTAGTGGTGGCGGGTGGGTCCTGCCACTTCCTGGACCTTCGGAACTAGTCCCCGCCCCTGTCCACTGCCAGGTGGTGGAAAGGATGACCACGCTCACGCGGCAGGACCTCAACTTTGGCCAAGGTAAGAAGGCGGGACCTGCGGACACAGGGTGGGCGGGGGGGAGGGTGTCTGGGCCCGCTCCGACCACCTCTGGTTCTCTGCCCCTGCAGTGGTGGCCGACGTGCTTTGCGAGTTCCTGGAGGTGGCCGTGCACCTGATCCTCTACGTGCGCGAGGTCTACCCGGTGGGCATCTTCCAGAAGCGCAAGAAGTACAACGTGCCGGTCCAGGTGAGCACCCTCCCCCCACCGGGCCAGGCTGGGGCGCTGGGGAACTCCCGGCACTGCCCATGTTGATTCCTGTCTTGCAGAATGAAGGGTTCTCCCAATCGTTGAGTGGATAAAGGGTGAATTAAAAAACAAAACAAAACAAGAAAACTTGCTGTGCAAACACAGGCTTTATAATGATTGCATGGGTACTTTATTTAAATATTTAAGTATGGTTCTAAGTGTGTTATTTTCTTAAGTTAAACACAAAACAAAAGAACAAAACACCAAGAAAAAACTCATTTCCACCTTCAGGCCAAGCCCCTTCAGTCCCTAGAGTTCTGCCCACGCCTTCCAGTTCCCCCACAGCTGCTGAAAGCTGGGCATCCCCCAGCCCCTCAAGGCACTGGAATTTCCCTTACACTCCCTCAGAGCCCAGGGCACCACTTCCCAGAAGTTAGAGACCCGGCCCTCAGATTGAAGGGATGTAATTGTATTTAAAAGAGCTCCTGAAGCTGGTGTTTGGGAAGGGGATTCCCAAACCTCAGGCACCTTCCCCATCTCCTCATTCACCCTAAACTGCAGTGGGCTGTTCTAACAGTAAGCATACATATGTTGTATCTACTCTTTAGGGGCACTCAATACATACTAGAAAAAATGGCAAGTTCTGGAAGGTGGTGGAAGCTTAAAGGATATATAGGAGAAAAGAAGAAATGAATCAGCATTTATTGAGCATCTATTGTGTACCAGAAGCTTATCTCACTTAACCATCACTTTTTTTTAATGAGACTTTTGCAGAGGAATTACCAGAAGCTCAGAGAATTGAAATAATTTGCCAGAGGTCACACAGTTCTTACATTCCATTTAGACTCAATGTCTGAGTCCTTTCTCTGGAAAAATGCCATTGTGCACAGATACACCCTACTTTGTGTACAGTTTTAAGGACTGCTCAGGTTTGCAGACCCCACGTCATGAGTTCCTTGTGCTTTGTTAAGATTGGATCCTTCTAACCATACTTCCTCTGTGGATCAATTCATAGCTCTTAGCCCTATTATGGGAAGTGGGTCTCTTGGGTCAGGAGTCCTTGGGGAGCTGCTTGCCCTCTCTCCAAAGGACACAGGGCCCTAGGCTCCTTGAGGGGGTGTTGGATGTTTTCCCCAGCTGGGCTGCGGGCCTCACCAGCCACCCTGGCCTGTGTGCAGATGTCCTGTCACCCGGAGCTGAACCAGTATATCCAGGACACGCTGCACTGCATCAAGCCTCTCCTAGAGAAGGTGAGGACACCCGGCCCCTCTGGCCTGTCTCTGCCCCAGCCTGCTCTTCCATGCTCAGGCCGGATTCTGGGATGGGGGAGGGCTGTGAGAAATGCGGGGTCCCCTTGGCTCTAACTCCTAGCATCCTGTTCCACGTGCTCTGGAGGCCACGCCTACCCTGGGATGGTCTGTGGGGCAGGTGGGCTAGTTCCAGGCGCCTTGGACCCACGAGCCCAGGCTGGCAGAGCTGGCTACGTGCTGCTTCGGAGTGCTGCCTCAGAAGCTTCTGGGTCCTTCCCACCTCTGCCTCTCTCCAGGCTTGGTCCCACAGTGTACCCTTCTCCTATCTTGTCCCTATCCCTGAGACTTCCTGAAATCCTCATGGGTCTCAGGCACACCCTCCTCAGCCTATACCACTCGTGGCTGCGGGTGCCAACTCCAACTGCCCTAACCCGCTTTCGGGGCTGTCAGGTACCCAGGGCCTGGAGGCTGAACAGGGCCGAGTGTGTACCCTTTCCTGTCTGTCCTTGGGCAGGGGAGGGGTGGAGGTGGAATCCGGGTACCTAGGTCTGGAGTGGGGGTATCCTGTCCTTACAGAATGATGTGGAGAAAGTGGTGGTGGTAATTTTGGATAAAGAGCACCGCCCAGTGGAGAAATTTGTCTTTGAAATCACCCAGCCTCCGCTGCTGTCTATCAGGTGAGCTGCCCCTGTCCCCTTCCCCTGCCACCTCAGCGTGAGGTCCCTGCCATTGCCCGCTCCCTAAGTTGCTGTGTGCAAACTTAGGACAGCTCCTAAGTACCCTGTTCAAAAGCCAGTGAGGGACGGTGCCAACCCAGCGAGGCTTCCACCTATAAGTGCTAGACATACGGCCAGTCCCAACCTTACTTTATAGCTGGAGAAACTGAGGTCTGGAAAAATGACGAGCTACCTAAGGTCAACCAACTTGATGGCACAGCCAGGACACAGACTGTTTTCTGACTTCCCAGTCCACAAAGACAACTAGGAGTTGATCTTGGGCAGGTTGGTGAGGTCAGGGCACTTGGATCTGATGACACCCTGTGGCCTCTTGCTCTGTGGCCTGGGGCAAGCTCTGTCCCTTCCTGGCTCGGTGTCTTGCTGTCAGGCCTGCTGCACATCAGGACCACCCAAGGAGCACCGCACCATCTGACTTAATTTGTCTTGGGTGGCGCTGGACATGGCTTTTTGTTGTTGGTCCCCAAGCGTGATAGATGTCATTTAAAAAAAATTGTGATAACATATGCGATATATTTCCCATTTTAACCACTTTCAGGCATATAACTCGGTGGTGCTAATCACTCAGTGTTGTGCCACCATCTGTGACCAAAACTTTTCCATCCCCCCGAACAGAAACTACCCATTGAGCAATAACTCCGCATGTCCCACCCCCACCCCCAGTCCTGATACCCTGTAACTGCTTTTTGTCTCAATGAATTTGCATACTCTAGTTATTTCATGTCAGGGAGGTCTTAGGTTGGTTGTCCTTTTGTCTGGCTTACTTGTGGTTGCATGTGGTTGTGTGTTCAGGACTTCATTCCTTTTCATTGGACGTTGGGTTTAAACTGCAGATGACTCTGTGTGGACTAGATAGGTAGTTGAGCCCTTAGGAGCCAGTGCTCATGGACCCACTGGAGGGGTTGTGGACCTCCAGGTCTGCTCCAGGGCTGACTGCCTGTGAAGGAGGGAGGGTGGGTCTGCTGGGAGGGACGGGCTGTGGGGTGGAGACCATCCTCTCATTCCCAGCTCAGACTCCCTGCTGTCACATGTGGAGCAGCTGCTCCGGGCCTTCATCCTGAAGATCAGCGTGTGTGACGCTGTCTTGGACCACAACCCCCCAGGTCTGCTCACCCTGCCCCCTTCTCCCTGGGCCTTTCCATGGTTCCCTTGGTTGCTTTGTGGCCCCAGGTCCCTATTTGGCTTTCCACTGCATCATCTCTTACTGCCTTTCAGAAACTCTCTGAAAGCCCACCTCCTCCAGGTAGCCTCCCTGATTGATTCCCCTCTCCCCAGGCTTCAGTCTCCATGTATCCTGCATTTCCTTAGCATTTGGTTTGCACTCTGCCCTGAGGGGTCAGTCCCAAGCCTGGGCTGCTGGGCCAGCTAGGTTGGTGAGAAGGGGCCCTACCCAGCGCCATGTGCTCCCCCTTTTGCCTCTCCAGGCTGTACCTTCACAGTCCTGGTGCATACAAGAGAGGCTGCCACTCGGAACATGGAGAAGATCCAGGTCATCAAGGTGAGATGAGGAGGTGGGGGAGGTTTATGGGGGTACAGGGTCTGGATTTGGGGGGCTAGGGGTAAGGGGGTGAGGATACAGAGAAACAGCTGAGAGGCTCTGAAAACTGGACAGCACAGTTCTGGGTGGGCAGGGTGTTGCCTGCGGCAGTGCCTGGCACCTAGTGGGCTGTCATTGCATGCGCATTCTGGCACACACTGTCACTGCTCTGTCTTTGGGCACTCAGGGCTGAGAGGAGGGCCGAGTCGCATGTTGGGGTCACCAGCTCATCCTGGCTGTCCTGAAATGGGGGTTCTCACAGGAGTCCTCACCCACCAGTTTCCAAAATGGTTCTTGGGCTTATTAAATTGCTTGGGTTTAAGCTTGGACCTAAACTCGACCTCTCTGATGGAGGAGCCTGGGAATCTGCATTCAGCAGCCCCCTAATGATTCTCATGTTCCCTGAAATCTGAGGATGGCAAAGTAAGGTCAGGCCAGGCTTTGGCCTGTCCACTCCGTCACCTCAGCGCCCTCCCCAGGACTTCCCCTGGATCCTGGCAGATGAGCAGGACGTCCACATGCACGACCCTCGGCTCATACCGCTGAAGACCATGACGTCAGACATTTTAAAGGTGGGTTGGAGGAGGGTGGTGTGTCGACCCAGTGAACTTATTCAGGGAAGGCTCAATTGGCAGTGCTGGGTGCTGAGGACTTGCCAGACAGAGCACTTGGGTGAGGATTCCCCTGCTCCCTTTCCCTTAGTCCCCAGCTTTGGCCTCTGAGCAGGCATCCTGGATGTCTTGTTGACCACGGCTGTTTGTTCCTGACCATTAGATGCAGCTCTACGTGGAAGAACGCGCTCATAAAAGCAGCTGAGGGCATACCTGCCCCCCACCGATGCCACAACTTTTGGACTTTGGGGGGCCCCCAGCCTAGGGCAGCGCTGCAGGGCCACCCCAATTCCAAGTGCTCTTATTGCTTCTCCGTATGGACTGCCTGCCACCTGGCCCAGGGTTGCTCCAGTCAGCTCGCCTTTATGGAGGAAGCTCCCTGGGAGGGCAGTGAAGGGTGCTGGGACCAAGATTTCTCAGCTTCCAGGAGACAGCTGGCAAACACCATCTGTCTCAAATACTGTGCTGTGAGTTGTTCCAATAAAGGAGCCCCAAGGGCTGAGCTGGGCTGTCACTGACCAGAGTGGGGGAGAAGGGATGTAGCCACATTAACCTGGGGGAGAGGCTGTTTCTCCCACAAAGTACCTGGGAGCTCCTCCCCATCCCTAATCCCAGTTCCAGGCAACTTTGACTGAAAACATTTATTATGACAAAACACAAACCCATGTGACAGTCACTTACTCGAACCCATGGGTCTGCCCAAGGTTGGAACTGGGGCAGGAGCTACTGGGGCAGGGGCTTCCGTGCCCACCAAAGGCCCAGCTCTTGCCTGGAGGGGACTTAGGGTACCTGGCTGGCCTGGAGCAAGGCTGGACGGACAGCTGGTTGACTGATGGACTGTGAGAAGGGCCCATGGAGACACAGGTCAGGACGGCAGGCAGGTGGCCTCCTCCCACACTGTGCTGTCTTCAGGGCAAGCTGTCGGCGGGCGCCAAGCTCCTGGTCCTCTTATCGCTGATGACGATGCTGCTGTTGGTGACGCGGGGCCCGTACCAGCCTGCCCAGAACTGGGTATCCTGGCCTCCATGCTGGAAGAGGATGTAGCGGACGCCTGGAGGGTAGTCTGAGAAGGTGTGGGAGACCTGCAGGGAACGGATGGGAAGTGACCTCCGCCTGGAGGAAGAGGGGGACAAGATGGGGTGACCACTCTACTGAGAGGGAAAGGGAGGAGCCAGGTCCTAGAGGGAAGTGCTGCCCAGCTGGCAGGCAGGAGCCCTGGAGTCCTGGCCGCTGTGCTGGACTGGAGTGAGTAGGTTAGGATGGGGCAGGGGGGTGGCTCACCTCTGTCCACTTGGCATCATTCCACTGCTGGATGATCACAGGTGGGGGCTCAAAGGAGGCCAAGACGATATAGTCAGCTGAAGTCAGCTGGACGCGGATGTGGTAGGCACAGCCACAGTCTGATCTGGGGGCGAACCTGGGGGAAGAGTGGGGGTGAGGGTGAGGCTGAGAGCAGGCAGCAGACTCCCAAATTCAGCTCATGGCTGTGTTTCCCTGAGCTTGTCTGGAGCCTCCCTCCTGGCAGCACTGCCCCACTGTACCCAGGCTAAGCAGCCTGTCCATGCTGGGCCTTGGTTATCCCAGCTGAAAAGTGAGGAAACCCTTTTGAGTGTTCTAGTAAAGATGTCATCTCAAAAAGAAAATGGCCCTCTACAGGGGAGGGGCTGCTTGGACAGGCCTCATCTGTACATTTTAAAGGACAGGGTACAGGTTCAAGGGGGGCTAGCATAGAAAGAACTCAACCTCTTGATCTATCAACCCCCTCTATCCTGGGGCCTGGTTGGATTTGGGGTCCTGCCTTCTGTCACGACCAAGCCAGAGGCCGACAGCCCTGTGCATGCAGCAGGAGCTTGAGAGAGTTGGAGGATGGGTAATGGAAAGGGGCAGTTCGTTCTCTGCTGCCCCACTGCCTGATAGTGACAACCCAACTGTAGGACCCTGTCTTCCCACCTGCAAACTGGGGCTAATGTCTCCTGCTGACCATGTCACAGTGTGGCCGGGAGGCAAAAGGTTGCTAGATGAGCAAATGTGGGTCATCAGCAGTGGGAGGGAAGGGCAGGGCCTACCTGGCTCTAGGGTGTCCCTTGTCCCAGCAGCACACTGCCAGGCACAAAGTGGATACAACTTAAGGGTTTTCTCACCCAGTGAATGTGGCAGGAAGAGAAAAGGGAAGGGAGAGAGGCTCGCCAGGAGCTCCCACTGCTGTGTTGAGAATGGAGTATAGGGACATGGGCCCATGAGTGTACTCACCAGTCCTTGACCACGATGTCGGGCCGGAATGTGTCCAGCAGCTCCTCCCAGTAGCCCTCGGCCTTGAGATCCACCAGTTGGGACTTGAGGCACATCCTGGGGAGCACAGAGGAAGGCCTGTGGCCTCAGGCATGCTCTGCATGGCACTTGCCCTGGTTCTAGTTGCCTCTGAACACCCAGGGAGATGGTTTGTGGGCTGCACTGGGCCCCTGGCAGTCCTGCCCACCCTCAGCGGTATCACTGACCTTGGCAGGACAGACACTGGCTGGTGTAAATTCTGGTTCCCTCCTCATCCCCCCTGCACAGGCCCGTGAGAAACACATTCAGAGAGCTTGACCCACTTGTGCCTGGGTGGCACTGGATCCCAGCGCACGTGGCAGGATGCAGCCCCAATGCCAGCTTCCTGCATCTGGCCCAGAGCACCAAGCAAATGGGGTGCGTCCGTGAACTCTTGTTTCCAGATCAGGGACAGTTGGTAAACACCCAACTTAACTTCAAACTGCCTGGTGGGATCTTGGCCCCAACCCCCCACCTCCCCTGTCTATTAACCCAGCCATGGCGTTTACTTCTGCACCAGGAAGCAGTGGACTCTGAGCTGGTTTGGGAACCACCTCCCTCAAGCTCACTTTGGCCTGGGATTTGGCAAAAGTTGCCCCAACCCTCCTCCCCGCAAAGAGCTGCCAGAGGCAGGTCTGCAGTGGCCCCAGCGCCCCACGCCCCAGGAGCCTGCTCAGTTTGGTTTGGTCATCTTACTCATATGATGTGACAAAGTACTTCTTGATATTAGGGTCAGGAAAATCCGTCCCATTATCTCCAGGGACACTCTCCACCTTCCAGCGGTCTCCCCCATTTGACACGACCTGCCAGGATCCCATGTCCTCTAGGAGAAGAAGCAGCTGCGGTGAGACCCTGTAGACGCTATAAGTCCAGCCGCAGAAGGGAGGTTCGCGTCAGTGGACCTCTCACAAGCAGACCTTGCCTGTGTGCAGGGAGTTCTGTGGATGTGGACACCCCAGGGCTGCCAGCTTCTTCCTTCTCATGGGTGCAGCCCACGACCCCCCCCCCCCCGAGCACTGCTACAAAGCACCCCAACTCAGCTGCACCCCCACCTGTCCCCATGTCAGCTCCGCCTGGGAGTCTCTCCTTCCCAACTTTGTCCCAAACTGGCATCACTCTGGACATGAAGGTGGAGGTAAGAAAATTACCAGGAATTCTAAACCAAAGCTTTCCTCACTTCCATGCTGCCTAAGGGCTCTGGGAGATACCCAACTCCTCAACCCTCAAAATGTAAACTGTGTAGTCCCCTGTGACAGTATTTCTGTGATCAACAGCTGGTGTGAGGTCAGCCTCGGGGACAGCTCGCCCGTCTGCTGTCCACAAGGAGGACACTTCCGTCAACTGCGTAACTGCGACCTGGGGGGCTCCAAGAGCCCATTTAGAGGTCCTCGGACATGTCGTGTGGACCCACTATGCCAATGAAACCAGACTTTCTCTGCCCAGGGTGAGAGGGATAACTGGGGGACAGGCATCCCTGGGGCTGGTGGCCGGGTTCCTGGGTCACCCCTCCCCTTCTCAACATGGGGTGCCATGAGGAGCAGTTGTGGGCCACTGGAACGGTATGGGAATCATATGTAAAGCTCCCCTGGTGATTGTTCTAGAATGCGTCAGTCGAGGACCGCTGAGGACCTGTGGGCTCAGTCTGAAGAGGGGGGCACAGGACAGTCACGTAACCCCGTATCTGTGGAATATCCCGCCAGGCTGGCTCAGCAGGTTAGAGGTACATGACTGTCCTCTGGGCCTCCCCCCTTCAGACTGAGCCCACAGGTCCTCAGCAGTCCTTGACTGACGCGTTCTAGAACAATCACCAGGGGAGCTTTACATATGATTCCCATACCGTTCCAGTGGCCCACAACTGCTCCTCATGGCACCCCATGTTGAGAAGGGGAGGGGTGACCCAGGAACCCAGGAGCTGGCTCTCAGTGGGGGGTGGGGGTGGGGTGGGAGGCAGGTGCAGGGGCCCAGGCTGGGCCAGGCTGCAGGGGGTGCTGCCGAGTGGCGTGAGCTGAGTTGGGCGGCCAGCATGGAATCTGGGTCAGGCTGAGGGATTGAGTGTCTGGGCTGCTGTCAGTGGGGCCTCCGAGGCAGGCCTTTCTCAGTCAGGACCAGGCTTCCAGCCCAGGCAGTTCTGGGTCCCAAGGGAGAGCCACTTGTCTCACGGCCTCAAACATCTAGAAAGCAAACCAGCTCTACCTGCCTGGCCAATCCAGGCTCCTTGCAAAGACAGAGACCACACGTCTTATCAAGAAGCACACTGCCTGACACAGAGCAAGTACTGAAGGAACAAAGGAAAAAGTCCTGGCACATCCAAGGGGCTGTTAAAGACAAGCTAGATGGGGTTCTTGAACTGCATGACCACAGTCCCCTGTCGAGATGCTCATTCTCATCTCTAAGGGGGCAACGGGAGATCAAGGACCTCTGTAAAGTTCTCAGCTGGTGCCTGGCCAGAGGAGCCCTCGATGAACAGTGGGCAGCATGGCCTGAACTATAAGGGGACAGGCTGCTGCAATGTGACTGCTTATTCAACAAGCCCCTGCCTTGGGAAGCACTGGCATGGATGCTCGGCAGAGCGGGTAGCCTGAGGCCCCTGGAACTTGAAGTTTGTGGCAGAGAAACAAACAGGCAAATCAGGCAATATGTGGTGAGCAGTGCCATGGAGGAGCTAAAAGGGGGTAATATGATGGAGGTGGGGGGCACTGTTTTTCTATGGGAAGTTAGGGCAGGTCTGAACTGTGACCCTAAGGATGAAGAAGAACTAGCCATGCCAAGAGATGGAGTGTCACAAATATGGGAGAAGATTCCAGGGGGTGTGGGGACAGCAAGTGCAAAGGCCCTGTGGCTCAGGAAAGGGACAGAACCAGTCCAGTGGTGCCCCCCCCAGCCCACCTTCAGCACACGGGTTGCGCAGGAGGTTCTTGTGGAGGCTGCGTAGGAAGTAGAACACCTTCCAGTCGGCCACGGGCTGGTCCCAGTCCTGGGTGATGAAGCCCTCGCGCAGACACTTGCGCTTCCACAAGGTCATGAGGTTGATGAGGTCGCGCCAGAGGCTGCAGACCAGGCGGCAGCGCAGCACCAGCTGGCGGGCAGGCACGTGCGTGAACAGCTCCAGCAGGATGTTCTCGGGCAGCTGGTTGATGTTCACCAGGGCCATGGCTGGGGCAGGCCTTGAGCGGGGGTTGGGGGGGGACGTGCTTGTGAGCCTTCACCCAGAGAGGCTGTGAAAGAGGGGTCAGTCAGGGACACTTAGAAGGGTCCATCCAGTACAAATACAGGGTCCTCAAATACACCGTGACCACATATTATGTACATTTGAAAGAGTACAATAAAAATATTAATAGTTACATCTTTAGATGCCAAACTTCTAAATGCCCCTTTCCCCTTAAGAAATAAACTGCTTAATTTTGAAGCTGGTGGGCCAGGTGAATTGTAAAGATTTTGCTGAGGCCACACTGTCATCCATGAGTTTTGCAGCTTTTACAGGGGTTCTGGGGGCTGTTCTGTTATTTACTCCTGTGAACAGAACGGAATAGAAAATCTTTTCTACACCCCCAGACTGTGTCATCCAAAAGTTCATTAAGTGGTGGGGCTAGAGCTGAGATGCTCCCCTCTCCCCAAAAATCACCTGATTAGGCCTGGAAGCAAAATGCGATAAAATGTCCCAAAGTAGGAGACCCCATAGCTATGCTGGGATGTCAGGCTAGAGCCCACTTTGAAATGCCCCCCCCCTCCCCAAAGAAAAAGGAGGTTGAGGGCCCTGGGGCCTGCAGACTGCCTGGTTTGAATCCTGGCCTGCACCATCTAGCGGTAAGAAGTGGGTAGTAACTGTCCCAACCTCAGAATGGCTGGGAGGACTCGGAACAAGTGTAGAAAAGTGCTCAGCAAACGTTAACATCATTACCAAGGCTTCCATCCTCAGGGCAAAGTACCCCCCCCCCCCCCCCCCCCCCCCCAGTTTCTGTCTACATCTGAATTGTAAAACCTTTGGAAAATTCTTCCCTGGTCTGGATATGTTGCCAGGGGGGTCCTGGTCATCCTGACCTTGGACTGGATTTCAGGTACAAGCCCCGGCTGGGCTGGGTGGGCCGGCAGCCTCCAGAGTTATGTCCTGCCACTCGGGGGCCTTGACAAAATGTGGTCAGGTCCTCTGATTTTTCAGAAACTCAAATACATACTAAATCTCTCGATTTTAAACTGTTGGCAACTTCTCAAAGCACTCTCCCCGCCAAATAAAAGTCGTTAGATCCGAGTCAGAGGCTTCCTGGTTACAGCTCTCCGACAAGAGTCTGGGCTGGCCGCCTTCTGTCACCACGAACTGGCCTGAGCATGCAAGGGTGGGGTAGGGGTGCTAGTCCTACCCGGGCATTCTGTGCAGTTGCAGTCGACGCCGGCCGCCAGGCGCACGGCGCACCCGTAGGGGCTTCCCGGAGCCAGGGCCGACCTCGCCGCGCGCCCACCTTTTCCCTTTCCAGCCTCCCCCTGCCCCGCCGGCGCTGTCCTTGTCCCCACTTCTCGGAAGGAGAGGCTGAGGGTGCCGGGGGCACCGTGCGCCTGCGAGGTGCGGCCGCGGGGCCTTAGCCTGGGGGGAAGCGGGGGCCAGGCCCGGGTCCCGGCCGGGGTGACCGGTCCCGGCCCCGCGTGCCCCCAGCCCCCGGAACCCCACCCTGCCCCGCCGAGACGGCGCCCGCGGGCTTGGTTAATACCCGACGCCCCGCCCCCACCTTCCCCGCGGCCCTCCCCGGCCCCCTCCCCCGGCCCTCTCCCCGACCCTCTCCCCGACCCCCGGCTGGGCCGCAACCTGGGCGCGGGGCGGGAGCCCCGGCGGGAGCGGAGCGCGGGGTCGGCGGGAGTCGGCGGTCTCGGCGCCGTCCGCTCAAGCCCCGCCCCGCGTCACGCGCCGCGCTCAGGCCCCGCCCCGCCCGGCCTCGACCCGCTGCGCCGACGCGGTTGGCGGCCCCGTCGCCGGGCTTCCCGGAAGGTCGCGCAGGCCCCGCGCCCCGGGAAGGGCAGTCGGGGTTCCTCAGGACCCCGGCCGCGCTGTGGGGGCCCCCCGACCTCGCAGCCCACGCTCCTACCTCAGGGCTCTCCCCTCCAGGCGGCCAGGACTCACTCTCCCTTTCACTTCCTCCTCCAAAGGGAAGTCCGAGCTGTCCCCCTCCCCCGCCGGCAGCCCCCCTCCCCCGCCGGCAGCCCCCCTCCCCCGCCGCCCCCCCCCCAGGCCTTCTTTGACCTGTTACCTTAAGGGAGGACGGAGGTGGATAGGCAGGGAGGAGGTGGGGCTGAAATTTCGGTCTTAAGTCCAGTACTGTCCCTCCCTGGGGTGTGACCAAGCAGACCTTAGTTTACTCAAAGATAAAAACCTCTCCCGCCACGCCCTCACCAGGACTATTCCAGCCAATCCTAAAGAACACCTAGGGCAATATATAAGATTCCACAAGGCTTCTAGGAACTAGAGTAACTTTCCAGAAACCAACAACCTCTAGATAAGTCCTGAAACCTAGAGGGCCCAGCCTCTCCAGAACATCAGCTAGTTTCATCTCCCTACCCCATATTAGTGACAGACCCTTCCAACATGAAAAAGTTAGAATGGCCATAGTCCAAACCGCCTAAAGAGAAGGATGGAAAGATCAAAGGTGATGGTGGAGTTATACAGAGAAGATAGGATTTAACAAATGAATGTGAATCCTGAATCATTAAACTGATATCTCTTTTAGTCTCCAGTATCTTTGAGCAGCTAGAAGTAATAACCTAAAATTGTGAAATTGTAACCCATGTCAAATGCTGATATATGTTCTACAACTAATTGTGGTGCTGTGCTTTGAAATTTATAGCTTTTTTGTATATATGTTATTTTTCACAAAAAAAAGAAAGAAAAAGTCAATTGTGGTGAAAAAACGATATTTAAGTCTTCCAGCCTCCTATATTCTGGAGCAGCTAGAAGGAAAAATCTAAGAGGATCATATGAGAAACTCTGGGATCTGTCCTGTAACTACTTTTGGAGGAGTGCTTTGAAAACTATTGCTTTTTTATTTCTTTGCTTTGTATGTATGTTATACTATACAATAAAAAAATTTAAAACAAACAAAACCTCTCCGGGTTTTTTGTTAGGATGAAGTTAGTTAATTCCTTCCTTCCTTAAACAAATATGTATCAAGCATCTACTTCCGGCAACCCCATACTGTTGTGCAGGTTGTGCACTGCACAAGGAGCCTGGCACAGGTCACATGGGCAACTCCAGCCAAGGCTGAATCTTCTCCAAGGATGCATGCCTCCCACCCCCCCACCTTTTTTTTTTTTTTTTTTTAGCTCGCTAAAGGTGCCCTATAGCTGGGAAGGTCCCTGCACTGATCTGGCCAGGCACAAATCTGTGAAGTGAGATGATAATAAAATTGAAGGACTACTCATTGAGTACCTGCTCAGACCCAGGCACCATTCTAGATGCCTGAGCTTCATCAAATATCAGTAAAGCTCTTGGCGCAGAAGGAGCGCTCGCCACTCATGGCACTGCTTACCCAGCATGGGGTGGATACAGGGGTCTTAAAGGTAAAGGCTGCTGAGAGACACCCATACCTCTGGCTCCCAGCCTTGAGGCCAGGCCTCCAGAGGAAGCCAGCAGTGCTGGAGGGACATTTGGGCAGCTCACTGGGTTATGGCCCACACCCCTGATTCTGCGATGGTCCTGAAATGCCACTCCTCTGTGCTTCAGGCAGAAGCTACACAGGCTGTGCCTCTGGCAGTTCCAGGCCAGGCCTCCCATCACGTCTGCCTTTCCTCCTAGAAAGCACAGGGCACGGTATGCACCAGGAACACCTTTTATTTGGCCACATGCGGCAGGGGTGGGATCAGGAGGACCCTGTCCTTCCGGCAGGAGAGGAGGTGGGAAGGTCCTGGCAATGGCAGTTCCAAGGTCGGGTGGGGCCTTGGAATAAACTTCAGGCCACAGGGAGACTAACCTGGGTATGCAAGTGGGTGGGGGGTCCTTGACAGCCCCTCGTCCTACTCCTCCAGGGCTCCCATAGCCAGCTCTCAGCATCAGGGCCCAGTGCTGCCCCCTACCTGCTGTGGGTCGCTCTGGGCAGGAGTCTATGGGTTCTCTGGGAAGCCCGACTCCAGCTAGTACCCACCTGGCTTCTGGGGCTTCATGGCAATGAGGACAGTCCACACCAAACCTGGAACCCCACCCCACCCCACCCCACCCTGGGTCTAGGCCTCTGTGCAAACCCACCTCTTCTAGGCAGACTAAGAGTTTACAGACAGCAGAATGTGGTGGAGGACAGGGTGCTTCCTCTACTCCCTAGATCTGAATGTGCTACATGGTCGCCTCGTGGCATCTGCACCATCCAGGATGGTCTGGAGCCGGCCAGACTCCCTGTTGGGTGCCCCAGAGAGCGCAGGTAGAAAGGTCCCAGGAGGGAAGGGAGAGAGACAGATTGGTTGGCATCTGAGCCTGGAGATCCCTTCTCAGAGGAGCCTGGGGGGATGACCCTAACCTCAGCACCTCCCTAACCTCAGGGGTCCTATCTGTTAAAAGAGGCCCCCAAGGAAGAGGTGACTGGGGGTCAAGGGTGAACTAGAGGCTTTGGGGGAGCCTGGCCCCCACCTTCCTTCCCCTCCCCTCCCTGAGCCCAGCCCTTCTCTGACAGCAGTTTACCAGTTGGGATTCAGAAGATGGGGGCTCGGGGGTGTCAGGGCAGCGGGGGCTGGATGGTGATGCTACTGTTGGTGACCCTTGGGCCGTACCAGCCTGCCCAGGAGCGAGTGTCCACGCCGCCGTGCTGAAACCAGATGTAGCGGACGCCAGGCGGGTAGTTGGAGAATGTATGGGAGACCTGGGGGGAGGTAGGGGCAAGCAGACAGAGGAAGAGAGGTCAAAGGTGAGTGAGGAGAGAGGAGGAAGCTGAGTTCTTATTGCTGGAAAAAGAGCACTGGACTCGAAGTCAGCAGAACGATGTTTGAGTGCCAGTTCTGTGATTTAGGGCAGACCATCTCCACTCTCCATGCCTCAGTTTCTTCATCTGTAAAATGGAGCAAAATCTTGCCTGGATCCCTCCACAGGACAGCATGAAGTTCAAAGTTGCAGAAGGAAGTCTCATAAACTCAAAATGATGTTTAGACCTGCCCTAATATGCTCATCTCTATCAATGTGGCCATTTAAATTTAAATTAAAAGAAAAAATTCAGTTTCTTAGTGCCCCCTAGGACTGCCTCTTACTACGAGCTCAACAGCCACATGTGGTGACCCTACTGGACAGCACTGATACAGAATACTTCTAACACTGCAGAAAGTTCTATTGGACACTGCTGGTTTAGATCAGCTATTTTTGAAAATAAAGATTTTTTCAATTCTCCAATACTTGAGGTGAGTAGCTACAAGAGACAGTATGACCCTTTAAGAAAATATTTGCTGACCCCTCCCCCCAGTCTACATAGTAATATAATCAATATTAGTTATTAATAATAGCCAACTTTTCTGAACATTTCTTGGGGTCAGAAATTTGGGTCAGGTTTAACCAATATCATTTCCTTGATTTCTTTCAGAGCTCTATGAGGGAAGAACTTCCCATTTTTTCAGATGAAGCTAACTGAGGCCCAGGAGAGAAGTAGCAGAGCTGGGATTTGAACCCATGCCTGTCCCCAGCCCTCCCCTGCCCTCCGCACCCCACACACCTCCCTCCACTTGGCATCACTCTTCTGCTGGATCGTTGCTGGGTCGGGCTGGAAGGTCCCCAGAGGAGCGTGCGCAGATGACAGGAGCTGGACGCACAGCTGGTACTTGGACCCGCAGTCTGGCCTGGCTGCGAACCTGCAGCAGGCGGAGGCAGGACCCATCAGGGCCTTGCAGGTGGGGGACAGAGTAGGGGTGGAGGCGCCTGAGCAAAGGCCACCCTGCCCCGGATCCTCACTCAGGCACTTACCAGTCCTTGACCTCGATGTCCGGCCTTGTGCTATCCATCAGCTCCTCCCAATACCCTTCAGCCTTGAGGTCCACCACCTGGGACTTGAGGCAGGTGCTGGGGGTGGGCGGAGGGGTGGGAGAGGCTGGGGCTCACCACTAGGGAACTGGGGGGACAGCTAGGACAGCCCCTCCCCAGGGCGGGAGAGGTCCAGGGTGTATTGACTTGGGCTGGGCCCCCAACCCTGAACTCCCAGCCTTGGATCTTACTAATAAGAAGTCACGAAGTATTTCTTGACCTGGCCATTGGGGAATTCCTTCCTCTGGTCTCCTGAGAGATCCTCCACCTTCCACTCATCACCTCCATTCACATCCAGGCTCCAGAACTCAAATCCCTCTGGTGGGGAAGCAGAGTTCACATTACAGGTTCACCTTCTGACCAGCCCCTTCCTCCAAGCTCCTCTGCCTGATCTCCACAGCTGCCCTCAAGAGTTAGCTATGGGCCACTGCACATCACCAGCCCCCTCCTCACAAGGAGTGCATCCTACATGCCTGGCATCGTGCTAAGTGAGTTCAACGGGGAATCCTGAGATGCACGATGACATAAGCCACCAGACCTGGTCTCTTCCATGATGGGGAAAGCTCTGAGCTGGGTCTTAGTCCCAGCTCTACCACTGCCAGGCTGTGACCATAGGCAAGTCATCTCCCTGAGCCTTGGTTTTCTCTTCTGTAAACCAGTGGCAAGAATGGGGATTGACAGACTCTTTCTATAAAGGGCCAGATAGGAATGATTTCAGGTTTTGTGGGCCACATACTGTCTCTAGTACACAAATTTGGTTTTGTCTGCTTTTTCACAACCCTTTAAAACTGTAAAAACGATTCTTAGCTCCTGGGCTGGAGTGGGCTCGGGGACTGTACTCGGCTGGTTTGCTGACTGCTGGGCAAGATGATGGCTGTTCAGGAGTCAAGTGGGGCAAGTCAATGGAAAGCTCTGGACAGCCTGGAAGGATTGTTTTATCATCATTTTGCTCCAGAATTCGGCCCTATAATGGAGAACTGGGTTCCCATCTTCTTCCCTGATAGTGTTCAGCCGATGAGTTATAATCCATCAGGGGAAGGAGGTGGATCTGGAAGGCTGCAGGGGCCTTGTTTCACTTGTCATCATAACATGCTGGAAACAGGACCAGAGTCTCTGTTCTTTCCCAAGCAAAGACCCCTGGGCCCTTGGAGACAGTCTCACCAGGTCTAGCCCTGGGGTCTGGGAACTTGGTCAACTAAGTATGCTCTGACTTTCTAGCCTTGTATCGTGGGCAAATTAGTCCCAGTCGGCCAACTCTTCCTTTCTTAGGAAAGACCACCGGGAAAGCAACCTTAAGAGTAGAATAAGAAACTCCACTCTTGGCCTCAGTTTGCCTGTCTGCACAATGGGGGCACTGAGAGTACCTACCTCCTGGGCTTATTGACAGGACTGTAGGAGTTAAACCATCCAGAGTACTTAGCACAGTGTCCAGCCCACAGTGAGTGCTCGTTAAGTGTCAGCTGGTATCATGACAGTGTACGGGGCACACAGACCCCCTCTGCACCCCACCTTCAGCACACGGATTGTGCAGCAGGTTCCTGTGGAGGCTGCGTAGGAAGTAGAACACCTTCCAGTCAGCCACGGGCTGGTCCCAGTCCTGCGTGATGAAGCCCTCACGCAGACACTTGCGCTTCCACAGGGTCACGAGGTCGATGAGGTCGCGCCAGAGGCTGCAGACCAGGCGGCAGCGCAGCAGCAGCTGGCGGGCAGGCACGTGCGTGAACAGCTCCAGCAGGATGTTCTCAGGCAGCTGGTTGATGTTCACCAGGGCCATGGCTCGTGCTCCTGGGACCCTCCTGGGGATATTGAAAAGGGATATTGAAAAACTGCGCTGCAGACCCAGGGCCTCCCCACAGGACTTGGTATCTGCAGCATCCTATCCCAGCTCCGTTTACCATCATAGCAAAGTCACTGTGCCTCTCTCAGCCTCAGTTTCCTCCTCCGTAAAATGGGGCCCAGTACAGGACTTACCCATTGGGGTCACGGGGAGGGTTCAGTGAGCCTGGGATCCACCAGGTACTCTGTAAAAGGTGAGCTCTGATTTTCTCATCGGCCCCTCACAACCGCCTCTAAGGAGGCTATGGAGGCTCAGAGAGGTGGGAGGACCTGCTCAAGGTCAGAAGAAAGGCAGCAGTCCCACGCTTCTCTGACTCTAGAGCCAGCTTTCTTCCTTAGGCTCATCTGGAACCCGCAGCCTGGCAGAGGTCTGTGGCCTGTCCCATGGTTGCTGTCTCCATTCTCTCTCCCAACCTCATAATGCTGGAAGGGGACAGGCTGGGGTGGGTGTTAATTATCAGGACCTATAAGCGACTTTCTCAAGATATGTGGGGCCAAGGGTTGCAAAGCTGGGGCTGCAGCGGTTGGGCCATGGGGGAGGGCCGTTCTTATGTCCCCACTCACACTCCGGGGCCGGGCTCCAGCCCCTGGACCTCAGAGGGCCCGCAGCTTCCCAGCTCCACGCTGTGGCTTTAAAACGACCCTCAACGGCGGGATTTGGGCTCTCGCGCCTCACCGGGCGACCCCCAGCCCCGATTCGGCCCGCGTCGCCGCTCCTGACCGCCTCGCAGCCTGGACCAGCCCCGCGGCCCCGTCCCTGCCCGCGCTGCCGGGCCTCTCTCCAAGCACTGCGGCGCCGCCGGGAAGCCCCGGGCCGGCCCCCTCCATCTCTGGCGCCCCGCGGGCCCCCTCCGGCCGGTCACCTGCGCTCCGACGCTGCGGCGGGGAGGCTCCGGGCTGCGCCGGCCTGGCCTGCGGGCTCCCCCGCCCCGCCTCCCCTCCTCCGCGCCGCCTCCCCTCCCCTCCCCCGCGCCGCGCCCCAGCGCCTCGGGCCTGGGAGACGCCGGGCTCCGCGGGTAGGAGAATACCTGCGGGGCTGGGAGGACGGCGGGAGGAGCCGTGTCCCCTCCCCGGCTCCGCTGGGCCGCGCGCCCCGCACTCTCCGCCTGACTCAGGCCTCCCTGCCCGCCTCGCCCCCAGGGGAGAGCCGGAAGACACCCCAATTAAAACCAAAGAGAGACCCCTGACCTTGCTCCGGGGTCCGCCGGGCGCCTGCAGCCTGGGGCCTCCCGCCGACCGCCCGGGACTGCGCGGCGTCCGGGCGCGGGGCCAGGGGCGGGGCGGGGCGCGGGCCTTTAAGAGGCGCGGCCGGCCCGGGCCCGACCCAGACGCGGGCAGCGCCTGGACTCGCCGCCGCCGCGGGACTCGGGCAGCCCCGCCAGCGCCTCGGCTCCTCCTCCTCTCGCGACCGCCCTCCGCAGCGATGGACGGAGACGGCGACCCAGGTAGCCGCGGCCGCCCGGACCCACTCGCTCCAGCTGGGGAGGGGAGACTCGGGCAGGAGGGCGCGCGCCGCGCAGAGCGGGCAGTGCGGGAGAGCGAGGGGACCCCCGAGACCCGGCGCCGCCGGCCTGCACCTAAGCAGAGCCCTTGAGATAGTCTCAAAGGAGCACCAGCCTTTGTATGTTGGTCCGGCCTCTAGGCCCTGAGAGTTGACAAGCAGAGGAGGGAGGACTCCTGGGTCCCATTTACCCAGGAAATAGCAGTGGAGGAATCCTGTGCTCCAGTCTCCGGACTCCCTGGGGGTCTGTGGGACTGGGGGCTGGGACGCCCTGCATGGAGGAGGCTGCAAGCCTTTTGCTTCCATCCACTTCTTCCATTTGCCAGCTCTGACTTGTGAGCTGCGTAAATCTCCGTGGATGTCTTAGGGTTTCCGATCTCTCTTCTTAATTCATCCTTCCTCCTGTACTGCCTTGCCTGGTGGGGCTGGATACCCAGCGGGGATCAGGCCAGCGGTGGTGTGTGGAGAGTCGCGGGGCCAGCTGCTGGCCAGCATGCAGGGCCCTCTGAGTCTGCCCAGTCATCTTCTCTGGCACCAAGAACCCCCATCCCCCCAACTCCGCTTGCAGGGTGCCATGTGCTGGAAGAGTCCCCTCATCCCTTCCTCCCCAGACCCCACTGCTGAGGGTAGGGTTACTTCCCTTGGCCGGGGTGGGGTGGGGGAACAAGAAAGGCAGGGCAGCGGTTAACCAAGCTCCCCTCTCCCAGCCCTGAAAGTCCCACCTCCTGCACCCCAGACTCCCAGTCCATGGTCCCCTTGCCATACCCTTAGTAGGGGCCCAGAATCGGCCCCTGCTCTCTTTCCCAGAGCCCAGCTATTCCCTGGACCCTGAGGTCCGATCCAGGTGAGTGAATCAGCCTTGGGCGCTGCTTTCAGAGGCCAGATAACTTTCCAACGGACCACAATGTGGGGAGTTGTGTGGGTGCGAGATGGGGGAGGAGGGGCCGTAATCGGATCTGGGGCCCTGAGTGCCAGGCCCGGGGCCAGGAGAGGGGACTGGGCAAGGTGCACCTTTCGGGAGAGAATCAGATGTCCGCTGGGGCCAGGTCAGAGCCCAGGGGAATGGGTGGAGAGGTGAGGACACTGGGCGGAGCTCCCCAGAGTGCAGTGGACAGCAGGATGGGTGGGCCGGGCCGCTGTAGGGCCTGCCGTGGTCCTCTCTGCTTCCCCACTGGTCGGCGGTGTGACCTAGGAGTAGTTGCTAAGCCTCCCTGAACCTCAGTTTCCTCTTTGCCCAAATGCAGGAGGGAAACTCCACATCATAAAGATGTGGCCAAAACGAGAACAACAACAAAACCAAAGCAAAAACAAAACAAAATAACAACAACAAAAAATCCCACTAAACTAAAAATGAAGGGAAAGTGCTGTGCTTAACCATAACTTCACTAGCTGCTTTCTGAGGTCTTATCCTGTGCTCTGAGGAAGAAGTGAACTCCGACCCAGTCTCAAGGGGCTGACCGTGGGGGAAAGGGCTGAAAATGGTGCAGTGAGGAGGTTCAGGGCTGGCAGGCCGGGGTCCTGGCATCACCCAGACCAGTGATCCCTTGGCCCTTCCTCCTGTCCCCACGCCCCTGCCTGGCCTACTTCCACTCCCCATCTTGGCTCTCCAGGACCCAGCCCTCAGGAGCCCCCATCAGAGTCTGAGAGCAGTGGCTTCCTCCGTCATCCATCTCCTCCCCACTGTCCCATGCCCCACCCCGCCAGAGACACAGGGCACTAGGTGTCCACTTACTTAAGGCTGCCATGGCCTGGCCTGGCTGGGGTCCAGGAGGCAGTGCTGCCCGCAGCGCTCACATCTGCCCACCTCCTTACAGGTTAGAAGGCTCTCGCCCCTCCTTGGTGGATTTGAACATCAGCACAGCCCAAAGGCCTGGCACAATGATTCCCATTTTACAGACAGGAAGCCTTCCTTTCCCAAGAACCTATTCCATCTCCCTGTTTGATATAAGTGGCCTCTTTTAGGGAGTCTCCCCACCCAAGTCATGCAGCAGAGTTTGGCTAGGGATGTCTGGGTCTTTGGCCTCCGATTTCCCTCTCCCCCCAGACCTCCGATCTCCATGTCTCTTGCCCTATTACTGGCAGTGTGACCTTCAGCAGGTCCCTTTACACCTCTGAGCCTGAGCATTTTCATCTACAAAACTGAAATCATATCAGTGCTTCCTAATTCAACAGATTCTTTTCTCAAGGCTGTCATGGTAGTTAATGGCGGTCCTGGGGCCGGACCACCTGGGTGCAAATTCAGGCTCCAACCACCTCTTTGCGGCATGATTTGGGGCCCTTTAGCCTCTCTGGGTCTCAGTTTCCTCATCAGTGAAATAGGGACAGCAATAGCAGCAACCTCGAGGCTTAAATCCTCACAGGTATAAGGAGTAAATAAAATGGAAATGCTGAAAACAGGGCCCAGTACATAGTAAGTGCCCAGTAAGCTTCAGCTTTGACACAGTGCCAGGAAGGGTGAGACACCAGGTACTGGGGACCAGGCAGTGAGTTTCCCAGACCCTTTTCCTGCCCTCACAAAGCCCAGTCTAGTAGAGAGATGTTTGCCAAACCATCTTAGCCCAGGACAAAAGCTAGGAAGGATGGGTCCTCGTGCTGTACAAGGATGGGAAAATCCTGGAGGGCTTCCCTGAGGAGGTGACACCAGCTGGGCTCTCAGCGGGTGGATGGGAGGACATAGGAGTTCATGTGTGAAATGTCGCCTAGGATCATGCTATAGATGGATGCCGTTAGGAATAATTTGATGGTGGCCGTGATCTGCTCAGGTATGGTGTTTGTCTGCCCAGCAGGGGAAACTGAGACCTCTTTGGTAGACTTAGGGTTTGGTCCGTGGTCCAAGAGCGCTTGGGCCTCCACCCTCTGGGCGTCAGTCTCTATCCCAGCATGGGTGTGTGTGTGCGGATGCCCGTACATCATGGTTCTGGGGCGGTGCAGTTGGGGAGCCGGGGGGCGGGGGGGGGGAGTCATAGCCTCTCCCCCACCCCTCCCGCAGAGAGCGTGGACCAGCCAGAGGCAAGCCCGGAGGAGCAGCCAGAGGAGGCGAGCGCCGAGGAGGAGAGGCCGGAGGAGGAGGAGGCGGCGGCGGCGGCGGCGTACCTGGCCGAACTGCCAGAGCCGCTGCTGCTGCGCGTGCTGGCCGAGCTGCCGGCCGCCGAGCTGGTGCAGGCCTGCCGACTGGTGTGCCTGCGCTGGAAGGAGCTGGTGGACGGCGCCCCCCTGTGGCTGCTCAAGTGCCAGCAGGAGGGGTTGGTGGCCGAGGGCGGCGCGGAGGAGGAGCGCGACCACTGGCAGCAGTTCTACTTTCTGAGCAAGTGGCGGCGCAACCTGCTGCGCAACCCGTGCGGAGAAGGTGAGGGGGCCAGGCCCGCCGGCCCGCTCTACCCCGGTCGGGCGCTGGGACGGGGGCCTCCGGATACCCCACGCCAGGGAGCTCAGCTCCCCGTTCTGTAAAAGGGGCCTGAGCCATGCGCCCACACCCTCAGCCTGGACTGGGTGACCAGGGCAGGGCCCTTGTGTCCCTACAGAGGACCTGGATGGCTGGTGTGACGTGGAGCACGGGGGGGACGGCTGGAGGGTGGAGGAGCTGCCCGGAGACTGTGGAGTGGAATTCAGCCACGATGAGAGCGTCAAGAAGTACTTCGCCTCCTCCTTTGAGTAAGGAGCAGGACTGTGGAGGGGCTGGGGGTGGGGCCTGGGGGGTGGCGTCCCGGCCATCCCAACCCCGATTCTCCCAGGTGGTGCCGCAAGGCCCAGGTCGTGGACCTGCAGGCGGAGGGTTACTGGGAGGAGCTGCTGGACACGACGCAGCCGGCCATCGTGGTGAAGGACTGGTGAGGGGCTGCGGGCGGCAGGGGGTGGCAAACTGCAGCCGGATTCTGCACCCCCCCCAACTCTAGGGGTGCTGGCCTGAGAGTGTTGAAAAGCCAGTCTGCGGTCCAAACAGACCCTTTCTGCTGGGCTGGCTTAGGCCCCGAGGTTGGGCCCGGCCGGCCTGGGTTTTAGATCTGGTTGTTGGACCTTGGGCGAGTCACTTCCTCTGGTCTCGGTTTTCGGTTTTCTTATCTGGAGAATGGGGTTATTGTTGCACGGGCCCGGCAGGGTGGTGGAGGGAAATGGGAACATTTTAGGAAGCCCCGCTGGCTGTCCCCGCGCCCTCCCGGCAGGTACTCGGGCCGCAGCGACGCCGGCTGCCTGTACGAGCTCACGGTCAAGCTGCTGTCGGAGCACGAGGACGTGCTGGCCGAATTCAACAGCGGGCAGGTGGCAGTGCCCCAGGACAGCGAAGACGGGGGTTGGATGGAGGTGAGCCTGGGGGAGGGGGGCTGGGGAGAGGACACGGTGGGGGCGGGGCCTGGGTGTGAGGGGCGGGGCTCGTGGAGACCCCGCCCACAGAGAGCAGGGGCTGCCACTGGGTCTGGCGGACTAAGGGCCGCGGCCACCCTTCCCACTCCAGCCTCCTCTACCTACCCCCCCTCCCTCGCCCCCGCCAGATCTCCCATACCTTCACCGACTACGGGCCCGGTGTCCGCTTCGTCCGCTTCGAGCACGGGGGCCAGGACGCCGTCTACTGGAAGGGATGGTTCGGGGCCCGGGTGACCAACAGCAGCGTGTCGGTGGAGCCCTGAGCGCCCTGCCCCCCACCCTGCCTCGCGCTGCCCGGGAGGCTCAGAGACCCGGGGTTAGATAGACCCGAACTTAGCCCGTAGCAACCCCACCTTCCCCAGCCTATTCCTCTCCCGACCCCTGCCTCAAGCCCAGCCCCCACCCGGGAAGAGGGGGTGTTCCGTTTTGCAGATTTGCATATATTTGCTTATCATTGGCAGTCCTCCCTAGAATGGAAGCTCCGGGAGGGCATGGGCCTGGGCTGGCGTCAGCTGCTGAATCCCCCGCGCCTAGCACAGCGCCTGCCGCAGAGTGGGCGCTCAATAAATACTATTTGTCCAGGAAGGAATGAATGAACGGAGGGATGAATGAGCCCCCTTCGCTTCCCTTCTTCCCGGTCTCCTGAAGTCCCCTGGCCCAGCCTGGAAAAATACTTGGTGGGGCTCCAGCTGCTCCGGTTTCCAGGGGCCCTTGGGTCAGTGTGGAGCCAGCCGAGCCGGGGCCGGCAGGGCGGGACAAAGGCTGGGATTGTGAGTGCCCAGGAGGGGCCGGCCCGCGCGGCGCCTGACGGGCACCCAAGCTGCCCAGAGGCCAGCACTGGGAGCGGGGCAGGGGCTGCCCTCCCCGCCTCGGTGTCCAGTCCTCCTCCCAGGCCTGGCTGCCTGCCTCCCCGCCACCCCCTTTCTGGTAGTGGGTGCCCGGTCTAGGGTACAAATTCTCCCTGGCTCAGGGATAGACGGGGTGCCGGGGGGCTGAGGGGAGACACAGAAGGGGCCAGCTTGGTGTCCCTCTTGTCCCTCTTCCGTTCACGCCCACTCACGCAGCCCTCCCTGGCCTGATATTGGATTGGACAGGAGCCATTAGCATCTGGTCTCTCATTTGTCCGGTTCCACGCTGGTTACTTGCCCAGAGGGGGTTGTGGCAAGTGGTTTGGGGGAGGGAAGGGGGTGAGGTGCTGTGCCAGGCTCTGTGCTCGGGCACCCCCAAGTGGTCCTCAAACCCAGCCCTTCCCAGGGCTGGGAAATATCTCAGGGCTGTGAAATATCTGCCCCCCGCCCCCACCCTACCCAATATGGTAACCAGTAAAATCACTGTCCCTCCAGCCAGCTGCCGGTCAGGTGGGATTGTGTGTTCAGGTTGCTGGGGCCTGCCTGCAGTTGTTCATTGGCTCAATCATTCATTCATTCAGCATTCTTGGAGCCCCAATTCTGGGCCAGGCCCTATGTGGGCCCGTGAAATGACAGGGGTGAGTAAAACACTCGCTGACCCAGGCAAAGTCAGCGGTCTGGTTACATCAAGGACGGGACGCCCTTGGTGGAGGCACTGTCTACCAGGAGAGAAAAAGCCCTGACCTCAAAGAACCGCAGTGTAAAGGTGGAGGCCCAGCCTGAGGGGCTCCTTGATCCTGTCTCCTGGGCTTCCCTGTCTGGCGGGAAAGGCACAGTTCCGATCAGAGGCAGCTGGAGAAGAAGCCCAGTCTCCACGTGTGCACACGCACGTGAGCTCCAGGGTTTAAGTCAAAGAGTAGTGGGCGAGGCAGTGCTTTGGTTTTGGGGGAGGCTAGAATGGGCATGTGGGGAGACCAGAGCCTGCCCTGCGGTTGTGGAAGGGGGCTGGGCAGATAGATTTGAGGCCAGGAATTTGACTCTGGATCCCAGAAAGGACCGGAGGCCCCCACAGGAATGCGGGGTGGGCATTGGGGGGGTAGGGGGGGGCATGGGAGGCCTGCAAGTGAGAGGAGGATCATAACCAAGTTGGATTTGGGGTGCTCCTGGGTCATTCGGGAGCGAGGCACTTGGTGGGTGGAAGGGTCTGGGTACCTGAAGTTAGCTGCAAACTTTGGGCTGGAGATATGATACGGGAGTTAGAATGTATGTGGCCTGCAACCGAAGCCAAGGGCACTGGTGAGGACAGGAGAGGGCCCCGGGAAATAGCCACACCCAGGGCCCCACCGGGGGAGGCAGAGCAGCCAGGGAGGTGGCAGTGTTTGGGTAGGAGGGTGCAAGCCCAGCAAGGCCACCTGAGCACTTGTCACATCTCAGAGGAAGGAGCCAGAAGTCCAGAGACCAAATTCTCTGCCCTGGGGCTACCATGGCCTCTCCCCACAAAGGAGAATGAAGGAGACAGGGAAGCCAGATGCCCCAGACCCCAATCCCAGGGTGCGCTTATTGCAGGGACTGGTGTTAAGCTGTGGAAGATGAGGCAGCTGCTCCTGTGTCATGGAAGGGCTGAAGTTCTGGGAGGAAGTAGCCTGCAAGGCTTGTTGTGCACTTGCTCCTCCTAGCACCTTTGACCTCTCAGCTGGCCATGTCTGCCCAGCAGGTCTTCTCTGGACAGTGAGGAGTGTTGAAGAGGGAGATGGCCAATCAGTTTGCCACATCTCTCAACAGCACCCAGACACCATCTGGGGAGAGATGTCTATGCCTCTTAAGATCCTTCCTAGTCAGTCATGTATTTCCTGAGCTCCTACTATGTGCCAGGCAGGGATAAGACAGACAAGGTCTGTGCCTCCTGGAATTTACAGTCTAAATGGAGAAACAAATACAAACAACCAAATAAATGAACTGAAGTACAGAGAGGTTAAGTAATTTGTCTGAGGCCACACAGCTGCTAAATAGTACAACTAAGATTCTATCCATCCACTTAGGTACTGGACCTGCACAATATAAAAAACAAAAAACAAAGAGTTTGGGTGGGAGTGCTGCTACTTTGGGCAAGGTGATGGGAGGATCCTTCTGGGTAAGTGATATTTAAATTTGTATTAGTTTCCCAGCTGCTAAAACAAATATCATACCGTGGGTTGGCTTAAACAATGGGAATGCATTGGCTTACGGGTTTGAGGCTAGGAGAAGTCCAAGATTAAGGCATTAGCAAAGTGATACATTTCTCCTGAAGACTGGCCTTCTGGGACTGGCTGCCGAGAATCCTTGGTCCTTGGCTTTTCTGAAATATGGCGATGTACCCGGCAGCCTCTCCTGGCTTCTTTTCTTCTGGGTTCTGTTGACTTCCAGTTTCTGACAGCAACCGTGGCGTCTCTCTCTTCTCTATAAATTCTTGAATAACAGGATTAACAGCCATTGTGATTCACCTGAGCCTTAACTGAGGTAACCTCATCAAAACATTCTATTTACAATGGGTTCACACTCACGGGAATGAATTAAGATTAAGAACACGTATTTCTGGGCCGCATAACTCCAAAGCCACCACAGTCCATCCTCCGGACCTGGAAAAGACATGTTCTTCCCTCCTGCAAAATACATCCATTCCATGACAATGTCCTGACAGCTTTCCGTTGTTTCGGTAAAAATGCTCAAGTTCAAAGTCTCATTAAAATTGGTTATGGCGGAGGGTGTGTGGGTGCAAGGGTAGTTCAGTGGTAGAAGTCTCGCCTGCCATGCAAGAGACCCAGATTCGATCCCAGGTCTGAGATTTAAAAAAAAAAAATCAGTTATGGGTGCTATTTTAGTTTCCTTGGGTGCTCAAGCAAATACCAATGCATGATTGGGCTTAAGTAATGGGAATTTATTTGCCCGTAGTTGTGAAGCTAAAAGAAAATCCAAACCAGGCATCAGTAAGGCGCTGCTTTCTTCCCGAAGCCCGGCGATCTGCAGCTGGCTGTTGGCCACTCTCTGTCCTTTGCTGCTCACGCGGCATGCGGTGCAGCCCCTGGTCTGTCCCTGCTCTCCCGGTCCCTTTGATGTTCAGCTTCTGGCTGGTCCCCCTGGGGCTTCCTCTCTCGCTGTCTGAATGTCATTCTGCATGTAGAGGACCCAGGGACAGGATCAAGACCCATGCTGATTGAGGTGGGCTCCACATTAACCCAAGGAACCTCATCAAGCGCAATGACAATGGGTCCACACCCATGCGGATTGATTAAGATTAAGAACATGTTTTTCTGGGGTTCATAACTCCAAACCACCACAGAATCGAATGACAAGGAGAAACCAGCCACGCAGATAGCTGGGGGGGGGTGGGGGGTGGGGGGTGGGGGACAGCAAGAAAGAAGACCCCTGGGTGGGAATGAACTGGGCTACAGATTACAAAGGCAACTAGCCTGGCTGGAGGGGGCCGGTGGAGATGCGGGCAGGCAATCTGAAGAATGGCCTGAGCCCCTGCTCTGTGCCCGGTACTGTAGTGTAGAAGCACCAGGGAAGCAGACATACCAGCTTCCTTTAAGGGAAACCCCCCCCCCCCGTGCTGTCCGGCAGCTCACAGTCTAGTGGATGAAACCAAACTCCCCCAAAGTCAGCGGAGGAGGGGGGTGCTGACGTCGGGTCGCGGAGAGCACAGGCTCGCTTAATTGCTCCTCAGCCCCCCCTGGTGGCTACAGATATTCCCATTTAATAGATAGAGGAGCCACGACTCAGGGTCACACCGTGGGCGTGAAGTTGGAGTTGGGTTTCTAGCTCCGCATCTTCACCACTTCGCCATAGTGCAGAACCCAAGATGGGCAGATGCTAGGGACAGAGCGGGGTGAGGGGTTAGGGAAGCCAGGGGTTCTGAGATGAAGGTGGGAGACGACAAGGCCATGGGGGCCCCAGGGCTTCTACGGCACCATCACCCCAGGCAGAAGGTGGGAGCTGCTGGGAGCCGTTTTGGTTAAGGGATGGGGAGAGAGAAAAATACATCCTCTTTCAGAGTTCTTGGTGGAACACACTATTTAACCATTTTGTAATTTTAAGTTTCCCCCTTCCCCTTTCTAATTGATCTGCCTTGTAAATCTGGACTTTCGTAGACGTATATTCAGTGGGGGGCATAGAGGGAAGGAAGTGCCAGTTCCTCCTAACACCACAAGTTGCCAGCATTGTCAAGGGAGCTGCCAGACGCCACTAGTTCTGCTCATTTCCCCAGTGGGAATGAAAACTGTGATAAAAGAAAAGACGTGGGGAGCAGGGAGCTGGGATCTGAACCCAAAGTCTGATCTCCTTCGGTTGCCTGGGGCCAAGTCTGGGTTTCCCAAGGGTTGAGCCTCGCCCTGCTTTGGGGCTGCCCTTACCCCTGAGGTTCAGGAGAAACGTTTAGAGCCTGGGTCCTCTGAAGCCTGACCACGGTCTGGCTGGGCCCCAAATGGGTCTGGGAGCTCATCCCTACAGCCCCTCCTGAGTTAGTCAGAGCCCTAGACCTTCTTTCCAGTCTCTGGCCTGCAGTGAGCAGAGAGCACCCAGGCAGATCCAATCCCGATTTCTGGGAGAGTAATGATTTTGCTATTTTTTTCTCGTAAATTAAACCTAATCTTGTGTTGACTCTGCTGAACAAGGAGAATAATGAAGAAGATTAAGATGAGATGGTTTTCATTCTCCTCCAACAAAAGCCAATTAATTGTCAGCAGGATTACAGCCCTGAGCCTGGAGCTGCCACCAACTCTGCAGGCACGGTGGAGCTGGGGTGGGGGCGGGTCTCCTAAGCGCTTCAGCTAGGGTCTGTTGGTGATGCAGCGTGAAGGATTTCAGTAAGCTATGAAGAAGAACTGCTTGGATGACGGAGGGGGCTGGAGCCAAGGAGGGAGCTGTAAAGAGTATGGAATTGTAGCCGGAAAACCAGGAACGAGGCTGCAGGCCTCCAGGAACGTTTCACGAAGTTAGAACAGGCTGAGACTAAGGATCCGTAGTTTCAGGAAGCAGGCTTTATTTGCTATAGCCATAGGGCTCAGCCGAGTAGCCACTGAAAGTCTGAGCCCCCAACAAAAGGCAACCTTAGCTTTTATAGACTCTTTGACATGTTAAAGACAAGGCAAACAATTGGCTGTTTAAGTTGAGAATGGCCCAGAGCTGAAGATGTCTTATCTTGCCTACCTGCATCTTCACCAGTTCCTGAAGCCTGGGGGAGGGGGTTTCTATCCCAAGAAATGTGCCTTATCTCGCTTGCCTGCAAGGAGAGGGGGTTTGGGGATTTTCCACAGAGAGCACAGCTAAACCAGAAAGAGGGGGAGGCCTGCCTGCTACAGAATCACTATCCCTGGTGATGCTTGTAAGACATGGAAGGAGGCTTTGTGCTCCCACTGGGGACCCTGAGACCCCAGATCACACACCCATCTCCAACCCAAGCCATCTGAGACCAGCCCTGCCCTTCTTCTCCTAGGGGGATCTCTCTCTGACCTCCTCTAGTCTTAGAACACTGTTCTGGGGTCACCATTGATAAATGAATCTGCATGCAGGGGGCACGTAGCCTCTTCCTTGTCCTGCTTTTCTTTATCCCTTCCTCTCCCTGGAGTCAGGTAGGCTGCTTGTCCAGGCTGAAGAGGATAAATTTGGAGACAGAAATACTTGGGTTTTACCTGACTTTATCCCTGGTCCTCGTCTGTAAAACAGGACCTGCCATCCTCACCTGACAATCTGTTTTGGTGCTTCTAGGGGCCCCAACTCACCTGGGGCTCTGGACCCAGGGTCTGGCACCTACCAGGTTTTCTGCGCCTGATGGCGGGGCTGGATAGCTTGCACTGTTGTGGAGGCGAGGAAACTCACCACCTGTATTGTCTCCTCTCTGGGAGGCTTCATTTTGTCATCCCGATTTATTGAAGAGGAAACCAAGGCTTAGAGAGGTTTGACTTTTGACCAAGGTCACCAAGCTGTAACTTGCAGAACTCAGTGGGACAGGACCTGGGTACGAGGGACACCAAACCTTATGTCCTTCCCGACTGCACGTTCTTCATGCACATGAAAGATATTCAATAAATGCTCACTGAATGAATGAAACATTTGTCAACTGCTATTCCTGGTCTAGTAAGTCCCTGTTTCAGACTCTCCCACGACTTGGTAACTCCTAGAAGTAAATAGATGTTGTGTGATTTGTGACATTCTTCTTTGTAATTCTTGGCAACTCACCCATCTTACTATTGCTACCAAGCAAATTGCACCCTTCCATTCAGATCACAGAGCTTGCTTTGTTTCCTTGGATTGAAGAGATCTTTACTATTTTCTTGGGTGGCAGCGTATCTCCAGTTGAAGTTCACATCTTATCATCAATGATATCTCACACCCACTGAGCGCTCACTATGTGTTAGGCATGTTCACAGCACTGTCTGTGCATTGTTTTATTGAGTCCTCCCAGCACATCTGTGTACTCTTATTGTCCCCATTCTAGAGATGAAATGATGTGCTGGAGGCTCAGAGACGTGCCCTTCCACCCGAAGTCACACAGCTTGGACTTTGCAAAGCTAGAATCCAGCTGAGACTTCTCTCACTCCAGAGCCCGAACTTTCCCACATCAAGGGGCTTCTCCAAGTGATTGATTCTCACTAGGGGTAGGGATTCCGGTCCTGTGGGAGGTGTGTGTGTGTGTGGGGGGGTGGGAGGTGGGGTGGAGGGTCTCGGGGTCTAGTTGAAGCTAGTGGGTTTTTTTTTTTTTTTTATGTCTCATAAATCATACATTCAGGCTCAGCCTCAAGGCTAAGCCTGTGGTTCATCATACCAGCCTATGAAAACACCTAGTATTTAAGCATTTTTTGAGCACCTTCTGTGTGCTCAATTTACACTGTTGAACCAATTTGGTCTTTGTCCCCTGGGAGCTTCCAGACCAAAGGAGGAGAAAGCCCCAGATTCCCAGTTCTGACCCTCCCTGGCTATGTGACCTCAACCAAATTCGCTTGACCAGTTGGTGCCTCAGTTTCTTTTTCTGTAAAATGGGGGGATCACAGTACCTACTTGATTGTTATCAGAATCAAATGAATGAATGTTCATAAAGCACTTAGAACACTGCCTGGCAAATAAAAAGTGTTATATCCTTATGTTATATGTTGTTAGAGAAATACAATGAACAAGTCTGGCAACTACAGTCTGATAGTAAAAAGGGCGTGATGAGGAAGCCTGAGATTTTTCTGGAACCCAGAGGAGAGGCATAGAACCTAGGCCTTGATCAGGGAAGCTTCCTGGAGGAGGTAACAAGCTGAATCTTGATGTAGGGAGCAGTTGAAAGCAAATGCTTCCCTTGCCAGCTCTTGCCTTGCTGTGCCGTCAGTCGGGGCTGCAGCACTAACTGGTCTCTTCCTGGAGCTTATTGTCATAACTTATCAATGTGCTGAGCAGCATAGTCGCATATGAATTCAAAAAGAAATCTTTGTCTCAGGGACCCATGATCGAAGGGAATGGGTGGAGAGGGTCTGGAATCTTCTCCAAGTCAGGGGGACACGACCCTTGATGGGGCGGGCAGTGTGTGGGGTGTAGTGAGGTCCCCAAAGCCTAAAGGCAAAGATGTCTTTGAAAAAAAAGGAAAAAAAAAGAAGAGGGAAGGAGGCAGGAAAAATGATTTTCTCAGCTGGTGTTTCTTGGGGAATTAAATCTTGTTTTTTGTCACCACGGAGTGGAATAATCCAATATATTAAAGCAGAAGCCCCCTCCTATTTATTGCTGTGACTTTGACCTAGCAGTCTCGGGTCTGCATTTGGAATCAGACTGTCCCGGAGAGGGAGAGAGGAAGGGAGGGAGGCGTCAGCCTCCTGGATCAATTACTCCCATCTCGAACACTGGAAAAATGAATTATTCCCCGAAAAGCAGGCTTCTCATCCAATGAATTCTGCACTGCAGAGCTGGCGGAGTTAGGCCAAATTGAATTTGGTCTTTGAGAGACATTTAAAACCAGGTGGAGTGAGCATGTTGGCGAGGAGTGGGGGCTGGCGGCTGGGGTGTCTGGCAGCCAGCCACTGGCGCTTCTGTGGCCAGACTGGGGAAACCCCCTGCCCGCCATCCACTGGGATTGAGGGTCCCAAGAAGCAACCATCCTGCCTGCTGGGGGGGCCACCTGCACAGGGCAGGGATGAGATCTTCCCCACTGTAGGCTCAGAGAAGTCACGTTACTTGACTGAGGTTACACAGTCAGTTGGTAACCATGGCAACCTCCTACCTTTTTTTTTTGCCCCTTGTCCTTTGGGTTTTGCTGGAAATGGCCCAGTCTCCATCCCTGCCCCTCTGGAGAACCTCAAGTGGAGTTTTTCACTCTGGAGCACTGGTTCTGCCTGTTCATAGCTGTGTGACCTGGAGTAAGGAGCTTAACTTCTCTGGGTCTGTTAACTGATCTGAAAAATGGAGTTGACTAACCTTCTTGTACTGGTTGCCACTCTGTCAGCTACAAATGACAGAATGAAATTCAAAATGGTTGAATCAAAAAGCAAATTTTCTGGCTTTTGAAAAAATCTGGTACAGCATTTATTTAGGTGTGGCTGGATCCAGAGGCCCCAACGATGTATTTAGAGCTTGGCTTCTCTTCCCATCGCTCAGCTCTACGCGGTTTCATCCCTGGCAGGTTCACTTCAGAAGGCGCCTGAACCCTCTGGGCGTCCATCCCCCCAGCATTATGTCCAGTGTGTCGGGTTCACACACCCACCTCTCCCCTGTGACTGGAGGGCTGGCACACTGGGCAAGGCCTGGGGTGGGGTCACCCAAGGACAACCGTGAGGATTGGGAAGAAGGCGCCAAGGCTGTGTGGTTAGAAGAAGAGGGCTGGGTGCTGGGCAGAAAACCTAAGCCGGAGTCCCGCCTCTCACATGCCTGGAGTGGGGCTGGGTGGGTGCTGGCACACTCCACCAACTCAACCCCATCTCTGCTGACTGTGCTTGCTTCTTGTTTTCACTGAGGGAGATGCAACGTCCTCCCGGGCAGGGTGTGAGGGCTTCTCCCAGGCTCTCTCTGCCACCCTTGTGGTTTCTCACCCCGTCTACTTGCTCGGCTCAGCCTCAGGCCACATCCCAGGCTTCCGCCCTCTGCCTGGCCAGGGGTCCCTAGGGAGCAAAGTGGGCGGGGGGGCATTCCTCACCCCGCACGGCCTGGGAGCTGCCGAGGCTGCACTTGCACTAATGATGTGGGGAAGAAAGGAAACAGCCAGCCTGAGATGGAGCTATTTTAGCTGAAAAAGCCTCCCCTTGGATTTGAGCAAGACTTTCAGGGTTAATGAGCTAGGGCCGAGGGAGCTGCCGGGGAGGGAGATGCTTCTGGTTCAGGCTCCAGTTGTGCAGGGGCTGGGGGCTAGCTGGGGAGGGGTGGTGAGGGCCTGGGAGTGGGTGACAGGCACTGCTCACCTCATGACCCCCTGCCCTCCTCCTGCCCCAACGTCTCCCCAACGGCCAAGATGATTGTGCCGAGCCTTATCTCTAGCCTATATGTGAAAACACTGGGTGTCTGTTCTATTATCCCCCAAATGTAAAGTCACATAATTATATTGCAGTTGCCTTTTCCTATTACCAACCCCTCCCACACACACACACACACACACACACAGCACGACACAGCCCCATTCTGAGAGATTCGGATGCGCTCTACTCTAGTCATTGAAAAGTTGCTCCCAGGGGTCAAGGAAGAAGGACGAGGAAGAGGAGCATCGTGTTTCACACCCACCACTGAGCGCCAGCAGGTTGTTTTTGGAGCTCACCCAAGGCCCCCCGTGTGCCTTTCCACTTACAGATGAGGAAGCAGAGGCCGTTAGAGAGCGAAGGAACATGGGGTGCCTGGTTCCCCCTTGAGAGTCAGCCTTCTTTTGGGTCCTGCTGCCTCGGTCCTGGGATGGGGTGTGTGCAGGGGTGGTGGGGAGGGAGAGCAGTGTCCTGGCTCTGCTTACTTGGGTGGGGAGGAAGGGCTGGGAGAGAAGCCAGGTGGGTGGAGGAGTGATGGAGGGGGTGGGGGGCGGGGGTCGTCCAGTGAGGTGCAGTGGTTCTCACTTTGTTTGGACACAGGCAGTTGGGGAAGGTAGAGGTAGAAAACCAGATGGGGGGGGCAGGGAAGAGAGAGGGGTGCCACAGAGCTGGGGGTGCTGTGGAGGGGAGGGACCCCTTCCATCTTTTCTTTGAGGATGGAAAGTTTCTCTTCTAAGGGCAGTCCGGGCTCTTTCTTTCTCTGGTTTAGTGACTCCTCCATTTTGTTTCCATGGGCTCCTCCCTCCTTCCCCTGCCCTGTGTCTCAGCCCTTTGTCCTGGGCACCCCTTACCACTCCTGCACCCCTTCATCCTGCCTCTCCCTGCAGCCCCTCCCTGAGCCATTCATTCCCAGGGAGGAGGAGGCAGTGGCAGGAGACGGAAGACTTCATCTGGGCCCTTGGCGGGGCCTGTGGACCTGAGGAGGGAGTGAAGCTGCTGGAATTCAGAAGGGCTCTGCCTCCAGGAAGCCTTCCCAGAACTCCCTCAGCCTTCTCTGTCTGCCCCCCACTTCATAGCCACCAGCTTGGAGCAGTGAGGCAAAGGAGCAGTGAGGCAAAGGAGCAGTGAGAATGGTCAGTAAAAGTGCAGGCAGGACTTCAAATCAAATTTGATTTCTACCACTGATAAACGGCGTGGTTTCAGACAAGTTATTTATCTTCTCTGGTTCTCAATTTTTTTTTCCTTAAATGGATATGAAAATACCTCTCCCATAGGGTTAGAATTATTCTGTGTAAAGCATTGGGCACACACCAGGTGTTCACTGAAGACTCTGGTATCCATCTGATTTTGGGGTGCACAGGGAGGAGAATCAAACCCCCAACCGGGTCCAACACAGAGAAAAGAGGTGGCAGTGGGTGGGGGTGGGGTGAGCTTGTGAATGGGGGCTTACAAGCCACAGTTGTCCCCAAAGGGCTTAGAGGACAGAGGGCAGGGACACAGGTTAGAAATGCTGGGAAGGACAGCGAGGGGTAAGAGTAGATAAGTCACCTGGGAAGATGGTGCTTCAGCCTTACATGGTACCAGGTGTGCCCAGTCTTAAAAGCACCACAAAGGCCCTTTCCCAATGCAGGTGTTTGTCATGGGTGTGTATGTGGGAGTAACACACCCACCTGCCTACTTGAGTCTGACCTTACTACCCGCTGCTGCAGTTTCAGGCCCCTGTGTTTTTATCCTGAGAGGGTATTGCATGGTCTTTCCTCTCCTCTGCTGCTTCCCCCTCCTTCCTGAGAAGAGGATGGCTTGAGGCATAAGGACAAAGAGAATGGGGCATCCTAAGTGCACAGTTCGCTTGCTGCTGCTTTCTTCCAGGGTGGCCTTACGCAAATTGGAACCACATGGAGCTGCTCCAAGCGTCAGTGAGAGGAGGGGTTGAGAAAATGCTTTGTAAACCATAAAGGCTCTGCAAACACAGATTTCTGCCACAAAGATAAAACTGCTTTGTGGCTCTGGCCACTCCTCCAAATACCCATTCTTGGACAAACTGTTTTAAACTAAATTCTGGGTTGCAACCTCATGTCCTTCTCTGTCTCCCAATTTCTTTTATTTTTATGGTCAAACATTACATTTAGAATTTGCCAGCTGGACTCAGTTTAGATGATCCAATTTTGTTGGCAACATCCAAAGCATCATCATCAGGAGCCAATTCAAGCATGTCTTCTCCTCTCCAGCAGGCCCGGTCAGGGCGTTACCTGGGCCACCTCAGCGTCATGGAGCGTCTTCACAGCCTGTTTGATCAGGTGCCTGTTGGCCTTGATGTCCACACCGAATGCAGGTGTGTTGTCTTCAGTCTTCTCCATGGCCGACTCATTGTCAGGGGAACCTCATGATGGCACAGTGGTCAAGCTGTTTCTCCTGGGGCCACTCTTCCAAGGATATTTGGGGTGTCTTCTGAGATGCAGTGGTGGAATGTAGGTGAAGTGTGGATTTTGTTTTTGTGGCTGTGGACGCCTGTCAGTACTGCCTTCTTGGCTTTCAAAGCCTTTGCTTTGTCTTTGATTTTAAGAGGGGCAGGGGCTTCCTTCTTTGCTTTCAGTGCCATCTTAAAAAGTGTCCTCCCAATTTCTAATGTCATTCACTCGGTCTGCCAGTCTTGGGGTAGACTGGAGTTCTAGACCTGACCAGACACAACAAACCAGCCTGGTGTGACTTCGGATGGGTTTCTGTTTTTTTCTGGGCCCTGGCTAGGCTGACTATAAAGTGAGGGTGATAACACCTTCCCTCAGCTTCCATTGGAGCAGAAGTTGGCTTGGAGTTAAAAGGACAGGCAGTCTATGCAAAATACACACTAACTGGCTGTGGTAGTTAGATTCAGTTGTCAACTTGGCCACGTGAAGGCACCTAGTTCTGTTGCTGTGGACAAGAGCCAATGGTACGTGAATCTCATCTGTTGCTGATTACATCTGCAGTTGGCTAGGAGGCATACCTGCTGCAGTGAATGATGTTTGATTGAATTGGCTGGTGCTTAAATGAGAGAGCTCAACGTAGTACAGCCCAAGCAGCTCAGCATACCTCATCTCAGCACTCACAGCTCAGCCCCGGCCTTTGGAGGTGCAGAAAGGAATCACCCCAGGGAACCCAGAGGCCCAGAGAGAAGGCCAGCAGAGATCACCCTGTGCCTTCCCATGTATGAAAGAACCTCAGATGAAAGTTAGCTGCCTTTCCTCTGAAGAACTAATGAAATAAATGCCCTTTTATTAAAAGCCAATCCATCTCTGGTGTGTTCCATTCCAGCAGCTAGCAAACTAGAAAAATGGCCATCTCGGCTTCATCCAGTAATGTTGGAGCCTAGCACATGCTGTGGTCAGAGGAGGCCGCCTCTCTACACCCTGTCCAGAACCCAGGAGGAGAGCAGGGAGTAACCTGGTGTAACAAAATCTCAGATACAACTTGCTGGAGCCCAGCAGCTGGGCTTGGGCTTACCTCAGGTTTGGGGTTTTCTGAGCTGAGTTGGGCTGGAGGCCCTGGAATCCCTGGGGCCCCTGCTTTACCCTCTGACCCTCATTCTGGGTTTTAATCACTTTGGGATTTGGGGGCAGAAAATTAGGGGAAAATTCAGGCCCTTGGCACTCAGAGATAATCCATTTGCCACTGAGACCAGAAGATAGGTGTGTTTCAGCACTACGGACAGCACCACACCGGCCCCTGCACCCAGAGAGCTGAGGAGGGGAAATCCTGAGTGGGAGAGCTCCCAGTTGCCTGGTGATCCAGTCCCAGCCCTTAGGGAAGCAGAGAGGGAAAGCCCAAGAATCACGGGACTGATAGGAGCTAGTACCGGTGATGGGCATTTAACGCGTTATTCCATCTTGACCTCCTTTTTGTTCTCACTGAAAAATGAGGAACCTGAAGTTCAGCGAGGTTAAGTAAGTTAACTCAGGTCACACAGCTAGTTAGCAATAGGGCCTGGATTTCAATCCAGTTTTGTTTGTTGGGCTCGAGACTCCCCAGTTTACTGCCTCTCTAGCCAAATGGGAGAGGCTCAGTTTTTGCACATTTGTGGCAGAGATGACCCCAAACCTGGGAGGCTGGGTTTTGCATTTGTGAGTGCAGTTTCATGAGTGCCCCTGGGTGTACATGAGGTTGTGTGCAGTGGGAGTGACCGTTTATAGGAGGCCGTGTGAGTCCTGTAGGAGCTAGCAGGTGAGGGTGGTGTCACATCTCAGAGACCCTCCCTCCTCCTGGCTTGCTCCTTTGGAGAGAGGGGCCTAGGATTCACTGCTGACTTTTTTTTTAGTACTTAAGGAACAGACCAGAACTGATAGCTAAATTAAACCTGCTGAGAGTGCCTGTTTAATTGAAAATGCCATCTGTAATTTAAATGTCAGAATCCGGACAGTTATTACGGCCGCCTTGAAGACTGGGGCTCATTTCACAGTTTCAGAACAGACCAGGGAAAGCAACAAATGGACCATGGCCTGCAGCGACGTGGAACGGTTAATAACTGCTCTGGTCCCGCTGAGCGCTGGCTCCCACCACAGCCCCCACACAGGAAGTCCTGGTTGGGAGCTGGGCGTACTGGGCCTGGGCTCCAGGACTCATCTCCTGCCCTGTCCCCTCCATGCTTCCTCTCCAGTCCCCACCAGATGCAAGGTGACTTTTTCAAAGTGCAAGTTTACCTTGTCCCTTTTCTGCTTAAAATATATGAGGGTCTCCTTGGCACTTCCAGGAGTAAATCCTAGCCATTCATGGCCTCTGGAACGCAAAGCCCTGCCCACCTCTTCAACTTCAGCTCCTGCTACTGCCAGCTGCAGATATCCTAAATGCCCCCAGCCCTTTGCACAAGCTGAGCCTTTGCCTGAAAAGCGATTCCTTCTCTTGTCCACCCCATGAGTCCCACTTTTCATTCATGGCTCAGCCCAAGTGCCACTACTTCCAGAAAGCCTTCCCTGAGTACCGTGTACTTCCCAGATGCACTGACCCAGGCAGGTTAAGTGCTCCCTTCTTGGTCTCCCGTGATGCCTATGCTCACCTGCACAGCTGACATGCCGCCCAGTTCTTATACTGTGAGCTTCTTGAGGATAGGAGTGGTACCCTTTAATCTTGAGGCCTGACATCCAGCCCTGAGCCATCACAGTAGCTAATGTTATTGAGCACTTACTATGCATCAATCACTATCATTAGTCCGATTTTAGAGATGGAAAAACCGAGGCATGGAGAGTAACTTGTCGAGAGCCACACGTCTCCCAGTGGCAGAGCTGGGACTTTGACCAAGGCAGCCAATGGCCAGCCAGACCCTTAACTGCTGTGGGCTAGAGCCTTGTGCAGGGCTCCCAGCTTAAAGTGTTTGCTCGTTGAACACACGAATGAGTCTTCAAGTGTGTTTGGTCTCAACCCTGGGGAGTCTAAAGCAGCTGGGCATAAACTCAAAAGGCTGTTAAGCTAGAACCCGTGATTGACTTCTTGTTCCTGGAGCTCAGGTCCTAGTGCTTTCTATTGGATGAGAGGCTTGTAGGAGGTGGTCCCTGTGTCCAAGGTCCCCATGGTTTCATGGTGGGGGGGCTGTCCTTATCCCCTCTTCTGCCCTTCCAAAGGCAACTCTCTGTTGCTCCATGCTCTGCATGTGCTCCCCTGGTTGCACTTCAGGATGCAGTGGGTGCAGTGAGATGACCAGATGGGTGTCCCAGCTACTTACTGCCATCAGCCTTGGGCAGGTCATTTTGCTTCTCTGACCCACACGATCTTCATCTCTGAAATACGGTTATGATACCTAACTCATAGAGCATTGAGGATTAAAGGAGATTATAGAGGTACAGGTCTTAGCAAAATCTTGAAATATGACAGTTATAACATCATTCATTTACTCCTTTATTATTGCCTTCTGAGCCCATATCCGTGGGAAAGAGACTGTGCCTGCTCTGTGTTCCTGGGCTCCCAACTCCAGCTTTGGGGCCTTTTGAGCTACTCAATGGGAAGAGAGTCTCTGGCTGCACCCATTCTCCTCTCAGCATGGCCCAGTCTCCCAGCCCCCTCTGACCCACGCCCCATTTTCATGTTCCATCCGCCCTCTGCCCTGCTCTCTGACCTCCTCTTCTCCGGGTTGTCGTGCAGTCATTTATTTGCTCAGCCAAGAGAAAAACAGAGAAACTCACTCCTAATTAGATGGGTTTCTGTCTCCCCAGGTCTTCACTTCTTGCATGTCCTCAACTTGTTAGAGGAAATTGTATATTGATAGTGCTATTGATTTGCATAATTCAGATATAATTAGGAGAAAGATTTGCTGGAGTGTCAGGCAAAGGGGCTGGTGCTGCTGTATCCTGGTGACCTTGGGGAGAGCTTGGAATTGGACCTTCAGCTCTTACTAAGTTCATGGCTTCTCTTCTCTGCAAAACCCTGTAGACACTTGTCTCTAGCCCTCCTGCATAGGATTCCAGGCAACAAGAAAGTGTCCTCTTGCCCCCAAAGCATCTCCTTGCCTCCCTCAGCACTTGGACTTCTGACCATGAGGCTTCCTGTGGGGACCGGTTGAGGACATAGAAAGACAGAGGTCAGCTTGTTTGCCTTGCCCACCATCCGGAGAGTAGGTAAGGGCTTCAGGGGATATAGGGATATCAGTTTGACAGTAGGAGGAAGAGGAGAGAAACCAAGCAGTGCTTGAAGCAAGAGCCTAGAAATTCATGTGGCCCCATGAATTCTCTTGCTGCCATGATGAAAAGTCATGGTGCATTCTTGGAAAGATTAGGAAGATAAGAGAGAAACAGATGAAAAATGCACACCCATGCCTCTTTCATTCTGTAGCTATTTCCCCAGGCCTTCATTTATTTATCTGTTCATTCAACAAATATTTATTGGGGGGCTATTCGTTGACAGAGAAATAGTAAAGAATTTAGTGTTAACATGGGAAAACAAGTGTAATCTCTTATCATAGCGACTGGTGAATTTGTTTTCCATCCACCTCAGCTTGGGGCGGGGGTGGGGGGCTTGGGAGGCAGGCTCTGGAAAGGACTTGCGCCCAGAATAGCATATGGTGCGTCCTTTGCGTCGTACCTCTATTTCACCTCCAAGCTGGTTCTGTCCCAGTGGGGTAAGTGCCCACCGTGGAGATGGGGTGGGGGAGTCCTTCCATTTAGGTGGGCGACCCGGAGGCAGACAGGTAGGCAGGGAGTTTTCCCTGCACCCACCCCCGGCCCCTACCTGACTCCTCCTTTGACGCAGCACCTGTCCAGCACCCAGCGCCAGAAGCCACATCCAATTTCCCCAGGCAGCAATCTCCAGGTCACTGATGTACTTGTTACTGTCACCACAGGTACTGAATAATAAGGTCTCCTCCCGCGGAAAGGATATTAGAGGCTCGAGCAGGGCTGAGAAGGGAGGGGCTGGGGCAGAGTGATATTTATTTCCTGGGCACTCGCTGCGATGAATCACAGGGCTGCCTCTAATCTGCTCTCACATGGAACTCTTGGCCAGTTCATTGGCCCCAAGACACTTTCCTCCCATCCCGGGGGCAGCTCACCTGGCGATTGGTGCCAGAGCCTGACCCAGGCTGGCTGTCAGGTATGTGCATGGGCACGTCTGTGTGCTGGAGATGCTGAGAGAAGGGCTGAGGCAACCAGCCTCCGTTTGGTGAAGACTGCTACTTTCATTCATTCATTTGGCAAACATTTGATGAGCATCTGCTGTTTCCTGCTGTGTGCAGGGCTGGGTGCTGGACATATAGGGGTTGTGATGGTGGGTTCTGGTGTCGACTTGACCAGGTGCCCAGTTATCTGGTCAGGCAAGCACTGGCCTAATCGTTACTACAAGGATATTTCATGGCTGGTTGATAATCCAGAAGGCTGGTTTATTAACTCATCAGTCAGTTGATTGCAACTGTTACATCTACTCTCAACTAAGGGCACGTGCCCTGCAAATGAGAGAATCCAATCAGTAGGATTTGAGCCAATGAACTGAAGACTTTTAAGGGAGAAGAGAATTTTTACTGCTTCTTCAGCCAGCGAGCCTCTCCTGTGGAGTTCTTGGAGACCCTTCATCAGAAGTGCCAGCTTCTCAGCCTGCCCTGTGGATTTTGGACTCTTGCTTTCCCATGATTGTGTGAGACACTTTTATAAATCTCATATTTCCAGATATCTCCTGTTGGTTCTGTTTCTCTGACTAATACAGGGGTGAATGAGCCAAGCCTGGCACCTCTCTGTGGGAGCTTAAGTAATGTCACCTTTTCATCCCTTGGCTCCCTCCTGGTAGAAGAGACTCGGCTGAGCATAGGCTGGGGTCTGGGATGGTTGCATACCTTCTCTGTCCCTCTCCAAGCCCCCCACCCCCACTCCACACCACCTCTACCCAAGAGGGTTAAATAGATATTCCATCTCTAAATGCTCTGGTGCTATTTTTCAATTTTGTCCCAAGACTTCCATTCTTTCCTTGGGTGAGAGAAGGAAGCCTTTATTTTATCAGCACCGACTCTTGCCAGGTTACTTGCCTTACTGAATCTCCGCTTTACAGGTGAAGGAACTTGCCCAGGGTCACATATAGAGCAGCGTGTGCTGGGGCAGGGGCTCACCGGTGTGTGTCTCCCCCCCGCCTTTTGTGTTCTCAGTTTGGTGGTTTGAAACTGGCCATGGTGGCAGCATTTACACCACAGAAACCAGCAGACGCTACCAGGCATCCATTCCCCTTGGAGAGCTGGCTGTTAAGCATTTCCCAGTGCACGGCTGCACCCACGTGCTTTGGCTAATAACTGTTCTCTGGGGCAGCAAAGGGTGCCTTCCTACTGGTAAGTAGCTGCTTCACTCCAGAACCAAGGAGGAGCAAGATGAATTCCCATTGAAATCTCAGAAATTTTCTGCCTCTGTTTGGCCACGTTTCAGCATCGTAGGTCATTTCAGCAATCAGATGCTATTCCTTTAGCCATAAGCACCAGCTCTCCCCCATGCCCAGGTTAACGACTGAGTTAAGACCTGGCTGCTAATTGAGGCCTTGCTCAAGGTTGAGTGGTGCTTTCACTGGTGTGAGTCACCACTTTCTGCCAGGCCAGTGGGAGTGCACAGGGCGGGAGTGCACGCCCCCCCCCCCCCACACACACACAGATAAACCTGCACATAGCCTCTGGGGGACACTTTTTATGAGGCTGCATTTTTTTCCCTCATTCTTTTTTATTTTTTTGGTGCATGGTCCAGGAATCAAACCCAGTCTCCCGCATGGAGAATGTGCATTCTACCACGGGACCACGCGTGTGCTTCCCTCATTCTTTTGATCGCAGCTTAAATGTCATCCCCTCAGAGGCCTTGGCCATCCTATCTATGGTAGGTTCCTCCGGCCCCACACTCTTCTGGTTTCACTTATTTTTCTGATTCTTTCTTTCTGTGTTTACTTTACTAGAACGTAAGTTCCACGATGCTGGGAAATGAGATACGGAGAGTCGTAGCTATTTGCAGCAGCCTTCTTGATACTTCTTCTTTTTAAAAAAAAATATTTTTATTGAGCATATTTTCATGCCTCATACAGCCCATCCACAGTATACAATCAGTGGCTGACCATGTCATCACATAGCTGTGTATTCATCTCCGTGATCAGTTTTAGAACGTTTGCATCTGATGCTTCTTACTTGTCATCCCTTCATCATGGTCCCCTCTTCCCTGATCTGGGGAAGAATTTCCCCCAGTTGTTTCCTTTTAAGATTCAGCCACCCATCAGAGGGCTGGGATGAGGCAGGCAGGCATGGGCCAGGGTCAGGCCGCCCCCCCCGACTTGGGGTTGGCGTGTCGAAACTCTGGTTTTGGTGTTCGCTAGCTTTAATGGACTAGCTTTGCGTCCCCCACAATAGCATGTTCAAGTCCAAATGCTTGGCTCTGTGGGTGGGAACTCATTTATAAAAAGAGTCTTTGATGATCCTATTGGTTTAGATGAAGCCAAACCAAATGAGGGCGGACCTTACTCCAATATGACTGGACCCCCTGAGAAGCCGAGGAAATCTGGACACAGTAGGAGTAGGGAGAGGAGCCAGGAGCCAGGAGCCAGGAGACAGATGGCCCTGATGGAGCCAGAGATTGAGAGACCAGCCACCCCCAGCACACTCTAGTCTTTGGAGAAAGCACAATCCTGGTGTATACCTTGAACTTGGACTTCCGATCTGCAAAACCGTGAGACAAAACATTCCTGTCGTTGAAGCCAGCTGTGCTGTAATCTTTGTTATAGCAGCTCTGGAAAACTAAGACACTAGCCATGCAACCCTGTGGCGGGAACCCTGGAACAGAAGCCCTGGGAGTAAATGGAGTCCACTCTCTCCTGGCCTCCAACCCTGCATTCTGTTAGGAGCATTTCCCAGATGCCCTACGCTGTCTCTGCCTTAAGCATATCTACTCTTTTATTATTATTATTATTATTATTGGCATGGGCAGGTACTGGGAATCGAACCTGTGTCCCTGGCAATGGCAGGTGAGAACTCTGTCCCTGTGCCACCATCACCCCCCCCCCCCCATATCTACTTTTGGTATTACAAAATCAATGCTTTCTATTGGAGAAAATTTGGAAAATGCAGAACACTAGTAAGACAGAAATAAGTCATCTCTTAGATGAGGGGACCCATAGACTCTGCCCCCTTCTTCCCAGCAGTAGAACTGTTCACCTAAGCCCAAAACCCTGCCTCCTTTATAGCAATTATAGGAATCATTAAAACTTGCGTCTGGACCAAGTTATTACATCCAAGAATAATAGTCTCTGATACTACAAGAAACTAATTAACAGCACTCAATGAGGGGGAAAAATTCAATTAATTAGTAGTTTAAGCACTAGTAATGACTCTGGGTTTGGTTTGAGAGTTGGGGTGAGAGGGTTGCAGATCCACCCCACCCAGAGCGGGGGGTAGGAGTGAGAAGAGGACCCAGGAGTGGGTGGGGGACCCCAAAAGATTGAGAGGCTCAGAGAGCATTGTCTGAGAGGCAAGAACCCCTTTTCTTCACTACAAGCTTTTTGCTGTGCTACTGGGCTGAGGCCCATGGCCTCACTGGCACAGTGGGGGCCGGTCTTCCTGTTATTGTCCCAGATGAAGATCCGGTGGCTACAGGGGAAGAGAGGAGAGTTTGCCTTTTTCTGCCCTGTGAGCTGGGGCCAGAGGAGAGGTGGGCACCCCGAGGCACTCACCCCACCCCTGCAAGGGTTGGGGTCACCCTCCCTGTGCCTCACTTCCTGCCAGAGTGTCTGTGGACGGTTTGGGAATCCAGCGAAGGCAGAGTGGAGTTGGGCATTCCTTTAGTGTGGGTTCCATGGTATCTATTTCTAGGGTTCGCAGCCCCCACCTGCTGCATGGGCTCAGCCAAGTTCACGCCATGAAGAGACAGGGCCGGAGGCCACCTGGGCAGTGAACGTGTCCTGTGGTGCCCCACCCAGAGGGCTGAGGAGTACGGAGTGAGGGGCTAGTCAGTGGGAGACTTTTCCAGTGCTCGGATGTGGAGCATTTTAAGTGGAGGATCTGGTTTTCATCGAGGCCTCATTAAAATAGGGGTTTTCTCCGGGATGCACTTGAGAAGGCAACATATCCAAGAACCAATGTACAAAGCCACTACATATATATAGATCTAAATTCTTGTGTTCGTAGGTGTATGAGTTTCCTGCTGCTGCTAACAAATAGCCACAAGCTTATTGGCTTAAACAAATCTGGGGGTCCCAAGTCCCAAGGGGGGCTCACTGGACTAAAATCACTGGGTGGACAGGGCTGCACTCCTTCTGAAGGCTCTAGGAGAGAAATCCGTTACTTGCTTTTCCAGCTCCTAGAGGTTGCCCACATTCCTTGGTCCTGATCTCTTTTTCCATCTTCAAATCCAGCAACATCAAGCCTTCCTATGTTGCCAGCTCTCCCTCTGGTCCTCCCTCTTCTGTTCCCTCTTCCACCTTTAAGTGCTCTATGATTACAGGGGCCTACCTGGTAATCCAGGAGCTCCCTGTCTTTGGCTGGCAGTATCCCTAATTCCATCTGCAACCTTAACTCCTCTTTGCCATATAACTTGACATTTCTGGAGCCATTATTCTGCCAGCCACAGTAAAGCGCGAGCTGTAGCAGCTCCACAGTGCGTGGGTCTATGTGTGAAGCACGTGCTTTAGGCATCCGAACTATGAGTCATAAATGCTCTATTATATATGTGGGTATAAATATACATGCATATATAGCCGTATATATTATTATATATGCAACTATGTGTGTGCATGCATTTCAATCAACTGTGCTTGAGGAATTGCTTTTCTATTATCTCTCTAGAAAATGAGATTATAAAATCATGACATACAAAAAAGGACTCAAATTATAGGCAGCTAAACAGGAAGGAAATTGTACAGATGTGTGCCAGGCAGGTAATACAAATATATCATTTTTCTAGATTTTGTCATCTTGTGGTAATTGTGAGATTTCAAAATATTTGTAGCTTGCAACTCTTTTCTCTAAACCAACATTTACATTCATGCCTAATTTTGTATTCTTTTTAAAAAGCCCTCCTCTCCCCCTGTTCTGAGTTGTATAAACAAAAGCTCCCACAGCTGGGCTTCCCTTCTGCTCCCAACCTCAGGGCCTTTGCACCTCCTTTCCTCTATGTTGAGAGCTTCCCTTGCACCCTCTCCCCTGCCCTCTTCTCTTGGCTTGTGCTTAAGGTCTCAGCTCATGCTTTAGTTATTCCCAGAGTCTTCTCTCACTACATTCCATTGTCTCCCCAACTTGGTCCATCTCTTGAGCTTCTTCTTTCTGGTGCCTCTGCAATTGTAAGCGATTATTCATGAAACTGCCTGTTTATGTCCGTTTCCCCTGCTGGAATGTCAGCCCTGGGGCCTGTCTTGCTCACTGCTGAGAACCACCAGGAGCTGGCACTCAGTAAGAATGTAATAAATGTGTACAGAACGAGAGGATGAAAGGGGGTCTGGATGGATGGCGTGTGTGTAATGAAAGCTCCTGGACTCAGATGCACCAACAAGATTACGCTGTTTGCATGTGCTGGAACCAGGATTCAAACCTGGCACTTTCCCATGACAGTGTCATACCTCTTCACCATACACTTGAGTCCACAGCACTTTCAGGGGAGCCTGTATGGTGGGTGGCAGCAAATCCTGAGCCAGGGAGTTGGTGAAGAGCTAGGCTGGACTGGGTCGTGGAGGTGATAGGGAGCCACTGATAGTTCTGGAGCACCACAGGCTGCCATGGCCTGCCCTTGTGGGCAGGCAGCTGGGCCAGAGTCTCTCCCACTCGCTGCCTGCCTGGCCCCTCTATTATGCCTATCCAAGCCAGCCACTGTGGGCCAGCCATTCCCAGAGAGAGGCCGATAAGGCATTTATTGAATTTATGATTTTAATTTATGACAATTCTAATCCCATTATGGGTTCCCTTTTGTCTGCAGTCTGTGTGGTGGCAGAGTTTAATTACGGCCAGGCAAGTCTCTCCCTACTCAGGGGACCTTTCCTGCCAGCCCTGGCGGCTCCTGCCTGAGGGAGTTTAGTGGGTGGAAGGGGCGCAGGGCAGGGGAGGGAGTGGTGCCTGGCCAGTGGGGATGGCTGACACAGCACTCTCTGCAGTTGGCAGCTGTGCCATACAGGACGCCTGGGGATGCCCAGCGTGTGACAATTAGGGTTGCGGTGTGTGCTCACACTGTGGGTGCAGCAGCCGGGCCGGCAGAGGATGGAGGGGTGGAGCCGGACCTCGGGGGGCTGCCAGGGTACACATGTCCCAGGAAATGACTTCTGCGGGGTGGGTCCCAGACTCCACTGCCCACTGGTCACAGGGTCCCTTCTTGGGCCTAGTGGAGAGTGAAAGGCAGTTACCCAGGGGTCAGAGGCCAGGTGGGTGCCGGTCCCCACCCTGCCAGGAGTGGGCTATGGGACCTCAGGCGGTGCATTTGGCCTCTCTGTGACGCTCCTTCTTTAGCTGGGAAATTAGGGGTGGAATCTGGGTCATGCCTAGATTTGGCAGGAGAGTGTAGCTGGGGTGATATGGAGGAAGTGGAAGGAAGGGCCAAAATATTGGGGAGACGAATAGCACCAGGTGGGGATTCCCTGACACCTGTGTCCAGGCAAAGGTGAGGAGGCCCAGGGCTGATCGGGAACAGCAGGGAGACCCTGGAAGCGAGAGCAGCCTCGTGTACTGCAGGGACTCGGCCTCTGAGGGGGAGGGTGAGAACAACACCAGCCCATCTCTTCTGTAGAAAGGCATGAGTGAAAAACTTGTTGGCGGGAGAGGGCTTGAGGAAGGTTTGGGGTAGTGTGAAGGGAGGCAGGCATCGTATGGTTCTCCAGCCTTTGGTCTCCTCATGTATAACTTATGGGTTAGGACCAGAAGACCTCCAAGCATCTTTTCAGCTCAGGCATTTGCAGAGTTGATGGTTAAGCCGGGAAGGCTTCCTGGAGGAGTTGGTTGAAGGAAGGAGAAAGGTGGAGCTTTTGGCAGAACTTCAGACCTCAAATCAGATTCCTAAAGAACCATATGAGAGTGGAGGAAGTCTGATGGAGGAGGCAGCATGGCCCCAAACTCAGATACCCACAGGGGCTGAGCAAGGACAGAAGGGTGTAAGACAACAAGGGGAGGTGGGGACTATGGCAAACTGGAGTGTGCATGTCTCAGCTAAGGGGGCAGCCATTTCTCTGCTCCTGTGATCGTTGCCATGTGAGAATGCTGGTATTGGGTTGTCAGATGGTACATGTCACCATCTGAAAATGGGGACAGTAATGACTCCTGCCTCAAGGGTTTGATGTGAGAATTAAATAAGCTAATAAATGCAAAGTACTTAGAACAGTGCCTGGCCTATAGTGGTTGGCAAGGACTTTATTGGCAATTACTGTTATAGTTGTTATTTCTGTCTGCTCCGGAGACCAGATGCTCACCGCCCCTGCCCCCAGCACAGTCCCGGCAGGGGGAGGGGAGCGACTCACCTTAGCCTGACTTTTGGGATCTTCGGAGCAGTGGGGCTTCCCTGGCTGCCTGTGGGCTCCCCAAATGGCTACTGTAGACTAGGAAGTGCTTGTAGTCTGGGGAGAAAGCAGGCACTGTGGATGCTGATGTGAATGCAGCCCTAAGTCACCCGGAATCATTTTATAAGGTGAAGGGGAGAGGTTAGCGCTAAGCCTGAGACATGCACATTTGCTGGAAGGATTTTTCTTATACAAATATTTTTATTGAGATATCTTCACACACCATATAGTCCATCCAAAGAATACAATCAATGGGTCACAATATCATCACATAGTTGTATATTCATTACTGTGATCATTTTTGGAATATTTGCAATACTCCAGAAAAAGGAATAAAAAGAGAAAAGAAAAAACCTATACATTCCATACCCCTTACCCCTCCCTCTCATTGACCACTGGTATTGCAATCTACCCAATTTATTTTTTACCCCTTATTCCCCCATTACATATTTTTTTAAACTTTTTTAATTGTATGGTATAACATATATACAAGGCAAAGAAATAAAAAAGCAATCGTTTTCAAAGCACTCTTCAAAAAGTAGTTACAGGATAGATCCCAGAGCTTGTCATGGGCTACCATACGATCCTCTCATATTTTTCCTTCTAGCTGCTCCAGAACATAGGAGGCTAGAGGGCTTAAATACTTTTTTATCATCACAATAGACTTTTTTTTCCTTCTTTTCTTGTGAGCAATAACATATACACAAAAAACTATAAATTTCAAGCACAACACCACAATTAGTTGTAGAATGTATTTCAGGTTTTGATATGGTTTTCACAATTTTACAGTTTCACAATTTTAGGTTTGTACTTCTAGCTGCTCTAAAATACTGGAAACTAAAAGAGATATCAATTTAATAATTCAGCATTCATATTCATTTGTTAAGTCCTATCTTCTAATTCAACCAACACCTTTGATCTTTCCATACCTCTCATTGGGGTTGTTTGGGCTATGGAAATTCCAAATTTTTGATATTGGAAGGGTCTGCCACTAATACGGGGTAGGGAGATGGAACTATCTGATGTTCTGGAGAGGCTGGGCTAGGTTTCAGGACTTACCTGGACCAGGGACCCATCTGGAGGTTGTAGGTTTCTGGAAAGTTACTCTAGTGCCTGGAACCCTTGTGGAACCTTGTAAATTGCCCTAGGTGTTCTTTAGGATTGGCTGGAATGGTCCTGGTTCAGGGTTGGCAGGTTATGATAGATAGCAAGGTCTAACTGAAGCTTGCAGAAGAGCAACCCCCAGAGTAGCCTCTCGACTCTATTTGAACTCTTTCTGCCACTGATACTTTATCAGTTACACTTCTTTCCCCCAATTTGGTCAGGATGCAATTGTTGATCTCACGGTGCCAGGTCTGGATTCATCCCTGGGAGTCCTTTCCCACTCACCAGGGAGACTTTCACCCCTGAATGTCATGTCCCACGTAGGGGGGAGGGCAATGATTTCATTTAGAGTTAGAGAGACTGAGGCCACATCTGAGCAACAACAGAGGTCCTCCAGAAGTAACTCTTAGGCATGCCTATAGGTAGTCTAAGCTTCTCTGCTACCTACATAAGCTTCACAAGAGTAAGCCTCATGATCGAGGGCATGGCCTATTGATTTGGGTTCCCTAAAGTTTGACACAGTATCAGGGGATTCCCTGATGGTAAGGTTTGATAGTTCCATGTTCTTTCTCCCATCCCTCAGGGAACTTTGCCATTACTTTTTGATAATCTGGTTATTAAACTTTAGGATGTTTCCAGGCATTATAATAATCTATACAGGATTAAAGGACCTCTTTCTCGTTCTGTGCTTTCTGCGTTTCAGTTGTTCAAATAAGCTCTACAGATAGGTTGAATTAGATTATGCACTACAGAAAATTTCAGTTCCAGATCAAATAAAACTTTCTTCCGTTGGTCTCAAAGAGTATGTGTGATTCTGTCTTCCTTACCCCTATGTTCTGAATTACTTTAACCCCAACCTGTTCGGCCTTGGTCTTATCTCTAAATAAAAGGTTATCTATACAAAACAGCCACTCAAAATCCAGGAATAATCACCACTCCGGACTTAATGTGTCTGCTCTAAAAGCTTACAATCTAGGCCCCTGTTTTTTTATAAGCATTTTCTAAAGGTGACCATACCATTTGCTGTTGTTTTGTTTCTGGCTTATTTTGTCTCACCAAATATCCTACATGTTCATTCACATTGTTGCATGCTGTTCTGGTTTGGTAGCTGCCAGAATGCAATATACCAGAAACAGAATGGCTTTTAAAAAGGGGAATTTAATAAATTGCTAGTTTACAGTTCTAAGGCCAAGAAAACATCCCAGTTAAAACAAGTCTATAGAAATGTCCAATCTAAGGCATCCAGGGGAAGATACCTTGGTTCAACAAGGCCGATGAAGTTCAGGGTTTCTGTCTCAAGTGAGAAGGCACATGGCGAACACAGTCAAGGCTTCTCTCTCACCTGGAAGGGCACATGGTGAACACGGTGTCATCTGCTAGCTTTCTCTCCTGGCTTCCTGTTTCACGAAGCTCCCTAGGAGGCATTTTCCTTCTTCATCTCCAAAGGTTGCTGGCTGGTAGGCTCTCTGCTTCTCGTCACTATATCATTCTTTGCTCTCTCAGAATCTCTCTCTTTCTCTGAAATGTTTCCTCTTTTATAGGATTCCAGTAAACTAATCAAGACCCACCCAAATGGGTAGAGACATGCCTCTACCTAATCCAGTTTAACAACCACTCTTGATTAAATCACATCTTCAGGGAGATGATCTAATTACAGTTTCAAACATACAATACTGAATAGGGATTAGAAGAAACGGCTGCCTTTACAAATGGGATTAGGATTAAAACATGGCTTTCCTAGGATACATACATCCTTTCAGACCAGCGCACATGCCTCACGACAAGGTTCCTTTTTGTAGCAGCACAACATTTGTTCATAAGTATACACCATCATTCGCCATTCTACTTCTCTGTCAGTGCATCCTTCAGCCACCTGCATTCATCAGGCATCATGTAGAGGGCTCAAAGTCCACAGTCCATCAACATTCTCAATTTTAGATAATTTCATTGTTCCCAAGAGACAGAAAACCAATAAACACACCCTCACCAAATAGGAAATCTAAACCTCCTCTTAACTCTTGTCCCTCCACCCATAATTTACCTCTGCTGTTGCTGTGGTAGTGCTGATGGTTTCCTTTTGAACATTGCTTATAGCATGAAATAGCAGTTTTCCCCCTCTACCCTGGACTTAAACATTCTTTATACAAGAATCATGTCTTTGAAGTAATTCTTACAAGAATTCATTCATATTTCTAGTGTGAGTCAGTGGGACACGTAAGTCTATAAAATCTTTTTCAATCTTGTTCATCTTCAATATGGTAATATTCCTTCTAGACCCACTAGAGAATCACCTTTGCTCCGATCTATTCCCTTTATTGGAGTTCAACCTCATTAACTAACGGTTCACCCATCTCTAGTTTCTATGTATCTCTAAGTCTCCTGTATTCTATATTATAAGTCTCTATACCTTTATGCTGGTTATAAAAGTGGAATCATACAGTAGCTGTCCTTTTGTGTCTGGCTAATTTCGCTCAGCATTATGTCCTCAAGGCTCATCCATCTTGTCATGTGCTTCAGAATGTCATTTTGTCTTACTGCTGTATAATATTCCATCGTATGTATATACCACATTTTGTTGATCCACTTGTCTGTTGATGGGCATTTGCTTTGTTTCCATCTTTTGGCGATAGTGAATAATGCTGCTATGAACATCAGTGTGCAAATGTCTGTTGGTGTCGTTGCTTTCAGCTCTTCTGGGTATATACCAAGTAGTGCTATTGCTGGGTCATAAGGCAGCTCGCTATTTAGTTTCCTAAGGAACCACCAAACAGTCTTCCATAGTGGCTGCACCATTGTACATTCCCACCAGCAGTGCATAAGTGTCCGAATTTCTCTATATCCTCTCCAACATTTATAGTTTCCTGATTGTTTAATAGCAGCCATTCTTTTTTTTTTCTCTTTTTTATTTATTTATTTATTTATTTATTTTTTTTATTAACGGAAAGAAAAAAAAAGAAATTAACACAACATTTAGAAATCATACCGTTCTACATATGCACTCAGTAATTCTTAACATCATCACATAGATGCATGATCATTGTTTCTTAGTACATTTGCATCGGTTTAGAGGAACTAGCAACACAACAGAAAAAGATATAAAATGTTAATATAAAGAAAAGAAATAAAAGTAGTAATAATAGTAAAAAACAACAACAACAAACAAACCAACAAGCAAACAAAAACAAAAAAAACCCTATAGCTCAGATGCAGCTTCATTCAGTGTTTTAACATGATTACTTTACAATTAGGTATTATTGTGCTGTCCATTTTTGAGTTTTTGTATCTAGTCCTGTTGCACAGTCTGTATCCCTTCAGCTTCAATTACCCATTGTCTTACCCTGTTTCTAACTTCTGCTGAATTCTGTTACCAATGACATATTTCAAGTTTATTCTTGAATGTCCGTTCACATCAGTGGGACCATACAGTATTTGTCCTTTAATTTTTGGCTGGATTCACTCAGCATAATATTCTCTAGGTCCATCCATGTTATTACATGCTTCATAAGTTTATCTTGTCTTAAAGCTGCATAATATTCCATCTTATGTATATACCACAGTTTGTTTAGCCACTCTTCTGTTGATGGAGATTTTGGCTGTTTCCATCTCTTTGCAATTGTAAATAATGCTGCTATAAACATTGGTGTGCAAATGTCCGTTTGTGTCTTTGCCCTTAAGTCCTTTGAGTAGATACCTAGCAATGGTATTGCTGGGTCATATGGCAATTCTATATTCAGCTTTTTGAGGAACCGCCAAACTGCCTTCCACAGTGGTTGCACCCTTTGACATTCCCACCAACAGTGGATAAGTGTGCTTCTTTCTCCGCATCCTCTCCAGCACTTATCATTTTCTGTTTTGTTGATAATGGCCATTCTGGTGGGTGTGAGATGATATCTCATTGTGGTTTTGATTTGCATTTCTCTAATGGCCAGGGACATCGAGCATCTCTTCATGTGCCTCTTGGCCATTTGTATTTCTTCTTCTGGTAGGTGTCTGTTCAAGTCTTTTTCCCATTTTGTAATTGGGTTGGCTGTCTTTTTGTTGTTGAGTTGAACAATCTCTTTATAAATTCTGGATACTAGACCTTTATCTGATATGTCGTTTCCAAATATTGTCTCCCATTGTGTAGGCTGTCTTTCTACTTTCTTGATGAAGTTCTTTGATGCACAAAAGTGTTTAATTTTGAGGAGCTCCCATTTATTTATTTCTTTCTTCAGTGCTCTTGCTTTAGGTTTAAGGTCCATAAAACCGCCTCCAGTTGTAAGATTCGTAAGATATCTCCCTACATTTTCCTCTAACTGTTTTATGGTCTTAGACCTAATGTTTAGATCTTTGATCCATTTTGAGTTAATTTTTGTATAAGGTGTGAGATACGGGTCTTCTTTCATTCTTTTACTTATGGATATCCAGTTCTCTAGGCACCATTTATTGAAGAGACTGTTCTGTCCCAGGTGAGTTGGCTTGACTGCCTTATCAAAGATTAAATGTCCATAGATGAGAGGGTCTATATCTGAGCACTCTATTCGATTCCATTGGTCGATATATCTATCTTTATGCCAATACCATGCTGTTTTGACCACTGTGGCTTCATAATATGCCTTAAAGTCCGGCATCGCTAGACCTCCAGCTTCGTTTTTTTTCCTCAAGATGTTTTTAGCAATTCGGGGCAACCTGCCCTTCCAGATAAATTTGCTTATTGGTTTTTCTAATTCTGAAAAATAAGTTGTTGGGATTTTGATTGGTATTGCATTGAATCTGTAGATGAGTTTAGGTAGGATTGACATCTTAATTATATTTAGTCTTCCAATCCATGAACATGGTATGCCCTTCCATCTATTTAGGTCTTCTGTGATTTCTTTTAGCAGTTTTTTGTAGTTTTCTTTATATAGTTTTTTTGTCTCTTTGGTTAAATTTATTCCTAGGTATTTTATTCTTTTAGTTGCGATTGTAAATGGGATTCGTTTCTTGATATCTGCCTCAGCTTGTTCATTACTAGTGTATAGAAAAGCTACAGATTTTTGAATGTTGATCTTGTAGCCTGCTACTTTGCTGTACTCATTTATTAGCTCTAGTAATTTTGTTGTGGATTTTTCTGGGTTTTCTACGTATAGTATCATATCGTCTGCAAACAGTGATAGTTTTACTTCTTCCTTTCCAATTTTGATGCCTTGTATTTCTTTTTCTTGCCTAATTGCTCTGGCTAGAACTTCCAACACAATGTTGAATAATAGTGGTGATAGTGGACATCCTTGTCTTGTTCCTGATCTTAGGGGGAAAGTTTTCAATTTTTCCCCATTGAGGATGATATTAACTGTGGGTTTTTCATATATTCCCTCTATCATTTTAAGGAAGTTCCCTTGTATTCCTATCTTTTGAAGTGTTTTCAGCAGGAAAGGATGCTGAATCTTGTCAAATGCCTTCTCTGCATCAATTGAGATGATCATGTGATTTTTTCTGCTTTGATTTGTTGATATGGTGTATTACATTAATTGATTTTCTTATGTTGAACCATCCTTGCATACCTGGGATGAATCCTACTTGGTCATGATGTATAATTCTTTTAATGTGTTGTTGGATACGATTTGCTAGAATTTTATTGAGGATTTTTGCATCTGTATTCATTAGAGAGATTGGTCTGTAGTTTTCTTTTTTTGTAATATCTTTGCCTGGTTTTGGTATGAGGGTGATGTTGGCTTCATAGAATGAATTAGGTAGTTTTCCCTCCACTTCGATTATGTTGAAGAGTTTGAGGAGAGTAGGTACTAATTCTTTCTGGAATGTTTGATAGAATTCAGATGTGAAGCCGTCTGGTCCTGGACTTTTCTTTTTATGGAGCTTTTGAATAACTAATTCAATCTCTTTACTTGTGATTGGTTTGTTGAGGTCATCTATTTCTTCTTGAGTCAAAGTTGGTTGTTCATGTCTTTCCAGGAACCTGTCCATTTCATCTAAATTGTTGTATTTATTAGCGTAAAGTTGTTCATAGTATCCTGTTATTACCTCCTTTATTTCTGTGAGGTCAGTAGTTATGTCTCCTCTTCCATTTCTAATCTTATTTATTTGCATCCTCTCTCTTCTTCTTTTTGTCAATCTTGCTAAGGGCCCATCAATTTTGTTGATTTTCTCATAGAACCAACTTCTGGTCTTATTGATTTTCTCTATTGTTTTCATGTTTTCAATTTCATTTATTTCTGCTCTAATCTTTGTTATTTCTTTCCTTTTGCTTGCTTTGGGATTAGTTTGCTATTCTTTCTCCAGTTCTTCCAAGTGGACAGTTAATTCCTGCATTTTTGCCTTTTCTTCTTTTCTGATAAAGGCATTTAGGGCAATAAATTTCCCTCTTAGCACTGCCTTTGCTGCATCCCATAAGTTTTGATATGTTGTGTCTTCATTTTCATTTGCCTCTAGGTATTTACTAATTTCTCTTGCAATTTCTTCTTTGACCCACTTGTTGTTTAAGAGTGTGTTGTTGAGCCTCCATGTATTTATGAATTTTCTGGCACTCTGCCTATTATTGATTTCCAACTTCATTCCTTTATGATCCGAGAAAGTGTTGTGTATGATTTCAATCTTTTTAAATTTGTTAAGACTTGCTTTGTGACCCAGCATATGGTCTATCTTTGAGAATGATCCATGAGCACTTGAAAAAAAGGTGTATCCTGCTGTTGTGGGATGTAATGTCCTATAAATGTCTGTTAAGTCAAGCTCATTTATAGTAATATTCAGATTCTCTATTTCTTTATTGATCCTCTATCTAGATGTTCTGTCCATTGATGAGAGTGGTGAATTGAAGTCTCCAACTATTATGGTATATGTGTCTATTTCCCTTTTCAGTGTTTGCAGTGTATTCCTCACGTATTTTGGGGCATTCTGGTTCGGTGCGTAAATATTTATGATTGTTATGTCTTCTTGCTTGATTGTTCCTTTTAATAGTATATAGTGTCCTTCTTTGTCTCTTTTAACTGTTTTACATTTGAAGTCTAATTTGTTGGATATTAGTATAGCCACTCCTGCTCTTTTCTGGTTGTTATTTGCATGAAATATCTTTTCCCAACCTTTCACTTTCAACCTATATTTATCTTTGGGTCTAAGATGTGTTTCCTGTAGACAGCATATAGAAGGATCCTGTTTTTTAATCCATTCTGCCAGTCTATGTCTTTTGATTGGGGAATTCAGTCCATTAACATTTAGAGTTATTACTGTTTGGATAATATTTTCCTCTACCATTTTGCCTTTTATATTATATATATCATATGTGACTTTCCTTCTTTCTACACTTTTCTCCATGCCTCTCTCTTCTGTCTTTTTGTATCTGACTCTAGTGCTTCCTTTAGTATTTCTTGCAGAGCTGGTCTCTTGGTCACAAATTCTCTCAGTGACTTTTTGTCTGAGAATGTTTTAATTTCTCCCTCATTTTTGAAGGACAATTTTGCTGGATATAGGAGTCTTGGCTGGCAGTTTTTCTCTTTTAGTAACTTAAATATATCATCCCACTGTCTTCTAGCTTCCATGGTTTCTGCTGAGAAATCTACACATAGTCTTATTGGGTTTCCCTTGTATGTGATGGATTGCTTCTCTCTCGCTGCTTTCAAGATCCTCTCTTTCTCTTTGACCTCTGACATTCTAACTAGTAAGTGTCTTGGGGAACGCCTATTTGTGTCTAATCTCTTTGGGGTGCGCTGCACTTCTTGGATCTCTAATTTTAGGTCTTTCATAAGAGTTGGGAAATTTTCAGTGATAATTTCTTCCATTAGTTTTTCTCCTCCTTTTCCCTTCTCTTCTCCTTCTGGGACACCCACTACACGTATATTTGTACGGTTCACATTGTCTTTGAGTTCCCTGATACCTTGTTCAAATTTTTCCATTCTTTTCCGGATAGTTTCTGTTTCTTTTTGGAATTCAGATGTTTCATCCTCCAAATCACTAATTCTATCTTCTGTCTCTTTAAATCTGTCATTGTAGGTATCCATTGTTTTTTCCATCTTTTCTACTTTATCCTTCACTTCCATAAGCTCTGTGATTTGTTTTTTCAGTTTTTCTATTTCTTCTTTTTGATCAGCCCATGTCTTCTTCATGTCCTCCCTCAATTTATCGATTTCGTTTTTGAAGAGGTTTTCCATTTCTGTTCGTATATTCAGCATTAGTTGTTTCAGCTCCTGTATCTCATTTGAACTATTGGTTTGTTCGTTTGACTGGGCCATATGTTCAATTTTCTGAGCGTGATCCGTTATCTTCTGCTGGCGTCTGGGCATTTAGTCAGATTTCCCTGGGTGTTCAACCCCACAGGTTGAAAGATTTTTCTGTGCAATCTCTGGGTTCCGTTTTTCTTATCCTGCCCAGTAGGTGGCGCTCGTGGCACACGTTTGTCTATGGGTTCCACCAGTGAAAGTTGCTGTGGGTCCTTTAACTCTGGAAAATTCTTGCCGTAGGGGAGGTTCGGCAGCCGAAGCGTCTTGGAAGAGTGCCAGCTGGCCTGGGGTTCCGAATGCGGGGAGTGTCGCCGGCCGCCGCAGCACGGGAGAGCGTCCGGCCGAATTAGCTAGTCGACCCGGGGCGCCAAGCGTGGTGGGAGGGCGCCAGCTGTCGCAGCCCGGGAGAGTGCACTGTTCTCAGCCGGACGGGGGAAGTCACGTGTTTGGAAGGGATCCCCCGGTCACTGTTCTCCACAGTCTGGGGATTTCCGACCCAACTCTCTCAGTTGGTCCGGGGGGCCTCGCGTGGTGGGGGCACCAGCCGCCGCGGCCTAAGGGGACCGCCTGTCCAATTCTGCCAGCTGGCCTGGGAAGGTGGAAGGGAGGGACTCCGGTCGCTTGCCATCCCACCCAGGAAAGCCCGTGCCCCTTGGTGATCTCACCGGAGCTGGTTCTCCCAGATAGTCAGCCATTCCAGGATGGGTACACCATCCCTTTGATCTCCCTCGTGGCTCCAGGAGCTGCTCTGTATTATCTCCACTCCCCCAGTAGCTGTTCTGGAGGAGGAAAGGTGAGGGTGGCAAGGCTGTCGAGGCTGGTGGCGGAGGAGCCGGTGAAGGCGGAAGAGGGGAGAGGAGGGCGGGCGGGTTGGCTGCTGCGGGGCGTGGGCGCCGCGTGGCAGGCTGGCAGACAAAAGAGGGGAGAGGAGGGTGGGCGGGTCCGCTGCTGCGGGGCGTGGGCGCCGCGTGGCGGGTTGGCGGACAAAAGAGGGGAGAGGAGGGTCCCCTGCTGCCAGTTTGTTGGAATTTTGATTGGTACTGTGTTAAATCTGCAGATCAATTTGGGGAGAATTGACATCTTAACTATATTTAGCCTTCCTATTCATAAGCAAGGAATGTCTTTTCACCTATTTAGATCTCCTTTGATTTCTTTTAGCAATGTTATGTAGTTTTCTGTGTACAAGTCCTTTATGTCCCTAGTTAAGTTCATTCCTAAGTATTTGATTCTTTTAGTTGCTATTTTGAATGGAATTTTTTCCTTAACTGACTCCTCAGCTAGCTCATTGCTTGTGTATAGAAATGTCATTGATTTTTGCACATTAATTTTATATTCCACCACCTTGCTGAATTTTTTTTTAGCTCAAGTAACTTTGCTGAAGATTTCTCAGGATCTTCCAAATATAATATCATATCACCTGCAAATAATGAGAGTTTGACTTCTTCCTTTCCAATTTGGATATGTTTTATTTCTTTGTCCTGCCTGATTGCTCTAGCTAGAACTTCTAGCACAATATTGAATAATAATGGTGACAGTGGGCATCCTTGTCTTGTACCTGATCTTAGGGGGAAGGCTTTCAGTCTCTCTCAATTGATTACAATGCTGGCTATCGTTTTTTCTTTCCTTTTTTCTTATATTTCCTTTATCATATTGAGGTAGTTACCTTTGAGTCCTATCTTTTGAAGTACTTTTATCAGAAAAGGATGCTGAATTTTGTCAAATGCTTTTTCAGCATCAATCAAGATAATCATTTGATGTTTCCCTTTCGATTTGTTAATGTGCTGCATTTTTAATTGATGTTCTTGTGTTGAGCCATCCTTGCATTCCTGGTATAAACCCCACTTGGTCACAGTGTATGATTCTTTTAATGTGTTGTTGGATTCGATTTGCTAATATTTTATTTAGAAATTCTGCATCTCTGTTCATTAGGAAGATTGGCCTGTAGTTTTCCTTTCTTATAGCATTTTTACCTGGCTTTGGTATTAAAATGATATTAGCTTCATGAAATGAGTTAGGGAGAGTTCCCTTTTCCTCAATTTTTTGGAAAAGTTTGAGCAGGATTGTTGTTAGTTCTTTCTGGAATGTTTGATAAAATTCCCCTGTGAAGCCACTTCATGCTGGGCTTTTCTTTGTAGGAAGATTTTTGATGACTGATTGAATCTCTTTACTTGTGATTGGTTTGTTGAGATCTTCCATTGCTTCCTGATCAGTGTAGCTTGTTTGTGTGTCTCCAGGAATTTGTCCATTTCATCTAAGTTGTCTAGTTTGTTGGCGTAAAGCTGTTCATAGTATCCTCTTATGATTTCTTTTATTTCTTCAGCGTCCATGGTAACGCACCCTTCTCATTTCTAATTTTGCTTATTTGCATCCTCTCTCTCTTTTTTCTTTGTCAGTCTTGCTAGTGGCCCATCAATTTTATTGATTTTCTCAAAGAACCAACTTTTGGTTTTATTGATTCTTTCCATTGTTCTTTTGTTCTCCCATTCACTTATCTCTGCTTTAATCTTTGTTATTTCTCTTCTCCTATTTGCTTTGGGGTTAGTTTGCTGTTTTTTCACAAGTTCCTCCAGATTTGTTGTTAAGTCCTCAATTTCTTCTCTTTCTTGTTTTTTAATATAGGCATTTAAGGCAATAAATTTCCCTCTCAGCACAGCCTTTGTCACATCCCATAAATTCTGATAAGTTGTATTCTCATTTTCATTCATCTCCAGATAGCTGCTGATTTCTCTAGCAATTTCTTCTTTGACCCACTGGTTGTTTAAGAGGGTGTTATTTAATCTCTATATGTTTGTGAGTGTTCTCATTCTTTGGTGGTTATTGAGATCCAGCTTCATCCCATTGTGATCAGAGAAAGTGCTTTGAATAATTTCAATATTTTTAAATTTATAAAGACCTGTTTTGTGCCCCAGCATATAATCTGTCCTGGAGAATGTTCCATGAGCACTAAAGAAGAATGTATAACCTTGTGCTTTTGGGTGCAATGACCTATATGTGTCTGTTAGGTCTAATTCATTTATCAAGTTATTTAACTTCTTTATTTCCTTGTTGATATTTTGTCTGGTTGTTCTATCTATAGAGGAGAGTAGTGTATTGAAGTCTCCTACTATTATTGTTGAAACATCTATCGCTCCCTTCAGTTTTGCCAATGTCTGTCTCATGTATATTTTCTTGTTGAATTGACCCTTTAATTAGAATATAGTGTCCTTCTTTGTCTCTTATGATGTCTCTACATTTAAAGTCTATTTTGTCTGATATTAATATAGCTACTCCTGCTTTCTTTTGGTTACAACTTGTGTGGAAAATCATTTTCCATCCTTTCACTTTCAATCTATTTGTATCCTTGTGTCTAAGATGAGTCTCTTGTAAATAGCATATAGCTGGATTATGTTTCTGAATCCATTCTGCCAATCTGTATCTTTTAATTGGTAAATTTAGTCTATCAGCATTCAAAGTTATTACTGAAAAGGCGTTTCTTGATTCCACCATCTTTTCTTTTATAGTTTATTTATTAGATGTGTATATTCTTTTCCCTTTTTCTCTTTATATTCTTTAAATTACCCTTAGTGGTACTCTTCAATTCTGTGCCCTCCTCCAGACCTCCCTCTCCTGTCTGATTTTTTTTCAGCTGGCAGAACTCCTTTTAGTATTTCTTGTAGGGCTGGTCTCTTGTTGACAAATTCTTTCAGGACTTCTTTGTCTGTGAAAGCTTTAATCTCTTCCTCAATTTTAAAGGACAATTTGGCTGAGTACAGAATTTTTGGCTCTAAGTCTTTCTCTTTCAGGATCTTGAATATATCATACCACTGCCTTCTTGCCTCCAGGGTGCTAGTTGAGTAGTCTGAACTCAGTCTTATTTGATTTTCCTTGAATGTAGTAGATTGTTTTTCTCTTGCCACTTTCAAGATTTTTTTGCTTCTCTTTAACATTTGACAGACTGATTAGTATGTTCCTTGGGGAAAGCCTGTTTGGATTTATTCTGCTTTGGGTTTCTTTGACTTGTATATTTATGTCCTTTATGAGGGTTGGGAAGTTTCCCCCCATTATATCCTCAACTACTCTTCCTAGCCCTTTACTCCTCTCTTCTCCTTCTGGGACACCAATGATTCTTATATTTGTGTGCTTTGTTTTGACTATCATTTCCCTGAATTCCAAATCAATTTTTTCCATCTTTTTTTGTCATTTGCTGTTTTGAGTCTTTGATGTCAATTATCCTGTCCTCTATACCACTTATTCTTTCTTCTGTCTCTTCAAATCTGGTGTTGTGTGCCTCTACTATGTTTTTTATTTGATCAACAGAGTCTTTAATCTCTGTGGTTTCTGCTATTTTTCTATTTATTCTTTCAAATTCCTCTTTATGATCTTCTACTGTCTTCTTGATCTCCTTTATGACATTTGCTATCCCACTTATTTTATTAAGTAGAATTGTATGACCATCTTTGATTACTTGTTCCAACGTCTGTGTCTCCTCAGGTGTTTTAATTTGGTTGTTAGGCAGGGCTATATCTGTCTGCATTGTGATATGCTTAGTGATTTTCTGCTGTCTTCGTCGCATGTAAATATCTTGATTGATTTACTTTGGGAGCTGATTTCTTTCGGTAGTCTAAGGCCTTGTGTTTACGGAATGGTTGTACAGCAGGGAGCAGGGCACAGGGTGGGCACTCAGTGTGGTGATTTGTTTCAGGGCAGGTATGGGCGCAGGTTGGGGATGTTACGCTGGTGCTGTGAATGTGGATACCCAGTGACCAGGGAGGATGTAGCTGTGCGGGTGCACCAGTCTGGGGGACATAACCCAGGTTTGCTCTGGTGTAAGACACAGGGCCCTTTGCGCACATGTGTAAAGCTGTGGCAGCAGGTCAGTATACACCCTCTTGGATTGGGGGCAGATGTGACCCGGCTGTGCAGGTTGGCACCTTCTCAGAGCTGGGAAGTGAGACTGAGGGCAGTGCGCATGCATGGTTCTAGGACTGCTGTAAAATGCGGTTCCCAGAGCTGAATGACACGATTGGGGGCTGTGCACATGCGTGGGCCTGGGAGTGCTGTAAACAGATGTGCTGAGCTCCGGGAAGGCGGGGTGAGTCTGTGTGACACTATGGGTGGGGGGTGTGTCATTGTACCCTTAGGTACAATGGGGGGTACAGTCATTGTACCCTAAGACCAACTCCATCCATTGTGAATCCTGGACACTGCTGCCATAGACACCAGTGTGCAAATGTCCATCCGTGTCCCACCCTCAGTTCCTCCAAGTGTACACCTAGCAGCGGGGTTGCAGGATCATATGGCAACCCCACCTCTTTGCTGGGAGGGTTTGGCAGGTTTCCCTGGGCTGCAGTGGAAAGGCTAGGGAGATGGGGAGTCATGGGGGAGTCACGTGGTATGGCATGGAAACAAGGGCAGCTGGAGAAGAGACGTCGGGTGAACCTAGAAGAGATTCTCAATTGTATCCAAGGACGAGGAGGGAGAAACCAGGAGCCTAATGGACAGGTTAGCTGTCTAGCCAGTCCCCTGTACCACATTCTTCATGCTCCAGGGCTGGCAGAAAGAGCGTGAGCACGTGTGTGCATGCTTGTGGCGTGTGCCCATCCAACCGCTGTCCCACCTCCTCCAACACACTCGTCGTGGTTAGCCCCAGCTGCCCCGGATTCCACTCTTCCCCATTTCTGGATTTCCAGGCCCGGATCTTTGGATAACCAGCCGTGTTTCCTTGGGCAGGCATGCGCCTGCCAGGGTTTCCCCATCTGGAGAGTGGAGCTGATCCTTCCGGCCTGCAGAGAGCCCTCTGCAGTTTCAAGGGTTTTCACATTACCAAATCTGACTCCTGCAGAGACACTATGAGGCAGCGTGAATGGATGCACCCCCAGGTTACAGATGGGGAAACTGAAGTGGCTAGTTGACTGGTCCAAGGTGACACAGCTTAGGTGTGGAAGAACCCAGGCGTTTTGACCCTAAGTCCACTACTTTCCCTCTGCTCATTTGTGTTCTTTGTGAGCTGGAGCTCTCCTTACAATGCAAAGGGGGGAGGGTCGCCCTTGAATGTTACAGGAGGCGGAGGCTTAGGGCAACTAAACCACCCCACTTTCTGCCTCCAAAGAGGTCTGTCCCAGGCTCTGTTATCAGAGCTCTTTTAGTTGCAAGTAACAGAGCCCCCACCTTAAACTAGCTTACATCCCAAAGTGAATTTATCAGCTCCTGCAACTGAGATGTTCAGGGGCGCAGCAGCTTCAGGCAAGGTTAGCTCCAGGAGCCCAAATGCTGTTGTCAGGACACACTCTCCCATCTTGAGTCTGTTCCCCTCTGGGTGTTCCTACCAGGGCTTTCTCCTTGCCTCAGGGAAGAGGGAGCCCCCAAGTCTCATCCCTATAATTTGTCATCGAAAGGAAGAAAAGGCCTCCTCCTATGGTTCAAATACTGAATATCAGGGTGGGCTCTGATTGGTTTTCTTGGTTCGGGTATTCATGCCTGAGCCAGTCACAGTGATCTGGGATAAGAGCTCTGTGTGTTGTGTCTGTGGACCTGTTGTGTGTCTGTAGTTGTGTTGTAGGGGTGTTGTTGTTGTGACCAGAACCCCATGGGATGGGGGACAGATGGGCAGAAACGGGCAGTGTGTATCCCCAGTTCAACCCTCCTCATTCCCATCTGATTTTCCGAGCCAAGCATGGCCTCTCACCCTGAGCTGGAAGGACATTTTTCTCTCTCCCAGGATAGCTTAACAGAGGGCAAGTCTCCCAGTCTGGGAGCCAGGACACTGGTTTGCATCATAGCACTGCCAGCCAGTCACTCTAGGACCCTGCAAGCCCTGGGCCTCAGTTTCTCATCTAGACAATGGGCTGGTGCCAGTCTAGAGGGTCCTTGGATTGCCTCCAAATGTGACCTTCTATAAACTAAGATACTAAGAGCTGACTTACCTGGGGGGGCTAGGGGGCTGTTACATGTAAATCCCTGGACCCTTTCCCAGACCTACTGGGTGATGCTGCTGGACGGTGGGCCCAGGACTTTGTGTTGATGAGAAGCTGTCTCCACGTGGTCTGTTCGTCACCTGGCACTTGGAAACCACCGCCTAAGAAATCTGCCCCCTCCCAGGGTGAACTAAGGCCTGTTGGAGGCTCCCTTTGTCTCCCCCACCAGCCTGGGAGCTCCTGGGGACCCCTGCAGCCTGGCTGGCACCCAGCCGGCACCGAGTCAAATCTGGGTGAAGGGCAGCTGGGACTGTCGGGAGACAGTGGTGCTGAGCCCAGACTGGACCTGGCCTCCTGGCGGTGACTGTCCCGTGTCCGCACGTGGCAGTGGCCTGTATGCGGAGCTGGGACTGCCAGAGTGGAGCAGCGTGGAGCCAAGAGCTCTTCCAGGGGCCTCACTTGGAGCTCCTCCCCCACGCTGGTGCCTGCGGATGAGATGTGGGTCCAGGGGGTGCCGGGTTGGGGTGGGCATCAGGAGACCGTGGGGCGGGCTGCTGGAGCCCAGCAGCGAGGGGAGCAGCAGGCTGCCGGGGGCAAGTACTTGTTCTCTCCACCACAGAGTGGGGGTGAGTGGGGGAGATGCCTGGTCGGGTCCTTACAGCGTGGGTGCTCCAGGTGTGGTCTGGATGAGAGCAGGCTCAGCTGGGGAAGGGGCAGCAGAGGGGAGCTGGCGGGAAGGGGTGGCGAAGCAGCTACTGTTGGGGCAGGGAGGGGGGCTCACCCACGGGAGCCAGCGGGCAGCTGAGTCCCCCAGCCACCCTGACAGCGGAGCCAGAGGTCAGGGCATGGTGGGGAGAGGGGGACAGAGCACAAGTGCCCCCTCTGTGCAGTCTGCAAGGCCAGTGGGGTCTGGTGAGGACATCGTGTGGGGCTCGCGGGGCTCAGGCCTGGGCTGAGCTCCCTGAGGGTGCACGGGGCGGGGGTGGGGGGTCCGAGGACCCTTGGGGGGGCTGCGGAGGGGGAGAGGAGCCCTGAGGAGCTTTTGTCTTCTTTCCTTCAGCAAAATGGGGATGGCAGCGCCCATCACCCAGGGGCCTTGTGACTGTGGGAAAGAAAGAAAGGAAGGCTCCAGGACTGGAGCAGCGGTCCCGGGGCAGTGGCTAGAAGCCCAGACTTGGAGCTGCTGTGTCTGGGTTCAAATCCCAGCTCTGCCTCCTCCCAGCTGTGTGACCCTGGGCAAGCCACTCCGCCTCTCTGGCCAGACGCCAGGCATGTCCAGCCATCTTGCCCCAGAGTCTTTAGGCCTTGGTAAAGGGTTCCAGCACCAGGTCTTGGGACCCTGCAGCTCTCAAAGAAGCATCTCACCAGAACCTCCTTCCTTCCACACTTCCTAGAAGGGGAATCATGTTTCCCTCCTAGACCACCCACCGACGTGGAAATAAGCCACTTTGCCGTACATAAAAGCCTGCAAGGTAATAATTAATATCCCAGCCGTTTAACTGGGTTGTAATACCCTCACCGTTAATAAGCTAGCTAAGAGCTCCGCTTGAAATTAATAACTTGCAAATAACCCAAGAGCCCTGATTTCATACTTTTTTAAAAAAAAATACAGAATTTAAATAGAAAAGCAATTTTCATTTATGAGCCGGTATCATTATTCATAACCAGAGAATTTGTGAGGAGTAAAAAGCCTTTTCCACTTAATTAGAATCTTGAGCATCACAGGAAAGTAGAGAGTTGGTGGGGGAGGAGCGGATCTAGCACAGGGGTGAGGGGGCAAGAAGTACGATCAAAAGAAAAAAAACTTCCTCTCGTAGCTGCAGGTCTGCACAGCCCCACGCGGGTCGGGACCCAGTGTCTGCGCATCTCCCACAGAGATAGAATCCAGCACCCACGGGCATGTCGGTGGCTGAGCTGGCAGGAGAGATGTCTGCAGAGACACCAAAGTGTCATACCCGTGTCCGCAGACAGAAGTGATCAAGTACAATCTTAAAGGGAAGCCGAAAGGAGAGAGCCAAGCAGGGAAGGGAGAAGCCTAGGCAAGATTACAGGCTCAGCGGAGAGGAGCGAGGATTTGAGGTAAGACAGGAGTGGGGGGGATGGGACCCATCCGCGCTCTCCCTCCCCCACTCATGACCTCCCCTCTCCTGCCACTGAGGACCCACCCCGGGGGCTCACTCCCCTACAGCCTCATACCACAGGCCAAGCCTCTCCATTTTTAGCCTCACAATAACTTGCAAGTGAAGATTTGAAGCCCCATATTTTTGTCAGGTGAGGTGAGGCTCAGAGAGGTTAAGGAACTCATCCTTGGGTAGCCCAGCCAGTGAGTAACAGCTGGAAAGCAAACTCAAGTCCCATTGATTGCATGCCAGATTGAAACCTGCTCTTATGAGGGTGCCCTGCCCTTGTGCTATTCCTAATAACAACGATGACAGCAGCTATATGCTCATTTGTCACTAGGCACACCCTTGTGCTATTCCTAATAACAACGATGACAGCAGCTACATGCTCATTTGTCACTAGGCACAAGGCATGTTCTAAGCCCTTCATAGATGCTATCCTCTTCAGCCCTCATAGGAACCTCATAGCACCCCCTGAGGTTCCCCATTTTAAAGATGAGGAAATTGAGGCACAGAGAGGCAGAGTGGTTTGCCCAGGGTCACAGAGCTGGGAGGAGGCAGAGCTGGGATTTGAACCTAGACACAACAGCTCCAAGTCTGGGCTTCTAGCCACTGCCCCGGGACCGCTGCTCCAGTCCTGGAGCCTTCCTTTCTTTCTTTCCCACAGTCGCAAGGCCCCTGGGTGATGGGCGCTGCCATCCCCATTTTGCTGAAGGAAAGAAGACAATAGCTCCTCAGGGCTCCTCTCCCCACCTCCCTCGAGTGTCCTGGGATCTCCCACCCCCGCCCCGTGCAGCCTCAGGAAGCTCAGCCCAGGCCTGAGCCCAGCGAGCCCCACAGGATGTCCTCACCAGACCCCACCAGCCTTGCAGACTGCGCAGAGGGGGCACTTCTGTTCCCCTCTCCCCACCGTGCCCTGACCTCTGGCTCTGCTGTCAGAGTGGCTGGGGGACTCAGCTGCCCGCTGGCTCTCATGGGTGAGGCCCCCTTCCTGCCCCAATGGTAGCTGCCTTCCCACCCCTTCCCACCAGCTCCCCTCTGCTGCCCCTTCCCCAGCTGAGCCTGCTGTCAGCCAGACTACACCCGGAGCGCGCACGCTGTAAGGACCCAGATAGGCACCTTGCCCACTCTGTGGTGGGGAGACCACTTGCCCCCAGCTGCCTGCTGCTCCCCTCGCCACTGGGCTCAAGCGGCCTGCCCCACGGCCTCCTGATGCCCACCCCAAGCCGGCCCCCACCGGCACCAGCGTGGGGGAGGAGCTCCGGGTGAGGCCCCTGGAAGAGCTCTCGGCTCCACACTGCTCCACCACGGCAGGCCCAGCTGCCGGTCCAGGCCGCTGCCATGTGTGGACATGGGATAGTCCCCACCAGGAGGCCAGGTCCAGTCTGGGCTCAGCACCGCTGTCTCCCAACAGTCCCAGCTGCCCTTCACCCAGACTTGACTCAGCATCAGCTGGGTGCCAGCCAGGCTGCGGGGGTCCCCGGGAGCTCCCAGGTTGGTGGGGAAGGCAAAGGGAGCCTCCAACAGGCCTGTTCCAGTTTGCTGCTGCTGGAATGCAACTTACCAGAGATGGATGGGCTTTCAATAAAAGGGGATTTATTTCATTAGTTCTTCAGAGGAAAGGCAGCTAACTTTCTACTGAGGTTCTTTCTTACATGGGAAGGCACAAAGTGATCTCTGCTGGGCTTCTCTCCAGGCCTCTGGGTTCCAACAACTTTCTCCGGGGTGATTCCTTTCTGCATATGCAAAGGCCTGGGCTGAGCTGCTTGGGCTGTGCTACATTGCACTCTCTCATTTAAGCACCAGCCAATTAAGTCAAACGTCATTCACTGCAGCAGGCACGCCTCCTAGCCGACTGCAGATGTAATCAGCCACAGATGAGGTTCACATGCCATTGGCTCCTGTTCACAGCAACAGAACTAGGTGCCTTCACCTGGCCAAGTTGACATTGACTCTAACTACCACCAGGTCTGAGTTCATCCTGGGACGGGGCAGATTTCTTAGGCGGTGGTTTCCAGGTGCCGGGTGATGAACAGGCCATGCGGAGACGGCTTCTCAATAACAGACTCCCGGTCAGCGAGCAGGGCTCCTTGATTTCCACGTCCGCCAAGGATAGGCCAAGGGGAGTTGGGCCAACATGGGGGCAGGGGACATTTCCATTAGGGCAGCGTTTCTACAATCTCAGTCCTTTTGCCTGTTTTGGCTGTATCAACATCCCGCTCACTCTATTATTTTCTTACTATTTTTATTTCCATTGAATCACTTTTAAAAACTTAAATTCAGTTTAAAGGGAAACTTTATATCACTGCCATACATGGGAAACCAGCATCCCTTACCATAAATTTAAAGCATCGTAAAAGCGAATACATGACTATTAAAATAAAAAATGTCCATGTGCACACCACTTTGAAAGTCCCGCTTGGCTGGTGGTGGACCTGGATTAGACTGAAGAAGAGACTTCCCAACCTCATGGTTCGTTCAGCCCCAGGGTGGGGCCGGGAGACAAGTGAGGGGCAGGAGAAGCAACCCAGAGGAACAGGTGCTCTCCGGGGACTTCCCAGCCAGGTGCAGATGAAACAAAGGGGCCCTAGGGAAATACCAGATCTTGGGAATTTCTGCATATTTTGAACTTTGGGGAGAAATCTGTAAATGATACACAAATTCCATGTGAGCCAGCATTTGTTGGCTGGAGCCAATTACCCGCGTGTGCCGGTAATTGTGTGGCCCGCCCCTGGCTCCTCTTCTCATCTTGTCCCATTGCAGGAGAGAGTGGACTGTTCAGAGAGCACTGGATAGGGAGTCAGGATGGAGGCAGTGAGTATTGCTGTGGACAGGCCACTTGGCCTCTCTGTCTCCTCACCTATAGCATGGAGTGTTGAGCAAGATGCATCTGGGGACTCTTTACCCATTGGCTCCCTTTGGTATCAGGCAGAGGAGATGCTCAGGGAGAGGAATACTGGCTTGTCTCCACTTCCCTCTGCATTTCTGGAGCCTTTTCATAAATAAAATATTAAAGCCCACCTCAAAATGGCTTAGGCCACAAAGGGATTTATCAGGGCATGTTGAAGGAAGCACAAGGGTATGTCACCTCTAGGGTTGGACTCAGCAGCTCAGTGGCATCTTCAAGAGCCCAAGTATTACTCCCTCTCTCCACTCCCCTCTCAGCCTTCCCTGGCATTCGTTTTAACTGGAGGATGGCTTCCTTCATGGTGGCAAAATAGCTGTATAGTTCCAGGCACATTTCACAGTATAGGAGGAGAGAGAGGTCTGTCCCAGAATCCCAGCAGAGTCCTCAGACTTGAGGTGGGTTGGCTGGTCCTCTTCAGAGTCAATGTCCACAGCTGAAGGAATGTCATGAATGGATTGGCCCAGACCAATCAGATGGCAAGAGGCATGGGATTCCTTGTGGTGAGGAGACTGGGGCTGGAATGGGGATACCACATCAAACAGGGGAGCTGTTACAGCCGCTGAGCTCAGACTCAGCCCTGGGAGGCTGTATTAGCTAGGGTTCTTAGAGAAACAGTATCATCAAGAGATATCTGTAGATATACAATTTGTAAAAGTGTCTCATGTAAACTGTGGGAATGTAGAGTCCAAGGACTGCAGGGCAGGCCATAAGCTGGTAACTCCAATGAAGTCTGCAACGAACTCTCAGGAGAGGCTGGTTGGACAACCGTGGGGATGGAAGAGTCCAAATCTGCAGGGCAGACTATGAAGCTGGCAACTCCAACGAAGGGTCTGGACAAACTCCACAGGAGAGGCTCACCGGCTGAAGCAGGAAGACAGCTTGTCTTTTCTGAATCCTCCTTAAAAGCCTTTTGCTGATTAGATTGAGCATCACTCATTGCAGAAGACACTCCCCTTAGCTGATTACAAACACAATCAGCTGTGGATGCAGCTGACGTGGTCATGATTTAAGTCCATGAAATGCCTTCATAGCAACAGATAGGCCAGCGCTTGCCCAACCAGATGACTGGGAACCAACACTGGCCAAGTTGACACGTGAACCTGACCATGACAGTGGCCCAGGCACCACCTTCTCTCCTTTCCCCTCTCCTCTTCTGTTCCTTCCTCCCTCCTTTTCCCTTTCCCTTCTCTTCTCCTCTCTTCTCCTCCATGGTTGCTGGTCACAGCTCCATCCTGGGCAGCTGTCCAACCATGCACTGGGAATCCCTGCCACTTCCTCATTGCTTGTATCTTCTCCCTCTTCTCCTGGCAGCAGAAGCCCCTCATCTGGGGCACATTCATTGGGTTATGGGGTGCTGTCCATTGCTGGACCCCTCCCTGCTTACACAAGTGGCCACAAGACCCAGGCTGGACCAATCAGAGTTCTTCTCTGGGATTTTTTCACTTTCTCTCCTCTAAAGTCACTAGCTGGGCTCAGGTAAGCTGTCACATGGAGGAAGTTGTGTGCAGAAGAGAGTAAGCTCAAAGAGAGAACACGAGAGCAAAATTATGCACACGAAGAAAGTGTTAAGAGGTTATCCTGGAGGTTATTCTTATGCATTTTATAGATATCCCCTTTTTAGTTTAAGGTGTATTAGAGAGACTGGAGGGGAGTGGAAAAAAAAAAAGAGTTTGAAGGACGTTGTCTAATACCTGGATCGAGCTGTGTCTGAAGGCAGCATATTATCATCACTGGACTTTTCAGTCACCGGAACTGCCAAATGCCCTTTCCCCTTGGCTGTCTTGGACAGGGCTTTTGCCTCTTGTAACTGAAAGCATCCAACCAGCACACCAGTCTTCACTCCTTTATAAATCTAATCAGCTTGTATTCAACACTTACCTTGGGCCAGGTAACCCTGGAAGGGAGGAACTGTTATTTTCCCTGCTTCACAGGTGAGAAGAAGGCTTGGAGAATTTACACGAGTTCCCCAAAGTCATTCAACTGCAAGTGGTGAAGCCGGGATTTGAACCCAGCTCTGCCTGTTTCTAAAGAATCAACCAGTTCCAGCAGCAGCTGCTGCAAAGCTCTCCACGTGGCATGCAGCAGAGGCAAGAGGCCAGCTTCTCCTAGATATCAATAATAATAGTTATAGCAACAACAAGCGATAAGAAGTCACGTGTGCCAGGCAGTGTTCCAAGCTCTTTACCTGGATCATATTATTGAGGTAGGTACTTATTTTTATCCCCATTTTATGGCTATAGAAGTTGAGGCTTGCAGAGATGGAGTAACTTGCCAAGGATCATGCAGCTGGGAATTAAGGGTATGGGTGGGGGGACAGGCCTCGGTCCTGAAAACGGTTTCCACTTGGAGGGATGCAAAGCCTCCCAGCCATGCGTGGTGATGAGTGATGATGCTAAATGCCCACAATTGGGCAGAGGCCTCCCTCCCTGGGGACCATGCGGAGGGTGCAGTGAAAGTGGCCTTGGCCAGCACATGGTGACTTCAAATAGTGGGGGTGGGGCAGGGGTGGGAGAGGGTGGAGAAGGGAAAAGCTGTGGAGGGGCCGGTGCTAAGGAACCCACTTCTACCCCCATCTGGAGGCAAAGTTGTAAGCTTGGTCTCCCCATCACCCCAAGCCCTCCAGGGCACGTGCTCTCTCTGTCTCACCTAGCGGGCAGTTCTCGCAGGGGGTCCCGTCCCGCTCCACTCCCCAGGTCCTCCCCACCCCCGAGCCGACTGCGTCACCTCCATCCCAGGCGCTCAGTGCTTGCTGTCCCACTCGCCTGGCCTGGCTGCAGCCTCTGTGGTCAGCCGCGTGCTCCTTCAGTTCATTATATTCCATGTAGCACTTGGTTAAGCTCTGTCTTTTTTTAAATTTTTCTTTCTCAAATTGCCCTATCTTCCCCACCGATTTTAAGTTCTTTCCCTCAGTCTTCTGCTCTGACACCTCCCATCGGATTGCGTTCCACAAACACTTCTCGGGTCAATCCTAGACACCAGGCCCCGAGTTGCTTCACGCAGAAGGATCCAGAATAAGCACGATTCGGTGGCTTGAAGAGCAAGCCCTTCCTTGTCTCAGCTCTAGGCTCAGCCCTGCCTTGGCACCAGGGGAGGGGAAGCAAGAGAGGACGCTGGTTGGGTGGCTACTGAGCACCATCTGGGTGGGTTAGGGCATGCCCTGAGGACAAACGGTCTCAGCGACTCCGTGGTTTACAACCACAGAGGCTTGTTTCTCCCTCGCTAGGCATCCACTGGGGGTGGGGGCTTTGCACCCGTCTTCTCACCCCAGGGGAGGTGGAGTGGCTGCCATCTTGGATGCAGTTGGACCCCTTGGCCCAGAGACCTGGCGGGTCTTGCCCCAGTGACCAGCACTCCTGCCTGGCGTCCGGTACTCATCACGCTTTTGCTCCTTTCCTGACTCATTGGCCAGAGGTGGTCCCATGTCCCCACCCCAGCGTGAGGGGCCTGGAAGGTGAAGGGCTGGGGACAGCTCGAATGATGATTCCAGCACCTAGAGTCAAAGGAATCTGGGACAGAAGCCTGCCCCTCCCTGGCACCAGCCTTCCCCACCCGGGAAGATAGCTTCCCACCCTCCCATGTGCACACTCAGGCCTAAACCTAGAGGCTACTCCGCAGCCCTCTTTCTGACCTTCTGCAGCCCATCTGCCAGGACGTACCAGCGCTGGTGCCTTCCTGCGGCCACTGGCCTGGGCGTCCCTTCACACAATGACGACAGCAGCTCCCTACTGCTGTGCCTGCTGCCAGGCTTCCTTCCGTTGTTTATTCCCCACAGAGCAGCCAACAGGATTAAAAAAGAATTTTTTAAATTGGGATATAAAACATAATGTTATAAAATTCACCATTTGAAAGCGAGCACTTCAGCAGTTTTTAGGACATTCACAATATTGTCAACCATCACCCCTGTCTAATTCCAGGGCGTTTTTATCACCCCAAAAAGACAACTCATACCTAATAGCAGTCAGTTCCAATTCTGCCTTCCCCTTATCTGCTGGAAACCATGAATCCACCTTCTGTCTCCGTGAATTTGCCTATTCTGGACAGTTCACATCAGTGGAATCCTACAATATGTGGCTTTTTGTGTTTGGCCTCTCTCAGCATCATGTGTTCAGGGTTCATCCACGCTGGAGAGAGGGTCAGTACTTCATCCCCTTTTGAGACTGAGTGCCCAGTGTGTACAGATAGGCCAATTTTGTTTATCAAATGTGTCTTTTAAAGTCCTGCATCAGAAGGGCCACGGTGGCTCAGTGGCAGAGTTCTCGCCTGCTATGCTGGAGACCCGAGTTCGATTCCTGGTGTCTGCCCATGTTAAAAAGTGTATATATATCGTGTATCAGATCCTAGCCATCAGCTCTCTTTTGCAGTTAGAGTAAACTCCAGCCTCTCCCGTGGCCCAGGCTCTGCAGGCCCTCCTGTGCCTCGGGCCTCAGTATCGCCACCCATCACCAGTCCTGCTCCTGCCACTGGCCTCCAGGCCCACCCTTAAACCGCTCAATCTTATATCAGCCTTTGCAATGGCTATTATCTCTGCTCGAAAAGTCTCACCCCAAACTTTTTTCTTTTGCTTTTTATTATGGAAAAGATTTCAAATAGATGCACTAGGAAAGGTAATATCATAATGAACTTCCTTATCTGGTCATCACCAAATTCAACATTTATCCACTCATGGCCCATCATGTTTTGTTTACAGCCCTACCCACTCCCCTACTGTATTATTTTGAAGCAAAACCCAGGCGTTACGTTGATACATTTCATATATCCAGCATTATCTAAAACGATAAACACTCTTCCCAAAACACAAGCAGAATACCATTGTTACACCTAAGAAATAAAATATATCCCTTAATATCATCCAACATCCATGTTCAAATGGCCCCAGTTGGTTCATAACTTTTTTTTCTGATGATGATGTCTCAATTTGTTTTTATTGAGTTTCTGCTTGGAATACCACGAGTTCTCACCCATCTACAGATTCAGACTGCTTCTTAATTCTTTTATTTTCCCCTTGATATGGCTTCTACCCCATTTGTTCTGTTTTCTTTGAGAACACACATTACGTTTAAGTTACAGTCTTAACAATCTGCATTATCACAGTCTTCTCTCACTGTTCTCTTACCCATCTTTCCCCTCTGCATGCTGGGAGAACCTCCTCCCATCCGCCTCACTGATTTGAATTCCTATAGTTACTAGTCTCCCCTGTTCTGTCCCATCCACCTCCTGGTCACACATTTTTTAAAGTTTGGTTTTTCACATAGTCTGCACATTGCAATTTGTTGTGGTTCTTAAGTCTCATTTAATCCATAGGTTAATCCACTAAGTTGCGTATAACGGAGCATTTCCTCTGTCTGGATTTTTCTGACTGTGTCTTCTTGGTGCCTTTGAACCTGCTCTTCTGTCCCTTGTTCCTGTAAACCGGAAGTTAGATCCAGAGGCTTGATCAGAGTCAGGAGACGTATTTTTGCAAGCATATGTCAAAGGTAATGTGTGCTTTCATCAGGAAGTGCTAAGAATCACATTTTCTCTCCTCTTGTGAGTTCAGCAGCCACTGATGATCGCTGATGCATTAACTCCTTAGGGGTTATATAGTGGTGATAGTCTAATCCAGTTCTCAGCTGAGTGTGGTTTTGCACCCAAAGGACATTTGATGATGACAGGAGACAATTTTGTTTGTCACAGCTGGGGTCGTACTGCTGGTATCTGGTGGGTAGAGGCCAGGGATGCTGCTAAACATCTGTGCCTTGCAATGTACAGAACTGCCCAACAGGACCGAGAGTTCTCCAGCCCTGCGTGTCAAGAGTGCTGAGGTTGGACATCCTGTCCTAACCTAGTATTGCTTCTTTGTGGTAGATTGAATTGTTCCCAATTCTTTGTTTTTCTGTAATAAAAATCTATGACCACATTTTTGCGATGGCCTCGTGGTGGAAAAAGAGTTTCCCCACCCATTGACTTTGGGCTCATTTAACCAAATAATGTGAGCAGTTGAAGCAGTGTGAGGAACACAGAACCCCAGCCTCTGGGAGCTTATAGTGTAATGAGGAAACAGACAATAAACACACAACCAGGGCAAGACAGAAGAAAATAAAGCAGAGAATGGGCAGATTCAATATTGATTTGGGGAGAAGAGTGCTCACTTTGGCAAGTGTCACCGAGGAAGTGACAATGATTTAGGTTGGATCTTAAGTTCTAAAGAGATTGCCCAGGAAATATCTCCAATAACTAAGACCCTCGAAGGTGAGTTCTTCCTGAAGGCTAACCCGGATCTCTTGTGCTGCGTGTGAGCATGCTCTCCCGGCGGAGTGTTGGTCTTGGAGCAGAGTGCTGGGTCCATGGCTGCACAACCTGACCCTGCGCGAAACTGCAGCTGTCGACTACAGCTGTTGATTGCTGTAAGGGGGAAGCTATGCTTCCTTTTCTCCTTTCTTTCTCCCCTTTCTCTCCATTGAACTGAGAAAGAGAGGTCATAAACATGGCAGGTTCATTCACTAGAAAATACACTCCAAACCGCGCAATTGAAATTCAACCGACTGGCAAAGTAACATTTTTTATTGCTTTGATCTTCAAGGCTGAGAGGGAGGTTTTGTCTCTGTCTGTCCTGAACATCTCTCTCCACGGCGGGGCCAACAGCACCTCGCGGCCTCCACTGGACAAAGCGTGGTGCTAAGTCACCCCTGGGGGCAGGTCAGCACTCTAGAATGGACCCTACAGTGGGCAGGGCCCCTGGAGAGCAGAAAGGGGAAATCAAGGCCCCGAGGGCATCACCCTCTTGTTCCGCATCACCCTAGAACTTGAGACCGATGAGTTTTTAAGGAGCCTCTAAAAATATCCAAGCCCTTAAAATATTTATTAGCTACAAAATGGGAAAAGAAAACTGAGAAATTGAAATTAATACATGTTAAACGTCGACAAAATGTAACATTAGGTCAACTGCATTAACTACTGCATTTCTTATTCATAAAAGTGTTATTAGGCAGGAAAGCAATTTGTCAGCTGCGTTCTCTCACTTGGTCAGAATTCCCGAGAAGGCAGAAGAATGGATGAGAAGGCCTAGCCACCCGCCAATTGAATCAGTGCCTGATAGCCCAACAATTCCAAGAACAAAATTATAAAAGTCTCAAAAGAAAGATTGTTGGCAAAAATGTCATGTTGAGCGTGGGCCGTTGGTGCACTTTGCCATGTTTGCTTTGATGCGGGGGAGACCTCGGAAGGTAGTTTGGTCTCAGGCCTGGCCCTGGTCTGGGGCTCTTGGTGTTTATGAGGCCTCGGGGGGCCCTTCCGGCACCCCACCACCCAATGAGCCTCAGAAAGGAAGGAGCTGGTGGGAGCCCCCCTGCCCCTCCAATTCCATGGCCAAGTTCTCCTCTGCAGGATTGGCTGCCGCGTCCCCGTTAGGAGACGCTCCCTGGTGTCTGGGGACATGGTGGTAAACCATGGCCTGGGCGGTGATGGGATTAAAGTCAGAGGCTGCCTGGGAGCGCTGGGGTCTTGGGAGGAGCCTGAGGTTTGGGTTTGGCCCGGTCCCGGCTGGACCTTAGAGGTGGTGCTGGCGCTTGGGTCACTCAGGTCCTGGGGTTTCTCGGGAGAAGGCCTCCCCCTGCCCACCTGGGACAGGTGTAATTAAGTCTGTGGCTTGGTGCACAGAAACCACTCTGGAAAGAGAAGGGAGCAAGAGCCGGCTCCTTTCACAGCTTCAGGAACATCCAGTAGTCCCCCTTCCTTTCCTGGGGAGGGGTCCCCGGCTCAAGGTGGCACCTGCTCCCGTCCTGCTCTGATCAAAGAGTCTGAGGGGTCCAGAGTCCCCGAATGCTGCCACAGCCTCCTGACTGGGCTCTTCACTGAGATGAAGAAGCCATGGGGTGTTGGCCGAAGGGTGGGGCTTGCAGGGCGGGTAGGTGTGGGGTGGGGTCTGCAGGCGGTGACTCTTCGTCTCCAACCTGTGGTCGGCTGGCTCTGGGGAATGTGCCAGACAATACTGAGCCTGGGCTCTCCTGAGCCAAACAATCTGGGAGGGAATGAAATTGGGGGTGATTCACTGGGGAAACCTGTAGCCCCCCATTCCTCCATGTCCATCTCCTTCCGAAGAGAGTCTCAGGGGGAAACATAATGAATACCGACATTTGTGGAGCACTTACTACGTGCCAGGCGCTGTAATCACGTTACGTGGATTGTGAGGTGGGCGCTATTCATTATCCCTCTGATAGGAGGGAACGCTGAGGCTCTGGGGACTGGCCTAAGGCCACACAGCTAGAAAGGAGCAGAGCGGGGTTCGAGGGCAGCCATGGGGCTCCAGAGCCCCTGCCCACCCCCAGGCACTGCCGCCCTTTTCTTGGGAACTGAGGCTCCTGCAGGGGCTCTGGCCTTGGGGTTGTCACCCTTCCCTCTAGTCTGCCCTGCCCTGGGACCAGCCTGACTCTAGCAGCGAGGACCCCAATTGCCCCCACTTGGCTCTACTTTCTGCAGGAGTAAAAGGCTCCTGAGACCAGCCGGGCCCGGCCCCTGACACCGGCCCCAAAGTGTTTTGTGAGTTTCCAGGCTCTCCTGGTCTCCCCCAGGAGCCTGTGGGCTGAGATCAAGTGGGGGAGGCTGCAGAAGAGGCCCCTTGGGCTAATAAACTTTGTCCCTGCCAAGGACGGCAGCAACACCGCATGGACCTCTGTGCCCGAGGCCACCAGCCCTGCCCTACTGACTGGATCTGGGGTCACTGACTGGCTGGTGGGGCCGCCACGACGGAGCAGAGTCACTCAGGAGAGTGGCGTGGCTCGCATCCAGGATGCCACATCAGACCCTGCTTGTGGAATGGAAGGGGTGGCCCCCTGGGAGCCCCTGGGAGCCAGGTCCTGGTTTTGTGGCTCCCTCCGCCTCCTCCCTCTGCACAGGCCACCAGGGCAGTTCCCCAGGGCACAGGCTCTGCCGCCCCCTTGGCCTATGTGACCAGCACCTTCTCTCTAGTTCTCCTTGCTGCTCACGCACGCTCAGAACCTGCATTAATCTACCACCTCTTGCATTAATCTACCGCCTCTTCTTACGCTTCACCGCCAACTCAGGGCACTCACCCAGGCCCCCATCTCTTAACCCTGATTGCCTCCCTGATCTCCAAACTCACAAACCCTGCCCCTGGGGAATCCCCCTGAACTCCCCAGGGCCCTCAAAGTCAGCAAAGCTGAATAGGACTCGCCATGTTCCTTCTGCCTGCCTCTCCACCTTCTGGTTTGCTCTGCCCCGAGCTTCCCCTCCCCATGAATGGCAGAGATGCACACTCTGTGTTAACACGTAAGTGAGCTGAGTGTTTCACACGGTGTCCCATGTGATGTAGCCAGTCAGTAGGTCATGAGATAGACCAGGGAAGGGGTGGGAGGGGTGTCTAGTGGCCAGGGATGGCCTCTCTGAGAGATGGCCTTTGATCTGAGAGCTGAATGATGAGACACAGCTGGCTCTGCAAGGATCTGGAGGAAGAAGTTTCTTGGCAAGGACACAGCAAGTGCAAGGGTCCTGAGGCAGGAACAGTGAGACTGTGTTTGGGAAGCAGTCGAGAGAGCTGTGGGCGAGGTGGAATGTTGTGTGGGATGACGTAGAAGTGGTCAGCGGGACTTTTTGGAAAATGTAGGTGGCAGAGGTTTGAATTTCTTTCTGGGTGCCGCAGGAGCCATCGGAGGCTTTTAGGTGAGTGGGTAGGCAGATGACATCACCTGATTTACGTTTAAAAAGGATCCTTCTGGCTGTTGGGTGGGTGGACAGAGCATATGGGGAGTGATGTGGAGAAGGAATGTGGGGACAAGCTGGTTAGGAAGCTGTCAGGACTGGGATGTGTTTGGGAGATGGAGCTGGTGGTACTCGCAAATGGCTGTAGGGCTGGGACAAAGATAGAATGATGTCTGAATATTTTTTTTTTCATTGTGAAAGCTATATCATTATTCAATCATCATCATGAAACATGGCTACTAGAACACAGCTCTACATTTTCAGGCAGTTCCCTCCAGCCTCTCCATTACATCTTTTTTTTTTTTATTAATTAAAAAAAATTAACTAACACAACATTAGAAATCAATCCATTCTACATATGCAATCAGTAATTCTTAATATCATCACATAGGTGTATGGTCATCATTTCTCAGTACATATGCATCGATTTAGAGAAAGAAATAGCACGACAACAGAAAAAGAAATAAAGTGATAACACAGAGAAAACACAAATAAAAATAAAAAGTACAAAAATATATAAGAGAAAGAAAAAAAAAACTATAGATCAGATGCAGCTTCATTCAGCGTTCCAACATAATTACATTACAGTTAGGCAGTATTGTGCTGACCATTTTTTTTTTTTAGACATCATACCATTCTACATATGCAATCAGTAATTCTTAACATCATCACATAGATGCATGATCATTGTTTCTTAGTACATTTGCATCGGTTTAGAAGAACTAGCAGTATAACAGAAAAAAATATAGAATGTTAATATAGAGAAAAAAAAATAAAAGTAATAATAATAAGAACAAAACAAACAAAACAAAACAAAACAAGAACCTATCGCTCGGATGCAGCTTCGTTCAGTATTTTAACATGATTACTTTACAATTAGGTATTATTGTGCTGTCCATTTTTGAGTTTTTGTATCTAGTCCTATTGCACAGTCTGTATTCCATCAGCTCCAATTACCCATTATCTTACCCTGTTTCTAACTCCTGCTGAACTCAAGTGTTTGGAATGGGTCTCCCCCCAGTCACCGATCTCCGTGGCCTGGGGATTTCGGATCCAATTCTCTCCGTTGGTTCAGGGGCCGCGCGTGGTGGGGGCGTCAGCTGCCGCGGCTTGAGGGGACCCTGTGGCTGGTTGCGGGCCGCAGCGGGCCTGGGGGATTCCCCACCGGACCAGGAAGCCTCCCGTGGGGGGGGGGCTACCGCTGCTTGGATAGCCCTCCTATCCGAGACTCGTATTCGCGGACTCGAAGCAGAGACTCGAAGCCGCCCGCAAAAGAGGGGTGCCACCTGCCTCGGCTTGGGAAACTTGCTTCTCCAATACTCTCAGCCGGCCCGGGAAGGAGGGAGGGATTAGCTTGGACCGCCGCAGCTGCGGCTGCTCGGGAAATCGCCCGCCACTCGGGGATCTCACTCACCGCAGCCGAGTTTCGCAGTCAGACTAACCAGCCCAGACTGGGTTACGCTGTGTGTCCATTCCCTGCTGTAGCCCCGGGAGCTGTTCTGTACTGTTTCTGTTCACCTATTAGTTGATTTGGAGTCGGAGGAACTAAGACGCATGTACCTTACTAAGACGCCATCTTGGATCCCCTCTCTCTCCATTACATCTTGAATAACAAGGTGATATTTACTTAATGCATAAGAATAACCTCCAGGATAACCTCTCGACTCTGTTTGGAATCTCTCAGCCATTGACACTTTGTCTCATTTCACTCTTCCCCCTTTTGGTCGAGAAGGTTTTCTCAATCCATTGATGCTGAGTCCCAGCTCATTCTAGGATTTCTGTCCCACGTTGCCAGGAAGGTCCACACCTCTGGGAGTCATGTCCCACGCAGACACGGGGAGGGTGGTGAGTTTGCTTGCTGTGTTGGCTGGAGAGAGAGGCCACATCTGAGCAACAAAACAGGCTCTCCTGGAGGTGACTCTTAGGCCTAATTTTAAGTAGGCTTGTGATGTCTGGATTTTGATTATTATTTTTTGCATGGGCAGGCACTGGGAATCAAACCTGGATCTCTGGTATGGCAGGTGAGAATTCTGCCACTGAGTCACTGTCACAACACCCTGATGCCTGGACTTTTTTTTTAAATTTTTTTAATAAAACCAATCAACATATAATATGAACATTCTTTTTTTCTTTTTTTATCACATAGTTGTATATTCATCATCATGATAATTTCTTAGAACATTTGCATAAATTCAGAAAAAGAAATAAAAAGAAAACAGAAAAAACACACATACCATACCCCTTACCTCTCCCTTTCATTGATCACTAGCATTTCAATCTACTAAATTTATTTTAACATTTGTCCCCCCTATTATTTCTTTTTATTCCATATGTTCCTCTCATCTGTTGACAAGGTAGATAAAAGGAGCATCAGACGCAAGGTTTTAGCAATCACACAGTCACATTGCAAAAGCTATATCATTATTCAATCATCTTCAAGAAACATGGCTACTGGAACACAGCTCTACATTTTCAGCAGTTCCCTCCAGCCTCTCTGTTACACCTTAACTAAAGAGGTGATATCTATTTAATGCGTAAGAATAACGTCCAGGATAACCTCTCGACTCTGTTCGGAATCTCTCAGCCATTGACACTATTTTGTCTCATTTCTCTCCTCCCCCTTTCGGTGGAGAAGGTTTTCTCAATCCCTTGGTGCTGAGTCCCGGCTCATTCTAGGAGTTCTGTCCCACGTTTCCAGGAAGGTCCACACCCCTGGGAATCATGTCCCACGTAGAGAGGGGGAGGGCAGTGAGTTTGCTTGTCATGTTGGCTGAGAGAAAGAGGCCATATCTGAGCAACAAAAGAGATTCTCTTGGGGGTGAATCTTAGGCCTAATTTTAAGTAGGCTTAGCCTATCCTTTGTGCAGTTAAGTGTCATATGAACAAACCCCAAGAGTGGGGGCTCAGCCTATTGCTTTGGTTGTCCACACTGCCTGTAAGAATATCAAAAATTCTCCACATGGGGAAGTTGCATTTCCCCCCTATCTCACCATTCCCCCAAGAGGACTCTGCAAATACTTTTTTATGATGCTTGGACTTTTGACCCAACTACTGAGATGGGGAATATGGACTGAAGAGCAGGTTTTGGAGAAATAGAAATTTCTGTTTTGGATTCCCATATAAGTGAAAATTTCAAGTAGGGGGCTGGACACATGTGTCCGGAGCCCGGGAAAGCTGTTGGGGCTGGAGGTGTGAGTATCAGTGGATGTCTGTGAGTCTAAACCTCTGGCTGTGTGCTAACGCTTTGCCACTGACTTCTCTGTTCACTGGATGTTGCGCTCTCTGAGGCCAAGACTGGGCCCTTCTCATTGTCCCCTCCCAGGGCTTAGGGCCAGAAGCTGCTCCATAAATTGTTGAGCATTGGGTAAAAGTATACATTTCAATTTCACTCATTCATTAAAAAAAATCTGCCCACCACTTGCCCTATGTCTGGCTCTGCTCTAGATGCTGGAAACATAACCATGGGGAAGACAGATTTCCTGGTTCTGGGAATTGCAACTTACACTTCAGCAGGTGAGACAGGCTGTAATCAAGCAGACAAGTATATAGTATAATGAGGAACAGTGGCAAGAACCAGGGAGAGAGGGGGCAAAGAGCACGGGGGATGCCCTTTAGGAGGGTGGTTAGGGGACTTTTAGGACGTGTGGATAGAGACCTGAAGAACGAGAGGTAAGCCATGTGGATATTTGGGGGATGGAGTGTCCGGCCGAGGGCACAGCATGTGCTAAGATCCTGGGGCAGGAATGCAGACATGCATCCCTGTGCCAGCAGCTCATGGCACCTTGGGGCAGACACACTTGGGTGCTAAGGGTACTTGATCGGTGTCCCCCTGTTTCCTGCACTCGTGGGATATACACTCTCTTGACTAGAAGACTCAAGATGGGGGCTGGAAAGTTCTCTAGCAGGAGCGTTTGTTTTCTTTTCCACAATTTCTAGGTTCAAAAAGCAGCTATGAGTAGACCGGTCCAGAGGTACCTTTCTAGGAAAGAGAAACGGAGAGTTTCACAGGCTTTTTTATGAAAGGGATCATAAAACCCAAGGATTGTGATGAAATCCCTTCTTATTATGGGGTGGCGGTTAAGTTCGGGGACACAAAGTACCTTCATGATAGTGTGTAATAACATGATGCTTTAATAGAACTATTAGCCACAATCTCAGATGCAGCCTCCATGCCACACTGCTTATAGTGCTGGAACGCCTCCGGCCCAGAAAGCTTTTGTCTCAATTCTGCTGTTTTAGCCTCACAACCTTCCCTCTGAGAGTGGGGGTGGGGGTGGGGGCGGCGGGAGCAGCACCCCATGTTTGACAGTGCTGACTTCGTGAAAGCAGAGGCAGACCTGGAGTCAGAGGCTTCAAACTCCCCAATCTGGCTTCCTCCCTACTCCCAAGCAACCTCTGGGTGTTTGGGGGGAAACTGAGGGTGCCGTCAGCTCCAGGTCTCAGGGGAGAAGTGGCACAGGCCATCTCTCGGACCCCGCCCCCGTCCAGCCCTGATTGCCTCGCAGGAGATGACTCATGCCATCCCACCTGGGGAGGCCCCCAGCATGCCTTACCTGTGGCCTCTTGGGACAAGGGAATTAAATAAGAAAGTTGTTCATAAACTACTCACTAGAGGTGCATGGCATACGGTGTTTGATAAATGGTAACCGTTGTTTTATTTTTATTTCTACCATTATCATTAATGAAAGTCGAGATGCTACAAAAAACCTCTTCTATTTTTCTCCAAATTAATGGACCTTCTATTGCTTACCTTCTTGCTGTCTTCTGTGTGACCTGCCTGCACATGGAGGTCCACAAAGTCCTCGAGACATCATGTCTCATCTCTCCCTCCTCTCCATTTTCCTCCTAAACCAGCCTTCCTCACTCCACCAGTGGCTCCAGCATCCATGGCTCCAGGGACTTCAAGACCAGGGAAGAGGGTGGAGGTCGGGGCTGGGGGTGGCTGGCGGATGGGCGAGTAGGTTTCCACCCCAAGGCTGGTGGGTGTCTCGCACCATGGGTCTCCATTACCCATGGCTCCCAGACCTCAACCAGCTTGATCCGGGAAGCTAACTTCTCCCTTGAGAATTGAGGAAGGTCGCTCGTTTCGTGCTGGGCGTTGGTCACTCCATGCTGTTCAGGGTGGAGGCATCTTCAGGACTTTCATGCTGGGCTCAGGTGAACGGATATTTGTGCTCCCTCGTGCTTGGAGGATGATGCTGGTCTTTCTGAAGCCCTTTCACCCCCCCAGGAGCCCTCCTCATCCTCCGCTCCCTGTTCTAAGACAACATCAGGGGACAAGGTCACTGCTGGTGCCTGTCCGTGTCCTTGACACTCACCTCCACACACTGACGCTGTCCCCCAACTACTGTTCTCCAAGTCCCAGGAAGCACGGGCATCCCTGGACCTCCTGTTGGAGAACTCGTCTCTGCACTCAATGCCCGTTAGCAGGGTGACTTGATTGGCATCTGTTTTTCCTGCTGAACTTGGAGTCCCTGGAGAGCATAATCAGTGTCTGTTTTTCTCGCAGTTGTATCTTAACTGCTCAGGGTGGAACGTAATTCATTTTTGTTGTGTAAATGAATATATACACCAGAGGGTCAGTTTCTCCGGGCTCTCTGCCAGGCTCCCTTGGATGTGGCACCTTGAAAGGAGGGGACTGGGCCTCCTGCTCTCCAGCTGTTGGAGCTTTCCGATGAGCCCTCCTTCTCTTGATAGGACGTCTTCTGAAGATCGATCGCTGTGTAAGAGGCCCCTGCAAAACATAGTCATTTAACACAAGTTGATTTTAACTCACGTTTCTGTGGGTTGACTGGACACAGTTGGGTGGCTCTCCCTTGGGGTCAGATGGTGGCTGGCACTGGGGACCGGCTCAACAGGGCTGGACGTCCGGCACGACAACTTCACGCTGCATCTGGGGTGGTGGAGCAGCTGGGGGCTGCCCAGCAAGGTCTCTGTCTCTTTCCATGGGGTGGCATGGAGATCTTGGGATAGATGGCGGTTGGCTTTCCCCAGAGCAAGTGTTCCAAGGGTCTTTGGCAGATGTTACAAGGTTTCTGGTGACTAGCCTGGAACATTTCAAGGCATCACTTCTATCATGTGCTGTGGGTCCAAAGCAAACCCTGGGGCTGGCTCAGCGTCCCAGGCGGGTGTGAGTGCCTGAGGAGTGGCTCCAGACGGGGCTGAAAGGGAGGTTTGGTGGGCAGTGGGCAGGTCAACGCAGGGACAGCCAGGAGAGCCGGGTCCTGGTCTTGGCTCTGCTAGTCGCCTCGGACAAGTCCCTCCACATTTCTGAGCCTCAGTTTCCCAAGCTGCAAAATGACAGGTACACTAGATGATCTAGAAGATTATCCCAGTCCCAACCCACTTGGGCTTGACTCCCCGGAAAGCACGAGCCTGGCCCTGCTTTCCCGCCTGGGCCGCTGGGGGGGTGGGGGGTGGGGGTAGGGGGCCAGTTTCCTGCCTCCAACCCACCGCGCCCTCGGCCCCCAGCCAGGATCTCAGCGGTGAGCACTGAGGGCAGCTGGGGCTCGGGAGTCCTGAGCTCCAGGAAAACATTGCCTTCCCCAGCCAATCTCTGGGCACATTATCCACAAGTTCATTACTGTTTAATTTAATCACCAAATACCAGCCAGAAAGCCATTTATTCTGCCTTATCACCAGAGATTTACCTATTTACCTTACATTTCAGATGAATTGCTCATTATGCTGCCGTTTGGGGCATTATTTTGTAAACCATTCGGTAAGTTCTGACAATTTGAAAGCGATGTTGTTCTGAAAATGGTACCTTCTAGATCCCCAGTCAGGGGTCTCTTCTCTGAGAGGTACTCTCCCCTCACCTGTCTCATCAGGAGGCCGGCTCTGCTTGTTCTCCTCCTTTTTGAAGGGTAACAGAGAAGGAGAAGCAAAGTCGTGCTCTGCCCCGGTGCCCGGGCCCTGCTGTTACGGGCAGAGGCAGGTAGTAGGCAGGCCTGGGGCAGGCTTTGCAGTGAGTACGCCTCGGTTTGAATCCTGGCTTTGCCTCTTCCTTATCAGCCCTGGGCTTTAGTTACTCCAGGCAAATGGCTTCACGTCTCGTGCCTCAGTTTCCTCATCTGTAGAATGGGATGATAAGAGTATTGGCAGCTCACGGTTGTGAAGATTCAAGGGACGAGGCAGTCCAGTGGCACCCCGGCACCTGGCCCATTGTTCGCGCTCCTCAGTTATGTCCAGCACGTCAAGTAGGACGTGACAACCCCATGAGTCCCGTCAACAAGCAGAGCATTAAGGGCCGGGACCGTAAGGAATTTAATGCACCGCGTGGGTCTGGGGCATCTCGGGGTTCCCCCCGTCCTGGACAAACCCTACCCCACAGTTCCAATTCCGTAGGCTCGGGGCAGGGGGGCTGGGGAAAACCCAGAGCTGCCAGAACAACTCGTCTGCATTGTTTTCTGACCCGAATCCAGGCCTCTTGAATTCTTAAAAAAAAAAAGGTTTTCTAATTACAAAATCAATATCCACACAATGGAGAAGACTTGGAAGACACAGAAAAGCCCACATCGGGGAAAGCAATATTCCCCTCCGCAGGGAGAGGCAGCATTTTGTGCAATTTTCCTCCATCTTTTCCCACGTGCATGTTACATAACATACTGCTTTGCACTGCGCTGCTTTCCATCGTCTTTTCCATTCAGGGAATGGGGCTGGTGCGTGTCCCTTCCCAGTGGGAGTTTTCCCACCTGCCGGGGCCCGACCCAATCTCCCCTCCCCGCTCGGGGGCTGAGCTCAGTACATTCTCCCTCTTTCCGGCACATTTGCTCTCTCTTCTCCTGGACCCTCATTTTCGGCAAACATCTTCAGATCCCCCGATCTTCAAATACATTCCCTGGACTCTTTCTCTCTCCCCCTCAAGCTATTTTCCCATTTCTCTTCTTTAATTTACTGCCATTTTTCTGAAAAAGCCAACCTTCCCTACCCCCAGCCCTCTCTGCCTCCCATTAATGTATTCATTTCCCAAGCCCGTTCTCAGTTTCTTTCTTCTCCAAGCCCCTTGAGATGCTCTAGGGCAGCGCTGCCCGAAAGAAATAAAAAGTGAGCCTCATACGGAATTTTACATTTTTCAGTGGCTCCAACCACAAAGTGAAAAGAAATGGATGAAATTAATTTTAATAGTGATATGTTTCATTTAACACAATATGTCTAAAATATGATCGCTTCCACATGTAATCAATATAGAGATTATTAATGTGATATTTCACATTCTTTTTTTGTTTTGTTTTTTTCCGCTCGATCAAGTCTTCGAAATCTGGAGTTTTTACCCCCGCAGCACATCTCGGTTTGGACTGACCACATCTAAGCTGCTTAACAGTCAGGCATGGCCAGTGGCGTGGCATGTGCCAAGGGACTCACCACGGCCCTATCGTCCACCCCAGCCCCTCCTTTCAGGGCACAGATGTCGGATTTCGTTTTTGCGTCCAGCCCAGCTTCCTGTCCTGTGGTTCGTTTTGCCTTCACACGCTATCACATTCATTTTGGAGGCTTCTCTTACTATATCCATGGAGTGGGCTGAACCGTGTCCCCCCCAAAAAGATCTGCTCTAGTCCTGATCCCCGGTACCTGTGAATGTGACCTTATTTGGAAACAGGGTCTCCGCAGATGTCCGGTTAAGCGGTGACCACACTGGATTCGGGTGGGCCCTGAGTCCAGTGAGTGGTGTCCGTGAAACGAGAGGGGCGTTTTGGGACACGGAGACACAGACAGAAGGGAAGGCCCTGTGGCGATGGAGGCACAGATTGGAGGGATGCCACCGCAAGCCAAGGAATGTCTGGAGTCCCAGAAGCTGGAAGAGCCATTCTCTTTCCCTCCAGAAGGAGAGTGGCACTGCTGAACTGTGAGAGAATAAATTCCTGTTGCTTTAAGCCCCCCAATTGTGGTCATTTGTAATGCAGCCCAGGAAACAATACAATCCACAGTACACCATCATTTCTAAATGTCAGAAAAATCCACATATGGAGATAGAACCTCTTGAAATTACACCTGTGACTTTCTCTCCCTGCCGACCCTTTCTCGCCCAGCCATCTGGCTCAGACAGAGGCATGACCTGACTTTAGGACTAACAGTGATCAGACCGCAAAGAGGTGGAAGTAACTTACTGTTGGGATTTTTTGCAAATCAAGAGGGAAGGCCCAAGGGAAGTCATAAACACAGGCAGGGCAGAGGGAACACAAGACCAGGGACTCTCAGTTTCAGAGCAGAGCAGGGGATGTTTTGCAGGATCTTCAGTGGTTTTACAGAATCGTGGGGGGCTGAAGATCAGATTCCAGTTTGCATTTCAGGATGGATTCCTCTCGCCACTCAGCAGAACTGGGTCACCAAAGGGGCGTCCGCCTCTTTTGCGATCCAGAAGTTGCTTGCGGAATAGGGAGGCTGCTCTGGCAGTGGCCAGCTCTGGGTCCACACTGCCACGGGCCGCCCCAGCTGCTGCACCAGGCTGCAGCTGCCCGGTCCACACCGGCATGACAGAAGCCCCCAGCCCTGCCTCTCCACTGCAGGTCACTGGAGCTCTGCAAATGAGCCACCAGGCAACTCGTGGACAGAAACAGCTGAAGCTGCCGAAGTGGCTTGGGGAAGGAGGTCAGAGCATTTAAAAAGAAGAGAAGTTTACCTTAAAGAAGTGGGAGAGAGGGTCAGACTTCAGAAGACTTGCTTGCCATATCAAAAGTGGAAATGGTATTTTAAAAATTGCAAGATTACAAGGGTGCACGGGTGGTTCCGTGGTAGAGTGCTCACCTTCCATGCAGAGGACCTGGGTTCGATTCCCGAATCATGCACACACACACACACACACACACACACACACACACACACACACCAAAAATGCAAGTTTACTGAGGCTACTGGGCTGTAAAAGAGCCTGGGAAATGTAGTGTTCTTGCTTTGGGCTCTCCAGCCTCTGCAGTAAGGAAGGTGCATGAAGAGCAGGATGGGGGGATGCTGGTACCTTCTGGGGGGGCCTCCATAAGGCAGCCCCAGGGACAGGGAGATGCTGACCACCCACCCCCACCCTGCCCCGCAAACAGCGACTGCTGTCACTACTGTATTATAATTTTTGCAGACTTTTAATCAACATATATTAACAACCAGAAAAATGATAGGGTGTCAACACTCAACACATGGCTCCAAAACTTGCTTTCCAGCTTGATATATCGTCAGATCTTCTCCCCTGTCAATAAACATCCGCACCATCAAATATATCAGCTCCCTGACACTGCACAGTCTGCAGGGGACCATCATTTATTTAACCAAATGCTTCTTGTTAGGATTTTATAGAATACCTTTAAGTTGTTCCTAATTATCCCCTATTAGGAAAAAATTATGGAGACCATTTCAGAAGCTAAGTGATATTGCTCAAAAAGGGTGTGCCTATTTCAAAGACTGGATGTGCCTTACTAAATTGCCCTCCAGAAAAGCGGTCCTAAATTACGCTCTTACAAGTAGCATATGAGAGTGCTGGCTTTCTTAAATCTTCAACCACCCTGTGTATCAGCATTTTTTTTTTCCAATTCAATAGTGAAAAAATCCCCCTTCCATCACCTGCCCTCCAAATGTCTGTGCTCCCAGCTGTCTGTCCCACCATCCTCTCTGTGGTCTCCCCTCATTAATTCATGCAAAACTAACCTCTAAAATCCCCCAATGGCTGGCACTCCCATGAAAAGCCCTCAGCGCTGTCTGTCCCACTGTGATAAATAAATGAATGAGAAATGACACTCCTAGTTAAGACGGGGAGCCGGAAACGGAGGGACCATCCTCAGAACTTGCCAGAATCTTGCTTATCTCAGTGGGGAAGTGTGCACGCGATACAGCTGCGGTTTCACCAGTAAGAACAAAACAGGAAGCTGTTTCTTAAAGAATCGGCTTTCCAGAACTTTCCTGCAATTCCCCAGGAGCATGAGATCGGTTTGGAACAGAATTACGCTGTACTTCTTAGAACCACATCCCCCCAAATATTGAGGAAAAGCTTACTGCAGCATCTCGTTATCAAGATCGCCTGCGATACAACACTGCCAAGGAGGGGCTTTTGTTCACGCTAAGTAGATTTTGTTTCCATTCCCAAACAGGTCCGACCAACTTATTTCTGCTTCTATAAATCTTTGGAAAATAAAAACCTAATAACAATACTAAATATCCCCACCTCGTCTCTGTGGGTGATCCCCAATTGTCACCCCCAGCCTTTTCTCTTGGAGCTTTAAGCTGGAGGCTAACGAACTGTTCTGCAGGGACCTCAAGCTCAAGACGCCCCCCGCTGAGGCCCAGTCTTCTTTTTCGTCATCTGAGCCAACATTTAATGGGCACTGTCTTAGGTTGGGTCCCCCCAGAAGCAGATCCAGAGGCAGGGAGGCGGCTGCAAGGAGTTTGTTTGGGTGGGGGCTCCAGGAAACACAGCCTGGGAAGAGGGCAAGTTGGACAAAGTAAGGAAAGGAAGTCAGTACAGGTGTGTTCATGGGCAGGCCCCTCTGGAGGCCTCTGAGCGACAGCGTAGAGCACACTCAGAGGTGCCCCAGGTGAAGGACAAAGAAGCTGAGTATTTGTGCACTGTTTCTCGTCCCCTGGTTCCCATCCCACAACGGAACTGAACATGCCCCTGCAGGGAGCAAAAGCCCCTAGACAAGGACTTGCAGGGGCTTGCGGTAGGAAGCCGCTGGCTTTTGCAGGAAGGGTGAGTGCCAGCAGCCCAGGAGGCGAGCACAGCGTCCACCGTGAGAACAGACATGCTGTGCCAGGTACCACTTGATGCAGTTGTATGCAGTGTCATTTAGCCACAAGCAGCCAAGGAAGTAGAGACTCTTAGAAGCCCTGCTTTGCAGAGGACTTGCCCAGGGGCTCACGCACCCAGGACTTGCTTAGGGGTTTCCACTCCTGGGAGAGGATCTGACTCCTAACCCCACACCTCCCGCCCCCATCCTGCAGCTAGGTGTCCCCTCAGGCCAGCCTGCTCCGGCAAGGGTGACAGCTGGCAAAGAAATGGGAGGCAAATAGAATTTAGAGATTAATCACCTTCCATGCTGTGCATTTCCTTCAGTCACAGCGTTCTTGCAATTTTTTGAGCCTCCAGTTCCCCACTTGGTGGGACTCACAGCTCTGAAGTGGGGCTTCTGCCCTCAGAGCTCTGCAGAGGGGAGGTGAGCAGGGAGCAGCAACGGCAGCTCCATCAGCCACATTAGAGTGATTTTGATTAAAGCACATATGTGTGCATGTGATGTATTATAATGCTTTTCTTTTCTTTTTTTGCTGGAAAACAAACTGTTTTCTTATGCTATGAAAGATAAAGAAGCTCTCTCTTCTACCTCCATTGGTTCAAAACCTTGGTCAACCCCAGGGGGAGAAAAGTATTTTCATTCTTGATCTCCTTCACCTCTTCACTCTGCTATTCCCTCTAATAAAATAACAACAACAAAACAACAATAATAGTAGGAGGAGCGGCATCACCGACAGAGGGCTTACTGCTTACGCAAAATTATATATGTGCTAAGTTGTACATATACATTATATATTATTTGTTATGCAATTTAATCTCCACAGCCAGCTTGTGAGATAGAGGTATCCTCATTTTGCGGAAGATGAGACTGAGGTTCAGAGAGGTCAACTGACCCTGGAAGGGGAGGAGCTGAAAGGATCTCCTGTCCGGCGCCGCAGTTGCTGACTGCCACTCCTCGTTCTGCCTTCCTCCACCCCTGCACCGGCCTCCGCTTGCTGCTCACTCCTGCCCATCCCCTGCCCACATATTTTTTGGGGTGCCGACTGCTGTGCCCTATTTCAGAGGTGTCAGCTGCTTGAGGCTGGCCCTGCTTCTTTCCTGGCTCAGGGAATGGGTCCCGGCTCTGTGTACCTGGAACCACTGGCAGCAGCCTCTTTCCAGCACATCTCATCACAAATAAATACACCTTGGAGTGATTTGTGGAGGGTGTAGGGACTGTGGGTGATTTTTTTTTACCTTCTGTTTCGATTTCCTTTACTCTTGTAAAGTGTTGGTACAATAAAAATAAGCAATGAAGGCATTTATCTTCTCTTCTTTTGTTCTCTCTCCTGCCCATCCTCTCTCCTTCTGGCTTGTCTTGGGTATGAATGGCCTTTCACTGGCCCCAGCTAGGACAGAATAGCTCCCCCCACATACACCCCTGAACTGGGATTCTCTTTCCAGCAGTCTACAGTGGGCCCCAGGAAAATCCAAACAGGTGCTAAGTGGCAGCTCATGGAGTGGAAATGGTTTGGAAAGGATACTCTAAGCAGTCACAGAATAAAAGGCAGGAAAAGCCAAATCCTGTACCTTCTCACTGAGCGCCTGCCATGGGGTGGGTGGGCGTGGCCTGGTACTGACACCATTCAGGGGTTAGAGGACAGGAAGGCCCTGGGCACGGAACACTTCTTCTCTCCCTTCGAGCCCTGCTCAGTCATTTATTCACTCAACAAACATTTTCATGGAGCCCCTGCTATGTTTCAGGTACAGTTTTAGGTATTGGAGATATAGTAGGCAAACATTCCTCCTCTGTGGGGCTTAGATTCTAGTGGAGAGTGAAGAAAATAGAACAAGAAAATTACGTAGAATCCATGGTTTGTGAGATGGTGATACATGCTATGGAGAAAAGTGAAGCAAGGAGGGGAATGGGCTTTGAGGGGGGTGGGTGTTGGCAATTTTAAACAGGATGGTCATAAAGGCCTCAGTGAGGAGACGGCCTGTGAGCCAAGATATGAAGCAGAGACAGATGTGAGCCATGAGGAACTGTAGGGGGAGAGCATTCCAGCAGCTCCAGCATGCGTGAGTGAGGGCAGGAAGAATGAGATGGGTTAGCGGCCAGGCCCCAGAGGCTGCAGTACATGGGGGCTGCTGAAAGGACTTTGGCTTTGACCTGAAGGAGACAGAAGCCAACGGAAGTTTCCGAGCAGAGCAGGGCTTTGGCGTGACTTATGTTTCACCAGGACCCCGTGGCTGTGATCTGGATAAAAGCCTGCAAGCCCAGAAGGGTGGGTGTGTGGGGATCAGTTGGGAGACCCTGACACTGCCCGGCAAGGGAGACGTGGTGGTGGGAGGTGACGAGGGGCAGCTGAATTCTAGATATACTTTGAAGGCGGTGCTGGTGGGCCTTGCTGATGGGTTGGTTGGGGAATGTGGGAGAACGAGCAGAGGCAGGGCTGACACTGTTTCCCCCCTGAGCATCTGAAAGGAGGGCTCCCCTTTTCTGAGGTGGCACAGGAGGAGCAGGTTTGGGGAGAAGATGGGACAGTGCAGTGAAGCAGGAGAGCACTGGTGGGTGTGGGACAGCCTGGGCTCAAACCCTTGCCCTGCCACTTTTCTAACTTTCCTTTAACTTTCTCACTCTAATTCCCCATCAGGAAATGGGGGTACCTGTCTCTTCCACATGGTTGTCATGGGGATGATATTGGCAGTGAACATCTATCGAGGACCTGTTGGTGCCAGGTAGTCTATTAAGTGCTCTACACATCATAATTCCCTTAACATTCACAGCAAACCCGTGGAGGGGTGTAATTATTATACTTATTTTACAGGTGAGGGAACGAAGGCACAGAGAGGTTAAGCCGCTTGTCCTAGGTCACACAGCAAGTGAGCGTCAGAGGCAGTTTGAATTTACTCCTTTACCTCACTGCTTCTGGCATCAAGTGTGATGATCAGTAAAGAGCCCTGGCACATAGCGGAAGCACTTTCTCTGGTCTCGTGACACCCCAACACCTCTTCCCACATCTTGAATGGAGCATGTACAGGTGAGGAGTGTGTGGATGGAGTGGGAATAGCAACAGGAGGCTGGGGGCTGGCCAGGATTTGCCAGAGGGAGTGTGGGGGAGGGAGCTGCCTACCACTGCCAAGGGGACAGCTGTGTCACACCAGCCTCGCCCTGCAGGTGTGTTGACTTGACAACACTCCTTATAATGAGAAAGGGAGTCAGGCTGTTTAGATGTCAACTAACGAAAGGCCTCAGATTTACCTCAAAGCACCAGGTGTGCGGAAGTGTGTATCTGTGGATGCATGTGTATTTGCATGTCTGTTTGTATATGTGTGTCTCTGTGTGGGTTTGTGTGACCATGTATATGTTCACTTGTGTGCACACACACTGTGTGTGTGTGTAGATGTGGTATCCATGCATGTGTCTCTGTGTGCATACATATGTGAATGTTTGTGTTAAGGTGGGGTATACACACATGTTTATGTGTGTGCATGAGTGTGCAGCCCTGTGTGTGAATAGTGTGGTGCAAGCACATGTGTTTATGGGGATGGGAGTGTGTCTCTGTGTGTGTATCCATGTGTGCCTGTGGGGGGGATGGAAGGGTGGGCTTGTGGGTCCTGCAATATGTGTGTGTCTGTGTGAGCATGTGCATTTGTGCACGCATGTTTGCATGTGCCTGGTGCATGTATGTACCAGTGTGTGTTTGTGCATGCATGTCTATGCATCCGTGTGTGTGTGTACTTGTGTGTGTGCAAGTGTACATGTACCTGATGGGGACAGAGCGTGGTTGGGGCAGATTTGAATCTGGGATTCTCCTCTCTGTTTCACCAAAAGTTCCTGGTTTTTAGAGAAAAATCACCATCTGAACCATCCATGATTTTACTTTTTTCCTCTTCTTCTTTGGAACCGGAACTCATTAATAACCACACAGCAGCCATGGCTGTGGTTTATGGAACGCTTCCTCAGAGCCATGGTTGCGTTGAGCACTGCGCATAGCCCCGCTCTGCCTGCCCACAGGCCTCTTGTGGTGGCCGCTGTGTAGACGAGGGGATTGGGAAGTTGTCATTTGGTCTGACCCACCGATGGGTAGGAGACTGGGGTCTGCCCGCTATGGTGCCCCCTGGGTTCCAGGCCTCCCTCAGCGGGCCAAAGCGGGCAGCGAGACCGGTCAGCTAGCCTTTTGCTGGGTCAGACCTGTAGGCAGACTTGAACCCTTGTCTGCTGGCCTTTAGGGGCCCTGGTCCCGACCTCCTGGAGGCTGCTTCCAGGGTTACAACTGTCACCTCTTCCAGACCCTTCTCCCTTCACTCACCACTGTCTTTTCCTCCTGCAGTCCAGGAACGCTCTGGGCAGTGATGAGAGCCCTGAAACTTCTGAAAGGTCAGGAGTCCGGGTGGAAAAGATATCTGCAATACATGTGTCCAACCAAGAACTTGATTCCAGAATATGGGAAGAATTCCTGAAAATCAGTAAGAAGAAATGGGGCTATCGCAAATGGCTAATGAAAATATAACAAGGCATGCAACCTCATTCGTTCTCAGGGAAATGCAGATTACAGCCCAAACAAGCTCCCAGTATGCACCCACCAGAATGGCTAAGATGAGAAAAGACAATATAAAGTATTGACAAGGATGTGGCACAACAGAAGCCCTCATACCTTTTCCTGTATGAGTGTAAATAAGTCTCACCGCATAGCAAAATGGACAGAATTTAGAAAAGCTGACCGTAAACAAGCCCTACGACCCAGCAATTTTACTCCTACATACAGGGCCATCCATGTAGTGTGTGGGGCCCAGACAAAGTATTTTTCATAAGGTCCTTGTTTCTATAAATAGTTTGATCTAAAATATATTGCAAAATTCATGGGTTCAGGTGTGGCAATGTTACTTATTGACAAAGATGAAGAATAATTACTTTGCCGTAAGGTTCGTTTCTTTACAGTGCCCAGGAACCATCTTTTTGTGTTTTTCATCATCAAATGTGTCCTTCTTGACTAATTTCACATCTCTCGCCATGAGAAAAATGTAGCAATCCGTTAGGAGTCGCAGCGCCGTGTGCCCCGAAACCTGCTGGTATTGGAAAGACAGTCCTCTCCTCGCCTCTGAGGTCCCCCCCCCCTGCGGATGGCGTCACTCAGGACCTTCTCACTTCAGACGACTCTGTCGTGCGGATGTTGGTTCTCAGCTTGGTTCATGGTGACCGCGAGTGCGTTTCTCACCCAGGTATGCAGGAAAATGTGAATGCTGATGCATCTTCTGGAAATGTGAGGTTTACTGGCTAGACTTCTGCAGTCTGAGTGTGGAGCCACACATCTTCCGCCCACGACTTCTCTGGAACTCTTTGGTGTAGTTGCTGGGATGGGATCTCTTCTGATGTTGACCTTGCCCCCCAGCTTCTGCACCACCACAGGGGAGCGGGGCTGCGGCAGGGGAGAAAGCAAGGGCGGGGGGCAGAGCAGAGGAAGCGGTTCATTCCCTTTAGTGCGAGGCGTGTTCATCCCTGGTCCAGCATGGCTTAAGGCTGGGAGAGCAGTTTATTCCCACAGTGATCGGAGACAAGAGAGGACAGCATCAGGAGGGCCCGCGGCATCTTGGAGCCCTGTTTTCAGAAGCCCTCGGGGAGACGTGGGCACGGCCACCTCCGAGGACTGGCTTGGGGGAGCCCGGGGAGGGGCTGGAAGCACACAGGGTCACGGGTGCTTGTCACCAGCCCTGCCATCCTTGGGGGCTGCAGACCCGAGGTGGTCCAGGCAGGGCGTGGACGGGCAAAAGCTGCTGCACGGCTCGAGCCCCGTGGGGGGCAGGGACCGAGGGTAACCCAGAGCCTTGGGCTTGTCCTTGTCCAGCACGAGTAAGTTACCCTGAGTGGGATCCAGGCTTGCAATTCCATAAAAGAAACACGGTGCTGGAGAGGGGTCTGGCCGGGAGCAGGACCTGGCCGTGGGGCTCTAAGACAATCCCGGAGAAGTGAGTCCAGGGCCCCACAGGGCATCTGGTTGACCCCAGTGCACGAGAGAAGATCCGAAGGGGGAAATGGGGACACAGGCCACACGGATCCTGGTCCAGGCTCAGGGAGTCCAGTCCAGAAGGCACTGCGGGCCCTGGCTGGTCCCAGCCTGCTGGGGGAATTAAGAATTTCAAGGAAACTACTCCTTGAAAGTGCAGGGCTCCCCCTGAGCCACAGGCTCCTTGCCTGGGCGGTACCAACTGGGTGTCCCTGGGGAGCTGGTGATTGGAAAGTGGGGTGAGGAGGAACTTGGGGTCTGGCTGGTCTTCGAGACTGGATTGGATGTTGGTTGCTTGGGGGTCAGACACTTTGAGAAAATCATCGATCTGTACACTTAGGACATGTGCACACTCTCCAGATGTATTTCAAACGTCAAAAAAAAAAGTTTATCAAAGTAAAAAAAAAAATAAGAACCCCGGCTGAGCAGTGTACCCCCACGTTCCACTCCCAATCACCCTCCCTGGGCTCTGAGATGCCCCCTGTATCAGGGACCCCTGTGCTGGAGCTGGCTGCACCTGCCAGGGCCAGAGGGCTTGACCCCCTCTGGGGTGGACCCCGTGAGGATGGGGAGACCCCGGGACGGAAGATTCCAGACCTGGTAAAGTCGAGCCTTCCCTACAAGAAAGTGTTAGAAATACTCATGTGGGGTGGGCTTACAATTAAAACAATCATTTTGGAGGGCAGAAGAAGAGGACTTCCTTTCCAATGTGGGGGGATGTGGGGAGGCAGAGGAGGAGGAAGAAGGGGCCCTGTTCCCAGTGTCCCCCAGAAACCCTGAACCCATGATGTGGGGGTGTGAGTCCGGGTCCGTGTTTGGGGCACGGAGACCCGGGCCCGGCCGCAGACTCTGGGCAGGAGTGGTGAGTGCTCCAGCCTGCCTGCGCGCCCACCTCCCCCTGCAGGTGGGGGAAGAGCATTTGAGCCTCATACGGCCAAAATAGTGGGTGGGTGGGGCTTGGAAGGCTCTGGGATCTACCTCGACCCTTTCTGAACTTGAAGTTGGCTTCTTAAGGCTTTCTGAGCTGGAAGGACATGGACAAACGCAGTTGTTTCCAATCCACGCTTCTGCCGTGGAGTCCGTGGGTGGCGGTCGTTCCGGGACCTTTGCACTGGGAAGGGAGCTGGCTCTGCTCCGGCTAGAGGATGTAGCCATGGTGGACACCTGCCGAAACCCAACCCCAGAGATTTCTGAGCCGTCCACCCCGCACACAGCAGGGGGCTCCTCCCCAGGATGGAGTCTATGCGTCCTTGCCTCTCTCTCCATCCTCCCCTTTGCCATGCTGTTGTGTAAGAAGCAAGGAGGCAAGGCCGTCTCCAGGATGTCCCTTGGGGGGAGAGCTGATGGCACCACTCATCTGACACCCTGATTTCCCAATGAAGCCTTTCCTTGTCAATGATTTGCACGTCTGCTTGAATCCCCACCAAGTTTTCTGGAGTCCTTCTTGGGCATGGGGTGGGGTGGAGGGGTCGCAGGGCTCAGACCTCTGTATCACAGGGCTCCAGGTCTCCAGATGCCTCAGATGGGGCGAGCACATGGCTGAGAACAGAGATTCATCACTTGGCAAACCCAACACCTGGGTATCATCTTTGGGGGTTGGGTGCAGTGGGGAGCAGTGGCCAGGAGTTCAGCCTTTGGAGCCAGAGTCCATCACTCTCTCGCTGTGTGACCCTGGGCAAGTTATGCAGCCTCTCTGAGCCTCAGTTTCCGTATCTGTACTGGCTGCCCAGAGATTTGTTGTGTGGGTTTCAAGAATTGATATTTGAAAAGTGCTTAGGCAGATGCCTGGCCCATGCAAAGGGCTATATAATTGTTAACTCTTTAAAAAGGAATACAAGCAAACTGAAGAAAATGCTGGAAATAGAGGGGAAAACATAAACCTGCTTGCCTTACACTAATAGAACAATTCATTTATTTCTTAATTGTGAGACGTTCACAGCTGTACATCTAGAGCACCTTGGCTTGGATGGGATCAGTGACCCTGGTCCTTTGATATGAAAAAACCCTAAATGATGTTTTTTCCCTAAAGGGGGCAAAGCTTGTACCACTGGCCTGGGTCAGAGCTGCCCTGGGTGTTCCAGGGTGCAAGCTCAGCTCCAGGTCTTCTAGAAGAAATCTGTTTTCTCACCGCTGCTGCTGCCTGCTCTTCCTCCTAATCTTTTTAAGCTTGTGATTTCCCTTTGTCTCCACAGCGCCACCCCGCCCCACCCCTGCCCCACTGGCACAGCTTGCAGGTGGGCTCTCTGTAAGGATCTTTTGGGTCTTATGTGGCCGGGTTTGAGCTCCTGGGCAGATACCACCTCTGCTGCCACCACCTGAGTCTGCCTACATGGCACCCCTGGGAGCGCATGGTGCAACCCTACAAACACCATTTGGGGTTCTGAAAAGCAAGGCCAGCAGGAGGCAAGTCACCCCAAGCCGTGCCCAGGGCCCTCACTCAGCCAATTCCTCTGTGTCTGATGGGGAGGCCAGGAAGAGATTGAGGTAGGTGTGTGTGTGTGTGTGTGTGTGTGTGTGTGTGTGTGTGTGTGTGTGTGTGAGTGTGAGTGTGAACATAGGCATTTATATCCTGATAAATTTAGCTAACATTAAAGACGTGACTCTAGTACTTGTGAATTTGACACTTACTGAGAACACACCTGGTGTTCCTTTCCAAAACCCTATAAAGTAGGTGCTTCTCTTCCTCCTCTGTCTACAAATGGACAAACCAAGGCACAGGGTGATGCAGTGAATTGTCTGGGGTCCCACAGCGTCTAAGTGTCAGAACTGGGATTTGAACCTCCAGGGTCTGGCTCTGGAGCCTGCAGCCTCATCCATGGTAGTCCACCACCCGGGATCACCACCAGCTCTCATTTCATCTCTGTCTTTGCCTGGGGGCTCATTGCTTCTGCCTGGTGCCTCTGGACCAGGGGTGACCAGTATGTGACATATGTGCTTCCATTTTCTCCTTTGGGCAAGTGTTTTAGACCCAGAAAAATCATCCATCAAGCCCTTCCACTGACCCTCAGCATCCTTCTCAACACCATGCTTCAGGCAGCTGCTGCTAATCAGGGAGAAAAAACCCTCTCTCTGTCGGAAGCCAAAAAGGAAACGTACTGGTTCCCATACCGCTAAAGTCTAGGGGAACCCCTGACTTCCAGGTCCCTATTCTCTCTCCATTTGCTGGTACCTGCTTCTTTGCTAGCTTCAAATGGGTTCTCTCTCATGGTGGCAAAATGGCTGTCAGCAGCTTCCACCTTGTGTCCTCCCAGGTTTGGGGTCAGATGCTGCGACCCACATCCATGGACCAACAACACAGCAAAGGGGATGGCATTACCAGATTGGCCAGCTTGGGCCATTCATTTACCTTTGAAATCATCATGGGGCCTGGGACCCGTGCTGCTTCTCTGGCAGCCCACATGGGCTGCTCTGCTGGGAGGAGGCCAAGGCAACGGGAGCCCAAGATGAGGCGTGGGCCTGGGAGGAGATGGGGCTGAACAATCTGCCTCCGCCTCGGGCTCTTAGTGGGGACAGCGGCCTGCTAGCTCTGGCTTCCAGGCTGTGTCTGGTTCCGCCAGTGCCTGGCTGGCTGGCCGAGCTGCCCTTTAAGCACACACCCTGCCTTTGTCCATTCACCTAGACACAGTGGGTTCTGGGTCACCTGGTGCCTGTGCTTGAATCTGTAAGCACCAAATGTACTCGCTGATGTGGCCTGATCTGCCACGCAGGTCATTACAGCAGAATGAACCAACGTGTTCTCCTTTTCCTATTCATGGGCAGGAGAAAGAACACGATGGTCCTTTAAGAAGGCATAAAAATAGCTGCACTGAGAAATGAGTAAGCTAGGACCCTTGTTTAGAAAGAAGTATCCCATACCCCTGACTGCCTCCAGGCCTTTCCTCCTGAAGCGCCCTCAGCCTGGAACATTCTCCCACCCTCCTCACCCACCCCCCACCTTTTCTCCTTGCCTATTCCCACACATCCTATTCCCCCAAGCAGTTTCCCCAGAGCACCCCCATATCCCTTCCCCTATCACCGTCGTAATTAATTCTTCAGTGTACGATTTCCTTGCTGGATAATGAGCTCCAGGAGGACAATGTCCCCTGATTTTGGGTTTACAGCTGTTTTCTTGGAACCCAGCTCAGGGTCTATGGTAGTCAGGAGATGTATGAACCCCAGAAAAAATGTGCTCTTAAATCTAATCCATTCCCGTGGGTGTCCACTGTAGGCTACTTCAGCTCATGTATGACCCACCTCACTCAGGATGGGTCTGAATCCTCTTACTGGCATCCTTTATAAATGGAATGAATACTGGGGGGGGGGGGGCGGGGGGGGGCCAAGGAAGCAATATGCTGAAAGCAGGGGAACCTGGAAGAAAAGGGAGAGACCAGCAGACACTGCCACATGTCCTGCCATGTGGCAGACGAGCCGCGGATTGCAGGCAGCCGGTCTTTGGAAAGAAAGCTTGGCTTTGATGGTGCCTTGATTTGGACATTTTCTTGGCCTCAAACTGTAAACTAATGAATTCTCATTGTTCAAGCTAACCCATTTCAGCAGCCTAGGAAACTGAAACAGGGCCCTCTGTGCAAATGCCAAAAAGGAGCCTCTTCCTAAAAATGCTGTATTGCCATCTGGTAGATAGTACCCCCTAATTCATGCACAAATCAAAGAACACTGGGCGGGAGCAGAGTTCTGGTAGGTGTGTGCAATGCATAACCAGAACAGCCATGCTCTGCAACCCTGGTGTATCCTATCTGTGTTAACTGACTGTGCTTGTAAATAAAATGTAATTCAGATACTCAAATACGTTCAGCATACACTTTAAATAACAAACCGCTTGGGGCTGAGAGGCATCGACCTTCCGTACAAAGGGAAGAAAACCGGGTCAGAGATAAATAGACAACCACAAAGAGGCTGTTTAAAAGGCAGGACCCAGATGGGGGTCAGGATGTGAGCCTGTGCAAATTAAGTGACTACTTAATGACTTTTCTCCAGTGTGTTTGGCTGCACAGTTGGAGACTTATCTCATTTGGGGGATTTACTTTCCATAGAAGAACAAAACTCCTTTTTAAAAATAGCTTTCCATGCTTAAAGTGCAACGTTTTCCACTGAGCGGAGCCTGGAGCCTGCATGAGTCGGCGTTGCTGGCACGTTGCAGACAGGAGGGGAAAATGCAGAAGCCCTCACCTTTGCTTCCTGACGACTTGGAGTTGCTAAACAATCCCCTCCCTCTCTCTCGGCTTGTGTCTGCGGGAAGGAAGGGCCCTTTGGCGCCCAGGGAGTTTGCTGAGGTGGGGGAGGGGCGGTCAAGGGCGTGGGGTGGTGTGCGGATGGGGGCAGGTGGACGCAAAGGGAAGAACATCTACTGAGGGTTGCTGCGTGCCGGGCAGGCCATCTCAGCCCATTCTGCAACCTCCCCAAGAGCCAGCCTTGCTACTGCCATTGAACAGATGAGAAAACCAAGGTTCGGGGATGGGGACAAGCCTTTCCCCAAGGGCAGATAATAAATGGTTTAGGCTTTGCAGGTCATACAGCTACTCAGTTTGGCCATCGGAGTGGCACAGCTGCCTTAGACAGTACATAAACAAAAGGGCGTGTCTGTGTTCCAATAAAACTTCATTTGCAAAACTTCTGGGCCGGATTTGATGCACGAGCTGCCGTTTTCCAATCCCTGCTCAGGACGATTAACTTGCCATCTTGATGAAATATTGTGGTGGATAAGGAAAGAAGCCTGGGTGCTTGAACTCGTTGATCCCGGGCAGATCTTCCCAATCTTGTGCCTCAGTTTCCTTACGTGCCGAATGGGGATGATATCAGCATCTACCCCCCAAGATTACATGAAGATGGAAAGTGGAGGTAAACCTTTCCTAGGATTTGAGCCCTGCATATAGGATGCCCTGGTGAGCATGGGATGCGGGGGCGGGCTTTATCCAAAACAGTACCTGTCTCCCAGGCCAGAGATCGAATTCTCTCCCTCTGCTCTTTTTCCGAGGGGCTTCCTCAGTGGGGTTGAACGTTAAGCCTTTTGGGAGGGGGCAGAGAGCAAGGGGCAGTCCCCCCCCCACCCCACCAGGTTGCCGCTGCATCGCTGTGCCATGGGCAGATGGCTGTGCTGTGGGTCCCTGCAAGACAAGGATTTATGGGGTGAAGCGAGAGGCAGTGGCGCTGGTGGGAAGCTACGTGCAGCGCCATTTAGCACAGGGAGGGGAAAAACATAACGAATGGGATGGCGTCCTGGAGAGCCAGCAACCACAGCCCATCTATTTCTGCCTAAAAGAGTTTTTATACAATGAGGCACTTGCTCAGCAGGTCCTCTGTGTGTTTACAGACAGGTTTTTAAAAGAATGCCTCCTCCTAGTCTATAAAGTCACAATTAGCTGAACCCTAATTTAGGAGCATAATTTGCAGGGTCCGGAAGGACTGGCGTTGCCCGGGCTCGCTGGAAGCTGTGGTTGCCTGCAGCGAGCTAATGAGAGGGGCCGGCGTGGGTCTGGCATTGGGCTGGGGGAGTTTTTTGGGAGGTAGTAGAGTCCAGATGGCCTCCCTCACCTGGGAGAGTACAGGCTCAAAGCTTTACTCTTGTTCACAAAGGCTTATGAGATTCTGGGGGCAATTTCTAATCATCTCCTCAAGTCACAAATGAGGAAACTGAGGCTCGGGGATGTTAGCTCATTTTGTAGGGGTCATACTGCCCTTACGTGATGGACTCGAGCCTGAGTCCAGAGCTGGGGGGCCGTGGATGTGAAGCCTCAGCTGAGTCCCCTGAGTCCCACTTCCAGCCTCATGTCACCCTGCTGTGCAACCTCGGTAAAGTTGCTGAACGACTCTGAATCTCATTTTTTCTATCTGTAAGATGAGGATGATGAAAGAGCCGATGATATTACATGAAGTGTTGGGTAGAAAGGGCTTTACTATGAAAAGTGCCCAGTAATGCTGTTACTGTTATCATCATCATCTAAAGAAGGGGCTGGAAGAAACTTCTATAGCAACTACCCCAGCCCCTCTCTCTACCCCCGGCCCTCATTTCTTTTCTTGAAAACTCTGAATTCCTGGCTCTTTTGTTTTTCCATCTTTGGGTCTCAGGGGCTGAAGAAAAACAGATGCTCAATTATCCTCCAAAAGGCTCCCCGCATTAATGAGCACAGGGTGCAGGAGGCTAGTTTTGTACGAGGGGACGGGCGGGCGGGGAGGTGCCTCCCTGCTCTCAGGGAACCCTTCCCCCTCACTCCAAAACTGCAGCAGGAGGAATGGGGGAGGCAAATGTAGCTGGGGCTTCTGCTGTGGGCTCCCCTGAAAATACCCTGGGCGGGCAGTGGGCTCTGGGCCTCAGTGAGCCACACGTTTTCATCCCGGGCCTGTCCCTGCCCCGAGGTGGCAAGATGATGATTAGACTTTAGCATTTTTAATCTTAAAATGAATTTGTTGCAGCTATTATAAAAGCCATCAGGCCTAGTACGGAGAATTTGGGAAAACTAGAAAATCAGCAAGAAGAGGGGATAATTTCTGCTCCCATCACCTTGTGACAATAGTCTTAGTTTTTGGTGTATTTCCTTCTAGTTTTTTTTTTACCCTGTGCATAATTTTCCATTCACTGGGTAGATACTGTACAAATAATTTTGCATCTTGCTTTTTGCCCGCTTACTCTGATAGCACTGAACTATTTCCCCGTGTCATGACAAGTTCTTTGTATATGTAATTTTGAATGGCCAGATCGTGTTCCATGGGGCGGTTCAGCTGTCTTTTCCCTAGCGCATCTCTTTGCTTGCTTCTGGGAGGTGAGTAGACTTTGGGGCCCCCCGAACCCCCCCCCCCCCATCAGGCCTCGGAGCAGCTTCATCTTCATTCCTGAAGGCTCTGCAGCTGCCGGGTCCTGCCACTTCCTCTTTCTGTCTCTTGCTCTCAGAGCTCTCTGTCAAGTAGCTAATGAACTGTAAACAGACACTCCACTGCTCCAGGGGGGCCTCAAAGAAGCTCGTGGGATGCCGTGTCTGTTCAGCAAAGGAGACTTCCGGGAGGCAGACGACTCCGGCCCGATCCCACGCTCGCCCCTCCTGGGGGCCGGAGGGGCTGTTCCCCTGGGGGGGCGGGGGGCGGGGCACTCTCCAGCCAGCGCTGGCCTGCAGGCTCCTTTCTCCTGGCTTTGGAGGCCTCAGAGGGGCCCTGTCCCCACCTAGTTTGGGAACCGCTGGTCTAGGCTGGGGACACCCTCAAAGCTCCGCTCAGAAGCTCCCTCCTCAGAGAGGTGATGTTTTAGCATCGCCCCCTCCTGGTTTTGAGCTCCCTGCTGTTTGTGCTACACAGGAACCGGGATGTCACCCCGCCCTGGGGATCTGTGTCCTTTAGGCGCCCTCTTTTTGTTAGGCCAGGTGCCTTGAGGCCTGGCGGCGCAGTATGGGCAGATGCCACTGAGAAGAAGACAACACAACTTGGGCACAGTTCTCCTGGGGCTCTTCTGTGGGGGCGAGGCTCCGCCTCCGGAGGGAATCCTACATGCCTGGGGCCTGGAAGGAATGAAGGTGTCTTCTGCCAAGGCTGTGCGTGGGGGACAAGACTCCCCAAACCAGCTCCCATCTGGTCATGCCCATCTGACCACCATGCCTGAGTCCCAGGAGGGCGTCTCTGTGCCTACAGGGCCCTGCCTGTGGCCCTTAGCCTTGACTTCCCTGCTTCTGCCTCAGGGCCTTTGCACGTGCCACAATCTGGGATGCCTTTTGGGCATTCTCTGCCTGTCCTGCCTGTTGCTTCCTCAAGAGCCATCCCAAAACTTGCCCTGCCTTTCCCACTCCTGGTTTGTGGTGGCCAGCAGTTGCATCAGCCAGACATTCCTGGAGTAGCAGAGCCCCGAGACCATGGGGTCAGAAGTTCGCAAACTGTGTTCTTCAGGGGTCAAGGGACAAAACTTTGGGTCACTCCCACCTCCATCCTCCACCACCACCTTCCAGCCCCATTTCACTAAGGAACTTCCACAAACGACTCTTTTGTTTGTTTGTTTCTTAGTTTTTATTGACAAAGCAACGTACAAGCACATACATTCTTAACACACAAACATTCCATACACGGTTTACAGTCAGTGGCTCACAATAGCATCACATAGTTGTATATTTATCACCATGATCATTTTTTAGAACATTTGCTTCACTCCAGAAAGAGAAATAAAAAGAAAAAAGAAAAAACTCATACATACCATACCCTTTACCCCTCTCTCTCCTTCACCACTAGTATTTCCAACTACTCAATAAATTTTAACCTTTGTTTCCCCTATTTTTTCTATACCCCTTACCACTCCTTTTCGTTGCTCACTAGTATTTCAGTCTACTCAATTTATTTTAACATTTGTTCCCCCTATTATTTATTTATTTTTAATCCATATTTTTTACTCATGTGTCAATATCATAGATAAAAGGAGCATCAGACACAAAGTTTTCACAATCACGCAGTCACATTGTGGAAGCTATATCATTGTTCAGTCATCATTAAGAAACATGGCTACTGGAACACAGCTCTACAGTTTCAGGCAATTCCCTCCAGCCTCTCCATTACACCTTAAACTAACAAGGTGATATCCATAAAATGCGTAAGAGCAACCTCCAGGATAACCTCTCGACTCTGTTTGGAATCTCTCAGCCATTGACACTTTATTTTGTCTCATTTCTCTCTTCCCCTTTTTGGTTGAGACGGTTTTCTCAATCCCTTGGTGCTGAGTCTTCCCCTTTTTGGTTGAGACGGTTTTCTCAATCCCTTGGTGCTGAGTCTCAGCTCATTCTAGGATTTCTGTCCCACCTTGCCAGGAAGGTCCACACCCCTGGGAGTCATGTCCCACGTAGACAGGAGGAGGGCAGTGAGACGAACGACTCTTTATATAGAGGGTCCATGAGGCAAAGAGAGCTTGAAAATTCCTGATCTAACCTGAGCTCTTCATCTACAGCTGAGTGAACTGAAGCCCAGAGAGAGGAAGGGACTTGTCCGAGCAGGACTGAGCTGAGACACAGCTCCCCGATCCCCCAGTTCACAGCCCTGTTTCCCGTCCCCACTTCTTCAGCTCCAGTTTTAGGAGGAATAACAGAGAAAGCACCCCCCAACCACCCCCACCCCGGAGTGTTCAGCCCCCTCCCCACCCCTGCTGCCTCCTCCACTGTTCAGCTCATTCTCCGGCCCTCCTGCCTATCCACAAAGTTAATGAAACCGGAGGTTTCCACAGACTGCTGGGGCCCGTCAAGCCCCCCACCCCCCCACCCCACTCCCGCTGTTGGAATTTCCAGTTGGTTCTGCGAGTGGGGGGGACAAAGGCAAGGGCCGAGCACTCTGCTGGTGGAGGAAGAAAATGGGTTGCAGTCCTGCAGTTCCCTTATCCGAGAAGTCCCTTTCACACTCCAAATTCTCTGGTCTCGTCCCAGACCAGCCTGCAGGGCCTCCCAGCCCCTTTGTGCTGACCCATCAGCTTGGCAGCAAGCACAGGACGGGGTCCCTTGGAGAAGGTGGGGACGCTGAGGTGGGGAGTGGGGCAGGAAAGAACAAGGGGTTCCTCCCTGGTGGGGGGTGAATAGCTCTTCCAGCCCTGCAGAAGGGGTGAAGGGTGGGGGCTGGCCCACGTTAGACACCTTGACCAAGGGGGTAGGGGGCGTTGGGCAAGAGCCCCCGGCTCAGGGCCACCAGCCGGCTCAGGGTCTGGTGTGCCCTTTGCTTCGGGACTTCAACGAGGCAGGGAGGCATGAAAATGGGCCCACGAAGGAAGCAAAGGCAGCTGGGGCAGCTGAAAGCCTGAAATGAAGCATGACTGAGCGTTTCCCAGCCCAGTCAATTGGTAGCTGGGGCTGTGGGCAGTGCTGGCCAGGAGCTCTGGGTTTTGTCTAACCTGATAATGGCTATTTCCTTATCTCTGGTCCCTAGTTTTGTGAAGTTATCACCAAGCTCTCTCCTCGGGGAGAAGGGGACCCAGGGCCCCGGTGAGGTCCTGGAGAAAGCTGGTTCCCACTCTGGGGTGGGGTGGAGCTGTCAGCCCCTTTACGTCTTGGCAAGGGCAGGGTTTCCTCCCCATCCACATACGCCCCAGTGTCCGGCGCAGGTTCACCACGCAGGCTCCCCGAGAATTTGTTAAATGAGTGAATGAATACTTCCTAAATCCCGTCTCTTCAAAAGCTTGCTCTAGGCCACGTGTCAGCAAGTGACATGATCTAAATGAATCCATGCTGTGGAACTAGCAGGCACCCATTCACGTGTATTGAGCACCTACTATGTGCCACACACGGCTCCCTCTCCAGCCCCTCTCTCACAAAACTTTCTGTAGGTAATTTCTTATACCGAAGAAGTCACATCACTGGTGGACATGCCAGGGGCTGTGGCTGGGCAGTGGGGAAGAGATGCTTGGGTGGGGAAAGGGGAAAGGAGACTTCCAAAGAGCTACTCTGTTTGAGGCAGGCCAGTCAGGCAGGCAAGGAAGAGGAGGCTCCAGTGACTTGCCCCAGTTTGCACTGGGAGGTGCTGGCCTCTGGGCTGTGGGCTGAGATGAAAGCATTATCGGGCTGTTGGGGTCTTTGAGACTGTGAACACCAGGTTGGAAGACGCACAGCCTTCTCCGTCCTGTGACCCCACTCCCACCCCAACTCTGTGATTTGTTGCAAGGGCCGGTGGCCTGGAGTTGGAGTGATGCTTAACAAATGTCGTCAGGCATGCTGGAGCTGTTGGGAGGAAGAGAGACACCGGCCACTGTGGGTTTTACCGGACAAATGAGTGTGGTAGGACAAAAAAGATTAGCCTGGGAGTGTCTCCAGCCCATCCCTTCCTCTGCTTGCTAAAGTAGGCTTTGACATCGTGTGCTTGGTTTCCTTCAAGCCCCTCAGCCTCACCTGCCCCCAGGGAGGGCCCTGGCATCATGAGACTGGCTCACTGGATTTTTGGAAGATAGAATCAGGGCAAAAAGTGGGGATAGCTGGAAAGTCTGAAGTTTGGGAGTCAGGGCCAGGGCGGGGGGGATTTTGGAGAAAGTTCACATCAGAAACTCAAATGCAGAATGGAAGGTAGGTAGTGGGAGAAGACAAGGAAATGAGGAAGCTTTTCTGACTACGCAGCCCCTTCGCAAGGCTTGAGATACGCAATTGAAGAATTTGAAATAGTTGGAAATATCTTTTTTGTTGCTGGACACTGTGGCTTCAATCATGGTGACATGGAACCATTTGGACCTTACACTTGGTTTTTACTGGGTTGTGTGTCATAATATAAAAACAAAGCCAGTTCCTAAATGTGCCGAGAGTGTTATCTGCTACACATGAATAAAAATGATGAAATGTACTGCACTGCATTTGCTAATAGCACTCCTCTGCCTTTTTCTTCTTATATTTTAAGTTTTGACCTCCTCAGCCAGCTTTTCTCCCCCCTCCTCGGTGCTAATAGAATCCCAGTATTTGCTCTTGAAACTGTAGGTCCTGACTACGGCTGGCAAAAGAAATCTCAGCAAGATAAAATGCATTACAAAATGAACATTTCCGCTTTCCCTGCAGCTACAGGAAAGCAGATAGGAGATGGATTTTCTGCATCCAAAATCCAACCTGGCAGATGTTATTTCTAACAAAAGAGTTTTCTATGACACCTTGACATCATAGATGGCTCAGTGACACCCCGTGGTAACCAAAGTGGTAACCCTCTTTAAAGAGGCATGGTTCTGATTGATTGTCTTACTTTATTTGATTTAATTTACTCTATTTAATTTATTACTCTGGGACTAATATTTAAATTGATAACTCTGTCTTCTGAAAGGTGTAACTTCTTGTAAGTTTTCTTTGTAAAGGCAAGGAGGGTGCTCGGCGCTGCTTCTTTCCCCACCCAAATGAGGGAAAATAAAGGCTGGGGCTTAGCGGGGTTCCTTCTTGAAACCAGGAGGAGCCCAAGAGCCCAGGTCTCATTTAAATTAACCCCAGTTTTCTTGTTTAATCCTTACAATAGGCCCCCGGGATGGGTGCTACCATGGTCTCTGTCATGGGAGTGAGAATGCACCCAGGGGCCCGGAGCAGGCAGATGGGGGAGGTGAGGGGGTGAGGTGGGGGTGGACCAGGGCTCTGAGCCCACCTTAGAGCTTGGGTCTGACCTGGAGCCCAGAGGGGAGCATCGCTCCTCCCAGGGTGTCAGTGACCCCAGCAGGTAGGGAATGATGAAACTGGGGTCTTCTTGAGAATGCAGGCCTTCAGCAAAGAGAGGTGACATACCATGGCAGCAGGGATGTCTTAGGAGAGCCTGGAAGTGAAGAACAAACAAACAAACAAACAAACAAACAAAAAGAGCAAGGGCAGAATTCAGAGACGGCGTCAGAGTCAGGCTCCAGGAGGCTGCAGAGGGAGCAGGGGGTGGGGGTGGAGAGGAGCCCGGGGAGGCCCTGCAGGGGCCGTGAGAACGACTGGCCTGGGGCCCGTGGGTGAAGGAAAGAGACAGATGGCCTCAGGGCCAGCGCGGCTGACATGGCACAATTCAAAAGGACCATTTTCAAAGGCTCGGTGCATGGTATACCCTGGCCTTGGGCAGTGGGGAGGCCCTGCTTGGGGCTAGAGAAGGAGCCCTCTCACTGTACAGAAGGAAAGAGGGATCTACAGAAGATCCTAACAAAACGGAGAACATCTGCCAAGACAACCAAGTCACACGAAGCTCAGGACCTGGAGCTGACCTACTGTCACTGTTCGACTCGCACAATCACGCCTCCCAGTAACGGTGCTTGGTGCACCTAAAAAATAGTGTGTGCCAGGGGGCAGCTCTTTGGATGTTAAACCCACTCCTCGTGATTCCTGTGGGAAGCTAAGCCCTCCATCTACCTCGTTCTTCTCTCTCTCTCTTTTTTTTTTTTAACATGGGCAGGCACCGGGAATCGAACCCGGGTCTTCGGGTGTGGCAGGCAAGCATTCTTACCTGCCGAGCCACCATGGCCCTCTTTCTTCTCTCTTGTCTTTCTTCCCTTCTCTTCTGTTCTCTCTCTCACATACTGTTCCAGTTCTCTTTTGCAACGTAACAAATTACCCCCCAAATTAGCAGCTTCAAACAACATTTCATTGCACTCACAGATTCTGTATGTCAGGGATGGCTTGGGTCCTCAGCTAGGAGGACTCAAAGGCTAGAGGTGAGACTCATGAGTCCCGTGTCTTCTAGTTGACTGGGGCTGTAGGTCAGGTCATCTGCCAGGGCATGTGTCCACTTCATGTGGCCCGGGCAACCTCACAGCACGGTGGCCTCGAACCTCTTAAATGGAAGCTCAGGGCTGGCCACAGAGGTGTCTTGAGAGGCGGGAAATGGAAGCTGCTAGCTTCTTCAGACCTGGGCCCAGAAATGAGCACAGTGTCACTTTGGTCATATTCCATCGGTCAAAGCGGCACAAAGGCTATTTCAAGGGGAAAGGACCATGAGATTGGAGGAATGTCAGCACATTGTAAGAAAAGCATGTGGGCGGGATACATTGTGGGGGTCTTCCATCATGCACAAGACCTTTGTGGTCTTGTTATGCTTGTCAATTACAGCGTCCCTCCAGCTCCCTCCAGGACTGGCCACCTCATCCTTGGTGGTCAACCAGACGACCCCTTCCCTCTGGCAACAGCGAAATCAGGGATGAACATCTGACCCGAGCAGGGTCTGTTGGAGTTTTTCTAGTGTTGATGCATGAATTTGGGAAAGGAGGAATTTTTCTGAGGAGATGAGAGTCTGGGCCTGCAGGTGACCCTCTTGGCTGCTGGCTGGGGAAAGCCTGGCTGCAGAATGAGTCCAAGAAGATATCTGCAAAGCAGAGCATTGGAGAGAGAGAGAGAGGCTGGACAATACTGCCTGAGCTTTCTAACTGATTAGGTCCCACCTCCGTGTCATCCAGGATTTCCAAGTTTCTGATGCTATCGAAATGATTCTTAACAGTAGAGCAAAGTATGAAGGCAGTGACAGGGTCAGGATTTGGAGCCCCAGGATTCATTTTGTGGAGGAGAAACTTCCTCCATAGGGAAAGCAGAGCATGTTCTAGGGGAAGATAGTGGGAGGCTACCTTGGGGGAGCCCTCCTTGGTGTATATGATTCCCACTCCTTCCTCTCTTCCCACCGTGATTGTATCCTCCAAAGAATCCAAGAATCGCGGAGGTGACCCAGCCCGTAGGTAATTGAGGGCAGTTGCTTTCTAGTCCTGAGATTTAAATCTCGACTATCCTCTGCATTTTCATCAATAACTTGGGGATCATGCTAAATGAGATAATACATGTGAGACCCCAAGCACAGTGCTGGGCACACGACAAGCTCTTGAAGACTAGAAATGGTTACAGAAGCTCCATGAGTGGTCAAGATTCCTCTGATATGATCACAGAGATGGATGTCTCCCTCAGCATCTACAAAATAGCCTTAGCTCCTGCCCAGGCTTCTCTTAGTGCAGGCTGTAGAACCATTGGAAATGACAAGAGAGACTTTTGTAGATTCATATATATGTGGGAGAGTGGTCATTTCCATAACAAAAACAGGCTCACACAGGCACCACGCAGATTCCTCTGACACCCAGGGAACATCCGATTAAATCAGGACCAATGGATAAAGCTCAGAGTGTCTAACCCTCTCCCTCCCCCCCATACTAATGAGCTCACAGATTCCAATTATGAGCCCAATGGAAGGGCCTGGTCATGATGGAGTTTGCCAGTGGCCTTGAAACTGAAATAGCAATAGATACCGAGAGCCTCATAGAACACAAACCTCTACAAAACCACAGTGCACTTACTCCCTGCTGCTGACCAGAAAGGCTGGAGAACTGAAGCCCAGCTGGGGTTGGAAGGGACTAGGAGGAGGGGCAGGGGGTTCTGGGGAGAGAGGGGAGTTATACCTCACAGAATGTGTCACCGTCAGCTCCTTCTGTAAGGGTTGGGATTCACCTGGATGAGTTGTAATGGGATCTAAGCTCCCTCCAGCTCAAGCAGTCTGCAAATGTGAATGGCCCCATTTAACCTCAAGTTCTCAGTTTTCTGATCCTGAAGAATGTGCACAATGACACACACTTTTTGTACTTCCTTGGGGTTTGCAGAGGACCAGAGTAGACACTTGAGTGTGAATGCAAAGGGAACATGGGAAAAAAGTCCTGGGGCCATTCAGAGATTTACAGACTGCTTAAGCTGGGGGGCAATGGAGTTCAAGCCAAGCCCCTTGCTTCGCAGTTGAGAAGAATGAGGCCCAGGGAGAAGTCCTCGGATGAGTTAGTAAATGAGATGGGACCAATGCTGGGGGCCCTAACGCTAAACCAAGTGACCCTTGTGTTTTCCCTCATCTTTTAGTTTGCAACTTTCCTGACCCTCATGTGCGAATTCCCATGGCAATTACAGACGGTAAGCCTGGCTGGGTAGAGCCACACACGTGCCTATTGTGCTCTATGGCCTTCCTGCTCTTCTGGCTAGTTTGGGAAGCCATGGTGTGATGTATCAAGGCACGTATGTCACAGACATGATGCTTTTGTTCACTGCATAGTTGAAAGTGTACGCCCGCCCCCCCCCCCCCCCACTGGCATCCCATTGGCATTACCGCAAACTTCCCTCTGGCTGTGGTGAGATTTGTTTCTTGGATGATGAGGCATGAAGAGTGGATTAAGGGCTCTACACATCCTTTCTCCCTGAATGGTAGTCTTTGACTTGAAAGAGTTTGAGAAAAACTGGCACAGAAGAGCAATAGATTCTATTGCAGCTGAGACAGGTGGCACCTCTGCCCCTTTCTGAAGCTCCCATCCATTCGTTCTTCAACATTAAATAAGAAGTTATGATAGGTGACTCTAAACATGCTCCCTCATTAACCCCCCACAAGTGAATGGCCCTGTCCACTAGAAGTACTGGAGGGAGGGAATGTGGGCAACTCCGGGAGGTTCGTCCTTATTTTGGAGATAAAATTGCATGTGGTGATGGGGAGAGCAGAGGGATTATTATCACCATCGTCTCAGTGAACCATTGCAACAACTTAACTGGGTCTCCCCTCTTTCCCTTCCTCCTCCCCAGCCCACTTTTCATATGGAAGGTAAAAGAAACCAGATTGTTTTAAAGTGTAAATCAGATCGCACCACTCCTGCATTTAACATCAAAACTCCTTATATGCCTACAAGGGCCTGTGGGATCAGCCTCCTCCTTCTTCTCCAAATTTATTCCTTCCATGGAAAGAATTTGCTTCCTCATTTGCTATACTCCATCCACACTGGTCTTCTTTCCATCCTTTGCACACATCACATTTGTCTCTGGTCAAAGCAGTTTTTACCTGGTCACTATACAGTCTGTTACCATGACTGTTTTCTTCATACCCTTATAACAAATTGGTACTGTCATATTTATTGATGTATTTGTGTGTATATTGTCTCTCCCTTACCAAAAGAGTATAGTAAACCCATGAGAGAAGAGAATTTATTTGGATCATCACTGTATCTCCAATGCTTAGTACAACGCCCGGAACAGAATAGGCTTTCAATTAACATTAGGTGAATGAGTGAACTAATTGATGGTGGTTAGCTTTTTAAAGGGAACTAAAAAATAACCTGCTTTCAAAAAATGTTTATTTGGTACAAAATTTATATTTTGACTAGTGCATTTCTTAATATAACTTATGTGGGCAGCTTAATTGAACACCATAAGTACATGGAACCTTGAGTAGGGCATGAGATTTTGTAGGTGTGTCCAGAGTGATGACTTGATAAATCCCAGAAGGATTTGAACAGTGAATAAAAAGTACTTGCAAAGTCCCCTTGGGGAAATGGTGAGAAAAGGGGAAAATTCAACTTCCCCAAGTGGAGAATTCTTGAAAGTCTCACAAGCAGGGGGACAACCAAAGCAATAGGCTGAGTCCCCAATCTTGGGATCTGTTCATCTGAACTTGACCTTGCAAAGGATAAGCTAAGCCTACTTAAAATTAGGCCTAAGAGTCACCCCCCAAGAGAACTTCTTTTGTTGCTCAGATGTGGCCTCTCTCTCTCAGCCAACATGACAAGCAAACTCACTGCCCTCCCCCTCTCTATGAAGGACATGACTCCCAGGGGTGTGGACCTCCCTGGCAACATGGGACAGAAATTTTAGAATGAGCTGGAACTCAGCACCAAGGGATTGAGAAAACCTTCTTGACTGAAAGGAGGAAGAGAGAATTGAGACAAAACAAAGTGTCAGTGGCTGAGAGATTCCAAACAGAGTCGAGAAGTTATCCTGGAGGTTATTCTTACGCATTAAATAGATATCACCTTTTTAGTTAAGGCATAATGAAGAGGCTGGAGGGAACTGCCTGAAAATGTGGAGCTATGTTCCAGTAGCCATGTTTCTTGAAGATGATTGTGTAAAAGAGATAGCTTTCACAATGTGACTGTGTGATTGTAAAAACCTTGTGTCTGATGCTTTTATCTACCTTATGGACAGATGAGTAAAACGTATGAATTAAAAATAAATAAATAATAGGGAGAACAAATGTTAAAATAAATTTAGTAGATTGAAATGCTAGTGATCAATGAAAGAGAGGGGTAAGGGGTATGGAATGTATGATTTTTTTTTCTGCTTTCTTTTTCTGAATTGATGCAAATGTTCCAAGAAATGATCATGATGATGAATATACAACTGTGTGATGAAAAAAAGAAGAAAGATTGTTCATATTGTGTGTTGATTGTTTCTATTAATAAAAATTAAAAAAAACAGTAACCTGCTTTCATCCTCTTAGTGAGAAAGGCGTGCTTGCATCTAGGTTTCAGAGGGAACATAAGGTGGGTCCCAGGGGTTCTGTTCTTCTCCCCGTGTATTCCACTGACAATTTTAAATATAAGAAACCCCCATTTACCCGGGCATTTCCTGAAGTGCGGCTCCCTTGAGGAATACCTAGATTGGAGGAAGGTGATGGTGTAGGAAGGGAGGTAAACTTTGAATGTTTTCCAAACCTATCTTCTCATCACACATACGTTTTTAATGCTGTCAGAATTTAATTTGCTATACAAAGCTGGAAGCAGTAGCATTGTGTGTAAATAGCAAGCAGTAGGAAGACTGCTTTCTACAAATAATTTTTGCCAACCCAGTTCATTCACACATCCTTTTAATGCACCGGTCGCTGTCCGTGGTGCTGAAATAATATGCCTAGCCCGGCACTCTGGGCTTCGAGAGGGGGAAGAGTCCTGCGATCTCTGTCCGAAGTGCTGAAACAGCGTGCTCTGCGCCCGGGCGGCGTGTGGCCACCGCAACCTACCACGGTTGGATCACACAGCAATGACAGCTGCTGGAAATCACAAGGCTGGACCGTGATTCTATCTTTATTTGGCATCTCTTGAAATTCACCCAGGAGTGCTGCTGCAACAGCCCCATCCTGTACTAGGGAGAGTGACAGTGCTATGGATGAAGAGCTCTTTGGGAAGCCCTTCAGGGCATGTCCAGTCTCAGGCATGGTGAACCACATAAAAAGTGTCGTGAGAAAGGGCAGAGGAGCCAAGGATAATGATCCACAGTCTTCACCCAACAAACCACCTGCCAGCCAGCCTTAGACTGCAAGGTATGTAGGGGTACCTCTGCCTGAGGGTCCCGTGCCTCGGTATCCCCATGTGCACAATGGGCATTATGCTCTCATTTTCCTCAATGTGGAAAATAAGGTACAAGCTCTGTGAATCTGGTGGCCCCCAAGTGATGGCAGATGATGTGACTTTTGGAATGGTGGAGTGACCATTTTAAAATATGGAAATGTCACTTATATAAAGTACACAGACCTTAAGTGTAAAGCTCAAAGAATGTATATGATTTCTGTGTGTGTCTATTCATGTAACTACAACTAGATCCAAATACATAACATTCTCAGCATCCCAGAAAGCCCTCTGTGCCACCTCCCAGTCAGCACCTTCCATCAAGTGTAACCATTTTTCTGACATCTGTCACCACAGATTAGGTTTTCTTATTCTTGAACTTAATATAAATGGAGGCATTCATATGTACTCTTCTATGCCAGATTTCTTTCATTCAACTTTATATCTCAAGGTTCACCTACACCTCTCTCTCTGTCAGTTAACTTAGCTGATTTCACTGCCCTCCCCTCTATGACATGATTTTCAGGGGTGTAAATCTCCCTAGCAATGTGGGACAGAAATTCTGAGAGATGAGCCAGGACCAAGCATCATGGGATTGAGAAATCCTTCTTGACCAAAAGGGGAGGAGAGAAAAGAGACAAAATAAAGTTTCAGAGTCGAGAGATTATCCTGGAGGTTATTCTTATGCATTATGTAGACATCCCTTTTTAGTTTATGGGATATGGGAATGGCTGCAGGGAAGTACCTGAAACTGTTGAACAGTATTCCAGTAGTCTTGATTCTTGAAGATGATTGTATAACTATATAGCTTTTATAATGTGACCATGTGATTGTGAAAACCTTATGTCTGATGCTCCCTTTATACAGGGTATAGACATATGAGTAAAAAAATGACAATCTATAAATAAATAATAGGGAGGGATAAAGGGTAAAAAATTGGGTAGATTGAAATACTGGTGGTCAATGTGAGGGAGGGTTAAGGGGTATAGGATGCATGCATTTTTCTTTTTATTTCTTTTTCTGGAGTGATACAAATGTTCTAAAAATTATCATGGTGGTGAATATACAACTAGGTGACAGTATCATAAGCTATTGATTGTGTACTTTGGATGGACTGTATGGTTCATGAAGATATCTCAATAAAAATATTTAAAAAAAAAGATTCACCCACATCATTGTATATCAGCAGTTCATTCTTTTTTATTACTATATAATGTCCCTTTGTGTGAATAAACCCATTTATTTATCCATTGATGGACATTTGGGTTATTTCCAATTTAAGATATTATGAACAAAGCTGTTGTTCTAATTTGCTAGTTGCTGGAATGCAATACACCAGGAACAGAAAAACTTTTAAAAAGGGGAGTTTAGTAAGTTGCTAGTTTATAGTTCTAAGGCCAAGAAAATGCCCCAATTAAAGCAAGCTTATAGAAATGTCCAATCTAAGGCATCCAGGGAAAGATACGTTAGTTTAAGAAAGCCAATGAAGTTCAGGGTTTCTTTCTCAAGTGAGAAGGCACATGGAGAACACGGTCAGGGTTCCTCTCTCATCTGGAAGGGCACATGGCAAACACAGCATCATCTGCTAGCTTTCTCTCCTGGCTTCCTGTTTCATGAGGCTCCCTGGGAGGCATTTTCCTTCTTCATCTCCAAAGGTTGCTGGCTGGTGGACTCTCTGCTTCTCGTGGCTATGTCATTCTCTGCTCTCTCAGACATCTCTCCTTTCTTCTAAATGTTTCCTCTTTTTATAAGATTCCGATAAACTAATCAAGACCCACCTGAATGGGTGGAGTCACGTCTCCACCTAATCCATTTTAACAACCACTCTTGATTGAGTCACATCTCCAGGGAGATGATCTAATTACAGTTTCAAACATACAGTACTGAATAGGGATTAGAAGAAATGGCTGCCTTTACAAAATGGGATTAGGATTAAAGCATGGCTTTTCTAGGGTACATGCATCCTTTCAAACCAGCATATCTGTGAACATTCTTGCCCATGTCTTTGGATGGAAAAGACACTCATTCTTGTTGGACATATACCCAGGATAGGATTGCTGGGCCATAGTGTATATATGTTTCCAAAGTGGTTGTACAAGTTTATGGTTATTTAAATAAAATTCTTACTACCTGATTTTGTCTTTCCTGTGTTCTCCTCATCAATGGAGAAGTTTAATAATTCTGTTTAAATAATTGCAACTTTAGATTTTTTAGGATATTTTATTGATCAGTATTGATTAGATAACCATCCCTATTAATTCCTGCCTAGAAACCAGAAATGTTCCTCTCTCGGACCTTTCTTCTCTTTGTTTACCACCATGATTGACATCTATACTAGGCTCTGAATGAGAATATGCAGGGTTAGAATGAGTAACTTTCCTTCCTTCCTCCACACTTCAGGCTAGAACATTCCCAAGAGAAGAATCTGCCAAGCAGAGATCAGAGGATGGTCTTCACTCCAGTTCTACAGAGGAGTTCTGGGAGCTCCAGACACACAGGCCAGTTAGAAGTCTGCAAGCAGTGGAGACAACCAAATCAATAAGCTGAGCCCTCAATCTTTGGGTTTGTTCATATGAAACTTAACCCCACAAAGGATAGGCTAAACCTACTTAAAATTAGGCCTAAGAGTCACCCCAGAGAACCTCTTTTGTTGCTCAGATGTGGCCTCTCTCTCTCTCAGCCAACACAGCAAGCAAACTCACTGCCCTCCCCCTCTCTACGTGTGACATGACTCCCAGTGGTGTAAACCTTCCTGGCAACATGGGACAGAAATCCTAGAAGCAGCTGGGACTCAGCATCAAGGGACTGAGAAAACCTTCTTGACTGAGAGGGGAAAGAGAGAAATGAGACAAAATAGTGTGGGTGGCTGAGAGATCTCAGAGTTGAGAGGTTATCCTGGAGGTTATTCTTACACATTATATAGGTATCCCCTTTTTAGTTTATGGGCATTAGAGTGGCTTGAGGGAACTGCCTGAAATTGTGGAGCTGTGTTCCAGTAGCCATGTTTCTTGAAGATTATTGTATAATGATATAGCTTTTGCAATGTGACTGTGTGACTGTGAAAACCTTGTGTCTGATGCTCCTTTTATCTATGATATTGACAGATGTTCTAGTTTGCTAGCTTCCAGAATGCAATATACCAGAAACGGAATGGCTTTTAAAAATGAGAATTTAATTAGTTGCTAGTTTACTGTTCTATGGCCGAGAAAATGTCCCAATTAAAACAAGTCTATAGAAATGTCCAATCAAAGGCATCCAGGGAAAGATACCTTGGTTCAAGAAGGCAATGAAGTTCAGGGTTTCTCTCTCATCTGGAAAGGCACATGATGAACAGTCACAGTTTCTCTCTTGGCTGGAAGGGCACATGGTGAGCAAGTGTCATCTGCTACTTTCTCTCCTGTCTTCCTGTTTCATGAAGCTCCCCAGGAGGTGTTTTCCTTCTTCATCTCCAAAGGTTGCTGACTTGTGGACTCTCTGCTTCTCATGGCTATGTCGTTCTCCTTTGCTCTCTCTGAATCTCTTTCATTCTCCGAAATGTTTCCTCTTTTATAGGACTCCAGAAACTTATCAAGACCCACCCAAATGGGTGAAGACATGTCATCACCTAATTCAGCTTTACAACCACTCTTGATTAAATCACATCTCCAAGGAGATGATCTGATTACAATTTCAAACGCACAGTATTAAATAGGGATTATTCTACCTTTATGAAATGGGATTTTGATTAAAACATGGCTTTTCTAGGGTACATACATCCTTTCAAACCAGCACAACAGATAAGTAAAAAATATGGATTAAAAATGAATAAATACAGCCTGCTTCCTTCCCTCGGCCAAGATGACGGCTTAGCAATGGGCGCGTTTTAGTTCGTCTTCCAGAACAACTACTAAATAACCAGAAACAATACAGAACAGCTCCTGGAGCCACGTCAGTGACCGGACACACAGCGTACCCCAGTCTGGACCAGCCGGACTGGCTGCAAGCCCCCCCAGAACCATGAGTTCCCCAAGCCGCAGTGGCCAGCACTCCTCCCCCACAGGCTGCTTCCCAGAGGGGAAAGGAAAGAGACTTTACCAGCACAAGGGGCTGAGCCCAACCAAATGCCAATTGTGGAATTAATTAACAAATTCTGACTACTAAAAATAGGCCCCCAGCTTAGGTGAACCTGGTCAAAGTGGAGGTTGTTCATTTTTGCCCCGGTGTCAAGTGGGAAGCACTGACGGAAAAAGAAAAAAAAAAAGGAAGCAGAGGTTTTTGTGGCTGTGTTTCTATAAAGGCTTGACTGCCTTTGGATACAGTGGCAGGACTTCTCAGGCTGCAACTGCCCCAGGCATAGGCAGAGACAAGCTCATTTGAGGGCTTGTCTGGAGCCTGTGCCTTCCCGAGGGGAGGGGTGAAGCCCAACTCAGGTGGAATCCCTCCCTCAAGGAATTCAGACACCAGGCCTTTGTAATTTGAAGCCATTAAAGCCACCCTACAACCTCTCCTCTGTCTCCACCATGCCTCCAGCAGGGAGACTCTGCTAAAGTTAAAGATACTGCATCATCTTATGGTGGTGGGACCTGCAGGCAGACAAGCACCACCTACTGGGCAGGATAAGAAAAAAAGAGCCCAGAGACTTCACAGGAAAGTCTTTCAACCTGCTGGGTCTCACCCTCAGGGAAAACCGATGCAGGTGACTCTTTCCTCCTGATAGGAGGCCAGTTTGGTCCGGGAAAATCCAGCTGGGGTCTATAATACCTAAATAGACCCTCCTCGGGGGTGGGGGGGGAGGCACCATACAAGCAGGGCAAGAAACAAGAACTCAAAAATTGTCCTCTGTTAAACAAAACCTAAGCTAGAGGTCCAGAAAAAGCTGAACTGAATATCAAAGAACAGACACACAACAAATTCATCCAGCAAGAAAACCCTAGATAAAAGAAGTGAAAACAATCTCCAGTATAAACCAATTAAGGTAATTAAATGCTTAGACACCAGCAAAAAATAACAAATCACACTAGGAAAATTGAAGATATGGCCCAGTCAAAGGAACAAACCAACAATTCAAATGACATACAGGAGCTGTAACAATTAATTCAGAATATATGAACAGACATGGAAAACCTCATCAAAAACCAAATCAATGAATTGAGGGAGGATATAAAGAAGGCAAGGAATGAACAAAAAAGAAGAAATTGAAAGTCTGAAAAAACAAATCACAGAATTATGGGAATGAAAGATACAGTGGAAGAGATGAAAAAAACAATGGAAACCTACAATGGTAGATTTCGAGAGGCAGAACATAGGATTAGTGAACTGGAGGACGGAACATCTGAATTCTGACAAGAAAAAGAAAATATAGGGAAAAAATTGGAATATATGAGCAGGGACTCAGGGAATTGAAGGACAATATGAAGTGCATGAATATACATGTTGTGGGTGTCCCAGAAGGAGAAGAGAAGGGAAAAGGAGGAGAAAAACTAATGGAGGAAATTATCACTGAAAATTTCCCAACTCTTATGAAAGACTTAAAATTACAGATCCAAGAAGTGCAGTGTAGCCCAAAGAGAATAGATCCAAATAGACGTGCTCCAAGACATTTACTAATCAAAATGTCAGAGGTCAAAGAGAAAGAGAGAATCTTGAAAGCAGCAAGAGAAAAGCAATCCATCACATACAAGGGAAGCCCAATGAGACTATGCATAGATCTCTCAGCAGAAACCATGGAGGCGAGAAGACAGTGGGATGATATATTTAAATTATTAAAAGAGGAAAACTGCCAACCAAGAATTCTATATCCAGCAAAAATGTCCTTCAAAAATGAAGGAGAAATTAAAACATTTTCAGACAAAAAATCACTGAAAGAATTTGTGACCAAGAGACCAGCTCTGCATGAAATCCTAAAGGGAGCCCTAGAGACAGATACAAAAAAACAGAAGAGAGAGGTGTGGAGAAGAGTGTAGAAAGGAAGATTATGAGTAAAGGTAAAAAGAAGGAAAAGTAGATAAGACATATAAAATCCAAAAGGCAAAATAGTAGAAGAAAGTACTACCCATGCAGTAATAACACTAAATGTTAATGGATTAAACTCCCCAATCAAGAGACATAGACTGGCAGAATGGATTAAAAAACAGGACCCATCTACATGCTGTCTCTACTCAAAGGACATGAGGGCAAGGACACAAATGGACATTTACACACCAGTGTTTATAGCAGCATTATTTACAATTACCAACAGATGGAAACAGCCAAAATGTCCATTAACAGACGGGTGGCTAAACAAACTGTGACATTTACATAAGATGGAATATTATGCAGCTGTAAGACAGAATAAAGTTATGAAGTATGTAGCAACATGGATGGACCTTAAGGACATTATGCTGAGTGAGATTAGCCAGAAACAAAAGGACAAATACTGTATGGTCTCACTGATATGAACTGACATTAGTGAATAAACTTGGAGAATTTCATTGGTAACAGAGACCATCAGGAGATAAGAATAGGGTAAGATATTGGGTAATTGGGGCTGAAGGGATACAGACTGTGCAACAGGACTGAATGTAAAGACTCAGAAGTGGACAGCACAATACTACCTAACTGTAATACAATTATGTTAAAACAGTGAATGAAGCTGAATGTGAGAATGATAGAGGAAGGAGGGCTGGGGGCATAAATGAAATCAGAAAGAAAGATAGATGATAAAGATTGAGATGGTATAATCTAGGATTGCCTAGAGTGTATAATGACAGTGAATAAATGTACAAATTTAAAAAATGCTTTTGCATAAGGAAGAACAAAGGAATGTCATTACTGCAGGGTACTGAAAATAGATGGTAATTAATATTTTAAATTTTCAACTTATGTGTGAGACTAAAGCAAAGAATGTTTATTTGGTACAAAATTTATATTTTAACTAGTGCATTTCCCAATATAACTTATGTAGATAGTTGGTTGAACAACATAAGTACACGGAACCTTGGGTAGGACATGAGATTTTGTTGGTTTGTCCAGAGTGATGCCCCAATGAATCCTAGAGTGATTTGAACAGTGAATAAAAAAGTATTTGCAAAGTCCCCTTTGGGGAATGGTGAGAACGGGGGAAAATTCAACCTCCCCAAGTTGAATTCTTGATATTCTCACAAGCAGTGTGGGCAACCAAAGCTATAGGCTGAGCCCCCAGTCTTGGGGTTTGTTCATATGAAACTTAACCCCACAAAGGTCAAGTCTACTTAAAATTAGGCCTAAGAGTCACCCCCAAGAGGACCTCTTTTGTTGCTCAGATGTGGCCTCTCTCTCCAACCAACACAACAAGCAAACTCACCACCCTCCCCCTGTCTGCGTGGGACGTGACTCCCGGGGGTGTGGATCTTCCTGGCGGTGTAGGACGGAGGTCCTGGGGTGCGCTGGGGCTCAGCGTCAAGGGATTGAGAAGGGCCCTGGGGTGAGCTGAAGCCCAACATTGGGGGATTGAGAGGACCCTCTCGACCGGGAGGGGAGGAGTGAAGTGAGGCAAAGTGTCAGTGGCTGAGAGATTCCGGGCGGAGTCGGGGGTTGTCCTGGAGGTTATTCTTACACACTGAGTAGATATCACCTTGTTATCCAAGAGAAGTGGAGAGGCTGGATGGAACTGCCTGAGGGTGTGGAGCTGTGTTCCAGTGGCCATGTTTCTTGATGGTGATTGTGTAGTGGTGCAGCTTTCACGGTATGACTGTGTGATTGTGGGAGCCTTGTGTCTGATGCTCCTTTTGTCTGCCTTGTCGGTAGATGAGTGGAGTGTATGGAGTGGAGGTGGGTAATGGGGGGAACACATGTTAGGGTGAATTTGGTTTGAAATGCTGGTGATCAATGAAAGGGAGGAGTGAGGGGTGTGGGATGTACATTTTTTTTTCTGATTTTGTTTTATTTTTCTGTTGTCTTTTTGTTTCTTTTTCTGGGTTGATGCGAGTGTTCTAGGAGATGATTGTGATGGTGGGTGTGCAACTGTGTGATGATGTTGTGAATTGATGATTATGTATGTAGAATGGAATGATCACATATTAAGAATGTGTTTCTTTCTGGTAATTTTTTTTATTTAATAAAAAAATTTTTTAAAAATGAATAAATAATAGGGGAACAAATGTTAAAATAAATTGAGTAGTTTGAAATACTAGTGAACAATGAAAGGGAGTGGTAAGGAGTATAGAAAAAAAATGAGGGGAACAAAGGTTAAAATCTGTTGAGTAGATGGAAATACTAGCAGTCAGTGAGAGAGGGGTAAGAGGTGTGGTATGTGTGAGTTTTTCTTTTTTCTTTTTATATCTTTTTCTGGAGTGATGTAAATGTTCTAAAAAATGATCATGGTGATGAATATACTACTATGTGATGATATTGTGAGCCATTGATTGTACACCATACACGGAATGTTTTTATGTTAAGAATGTTTATGTTTGCATGTCATTTTGGTTTGATAATACAAAATGAAAAAGAAAAGAAAAAAAAAGTCTGCAAGAAGCTTTATGTTCCGAAACCGGTAGAGGGATGGTAGGGAAAAGAGCAAGCTTCTATTTCGTTCTTCTTTCTTGCCTCTTCCTCCTATTATATGTGATTTGGGGCAATTTATCTCCTACTTATACATAGTGTTTGGGTAGTTTTAGGGTTCAGACAGAGACTACGTAGCAGACAGCTCACCAACCTTAAGGGCACATGGAGTCTTCTGCAGCTTATCCTAAACACTGATCCATTCATTAGAGGATGCAGAGCCCAGAGTTTGCCTCAGCTCTTGGCTGTCTTCTCTGACTCTGGGGTCATGAGGTTTCCCATAACACACTTACTCTTCTACAAAATCTCTCTCTCTCTCTCTCTCTCTCTCTCTCCGTCTTTTTTTTTTTTTTTTTAACCATAAGTCACTGCATGTCTCCTCATTCCTTTCCTCTGGACCTCTTTCTCCCTCTCTGCTTCTTCTCCCACCTCCTTTGGTTTGCCATACTCTAGAAGAAAGATCTCTGGATCCAGTGAAGCCAAATTGGCTGATGTCGAATAAAATGTGGCTCCTGTGTTCTCCTGAGACACAGCCAAAAGGGTCTTATAGCCCCTTTAGAGGCAGCAATAGAAATGAGTAATGTTTTGTGCTTCATGAACCGACAGCAATTAAACCTGTGCCAACCGGAATCACAGATCTTTCACCCTGCCTTTCTGAGTTAGGGTTAGGAGTTAAGCTCTTGGCTGGGGTAAGGGTTAAAGAATCCAAACAGCATAAGGAGGGGAGGGAAGAACACATTTGCAGTACACGTTGGCTTGGGGTCCTTTGGCCTGCCGAGTTGGGGGTCAGGGAGGCATGGTGGGACAGGAGAGGGTGCAGTGTTTCCTCTGGGACCCTGGGAATCCTGGAGGATCACATAGATCCCTAACCTGTCCTTAGGGGGTTCTGAGTACAATCTGTAGTTCTCAGAGGAGAGCTCTGCCCATCTCAAACTTTTTGTACTTCCCGCATCAGCCTGCAGGTCCTACAGGAAGACGATCTCCAAATCTGCTACAGCTGCAGGATTCTCCCTTCATTCACTTCGCCCCTTTGGCCTAAGGATGGTCACTGTCAGCAGTTTCCCTGTCTATGCAGATCAATAAGGCCCTTGGATATGACCTCAAGTTCAATTATGGCTTCAATTATGGAATAAAGAGGCCATTATCACGTACCTACCTCTTACTTAAAACACTGCACAGGGGGCTGGCAGAGACTGGACCTGGGGGAAATCTTCAGCCCACTAATTTGAAATCAGTTTAAAGCACATTTGCTTAATGGTACGAGCTTTGCGAATTATCCATAAATTGTTCATTTAGTTAAATGTCATACCCGATTTTCATTTTATAAATTGCATTTTTTGGGTGAGCCAATGTGAGTTCCTCCTCTCCACACTTGCTTTCTTCCTTTCTAAAACAAAGCTTCAAAATCCTTCCTTCTGATCCAAGCTTGTGATGCTTGGCTAATCATAAACCTTCTGTGTTAGAAACAATTAGGGCAGGAAAGGGAAGCAGCAAAGAGCTTGCACACGGAGGCCTCTAGAGCCCACAACCCCCCTGAGCCAGTGACAATCTGGGGAGAAGGATGGGGGTGAGCAGTAGGCCTGGCAGAGCTGTCCCGCCTCTGCACTAGCTCTGCTTGTCTCTGTGTGGGAGGTGGCCATGCCCTTTTCTCTGGGGGTCACTGCCTCTGTCTGGACCAGAAGACAAGAGTGTGTGTGCCTGAGAAGCAGCTTTCCAGGATAAATGAGCTCGGCGTGGTCAGAGCCTTTGTATTTTCCACAGCACCTGGCTTGGGAATGAGGCTGTTGGCTAAGTGGCCGCCTTTTCACTGCGGACTGGGCATCCTTAGATGGGAGGGAGCACTGGGCGGTCCTCGTGGGCAGACGGGGACCCGCTCTGCCAAACAAGCTGGAATTCATTAGCCAGACCCCATGCCTGTTCCAGGCCAGACGCTGTGCTGCAAGCCGGGGCTCAGATATGAACATGGACATATGTGTCAATAAACCAGAACTTGCCTGCATTGAGCCCTGACTCTGTGCCCTGCTGTGTGCTCTGAGTCTCTGGCTTGCAATCCTGGGAGTTAGACCCCCTCATCAGCTCCATTCTGCAGTGGAAGTAACTGATGGAGGCAGGTTGCTTGCGAAGATGGCCACAATTATTTCCCTTTATAATATGACTCTGCAGCTGCTCTCACCACGAGTGAGAGCCCATTTCCCACCATTTGCAACTGGCTGACCTGTGGCTTATTTTCACAGTGGAAAGCAGAAGCCAAGTTGTGCCAGCTCCTATCTTAGGCTTCAGGAGGCCGGCGCACCTCCACTTGCTCTTCAGGACTCTTGCCACAGCCCTGAGGACAAAACTGAGCTTGCCTGCTGGAGGACGAGGACACACAGGGTTTAGTGGATCTGCCCCCCTGCCCGGCTGCCAGGAAAGCATCCCCGTGAAGCAGAGCCAGCCGGCCAACCTCCAGCTGCCCCCAGCCTGATGGTCGGATTGCCACATCATGGGTGTTTTCCAAGGATAGCAGATTCTGTCAAGGTGTCCCCAGGACATGGACCCCAGAAGTCCCTGGAGTTCAGTGATCTAGGGGACACGTTGGGAAGAGATTGCCTCAGTTTCCCCACTTACTGGGAGATGCTGGGAGAAGTCACTTTGCCAGACTAAGCCTCTTTTCTCTTCTGCCTAGCAGGGTTGTTGCAAGGAACTGGGAAGATTATGCATATGATTGCCACATACCGGATACATTTTAAAGAGTCTCTTTCTTTATTAGAATAACATTAGCAATCCTCTCTGTCCCCCTGGAAACCACCTGCACCACTGAGGCACTGCAGGGTCTTCGCTCCTGCAGGGCATTACATGTAGCAGAAACTAGGTTTGTAGTCAGCCAGGCCTGGGTTTGAATCCCACCAATGGGTGAACGTGGGTGAGTCACGTCCACCTCCGTAAAATGTGGATACACCTGCCTTCCAGAGTGGTAGGGGTGAAATTAGCTCATGGATGGGGCAGGCCTGGCACGTTGGAGGGACTGTCTCCTTCCCTCCCTCTTCCCCCCTCCCTCGCTGTCCTGCCCCTGCTCCTGCCAGTTCTCACCAACAGGCAGGAGAGGAGTGACTGGGTACTCCAGTTGGAAGTTCTTCTCCCCTCCCCACGCAAGCCAAATAAGTATGAGAATGAAGGCCCTGTTTATCTTTCACTCACCTGGAGCCGCTAGAGAAGAGGCGGGGAGGAGGCTGGAAGGCTAGAGAAGAGGCAGAGGCGGGGAGGAGGCTGGAAGGCGGGAGGTGGAGAGGGGAAGGAGCTGTGCTAACTCCTTCCCCACCACCAGGCCAGGCAAAGGCATCGCCCTCTCCCCAGCTCCGTGGAGATTAATTCCCACTTAACAGATGGGCATTTTGAGGCTTGAAGGGGTAGACAGTTTATTCAGTCAATTAACATTTGCAATGGAAATACTATACGGCAGGGTCTGGGACACCCAGTCTTTGCTTCGTGGACAGCAAGCAGCTAGTGGGAGCAAGTTGTGAAATACAGCCCATTCGAAGTTCAAGGCCTGGAGGGGAGCAAGAGCAAGACTGAAAGAAGCCCAGCTAGGCTGAGGTCTGAGGTGCAAAGTGGAGGCCGTGGCATGAGATGAAAACTGAAAATTATCATCAGTGAGACCCTAAAGGGTCTGGAAGCTTGTTTGAAGAAGCTTCAACTTTATTCTGGAAGAAATAGGCAAGGTTTTAGCCAGCTATTACTGTAATAATGCTACATAAATTGCCCCCAAACTCAGCAGCTCAAAACACTCATCTCTTACTGGGAGCAGCTGGGAGTCAGTTGAGCTATGCTAGGACAAGCGGGGCTTGGCTCCAGGTGAAGATTGGGTCTCTCGACCTTCTGAGACCAGTGACCTCCTGGCCACTGGGACCTCCTGGGAACATGTCCTTCCCGTGGTGAGGCAGAAGCACAAGAGGACAAGTCCCCTTGGATAAGCAAGTTTCTTGCCTTTGCTTGATTCTCTCCTTCTGACATCCCAGTGGTCAAAGTAAGTCCCATGGCCATGGCCAGGCCCAACATCAGTGGGGCAGGAAAACAGTGCAAGGGGGAGGGGGAGGACTAGCTCCTATTTATTAGAGCATTTTGCAACTCCAAGCACACAATGTTATCCTGAGTTGAGAGAACAAGGATGCTAGTAGCGATGGTGGTTTAGCAGGTTCCACTCCTGCCAAACTCTCCTTTGAAACAGAACCACCATGCATGAGAGGGGACATTACTCTATTTAGTGGTATGCAAACAGGTTAAGAGAGGGTAAGTGTCTTGCCCAAATTCACATGGCGAATGGGAGCAGAATGAAGATGCAAACCCCAACTTCTGACTCTAAACCAGACTGGCCACATAGCCCAGCTCCAGCCCTCTTTTCATCACCCTATGCTGTGTCCTTCCAGGGGGCCACTCTACTCCAAGGAGGAGGCAGAAGGCACCTCATCAGGCACCATGAAGTTTCAAATCACTCCAGAGGTTCTGGCTGGAACTCTGGCTGCAGAGCAGCGTGGTCCTGCATCCTTGCTCAGAGAAGGCGGGCAGGGGGCTGGTGCTGGCTTGGGCTCAGGTCACTTTAGCTGGAGTTTGTTGATGCCTTCTCTGGGTGGGGCATGCACCCCTGCTTTCCCTCCTCATTGCTCTCCCTGCCTCCACTCTGCCCTCCTGCAGCCAAAGCAGGCTTTCTAAGAAGTAAATGAAAGCCATGCCTCTCTCCTGCTTAAAATAAAATCATTTAGATAATACATTCCTGAAGTCAAAGAATCCAAGGGTGTAAGACAATTTCTAACAAAAAGAATTCCTCCTGCAGCTGCCCATCATCTGCCTAATCCCCCCCAACCTAGGTAGCCACTCTTAGTTTTCATTTTTCTAGTGTTTCCTTTAGAATTTCTTTATGCACGTGCAAGCAAAAATGAAAATATTTTCTCTCACCCACCCATTCTTTTACTTATAAGGTAGCTTATTTTATATAGTACATATTTTTTTTCATTTAATATACCTCAGTGATTTTTCCATATTGATACACAGAAATCTTCTTTGTTCCAACTCGAGTACTCCATTGTCTGAATGGACTGACTGTGATTTACCTCATCAGTCCCCATGCTGATAAACATTTAGGGGCTCCAGTCCTTTGCTAGTCTAGACAAGGCTGCAAGTGACAACGCCTATACTTTGTCAGCGTAAATGTATCTGCTGGAGAAAGTCCTGTAAGAGGGATTGCTGAATCAAAGGGACTGTGTGGTTGTAATTTTGATGGTTACTGCCAAATTACCTTCCATCACAGCTGAACCAGTTTATACTCCAACCAGCAACATATAAGAGAGCCTGTCTCCCCATTGTCTTGCCAACAGAAAATCAAACTTTTAGATTTTTACCAATTGGAGAGGCATAAAAGGGTCTCCTTTTTATTTCCGAGGGAATGGGGCCCCCATCCCTTCAGGATAGAGCCTAGATTCTTTGGGCCTACTTGAGGGTGGGCCTGGCCCTGCCCTTCTCAAGTGGGGTGGTGTCAAGTGGGGTGGTGGACACAGACACAGCTCATCATGGTTTGGGCGAGCTATAGTGGGAATCGATGCTTCAGTCATGAGAGAGAAGATGGAAGCCTTCCTGGAGGAGGCAGCATTTGAGCTGATCCCTGAGGGACAGGTCATGCTATGACAGATGACACTAGGGGAAAGGGAGGGGGCGTGTGGATATGGAGCAGAATGGGGAGGGGGAGTGTATAGGGAAGGTACCCAGTGTGGCTGGAGGACCAAGAAGGAGATGAGACTGGAGCGGGGGCCAGGTCACCATGGGCCTTGGGTATTGTGAGAAAGAATTGGGGCTTTAACCTCTAGATAATAGGAAACAACGAATCCTTTGGAGAAGGTGTATGGAGTAGGGGAGGGAGAGGGTTTAGTTGGGCATCTTGATTTAAAGTGGAAGAAAACCTTATTTAAACTGGCTTAAGGAAAAAGGGAATTTATTGGCTTATGTAAGTAAAAACCTCAGGATAAACAGATTCAGGCACGGCTGGATCCAGGGGCTTAGGTGATGTCATCAGAAATCTGCCTTTCTCCATTTGTTCTGTATTGGTCTTCTTCCCTGACAAGCTCCAGGCTTCCCTCCTAGAATTTAGACATCTCAGCCCAAAGAGTGCCTCTTTCCCAACAATTCCAGCAAAAAATCCAGGAAGACACTCACTGGACTGATTGGCCAGGCGTAGGGTCTCCTGCCTGCCCACCTGGAGGGGGTGTATATGGGAGGCAGAGGGAAGTGGTCACAACTTCACTCATGCCACTAGGATTGGGGAGGAGGAGGGTCCTCAAAAAAATTCAGGTTGTAGTGACCAAAAGGAGGAACAGGCTTGTGTGGCAGACATAGTAAAGTGGGTGGAGCCAGAGGTAGAGAAACCAAACAGTAGGCTGGTTAAAGTTGAGGGAAGAAAGGGTGAGGAGTTCCTAGCTGGGAACTAGAAAAAGCTCCCTTTGAGCTCCTCGCCCAGAAGGTGTGCTGTGAGGGCTAAGCGCTCCCCGAGGCTGGGAGGTGCGTTCTGCTACTGTGCCCTGGCCCCATCGCTGTAGCTGCACAATCCAGGAAACCTTGGAGGGCAGGTGTGGTAGATTCAGTTGTCCACTTGGCCAGGTGAAGGCACCTAGTTTTGTTGCTGTGGACAGGAGCCAATGGCATGTGAACCTTATCTATTCCTGATTACATCTGCAGTCGGCTAGGAGGCGTGCCTGCTGCAATGAATGATGTTTGACTTAATTGGCTGGCGCTTAAATGAGCGAGTGCAATGTAGCACAGCCCAAGCAGCTCAGCATACCTCATTTCAGCCCAGGCCTTTGGAGATGCAGAAAGGAATCACCCTGGGGAAAGTTGTTGGAACCCAGAGGCATGGAGAGAAGGCCAGCAGAGATGGTCCTGTGCCTTCCCGCTTAAGAAAGAACCTCAGATGGAAGTTAGCTGCCTTTCCTCTGAAGAACTAATGAGATAAATCCCCTTTTATTAAAAGCCAGTCCATCTCTGGTGTGTTGCATTCCGGCAGCTAGCAAACTGGAACAGCAGGGCTGGGCAAAGACCTCAGCCCCGACACCCACCCAGGCCCCTTGCCTCTAGGCTCATATTTTGAGTCTGCGTTGGTTGGCTGCCTGGGTCTGGCCTTCCACCCGACTCCTCTGAGCCCCAAATACCAGAGGCAATGGGATTTAGACCACAGGGCATGAACGCTCTGAACTCTGAATGCCCCAGGAGGGAAAAGGAGACTCAGTCCTTGGCAACTTTGTCTGCAGTGACAAGGTCTGGTCTGACAACCCTTTGCACAAGAATGCCTCACATGCTTTGCTTGTCCTTCTCTGGGTTCACCTGGTGGTGTGTGTGTGTGTGTGTGTGTCTGGGCCCTGGAGGTAGGAGTGCCAAACTCCTGGGATGGCCAGATGTTTCTCCTTGACCCAGCTTGTCAGCCTTTGCCTGCCTACTGCCCCAGGAACAAAAGCTCCAGCCTCTGTCCACTGTAACATGCAATGAATCCCTACTTAATGCCTTGATCTCAACCTGTGTTGCTGTCCTTTTGCTGCAAGACAGCCTGTGTTTAAGAATTAAAACCCCAGAAGCAAGGGAAACTCATCCTCATCCTTTAAATTGTAGTGCAAAAGCCACTTTCCAGGGAGCCCTCTGCCAGCCCTGTCACATGTTTCTGCATCCTGACCCCACATTGAGCTCCCCCACAGGCCACTAGTTGGTCACTTGTTCGGGTAATACTTTTCTTAAGATCATTTTATCACCTCAACTTAAGGTTTATAAGGTCAGGATTAGAGTCTGTTTTTGTGTCCTCTTGTATCCCCAAGACCATGAACAGTGTCTGGCACAAAGCAGATGCTCAGTAAGCATCAATGAATGAATAAATAGACCACAACTCCAAAGCCAATAGCTGCTCATTTGGTGTTGGCAGTGATGAGAACCAGAGATGCACGGGGACAGGGATGGCCCATGGTGGCATCAGGAGGCTCAAACCCTGGGAGCTCTGCAATGGAAGGAATCGGTGCCCTAGACATCATTTTATCCCCTCCCTCATTTTTTTGCAGTTGATTAAGGTTCAGAGATGTTTGTTGACTGGCTTAAGGTCACACAGGCAGGGCTGAAGCTAAAATTTGGACACTGGACTCCTTTTTTCTCAATGCACAAGCAGGTGGGTGGGTGCAGCTGGGGAAACCTTGGCCTTGAGGCTCGTCTGCAGCTGGTGGCTCCTGCCGGTTGACTCTGGTTGCCTGCTAAGAGGCTGTGGGGGAGATGGCACAGACTCAGGAGTCCTCAACCCCCAGTGTGTGTGTGTAGAATCTCAGCTCTGCCATACATAAGCTGTGTGAACACAAGACAGTTACAGCATGTCTCTGGGCTTCAGTTTCCTTAGCAGTGAAACAGGATAAAGTAGCCCTCTGAGGGATGCTGCAGGGTTCCTGAGAGTGTACACAGAGGACCTGGGTCATGGTAGACACTCCAGAAAAGCCGGCTCTCATTGGCTCTTGCTAACCTCCGGGGAGGAAAAAGGAGGGAGGAGCAGGGCCTCAGGGGACCTCTGCAAGGTGATGGGAGCCCCTCTCCCCGCAGTTCTCCTTGTACCCTGCGCCACCCTCCATCCAATGCTCTGCCACTGCGGCCCACTGAATGCCTGCACATCCATGCTGATCCCATCAGCATGTCATTAATGCTGGGTAGAGGCTCATTAAGACTGTGAGATGTGCATAGCAGCAAATGAAGGTCGAGGTTCGTTTTAAGGGAGTTGATGTCACTGGAACCCTGTGGCACCAATACTCACAAATGAGATGAAGGGGGCCTTATTTGTAGGCAAGTAGTCAGCCAGCCACGTGACCATAAGATCCCTGGGCTCCCAAATAGCCACCCACATTTCTCCTCCAGCCTGAAATGGATCCTCCCCTATCAGGGTGCCCTATGCTTTTCCCTTCCCCTTTCTGGGCCCCAAGGTGCTTCTTTGCAAAGCTAGAGCTAACTAGCAGAAGAGTGATGAAGCCATGAGAATTGTACAGATGTGGGGCAGCCCTGGCCACGTTGGGGAAGGCGACAGTGACCAAGGTCTCCTCCTTACCCTCTCCATTCCCACCTGTGGTCGTGCCTCGACCTGCCCATCACCCATAACACTCTGAAAAGATACAGGCCAGAGGCAAGAGTAGCTATTTTCTAAAGCAAGAAATGTGCATGCAAATCACATGCAAATGACTCACCTACACATTAAAACTAGGTTATTGGGAAGGTCTCAGGGTAAGGACTTGGAGGTGTCAGTCCAGTTTTGAAGCACCTTCTGGGGTGCCTTGTTAATTTCCCAGTTTCCTCTCCTCTCCTTCCCCTTGCTGCCTGCCCCCCTCCCATAATCTTGCCGTATTCCTCCAGCAGGGATGGTTACTTTGAAGCCCCTGGCAGAGGGTCAACCCCAGAAGGGGCTGTCTGAAGCCCTGGCTCAGAGTCGGGCCGAAACGGCCCATCAGTGGCTTCGCAGATGCCCAGCTCCAGGCATACCCCACCCTCTGCCCTTGCTCTCCTTGCTGGGCCTCGGAGGGCTCAGGCTTCACAGAAGCTGACTGGAAAAGGCTTACATATTATGTACTGTGTCAGTTTGAGTTTTTGTTCCACATTTCGTAAAAGCAGGATTCTTGGACTTGACCACCAATCCTGAAGCCCCCTGTAACCATCATTGCCCTTGTTAGAGTTGTAACGAGTGGCTATGTCCCTTGGGTGTTGAGGCTGGCTGGGTTCAAAGCCTGGCTCTCCCACTGACCAGCTGCCTGGCCTGGACAAGTTAACCAATCTGTCTGAGACTCAGCTTCCCCATGTGCAAAGCAGGGGCAACTAATTCCTTAAGAAGAAATGAGCTGATATACAATGGACTCTGAAAGAGCACCTGGCTCTGGAAGTTCACATCACCTATCGCTAATTTCTGGGTTGAGGTTTGTCTTCTCCATAGTTGCCTTATTGAGAACCTATCCAGGCCAGGAGTGCTCTGGGGGTGGGACACAGTGGCATTACTTATAGGAGAACAGGTGACCTGGTCAGGAGATACCCCTGTTGACTTCTTCCCAGCCTTAGGGCCCAGATTGGCCTATGCCCAGCTCAATAAAGTCCAGGGGGCCATATATGCTCCCCTCAAAAAAAGCCAGTACCCACCACAAGGCCAGGCACATGAGAGTGCTAAAAGTGTCCCAGCTGTGGAGCCAGGTAAACTAAGGAAAGAAGCATGTACGGAGCCCTACCTTCCACGGTGCTATTCCAGAGGGTGCCCCAACCTCAACCTCATACAGGGCCCACAGAACCGCCCAGGACCCTCTTCTCAGGAAGGTCAGGGACCCTCCACCCAATCACCATCTCTTTCTAGGCCCAACCCATCCTTTGTGCCAGGTTCTGGCCAAGTGGCTCGTGAACACTTAGTTGTTGTGATTTTAAAGACATGATGGAGCCCGCAATGCTTCAAATGTTTGTGTTAATGGCGGTGGGCTGCAGTCTCACCATCTGCTGTGAGCAGGCAGCAGGATACAGCCAACTCCTCCCCACAGGGGCCATTCCCCACCACCAAACCACCTCCAGAATTGGGTGGGAACAATGGGGGCTTGGATCTGTGAGGTCTTTGAGGACCCCTTGAGGCAGGGGCCAGGGACAGGACATGCAGACCCCAAGCCGGGTCCCTCTGTTCTCTCTGGCCAGGCCTGAAAGGACTAGGAAGGGCATCAGGACCAGCCAGCATGGGCAGCAGTAAAGCTGAAGGGGAGGGTAAGAGGGGGTAAGGGGGCAAGGCCCCTGCCCTGAACCCACTGTGCTCTTCTTGCAAAGTCCAGGGGAGCTCCTGGGCTTGGGAGGCAGCTTGTACCCAGAAGTCCTGGCTCTGCCACTGGCCCAGCCATGGGGCACTCCTTGGCCTCCTGGTGCCTCAGTTTCCTGTCTGTAGAGTGGGACCCCCATAACCACCACCCCAGAAGGCCACTGTGAGCACTGAGGCAATGTGAATGCTGTGCAAACAGGCGTCCCTATGCCAAGACCACCTTGCCTCCATGGTGACGAGGGCAGGGGAGGGCTGACCTCTTCTGCACCAGGGAACAGCCCAGCATGGACACTGCAGTCCGGCTGGCTGAGTGGCAGCTAGGGTCACCAGCCGGCTCTGGCTTGGTGCAGCAAGGAAGGCTGTAGGGAGCCCCCCAGCTCAGGCCTGGGAACACAACTAGCTGGAGCCGAGCTGACAACAGGGGGGCTCAGGCTAGGGAATGAGTTCCTCATCCCCACCTGCTGAGCCAAAAGTGTGCAAGAGTCCAGCCGGATGCCAGGGCTATAGGGAGGTCCCAGTGGGCAGAGGGATCTTGTAGCCACTCTGCAGGAGCACGAGGCAGGTGGCCAGCCCCAGAGCCACTGCCAGGAGGACAGCGCCCAGGGCTTTGAGGAAGGAAGTCCTGGTCCGGGTGAAGGAGCCTGGTGCCATGATGCCAAGCAGGGCAGTGCTGACCGTGAGCGTGTAGAGGATGGAGACACCCGTGTTGAGCGCGACGATCTTGCCAAATTTGGCGAACGGAGCGATGATGCAGAAGAAGAGGGGCACGGTGGCAATGACCGTGGTGAGGGCACTGGAGACGATGGCCACGCCCACGTGCCGCACGGCCTCCAGTGTCCGCCACTGGCGCTGCGAATGGGGATCCTGGGTGTGGGGTGAGAGCACGAGTTGAGGGCCTGATACCGGACACGCCAGCAGGACACTGCCCTCCCATGCCCGGGGCCTGAGGCTGGGAGTGTGGCCCCCGCCCCAAGGTCAGCCCTGCCTCTGGAAGCCTCTGATCCCTCCTCCGTGAATGGCTCAGCAACAGCGTCAACTGCACTGTCTGCCGGGAAGAGGAAAGGACTCCCGGGCAAGGGCGCAGCACTCAGTCAGGGCTTGTGAAAGGCCACGATGAAGGGGGTGATGGTGGCTTACACACTACGTCCTCATCAGTGGGAGCCCCACTCTGAACGGACTTTGTTCTTTTAGCCCAAGCCAGTTAAATGTATAAGGGATTTAAATTTTTACACATTGATGAATGTTCTCATATCAGTATAATTCCAGATTTGGGGGGCAGGGGAGTCTTTACTTTGGCACTGAGGATGAGTGTCTTCCCCAAGTAACAGAGGGAGAATGGAGGTCTCAGGGTCATGGCTCGAATGGCCCACCCTGCTCCCCAGGCTGGAGAAAGAGGTACAGACTCGAGGAAGAGGAAGCAGGAAGGGTCCCTGGACATTGTCTGACCCAACTCCTTCACTGCCAACTCGAGGAGACTGAGGCTGGGAGGGGGTACCCAAACTCTCGTGTTCCTGGCCAAGCTGGCCTTAGAATTGGAGTCCCCTGTGGCTTGGACACCAGCCTTAGGAAAACACAGCTCCAAAACCACGTCCTGGGGGGGGATGGGGGTGGGGGGTGTCTGACTGTTCTTGGGGGTCCTTGAGCTGCACCAAGGACAGTGGTGGGGGCGCAGGCAGGGTGTTCACCTCGGCCTGGTGGGGGGGCAAGTTCTCTCCGGCCAGCAGGTAGCCCTCGACCAGATGGACGCAGTAATCCACTGAGGAGCCGACGAGGATGGACAGGGAGATGGCTTCCACGGCACCCATCTCCCAACCGCTCCAGTACATGATGGTCACCACGAGGCAAACGATCCCTGCAGAGTGGCGGGAGTTGGAAGGCTGGGTGGAGTCGGCTCCAGGGGCTGGAGGTGAGTTCAGAGGAGCCCTGGGGAAGTTGGGAGTAGAACCCCTACTTCTGGTGACAGGAGGGGCCAAGGAGGCCAGGGCTGGGTGGGTGGGGCCTGAGGGAGGGAGGGGTGGGACAACACTGCAGCAGCGAGTCAGAAGCTGCCATGTAGCTTTGCTTCCCCTCAAGGTGCAGAGATTATGAAGACAGAGCTGTCCTAGGCAGAGGCCTTTTTGCCTGGGTGGAGGTGGTGATCAGGGAAGGCTTCCCAGAGGCAACAGTCTGTTTCTGACCCTGCCGGCCCAATATGCCCTCCCCCCACATACCCAATATGCTCAGGAGCACAGGTAGCAGGAGCAGGATGTGGGTGGTGAACACGGCCACTGCAGCCACACAGATGAGCAGGGAGAGGACCAGCCCATACAGGGCACTCTGCACCCCTGGAAAGTGAGCAAAGAAGGGTCCTTAGCAGGGCTGCAGGGATGTGGCTATGCCTCTCTGGTGCCCCCCAGTTCTGGGCTGCATATCTGTGGTGCTCTGGGTAAGCCCCTTGACCTCTCTGTAAAGGGGGTAGTAATTGGACAAATTAGACTTAGAAGAGAACATAGGTCAAGGCCTTGGCCCACGGCCTGCCACCTAGAAAGTGCTAAGAGATGGCAGCTATTCTAAGGATCTCAATTAGAGCTTTCTTGGTGGCCAAATTCAAGATCAGAGAACGTGGCCAGAAGCCCCGGAGTAGGCAAGGACTCACGCTCCGGCTTCCTGATGGCGTACCTGTGTCATCCTAGTTTCTCTGGGACCCCTGGCCAAGGTGGAGGAGGCGACTAGAGTATGACTCAGTCAGGCCATGCCATGCCAGCCCTGCCTTCTGCCCCCATCTCCTCCCCCTCACTCACTTTCAGACTCTGCATTGACAACTACCTGCCCCACCCTGGGATCCCATGACCTGTAACCCTGGGGTGAGGGCTGGGGGCCTGCTCGCCTATAATCTCCATGAAGATTTGCTTCCAGTGCTCGCAGGTCTGGAAACCATGGTGCAGGGCTGAACCTTCAGGGACTGTCTGCAGCTCCTGCTGCAGGAAGCTCTCCCAGCGCAGATAGTCTGAGTAGGTCTGGAAGGAGGACTTGCCCTTGTACGTGGTCTGTGGGAGAAGGTGAGTCGGTGAGGCAGGCAGGGAGGGGGCCATAGCCTGTCCACCCTGCCCAGGGGATGGGTGGTCTGCTCTGCGTTGGATCCAGCAAACCCTTGGCCACCTGCAAATGGAGTGTGTGACAGGAGTGGGTGTGACGGAAGGTGTGATCCAAAACCACCTCCCACCAGCCTTTGGGCATACTGTGATGCTTATGGCAGCAGCCAATCCAGATGCAACCAATGTCCCTGTTCCTTCCCAATGGAATACACTCAGTTTCCAAAACCCCCACTCTGCTCTTGCTGTTTCCTCTGCCTGCACAGCTGACTCCTACACATCCTTCAAGGCTTGCTAGGATCTGCCTCCTCCAGGAAGCCTTCCTTGATGCCAAAGATGGGCCTCTCTGGGCTGTATAAACCCTCAGTGCCCCTCCATCATAGCTTTTGTCATGTTGAATATTAATGGCTAGGTGGCCTGCCCATTTCCTGGCTGGTCTGCAAATCCACAAGGACAGGGGGCCCTGTCTCAATGCCCACCCCAGCGGATGTCCAGGGAATGAAGAATGAGAGAAAGAGACAATCACCCTGTCCTGGCATCTTTATACATGAAACCTTGCTTACTCAATTCTTCTCTGAGTCTGTGTAGGTCTGAGTGTTGGTGGGGATCAGTTTGGAAGGGGCTCGCTGAGGGCTTCAGGAGGTTTTTGAACCCTCCCTGTCTGATGGCTGGTAGTTTTGTTGCCTGTGCAGTTAATGGCATATAAGATGGGAAGGAAGACAGGGCCGGGGTTTGGAGAGCCTCTCACTTGGAACCTTTTCGTTATTATTCTTCTTGTTTCCAAATGCTGTCACAGGTTAGCTCATTATTTCTTCTCAGTAGCTGCCAGAAGGAGGGCAGGGATCTTTAACCCTAGTTTACAAAACAAGGAACTTGAGGCCAGAGGGATGAGTGATTTGCTCGGACATAGCGTAGCAGGAATAGAGCCAGGATGGGGACTGAGTCTCTGCATGGAGACAGCAGGGGCAGGCTGGCCACGTTTCTCAGGGCCAGGGCAGTGGTGATTCTTGTGGCAGAGCTCAGAGAGTGTGGAGCCATCAGTGAGGTGTGTGGAGCTCCCCCCACCAATTCTCCAGCCACTCTGGGGAAAGCCTTATACTGGAGTCTGTAGATGAAAACAAGAGCTGCCCAGGGACCAATGACAGTGTCCTGGACTTTTACCAGCCCCTAGGGTCCAGGAGCTGCAAAACAACATGGGCCCTAGGGTTGGCAGGGGAGAGATGGGTAGTAGTGCCAGAAGGCAGCCTACAAGGCAGGGAGAGCCTGAAGGCAGGCCCACCTGGCTTAGCACTTGATCCTAATGCACTCTAACCATGACCTTCAGCAAGTCGCTTCACCTCTCTGGGTCTCAGTGGCCCTCTGAGAAGCAGGCCTCTGATATGTGAGTAGGGTGGGGATCCGAGGAGACAAGCATGAGCAAGCACTCTACACAGCTCCCATCCCGGCCATGGGGGCTCACCGACTCAAAGGCCATGGACACCCATTGCACGCGGCCCTCCTTGACGCCCACTGCACCATGGGACAGCTGCCCTGGGAGCAGATTGGGCTCAGGTAGCTCCCTGCACTCAGGGTGCAACATCTGCAGGAAGGAGGAGATGCTGTAGCCTGTGGGGAAAAGGGTGAGAGGGAGGGTGGGTGGGGTGAGGGGCAGAAGAATGGTTCCTGGGTCTGACCTTCAGACTCCCACATGGAGCACCCCCATGAGACCCTGGAAGAGCAGACTGTCCTCTTTACATGTCCACATCGTGTGTGACCGTGGGAGGCACACACCCTTTCTCCCCAACCACCCAGATGTAAAGTGTTTGTGACATTGCCAACATCGTTGTGAAAAACCTACAACTCACATTTGTCCTTGGGGTGGGAAATGACATTTTGGGTCTTCTCAGGGAGCTCTGGCAGGATCTCACCCAAGTTATTTGTGGGTCAGTCCTGCCCCAGCCCCAATTCTGGAAAAGCTGCTCCTGCAGATGTGACATGCAGGTGCCCACCCATGTGCGGCTGTGCCAATCCACATTCACACACAGCCTGTTCTCATCTGAAAAACGTGTGGATAATAGCAACTCTCCCCCCACCATCACCACTGTGTGGACACTGAGGCAGACATACTATGTCTGCAGACACCCATGCACGAGGGACCTATGTCCCTAGGGCTGTCCACACTGGGCTGTGGCTCCCTTCATGGCCTTCCCGTCCATCCTCCCTGCCTGAGGAACTGGCTTCCCCTCCCTCTCCCAGTCCCAGACACAAAGTACCTGAAGGCAGGCACTGGGCCCCTCCTGGCTTCACCAGCTCAGTGTTCCCCGCGATGGCTTTGCAGAGGCGACACAGGTGTCCAATTTCTTTGAAGAGGTCAAAGCTGCTGTCATAGATGACGCTGCCCTTTCCCAAGGAGACACAAGCCGGCCCGGGCCACTCAGTGAGATGGGAACTTGGTCTTGGGCCTGGCCCTGAGCCCAGCCTTGCTCCTCAACCCTGGTGAAGAACTGCAGTAGCTCCCTGCTACCAGAGCTGCCACCAGGCCAGAACCCTCTGCATGGCCACCCACGCTCCCCACCCCATCCCTACCAGCACCTTCTGCTCCCATTACCACCCATGACTGACCCCAGCTGCTCAGTCTTCCCCACCCCCGACTCTGCACACATTCTGTCACCCAGACTGCCTGCTCTTCTCCTCCCCTTCCCATCAGCCAAACCCTACCTGCTATCCAGGGCCTGCATCTACTGCCACCAGGCTTCCCCTGCCCAGGAACCCTCAGGTCTGCTATCTAGATGGACAGATACTGCCACTGCCCCACCCAACCCTCGACTCTGCCTCATCCACTAATCACTGCGTGTCTGCAATTCCTCTACACCCAGCTAGATGGTGACTTCTAAAGGCAGGTGTCCACCAGGCCTTCCTACCAAATCCCAGGCACTTTATGTGCCAAGTACTGTCCTGGTCACTGGGAACACAACTTAATCAGTCCTTTGCCTTTCTAAAACCTCCAGGTCCGGTGTGGGACCCAAACATGCAAAACGGGGAGGAAGGCCAGAGCAGGGAACACCAGAACCAAGGCACGGCACAGGGGAGGGGTCACACACCCGCAGTCCCCTCATCTCTATTCCAGCCCCTAGTGGAGAGCGGCAGTTAGATTCCTGTGTAATTCTTAGAGATGAACCCAGCTCCAGAGACGTGGGGCACCCAGGGGCCCTTGATGTCTTCTCTGGGCTCTGGGAACAGTCAAGAAGCCAAGAGGGGGCAGGAGGAGCTGGCTGGGGGACCAGGGCTGGTCCTTGTTTGCAGGCCTTGCCCAAAGCGGGCCTTCATACCGGGTCCCCAAGGACGTGGTTGTCCACCTGATGGGTGCGGTTGATGCCCATGATGCCAAAGACCACGAAGACCATGGCCCCCGTGTCCACCAGCGGCCGCACCGCTGGCTTCCCACAACCTGTGTTCACGCAGGGGTTGAAGCCGAAGGTGGCAGAGAGCCGGGCCTTGGGTACTGCAGAGGAAGAGCCAAAGCTGTAAGGGAAGACAGGAGCCCCAGACCCCCCAGACCCCCACTGCAGTGCTCTCCACATGTACCTTTCTCACTGGGCACGTAGAAGAAGCCTTTAGTGGGCCCATCGGGGTTGGAGTTGAGCAGGCAGCCGGGAGGTGCCATGCACACACGCCCGTGGAAGGGGGGCTTGTGGGACTGGGCAAAGTACAGTTTCCTGTGGAGGCAAGGAAGGCAGGGTCTGAGGCTGGGCATGCTGGGAAAGGTCAGGGCAGGTGAGGCAACCACGGCCACATGAAGGAGTCAGGGAGGATGTAGGGGAGGGATGTGGCCCTCCTCACTCCCCAGGAATTTGGTCTCAGGTTGGGGTTGGATAAAGTGCCAAGGCTGTATCTGGAGACTGTTCTAGCACCACATCTGCCAAGGCTCACTGTGCAACCCTGGGCAAGGCCCTTCCCCTCTCTGGGTCTCATCTTCCCATCTATGGCATGAGGGCTGGAGGAGGTCAGCAGTTTTCACTGTCCTCCAGAGGGTATAAGAGTTCATAGAGGGGTCCTAGGCCAGAAGCCCTCAGCTCCGCCTCAACTTGAATGGTTGGGGAACCTCAAGAGTCTATTTCAAGAAAGGGTTCCATGGCCAAAGAGCTTGCTAACCATTGGACCTGATGGAGCTCAAAGTTCTTTCTAGAATTTTCTAAGCTCACCCATGCACCTGACGCCTGGTCCCTCTGTGTGTGTGCAGAAGGAGCTCAGCCCTGGGCTCAGGAAAGGGTAGGCAGAGGTGTCCCCTGAACCCAAGTTGCCCAGGCTGTAAAGGGCCCAGTGAGAGCTGTCTAGGCCAAGCTGCACCCCTGTGCCCCAGGCTGAATTCAGCCTCGCGTGGGTGCTCAAGACCCTGCAGCCAGTCTCTGTCAGAAACCAAATCCCCTCCCCACCACGGACCAGGGCAGAGATGCTCTGAGCATTCTGGGCCATTTCCTTTAGAGCTCCCATCACTTGGTAATGCCACTGCTGTTTACTCTTGAGCTGTTTCCCACTAGGCGGCCCAAGGGCATAAACACCAGATGTTTTGTTTTACTGTATCCCCAGCACTAGCACGGTGCTGGGGAAACAATCAGTGCTCAATGTTCCTTAAATGAATGATAGATGGAAGAATATACACAGCCTCAACGGATAAATGAATGGAGGGCCAAGTTTAAAACATGGGGGATGAAATTTGGAGAAAGATGCCCTGGCTGGCTAGGAAAGCCTGGGAGGCACAAGCCAGCCACTAGTTTAATCAATATTTTGGATGGTAGGCAGGGAACTGTCCTGCTTAGCAGGACTGCTGTTTTACAGAGGGTAAAAACAACAGATGCAATCCCTTCCCGTGTTAACCTTATAGTCTAAGGGAGTGGGGATTAAATACATAGCTTTAGGATTAATTATATAATTATAGTGTAGCTAAGTGCTTAGGACAGGAAGTGTAGCATATTTCATTCATTCATTCAGCAGATATTTACTGAGCACCTGTGATGTGACAGACACCAGGCTAAGTGCTAGGAATATGGCATCAAACAAAACAGTCAAGTTCCCTACTGTAGGAGGCATGGGGGAAGGCAGACATGATTTCAGATGCGATGCGGACCAGAAAGACAGCAGTAGCTGGGTGAATTATGGGTAGAGACTAGATGTGGTTATTTTAGATTAGTGAGGGGATTAGTTTGGACAGGAATAGCCTTTCTGAGGAGGTGATATTTGAGCAGAGACCTGAATCCTGAGAAGTCAACCACACGAGTGGCTGGGGAAGAGCACTCTAGGCAGACAGAAGGGCAGATGCCAAAGCTCTGAGATGGAAGCATGCTTGAGAAAGAGCAAGACAGCCACTGTGACTGCCATGGAGCCATCAAGAGGTAAAGTGGCAGATTGCGGGTGGGGAAGCAGATCACAGGCCTGTCATCTTTGCCAATGTCCTTCATTCTCTAACAGGTGTGTGGAAATGGATAGAGGTTTCTTAAAGGCACCTGCAGGCACCTCTCATAAGAGAGAAAGAGAAAGGAGAGGACCAACAAGTGGGCTGGGCTGGTGGTAACTGGCTTATCTGCAAGGCTCTCACCGGGTGTGCTGCTGCTCCTTGGCAGCCACGAAGAAGCTGAAGTCGAACTTCCAGCCCCGCTTGGTGTCGCAGGCCAAGGTCGTCACCATCCACTTGCGGAAGGGGCTCGCCGCCTGGAGCAGCCCTACTGTAGATATACAAGCGGTCAGCTTCTTGGTGAAGTTACCAAAAGGCGCTCTATATACCTAAGCAGTGAATTGACAGAGACAAGACACGTGACTCCGGGAGGCTGCCCCAGCTGGGCTGGCCTCAGGCTCCATCCCCACCCTCCTTGTTGGGTCCCCGCCTTGTCCCAACCTGAGCAGAGATTCAGAAGACCTGGGTTCAAGTCTGAACATTAGGCAAACCCTTTCCTCTTTCTGAGCCTCATTCCTTCCTTGTGGCAGGCTCTGTGCTAGGCTCTGAGGGTACAGAAGTGAAAAGCTGGGCATGGGTCCCCACCCCCTCTCATTCCCCCACTCATGGAGCTGACAACTACAGTGCTTCAGATTCTGGTAAGGGAACGAATTCTTAACTAGAATGATAAGATAGATAAACAGGTGTGGGGCGTGGACAGCAAACCTCTTCAAATGAATGGTCAGAGTAGGGCTCTATGAGAAGGTGGCATTTATACTGAGATCTGATTGAGGACGAAGGAGTGAGTCAGTAATGCATTGAGCTGAAAGGAAAGCTTTCTAGGCAATGGGAACAGTAAATCAAAGGCTTAGAGACAGGAAAAGCCTCAAAGATCTCATATTTCAAATGCAAAGACAAGCGTGAACAAATGAATTGACCCATATTACTGTGCCCTGGGGGGTGTAACTTGTTAAGGAAATGCAAATGACCTTGTAAGGGAAAAGCTGGAAGACTGGAAGACTCTTATCTGGGGTGACGGAGCAGCTGGCACTTACTATTGTCTGTCCACTGAGCACTTCCTAAGTCCTGAATGTCACCCACTGAGAAGACCTTACCTTACCTGCCTCCCAACAACCCTGGCTAGCACTGTTCATATCCCCACTTTACAGAACAGGAAGGTGAGGCTCAGAGAGATGAAGTCATCTACCCAAAGATACACAGTTCATAAATGGCAGAGCCAGGACTGGAACCCATGTCCAGCTGACCCAGAAGCCTACTGCGCAGGCAGGTCCCTGAGACAGGTCTGGCTGATGGGATGGGCGGTGGAAGTGTCTCACCTGCCTGCAGCAGCTCCATCCTCACAGACCCTGCCTCCCTCTCCCAATGTGGCCAAGTACCCACCCATGCAGCATTGAGCCTCCCTGCCCCTGTAGTGGGGCTCACTTCACAACAGCCCAGCTCACCTGGAAGGAAGGCACCTCCCCATCCCCGGGGGACACGGTCTGCCAAGGGGCAGGCAGGCTGGCGTTGAGGGAGAACCTGTAGACAGCTGGATGGCCCTTACTCTTCATCTTGGAGATGTATATGGTACTCAGGGAGTCTAGGGGACAAATAAGGGGTGGAGATGTGGACAGTCACCTTGACTGGCTTCCCCTGGCCCTGCAGCAGTACATCCTCAGGTGTACTGCCTGATTGGGAAGCTGAGCCCTGATCTTGGACTCATCTCAGTATGTGGGTGTTGACACTTTCTACCAGACCGTGCACCTGGTGACAACGGTGGGGGAGTGGTGGTGTCACCAGGATAGGGTGATAGCATGGATGTGGGGGTGACAGACGTCATGGATTAGGGTGATGGATTAGGGTGGTGGTAGTAATGCCAGCGATAGGGACAAAGGTGTGAATGGTGGCGCTGGGGCCAGTAACGACAAAGGTGATCAGAGGTGGTGACGATGGCCATGGGGTGATGTGTACATAGAGAATTGCTGCACTCGCCGCTGTACCTTTTTGAGGGAGACCCAGGGAGGGATAAGAACTTAAGGGGCCCCGGATGCCCCCATCCCCAGGAAGGATTTGGCATGCAGGATGGGTTCACAGAATACCACAGGGGAGGCTGTGAGGGGCAGTGTGGCAGGAGCGGTGGTGGTGGGGATCCCATTGTCTGGACCAGGAGAGCCACTGGGATGGCAGGCTGAGGGTCCTGAGTTTACTCAGCTCACTCTCCCATCTCCTTACCCACTCAACCAACAACAGGCTCTTGTCCTCTGAGGGGAAAATTTAAACTGTTCCCCCACTGAGCTCTCAGACTCCAGCACCCAGGAGGACTTTCCAGCCACCCCCAGTCCCAACCAGACCAAATTCTCCACTGACCCTGCTGGGTGGCCTCAGGCCGGCTGGCCCAGGAAACCCCCGAGCCTCGCTTCTTCTTCTCCAGGGATGCCCGCATATTGTTCTGCAGGTTGTGGGGCTTCTCCTGGAACAGACCTAAGCACCCCACACCACATCAGGGATAGCAGGGCTTCCTGGGGGAGGGGTTGTGGGGAGGGCAGAAGCTGGGATCTGGGAAAGCCTCAGGAACATGGGCACTGGTCCCGCCTGGATCAGTGTCTGGGCTCTGAAAGAAACTAGCAGAACTGAAGAAACATCAAATATTGAGAGTACAGGAATCTGAAGGCAAAAGAAAGGCATCTTCCACCCTGTTCAGAGAAAGGCCTTCTGAAGTCTTCCTTGACCATCCTCTCCAACCCACTTGCCTCCTCTGTCAAATGGGGGTCAGACCAAACCTCCCACACAGGGTGTGGGAAGGGTTAAATGAGACGGAACATCTCCCAGGATAAATGCTCAACAACAGGAGTAATTAGAAATGGAACATTATCGACCATCTCGCAGAGATGCAGAAGACATTCCTGTTTTGCTCCAAGTATTATGGATTAGGTATTCGGTTTTGTTTTGAATTAGAGAAACTTTATACTTTAAAATGTTTTCATTCTCACCACAATCTTAGGAAGTTTTTATTTTAACTTCCTTTGACAGAAGAGGAAAACAGAGGTTCAGGGAGGTGAAATGACTTGCACGAGGTGACATGTCTTGGAAGGGAGGCAGAACGACCATCAGAATCTGCTCCTGTCTTCCCTTAAAGCTGAAGCTCCTTCTGCTACAATATGAAGGGGTCCCTTTAAGAGGCACTTCAGAGCGATAAAAGGTATGAGGGTCTGTGGGGCTGGACTCAGGCTGGGTCCTGGCTCTTCCCCAGACTCCACCCAGGCACTCCAGGGCCATCCCAGGATGTGTCTACCTGAGATGGGATTGGATGGTGCTTCTTGCCACCAAACCCTGAGGGAAGGTGGGAGGCTTGCAGCAACAGTGATAATTGGATGTGATTCGTATGCCCTGGCAGGTGAAGAGGAGCTGGGGATATGGCTGGGGCTGGCCCCAATTTAGGTGAAGCTCTTGGGGCACCTCCCTGAGCTGCAGTCAATGATCACGCCTTTGGCTAAAGCCTTTAAAGGGGGAAGGCCAGGTTAAAGAGAACACCACCCCAATTAGATGAAGGCACTTATAGCTGTCGAGGATCTTTTCCTGAGCTGGGTGCACTCACCCAAGCATCTTCTTATTTGGTTCCTAAATGCCTGGCAAAGCTGTGTGACCTTGGGTCAACTTCCCTGCACACGGCCCTGACCTTAGGCTCCCCCTCTGTAAAACTAGGGCCTGGATCAGACTGCCTCTAAGGCAGGGAGACATCTTTAATTCACCCCCTTATTCATCCCCTCACCCACTCTGGCATCAATCCTCTGGACTCCTTCCAACACCTGCACTCTGACCCCAGCCCCACCATCCCTGCCTAGACGGCTGCACCATACTCCTACCTGATCTCCCAGGCAGCCTCCACGCTGGTCCTTCAATTCACTTCCACACAGTAGACAACCCGACCACAGCCATTCTCTGCCTAGAAACTTCCACTGCCTTCCAGTGACCTTAGCCTACTAGGCCCTGGCCCAGCCCACCTGGCTAGCCTTGCCTTCTGCAACTGCCCCCTCAAACTCAGCTCTGGTCTTTGCCACCACCGGTGCTCCCTTATGCCTGACTCCTTTCCTTCTTTTCCCTCCCAGCCTGGCTAATTCCTTCCAATTCTTTGAATCTCAGCTTAGATGATACTTCCTCCCAGAAGCCTTCCATGATGTGCTCCTAAGTCATCCTGTTCTTCCATCAAAGCTCAGATTTCCATTACAAGAGCCTGTCTCTCCTGCGAGAATATGAACTTCTGAGCTCAGGAAGTCTGCCTCTCTTGCCCACTGTGTTCTCCCCAGAATCAGCACATAGTAAGCTTTTCCTTAATGAAATGTGGAAACACAAAGTTCAAAGGTTAAGTGATTTGCTGTAATGCAGTGATGGTGAGCCCAGGTCATGCATTCCTGGGCTAACAGTCCTTGAGGCCTGGACTCCAAAAGGGGCAGGGGATACCCTGCCTGGAAACCCTCACCTGAACAGGTGATGCAGGAGATGCCCTCAGCGCTGAGGTTGTACTTGAGATCCAGCAGCACTTGGATATTGGTATCAGGCCGGAAAAGCAGTGGGGCCCGGCTAGCGGGACGGAGCCGGCTGGCGAACACCAGGGACAGGATGAGGGTGGAGACAAAGAGGCCTGCAAGAAAAGGGCACTGAAGTAGGCAGGGCTGGGGGCTGGGTGGCACAGTCCTAGTGGGACCTCTGGGAGCCCAGGGAAAAAACTGTTCACTTTGTGGGGGGCAGAGTACAACGCAGGGCATTCCAAGCATGTGGACTAGTTCGTGGGTGGAGCTTGCTAGTGATAGAACCTCCAGGAACAGGGACTGCTTGTTAAGTGTGCTATCACTTTGGGATAGACGTAAGCCATGAGCTGATACTCTGGACAAGAATTAGCCACCATTTTACAGCACTTTGGAAAAACCTGGCACAGTCACTTGCTCCTATAATGTTGTGATGATGATGATGATAGCACATACTGAGTACCAGGCACTGGGGTATGGTCTTTACATATATTAGCTGACTGAATCCTTCCAATATTCTTATTATTTAGGTACTATTATTATTCCTGATTTACAGAATAGGAAACTGAGGCTCAGAATGACGTGTAAAGCCAAGTCAAATAGCTAGTATGTGGAAGAATTGGGAAGTAAATGCAAACCAGTTGAGCCCAAGCATTAACTATTCTGCTCAGTGGCGACTGCCCAGCATGTCTGGCACACAGTAGGTGCTCAATAAGCAATTATCTACTACAGGACGAGCTTCATTCCCATAACAGAAGGAGAGGTTTAGAGAGAGGGAGCCTCTCTGAATGAGTCAGGTCTCTGACTCATTCTAGTTCATTGCAAGAGGAGGGTGGTCCCCTGGGCCTTCTTTGGGAGAGTCCAACCTTACTCTTCAGGCACTGGGGAAGAGCTGTGAGGCAGAGGGGAAGGAGCAGGGAAAGTCCACTTACCCACAATCACCCAGCGGCTCTTGACAGCTGACCACAGGACCCAGTGGTGCAGCAGCTCCTGCAGCTGAGCAATGAGCCGGCCCCGGCTGCCCTTGTCAGGGGCTGGCTGTAAGATCTCGGGGGGCACAGATACCAGGGATACATCTCCCAGCTCGAGTGACACTGCCAGGGCAGAGCAGTGGTCATCAGAGGCCTGGCCCATACCTGAGTTGTAACCCGCCCTGGTCTCTGCCCTCTCTGAGGAAACCCAAACTCATGATGAGGATCTCCATAGGCAATCTCATCTAGCCCACAGCCTCGGGACCAGGCTGCCTTCAAACTGTCTTATCAAGGGTAACCCCCCCAGGAAGAGGCAACCCTGGGTCTTGGCAGGATTTGCCGGCCAGGCCTGGGCCAGCTCTCACCTGGCTCCTCCTCTACATTCAGCAAGGGGATGTCATCGTCTAGGTAAGGGATGGGGCCCTGGGCAGGGCTGCCCCCGGCGCACTCAGGAACAGCAAACACGTCCCTGGGGAAGTGCAGAGAGCTCTTGCGGCCGCACTTCTGGTGGCAGCTATGGAGAGTGGGGAAAGGGTGAGCCCAGAGGGTCCTGGGCCAGGAACCCAGCTGCCCATTTCACACAAGGCCTTCATCACAACCTTCCAGTAGCCTATCACCTGATTTCTTCCCAAGACAATCCAGGCTAGGGCCCTCGGGTACCATTCTTCCTCTGGGCAGACAATTGGTGACAGCAGCCATACTGTCACTGGGCTGATCACAGCCAGGGAATCATCCCTCAGCTGTTGCATGGCCCAGGGGCCCCTGACACCATCTCACACTCTGGGAGCCAGCAGGAGGGCAAGCAGGGCCAGGTTGAGCATGCAGCTGAGTGTGTGGCTAGTGTGGCCCCGGCTGGCATGAACATGGGGGAGACGAGGCTCGTCTGAGAGACTGGGGACTAGGATGATACACATAGTCTCCACTCAGTGGGTGCAGTGTGCCAGGCAACACGTTACATGCTTTTATGCAAATCATCTCGCGTTATCCTCTCCCTGCTTCCTAACTCTACACAGGGACTACTACCATTCACAGAAAAGGAGACTGACAGACAAAAAGGTCAAGAAACCGCCCAAGTTCCCACAGCTGCTAAGTAGAGAGGCTGAGCATGGAGCCCAAATCTGACTCTAAGACTGTTCCATCCACAGCCCCAGTTTGGGTGGGGCTTAGTTAGGGCCTATTTGGCGTCTTTGTAGAAATCAGAAAAAGGCTCCCCTTCCCCAAGATACTTTGCTTCTATACTATAAAACTGTTTCAGTAAATATTTAAATCTGCATGACTACAGTGTGAAGGTAAGTGCCTCAGCTGGGGCGCTTTTGTGCAGTGCCCAATCCACACCACTCCAGGGGCAGTCCTGAATGGGGATAGCTGAGGAAGTCAGTCCTGGACCCGTGTCTGAGCTCCCTGCTGGGCTCCTACTTCTCTCCTGCCCCTACTTGGCTCACCTTGGTCAGGTGGACATCATCACAGATCCCCAAACACCCCAAGGGTCCTGCCTTTGCATACCCTGCCCTAAGCCCATCATCCTTCAGTGCTCCTAGTCTCAGGCAGCTACCAGGCCCAACTGCCATCTAACAGTGGCTTCCCTCCTCCCTTCCCTTCCTCTAACATCTTTCTTCCCTCCCTTCCTTCCCTGACCACCAGGCCCACATGGGATACACCTCCCTGACCTCCAGCAACAACCCTGGACTGATTCATTCAACTTAGCATGACTCACTACATCTAAAAATCATGTCTACACCAAAATGGGGACCTTGAAGACATTAAGGTCACTCAATTTTAGTGGTAGCTAAGAGCATGGGATCTGGAGTCAGATATTCCTGGGGTTAAATCCTGGCTCTGCAACCTAAATGTGTGACCTTGAGAAAGCTGCCCAGACTCCCTGAGCCCTTTTCCTCACCTGTAAATGGCCACAGTAAGAGGACCTGGCTCAGGATTCTTGGAGGGCTCAATAAGGTCTTAAAATGCTCTGCCCCCTTGCTGGCACACAGTGGTGATCACAGATGGCTTCTTCTTTCCCTGTCCCCCTAATTGTGCTTAGCCTAGGGTCAGGCATGCAGGAGATGCTCAAGGATGAATCCCAAAGGCACTTGGAAGAGAGTAGGGAGTGCTGAGTGGCCCTGAAGGTCTGCTATTGGTGGCACGTTACTCAGTGAGGAGAGGACTGGGCCCCTTCACTCCCCCTTCCTGCCTGAGCTCACCTGGTCCGGCAGGAGCTCTCCAGCGGTGCCATGTAAAGGCTCCAGATGCCCAGGGCCGCAGGCATGGTGAAGAGTACGGCCAGCCAGCAGCAGGACACGATGAGAGACATGAACAGGCCAAAGTCATGGACAGCCGGGATCTGGTGGCAGGAAAGCCGAGGGGGGAAGTGAGGTGGCTGAGGTCTGGAGTCCAAAGGCACTCACAGGGCCTCAGCCCACTCCCAGGCCATGGGGAATGCCACAGACAATGCCAGCCACTGCCCTAGAGAGGGTATCAGGAGCCAAGAGCTAGCAATGAGGAAGGATCTCCACCTCTAGAGTGGAGGCTGTGGTCTAGCTGACAGCCTACTGCCGGGAATGGGCCCAGTATAAAGTGCTCGATGACTGGCATTGACATGAAGGAATGGGAGGTCAAAGGAAGAAACCCCATTAGACCAGACCATGTGTTAGTGAGGGGGCAGGAAGAAAAGACTGCCATGTAGCAGAAGCAGGGAGCCAGGGGCCCAGGAGCATTAGGGTATATCCAGGGATGTCACAGGTACCTGCCAGGGATGTACCATTAGAAGAAAACCGTCACAAACAAGCAGACTGTCTCATGTCATCATTGAATAAACCACACATGAGGAAAATGAGGGTTTTGGAGGTTACACAACCTGCCCAAGGTCATACTGCCAGTAATTGACAGAGCCAGGATTTGAACTCAGCTCTGCCTATAACCAAATTCTGAGCTCCTAGACCACCTGGAATGCCTGGACAATCCCAAAGCATATAGCAGTTTCTAGATAGTACACTCAGTTCACGTCATGAACTCTCTCAAAGACTTGGCAGACTCACTGCCTATTGGTTTCTAGTGGCACCAAGGACCTGGCCCGAACTCCTACCTCATAGGCTGAAGAAGCAGAGGGGCCAGCGAGAGGAAAATGAGTGTAAGGGATACGATGCAGCAGGAAGTGGGAGGGTGACAAGAGTTCTGGAACAGGCGTTGGGAGATTTGGTCTGAGCTCAGATTCACCACTTACCAGCTGTGTGACCTTAAGGAAATCACTGACCTCTCTGGGCCTCAGTTTCTGTGTTAGGAAAATAGGGATGGCTACTGTACCTTTGTTACAGGTATGCCCTAAGGATTAAATGCAGAAGAGTTCTGGAGACTGCTGAATGCCCTTTAAGGTGGAAGTTATTACCCTTACTGAGCAAAAATAATGTCATTAAAATTAAGTTAAATTATGATAATGGATGATTAGTAACAAAATGGACTCAGGAGTATAGCAAGCACCTTGAGGCAAAGGATGTGTGGCTGAAAGAGAAACAGGATGGTGCAAAGAGGTCAGGTTTGGATGGCAGGGATGAGGAAGGCCGGGGAAGGGTGGGGGCAGCAGGTCCCCCACCTGGGAGAAGATGTTAGCTGCATAGGCGGCAGCCGTGGTCAGGGAGGTGAAGAAGGTGGCCTTGCCAGCTGTTTGGATGGTGTGGATCATCCGCAGCTGCGGGTCTTCCAGGTGGGTGGCCTGACGGTAGGTATTGATGAACACAAAGACGTCGTCCACACCTACAGGAGGGAGTCCCATGCCAGCAGGGACAGGTTCAGGGTCATGCTGCTGTCTCCAGAGTCAGGCCCAACCTGGGCCTAGAGCAACCCTCAGTGGTCCCCTGTGAGGCCAGGCTCTAGGACAGTCCCGATTCTCAGCTTGGAATTTGGGAAGACCCATCCCTACTGGCCCTATCCAGAGAGTCCAAGTCCCACCCACTCTGTTCCTTGGTAAAACTAGGCCCCTTCTTCCAAATCTTAGCCTCCTTACCACCATTTCTCAATTTTTCCTAACATTCCTAACATTTTCCCATCATTTCTTCTTGCTCCTCCCACCTTCAGGGGCTCCACCCACCATATGCCAAGGGTCCACCCATCACTTATACTCTAATGCCATACTTCAAGGCTCTGAGGGATGAGAGGGGGCTTTTTGGAGCCCCCACGGAAGCCAGACTTTATCTCCAGGGAGAAGAACGTTTTTGGCAGAAGGGACAGGGCTCTCAAGCAAGAGGCCCACGGCCACGGCAACAGAGGCAACTCACCAATGCCCACTATCACGAAGGCAGCCACCCCATTGAGGATGCCCAAGTACTGGATACCAAAGACCACATGGTAGAGAAAGAGTGCCACCAGGCAGCTGAGGCCAATGCTGGCAATCCCGAAGAAAGACAGGAACACTGGGCAGGGCAAGAGGCACAGGAGAAAAAAATGGGAAGGACCCTAGTGGAACACAAACCCCCTTTAGTCCTGAACTCACTGGGTCCTCTCTCACTTCCCACCCCCAGAGCCACCCAGAGCCATTGCTCAGCATAAATGAAAGGTCGACTCTCAGCTCTCCATTACCAAAGAAGGGGCCAGGCAGGAGGCCCAAGTGGCAGATGAAGCCTGTGAGACTCCAAACTAGTCAAGCTGCCCATGTGGCCTCATCTTTGCAGAATTTACCGCAAGTACTAATAGAGAATTGCAAGCATTATATGTTTATCATCTTGTCACTCCAGTAGACTAGAGGTTCCATGGAGGGTAAAAACTGTCTATCATGTCCATCACTGGATGTTTTCCTAAGGCTAGCACCTTAGAGCATTTGGCACATGGTTGGCCAAATTTTTGGCATTTGTTGCATTGATAAATTAATATCACTTTCATTTTGGAAGGTATTACCATCTCTTGTTCACTTGGGCAATATAGAATGACTATTGTACACAGCAGTAAGAAACTGCTAATGTACATGGAGAGTTGTGCTAGAAAAGTGAACTAGGAGACAAAAGGGTAGCTGACTTGGGCTTGTAAAACAGGCTCTAGAGTAATCCACAGAGCAAAGTTCAATAGCCCATACTCCCCCAAATAAGATTATGAACTGAAAAAAGATGGTCAAAGGACAAAAGGTCAAACTATGTGAGGCGCTGAGGCTGAGGCCCCAGAGGTATGTCCCGACCTGCCTTCGGACTTCTTTCTGCCTGGGGTAGGAATCATTATTTCTGAACTCCTTCCCTCCAATCCAGTTCTGACATGCTATAGTCAAGACCATGTCTGGCATTCCTATAAAGGAAGGCTTTGGCTAGATATGAGCCCACTTGAAGGAGAGAAAGGGACTGGCTTCAGAGAAGCCCTACCTGAGCAGGAGGTGAGAATGTAGACAAGGGCGGCGATGCAGCTGCTGCTGATGAAAGCCAGGAGCATGTCGTTGTTGAAGGTTCTGCGCACCTCATAATCAAAGAGGTCCGTTCCCCCATATAAGACCTGGACTTTGCTGGAAGGAAGGAGGATATAGAGAGAGAGAAAAGAGGGGATGGGGATTAGAGATGGGCATTAACACTTTGAGGAGAACCAGGAGCTACATGTCTCACTTGTGGTTCTTTACTTTGGCTGAAAATGAAAATTGCCCAGGGCTTTCAAAAATCTTGATGTCCAGGCCACACTCCAGGCCATATTATTCAGAATTTCTTGGGTGGGGCTGAATCTCCAGGGTGATTCAAATACATGGCCAAGGTTGAGAACCAGTGCTCTAAGCTGATCATAAGCAATTAGAATCAGAGTTTATATCATCTGTCAATTCTCAATTTAGCTACAGCAAAATCTTAAATTCAAACTAGCTTCTATATTTTCAGTGTCACACCATTATTCAGTGGTGCAGATAACAACTTATTTTTTATGTCTCCCTAGATATATCTATATCTATACATACATACATAGACAAATATGTGATTTGCATATCATAAGGAATTTTGTTTACAACTTTTTTGTGGGGGGGTGCATGGGCAATTAAGAATAAGTTATTTTTATAATATTTTTATTATAAGAAAATATTATTTTATTAAGAATTTATTTTTAATAAGGAAAACACAGGCTGGTCAAACTGGGGTTTAAAATACGAACATGAATGATACTGACTTGTTGCCAAGATGGAGTAAGAGAGACTGCATATATCCTCCCACTGGAAACAACCAAAAAGTAAGAAAATGTATGAAATAAGTCTATGGACATCAGACAACAGAGGACAATGATCCCTAAGAAATGGGAAACAAATTAAAGGGCCCTATAACGACCCTACCTTATTGCCTTAAGAGAGCTTTCAGGCCACAGTGCAGCCTTATATATGGGTTACTGGACCACCAAAAGGAGGGGATTGCAGAAAAATATTTGAAGAACTAGTGGCTGAAAATTTCCAAACTTGATGAAAATTATAAATCCACAGACCTAAGAAGCCCAAGCAATAAACACAAATAAAACGACAACAACCTCGTCATAAACAAGCTGCTCAAACGCAGTGGTTAAAAGAAAATCTTAAAAGCAGCCTGAGAAAATAGATACATTACACACAGAAGACAAAAGATAAGATGATGGCAGATTTTGTGTCAGAAACATTGTAAGTAAGAGGACAGTGGAGCAACATCAAGATACTGGAAAAAAAACACACAAAAACTGTCAATCCAAAATTATATATCCAGTCAAAATATATTTTAAAAAACAAAGGCCAAATAAAGTCTTACTTAAATATACAAAAGTTTAAAGAATCTATCTTCGCTACACTTGCACTACAAGAGCTGTTAAAGGAAGTACTTCAGGTAGAAGGAAAATGATAACAGATGGAAATATGGTTCTATAGAAAGCAAAAAAAGAAGCACTGGAAGTGATAATGAATGAATAAATACGTAAAAACAAATTGTTTTTATTTAAATACCTTTAAAAGATAACTGACCATTTAAACAAACATAATAACAATGTAGTGTGGGGGTTATACATAAAATAAAATGTATGACAACAGCAGTATAAAAGCTAGGAGGGGAGGAGAGAAATAGTGGAACACTGGAACACTATTGTAAGGTTCTTTTTTTTCGCATGGGCAGGCACCAGGAATTGAACCCAGGTCTCTGGCATGGCAGGCGAGAATTCTGCCATTGAGCCACCATCACTCAGTCCTATTGTAAGGTTCTTATACTATACAGTAAGCGGGGTAACATCATTTGAAGGTACACCATGATAATTTTAAAGACGCGTATTTTAAATGCTAAAACAACCACTAAAATAAAAAAAAAAAAGAGTTCTACTAAAAAGTCAACAAAGGAAAGAAAATGGAATCATAAAAAAATACTCAATTAGTCCCAAAGGAGGCAAAAGAGAGAAAAAGAGGACCGAAGAACATGTAGAACAATTAGGGAGAAAAAAAGAAAACAAACAAGGTGATAGACTTAAGCTTAACCAAGTTAATAATTGTATTAACTGTAAATCATCCAAATGCCCCAATTAAAAAGTAGAGACTGTCAAATTAAATAAAAAATCAAAACATGGCTAGCTGCCTATTAAAAATACATTTTAGATATAAAGGCAAATAGGTTAAAAACAAAAGCAAAAAAGATGGCAAAAGATATATGTGATGCTTGGGTTCAGGTGTCAGCTTGGCCAGGTAATGGTGCCCACTTGTCTGGCCAGGCAAGCATTGCCCTAACCATTATTACAAGGATATTTCATGCATGGCTGATAAACCAGAAGGCTGGTTTACTAAATCATCAGTCAGCTGGCTGCATCTGTGACTGATTACACCTACAACCAACTAAGGGTGTGTCTTCCACAGTGAATCTAATAAGTTGGAAAATTGTTAAGGGAGAAGAGTATTTTCCACTTACTTAGCGAGCCAGCCTCCCATGTAGAGTTTGTTGAGGAACTTCACTGGAATTGCCAGCCTTAGAGCCTGCTCTATGGTTTGGACTCTTGCATCCCATAGTTGTGTGAGACACTTTTATAAATCTCACATTTATAGATCTCTCCTGTTGGTCCTGTTTCTCTAGAGAATCTTGACTAATACACATACCACGCTAACAGTAATCAAAAGAAGCCTGAGTAGTTATATTAATAACCAAGAAAAGCAAAATTCAGAGCAAAAAATATTGCCAGAGATTAAAAAGGTAATTTCAAAATGATTAAGGGGCAATTCATCAAGAGGAACACTAATCCTAAATGTTTTTTAACTTAGTAACAAAACTTTGAAATACTGAAGCAAAACCTGATGGAGCTGAACGAAGAAATTCATAAGCTCACAATTATAGTCAGATGTTTCAATACCCTTCCCTTGATAATTGCCATGACAATTAATGAGAAAATCAGTAAGGATACAAAGGACCTGAGCAACACAATCAACCAACTTGACCTAATTGACATTGATAGAAGACTTACCCTAATAACAGCAGAAAACACATTCTTTTCAAGTGCACAGGAAACATTTATCAAGACAGATCATATTTTGGACCATAAAACAAGATTCAATAAATTTGAAAGGATGTAAATCATGCAAAATATGTTCTCTGACCACAATAGAATTAAATAAAAAATCAGCCAGAGAAAGGTATCTGGAAAATTCCCAAATATTTGAGAACAAATAACACACTTCTAAATAACATATGGATTAAAGAAGAAATCAAAAGGGAAACTAGAAAGTATTTTTTAACTGAGTGAAAATGAAAACACAACAAAATTTGTGGGATGCCATTAAAACAGTACTTAGGGGAAATTATACCACTGACTGCCTACATTAGAAAAGAAGAAAGATTTCAAATCAATGACCTCGGTCCACCTTAAGAAACTAGAAAAAGAGAAAAATAAGTGTAATATAAGAGAAGGATGGAAATAATAAAGATTAGAGCAGAAATCAATGAAATAGAAAACAGAAAAACAACAGGAAAAAAGCAATGAAATAAAAACTTGTTATTTAAGATCAATAAAATTGACAAACTTCTAGTCAGTTCGATCATGAGAGAAAACACATATGAAAAGAGGTGATATCACTGAAGATTCCACAAATATTAAAAAGATAATAAGGGTATATTATGAATAACCTTAAGAACAAATTTGACAATTCAGATGACATGAACAAATTCTGTAAAAGATACAACTACAAAAGCTTATGCAAGAAGAAACAGATAACATTAATAGCACTATATTTATTTTTTAAATTGAATTTGTAGTTAAAAACCTTCCCATAAAGGAAACTCCAGATTCAGAAAGATTAATTGGTGAATTCTATCAAATATTTAAGGAAGAAATAATAACAGTTTTATATAAACTCTCCAGAAAATTGAAGAGAATTTCAACTCATTCTCTGAGGCCCGAATTACCTTAATACCAAAACCAGGTAACAAGAAAACTACAGTCCAATGTCCATCATGAACATATTGTGCCCATGAATATAGTAAATTAACATTACATAAAAAAGAATAAACCATCAATATGTGCCACATGGACACATCTCAAATTAATTAGCCTGAGTGAAAGAAGCCAATTAAAAGTAATCATATTATATGCTTATAATAAACTCTAGAAAATGCATATCAATATATAGCAATAGAAGACAGACCTGTGATTGTCTGAGGTATGTGTGGTGAGGCAAGGAGAGGCAAGATGGAGAGATTACCAAGGGGGCATAAGGAAACTTTCGGGGGTGATAGTTACTTTTAGTATCTTGATTTTGGTGAAAGTTTCAAGGGTGTATACATATGTCAAAAGTAAACAAATTATAAAGTAAGTACGTGCAGCTTGTATATACTTCAATAAAGTTGTCAAAAAACACAAGCAGGACCTCTGAAAGCCAAGTAGAAAAAAATTTCTATTATCTACTTTGTTGCATTAAATAGGTTAATTATCCTTTCATTAGAGTAGAAAATTGAAAGTTCAATCAATCAATCATTCATTCATTTGTACAGCATTTAGATAGTACTTTCTAGGTGCCAGATACTGTTCTAATTGTTGGCTCTAAAACGGTACAGGCCCAAGCTTTTACTTCCAATGATAATGAACACCTTGTAGTAGACAGGTTTTACATAAAAATACTACTAAGGTCAGATCGAATTCAGAAATCATCTCTTTGGCAAGAGCAAAGGAAATGAGAACTACAGGGCTAGAATTCTAGAAGAGGTAAAAACTTAGGAATGGTAATCTGCCTTTCTATAGCCATTTTTTTTTTAACCTTGGAGGTGTTTGCTGATTCTGGATGTTCTAGTTTGCTAGCTGCCGGAATGCAATATACCAGAAATGGAACGGCTTTTAACAAGGGGAATTTAATGAGTTGCTTGTTTACAGTTCTAAGGCTGAGAAAATGTCCCCATTACAACAAGTCCATAGTAATGTCCAATCAAAGGCATCCAGGGAAAGATACCTTGGTTCAAGAAGGCCGATGAAGTTCAGGGTTTCTCTCTCATCTGGAAAGGCACATGGTGAACACGGTCAGGGCTCCTCTCTGGGCTTCTCTCTCAGCTGGAAGGGCGCATGGCAAATACAGCATCATCTGCTAGCTTTCTCTCCTGGCTTCCTGTTTCATGAAGCTCCCCGGGAGGCGTCTTCCTTCTTCATCTCCAAAGGTCGCTGGCTGGTGGACTCTTTGCTTCGTGGTGCTGCAGCATTCTCTGCTCTCTCTGAGTCTCTCATTCTCCAAAATGTTTCCTCTTTTATAGGACTTCAGAAACTAATCAAGACCCACTCAGATGGGTGGAGACATGTCATCCCCTAATCCAGTTTAACAACCGTTCTTAACTAAATCTCATCAACCAGGGAGATGATCCCATCACAGTCCCAAATACACAGCATTGAATAGAGACTATTCTACCTTTAAGAAATGGGATTTATACCTTTAAGAAATGGGATTTATATTAAAACATGACTTTTCTTAGGGGGCATACTTCCTTTCAAACCAGCACACTGGATATAAACAGAAGGCTAAAAGCCTTGACTGTGAGTTAGATAAACTAACAGAGCTTTTGGCAAAAACTTGCAAACCAGTAGAGCAAATAGCCAGTTTTCCTTTTGGCACTTTTACCAGATTCTGGGGCTGCACTGGCAAGAGGCTTGAAACCTTACAGAAAGCCCCAGAAACAGCATATGGGATTTTCAGCAATTTTGAGAGACAGAGATTAGAGTTTGGGACCTGTCAGGGGAAGTGGCTTTGCAGAATACCTCATACTATCTTTTGAAAATCCTGGAGAACCAAGTGCAAACTGGAGATAGCCAGATTTTTCAGGGCTGCAAATCAATCTCATTTCAATGACATTACTGGCTGTTTAAGGTGATCATCCACAACTCAACCTGCCTAGTGGAGAGAAGGATAAACTTTCTCTGGAGGAAGATAACATCATCTGGACCTCTATGCTTTTTATACACAATGCTCATCATTCAAGAAAAGGTTAAAGGTGTGATATGTACCCAGAAAATCATGTGTTTAAATTTAATCCATTCCTGTGGATGTAGACCTATTGCAGGTGGTACCTGTTGTTAGGTCATTCCAATTGGGATGTGACCCAGATCATGCAAGGTGGGTTTTACTTCTCCTACTGGAGACATTCATAAGAGGATAAAACTCAAAGAGATGAAATTAAGAGAAGCTCTCAGAGAAAAGCCCTGGAGAAGCTAAGAGAGGACCCACAGAAAACAGAGAGGAAGCCACTGAAGCCAGAAGCTGAAAGCAATGAAACCCAGGAGAGAAAGACCAGCAGATGCCAGCCATGTGCCTTCCCATGTGACACAGTGTTCTGGACATGCTGACTGTCTTCAGAGTCCAGATATCGTCGTATTGATGTCTTAAGTTGGACATTTTCATGGCCTAAGAACTGTATATTTTAATAAACCCCTACTGTAAAAGCCTTCCCATTCATGGTATATTGCATTCCTGAAGATTTAGCAAACCAAATCGACAGGCATACCCACAGTCAGGATCACATGATTAAAAACCAAAAGTGAAAGAACAGACTATAGAAACAAACCCAGGTGATCCATAAACTGAAAATTAGCTGATAAGATTTTTAAGATAACTATGATTAGTATGTTTATGAAAACAGAGAAGAAACAATTAAATTACGAAGAATTTCACCAGTGATTTAGATCTGTAACAAATAACCAAGTGAAAATTCTAGAACAGAAAAACATAACATTTAAATTTAAAACTCGGTAGATATTTAATGGCAGATTAGACATAATAGAAGATAGGATTAGTCCTCTGTTATGTCTAAACCAAAACATAGGAAGAAAAAAATAGAAAGCAAACAAACAAACAAACCAGAAAAGAAAATTAGATACACATGGGACTCAGTGAAAAGATCTAACATTTGTATAATTAGAGCCCTAAAAGGAGAGGGTCAGAGAACAAAGTAGAAACAGTATTTGAAGAGATAGTATACAATAAGTTCCTAAAACTGATGAAAGTCTACATCCCACAGTTCAAGAAGTTTTGTACACCCAAAAGAGAACAAACACAAAGAAAATCACATCTATACACATCATAGTATTCTAGGGAACCAAAGACAAAAAGAAATCCTAAAAGGAGTCAGAGAAAAAAAGACAACCCTTCAAAAGCACTATAAAAAGATGTTCAGTTGACTTTTCAACCCAAATGATGACAGTCAGAAGACAATTGGTACTTAAAGTAACTGCTGACCCAGAATTCTGTACTAGCAAAAACATACTTCAAAAAATGAAAGCAAAAGAAAGATGTGTTCAGACAAACAAAACAAATTAATTTATCACCAGCAAGCCTGCACTAAAAGAAATACTAGAGTTCTCCCAACATAAGGACAATGATCCCAGAGAGAAATATGAAATTGAAGAAAGTAACAAAAAGCAACAGAAAAGGTAAATATTTGAGTAAATGAATATTAACTCCGAAAAATAATAATGTAATGCCTCACAGAGTTTAAAATGTATATAGAATTAAAAAGTATGCAACAAGAATACAAAATGCTGAAGGGGAATAAACACAGTGAATGTCTTCTAAGATTCCGTTTTATCAGGGAAAAGGTAAAAGTAATAATATTTATTATTCTGTAAAGAATCAATGATGCATGTTGTCATCCCTAGAGTAACCAATAACAGAGTAATAAAAACTTTTTATTAATCCAAAAGAGAGAACTAAAGCCAAATCTACAAGGAGCCCTGACTGTCACCACTCCTATGAAGCTCTGGGGTGAAGGGAAGGCGGAGAAAGGCTTTTTAACTCAGGGCAAGAGATGTACCTCAGCAGCTAGATGTATTAGGCAGAGGTAATTATTGGTATCTAAAATCGTGAAGATCCTTCTACAGCCAGCCCTGGCCAGCTTCCCAATCCAGCCAAGTGTTTTCCCCCAGGGTACCATCATTCACTGATTCATTCACTTATTCATTTCCCAGACAGATCCCTACTAATAGGTGCCTGGCATGGTGCTGGGGGCTAGGTCTACAGAAACGACTCAGGCACAATCCCAGTCCTCAACAAATTCACACTCTATCCAGACAGATTGTTAAACCAGACCTTTCTCAAACCTTAATGTGTAAATAAATCACCTGGAGATACCATGGGTGATGTGATGTGCTGATTTGAGGACTGTCTTTTGACTGCCAAGGAATCAAACAACTAAAATACAGAGTGACATGTGCTATGGTGAAACTGTAGCTCAGAGAGGTGAAATAGCGTGCTCAAACTCCTACGACTAATAAGTGGACCAACTTGGACCTTATCCCAGATGGCTCTAACTCCAAACCCTGTGCATACTCTTTCCTGCCTCCCCGTGGGAGAAGGGGACTGTGCAAACAGGTAGGTGGTTATTTAATGCAGTCTCAGGAAAAAGTTGTCCAAGTTAGATCTTAATGGATGTATGGGAATTTGCCTGACAAAGCCTGGGAGAAGGCTCCCAGCACAGCAACTGGCATAAAAATATAAAGGGGGCGGGCAACAGTTGCTCAGTGGCAGAGTTCTCGTCTGCCATGCCAGAGACCTGGGTTCGATTACCAGTGTCTGCCCATGTAAAAAAAAAAAAAGGACAAGGTTATGGATTAGAATCTCATTTCACCACCTGAGAGCTTTATAATTGTAGACCACTTACGTACTCATTCTGTACTTCATTTTCTCAACTGTAAAATGGGAATCATCACAATAGTCCCTATCTACTTGGGGTAATGTGAGAATTAAATGAGATGGTATGTTTGAAGGGCTTCCAACAGTGTCCGGCACAGAGTAAGTGCTCAATAAATATGAGCTCTAATTATTAGAGTAGTTGCTCAATAGAATGGATGCTAATGGGAGGCAGGAGGGTATTTCAGGCAAGGTGATGCCTTCTGTGCCTGGGACAGGCCTGTCAAGGCAGGAGACTGAAGGCACTGCAGTTATTATCCCACAGGGTTGACAGATGAGCTGTGCTGACCCTTTCTGGAGTGGGGAGGGAACCCAGTTGCATCCCTGGACTCACCACTCTAAGGATTAGATGACAATCAAAGCACCCAATGCATCAAACACCTGCACATCTATTAACTCATTTCTTCCTAATGACTTCAGGAGGGTAACAGGATTCCCCATCCCCATACAAGCAAGGAAACTGAGGCCCAGAGAAGCAAAGTGACTTGCCACTGTCTCCCTGGGTGTTAAAGGCATAGAGGAACTGTTTACTCCCTGGCTGGTAAACTCTCTCCAGAAAGTCTTCTAGCACCATCTCAGGAGAAAAATCAATACCCTAAGACTCCAGGGCACAAGTTCTGGGATTTCCTACCTCTTCCAAACCTGTCATGTTCACTAACCATTAGCACTGATCAAGAAAAGGAGTCTTCCACTTGTCAGAGTGACAGCGAGGATGTATCTGGTTCTGTCTCTGATTTGGGAAGAAAGATTTCCTAGGGTAAAGGTTGCAGGAAAGGGGATCTGGGGTTTACAATTTAGAAAACAATGCCCCTCCCAGATGCAGCCCCTTCCTGGTGCCTATAAGGGCAGCACACGCCAGGATGTGGCTGTCACTCCTACCTAGTAGACTGCTTGGCCAGCATGGCCACATAGGTGACGACGAAGCTCTGAAACTTGGCCCGCTGCTCCTCCCAACGGTCCTCCACCGAGTAGTAGTTGGGCAGGGGTGCCCCAAATAGGATTTCACTGCGCAGGAGGGAGCTCTTGAGATTGTCTGCGGAGAGGCCCTCGTCCACATACCAGTAGAACTCAGGGTGAGTCATGGCCAGCTCTAGGGAGCCTGCAGGAGTAGGGGTGGGGGCCCAATGAGCTCAGTGGGTCAGTTCCCACCAACCCTCCCTCAAGGTTATCCTGCCTCCTCCATACCTCACCTGGGTCTCAGGGCCCTGTCTAAGGAATTGGGAAACTCCCCTCCTGAGTCGGGGCTGCTTAGCCCTGGTCCTATTGGCTTAGAGAACTCAAAACTGCACAAGAGGAGTGCCCCCCTTAGTGCCACGCTAAGTTTACACTTGTTATCGTTTTAATTTCCATGGCTCAGTCTCTGTAGAATACCTATAATTCCACCTCCTCATTTCAATCTGTCCCTGCAGCCTAGAAAAACCATCCACGTCCAGCCTTTAAAAGCAGGCCCAAGTCCTGCCCTGAACTCTTAGAACCCTTCTCTATCCCTTCCTCAAGTCCGCCTCAAACTAACCCCACCCTGGTCTTTCTTCCACCAGACCCCCTCCCCTCCGACCAGGCCGTCAGTTCTCTATAACCACATCCTGGCTTCCCTCTAGCTAACCTCATGTCCAAGCCTCACCCCTTACTTTAATTCCTGGCACAGCATAACTCCCCTAGGGCACGTCCAGCTTTCAGTTCCGGCCTGACTCCTGCTCACAGCCAAGTCCCACCTCAGCATCCTTCAGGTGTGAACCTATGGCCAAGTCAGCTCCAAGCCCCTGATTAAAGTACCAGCGAAGATCCAAGCCTTCCCTAGACGAGGCCCCTACAAGCTCCGCCTCTCACCCTTCAGACCCGACCCCGCCTAGGCCCCGCCTCCAGCCCCTCAGACCCACCCCACCCAGACCCCGCCTCCAGCCCCTCAGACTTGACCCCGCCCAGGCCTCGCCTGCAGCTCCTCAGACCCACCCCGCCCAGGCCCCGCCTCCAGCCCCTCAGACCCACCCCGCCCAGGCCCCGCCTCCAGCCCCTCAGACTTGACCCCGCCCAGGCCTCGCCTGCAGCTCCTCAGACCCGACCCCGCCCAGGCCCCGCCTCCAGCCCCTCAGACCCGACCCCGCCCAGGCCTCGCCTGCAGTCCCTTAGACCCAGTCCCGCCCAGGCCCCGCCTCCAGCCCCTCAGACCCACCCCGCCCAGGCCCCGCCTCCAGCCCCTCAGACCCACCCCGCCCAGGCCCCGCCTCCAGCCCCTCAGACCCACCCCGCCCAGGCCCCGCCTGCAGTCCCTCAGACCCGACCCCGCCCCGGCCTCGCCGGCAGTCCCTCAGACCCGACCCCGCCCAGGCCCCGCCTCCAGCCCCTCAGGTCCAGTCCCTCCCAGGCCCCGCCTCCAGCCCCTCAGACCCGACCCCGCCCAGGCCTCGCCTGCAGTCCCTTAGACCCAGTCCCTTCCAGGCCTCGCCTGCAGCTCCTCAGACCCACCCCGCCCAGGCCCCGCCTCCAGCCCCTGAGACCCGGCCCCGCCCAGGCCCCTTCAGTCCTCAGAATCTCCAGCCCTTACAAGCCCCACCTTCAGTCCCTCAGAACCGACCCTATCCAGGCCCGGCTGCAGCCACCCCGGATCGCCTCACCTCGGATATCGGCCAGATCCTGGCCCATGCCATCATAGTAAATCTTGCCTCCCCTCTCAGTGGGGAAAAAGTAGGTCATGAGTGAGCTGGGTGGGGAACAATAGGAGTAGGAGCCGAGTGGCAAGTCTTTGAGGACCTCGTGGGGCTTCCAGCAGAACTCCCGGAAGCCCGGGTGGTCCATGATCTTGCGCTCAATCTCGTGGATTGTGACCAGCCGCTCACTGGTGAAAATGTTGCGCTCCGCGTCCCCGCGCGCCAGGAAGATGAGCTCGATGCGCCAGTGCGCGTGCGTCTGGGTGTTGGCGCTCACATAGGCGCGCGGATAGTCCCAACGCGAGGCGCCCCGACGGGCACGACTCTGATTGGCCGCAGCCCCCTCGTGGGGTGGGGAGCTGGGTTGGCACCGTCCACTCTTGTCCAGCGGGGCTTCACCGTGGTTGGCTGCCAGTTCCTCCGGGGGCGTGGTTTGGCGGCGAAGACGCCCGCTCCGATTGGCTTCTGGCTTTTGGGCCGCGGAAGTGGCCCACTGGAGGCCTAGGCCGCTCAGCGACACGGAGCCCGGGGCCCTGGCGGCCGGCCTTGAGTGGTTGCCCAGGTGCAGCTGCTGCAGCTGCTCTGAAATGAGGCGCTGAAGCGTCTCAGAGGTGAAGTCAGCCAAGTCGCGCCGGTTGCGTCCCCAGGATCCAAACTGGGACTTGAGCGCCAGGGCGAGGGCGTCAAAACGCTGCGAGGCCTCGTGGTTGCGGATCTCAAAGGCATTGTAGGAGATGTCAATGTCCAGTGCGGGGTAGTAGAGGAACATGAAGGCTGACAGGGCCACGGGGATGCTGCAGCCCAGGAAGAGCACCAGCCCCGCGCAGCACGGATTGGTGAAGGCCCAACCCAGGGTACTCCAGAAGCCCGAAGCTGGGGGCCGGGAGGGCAAGGCCCAGCGCCGCCAGCAACACTGTCCACCTGCCCCAGGGCGGGGTCCCGGCTTCTTGGGCCCTCGGAAGGCCTGGCCCATACCTTCCTCTTCCTCCTCCTGCTCCTCTTCTAGCCATACATCCTGCAGCAAGGGGTCATCCTCCGAATCCATTACCTGCTGAAAAGGGAGAGGGTCAGCAGGCTTGGGAGAGGTAGGGGGTGGTATCCTGTGGCAGCGTTCTCCCAGCCCTGGGCATTACCCCAGCCCACACATAACCAACAGCTAATACTACCATGGGATTGCATCAAGCAGATCTATGATTCACCTGAATTCAACAAGTGCACAAAAGAAAAAGAATAATCCTGTTATTTGTCCATCACCTCCCCCAAGTAGATCTCAGCTTTTAAAAGCCACGAGAAAAGGAGAATCACAGCCCTATTGCAAACAGAAAAAGATACTCCTCCCAGTGTAAGGGACATTTGGGGGGGAATTTTGACTGCACATGATTTCCCAATTTTTGTTGTATTCTTTGACTTTAGAATTCAAGGCCTATGTAAGGTGTGACTCCACTGCAACCACTTTTATTTAATGAGCAACTGTAAAATAACTCCGGAAAGTATCAGAGTAGAGGAGAAAGAATGTGATCTTTGGAATAGAACAGACCACGGTTTGGGTCCTGGTATTGTGATCATTGGCAAGACAGTGAACCTCCCTGAACCTCAGAGTCCTTTTCTATAAAATGGAGGTGGCCACTCCCGCTTCACTGGATTGTGGAGAAGATCAAAGGTGGAAGCACTTTGCAGATAGTGAAGAACTTTATTAGTTTTCTTTGCTCCTCTCTGGGGACTGTAATGTGCTCGGCCATCGCCCAGAGGCTGTGTCAGGGATACTGCCTGTCATGGCTTCCTTCAAGAACCCTCAGTAACTCCCCACCCCTTCTTTGGGTTGCTGCAGCTGCAGTGAGTTTGTAAGGCTCAGATCACTTGATATGCAGCTCCAGTAACATCAAACCTTTGGGCATGGGCAAGGGCCAAGCATCTGCCTCCCGGAGACTTGGGTACAAGCAGCAGAAGGGCCTGGCAGGAGACGGCAGGTCTGGGCAGCTTGAGGACTCCAGCAGGGTGGCCTGAGGGCAGGAGGAAGGCAGGAAGGCTTTCGTACATTCCTGGCCCTGTCCGGCCCCACTGTCCCTCCTGCCCTCTGCTTGGCCGGAGAAACACTCATTATCCAGTTAGATGCCAGGCAGTGAGGGGAGGAAGCTAATTATGCTGGAGCTGACTAATTAATGCTGCTTTTCTTATTAACATTCTCTAGAGTGCTCTGTGCCAATTTGACAGTCTGTCCGGGAAGAGGGGGCTGCCGCCACCCCGGAGAAAGTGAGCAAGTGAAGGTGAGAGGAGGGAGACAGAGACAGAGAGACAGACAGATGGAGAGGAGAGAGAGAGAGGAGAGTGGAATGGAGGGGAGGGAACAGATGCAACTAGGAGGGGCGCACACTGCAGAAGACCTGAAAGAGATAGAGGCTTGGGAGGAGTGGGGGCCACTTCTGTGTTGGCAAGATTCCTATCGGGGAACTGATGTAACTTCCTATTTACCAGTTAGCTGCTGGGAGGCTAACTGTTCTGAGGCCCAATTCATATTCGCAGAAACTCCTGCGTGTGAACCAGAGGCAGCTCAGACTAGCTCCATCTCTTGGCAAAGCCAAGTCTAGGCATGGAATTGGGGTGGGGAGGGGAGCCTCTGCCCCATTCCCAGTCTTCAAAGATGGACGCTGATGGTAAAGGGAAGGAAAGGGGCAGGGATAACTTTTGCACTTCTTACAGGAATTTAGTCTATTCACCCCTTGCCTCAGCCGACCTTGTGGGAATGTGATTTATAACATGTTGGGGTACGAGGAGGTCAAGGGTCAGGATTCCTGGATCACGGCAACCTCATTGGGTGGCTTTTGGATGCCACCTCTTCTCTGGGTGTCTGAATCTAACTCATCTTGTTCAAGTGTCACTCTGCCAAGAAGTCTTCCCAGATCTGAACCCCCCCAGCTGCCTGTGGAAGCCTCTCCACCTCATACATACTTTGCCTGGGGGTAAAATTTATTTAGGGACAGGGAGGGAGAGGCGGTATAGCAGAGTGTTAAGAGCTCTGACTTTGGAGGCAATCAGATTTGGGTGCAAGTCCAAGCTGTGTGATTATAGCAGGCAGTATTGTCTTCCTGAGCCTCAGTCTTCACATCTGTTAAATGGAGATAATGATACCCACCACAGAGGTTGTTGGAAGGATGATGTATGCAGCAGCTGACCATTGCCTGCAGGTAGTAAGTGCTTGGGAAACAACACTATTATTTCAACACTCTGCTTTCCCCCAAAGACTGTGAGCTAAAAGACTCTTAAAAGACCCATGGGGCAGATTCCATTTTCCAGAGATGGCCACAGCAATGCCTCCCATATCATGTGCCGTTCTCATAATGCGAATTTGACACTCCCCCATGAAGAGTACGTCTGCATTCCCTCCCCTTGAATCTGGGGTAGGGTGGGAGTGTTGTGACTACAGCAGAAATGATGCCATGTATTCGACTTTTGAGGCTAGATAGTAAAAGGGGCTGCAGCTTCTGCCCCGCTCTCTTGGGACAAGTATTCTTGGAATCCAGCCGTCATGTTGGGAGGCAGCCCCAAGTGCCCAGGAGGAGAGAGAGTCACATGGAGAGGCTCCTGCTGAGGTCCCGGTGGACAGCCAGCACATGTGCACGAAGACGACTCCACGTGTGGCCATCAAGTAGCCCCAGCCTTCAAGTCTTCCCCGATACCTTGGAAGACTGAGAAGCCTCCCTCTCTGTGCCTCATTCATATTCTTGACCCACAGAATCCAGAATCCATGAATATAATAAAATGGCTGGTATACTTAAATTTTGGGTTAGTTTGCTATGGAGCAACAGGAACTGGGGCAATTGCAAGGGAGTTCCATTCTCCATGTGTGACTCCATGTCCTGCAGGTAGCATTTGCAGAATTTAAGTGATCAGAAAATGGGGCAGGGCCATTCTGCTTCCCAAAGAAAGCCCCACAGAAGAGTGGGAATGAGCTCCAGGAAAGCAGGGGCTTGATTGTCATGTTCCCTGCTGGGTTCCCGTGGCCTAAAATATCCCTGGATGGGGTCAGTGCTCAGAAAATACTTGTCGAAGGAAGGAAGGAAAAGAAATCTCTGAAGAATTTGGGTTAGTTACTAGGTAGAACTATCTTCTGCACGAGAGGACAGTCAGATATCAAACAATGTAAGCACATGGGAGAGAGCATGGTTGCTGTGCCTGGCCTGGGAGGAAGCTTGGAGAGTGTGCAATGGACTAGGCAGGAAGTGGACTTGCTGAGTTATTTGTCTGTCATCCCCTACCCACCTCCATGCCTGCCTTCTTGGTCCACCCCTGGAAAGGAAAGCCACCATGAGGAAATTGCACCAATCTGGTGGGTTGTGGATTTGGCTCCTGGCTAGCTCAGCCACCAATTTTCAATGTGAACCTGGGCAATTCCTGTCCCCTCTTGAGACTCTGTCTCCCCCTGTGGCATTGGGATGGTAAAGCCAAGGTCCCACCAGCTGGGACACCTCTGAGTCTCCAACGAGCTCCAAACTTCTGCTTCCCAGTTTGCTGGCCAAGGAGGGTGGGGTGGCTTCTGAGAGCCCACCCACAAAACTGAGGGATAGGGGTGGGTAGGGATCTGGTGCCAGAGGCTGCAGCCAGCAGCTATCTCCCCAGGTCCTCCAGGGCAGGTGGGGTGGGCAGCACACTACAAGTGTGTTTTCCTTTCTCAAATGATGGGTACTGATTAGCCTAGTGAGGTGCTCCAGCTGCACGGTGGAAAGGAGCTAAGCTCTTGTGGTTTTCATCACTGACTCTGACAAAGGCCCCAAGTAGGATGGGGATCACCCTTTGGGGCCTCCATTAGAGGCCCTTGGCAAGCTCTCCCCCGCTGACATGTCTGGTCAAAATTTAGATTCTGGGGCCCATGAACCAAGGTGGGCATGGACTCACCCATAGATCCAGAGAACAACGGTCCCTCCTCTCGGGCTGCCACCTAGAAGGGAACTGCAGGCCCTGGCAAGCCTCAAAAGGAAGAGCCTTACCTAGTTTCAAGGACCAGGCTTGGGACAACCCAAAGCCACATTTGCAGCATAATCCCAAATTTTATAGCACTCAAAAAAATCCACATATATATGCATTTAAATAAAACCCATTAACAGTGCTTATCTCTGCTTGGGAGGATTATAGGTGATTTTTATTTTCTTCTTTATATTTGTCTGTTGCCAATTTTTTTTATTTGCAATAATCAGGTACAGCCTTTCTTTTAAAATCAGAAATAAATGCTATTTAAAAATAGAATGTGTATGTGTGTGGAAGGGATTTTGCTTAAGAGCCTTCAACTCTTTGAGGAGTTACTATAATAGGCATGGAAGATTTCTGTTCTCCAAGGAGAGAAAGCAAGGAGAGTTGGCTCAAGTTAGAAAGCAGAAGGACCTCAGGACAGAGGGAGTTGGCAAATGCCCAATGAGTAAATGAAGATGGGGAGTCTACTTTTCTTCTGAGATGGAGAGAGGGGTCTCTAAAATGAACACAGTCCATCAGACCCAGATGGGATCTCAGAGCCTGGCTAGCCCAACTACTTCCTTTTACAGATGGGGAAACTGAGACCTAGCGAGGTAAGGAACTTACCCCAGGTGACATTAGTGAAACTCTTGGTTTGAAGGGGGATGTTCATTCTATACCACCAGATTCTGGGGGTGGTTTTTGGCAGCCCCAAGGGGACAGCCAGGTCTGGAGAACATATGGATCCAAAGAGCCAAAATAGGGAAGCTATATTTTTTTTGCATGGGTAGGTCCTGGGAATTGAACCTGGGGCTCCAGCATGACAGGCAAGAATTCTGCCACTGAACCACTGTCGCACTGGAAGCTATTTTTAAGGTCTAAGGAAAGAGGCACTCTTGAAACCACAAGCCAAGTGGACTTCTCCATCTGGGCAGAATGGGGCTTTAGTGGGAGGCAGTGTTGCCTTAAAGATTTCCTCAGCTCCCCACCTGGGCCACTGTCCTCTCTGGAGCAGCTCTGAGGGATGAGGGGTACCCCCCACCCCCCACACTCATGCCAGAGGTTCCCCACAGCCCTGTTTACAACTTCCCTCCTGGTGAAGAATGACAGAACTCTGCCTTCTTCATTCGCCCATCCCAGCCAGACTATTAAAATGTAATCAGAAAATCACATTAGACATGCAGATTCGACTTAAAATACGTATATGTATATATAATTTAACGGCAATTAGGAGCTAATCAGCCTTTTCTTCCTGACTCAGAGTGTTTTGCTTCCCTGGTTCAGCTCTGGTCCTTGGAAACCTCTTGGGGTCTTTGACTCTTTTCCCTTCGGTTTGAGCAGAAGTTGAAAATGAAATGTTTTGAGTTGAACAGCTCCATTTACCACCCCCACCCCCACATGCTGAAGCGGGGGCATCATCTCCTTCTCTGCTTCCAGGTGTCGGGTCTGCCCCTTTGGTGAATTTGTCTTATCTGAAGTGGAGAAGGGGGGACAGGAAAGAGGCCTTTGACCCTCTTGGGCATCACTATCCTAAGTCCAGATTCTCCTTCTCCTGAGAGTCTTCCTCCCACCCCCCCAACCCCCCGCACCTGAATACCCACCCAGAGCTATGTGCCTGTCATCCGGAATCCCACCCAAGTCCTTCTCCAGACCCGGACACTCCAGCTCAGGCTGGATGGAAAAGCCTCAGGAGGATGGAAAAGCTGCAAAGACACAGTGATAAAACTGGGGCAGAGTCACACAGGTGGGGTGAAGCCAAAAGTCCAACTGGCTCAACATGGAAATTCTCACACCTGCTAGGATAATTTTAACACAATAATTAGCTGCAAGCCTACCTTATGCCAATTACTCTTCCACCAGCATCTCTAACGTTCCCCTCAGCCTTGTAAGGGAGCCCTTATCAGCATCCCCATTTCACAGAATTAAAAAAAAATGAATCCCGTGTGGCCACACATCTACTAAGGGACATAACTAGAGTTTGAACCTCAAGTCTGCTAATCCCCAAGTCCAGGCTCTTTTCACCGTACCATGAGAGTTCCTTGAGAGTTGAGATATCAACAATCACGAAAAACCCACTGTCCTTTAACAAGGGTTGCACCTTCCCCATAAGACCTGAAGTCACTCTGCTCTCAGCAGTTCTGCTTTCATGCTCAGGGCATGATATAAGGAAGGTGGGCACCACTGACCTTGGAAGCTTGGCTTTCCCTTCAGTAGGAGCATGGCAGGGGTAAAGCAGAGAGCCCTGTCCTAGTGGCTGGACCATAAGGGCCTCCCACAGTTTTCTCTCAAGACTTCCCAAGACTCACCTAGGATCTCACATGAAAATGGTAACACAGCCAGGGAATGCCTCCCAACCTACAGAGGAAGGGGCTAGGTGACCTCCAGCACTCTCCTGAGCCCTTCCCCAAGCAAGAAGACCCTAAATCCAAACGCCCCCATCTTCCCTGCCCCAACCCTTGGGAAACCAGTTTTCTCAGTTGCCGCCAAAGCAGGCACCTGCACCTGCCCCTCCAATGCACCTATTATGCCCCAGGAAGCACCATCCTCATTGACCCAATTTGCCAGCAGAGGACCGAAAATGTAGAGGGATATGCAAGATGACTCTGGCCCCGAAGGGAATCGGAGCCTATTTATACAGAGCCCAGGTGGGGAGAGGGAGGGAGAGGCAGAGGGGTGGGAGCTCATTTCTCAGATGAGGAGGAGACCCAGAGAAGGGCAGGCTGTGGGGATGGAGCAGAGGAAGGACAGCTGGCCTCCCTGGGCTGACAGCTGGTGAGGAAACTGTGGGCGCCCACTCCTAAACCCAACAGCTCAATAGACAGCAGGCCAGCAAGCTTTGCTCCAGCCACTAGATCACAGGCAGCAACATCTGGGCCAGCACGAGAGGGACCCAGGAGCCGCAGTTGCTTTCCTCCGTTCTGCATGACCCCTCTCTGGGGGGCTCAGAGGAACAGAACTGGGCCCCTAACTCCATAAGGGACCTTGGGGACTGACAGCATCTAGGGCCTGCTTTTCCTGAAGGACAGTGATTGGGAGGCGGGAGAGGGGGAGATGGGAAGGAGGGCAGCTAAGCAGAGATTTGGAGTCCAAACCCTGGCCCTGCCGCTACCCAGGTGTCTTGGCAAGTGATGGAACCTCTTGGAGTCTCAGTCTGCTCATCTGTGAAATGGGGATGGTGCTCATTCCTTGCTGAATCATGGCTGCTAGTGTGACTCCTATTAGCTGCTCAGATGGGAAGAGCACCCACTCCCCCCCTGCACCCCCAAACCTGGCCCCTGCTGGTGAGCAGGTCCACAGGTGAGCTGGAACAGCATCTTTGATTCTCTAACAGAGGTCTTCGGACTTTATGAGAATCACCTGGTGTGTTTGTTAAAATGCAAATTCCTGGGCCACACATCAGATCCAGTCAATCAGACTGTGGTTTAAATAAATCTGTATTTAAACCAAGTCCTCAGGTAATCCTGTGGCAGGTGGTCGAAGGACCATCCTCTGGTCACCTTTCCCTGTTCTCGTGGCTTCCTCCTGCAGTGACGTGGCCTCTGGTTTTCCCACTCGGGCTCGCACCTGCCTCTCCACATCTTGTCTAAGCCCCTGGGGCTCTGGCGATGGGCTCTGGATGCCTGGACCTCTGGACAGGGCTCATTCCTTGGCACATCTGTTCCTCCAGCCATGAGCCATGGGGAGGGAAGAAACAATGGCAGTTGAGCGAGGAACAATACTTTCGTCCAGAGAGGGGGACATGAATAGGAGCCCCCTGATGTGCTAACCAGCCCTCCCTGGCAGGTCTAGGCAGAGAAAGAAAATAGAAATTCAAGTGCTTCCTGTGTGCCAGGCCCTTGGGCAAGAGGCTGGGGTGGAGCAAGAGGAGTCATGAATTAATGAATTGTGTTCACAGTCCATCGGGCACTACTGTGTTCCCAGCATATGCTTGGTGCTTTACTGGTTTACATCATCTCTTATCCAACCTCAGCTCTGCAAGGCAGCTAGCATCGGAGCCTCTGACAGCCAGCCAGCTTCAGAGCTCAACCTTTTCAAATGCTGCACTCTTTTGCTAAAAGGAAATTCTTGCCCCTCAAGGGAAGAAGTGGAGGTGGCTGTGTGGGCCCTTTTCCCCCAACCCTTTTCTCCAACAATCTCCTCTCTGGCTGCACAGTTCAGGCCTCATGGTCCAGCCCCATCAGCCCTGGCTCATGGCACCTGCTGGTGCAGCAGCCTCAGCATCTCAGAGGAAAGGGCAGTAACAGCTTAATAAAACCAATGTTTACAATAGGGCCAGTGCCCCAGATGCCCCTTAACTGAAGAGCCAGAAGGTTCCTGAAAACCCTCACTGTGTGCCTTGGCCAGCCCATTCAGGCCATCCTCTCCCGCCACCCATCCTCTGCTCCCAGCCCCATGTCCTGGTGTTGCCTGGAGCTCAGAGTGAGGCTGGAGACTTTGAGGCTGCCGAACCCAGAGGACACGTTGGGCGCAGCAACCAGTCCAGCTCCCCAGCCCCCAGATTGCTGGGTTAATACAAAAATAAAAAGATCCCCACAATATACGACGAATAACCATGGCCATAAAAGCCAAATTGGATTCTTTCCTGGCTGATGAGCCCGGGGGTGCCCCCCTCTCTCTCTGAGACCCGAATAACAAATATGTAAAACAATTCCCCCTGCATCTCCAGCTCCAGCTAGCTCTTCTTGCAAGCTCAAGCTCTGAGCAGCAGAGGAGGGAAGCTGGGGAGGCAGGAAATGGGAGCTAGGGTGCAGCAGAAGTGGCTCTGGGGGCTGAGAGTTAAGCCCTGCCCAGGCATCACCTGCTATGTGACCTTGGACAAGTCACTTAGCATCTCTAGGTGGGCTGTTCCCTCATCTATCAGATGGTGGGATAGGAAGAGATGCTCTCTAAAGCCTTCTTCTAAAGCCTTCCATCTCTGATTCTTAGTTGCTGCAGAGGTGGGGTGAGGAGGCAGAGCGCGGGGATGGATGCAGAAGAGGCCCACACAGAGGCCACTGTATACAGGAAGCAGGGTGGGAGCAGTGGGAAGGAGTAGGGGGTGATGCAGAGTGGGTCTTGCTGTAATGTCAAGCCAAGTGGCAGGAATGACCTTTGGTGGGTATCATCAACTTCTCGGGCACACAGCAGGAAGCTCGGGGAAGGCCCTGGAAACTGCTACCACTCCCCCACTGCCACCCACTCAGACCACAATCGGTGGTTGCAGGGACACTGCAAAACTCTTATCAGCCCCATACCGTCCAAAGAGAAACTTGAGGGCAATTTGGAAACTGAAAGAAAAGAAAGGTGCCTAATGCAATGTTCAAAGCTGCCAGGTGACCATCATGACCTATGTGGGACCCTCAGCTCCATGAGTCTCTTTTCCTAGTTAGGATGAGCCCTGGGAGGGGGCTGTATCCCCAGTCTCACTGTCTAGAAAGAAAGTGAGAAATCTTGGAGCAAATCTCTTCCTCTGGGAACTGGGGGTGCCTGGACCTCCTGCTGCCTGGGCTTGGGGAGGGCCAAAGGAGGCCAGCACCAGATGAAAGTGGCAGGGCAAGGAGATTCTGGAGGCTGCTCAGAGCCCTGGAGTCCCCAAGCCAGAGCTGTTTCTACCCTTGTCTTTGGCCTTCTCCTCCTGGGGGATTGAATGATAGTTGTTTACACCGATGCGGCCATTTACAGCTTGCAGATCATTTTACAGCTTGCAGATCATTTTCATGTAGCTTGTCTACTCTTAGGTATTATTTCCATTTTGCAAACAAGAAAACCGAGGTTGAAAGATATAAAGGGACTTATTTGTATCCAATTTCTGTGTACTTTTCTCAGTACTTTTCCCACTATATTAGATTTAATTTGCGTCTAAATGTTTGAAACACTCAGAGTCCTAGATTTAGCCCTTCCAACCTCCACTAGCTGTACTTGCAGACACACACACACGCAGACACACGCAGACACACACACACACAGACACACACACACACACCTTGGGCATCTGCTCCCTGAGCCATTCTGGCCACAGCCTGGGAACAGCTCTTCCAGGGAGTGGAGACATCACGGGGATGACATACAATTTAGCAGCTAGGGTATCCAAGTGGAAGCATCTCTACCGCCCGCTCTGCTGCCTTGCCCGTAAAAATGCCTGGAGGATTCAGGGCCTCTCGAGGCTCCAGGGATGAGGAGAGATTCACTGAAGCTATCTGAGCTGAAAAATCCCAGGCCCCTACCCTCTTACCACAGCCCTGCTCAATGGTGCAGTTTTATCCAATCTAGTGGGAACCTCCCACACCAGGGTAATGAGACTTTATCTCCTACTTGCTTGTAACCTCAGGGAAGTCTTTTCTTCTCCTTGGGTCTCAATTTGCCCCTCTGTCCAATGGGAGGTTTGGGCCTGATGAGTTTGCAGATACCTCCCTCTGTTATCTGGAGTGCCCAAAAGGCCAGCAAAGAGAAGTTGTGGCTGGAGAGAAGATGGAGGTGGCTTAGGGATAGGGGAGCCAACTGGGAAGGAGAACGGGTCCTGCATTGCAGCCTCCATCAGCCTTGCAGCCTCGGGGTCCCTCTCCCTGTCATGACCAGGAGCCAGAGAGGCCCCATGACCAGAGGGGCCTGAAGACAGGGGTGAGGGGACACAGTGAAAGTCCAAGGTTCAGAGATTCAGACTGTCTCTCCAGACCCTGATCTAAAGATCCCTCATTACTCCGGGGCAGGCAGGGGCCAGCCGGAGGAGTGGGAGTCTGGGCGTGCTTTGAAAGTAGGTCTGCAGAGGGAGAAATAATCTACTTAGTCTTTCAGGCTGGTAAGAGCAGAGGGAAGCAAATTGATGCTTATTCAAATGCTGTCCCGGGCAAAGCTGGTGATGGTGGGGAGGGCAGCTACTCCTGCCCCTGTCCCTAGCAGTGATTTACCAGCACACCCTCTGAATATCTGAGCAACCTCTTAGCAGCAGCAGCAGCCCTCCGCATCCCAGTCTTGGGCTCAGCTGCTTTAGGAGGGGCATCTGTCCAGGGCTTTTTCTAATCCAGAGCCAAAGCTCACCCTCCCTAGGCTTCCCAGACCCAGGCACCTCCTCTAGAGAACAGGACAGCAATTCAGCTTTTCTTGGTGGAGGTTCTTTCGAGATACAGTGGGGCAGGAGACAAGAACAGGGCAATTTGCTTCATCAGTACTTGGGGTCAGAACCTCCCAAGTTATGGCCCAGGCCATCAAAACTCAACCCCATTCACTAATTTATACATTTACCATTAATTCATTCATGGCCTTAATTCATTCACTGGTTTGTCCTTGCTATAAAGAATAAGGACTTTCTTTTAAACCATCACAATCCAACTTTGCAATGTCTTGAAATCCTTTCCTACCAAAGGTTCAGAAGATCTTCTCGGGCCTGAGCTATTCTCATCCTCATTAAGTGCCTAAGAATGACTCTTGGCTGACATGTCCCTATTCATAAATTCCTGGCTCTGTTACAATGGGACCGTCTGCTCAAAGTCTCTGCAAGTCTGGGTTGGAAAGTCTAGGACCCTTGCAGGGCACGTGCAGCAGCTACCAGCCTGCAATGCTCTTCTCCAGCCGGTTTTCCCCCCAGCTTCTTTGAAAAAGGGAAGGAGGGGGTGTTTACCTCTGGCTGCTGCTACTTTTCCAAAACCTGATTTCTCACTAGCTTTGTTTAAGATAGGCTAGAATAGAGAGAGGGGAGAGAAAAAAACATGAAGGAGTTCTTGAGCAAGGATGGTTAATTCAGGTCAAGAGGGCCCATGCCCTGCACAGACACCCTGCCCAGGGGCTACCTACTTACAGGAAACATCCCACAGTAGCCGACCCATCTGGAGCCAACTGACCCCCCACCTGAGTGAGTGATCTACAGAGAAGGGTGGAGCCAACTGACCCGCCCAAATGCACTACTGACCACAGGGCACCATCCTGGAGAGAAGGGAGGGCAGGAGGAAGGACCTTGAGCAAGGGAAGTAAGTAAAATGAAGCAATAAAAGCACATGGCCCAAATGTTGGGGGTCTCCTGCTTCTTATCATCTTGCAAAAGTGCCCATATGTTCTCTCACATGTACATACAATACATTTCCTACCTACTTGTTCTATCTGTGCTGTGTCCTTGGATTCTTTCTCATGGTGCAGCCAAGAACCAGGAAGCCAAAATCCGGCAACAGCTTGGTCTAATATCTTTCAGGCCACATTTTCAGAGAGGACCCAAAACTGACATCCTCCCTTTTTGAAGCCATAAAATGATGCTTTTAAACAGCAAATTCTTCCTAACCAAGAATTTCCCACATACAATCATGTCCAGAGGCTGCAAATCCCAGCTGTATCTGCATGGGATGGAAAAAGGAAACATCTGGATGAAAGCCAGAAATGTTGTGCCTGTCTCCCAGATGTTGCCCATATCTGGACATTGGAAAAGTAGATCCATTGGGCTGCCTGGCAATCAAGAAGCAAATGGTCAGCGCACGTTCTCTTGTTGACCAGGATGTACCTGAGCCCACATGACCTGATTACCAAAGGGTTCTAAAGGAATTTGGGTTTCAATCATTCTCGGGACTGAAGACCCAAATCAAGTCAAAGTAAAGGCCAGCATTTGAGTCCTAATCATGGTATGGCAATCGTGCTTATTAAAACTGTGGTTAGCTTGCCTGGGTTTGAATTCTAGCTCCACTGCAGTTGGGCAAGCTACCAAGTCTCTTGGTGCTTCACCTTTCTCATCCTTAAAATGGAAACAATAATGGTAACCTCCTCCTAAGGTAGACGTGAGGATGAAATAAGACAATACTTGCCAAGCTCTGAGCCCAGTGCCTGGCAGGTAGCAAACATCAAGAATATATGTGGGCCATTACAATAATCATGTTTATCATCAGGATGATCGCCCTGGAGAAGACCCCAGCTAAGAAGACCAGAAATCCCCCAGGACAGTGCAAAAGCCAATATGGTGAGAACGGGATGGACAATGACATACTCTTTCCAAACATCCCAGGAAAACCAATTTGCTCCAACCATCCTGAGGCTAGGCTCCATTTAAGCTGCCTTCCTCAGAGATGAGAAAATCGCCACATTCTCCTTCATGACGAGAGTGGCTCCGGTAGGCAGGCTCCTCTCTTAAAGCTTGGCAAGGAGCACATCGTTCAGGTGCCCGCATATGTGTCACATGCCTCAGAGCAGATGGCTGGGCAGGGAGGAGCTTTCCCACCCTAGCACCCTCTCCCACTTAGATATCAAGTAGGGGAGAGGGCCCAGGAGCTCTCCTCCTGACCCTGGTATGATGGTGGCACTGACTGCTTGCCTGGATCGTGTCCTCTGAGCCCCAGGGGAAACCTGGGTCCTCTTCACCTGCAGGTGGGGGGGCCAGGGCGAGCTATTACTATTCATCACCTCTGCCCCCAAGAATAGGGGATTCTGAGGAGTTCTACAAGGACAGAGACTGAGACTTTTCCATGTCTGCCTGCCCAGTGCCTGGCACAGAGTGGGGCTGCTCAGGCAAATGCGTGTGGGATGGAAGATGAAGGAGGAAGCCTTTGCTGGTAGGGGAGGTGTGAGGCCCTGGACATGGCTCCTGGAACATCACTCTTTGGCTTCAAGGAGTGCCCCTAGCAAGGGACCTGGATGGCGCCTGTGGCACCTAAATACAAACTAATCTTTCCCATGGTCCCCAAACACTAAGCTCACTGCAAATGGCAAGATACTAACCTGCCACCCTAGGGCCACTTCCAAATTGCCCACATTCCTGGTGTGGTACCTTCAAAGGGAGAAACAGAATCAAAGGCATACCAAGGGGTGCTATGGACAACGATGCTCTTCCTCGGTGGATCCCTTTCCCTGCAACCATCCCCTAAGCCTCTGCAACCTCCTCTAGAGACTGGTCCCAGCACCCTGCACTGGGTTTCTTCCTTTCAGGTTTTGGCAGAGGCACAATTTTTTTTCTGGCACAAATGGCAGCAAGCGTGACAAGGCCTGAAGGTGGGATATAAATAGCCTGCTGCTGCCCATCAGCTCCGTCCCACCCTTGGCTTTGATTCCAAACCTCCTCCCCTCTCAGAGTAAACCTGTGAGCAGGGGCTCTGCTGGGCTCCACTGCTCCACCTGGGCAGGTTACTCAATCTCTCTGGCCTCAGTGCCTTCTTTTAGAAATGGAGTCAGAAGAACATCTAGGGTAGCTGTTGGGGATTACAACAATTAATAGATGCAAAGCATTTACCATGGCACCTGGCACATGGCAAATGCTCCTGCATGTGCTAGTATTGTGGTCGATGATGACGAGGAAGAGGTAGGGACATGGGGCAGGGCAGCAGGGTCAGGCCTGATGTGGGAGGGGATGTGGAGGAGAGTACTCAGGCAGTAAAAGCTGCTGCACTTCACCTCTGCACTGGGGAGGGAGTTGTTAGGCTCACTGCCAGTGTTGTTCAACCCCTTCTCCTGATGCCATTTGGATGCTTCCCACACAGTCAAGGAGGCAGCCTGACTCCAAGAAAAAGCTGCAGCCTGAGATTCTGGGATTTGGCTCTGCACCCATATGCTGTGTGATACCAGGCAACTCACTTGCCCTCTCTGAGGCAGCTTCCTCATCTGCAAAGGCTCCTCCCAGGGCCCTAACCTCTTATGGAGTTAACATGTCTTTCATGGTCCAAGCCTCACAGTGGGGCTCCTGCCTGAGCCTATCCCCCAGGCTGACAGGTCCAGATGCTCCTGGATGGGGACAGAGTCCGAGATGCAGAGGTGAGACGCCCAGCCTGGTTCAGGTTCAAGATGACCAGAGTCACCTTCAGGTGACAGTACTGCTCCTCACTCCTGCCCTGGCTGGCAGAGGAAATGACATCCTTTTGAAAACCATCACGTAAATGGGTCTCTTGACAAAAAAATATTGAATGAATGAACGAATAAGGCAGGGGAGTGGATAAAATCGGGGATTTCGCTTCATTCAAATCAATATCTGATACCAACTCTGCCTCTCTTCCAACTTGGCCAAGGCTCTTCACTTCTCTGAACCTTAGTTTTCCCACATTGTAAAAGGGGACAATAATTTATGTGCCATGAGATGGTTACAAGGCTTAAGGGAGATAGAATGTGGGAATGCTTTGTACTCGGCACACAGCAGTTATTCAACAGTCACTGCTGTTCTGAGTATCACTATAACCAGCTGGCTGCCCCCATTGTAAGGTGAAGGCCTGAAGCCACCAGCCTTTGCAGATGCCCATTTGAAAGAGCTTTGATGAATACAGAGGCACAAACTAATTTTTTCCTCCCACCTATGTGCCTTCCAGCTGGTGAGCAGCAGGAACACGGCTGTCTGGTCTCCCCAGGGCCAGGCAGGGGGTGAGCTCACTGGGGGAGGCTTTGCCACCTTCCCTGGACCAGTTCCAGACACGTCCATGCCTCTGGCCCTTGTCAAGCAGCTGGAGTGTGAGCCACATTGTCTGCCCGTGAAATGTGACTTTTGGAAAACATGCATATTTGTGAGTTGCTGCATGTTTCTATTTTGGGCTAATGCTGCTCTCTTTATTTATTTTCCCTGGGCTTTGGTGCTTTGGAATCCAGCTTGGAAGGGTGTTTTGACAGACTTTGACACCTCTCCTGACTCCTCTGGCAGGAAGCATGCTCAGATGGGGGAGGGTGGGCAGAGATGAGGAGGATTTCAACTGACAAGCCCTCTTCCTTGGTAAGGACTGAGGGACAATTGGACTCCCCTGCCTCATTGTCTTGCCCTCAGTTTCCTCATATTTGGGTGGGGGGTGGTGGACTACAAGAGGGGTTCAGTGGGGAGCCAGTTTCAAAGAGGGGGAAGGGAATCTAAGAGGTTAACCATTGAGCTTCTGATTATAATAATGTATCATTATCAACATTAATAAATTGCTACCATCAACCAAAGCCATCACCACCGCCACCAGTTCTGGGTGTCTACTTTTATGACTGACAGTGGGCTGGCTGACTGCCCTTAGGGACACCACCTCATCTCCAGCATCTCATTTTACTCAGCCCCAAGTGATATTTGCAGAACCCAGCTCATGGGACTGTAAGAAGACGCTGCTTACCAAGAGACAGTAATGACTGCCTCCCTCTGCAATCCCCCCCCCCACCACATCAGATCCCAACCTGGAACCAACTGGCCATGGCCAGCCTAGTTGGTGGCATCTGGGAGACTCGGGGCTCATTGTGAAGCCCCTGCCCACCAGGCAGGGACTCCAAAGCTGCTCTCAGCCAGGTCCTTCTCTGTGGCCATTACAACCGGCCCAGGGGCTGCCTTTTGGAAAGAAGTATCATAACCTTCGAATAAGTAGGCAAGAGGTAATAGTGTGTAGGGGGGAACAAGGGAAATATGTCTAAACAATCAGAGAAAAGGGCCTACTCCATAATTCCAAGGCTCTGGGAATCAAAAGATCCAGGTTTAATCACCTACTCTTCTATTTTGTTCATTCATTCATTCATCAAGCAACTACCATCAGAACCAGAGGTTCATGCAGAGGATGTACTGACAGTAGAATCAATCTCTGTCCCATAGAGTTTACACTTGGGCTGTGTGAACTAAAGGAAACTACCTGACATCTCTGGTCCCATAAAGGAAATATTCTGGACATCCCTTGCTCAGGGGACTTTACCAGTGGTGGGTGCTTTGAGAAAGGGGAAAGGTACCATAACCTCTGGGGTCAGAACCATGATTTTCAATCCCACCTGTATTCAAAAGACTCACTGGAGAATCCCTTTACACCACACTGGGGTCACTCCTCTTTCAACCCCATTTCTGGATTTGAAGGGCAATAGCAGGAGAGATGTTAAGGGGCAAGCCAGGCTGTGGGTACCAGATCCTCCAAAACAGTCAAATCCCCAGATAGGAGGGGGCTTGATGTGATCCCACAACCCCCACCCCCAGTTCTCTGGCCTCTTGGAGAGACTGTGGAGGCTCTGGGAAGTTTCAGGAAGGAGAGAAGCTGCTGAGGTCATTGGGGGCAGGGGACGACATCCAGTGAGGGAGAGTGGAGTTGGAGAATCTGCAGCTAAGAAGGCCCAGGAGATTGCAGTCAGCTTCCCCTAAGGATCGGCTGTGCCCGCATCACTGGGTCACACCCAGGCAAGTTGAAGGAAAGTTGAGAAAGAGCGAAGGCAGCAGGGAAGGAGGATTGGGAGAGATAAAAAAGAAGAGGGAAAGATAAACACCAAGGAAGGGAACAGAATGGGAAACAAAGAAGAGACAGAAAGTGAATGCGAAGAATACTGCAGAAAGAGACGGGAGTGAACCCTGGTTTTAAGAGATGCATCTGGAGTAGGTTTGAGGAAGGCGAGCTGGCAGGGAAGTGGTGAGCATAGCAAAATGAACCCTGAGCTCAGAAAATGTAAAGACCCACTGAAGCTGAGGTCCCACTAGCAGCTCCCACTGGGCCATGGCCTTGTCTCTCCCTTCCCATCCCCAGGTCTGCAGTAGGACAGGAATTGCCCTGTGTTCTTACTTGTTCTTCCTGTAGGGATGGACAGATCGTGTGTGTGTGTGAGTGTGTGTGTGTGTGTGTGTGCACAAGAGACTGAGGGGCTCTGTGCATCACAGGGCATTGGTGTGGGCATCAGTGGGCAAGGCCTGGCATTTGGGGCTGTCAGTGTCCAGAGACAGCAGCCTTGAGTGAGGACCTTCACTTAAGATGTTGCCTGTGGGAAGATCTGTTCGGCCACGTGTACATGGGTTTTAGGTCTGTGTGTGGATAGTGTGCGTTTGTGGCCTGTGGGTGGGTGTGTATTTGTGCCAACGGGACTATGGATCTGTGTGTGGATAATTTGTAGTCAGTAGATCTGCGCGTGTGGCAGCCTGTAGGAGTGCGTGTGCGTGGATGGATATGTGTGTGCGCGTGGACTGTGGGTGTGGATAAGGTTGCGCATGACTGTGGGCGCAGCCACCGCCCCGGGGCGCTGTCCGCGGTGCTGACCCGGGGCGTAGACCGTTGGGGACCTGCAGCCACCTCTGGAGGGACCGCAGGCAACCAGTGGAGCAGCGAGGACCGAGGAGAGGAAGCTCGGCTGCGGGCTTCCCCGGGGAGTTGGGAAAAGTTCTCACAGAGGCGGGGTTGCCTCCCGGGACTCGTGGCTGTTCGCGCTGGGAATCTTCCCCCGACCCTCAGCGCAGCCACTGCCCGCCACCCACCCCACCGCCACCCTCATTGGTGTTCTAGCCTCAGCCCAGGGACCCTCTCGAGCTCAGTTTCCATCACCCCCAGAGGCCCGCGCGCCCGGCCAGACCTGCAGTCAGGTTAACTGGGCCCGCAGGACTCGGGAAATGTCCCGCCGAGAGTCTGAGTGCGCTAAGCAGGGGTTGGGGGCTGGAGGGGGTTTCCTGTCCCCCTCCCCCACCCCCGCCCCTTTCGCTCTAGCCGGGCCCAGAGCCCGATCCCGGGGCGGCTTCGGATTGACGCTCAACTTTTATGGAATCGGACATCCACCCGTGGGGACTATCAGGGGGCCGGCGGCCAGAAGCCTCGCCATTTCTGGACACGGAACTGGCCGGTGCGGACCAGGGCTACTCAGGCCCTGAGCGCAGCAGGTGCGGAGTTGGGGTCGGGCCGTGGGGGGCAAGTTCTCGGCTGTGCTCACCACCCGCCGGCTTTCCCGGGGCGGGGGGCGGGGGCCGAGGCCTGCATCCCGGGCTGGCCGGACCGCGGGAGAACTCCACGCAGAGCCCCGCGTAGGCTTGTGCCCCCCACCCCGCTCTCCTCCCGAGCGATGCATCCCCCAGCCCGGACCCCGATGGTCGCACTCACCTCCGCCGCCGAAGCTGAGAGGGGCTGAGCTGAGCCGCGGACAAGGGGCGCAGGGCCAGGCGGCGGCCACCCCGCCGTGCGGACTTGTCCCCTCGCGGGCGTCGCGGGAGCCGCACGGAGAAGCTGATGGGAGCTGCAGGAGGCCGGGGCTCCCCGCTCCGCTCCAGAGCGCACAGACCGCGAGCAGCTTCCTCTGGATCTTGGTCTCTAGCGCGCAAACCTGACCAACTCCGCGCCGCCGCCGCCTTTTATTCGCGGACCGCCTTTGTTTGGGTCCCGGCTCCTACCACAGGATACGGGGGTGTCCGGGGCAGGCTCGGTGGTCACGCGGGCCCCCAGCCGCTGGCGCCTCCGGCCTCCACGCCACCAGGTCTTGATAGAGCCTCAGATCAGGGCCTGCGCCTCGCCGCGCGGTGCCGTCCCCGGAACCCACCGCCAGGTGCCGCCGGGAGGGTCGCTCCCCCTGCGGGAGCCGCGCGATGGTACAGCCGGGCCCCATTACCCGCGGGCGGGGGCTGCGAGCAGCACAGCGACCCCTGGGGGTCTGTCTCCGCCTCTGCAAACGGCTCAGGCCGGCCACCCCCCACCCCCCTCGCCCAGCTCGCGAGTTTCCAGGCTTCTCTGGTCTCTTCCCTCTCCACTCACCTCTCCAGCCCATCAGCCCAACCTTGGCAAGTCACCAGCCTCCTGGACACTGGAGGGCATCCCCAGGTACCCTTCGGAGGGAGCTGCCATGCCCAGGCTCCTGGTGCTGGCCCTTCCTCCCTCCTCCATTCACCTCTCCGGACCAGAGTCCGGACCCATGCCAGCCCCTGGGACTTGGCAACGTGCCTGACACCCCTGGCCAGAGAACCACAAGGAGGAGTGGGCCCGAGAGCCAAGGCCAGTGTCCTGGCGCTTTTCTCCCCACATGGACACCAGGGCACTGGCCTTGGTGTCAATAAGGGACAGCCACGGTGGATGCCCCAGGAGAGCTGCAGAATGGAGAGATTTTAGTGATGGGAGCTGGAAAGAAAGGAGACCTGCTGCCACAGCTGTGTGAGGGGTCAGCCATAAGTGGGTTGTGCATCTTCAGAGTGTGTGCTGAGGGAAGGTCTGGGAAGACAGAGGTGGGCGAGACTCGGCACCTGCCTTCAGAAAGTTTCCAGCCTGTGGAAGGGATAAGAACAGCAGGTCTCATGCCTGGCACATAGGAGAGGCTCAATACATGTCCATCCCGTGACCCTTATTTTTAAAAGAAAAAGAAAGAAAATTGAGTTGGGAACATCTCTAACTTGAGGGAGCTGAGTGGAGCTGGTGGCCCCTCCCTTGGCCTACCATTCCTGCTCTGTCTCTGGTGTGCCTTCCCTGGGAGCTGTACCCATGGGCTGGCTGCCAACCGGACACGTTGGTATTTATGAACCTTGATGTCCTGAGAGCCCATCTATGCAGAAGCAAATGGCCCGAGTCGACATTCCTGCCCTGGCACTCACACCCTGTGTGTCAGGAGCATTGCCAGGCCAGCCAGGTGTGTCACGAGACTCCTGGCAGCTGCATCTGGTCTCGAAGATGTGAAGGTTGGGGCAGCTCCTGGCCTAGAGAGTTGTCACTCTGAGCTGGAAGGGGAGAGAGAGCCGGGAGGCCCCTCCTGAGAACTGAATAGATTGTGTGTGTTGCTGCCCCAAGAGCAGAGCATGGAGCTGACATGTGAATCCAGAGGAGGAGATCCAGTGCCACCCTGCAGACTTACAGTCCAGCTTGCCACATCCCAAAGGGAAGGCAGCCTTGTCAGAGGACGTGAAGCCATGGGGGGGGGGGGAGAGAAGAAGAACAAGGAAAAGACTTGTTTTTAAGGGAGCAATAGGAAAACCCAAAGTGTGTTCCCAAGCCCAGCTGAGAGCAGAGGTTTTCTTTGCTGGGTGAACGGCTTGATTCTTTTGAGATTGTTTTAGGCTGCTTCCAGGAGCCTCCTCAAAGTTCTCCAAGGCTCCTGCACTGTTCCTGTCAGCCTGACAAATCCACAGGGGCCCCATCGATGTGCCTGGTGGTGCTAGGCCACCCTCAGCCCACACCTGGGGACACAGTCCCCACTCCCCTGGGAAATAGTCTTAGTGGATTTGATAAGGGACCTGAAGAAACGCTCACCCACCTTCAAATGGCCCCAGCCTCCTGCCACCAGCTGGTCCATAGCTGAAGCCACACCAGCTCCACCCTCCTCCGACGGGGCCTCTGGTTGCTCTCCAGTGGAGGGGGTCGTGGTGAAAGGTGGGGGGGAATTGTTGCTGGGGGTCTTCTGGGAACTGAGGATGTGGAGACAGAGGCTGCGTGAAGTGGAGGAAGGGATGGGCAGCGTGGTACCCAGGAACATCGAGAAAGATGCAATTTTCCCAGGCTATCAGCTGGGTTTTAAAAATGCAAATGGAACTGGGTCTTTGAAATATGCCTGCCGTAAAGGGGAAACGGTGGAGCAGCAGGAGCTGGCGCGGGTGTGGAAAGACACGAGAATCCTCCTCCTGGGCCCTCAGTCCTCACCCTTGCTTCCCCTCCACTCCCCGCTCTGCCTGCAGGAAGCCTGTGTAGAGGGGCCTGAGAATACTGTGCCCTCAGTTCCCTGCCCAACTTCAGGGCACGTGCCTGAGTCCTCTCTGACCAGGTGAGTATTGAAGGTGACTCAGGATGCAGAACAACCCACCCAAGTAAAGGGCTCCAGAGAATGAGATTCTGCCTCTGTCCTGCTTCCCCATTCCAGCCCTGTCTGATGGAAGTTCTTCCTGAGTCTGATTTAAATGCCTCTTGGTGCCAATAAGCTGCTTCTCTTAAACTCTGTCTTCACAACTAATTGAAAAGGCCTTCTTTTGCAAGGGGTCTGACTATAAAAGGCTGCTTTGTCTCTAGCTCCTACCCCTTTATTTCTACTTCTATTTTCTCTCCCACTGAAGCAGGGCTTCTGAGCCCAGCCTCTGATTCTACCACTCCCAGTAAAGCCATATTTCTGTTCTGCCCTTTACCAGCCATGTGACCTTGGGAAAGTCACTTCACCTTGCAGAGCCCCAGTCTTCTCATTTATAAAATGGGGATGGTAAAGAACCTCTCTCATTGCGCTGGCATAAAAAATTTCTCAAATGAGACAATCTGTGTGCAAAAATAGCACTTAGCCCAGTGCATGGGAGATATTAGTTTATTATCATCATCATCATTACCTGCTGGGCAAGAGCTGACCATAATACCCCACACTTCTTTGCCCCAGCCCTGCTGAGGGGGACTGTGCTGCAAATTAAATTCTCCCACCAGATGGTCGAGCAGCTGAGGGGAAGAGCACATGGGGTGAGCTGGGGGTATTTGTCTAAAAAAAATGCAACAGATTAAGACAGTTCTTCCATTGTTCCAGCATCAGGGAATAGAGTAAATACATTTGTAAGTAATTCCCTCTTCAATCTGCTGTTAACACACTGCCTGGGGAGGTCTTGGCTCCAAGCTCCAAACTTACCCTCTCTGGGAAGCGATGGGATTGAGGCAAGTGAGCTGACAGTGGGCAGCATAGAGCCCTAGGTTTAGGAAGGTCAGTTTGATTTTAGTATGTGTCTTTTATTAACTGTCTGACCTTGGGCAAACCATGTCACTTCTCTGACACTCAGTTTCCTCACCTGCAAAATGGGAGTGATTTTGGTCACTGCCCATGATATGCTTGCAATTGTCTTTTCAGCTGAGGTGGGTCACAGATTTATAAGTAACAGTTTGATAATTAGTATTGATATAAATAGTTTATATAGTTAGAGAGATATATGATAGATAGAATCATCAACTCCTGTTTCCCTAACTTTCAGACTTGATTGCAATTTATGTGGCATAATGGGTGCAAAAGAACTCAGGAAACTTGCCCAAGTTGAATAAACTCCCAACTCAAGATCACATAACAAGTTAGTGGAAGAGCTTGGTTTGGACCCTGGAACTCCCAGTTTCTAGTCCTGAGTGTCTCCCAAAACACAGTCTTTCCTATCTGCAGCCCCCTCCTCACTGAAGCTCCATTTATTTAGAATGTCGGTGTGAGCTTATGGGGGAAGAGGATGAAGGGACCAATCATTCAAGAGAAAAGAAAGGTCTGGAGAAGGGTGATTGGGTCAGGCTGGGATGGCGTACCTCCAGACAGGGCCTGGGAGGGACTGGATAGATGGCAGTCCCCTCTCCTGTCTCGCCCAGAATTTACAGGCTGCCGGGCCTAGCACTCGGTTCCCAGTCTTGCCTGCCTCCTCCAAGGAAGTAGGCAACCTGTGCCAGAGTGAATAGAATCCAAGTTATTAATTGCCTGCAGCAATTAGCCCCAGCGCCTGGGCATGCAGACACCCAGGCTCTGAGAGAAGGAGCCAATTACAGCTTCATCACTATTCACGCTGTTGCATAATCCTCTCCCAACAAGGCGGTGCCCCTATACATACCCCATCCATGTTCCCAGGGGGCCTTTGCTCTGACTCCCAACATCTGGAGAAGACAAAATATTGTTGAGGACTTCAAGAGTAAAGGTCAATCGGGGATAAGACCCGAGAGGCATTTCTTATAGCAGGGTCAAGGCCCTAGGAGGGGTGAGCAGCACTCTGCCAAAAAATACTGTGGCACTGCCCTGTCCTGGGGAAGAGATTATAGCCTCCAGGTTGAATGTTTTAAGTAGATGCCCTGAAGCTTTCTTATTGTTGGACTGGATTGGAAGAGTGATGTCAGAAATACCAAAAAAAAGTTTTGGGTTTAATCTCAGCTTTGTCACATACTAGCTGGGAAAATCACTTCCTGTCTCTGATCTCATTTCTTCACTATAAATAGGGGACAGTGACCACAGATTTGTAGGTAACAGTTTGATAATTAGTATTTATGTAAATATAGTTTATGTAGTTAGAGAGATATATGATAGGTAGAATCACCAACTCCTGTTTCCCCGACTTCCAGAGTTGATTGCACTTTAGGTAGCATAATGGATGCAAAAGAACTCGGGAAACTAGCCCAAGTTCATGGTGAATAAACTCCCAACTCCCCAGTGGGGGAGCTGTGCAGAAAGCACAAAGCAACACAGTGAGTGGCACAGAGTGGGCCAGAAATAAACATTAACTGTTGTTTTCTCTCTGGAAAGGCCCTATGAAGAGATTCCTTGGTCCACGAGGTTGCCAATGGGTTGCTTCTCCCCTGCAGGGGAAGTGGGAGTGTGGGGTGATGGGGGTTGTTGGGGTTAGGAGACCTCGGTACTGACCCTAGATTTGTTGATTCACTCTGTGACCTTGGAACCACCCCTCTCTGACACTTTGTTCCTACCTGACAGATGAGGGCATGAAACTAGATGAGTTAAAGAGTCCCTCTAACTGTAATCTTCCAAGAGGGTATTGGGGGGATGAGTTTAGGAGGGGTAGGAGGCTGAGCGGAATGTAGGATCCTCAACTTTCCAAGAGAGTAAGCAGCAGGAGTGGTAAGAGTGATGACACTGCCAAAAGAATATGATATCAGCCGCCTAAATAATGATGTCTAAAGTCATGAATCTTTTGGTTCTGCCATAGTAAAAGAAACCACATGCCTTTTATCAAGACAGAAAATTAAAATCATCAACTCCTGGGAAAGGCTGGGTAGGAGTCGCCAGCACGGCTCTTGTCCCTGGGGTGTTTCAGGACCATGGACAGGGCCAGACACAGGTATCCAATCCCATCCGCCATGGTTGAGGTCCTAGAATTGACAGCTGAGATGAGTCTCTGGAATGGCCTGATGCGCAGTACGAGTGGTGTTGAGCAGGACATTGGTTCAAGAATTCTCGACTTCATCTGCAGGAGTACCCAGTAGGTTTGCCCAAGCTGCCATCAGAGGGCAGGGGTCTTGATTGGGGCCTGTTTCCCCACCCACTCCCATGTGTAAGCTCTTCCATGACTCAGCCTGGAATCCCAGCCCCATCTCCTCATTTCCATCCCCTAACCTGCCCCTGGGTCTCTGGTCTCAGCTTCCTGGCACAAGTCAACCAACGCCTCCCCCTGTCCCCAGTCAGTCTGGCTGCCCAGTGGCGCCAGGAGATAGCCCAGCTTTAACCCTGACCACCAGGCCCCATCTGGACGTTTGCAGTGACAGTGAGAAAAAGCTTTCTTGGCATTTTCCCAATCAGGCATCGTGCAGCTCTGATGGGCTGCTCCAGTTCCAGCTCCTGTTCTGGCACGGCCAGTGTGGGCAGGGTGGGAGATGTTCTGTGCCAGAGAACTCTGTGATCAGGGCAAAGCCAGGGCCCTGCACTGGAAGGAAGGGCAGGTGGACAGATTATCTGTGCCTTGGCAGTGAAAATACCTTTTAGACTGCACGCAATGATACCAATAACATCAACAACAGTGATAATTAATGCATTACTCTATATATGCATTACTTTATTTAAACTCACAACCACCCATATTATTATCCCCATTTCCAAATGAGGACATTGAGGCTCAGGGAGGTTAAGTAATTTGATTCAGGTCACACAACTGATAAGCACGGAGGATTCAAACCCAGGTCCATTTGGTTCTATAGTCCAAGCTCAACTATCACATTATCATCCCCATTTTATAGACCAGAGAGACTCAAAGGACTTGGTTAAATTCACAGAAAGCATTCGTGATGGAGAGGATTTGAACCAGGGTTTGTCTGCTGCCAAAGACCCCATGGTGCCTGTTGGGTGCACACTTTCAAGCCCCAACTGTGGTCCTCTTTCATCCTGGTTCACAACATATTATGGTCTCCCTCTTCATCCTTAGGGAAGTCGCTGCTTCTCTCTGAGCCCCAGTCTACCAAGAGAAACATCCTAAATCATGGAAACCACAGGGGCCATCCCCAAAAGTCCAGGATAGTTCTCAGGGCCCAGGAGGACAAGCTCATGCCCATACCTTCCAGGACCAGGTGCGGGGAGCAGCTGACTATTGACCCACCAGAGATGGACATCATGTGGCTTGAAATGCCGGGTCATCTCCTAGCCTTTCATTTCACAAATGGATAGACCAAAGCCCAGGGCAGGTGACCATGGAGGTGTGGACAGCACTCTGCTCAGCATCCTCTTTGGGGCCACCCTCCCCCACACAAGGCCTCTGTGTCCTTTCTGACACCTCTGGGTTCTCGTTTTGTATCTGGGCACATCTGGAGACAGCTGTTCTGGATGGCATCCAGGGACACATCTGGCAGAGAAATGCAGAAGGAATGCATGAGTTGTATTTATGGCCACCTGGGGGAGCAGCCGGGGTCAGGCTGGCTCAGTTCAAGGGTGGAACAGAGCCTGCACTGCTGGCCGTGCTTTGGGGCTGGGGGTGGGGCTACCCTGCTCAACTGCCCTCCTTCTCTTCCTCCCTCTCCTTCTCCCTTCCTCACCCCTTCTGCTTCTCCCTTCCTTACCCTCTTCCTTCCCTGTTTTTATTTCCTGGCTCTCCCCTACACTCCCAAACTCCCGGCCTCCCCTCCTTTACACTGATTCCTTCCCTCACTAATAACCACAGTAAACATTTACTGAGCACTTACTGGGTGACCAGACCCACACTAAGCATTTTACAGGCACCATCTTCTTTAATCTTCACAACAACCCTTGAAGGCAGCTACCACAGTCCTCTCCCTTTTACAGATGAGGGAAACATAGCTCAGACAGGTCAGGGTTTACAAGGCCCAAAGACTTCCAAGCCCACACCCTCCTTTCCTTTTGGGGACAAGTGCACCTCATCACACATGGGGCAAGAAGGCCAGAGGTGGTGTGACCCACTGTTCTTGGGTGGATTGTTTGGGGGTGGGTGGGTATGTTTGTTCCAATTTTCCTTGGAAACTCTAGGCTGATTTCCCCTACTCCCCCCACCCAGACTGTAACTCTGCATGTTCTAATCTTCCCCTTCCCAGCACGTGCAGAGGGTAAGCTGGTGCCCATGATATTTACTGAATCAGGCAAATCGAACCAGACAGTTAGGTGTGGAACTCAAGCATTCCTGAGGCAAGCGCAGAGGGCTTTCCCTCATTCCCTGGGGATTTCATGCTTGTCATCATTTTTAATCCACGAATGACTAAGGGGCGTGAAATGTGGGTGTTTAAGAGTGTGGGTTTCCGAGGCAGGCAGACCTGGGTCCATTTATAGTTTTGTCTTTACTAGCTGGTAATGTCGGTTGGGTTGCCTCAATTCTCCAAGTCTCAGTTTTGTCACCTGTAAAATGGGGATAACACCTGCCTCAAGGAGTGGTTGTGAGGATCAAATCAGATAGCGCATGTAGCATGTCTGGCCCATTGCAGTTCTCAGGTGATGCCAGTTCCCTGCTCCATCTCATTTTGGGTCAAGTTTAGAGAAATGTATCCCCCTCCAGCTCTAGGACTCATTTCTCAGGAATGGTTTGCTCTCACAAATGTTTTTGTAGGATTTAAAAAATAAGGTAGGGTGAGCCATGGTGGCTCAGCCGGCAGAGTTCTTGCCTGCCATGCTGGAGACCTGCATTATATACCTGGTGCCTGTCCATATAGGAAAAAAAAAGGTTACTGTTCTAGTTTGCTAGCTGCCAGAATGCAATATACCAGAAATAGAATGGCTTTTAAAAAGGGGAATTTATTAAGTTGCTAGTTTACAGTTCTAAGGCTGTGGAAATGTTCAAATTAAAGCAAGTCTGTAAAAATGCCCCAAATAAGGCACCAACAAGAGGTTACCTTCACTCAGGAAAGGCCGATGAAGTTCAAGGTTTCTCTCTCAACTGGAAAGGCACATGGTGAACATGGCGACATCTGCTAGCTTCTTGTTTCATGAAGCTCCCCTAGGGGCATTTTCCTTCTTCATCTCCAAAGGTCTCTGGCTGCATGGGCTCTCGTGGTTCTCACGGCTCTGTCCAAAGTGCTTCCTCTTTTAAAGGCTTCTAGTAAACTAATCAAGACCCACTTGGAAAGGGGGGAGTCACATCTCCCTCTAATCAAAGGTTAATACGCACAACTGGGCAAGTCACATCTCCGTGGAGATAATCTAATCGAGTTTCCAATCTATAGTGCCCAGTAGGGATTAAAAGAAACAGCTGCTTCCACAAGATTGGATCAGGATTAAAACTTGGATTTTCTAGGGTACATAGTCCTTTCAAACCAGCACAGTAGTAGTCAGCATTTTTCTGTGTCCTATGTGTGATGTGCTAATTACTCATATCTTATAGAGCATGTGGGTTCATGGCACAAACTCTGGAGTCAGATGGCCTGGCGTCAAATCCCAGATCTGCCACTTACTAGCTGTGTGACCTTGAGCAAGTTACCTAACCTTTCTGTGCTTCAGTGCCCTCCTCTGTAAAGGGAGCTAACTACAGTGGCTACGTCCTACCTCTGTGCTGAGGCGTCAGGGAGTGCAGTGAGATCAGTGCCTGGGTGTAATCAGTGCCCAGCAAACATCAGCTATTATTAGTTAGGCTTCACAGCAATCTTGGATAGCAGATATTATAGTCCCTGTTTAACAAAAGAGGTAGCGGAGAGGTTGAGTCACTTTGTTAAGTTCAAGGTCACACAAATAGTAAGAGGCGAAGTCAGGATTCGAACCCAGGATCTGATGGATTCCCTGAGGGTTTCCCATTGCAGTCATATGTCTACAAGGTCAGAGGAGGATGAGGTTCAGAGATAGTGCCTGGGGCTCAGCCAGTCCCTTCCAATGCCATGACCCAGATGAGCTCACCTCCCCACTCTTCTCGCTTCCTCTTGTCACCTGTCTTAGCTGGAAACTTGCCCTTTCACACTGAATCTATTTCAAAAAGACACTTCCATATCTCCAACAGATTCCCTTGGATATGCACACACCCCCAAACCTGCTTATTTCACAGACATCCCCAGGTGCAAAAGGCCCTGCATTCAGGCTCCGCTTTCCTCCTGGGCCTAATATGAGGGGCTAGGGGAGGGCAGGAGCTCTCCTATGCTACCGGGAAGCCCCCAGGGTGCCCGCCATCCCCTATAGAAAGGGCTGCTGTTCCAAGTGCTCCATGCCCCCCTCCATGCCCCTAGGACACAGGCCTGACACTGAACATGGCTCTCAAGGCTCTCTCTTCTTCAATGGCCTCCCTCCAAGCTGGTCAACTGGCAGCCCCTCTCCAGCCCCTGTGGCCCAGGCTTGTCTCTTGCCTGAGGAGCTAGCTCATCATGTCTCAAAAAGTCCTTCCGGCCTTTACTCATGTCACCCCTTCTGCCTGGAAAGCTCTTTCCCGTCTTCTCTACTGGCTGAAATATTACTCATCCTTAAGGCCAACTCATCCCTTCCTGGTGAAGCCATCCCCAACCCTACCCCCGCTCCTTCCCTTCAACTCTCTCTCCTCTTTGCTCCTAGAACAACTTCACACATCTATTTCTGCATTTATCACAGTGTGACTTGTTTTCTATATCGAGTCGGTTGCCTAAGTGTGACGATGCAGGGGGCTCTATAGGGGGGCCGCTTCCCAGGCGAGTGGGCGGGGACAGGGTAGAGGCAGTTCAGAAACAGCAGAGCCAGGAGTTCTGGGATCATTTGCTCCTGAGCTGGCTCCTGAGGTTAGAAGTTGGGGATAGACATTATTCTTTTCATTCTAGAGGTGGGACAACTAAGGCTCATTAAAGGAGTGACTTGGCCATGATCATATGGCACTTTGTGGGGAACTGAGAAAGTTGGGCTCCCAAATCCTAATCCTGCAGGGTTTCCAAAGTCCCAATTGCAGAATTAGGCTGATGCACACACCCTCTGTATCACCCAAGATCTCCCATCTTCCTTCCTACCTTTATCAGTCAGCTGTTACCACAATAACGTTATGTAACAAACAAACCATCGCAAAATCTCAGCAGCATTTACAAAAGAAACACTTTTTAAATTTTCTTGCTCATAAGCCTAGAAGCTGGCTGGGGAGCTCTGCTTTAGATTGTGGGTCAACTCATGCTTGTCCCAGTCTTAGAAGCAGCTGTGGCTGCCTGGGATAGCTTCCTTCTCTGGCTATGGTATAAATGCAAGAGGGCAAGCACAAATGTACAACCACATTTTACATCTTCTCTTTTATCTCTGCTACTATCCTAGAGGCCAAAGCAAGTTACTTGGCCAAGTTCAGAGTCAAGTGGTAAAGAGCCAGACTCTTTCCGTCATGTAGCCATGGCCAGGGTGTGGCTGTATAACACGCTCCATGGGAGTGAAAATTGGAATCAATAAGTCATTCCTCTCTGATGGATGTATTTATGCCTCCTCTTTCACAGTTACAGATTCAGACTGATAACTGACGAAGTCCCTAGAAGTTTCCCCTAGGTTCCTTCTCTATAGCCATTGCCCATGTTACTGTTAGCTCACTTGTCACCTTCCTCACGTGAAACCTAGCTATGTTGGTTGCAAAATAACAACAAAGAAGGAAGATAAAGAGAACACTTAGACTTCAAGAGTTGAATGTAAAAGAAGAGTGGAAGAGATACATGGTTCGTTCAACTCTGGTGGAACAGAAGGTCGGGGAAACATCTTCATTCCCACCTTCCTGCACCACCCATTGTCCCAAATCTTAGAGGTGAGCTTTAGCGCTCTGTCAGAACTTCAAGTGGATTTCTCATAGGATCGCTGCTCTACAGAGCCTCAGAATCTCAGTGTGGGGACACTTTTTATTTTTGTCCTCCTAATTTGTCCATCATTCTTTTGAAAGTGGTCCCCAGTTTCCAGTGGAAAAGCACCCTTCCCCTTCAGCCCATCAGAGTATCCCATCATCCCCTTGGTCACAGTGCTTGGCTCAGAGATGAACTCATGGCAAACCCAGGCCAATAAGAATTGGGTCTTGGACTTCTTGCCAAATTTCTGAGAAAGAGACTGTTTCATTCTGCAGGACCTGAATGTGAGAGGTGATAGCCTTTGTGTTATGAGCAGCCATCAAGCCACCGCATCAGTTCCAAGAAAGAATTCACCATGAAATGAGGAACAGAGAGAAATTTGGTTCGAGTTCCTGGATCAAGCTATGTCTGAGGTCCTAATTCTAATTTTTTACTTTTCAACTATGAACCAGGTTGGATTTTCTGTCACTTGCAACTGAAAGAGACCTGATTAAGTGAACTTGGAATCCTATAATCATAGTGTTTGAGGCACCCGGAGCCATAGATGGTTAGAATCATAGATTTTTGACTCTCAGAATGTTGAAGCCCTTAGAGATCAAACCTGGCTCAAGGGGAGCATGGGGAGGGGCCAAAGCTATGGGTGTGGAGAGGGGAAAGTGAGGTTTGTGAAGCAGAGGACCTGAAACGCCAGGAGGAACGAAGCTGCCCCTATGCACCCCTACTGGTGCAGCATATTTATCCTGGACCAGGAGTTCCTAGACCATAGATAAGCCCGGATGAGCCAGTTTCAATGAGATACATCATCCCAGCTTCTCAGCCTTACAACACACTTCATGAGGCTGCTTCTGCATGGCACCCTCTCATCATCTCCCCAAGGAGGAGATGGGTCTGAACTGGCCTGGAATTGTGGGCAGTGTTTCTAGCACAACCTTCTGCTTACAAGTGCCTGGAAGGCATGGAGAGATCCTCAGAGAAAGAGGTGCGACATGAGGCTGCCCTGCCAAAGGGCTTCCTTTGGCCGACATGGAAAGCTGTCCCGGATCAGACTCTCTAAGCTAGACGCCAGCCCTGGTGTGCCAACCACCAGCTTGGCACAAGCATCTGCTCTTGCTGGCTGACCTTTCTGAGCAGATATTTTTGGAAAGGGAATGAAGACTCACACTTCACCCTGGCTTCCTCACCTGGTCAGTCTTCAAAGGCACTAATGGCTGGCCTGTCTCCTGGGCCACCTCCCTCTGCCAGGGCTGAGGCTACCACTGGCTACATTCCCCTGCCACCCATATGGCCTCCTGCCTGGCCTCAGCGCCTGCATCCAATGTCATTTCCCATCTGGCCACTCTAATTCAAAAGGCAAATGCTCTTTTGCCCCAAATGGAGGTTCCTGGCAGCCTTGGGTTCTAGTTCCACTTCCTGCAGTGACTTGCTACTTGCATATCTTGGCCTCAGGGGCATCCATCTGTAAAATGGAGACATCCCCAGTAATGATTAGAAGCCTCCCTGAATTCATGAGTTAGGTCTTACCACCCCCCTTCTACCAATGAAGAAACCAAGGCTCTGAGATATGGCTTCATTCATTCAGCAATGTTCATTTCACGATACCGGTTAAGTGCTTACTACATCCTAGGTACTATGTCTGAGGACACTAAGGTCACTAAAACAGGGCCTGGTCATACAAGTTGCTCAGCTGCGGGGGGTCAAGATTTGTCCAAGGTCACAGAGCAAACTCTCAGAGGTCAGAGGGTGCTCTTATAATTTTCTGCATCTCCCTGCACACAGTAGGTGCCCAATTAACGCATGAATTGGCTGCAAGACCTCGTGGGCAGCAAAAAAAGAGGAATCCCAGGCCAAAAGACAGCGGGATGCCAAGGATGCAACAGGAGAAAGGGAGATGTCAATTTCCAGCCTCGGGGCTGGGTTTGCAAACAAAAAATCTATCATATCTGACACTGTTTGCTAAAGACCAGAATGGAGATGATGGAAGTGAGCGGTGGCGGATGGTGTGCTTGGCTCCTGCCTGAGAAAGCAGTCGGGGTCCTGCAGGGCAGGTGCTTGTGCGCCGAGCTCTGGAATGGCCACCAGATCCACCCCCCGGATGCGAAGAGTGCCATCGGGTGGCCAGCTGGTAGCACTGGTAACAGGGAGGGGGTTGCAGTTAGGAGGATGAACCCTTAACTGCCTTTGTAGAACATTTTGAGATGTGCCAGGCCTCACAGGTGGGCTTCTCTGGAATCTTCCTTCTCAAACCGTGGTTGGGGAACCAGCAGCATTGTCAACACCTGGGCTTTTGTTAAAAATGTGAATCTCAGCCCCACCCCAGATTTTGTTTTTAACAAGACCCCCCACCACCACCCACCACTGTTTCTCATGCCTGGGAATCCCACAGAGAGGATTGGAGAGCCCAAGTTCCACTCCCAGGGATTTGGGGGATCTGGATTTTTAAAAGTTCATGTGGTGATTCTCATATGCAGCTGAGGCTGAGAACCACTGTTTTCACTCTAGAGAGGACATCCCTAAACTCTCCTACCCCATCAGCTGCAAACCTAGGTGATCAGGTGGGTTGTTAGCTCCACTTTGCAGAAAAGGAAATTGCGGTTATCTGAGGATGACCCACATCAACAGAGTGGCACATTGGTGTAAAGCACCAGTTCTCAAACTGTGGGCCCTGGACACCTGGGAGTGCATTAGAACTGCGAGTCCTCAGGCCCCGTCCCAGACCTACTGGATCAGAAGCTCCAGGATGGGACCAGGCATCTGGGTTTAACGAGTCCTCCAGGTGTTCAAGTTTGAGGACACTGCTCAAACCTGAGCACACCCCTGACGTGGAAAGAACAGCAGATTGGGAGACCAGTCCGGGTTTCTCTCCCAGGCTCTTTGTGACGTTGGGCAAGGGCGCCTCCCTCCTTGGGCTTCAGCTTCCACGTCTGGAAAAGGAAGGGAACCAGCTCAGGGCTGCCACCCTCCCGTAGGGTTCCCATTGCAGCCAGTGCTAAGCCATCGTGATACTCTTTCTCCCTGAGCTCTGGGTCGGCCTGAGACCCCCTGCTCAGCACATCTCAGCACTTGTTGGGTAGCTGTGTCAAGGGGGCAGGTGGCGCCATCCCCACCTAATGCCCTAATGCCACCTCCACATTTTTGCATGTTCTGTTCCTTCTGGAGACGCAGTATCCTGCACTCATGTCTTCTCTGCCTCCTCCTCTGGAGCAATCTTATGCAGCTGCCAAGGCCCAACTTAAATGTCACCTCCTCCGTGAAGCCCCCCCCAGAGCCTTCTTGAGGACAGAAGCACTTCCTACTTGTAGTGCACGTCTCCATCATAATGTGTCTCCCCCAGCAGACTGTCACTCAGGGACCACCCAGATCCCCAGCACTGAGCCGGCTAAATGTTCAAGATGAACAAGATTGGATGAAGCGCCCCAATTCTTCATGGGCTCCAGTGCCCTCTTATTTATGGCTCCTCCCCTCCCTCATTCCGATGGCACATTGGCCCACTGCCAGGCCTCCAGCACACAGGGTCCGGCTCTGGCCCTGGCATGGGGCTGAGCGATGCCCGGGAGCTGCTAGGGGGTCCTGCACAGACTGACCCACCAGGCTCCTGCTCAGAAGAGCAGGAGGGACGGAGAGGGGGAGGCAGGCAGGGGGCCGCAGCCCAGCCGCGGTCTCCAGCAAGGAGCCAATGGGAGTTTAGAGAGGCAGTGAGCCAATCAGCTCAATCAGTCAAGCGTGGGGAAGTGGGTACCAGGACGGTAACTGCCTCACACGTCAGGTCGTCAGGTCGAGCTCCAAGGACTAGGAGAGGCTGCCCTCTCTCAGCTCGCCTGGGTCTCCCCATTCACTCTGCTCAGCCTGGCAGGGAGAAAGGAGGGCTGGGTCCCTTCATTCCACATTTACTGCGCACCTACTATGCGTCACCAGTGGCATGATGCAGTGGGGTATTAAAGAGCAGAAGCCTGTAATCCCTGCTCTTAAAGAGAGATGAGGAACGGAATGACACCGGCATGAATTGAACGTTCCTATGTTTCAAGACCTGTGTGAGGGGAACATGCACTGAGCACCTACTGCATGCTGGGCACTGTGAGAGTGGGTGTGTGTTGAGCGCCTACTGTGTGCTGGACTCTGTGAGAGGTCATGTATTGCATATCCACTAAGTGCTGGGGTCCTGAGAGGGGGTGTGTATTGAGCACCTACTATGTGCTGAACCCTGTGCAAGGAGCCTCATGCACATTAAACCTTACTAAAGGCACTCACCTACGGGAGTGAGAACCGTTTTCCTAGGAGGAGCCAGCTGTCCCAAGGGTGGAGGCAGGAATGAGCCTGCCCAAATGAGTGCAGGGGCCAGGAAGCGATGTATAGAAATACATAGGCTGAGTGTATGAGTGAGCTTTTTTAAAGGCAGTTTCAAGATACGGGCTTTTATGCCTGTGTCCTCCTTCTCTACAGCAGTCCAGTTCCTGCCCTTCCAAGGCCCAGAGAGAATGCCATCTCCTCTGGGAAGCCTTCCCTGATTTCCCAGGGAGAACTCTGGGCTTTGTTCTCTGCTTGCCCTCAGCAGCATGTCCAGGCAGCCTGGTTTCCTCTGCCCAGTCTTATCGAGCCTCCTCATGCCCAGCCCCTGCCGTGGGCCAGGCGGCGTGGAGCACGGCCTGGGCTGGGCTCCCCAGTCCTCACCCCAGGCTTCCAGGTAGGGAGTGAGTACTGTCACCCACTTTGCAGCTCAGGACCCCGAGACCCAGAGAGGCAAAGCATCTTGACCGAGGCAGCACAGCCAGCTAAGGACCGAGCCAGCGTTTGAACTTATGCCCAGCAGTTACCAAGGCCCAGCCCGATTCCTGGGTCCCTGAGCATGGCTGTTCCTGGAAGAAGTCCACTGGCCATTTTCCTGAGATGAGCTGGCGCTTATCCCTGTCTTGACGGCCCCCACCCCCTCCTCTCCCACCAGCACCCACCCTGGCACGCAGAGACCTCGCCCCAGGGACTCACTAAAGCCTTAGTATGTTAGAGCCCCAAACTGGGACATGTGCTGACATTTCTGGGGAGAAAAAATCAATCTAGAGAATTTGGGTTTTTGTCCTCTACCCTTGGGAATTTGCATTCAGCACTTACCCATGATGCTTTCCCTCTGCTTCATAAAATAATTGCAGAACAGATTGCATCGGAAGGAGAATTCCTGGATTATGGAGTAATGATTCTAAATGGCTGTTTAGCTGTTTTTTGCTTCATTTCTTTCTTTCTTTTTTTTAAAGTGTATTTTTTTTATTTTTTATTTTTGTTTTTTAAACATAACATACAAACACGAACATTCTTACCATATGATCATTCCATTCTTGATATACAATCCATAACTCACAGCATCATCACATAGTTGCATATTCATCATCATGATCATTTCTTAGAACATTTGCATCAATTCAGAAAAAGAAATAAAAAGAAAAAAGAAAAAACTTCATACCTATCATCCCTTACCCCCCCTGTCACCGATCACTAGCATTTCAATCTACTAAATTTATTTTAACATTTGTTCCCCCTATTATTTATTTATTTTTAATCCATATGTTTTACTTGGCTGTTCATGAAGTAGACAAAAGGAGCATCAGACACAGGGTTTTCACAATCACACAGTCACACTGTGAAAGCTATATCATTATATAGTCATCTTCAAGAAACATGGCTACTGGAATAAAGTGCAAATTTAAGCCAGTGAGTTAAATGCAAAGGAAGTGAAAGCTGTATTCATTGTCCCATGGAGGGCAGGGTCAGGCGCTGGGGGGTGGAGGGACCAGCTCCCTGCTCTCCCTCCACAACTTCCCTCCGAGGCAGGCATTGTTTTCCGAACTGCCCACGGCAAGAAATGAAGGCCCAGAGAGCCCGAGTAACTGGGCAAAGGTCACACAGCTGGAATGCAGTGCTGCAGGGATGGAAACGCCAGCTGGTCTGACCCAAAAGCTGAGCTTTTCTCCTCCTGGTGGCGAGTGGGAGCACCTTTCAACCGCTTTCCTTGGAGCCCCACGGAATGGCCGATCTAGTGTGACGGAGAAAGAAACAGAGGGTCAGGGAGGAGAAGCTTGCGGGCAGTGGAGCCGGGGTTAGGGCCCTGCCCTGGAGATGCCAGGCTTGGCCGCTGTGAGCACCCAGGTGGGGAGAAACAGTAGGCACCCAGGCCCCAACTGCCTCCAAGGAGCTGACTGTCTTGGGGATAAGACGATGGGGCATAAGTGGGGTGATGTGCGAGAACACCACACGCTCAGTCCAGGGGCATATCTGAGCCCAGCTCCCCATAGCTCCAGCCCTCTGGGTCTCTCCTTGGGCCCTGGGGTGCACACTCCCATGTGCTGGGGGGAGGCTGCCTCTCCTGCTCTGCTGCCAGGCCCTTCAAGGTGGGGTTTTCCTTCCTGCTGCCTCTGCCGTGCATAGCAATTAGACCTTGTACAAGTCACATAACCACTCTGAGCCTCAGTTTCTTCGTCTGTAAAATGGGGATAACAAGAGCATCTCCCTTGCGAGGTTAGGGTAGGGATGAAACAAGTTAATATAAGGGCTTAGAATATATAAGGGCTTAGAACAGAGCCTGCGTTGGGACACAGTAAGTGCTCCATGGAGGCTGGTTGTCATCATAGTCACCGAATAATCCATTTATGGGCATCTGTGTGTGTCTGTTACTAGGGAGGCAGAGGCGAGACCCAGGCCCTGAGTGCGAGGAGCTTGTAAGCGAAGGGGGTTTGGGGAAGTGTGGAAAAGGGGCAGCAACACCTCAGCTTAAGGTTGTCCCTGGCCACTCACGGGGACAGGGGGACATTTAGACCTAGGCCATGCTGCCAGGCAAAAAAGCACGGTGCATATAAAGCTCTGGGTGCGAGAGAAGCAGCGGGGAGAGGTGAAAGCAGAGGGGGGTGCAGGTGTGGGCTGCCAGGAGGCTGGGGAGCCAAGCTAATTCCAGCCTAAAGGCAGCGAGGATTATTCTGGAAATGCATGGGCAGTGTTACTTCTCCCAGTCCCCCTTGCCGCCCCTGCACTCAAGGAGATCCCACGCTCTGCTGCCTGCCAGGTGCCCCACTCCCACCCCCGCCACTGGGTCCCCGCCTGTGCCCAGGGACCCAGTCCTTGCTGCAGCGTGCTCTTCACTGAGACACACTGGGACCGGGAGCCGGCGGGGCTGACATGGATCATGTTTCTCACAAACAGAAGACAAAGGGAACAAGGGAACAAAGCTGGAGAGGGGCCGGGCTGGGGTGGGCAGACGGGAGTGAGGCACCCAGCGAGGAGTGGGGCGGGGGCCGGCGGAGCTGCCCGCGGAAAGAGCCATTCATTTCCTGGTGGTGGCCCCAGGGCTGAGCAGCCGGGCCGCCGCAGAGGTTTATCTGCGCGCTTCAGCTGTGCAGGGTGCTGCGTGCCAGCCTTCCGGCCGCTTCGGAGATTTGCCAGGCCCGGGAGGAGGCGGAGGTGCCGATAGCAGCTTCCGGCCGGTCTATTACACCAGGAGGGGCCCGGCTTTCAGCGCTGTCCGCGGGTGAGATTGCGTTACGTTTGGCCTGTAATGAGGTGTCGCGGGCCCGGCGGGGAGGCAGGAGCTGCTTTGGCCACCTGCCCCAGTCCGCTCGCCCCAGCCTGGCCTGGCCTGGCCGGAGGAGCCCGGGAAGAGGAGGGCCCGGGTGGCAGGAGGGTGAGAGAGGAGGAGTTGGTAGCGGCAGAGGGTCTGCTCCAAGCAGATGGAAGGGAACAGCACTTATTGAGCACCACTGTGTGCCAGCACCGTGCCCAAGGGGTGGTGCCTCCTCCAATAGCCACACTTCCCAGCAGTTTATCAGTGTCCAGGGCTCCACTAGGAGTTCTTCTGGAACCTTCTGGTTGGATTGTTGCCGCAGAAATAAGAGGTAGGTGCTGTTACTCTCTCCACTTTACTAAAACGTGGCCGGTCCCAAATCCAGACACTGCCCTGAATGATCCTGAGTCATCAGTGCTTACCACGCCCAAGGCAGGGAAGCTGCTTCCGGAGCATGGGTGGATCGGAGGGAGGAGAGGCCGAGGCAGGGGCTGCGGGAGAACCGAGCAGAGGCTGGGTGTTCAGTAGGGTGCTCGGTTTCGGGGCCTCCTGCTCTCAGACACTGCAGGAAGGGGAACAAAGGGTGTGATCCCCGAGAGGGCGAAGGGGCCGCCTGAGCTTCCGGCCCACCCTTTGCAGTTCAGAGAGTTTCATTCCCACAAGTTTGGGGGGTGCATGGTCTGGGAATCAAGCCCAGGTCTCCTGCATGGAAGGCGAGCTTTCTACCACTGAACCACCCGTGCACACTCATTCCTACATGTTCCTAAGGCAGGCGTTTCATGGATGAGGAGACAGAGGTACAAAGGAAGCACCGCCTTCCTGAGGCCACACAGCTAGTCTGGGGGAGCGTGGGGGCTGAAGCCAGACCTGGGATCGAATCCCAGCTCTGCCAGGTGGGAGCTGTGCACCCTTGGGCTGCCACCTAATTGTCCTTCTTTGCAATACAGGACAGTGACCTACCAGCATGAGACCTGCAAAAGGCACAGAGCCTGGCATACAGTAGGTGCTCAGTGCATGGTAATGACTGTGCTTAGGAAATGCTTCCTTCTCAGAGGACGATGGAGCAGGAGTTCCCCTCAGTGGGCTGTCCAGGGAGGCCTCCGTATGATGCCTCCTCTACCTCCCCGAGCCCCAGGCGGCCTCTCCGTCCCAGGCCCTGGGTCCCTGTGACCCCTGAGTGGGGCTGAGCTGCCAGGCAAGAGGGTGCAGGACGCTGGGCCCCACTGTCTTCTGGGAGCCCGCTGGGACTGCTGGAGTTGTGCTGAAATGACCTCCCTTGGTTCCACTGGTTTCTGCCTGCTCTCGGCTCAGCAGCATCGCTTAGTATCAATCTCCACACTGGGTGAGGGTGCTTCGGGGCGAGGAGCCTATCCTACTAATTCCCTTTTGGGTAATAAGACCTTCCCGCCCCACCCCCTGTGCCCTCATGCCTGGCCCCAAGTGACCTTTCAGAACCCTGAGCTGTCAGGAAAGGCCATTGAGACCCTTGCCCTGACCACCGTCACCACCAGTGGGTAGCCTTGGTCACTAGAAGAAGTCTCCACATGGGAGTCAGCCCTACTCAGACTTTGGTTCAATGCCTGTGGCAAGCCATTCATTCATTCATTTGTTCGTTTGGAAGTAATGGATTGCTCACCTACTAAATGCCAGTGGGAGACGCTGATGAGCAAACAGCACACATGGCTCCTACCCTCACAGACCTCCTCCCTCCTAGTTGAGGGGGGAAGATATCACAACCCTCCACAGACGGAGCATTGCAGCAGTGATGGGAGATGTCGGGGTGGATATCAGGAGCTCTGAGAGTGTTCAGTAGGGACAAGTAACTCAGAGGCCAGGAGGACTTCCTGGAGGAGGGGACCCAGGAGCAGAAATCTAAAGGGTAAGTAGGGAGTTGCTATTTTTGCAGAGAGAGAAATTTGGCCCAGAGGAGAGAAGAACAGGCCCAGTGACCCAGGAAGTTGAGGCCTGGATGGAGGTGACTCCAGCCTCTGTGCCCTACGGTGAGACCCAGAGGCTCTGGCCCCTGTTGTCCCTCCTGCCTCCCCGGCCCCACTAAAGGACTCCTCCCCAACTCCTGTTCTTTAGAGGGGGCCCTGTGGTCTTGGCCAACCCCCACCCCCCACCACACACAGATCTTGGGGAGACACGATGACAGGGCTGGGGTCCTGCTCTGTCACTTCCTAGCTGTGCCCCCTGGGGCACCTCCATCACCTCGCTGAACCACTTGCTGTATCAGCCACTGAACAGGATCAAATAAGATGATAGAAAAGAAGACAGTTTGGAGCCTAAAGGGTGCTCTGGAAATGTCTCCACTTCTTCAGTAAGACATGAGATCCTATAACAATGATGCCTCCTGCCCCACCGTCTCCTGCACAAACCACCTGCCGTCCTCTGACTGTGGGTCTCTCCCACCTCTGGGCCTTTGTGTAGCCTCTACCCGAAGTGCCCTCCTCTCCATCCTTGTCCTCTTGGCAAACTCTCAGCTCCACCACACGCTGGCCAGGCGACCTCAGCAATGGGACGTCACCTCTCAGACAGCAGTTTCTGTCAGATGGGAAAGTACAGTTGCCTCCTACCTGGGATTGCTGCAAGAATTAAAGGAGATGCCATTCTTAAAGCAGACTCTGCTTCACTTTAAGTGCCCTAAAGCTGGTAGCTGGCACTGAGAGGGGTGGTCTGGGAGAGTGCTGGTGGCTGCGCTTACACACACAGGGAGTACAGAAGGGAGGGACAGCCTGGGGTGGCGGACAGGAGAGACTAGGGCATGGGATCTGACCTCAGAGCAGGATCTGGGACTAGGACCCCAGGGTCCCTGCCTCCTGTGGCACCAACCACGCGTCTTCCCAACTGCACCCCAGGTCTGGACCCCTGCCTCTATCACCCATCCTGCTTCCTGTACAGCCCAATGTCCACTCTTCAGGACTCACCTTGGCCGTCCCCTCTTCTATGAGGATTACTCTGAGCTTTCCCTTCCCACGCCACCCTTCACCCAAGCCCCCCCACACCTCCTTTCACTAGCCAACCTCCAGGACGTCAGCTTCTGCAAAGCTGCACTGGGCTTTAATTTCTGACCCCCAGGCCGAGCCAAGGACACTTTATGAATGAATCAGTGAATGAAACGCTTATGTGAATGAACGTGTGGGACCAGGAATAAGTGACAGAGCAGCCCCAGCAAAGACCCCAGGTGCTGCCTCTCTGACCACACCTGACTCGTCTTCCCCTCTGCGCCCTAGGAGAGCTTGGTGACTGTTCTTCCCCTTGCACCTGGCAGAGAACTTTGCCCCAAATGGCAGCTCCGCTGGGCCCCGAGAAATGCTGAAACGCTGCCATCTGCATTCTTCCTTCCCTTACAGCCTCAAAGGAGCAAGGAGAGCTGACAGTTGTGGGTGGATACCAGGGTGGCCACGGGGTGATGTGTACCCCCCCAGGGAAGGGGTAGCAGCCCCTCAGCCACACTTCCCACCCCAGATTCACCACATCCTTATCCACTGGACAGACTCTCCGTCTTCCAGGGCCCCTGATATTTAAGGAAATTAAGGTCAGGTCTGGTTGCTAAATATTTGTCTAAGCTGAGCTGAAAATGGTGCCAAAGAAGGCCTTCAATTTTATGAGCAAATAAATCGTATGAGGGAGAGTGGGCTGGGAAAGGAAGGTGGGGCAGGTGCTCAATTTGAAGTGCTCAATTATTTAGTGCATAGATGCCTCCCAAAGCCTGCAGGGCTATCCAAGCCCCCCGTTTTGTAAAGGACGGCTCCTTCTCCTTGCTCCATGGTTGCAGACAGGGGCAGATTTCTTGCAAGGTCTTCTCTCCTCTCCTGGATCCAGAGCAGGCAATTCCAGGCTGCACCTCTCTGGACAACTGTCCATCCATCATGACCCCCAAGACATCAGTAAACAGGATGCAATCATGGCATTAGCTTCACTGAGGGGCTGTAAGCACGAAGCATGGCATGTTAGATGTGCGGCCTGGTGCGTGGCCCCTGGGGACATGCTTGTGTTTGGCAGAATAACAGCCCTTGATCTCTGGAACCTGGGAACTTGTCACCTTCCGTGGCCAAGGGAGGGCTGAGGTTGAGATGGAATGAAGATTACTCATTAGCTGACCTTGACTGGAGGAGGAGCACCCTGGATTATCCACCTGGGCCCAATTTACCACAAGGCTCCTTAAAAGTGGAAGAGGGTGGCAAGAAGTTTATGTCAGAATGATGCATGTGGGAAAGGCTAGCTCCACCCTTGCTGGCTGAGAAAATGGACCACAAGCCGGAGGATGCAGGCGGCCTCTGCAAGCTGGAAGGAGCAAGAAAACGGCCTAGAGCCTTTCCAGAAAGGATCGCAGCCCTGCCGATGCCTTGATTTTTCTGACCTCCAAAACTGAGATGATAAATCCGTGTTGTTTGAAGTCACTACGTTTGTGGAAATTTGTTACAGCAGCCCATCAGACTCTCGTACAATGCCAATGACCAATAAATTCTATCTCCACTTAGTAGCCACTCAAAAAAAGTTTGCTGATTAAATGGAAAAAGAGAACTGTGGCCTGGGCATCCGGAGTCTTGCATTCGTGTTCCAGTCCTGTCCGTAACCGGCTGGGCTCGTTTAACCCACCCCCCTCACCTCTCTGAACTCAATTTCCTTGTCTAAAAGGAGGAGACGGGATTATAAATGATCTTCCGAGTCTCTCTCTCCCAACTCACATTTTCTCACTCTAAGGGTCCCCCACAAGGTTCTCTGGGGCCCCCGCGCTCCTCGTTTCCACCTGCAATCTGCTTCCTGCTCCTGGGCAGCGTCCAGGCTGGGGATGGCAGAGCTGCAGGCCCCAGAGGAGACGGTTAATAAAGGCGAGAGGAGGGGAATCGATGTGCGCTGACATCCCTGTGACAGATTGGCGAGAACGACAGATTTAATATCCTGCCGTTTCCCTTCCCCAGCCCGGGGCCCAGGAATTGATTAAATAAATTAAAACTCCGCAGCCCGCGGTGCTCTGAGTAAGGTGTCTGCTTACTCCCGCTGTCACCGGCTGGCTGCAGGGTTCTCCCCACGCCGGGGCTGCCCCGCCAGACGGGCCGGCTTCGCCTGCCCTGGATGGAGCTCTGGTGAAAGCGGGCACCTCGTGCTGTTTGTTGGGCCCACACAGGTATGCAGATGGGGCCTGGGTCAGGTGGGAGATGCAGCAGAGAGACGGGGAGGCTGGGGTTGGAAAGGGAGAAGGTGAGAAGCAGAGATCGGCTGGGATCCCACCGGGTGCCAGGTGCAAGGGCTGCAACAATTTGCAAGACAGCACCGAGCATGCCTGTTTGGAGGCTCCGTCTGAGAGGCGCCCAGGCTGGACCTTGGCAGAGGTTCAGGTCAGCAGAGAGGGGATGGGCCCTGCCCATGGGAATCTGTAACCTCCCTCCCACCGGCTAGCCCCTCCCTGGCACACTTCGTCAATGCGTGGACTGGCGCAGCCTGTTCCTTTCTGCTTCCTGCTGTCACCAGTTCGGACTCATCCTAACAACCTCTTGAGCCTGGAGGATTAGGGGGTAACCCCGGTATTAAAAATGACACTGGGATGTATCCTAAGGCTCAGCCACAGTGATTGGACCTCTGGGGACTGGCTATGACCCGGCTCCCCTCCCTGGGTGCAGAGCTGAGAGCTTTCTATAAGGCCCCAGGGCTGCATTGGGGGCTCCCTCCCTCTCCGCACACTCCCCGCAGCCCCTCTGCCGCTGCCCCTACAAGTAGGGGTATCTTCTGATCATTTGCCGTCCCGTAGTGCTCAGTTTTCTCAACCCAGTTGAGTCAAGGGAAGATACCTCCTTCACAGATGAGGAAACTGAGGCCAGAAAAGTTGGGAAGGGGCTTTCCCAAGATCAGGGATGCAAACTAGACCAGACCCCGGGACACCTCACTGTCTCCTGCATCAAAACTTACTCCCCACCAATCCCTTGGACTCCCCCAAAGATGTCACCAGCTCCCCTTAGGTCAGGTTGGCTGGGCTTACCCCCTGACTGTGAGCCCCTCACAATAGCTTCTCAGAGCCTCAGTTTTCCCATGTGTAAAATGGTCATGATGATGGCACCAACCCCGCAAGAAGTGACATGTCCAGGGCTTCACAACTGGTGAAGTCGCTTGACCCGTCCCACAATGCTTCCTATGAAGATAAGCTGGTCACGTGCTTGACACACAGCAGGGGTTCGACAAGGACCCGCTACATGCAAATCCGTGGAAGACGATGAGAGTCAGTGTGATTCATTAATTCATTCAACACAGAGTCTGAGATGTTAGTGGAGCCAGCAGTTTGGCCTTTCCCTCTTTCATTTGCGTTTTGATTGGCACCACCCCCAAACACACTGTCTCCAGCATCAGAGAAACGGCAGGAAGGCCTTGTGGCTGTGGTTGCCTGCCCCCTGTCGTTTCTCTGGCCCAGGGGCTCCTGCTGGCCACAGTGCTGTTGCTCCACCCTCTGCGGGGAACTGGTCCCCCCCGTCCCTCTCCCCTGTGACTCCCCAGGGGTCTGCCTGGAGGCGAGGCAGCCAGGTGCTCCTGGCTCCCAAGCTTAAGGAGCTGTCACCTGTCTGCCAGCCCCCCATCCACCCCTTACTGCAGCCTCTCCCTTGCAATCCATTATGGCTCCAATTTACATTCTGCCCTGGGGGATGGTGAAGTGGGTGCCGGCAGCAAATGGGTCCCAAGCAACACAAAATCAGGACAGGCAGAGGCAAAGGCGGAGTCTGGGACTGTGGCTGGGAAGTCCAGTGTTGGGTGCCTAAGGAGGGCGGGAGTCCCTCTGTCCCATCTCTCAGATCCTGCTCCCGAGTCTAGAGCCAGATTCATCATCATCCCCTCAGCCCATCCCTGCCCTACAACCACCACCCTGCCCTGTCTCAGCCCCTCCCTTCTGTGCTTTATTTTTCTCCAAATGTGCCACCAAAACACAGCCTTCCAGATATTCAAGCTGAAGCCACCCACTGTCTCAGCTGAGATGATAACATCTCCCACCCCTGAGCACCTACCTGAGGAGCAGACATGGTGTTACATCATCCTGTTCAATTCTCATGACCACAGTGCCGGTGTACAGAGGAGGAAACCGAGGTTCAGAGAGGAGCTCTGACTGTGAGGCAGAGGTGGCAGGAGGAACCCGGCTGTCTTCAGAGCTGGCTCCCCATCCCCTTGCTGGAAGCTGCTCTCAGGCACCTCCAATTCCCCATCCTCTTCTCCCCCTGGGAGATGGGTCTTTTCAATTTTCTTTCCCCACCCCCCTTTCCACATCCACAGTCCCAGCCCTGCCCAGCCATGCCCTGGAGGCTGTGCAAACAAGGCCGGAAAGCCAGAGGCCACAGCCAGAGTGGGAGGGCCTGGATCCGGTCTGTTCTCAACCCAGATGAGGACATGGAACAAGGCCCAGAGAGGGCCAGAGACCCTGGGCCGGGTCACACAGCAAGCATTGCAAGAGGTGGGAACTTCAGACCTGTGTCAAACTCACCATCCGAACACTGATATTTCCCCCATCTTCTACCTCCCCAGCCCTGCGGGCATTTAGGGGGCTGGGCAGGAGGGGGTTCTGCAAGGCACCACTCTTTTTTTTGGTATTACATTTTGTAAAATGTGTGTGTAATTTTTAAAAAATCTAATCAGTTCAAAAGGGTATAAACAGTGAAAAGTAACCCTCCAGAGCCACAAAGGCAGATCTGAATATCCATTTCAGAGAACACGCATGGAGGAAACACGCTTCGCCCCCGGCTTCGTTCGCTTAATGGAGTGTCTTGGCGCGTAGGCCCCGCCCGCACGCTGAGAGGTGCTGCAGTCCGTCTCAACTTCCTTTTTCATGGTGTGGCTGAGCTGTCATTTACTCCGCCGGCCCCCCACTTATGGGCACGGTGGTTTCCAGCCGTCTGCTCCCCTGAACGATGCTGCACCTGCTGACACGCTGTTCTCTGTGCGCACGGCCGGGCCTCTCCGTAGGGTGGATTTCTTGAAGTGGAATTGATGGATCAAAGGGTTTGTGCATTTTTAATCCTGAGACACACTGGTCCTCACCCTCCAAAGAGGCTGCAGCAGTCCACACTTGCACCCACGGTGTGCGAGTGCCTGGGAGGCTGCTCTAAGGGCAGGGAGGGCGCCTGTAGGCGAGGGTCAGACGCCAGACTCAGCTTCCCCCAGGTCTTTTTTTAGCCTCCCCCTGGCTTCGGGGAAGCAGGTAATGACTTGCATCCACTGGCCCTCTTTGGTGACACGGGTGCCTCCGGACACCCTCCCACGCTTGTCTGGAAGCCACGAGACCGGGCTGGGAGAGGTTCAGTCCCTGGGGTTTCCTGGCCACGGAGGCCCCAGCTGCAGCCCAGGGCGCCTCCACCCACCAGGGAGGCCTGGGCCGCGTCACGGCCCCATTGATTCCTCCATTGGATTCAACCCAGAGGATTTGTCGTTTCCTTTTCTGAGATAAACCGAGAAAGGCCACAGCCTGCCGCTCTGCCAGCTGGGAGTGGAGAGGCATTGCGGGCCGGGAGGAGGCCACCGGGGGTGGCAGGAGGCCGTGGGTGGGGCTCAGGCACCAGGGAGGGGGCTCGTGGGCCGTGGGAGGACAAGGCCGCCAGGGGAGGGGCCCCGGCCTGTTCTCTCTGCTTCCAGTTAGCCTCCTTGGCAGTATGGGGGGCCCTGCCCGGTGAGCCCCCGCTGAGGGCTGGCCTCCTTATATTTTCTTTCTTAACTCTCCCCTAAAGCCTGTACCCTCAGAATGATCCCATCTCACAGAGGAGGAAACTAAGTTTAGTGAGACTAGAAACGGGCTCAAGGCCACACGGCTGGTTAGAGGGCAGAGCTGGGGTTCAAACCCAGGCCTCCCTGCTTGGGGAGCTCAGCTCTTGGTCCCTGTCTTATAAGGGGACGAAAGAACTGGTTTTAGAACAGAAACCTGGACTCTTGCCTCCCACCCATGCACAGATCCCCCGCTCCCCGCAGCTGCACGCCGTTAACGTCCCCTTTGTGCTGAGGGCTGGCCATCCTCACAGAGAACAACGCAGAGGCCTCGCCCGTCCAAGACCGGGGAGTCATGGGAGCTTCTGGAAACTGGACCCTGGGAAGTTGGCTTCAACCTGTTCTCCACCGCTGTCCCCTGCCCTCTGCCTCACACCCCTTACACAAACCTGTCTTCTTTTCTCCAGACAAGCAGTGCCCCCTTTGCAGAAAGTCCAAAATGCCAATTTCCCCTGGAGATCACCCCGCACTGGATTAGGGGTCTCCCAGGGGGCTGGGCCAACGAGTTAAAGGTCAGACCCTGTTGTGAACTTCCCAGGATGTGCCGCATAGATGCCCCGGTCTTCGTGAGGGAAGTATCAGGAAGGAAGCTGTCTAATTATGGGGGCGGGCAGGAGTTCACCGCTGAGCGTTTGGCCCCCTCCGGCCCCCACCCCCACCAAAGGCTCTGGGACAGCACGTGTTACCAGGAGACTGTCCCACATTCCGAGGCCACTCTTACGTGTCAGCCCCCAAAGCATGGACCCCCAGGGATGCCCCCAGCTCCTCTCCCCCAGCCCTGATCCTGCAACCTTCCAGGATTCATTGCTGACAATAATTAGGTCTCACAAGGATAAAACATAAACGCGTCTAAGACCTTCAGGGATGGAATTAGCGCGTAACTCTGTTTGTGGTTTAAATATTAATGTCAGAGTGTGATTACTTCCCCTTCTGTCGAAGGCAGCCGCTTGGAAACAGTTTCAACTCGGCAAATGGGACGCATCCATCCTGCATGGTGATGTGCACAGGGCAGAGTTAAGCATTCTGGAGAGTTCTGGAGCATTTAGAACTCAGGGCATTTAAAACAATGGTTACAAACTGATAGCCTGTGGCCCAAGCTGGCACACTGTGCCCCTGTTTTAAAATGTTGGTCTACATCATGTTTAGACATAAAGAATGAATTTGTCTAAAAATCCACATTGACAATTTCGTTTGAACAATGGAAAACCTTGGCCTTGCTGGACCACAGTCCCACCTGAACTGAGTGGTGGCTGTCCCCTAGAGGTGGGCACACGTCTCCACCTGTCCACAGTCTTCGCCCCTCCCTGCTGCCATCCCCAGCCCACTTGACCCATTTGCTTCACCTGCTGGGTCCTATAGGCATTTGAGTTTGCAGCTTCTGGTTTAGAAGTTGGGAAGGTTAGAAATCAAGTGGGTTGGGATTGTGGAGCTAAAAACTCATGCCCAGGAGCCCCAGAAAGGACTCTTGGGCTAGGAGAAGGGGGCACGCCTGGATTAAGAGGTAGCTCCTACCTTCCCCTGTTCAGCCTGCATACAGGCCTGCATGGTGGGAAAACTCCAACTCTGTGCACTCCACCCAACACCAAAAGCACCCTTATTCTAGAAATTCAGCCTTGCCACCAGAGGCGGCTGTGACAGAGGGGCAGGGGCAGCTGTCTGGGTCCTACTGGGCATGTCCATGGCTAATGAGCCTCCTGACTCACCACCAGCACCATCATCCCTGAATCCTCCCACCTTTCCCTGGCTTGGGGCAGCGGCTGGGTGAGCCTGAACTGGCCCCCGCTCCTCTCTGAACCTTTGACTGCCTTTGGGACAAATGCAACGCTGCACTCTGTCCCCCTATTTCACTCACGGCAAGAGGTCGTTCCGAGATCTCTCCTAAGAAATAGATTCGCCAGTATCCAGCACGGGGCAGCGTCTACAGCAGGGGCTCAATTTGAGTCCAGTAGAGAAAACCACTGGGGCCCAAGTGAGAAAACTCAGAAAATCCCAGCTCCCCCAATTTACCAGCCATAGGAGCTTGGACAAGTTATTTAACCTTTCTGAGCCTGTTTTCCTAATGCCAACTTCACTGGGTTGTTGGGAGGAATAAATTTAGCCCCAGGCACAGCACTCTGCCTGTCCAGGCAGTGAGTAAGGCTGGGCAGGAGGCAGCTCATTGGAATTCAGAAGAATGAAAGTGAAGGGGAGAACCCCAGGGTGGGGCCAGGGTCGGGTGGCGAGGCTGGTAAGAGGCGGGAGTTTAGAGAAAGGTGGACGGCGCAGGAGGGGCCCTGGTGCTTTTACAGTTTTAAATGTACTCCTAGGGCAGGTGGGTGGTGGTGGGGGGGCAGGATCTCTGCCTTGTCTTTTGTTTTCTCAGCATGCATGTCGCTCTCCCTGTCTCTCTCTTTGTTCCTTTCATTGTGCCTTCATTGCTTTGTCAACCTGTCACTCAGTCTCTGTCTTTGTATCTCTCTTTGTGTGTCTCTGTGTCTCTTGGCTTTCCCTGTGTGTCTTTCTGCCTTCCTCTCTCCGTCTCTGGCTCTCCTGTGCTTTGCTCTGACGTGCTTGCTTTCCCTCTTCTGACGCTGAGTGGTCATGGGTTCCTCTCCTTCTCTCTGCACACTGGCTTTCCTTTTGTCCCGCCCAGAGGGTCAGGTGTGGCCATGGAAGCCCCAGTCCAAGAGCCCACCTGACAGAGATGACAGCATCATCTGGGACCCAGCTCCAACCCCTCTGAAGAAGACCACATGGGCCCGGCCTGGGCAGGAGGCCACACCCCAACATGGCTTGTTTGGGGGGCAGTGGGGAGTGGGGCTCGCAGTGGAAACGTGACACAGTTCTTACCACGCAGGTGAGGGTGCGTTTCTCGGAGGGGCTGGACTGGGTCAACCCCCCACCCCCACCCCGCCCTGATCTATCTTCTCCAAAGCCTTGCCAGGCAAGGAATGGGGCTCAGAGTTCGGCCTTGGCTGGTAGTGACCTTGACATTTAGGGGGTACTGTAGGGCCAGCTGACCAGTTGCAACTACCTGAACTAAGGAAGGGTTGGGGACCCAGAGCTAAAGAGAGTCTAACTCCCTCACCCTCCAGGGAAGTGTACGGGGCTTAGGGCTCCTGGAGACACATAGCCTGGTATCAGCCTGGCCACCTTCCCGCCCAGACAGGGCAGTCAAGGGGCAGGGGGTGGCCAAGGCTGGGCAAATGGCTTGGGGCACATATCCTGGAATGCAACAGTGCTCCGTGAATGTTTTAATAGAGTAAGGAGAGAGGGAGCCCAGGGAAGCAGAGTCAGAGACAGAAGGAACGGGAGAAAACTGGGTAGAAGGGGATGGGGAGGGAGGCAGAGGGGCTGGCTGGGGAATACCAAGGAGGCAGAGAGAAGAGAAGATGGGGAGAGAACAAAGAGAGGGGGGAGGCGAGACTGTAATTCATTCCACTTCTTCTCTGTTCATTTTGGACAAATAGAGCAGAAACTGCAGCCCAAGGAAGGGGAAACAGGGCATGAAATTGCACTGTGTCTGTTAATGGCTCTGCTGGCCAGCTGGCCCCAGGCTGCTACCCAGCACTGGGTCAGCCCCCGCCCGCCCAGATGCCAGGAGGAAGCGCGCTGCCACCCCGCACTGCCTGCCAGGTGCGAGCCTGCGAGTGCCCGGTGAGGAGGGCTGCGGGCACCCGGCTCCTGCCCGGAAAGCTTCTCTCAAGTTCATCCACCTTCCATGCCCTGAACGGCCACAGAACCAGAGCAGCTGTGGAAAGCGACAGACAGAGTCGCTCCGAGGAGTGGGGAAGGGACCTCCATTAGAATCAGAGAAAATCCCCGTGAGTTTAAGGGATTTGGTGAATTAATACAACCTGCATTTAGATGACCCAAAGCATTTCTTGAGGCAGGCTATGGAAGCTTCTGGCTGTCTGGGAAGCCTTCCCTTTCTCTGCAGGAATTTGGGGGGTGGGGGAGAGGGATTGGACTAGTTGAGAGCTCCGGGGAGGGCAGGGGGGCCATGGACTTGAGTGGACTTGCTTCCTCCTGCACAGGGACAGACCCATCAGCAAAAGGTTCCAATGTGGAAGCAGGGGAGAGGGTCCCCTGCTGACCATCTCTGGGGCACCCAGCTGCCCAGAAGGGGTAGGGTGGTAGGAGGGTGCGCAAGCAGCCATCTCTTCCTACCAGTTTGGGGCCTGGACAAATGGTCTTTGGGTCCAAGTCCAGGGTCTGCCCCCTCTAAATCCACTTCCATCTCCCTGCTGATCGCCTTCCAGCTCAGCCCCAGCCCCAGTGCTTCCCACCTTGGGAACAAAGCACAGCAACTGCAAAAGCAAATGCTGCCATATCCTGGGTGCTTATTACCTTCCAGATGCGATGCCGAGCCCTGGATGCACATTAGCCCAAGGTGCCATCAACTCCTCACACCAACGCAGACACGAATCTTACTCTCATCTTTAAGACAAGAGCTCTGACACACAGAGACGTGAGGGAAGCTGCCCGGGCTGCGCAGCTAGAAGGTGGCAGAGCTTAGAGTTGAACCCAGGCCACCTGCTCCAGGGCTCATGCTTTTAACCTGGGTTGGGTGGGTTGGTGGGTTGGGAGAGGGGTTGATGGATTTGGGGTGGTGTTAGGTGGGTGGCTTGGTTGGGTGGGTGGGTTTTGTGGATGGGTGGTAGGTGCTGGTGGAGAGGTGGTAGGGTGGTTTGGTGCATTGGTTTGGAGGACTGGGTGGGTGGGTTGGGGCTGGGTTGTTAGGCGGTGGGAAGGAGGGATGGTTACTGGGCTCACTGACCCTTAAGCACAGCATGAATTTTCTAACCTCCCAAAGTTGCCTTTGTCATTCTTTCCATGGACGACTCCCTCTCTCCCCTTTTCTACCATCTCGCACTCTTCCTTCCAGGCTCGGTTTGATCTCTGAACCACCCTCACATGCCACCATCACTCTGTCCATAGCCCAAGCTGCTCTGTTTGGTACCAATTGCCTTACACCTTATTATCTGCTGTCTCCAGCCATAACCACTTCTCCCTACTAGAGGGGCTGGCAGCTCTGCGAGGGCAGGCACCAAGCTGCCTTCATCTCCGTATGTGCCAGGTATGCTGTGGGGGCAGCAGACATCTGACCAGGTGAAGGACGCACCAGGGCTCCTGCCCAGGGAGTCCTGCTATCCACACTGGGCTCTCCAGAGGTCAATTGTGCAGACACAGAAATACAGAGACTCTTGGGCCACGACCAGAACCACCCTGCATGTCTTGTTCCAGAACCTTCCGGGCAGGCTTCACAACTGTGTGACTGCCTGATCCAGAGAATGTGTCTATGGCAGGAAGAGCATGTGCTGGGGGCAAAGGACACACAGGTCGGTGCACAGCAGGGACGGGGCATGGCACGGAGAGCAGCCCACCCTAGGGACTCATCCAGGAAGCTTCTAGTAGCCCTTGAGACCAGCGTGGATGGCCAGTGGTCACCCGTCCCTGGCTGGCCAGAGCTCGCCTCTCATAGTGACAATCAAGTCACCCCCTTGAGCTGCCCCTGCACCCCTCCTATTTGTTTATCTTCTTGAGGAAACGGGGTGGGGGGCACTGAAAGGAGAACCAGCCTCCCCACCCACCCCCAGCCAAGGCAGATCCTTTCCCTGCTAATTGTTATTTGCATGGCAAATTCCAGGTAAAGACGTGCTCATTTGCATGTTCTGGGAGTAATGATATTTGATGTTGTCAACTTATTACAACTTTAATCACCACTCAATTTCCTGCTTTCCAAGCTCCCCATCGTGCTGCCACCTAAAAGAACCGCCTCTTTGGAACTCACAGAGCCTCACCAGGAGGGGGCCACGTGGGGGTCCCCCAGCTGAGGCGCCCCTCTCCTTCCTTCTTCTCCCCCTTTCTCCTGTTTCCCTGCTTCTCCTCTTCCTCTCCTCCCCGCTTCCCGCCTCCTCTCTGCTTCCCTCCCTCTCCCGAGGTCCTCCCCAGCAGGGAACCCTCCCACTGCTCAGTCCCCTGTTCTCCGGTGGAGGCAAGACAAAGGGGTGAGTCTCCGCTGCGAGGACAGAAAAATTCCTGTGCAGTAGGGCAAGTGTCCGATCGGGTTATTTGTCTCCAGAAGCAGGAGGGAAGCCTCTCTCCAGTGCTGCGCTGGGACCCCACTTGGCCCCTTTACAAAAAAAGGATGACTTTGTGGAAGGAATAACAGAACAGCTAGCACCTAAAGGCATTCCCTGCTCCGGGTGCTGCACTCAGCCCTTCGCCCGGCTCGTGGTCCGGCCCGCGAGTCACTCAGAGCAAAATCAGAGCTCTCACAAGGCCGCAGCCCCACCTGATGTGTCCTCACCTCCTGCGGCCTCCTCCTCACCTGCTCAGTTCCAGCCATGCTGGCCTCCTGGCTCTTCCCCAAATACCCCAGGCGCGGGTTCGTCCCTCTGCCTGCAGCACCCTGCTCCAGCCTCCCACTGGGCCTGCCGTGCTCCACCTCCCCTCCTCCCACTCCGTGCCCCCAGGCCTGCAGCCCGGGCTCCAGTGGGCACAGCTCATGTGCACACACGTGCAATCACACACACACACACACACTCACACACACACGAAACTTGGCACGTAGAAGCCTCTTCCTCTCGGCTATTTTTCTCGTCCATTTTGCACCATGCCATTAGCTTACTAAGTCTGTGCGTTAACTGCTCCCACCTCTGGACTTGGGCAGGGATCTGGCCGGAATATAAGTATGTGTTGGATGAATAAGTGAATGTTCCCAGTAGCCTTAGCAAGTAAGCACTGTCACCATGTTCATTTCACAGACACGGACACTGAGGCAGAGAGAGGTTTGCCAACTTGCCCAGGGCCACACAGATCTGGGATCGGTCCCCAGAGCTGCACACTCTTACTTCACCCAGGTGCTGCCCAGGGACAAGCTCGGGGCCCAGTGACTCAAGTGGAGTTGGAGCCACCCTGCTTTGCCGGGTGGGTGAAGCATGGGCGTGGGCCAGACGAGCGGGGCTCAAAACCAGGCTTGTCGCCTAAGGCTGAATGCTGAGCGGTTATGTCTTCTCAATGTGTCTCAGTTTGCACCTCTGTGAAATGGCACCTGCCCCTAGAGTCGGGAGAGGACCCAGGGAGCTGATGCTTATGTACCTTTTGCACAGGGCCTACATATGCCCAGCGGATGTGGGCCACTCTTCTGATGCCTCAGATGTCAGATAAATGTTTTCCAGTGTCTCCAGGGGGTGAAGTGAAGGTCCCAGGTCAGTTGGTAGATATCCCCTCCTGATGAGGGAGCGTGGGGTGTCGGCCCCCATCGCCGTCCACTGCGAGGTGTGCCCAGATGGTCTGTGCTTCCCTGGGTGGCAGAGGAAGTGGATGTGCCCTGCTGGAAGGAGTGGTGCCTGGGAGCCGTGGGTCATGGGGCTGGAGAATGGGGAGAGGGGCTGAACTGGCCTATTCGTGTGTCTCAGGTGGAGACCAGCTCTTCCCCCTTCCTCAAGACGAGCACAGAGGGTCCCAGGCAGGCCAGGGGAAGAGGCACTCGCTTCATGCCATCTGGAGAGTGTTGGGGTACATCCAACCATCCGGCTCAACATGGATCAGCCCAGAGCTTGGAAATCGGGGGCATGGGGTGCTGCAGGTGCAGACAAGTCCATCCCTGGGGGCTGGGGAGAGCTGGTGAGTCTGGAAGCACCCACTGAGGGTAATCACCCCCTCCCCATAGGCTGGAGATGACCCCATGGCAGTTTAGGGTGGCAGGGCCCTTCTATACCGGTGGGCCCAGCCAGCTACGAGGAGGATGGAAACTCTGTCCCCCAGACGCCACTTCCTGGGGTCCCTCCCAGAGACAGCCTCATACCAGCAGCCCCCCCAACCTAAGAAACGACGCCCTCCAATCACCACCATTGGCTAATCCAGGTCCTCATTTTTTTTTTTTTTTTTTACCTCCAAACGGCCAAGGAAGATGATCATTAAATACTCATGTAGTCATTTAGCAAATCATGGCCTTTTAAACCATCTCAAGGAGGAAGGCGTGGGCTTGCACCCAGGCCTGCTCCCTCTTTATAGATTTCTAGAGCCGGAGAGTGAATCACCCTCAGCGGGCCGAGGCACGCGGCAGGAAGGGCAGCTCGTGGGCGCCGCAGAGCAGCAGCCCAGGCAGTCCCTGTGCCGGGAGGATTTCCCGGGAAGCCACTTTGAAGGAAAAAGGTGTTGGGGGGAGTTTGGGGGACAAGCTCAGAAGTCATGAATTAAACATTCGTTGAGTTCTTCCGAGGCAGCTGCTACCAAAGAGGGAAAATGTTTTAATTAATAAAGCACAGTCAGGAAGAGGGAGTTGTTTTCCGACACTGCACCCTGGGGCTCCAGGAATAAGATAAACAAAGCAGAAACCCATCACCCCCACCGGTGCCCATGCCGGGAGGGGCAGACGCTCCCCTCTCACTGTGGGGGGTACTCAGGGCCTGGGGGAATGGCCTGGACATGGCCATCTGGGTGTCCACTCAGCCGCAAGGAGGTGGGGAAAGTCCTTTCTTTGCTCAAAGCCCAGCCCAGAACTGGATCCACCTGCCCAGTGGAAGACCTTGGGGATGTGGCCAAAAGAGCACTAGACTGGGAGGTGGGGGCTGGCACTGTTTTCAGCTCTAGTTGCTGTGTGACCTTGGATAAGTCACTTGCCCTCTCTGGACCTTGGTTTCCTCATCAATGGTTTTCACACACTTCCTTGAAAGTGTCCCAAAGGTTGGCTCTGGCAGTGGGGGGCACAGGCAGGTAAGAATCTGGGTCCAACCCAAGCTTTAGCCACAGAAGCTTTGATTTATATATAAATATATTTATATATACTGGGCTTGTGGAAAGATGTCTTTTGAAGTAAGAACACTGCAGGTTAAAAAAAAATTCACATCATTGGCTTAGATGTTTTCTCCTATCTTTTCCGGACCCTGAGCCTCAAAGTTGAGCAATTCCCAGTGGCCGGGTCAGCTGATATCAGGCACGGCCAAGCGCCTACATGTGCCGGGTGCCAGGGGCCTGCAAAGAGGAATAAGAAGGCTCTATCTTCTCTCAAGGGGGTGTTCAGTTTAATCCCAGGTGTGTCAGATATGTGGCATGCGAACCATTTTCCTGATTATACCCATGGCAGACATTACCAGTTAATCACGGCCCTCGTCAACAAACGTGACTTCAAACCCCTTCTCAGCCCTGTGCTCCAGGTAGGCACTACCAGTCACTCAGCCTCTCCAGGCCATCTCTGGTCTGCTATAACAGAAAGAGGTTTCCCAAAACGTAGATTGTGCACCTACTAGATGCCGCACTGTGTTCTAGGGACACCGCAGTCCCTGCAGATCTCACAGTAGGCAGAAAGAGGGATGATAAACTTGTAAATAAGTCAAAAAGCAAGAAGTGTCTCCTATGGTGGAAATGATGCAAAGTAAAGTGATGTGAGAGAAAGGAAAACGCTGGTTCTAGCACCCTGGGTGGACAGGGATGGCCTCTTTGAGGAGGCGACATTTAAGGAGACATCCGAATAATCAGAGGCAGTCATGTAAAGGTCTGGGGAAAGAGCATTCATGACAGAGAAAACAGCCAGTGCAAAGGCCCTGCAGCAGAGCAGAGCTGGCTGTGTTCCAGCCAGGAGGTCCACAGGACCCGGGCAAGGGATGGGGAGGAAGAATTATAGGATGAAATGGGAGATGCGGGCGGGGCTGAATCTCGGCGGTCTTGTGGACCTCTGCCCCGAGTCTGTTTTAGTCTAAGAGCAACAGAAGCCATCGAAGGGGGTAGTGGAGTTGCAGCCAGACGGCTCCCTGTTGGGGAATTTTTCCTGAGGAACAAATTCAGATCCCTGAGCACATCAAGCATTAAGATTCTAAATTCTTGCCTCCTCCTGGGCAAATACCGAAGAAAGCTGCCTCTCACTGTCTTTCCACCTCCATTTCTGGCAGTTTCCAGCTGGTGATACTCCCCCTTCCCTTTCAAAGACTGGGATGCTGGCCCGCTCTGGAGCCCACCCAGCCTGACCGACCCCCTGCCAGGCCCTCTGCACCCAAGTTCTTTCCAACTCTCTCACCCATCAACCCTGACCTTTCCTGGGCTCCATATCCTCAGCTCTCCAGCCAACTAATTAAGCAATTCATTTCTGCTAAATGTCTTCGTGGATGGATTTTATGCAGTTAATAGTTTACCTGCCCCAGGTCCCTTTTGGGGGTGTAATGGGGGTGGCAGGAGATCCAGAGACACCAGTCCCCGTGACTCAGCCAAGAAGGGATTTAGAAGCAAACGTAGCAAACAGCAAATAAATCTCGAGAGGCATAATCTACGTGAAGCACCACTGCAGGTGCCAACCCGTCCCTCCCCGAAGCCCCGGGGCTGGTCTCACCAGCTCCTCCCAACCCAAGCGCCACCCACAGCTCCCCAGGGGCCATGCGCCCATTGTAACCGGTCTGCACACCTGTTCACGGCTTGCCTGCAGATTAAACCAATAATGCGTCTTGCCCATCTTCAAGGACGAGCAGATGCTGTCGTGATTCATAAAGGATAAATTCATGTGCACATGTGGACTGGATTCGCGGCCACTTGTCACACTTAATGTTCTCCGTGAAGGGTGAAAGCTCAGCTTGGGGGACCCCATGGATCAGCTGGGTACTGAGTCAAGAGTTTCACAGTATACTGTTAGGTGATGAGAAAAGGCCCATGATAGGAGAAGCCCATGATGTAAATATACAAGGAGAAAGGACTGGAAAACCAAAGCACACAATAGTGAAAGGATTTATAGGCAATTTTAATTTTTTCCTGGGCGTTCATATCTTTTCTCAATATTCTACCATAAACATGGATCACTTTTATAATAAGAGAAAAGGAGAGGGGGCAGGTGGAAAAAGATGGAAAACTACAGAGGTTCTGCAGAGAATTCTGGAAGGCAGCAGATGCAGGTCCCCGAGCCTCTGCCCTAGCCCTGTATGGACCCTGGAGCTGGGGGAGAGGGAATGGACTCAGGGTGGGGTACAGGCTGGGCTGCTGGGGGATGAGAGCTCTGGGCAGGTGTGAGCGCTCTCAGGGTGCTCTCAGAGGCACCCAGAGCAGCAGCTAATACTGAAACCAAAGGGTAGGAGACCCTCCATCGCTGTGGGGGCCTCGGGCAGCCAGAACTCCTCCCAGCCCCCCCACCTCACCACCCTTCTCTCTCTTGCCCAAACTGGCCTTCTAGGGCCATCAAAGTTTTGCCTTAGATGACCAAAAACCCTCTGTTCTCGTCCAATCTGGGGAATGAAAGTCTATATAAAACAGCTTCTTATCAGCAGCTCCAGCTCTTTATACCTTCAAGGCTCTTTATTTCACTCCACTGGCAAATGTGCCCGACAATTACTGCCATTGACGAGGCTGCCAGGCTGCAGCGGGCGGCTGGGCGACTCCTCCTTCACATCCTGCCGGTGACAGCATAGCAGGCCCTGGGAGACGGTGGCAGGGAAGCGGCGGGGACACACCCCTGGCTGCAGAGAGGAAGAGCACATGCTGCTGAGAAATCGGGTGGGGACTTTCTTTCCAGAGACAGATTCTGAGCCTGAGGGTATCCGGGAGGGAAGAGTTGCCCAAGAGCCTCTGCCGGTACTCGGCCTGGAGTGGGAGTGTGGGCGGGCCCTGGGCCCTGGGCCTGTCTGAATGCTCACGGGCAGCGGCTTTGGCATGTGGGCCCAGGAGGGGTCAGAGGAAGCACCCTCCAAGGGCAGCCTCGGGGAGCATCACTCTGTGCCCCAGCCATCGCTCTCTTCTCCCACGGGGGCTGGCACCGAGAGCTGCTGGGGGCGGTCCCCGGGGAGCCGGGTGCACAGCCGCAGCCAGCAGCTGGGCCAAGCTGGAACTGCAGGTGGCAGAGGGGATTGCAGACAACGTGGTGATTTGTGCGTTCCTGGGCACGAGTCTCGGCTGTTAATGGATGCCATGTCCCTCAGTCTGTCGTTTGGGCTCAGCGGCCCGGCCGTGGTTAGGGGAGCTCCGCCCCTGAGTGAGAGAGTTCCAGGGTCATGGCAGGCTGCCTGGGCAGGGGCGGATACACTGCCAGCCCAGGGGTCAGACAAGCCTGGGTGTCTCCTCTGGTCAATGGCCAGCTCCACCTTCCCTGGGGACAATGTCAGCTGGTGACACAGCTGCTCTCAGAAGGGTTTGCTGTTAGGACATTGGCTGGGTCTCTGCATGCAGCCTGCTGCCCACCCTATACCCAGAGCAGGGGGCTTGCCATCAACCCCGGGACCCCTCCACCCAGGCAACTGGTGCTGCAGACCAAGATTTCCACTCTAGGCCAGTCCTCAGCCCTCCTCCCATTTTCTGCCCTTTTGATTTGGGACAGTGATGAGTCATTCATTCATTCATTCATTCATTCAACAAACATTGGCTCAGTACCCAGGGATGCAGCTGTGAACAAGGCGGGTGGGGCAGGGGCCCTCATGGGTCCCTTCTCATCTGCCTCCGAGGACCCTGCTCCAGCCTTGGAGCCTGGCCCATAGGAGATCCTCCCACCGGTTTTGTTAAAGAAGCTGGAAGCCTGTCTCTCCACCCTCAGCCAGAGCATCACGCCCAGGAGCAGAGAGCAAAAGCAACGCTGAGCAGCCACCTCCTCCATTCCAGGTGGAGGGTGCGGGGGGGTCCGGGATGGGGACATGCATATTTTGCCACCGCACTATTTCCAGCACAGCACAGTGCCTTGCACACTCATTTATCCTGCAGATGATTTTGAACACCTACTAAGGGTCAGGCACTATGTTAGATGTGGGGAGCATATCAATGGGCAGTGCGGACCAATGGCCCTGCCCTCGCAGAGGGAGGGACACGATGAACTGATAAAGAAGTAAGATGACATGTGTTAAGGGCAAATAAGTTCTGTGGGGATATAAAGCAGGAAAGGAGGGAGGCGGTGTAATCGGATTAAATAGGGCGCCAGAGAAGTTCTTACGGAAAGGGTGACATCTGAGCAAAGATTTGAAGGACATGAGGGCGTGAGTTGTGGGGGTATCTGGAGGAAGATATATCATATTAGGCAGATGGAGCAGCGAGTGCAAAGGCCCTGGGGTGGGAATGTTAAAGGAATGGCCACAGGAGCCACAGTGGCTGGAGCAGTGGGGAGGGGCAGGAGGGAGGTGGAGAGGGGCTGAAGCATCCAGAGACTCTGGAAGGGACTCCAGACATTCACTCTGAAATGGGAGCCGGTGGAGGGTTCTGAGACATGAGCTAACATATATTTTAATAAGATCCCTTTGGCTGTTATGTTGAGTTCAGATGTTGAAATAGAAAGCAGATTCAAGAGGAAATGCACCAAGAATCCAGGAAAGCACTTGATGAATATGTATTGGATGGTAGGACCTGGTCCCTGCCCTCAGAGAGCCCACAGTCCAGGACACAACATATGAGGGAACTTCAGGAGACAGTGCTGTTTGTGTGACACCTTCACAAAGGGTCACACTACTACTCCAAGTCAGAAATCCAGAATAAACACTGTAACGATCACAGCTGGATATTCACTGAATACTCTGTAAGAGCCCGGCCCCTGGCCCAGCACTTGCCAGACGTTTCCTCAGTCCACCCTCAGAAGAACTCTAGAAGGTGTGTGCTTTTGTTCCCATTTTGCAGAGGAAGCAACTGAGGCTTGCTCAGAATCAAAGAGCTAGTGAGGGGCAGAGCTAGAAATTTAACCAGCTCTCTCTGAGGCCAAAGCTGAGCCTCTCTTGCGTCTGGAGCAGCAGCAAGGCAGAAGCAGAAGGAAAGGAACTCAGTCAAGGTCCCCAAGCCAAGTGGCAGCAAAGCCAAACTTTGATCCCGAGACCTCCATGGTTCCCAAGCACAAATTCACGCGCATATGATGTCCTGTCCCTGTTCCCTGCCAGAACTGTAGGAACAGGGGGTTCAGAAACAGGGGCGCTGGTCAAGGGGTGAGTGGAGAGGAGTCTTCTCCAAGCAAGTTGGGACTGAATTCTTGGGTTGCCAAGGGGGCGCAGGGCATGTGGATCCAGCTAGAGAAGGTGGGGTCCAGGCCGGCCCCCTGCCAACCGGCCACCAGGGTCCTTGGCTACCAGTCCAAGCCACCTCGCCCTCCACCCGGCCCAGGAACCAGTCCAGAGGGAGGCTGGAGCCCTCAGATAGAGACCAGCAGCCACCTGAGCCTCGGTGGCGACGTACACTGGTTTCGCCTCCCCGCCTTCACCCCCCTTCTGGGTTAGCGTCATCAACACGTCGAAAGCAAAATTAGCTACACGCTGGCAGCTTATTTTTAATTGTTTCCAAATATGCAGCCTAATTATCATGCAGTTCTAAATAAGAAGTGATGGCAGGAGTGGAGAATGTGTTTAGGTGACACGAGGAATGAGGGATTACACGTTCTCAGCAGCTGCCTCGGGGACCCTAGCCACCTCCCCCCGCCACCGCCTTCTTGCCTGGTGTTTTGTCTCTTCTTGTAGCTATTCCTAATAGCTACATCAGGCCAGAGAGTGGAGCGGGGAGCTGACACCTTCCATAAAACAATCGTGGTGATCGGGCCCGGGGGAGGCTGGGCTGATGGGCAGGAGTGAAATGGAACATGGCGTGGAAGCAGGCGGCGTGCCCAGCCTGCTGCGTGCGGGAGCACACGCGTGTGCCAAGCTGGGGCCCCCGCTGTCCACAGGCTGCCGACATGGGACAGAGTATTGGCAGGAAACGGTGGGGACAGGGCAGGAAGATGGAGACAACCGGGGACTGTCTCGTTGCTCCACCCCCCCATCCACCAAACACACACACGTGCACACTCACACACACCCCAACACACACGCATTCTCCTCCTCACATCACTAAGCTCTCTCCACCTCCATCCTCGTAATTAACAGTCCAACTTATGTCACACCATTGGTGACTCTTCTGTATTGTAAATCTGATAAAAGCTATGAAGGCTCTCCCCTGAAGTATGCACCCAGAGGCGAGTTTGGGGGGGCAGGGGGTTCACAGCCTCCTGAAGCCTTTCCAGGTCCCCCAGACTAATTCTGAATCAGTGACGCAGGGGGTAAGAGCATGGATTTGGGGGGTGGGGAGGGGTCATTTATCTGAATTGGAATTTTGACTCCATCATTTACTGGCTATATGATCTCCTGGCGAATTCTGTAGCTTCTCCAGGCTGGCAGGAGCTCATTTGTTAGTGGGGTGATGATTTTAATCCCTTCCTTGAAGTGCTGTTGACAGGTTAGAGCAGACCACGTGTCTCAAGTACTCAGTACGGTGCCAGGCATGTAAAGAGATGCTCAGTAGATGTTGGGTGTTGTCAGACTTAGGGGAAAAGACCCCAGAGAGAACGTTCTAGCCCTGGTTCTACCCTTGGCCTGAGGTCACTGCCCTTCTCCGGCTGTCAGTTTTCTCTCCAGTGAGGACGTTCTGGGATTCTCTAATCTGCTGTCAAACTCAGAGATGTCTGGCTGCTTGCTCTGAGGATAAAGAGAACTGAGAGCGCTGACCCCACACTCAGGTTGCTTCTGGTCCCACTGGGGGCTTGCTGAGGAACAGTCCCCATTGTCTTTGGTTCACTGTGCACCTGTGGGGTCAGGACAACAGGGAGGGGATGTGGGAGCTGGGCTAATCCCAGAGGACTTCCTGAGGAGGTGTCGCCCAAGCTGGGAAAGGAGATGCAGGAAGAGTATGAGTCAGAGGCGAGGTATCGTGAGACCTCAGCAAACAGCATGGGATCTGGGGGGGATTCCTTACACCCTACTTTCCTCCTGGGCTGGCTGTCAGGAAAGAGGGTCCGTGCCCTGATGAAGGCTTCATCCTCTTCCCGCTGCACGTGCCCGCACATCGTAGGGGCTTAAGGAACTCTCGTGGGCAGGCAGGAAGGGCAGCCGGCTCCGCCGCTCAAGTGCAGGTACGAGTTTCCAACTGCGGCCCCTCCCGCAGCAGTCAGGGCCCCCACCCTCACCCCCTCCCCCACCAAGCAGAAGGAAGCTGATGGATTGAAGGTGCAGGGGGGTTAGCAGAAAGTTCTCATCTAAACTCGGGGCTCGTTTCGCCAATGCTTCTGTGTTATTCTCAGAATGAATGTTGCAGCTAGTGGGGCCAGAGACTCTAGAAGATGCTGTATGAAAAAAAAATGTTTGTGCTCCACTGTCTCCAGCTTTGGTCTCCAGAGGCTGGGACCTCGGAGGCTGAGTCTTGGGTCCCACAGGCCAAGGGTCTGAGGCCCTGTTCTGGAGAAAGCTTCCTTTGGTTCCTACCAGAGCATAAATCTGGACAAGCCTGAGCCCCCCACCCCCTCTGCAGGGGAGAGTCTCCAAGCAGAGGGCAGAGCAGGGAGGGTGCCAGATGCATGGCAAGCCATGACCCCCTGGGAAACACAGTTTCCCCATCTCTAAATGGAGAAATGGCATTGCAAGGACCAGAGACCATGTGGTAGCTGTTATTATCACCAAATCCCACCTTAAGCACCCCTTGGGTGGAGAGCCTGGTAGCTGTCAGTAATTCACTCTCCGTCCCAGCAGATATGGTAGGTAAGGGCCGTGGGAGGTAGGGAAGGAGGGGGGCTCCTGCTCTTTAAGCCTCCCGACAACCCTAACAAGGCCTGGCTATAGGGCTCTATTAGATTATATTAGGGTCCTCCCTCTATTATGTATTTTGAACCACCTGGTACTATTCAGGGAGAACAGGTTAGCCTCAGCCAAAGCTAGTGTGGACCCCTGTGCAGTTCCTTGATGGATCAGCTTATAAAAAGCAGGCAAGGAAAATTTACCCAAATGCATTAATTATTCCTGGGTGATCTCAGAACTAGCATTGAAAGATGTAGTGGGGGACCAACTTGTCTTGATTTTCCCAGGACTGTCCTGGTTTTAGCACTGTAAAGCCCTGGGTCCCAGGACGCCCACCCCCACCCCCTCCACTCCAGGTGAGTGATAGCAGTTGGTCACCCTATTTCCAGACCACGATACCTGCAGCAAGTGTGTGGTTGTGTTGTGGTGAGTGTGACGACCAGCCGGGGCATGAGTGAAAAAACACCTTTTTTTAAAAAATTATAAATGGACACCTGTAGCTTGAGCTGAAATTTCCAGTGACAGCAACACATGAGAACACAACTGTGCCCAATCTCAGACACCCCAGACAGAACAGAAGCCTGTACTCTGGAAGACAGCTGCAAATGAAGCTCTGGCTACAAGAGGGACTTGAGTAAAATAATGTTATGAAATGTGCTGGGTGGATAAATCCACATTTCTTAATTAGCACACCTTATTTGAGATAATGCATGATTTTGAATAGATGCATGTAATTAAACTAAATAAAGTACATATTATACATAGATAGTTAATTAATTTTTTCAGAGACACAAGATATAAATTCAAGTTGGCCCAAATAAACTGTTTTTCATGGACTCATTAGGAAAACTTGTATTCAGCATCTGTGCCTGCTTGCTTCCTTGAGGTGCCCTCCAGGAGGCATTAAAGTTGTGGGTAATTTGGATCTATTCATGCTGGGCAGGAGGAGGGATTCATTCATTCACTCATTAAACAAATATTTATTGAGCACCTACTATGTGCCTGCAGGGGGGAAGAAAGCACAAGAGGCCCTGCCCTCGTGGAGCCCCATTCAGAGGCAGACAATAGATACACAAATAAATCAAATGTATATTGCATTAAATAGTGATGAGTGCTAAAGAGAAAAAACAGAGCACGGAAGGGGTATGGGTGCAGTGGTGGGGTTTACATTTTAGGAGACCAGGGAAGCCTTCAGTGAGGGGATATTTGAGGAAAAATCTGAAGGAAGAAGGCATGGGGAAAGAGCACCGCAGGCGACGGGAGCAGCAGGTGCAAAGATCCTGGGGCAGGAGCATGCTTAAGTGTTTGAGGAACTGCAAGGAAGCCATCATGGAGAGTAACGGGGGGTGCAGGAGGAGACCCCATCAGAGAGGAAACAGGAGGCCGGAGCAGGGGAAGCCTCACCGGTGACAATAAAACTTTGGTTTTTATTCCAAGTGAGATGGGAAGCCATTTGAGGGCTTTTAGAAGAGAAGGCACATGCTTTGATTCATATTTTAACAGGATCTCTTTGACTCTTGGGTGGAGAAAATAGTGAAGGGACAAGGGCAGAAGCCAGGAGACTAGTTAGGAAGCTATTGCAACAAACCAGGTGAAAGATGGTGGCTGTTCAGAGGGTGCTAACGGTGGAGGTGGTAAGAAGTGACCAGGTCTTTGGGGTTCCTTGGCCTGCCTCTGCAGCACTTCAAGCTCTGCCTCCGTCCTTAAGTGGCCCTCTTCTCTCCGGGCCAGGGTCTCTTCCCCCTTCTTAGAAGTACACCAGTCATATTGTATTAAGGGCCCACCCTCATTTCAACTAAGTCCGTCTGCAAGACCCTATTTCCAAATACATCATATTCTGGGCTACTGGGGGTTAGGACTTCAACGTGTCTTTTTGGGGGGGACACAATTCAACCCATTACAGGGAGCATCGGCCTTTGGGTGGTGTTGGAAGCGATGAGGTCATTCAGGAAGAAGAGAAGCTAACAAACACTAAGAGGTCAGTGGATGAGGAGGGGCTGGCAAAGGAGGCTGAGAGGGGCAACCAGAGATGCACAGGAGAGGACGAGGAGATGGGGGCATTCTGAAAGCCAAGGGAAGGATGGTTTTGAGGGCAAGGGGGTGGCTAAGGGTCACAGGCAGCTGATAGGACAAACAAAGAGGGCCAAGAATTGACCATGGGATACAGCAAGGGCAAGGTCGCTGGTGATCTTAACAAGTACAGTTTTGACGGAGCAGAGAGGGAGAAAGCCTGACTGGGGCAGATGCAAGAGAGACGGGGAGGAAAGGGACTGGAAAGAACAAGCAAGAGGACTCTTTGAAGAAGTTTTGCTGTAAAGGGAAAGAGAAATAAGGTGGCACTAAGGAGGAAGCGTGGTGGAAAGAAGATTCTTTTAAGAGGAAAGAAATAATAGCATGTTTTATGGTGTTGGGAATGACCCAATAAAGAGGGAAAATTGATGATGCAGAAGAGAGAGAGGAGATAATCGCTAGAGTGCTGTCCTTGAGGGGGAGAGAGGACAGGACAGCTACACAAGTGAATAGCAACTTTCCGTGGGGGGAAAAGGGTTCCCTGGGGCCACCGGGCTCAGCTCCCTGGGCATGTCTCCTGATGTCCCTGAGATCCCAGCACAAGGCCCAGGTGGAGGGTGAAGAGGTGGGTCCGAGGCAGCTCTATGTACTTGCAAGAATTTAAAAAGCAAGCTCAGGGCTCAGATAAATCTAGGTTCAAATCTTGGTTCTAGCACCTGTGTGACTAAGCTTCTCTGAGCTTCAGCTTTCCTCTCTAAAATAAGGATAATACTAGAGCCTACTTGCTGGGCTTCGGGGAGGAGCAAGAAGATAATTGCACACATGGAGCTGGGAGCATAGTGATGGGGGGTAACTATCCTCATTACAAACAGTTCAACATCCAGAATTTGATAAAATCCAGCGCCTAAAAGAAAATAGACGTAGGTATAAAACTGCAGTGTGTACATCTCCTTGCAGTGTGCATGCCCCACGCAGTGTGCATGTCCCACTCAGTGTGCACACCCCCTGCAGTGTGCACGCCCCACGCAGTGTGCACGTCCCATTCAGTGTGCACACCCCCTGCAATGTGCACGCCCCACGCAGTGTGCACATCCCATTCAGTGTGCACACCCCACACAGTGTGCACGCCCCATGCAGTGTGCACATCCCATTCAGTGTGCACAGCCCCTACAGTGTGCACGCCCCATGCAGTGTGCACGCCCCACTCAGTGTGCCCACCACCTGCAGTGTGCACACCCACTGCAGTGTGCAATTCCCTGCAGTGTGCATGTCCCCTGTAGTGCGCACGTCCCCTTCCAGTGTGCACATCCCATGCAGTGTGCACGCCCCATTCAGTGTGCACGTCCCCTTGCAGTGTGCACATCCCCTGCAGTGTGCATGCCCCATGCAGCGTGCATGCCCCATTCAGTGTGCACGTCCCCTTGCAGTGTGCACACCCCCTGCAGTGTGCACGTCCCCTTGCAGTGTGCACATCCCATTCAGTGTGCACAGCCCCTACAGTGTGCATGCCCCAGGCAGTGTGCATGTCCCATTCAGTGTGCACACCCCCTGCAGTGTGCACGCCCCATGCAGTGTGCACAGCCCCTACAGTGTGCATGCCCCAGGCAGTGTGCACGCCCCATGCAGTGTGCACGCCCCACTCGGTGTGCCCACCACCTGCGGTGTGCCCACCACCTGCAGTGTGCACACCCCCTGCAGTGTGCAATTCCCTGCAGTGTGCACGTCCCCTGTAGTGTGCACGTCCCCTTGCAGTGTGCACATCCCATGCAGTGTGCACGCCCCATTCAGTGTGCACGTCCTCTTGCAGTGTGCACATCCCCTGCAGTGTGCACGTCCTCTTGCAGTGTGCACGCTCCATGCAGTGTGCATGCCCCATTCAGTGTGCACGTCCCCTTGCAGTGTGCACACCCCCTGCAGTGTGCACGTCCCTTTGCAGTGTGCACATCCCCTGCAGTGTGCACGCCCCATGCAGCGTGCACGCCCCACAGTTGCTCGCAATTGCCCTCTGCTATGACCCTTGGGCTGCCGTGGTAATGAGACAGCCCCAGAGTCCAGGCTGTTCCCAGATATAATGGTTCCCTTCTTCCCGCAAGGATGTTCATGGGATGAATGACAGTGACCTTATTAGAGAGATAACATTAAATCTACTCTCTCTGAGTGATTACTCACAAGGGTTGATTCTTCAGTACTATTTAGTGACAGGCTGTTTGAGTGTTCTCACAAATGAACCGCATTCCAGGATGTCAAGCAGACTGCATGTCAGATAGGAAAAACAAAACAGACCAACTGAAATCCTGAGTTGGGTTTGGGCAGTCGTGGAGGACTTCCTGTATGAGGCAGTGCCGCAGGTAAGCCTTGAGCCAGTTAGAGAGGATAGATCTTGTGATTCTGTTCTTTTCTCAGCAAACAACAGAGTCAATGGATTTAATTTGATTTGTCCCATGACCACCTGCCACGTACCCCAGAGATGCCTCCCTCCTCCCCGGTGCCTGGCCTGTGTCAGGAGCCCACACCACCAGGGCTTCTGAGAAGATCTGCTCCCCCAACCCACTCCCCCTCTCCTTAAAATATCACCAGGCTCTGCCACTGTCCTCTGCTCTGTTGGGTCACCCGGAAGAAGGGGTCTGGGGCAGAGAAAGCATGTGAGCAATCCACATTCTTTTGTGGACTGTTTACTGATTCAATCAATGCCAAGGATGGCTCAAAACTGCCTTCAGTTAACCCATGGGAAATCCATGGGAAGGAGGCAATAGTGGCATTTGCAGCAGCAGCAGCTACATTGGGGGAGTCCTGTCTCTGAGCAGGCTCTGGGCTGGCTCTGGGTGGAGACTTTGCATTCTATAATCTCATTTAACCCTCCCAACAACAAATCCCAGGAAGTACTATTATGAGGGTCAGAGAGGTTAGGTGACCTGCCCAATGTCACACACCTAACGAGAGGCAGAGCTGGGACTGGAACACTATCTGTGTCCCACAACATCAAAGTCCAAGAACTGGGCTGAGGGGGGCGAGGAGAGGCAAGGAGCCTGGAGGGAGCAGGTGTTCTTCGTCCATTTGGATAAGTTGAGCCAGAGACAAGGTTCCACCTCCTTCTAATGTGGCATCCTTCATGGCAGAAACCATGCAATTGAAAGCCACATTTCCCAGACTCCCTTGCAACTAGGGCTCTGGTGCACTTGTGTGAGATCTGGAAGCAGATGAGGCAGAAGTCAGTTTCCTGCGACTTTTGACTATTTCTGTCAGCAACAAGGCTGTGAGGACATTGCATGTGTGTTGCCCGGTGTAGCCCAGGGCCAAGGCTCTAGCTTTAGGAGGCTGTTGCAGTGGCAGCTTCCTATTCCCTGGGTGGTAACTACAGCACTGTGTCCTTGAACGTGAGAGTTGGGATGGCAGCAGCTCCTGGCATTAGGCACCAACTCTGGACAGGGTATCACATTTGGGGCTTTGGGTACATCACATATAGTCCTCATGCCCCCTGCCCTGCAAGATGGGTGGGTCCCATCTCACAGAGTGAGGCTTGGAGGGACACCGCTGGTGAGCAGCGGAGGCAGGAGATGAGCCCCGAGTCCATGGTCCCATGCTGCCTCTCCATGGGACCCACGGGGCTCTCAGGGAGCACAGTGCGGATGTGCAGGCTCCTGGGTACCAGAGGACTTGTGGTCTTGCCCCTGCCCAGGCCAGCAGCAAATGGGGGAGTGGGGGTGTCTCCAAGTCAATGCTCTCTGACACTGCAGGTTCCCAACTTCGAGTTAGGGTCCTGCCTCCAACCCCTGGTGACTTTACCTCTCTGCCTTTGTCTAGCCTCCTGGCAGAAAACCCGGCGTACCCTGCCATCTGAGTCATGGTCATCAGGGCGAGGGGTCCAGCCCCTCCTGGGAGGGGAAACTGAGCACGGTGGGACTCTACCCTCCAGGCGTAAGGAAATCAATTACATTTGCATTTCATTTGGAGTTGCAACAACTGCTGCAGTGGGCTAAAGATGTGCCAATTGATTACCAGAAACACGTGTGCGAGAGGAATCACTCATTAAGCAGGAGTTGCAGTGCCTGCTCATCTAACACAGATATCTGGGCAACTGTCAGCAGGTCCACCCCCTCTTCTGGCCTATTGGAGTTGGGGGAGCTGCCCAGATGTCATTGCTTAGGAAGATGAGTCTCCAAGATGGGGTGAAGGATTTCGGGCCTCCCTCCCTTCTCAACCTCACTTTCCTCCTCTGTAAATGGGGAAAATAGAACCCATTTCATAGGGCCAGATGAGTTCACAAAGTCAGTCAACAAACACTCACTGAGCAGCACCCACTCTGGGCAAGCTGCTGGGTCTGAAGAAGCAGGGAGGGAGAAGACGCAGGCCCTGGTGAGAGCTACAGAAGCAGTGGGTCAAGGAGCCATGGGAGCTCGGAGGAAGGCTCCTCCCGGAGACTGGGTGGGGGCAGAGAGGGCTGGGAAGGCTTCCAGGAAGAGATGACATTGAGCTGAGCCCCAAAGAGTGGACAGGAGTTGGCCAGGAGATGAAGGGCATGCTGGGTAGCAGGACCAGCTCAGGCAATAGCACGGAGGCCAAAAGGGTCTGGGACATTTGGGAAATTTGAACAGACTCATTTGGGCTGGAGCATGGGGTGCGTGAGAGTTGCTGAAGCTGAGGCCATAAGGGACCGGCTTATAAAGGGCCTCGTGGACCAAGGTGAGGAATTGGGACTTTCCTCACAGGCTGCTGCAGGCAGTTGCCTGGGGAGTCTCCTGGAAGAGGCACCTGGAAGGAAATGAGGACGACAGGACTGGGCAGAGGGAGAAGCTGGCCTGAGAGGCAGTGGCGACAGAGACCTGACCCAATCCCCTGCAGAGTTCTGGACCTGGATTGGTCCCTTACAGTGGTTCCAAATTGAGGCATGGCGGCCACATCAGCTAGGCATTGGCAGAGGCTGGCCCCTGTGGAGGGGAGCAGCTCCCTATGGCCGAGGGCAAGGCTGAGTGAGGGGCACCCGGGGGTGGGTGCTTGACCCTGGCACGGGGTTCGGGGTGAGCCTTGTAGTACTCGGCCGCACCGCACCCCGTCTGACTTCCGAGGAGGTCCCTCTCCTCTCTGCATCTCAGGGCCCCCATCTGGAAGATGGACGTTCAGGAACAATGGTAGGCAGCATAATGGCTCCTCAAAAATGTCCACATCCTAAAAATAGTAATAATAATAATGTCCACATCCCAATCCCTGGAAACTCTGAATACGTTGCCTTATGTGGCAAAAGGGACATTGCAGATGCATTCAAGGTTAAGGACCTTGAGATGGGGTGAGGATCCCAGATTATCCAGGTGGGCTGAATCTAATCACAGGTGTCCATAAAGACAGAGGAACTTTGCCGCTGTAAAGATGGAGGAAGGGGCCACAAGCCAAGGGATGTGGGCAGCCTCGAGAAGCCGGAGAAGGCAGGGCAAGGAACAGCAGGAACACAGCCCTCCTGACCCCTGGACTTCAACCTGGGGAGGTCGGTGCCAGGTCTGACCTCCAGAACAGTCAGATAATAATTTTGTGTTGTTTTAAGCCACTAAGTTTGTGGTGACTTATTACAGTCACAATAGGAAACCCATACACGGCCAAACTGAAAATGTCTAGCCCAGTTGTCTCTGGACAGCTTGTGAGATCTGATGGGGTACCGACAAGGACTCTAGACCTGCACTGTTCGATAGAACTTTCTGTTGTGATGGGAAATGTTCAGTATCTGCTGTCCACTCTGGCTATTGAGCACTTGAAATGCAGCTAATGCTGCAAAGGGACAAAATTTTTCATTTTAATTAATTTAAATTTAAATAGCTATATGTGACCTGTGGCTACCTTGTTGAACAGCACAGAGACTGAACATCTCTGTCATCATGGAAAGTTCTACTGGCTAGCACAGTTTAGAGGCTCCAAGCTAAATCCAGGAGAGGAAGCTGAGCAGTAGCAGGAGGTGGTCGGTTCTCATGCTCCATTCACCACCAGGGCTCAAGGAGCCCAGACATCTGCAATAAGGTTTCTCTTTGATCCATCCATTGGTCTGGCTGATCATGGGAGGACTTCCCTGTGTCCTTGTGGCCCCAGAGGCCCTAATGGAGCCTGGTTTCCCTCTGCAGCATAGATGGACACCTTGCCACCTTCAATAGTAAGATGCAAGTCTTGGCTGCAGAGAGTCTGAGCTGACCAGTGAAGCTTGTGGGGCAGACTACTTAGAGAAGATGTCTTAGTTTGCCAGAGCTGCTATAACAAAGGACCAAAGACTGCTTGGCTGAAATAACAGAATCTATTAGCCGACGGTTTGGGAGGCTAGAAGTGCAAAGCCAAGATGTTAGCTGGACCAGGCTTTCTCTGAAGTCTGCAGTGTTCTGGTTGTAGATTGCTGGCAATCCATGGCTCAACCTCTGCCTCTGTCACATAGCTGTCTCTCTCCTCCTTCCTGTGTCCAAATTTCCTCTATAACGGACTCCTGCTATATTGAATTAAAGACCCACCCTCATTCAGTTTGGCCTCATCGTAACCAAGAGGATCTTCAAAAGTCCTATCTGCAGGTGAGTTCACACCTGCAGGACCTGGGATTAGGGCTTGAACATGTCTTTTTTGGTGATGTGATTCAATCCATAACAGAAGGTGAGTCTCGAGCAAAGCTGTCCTGGACCAGGCTCTCTGGGATCTGGAAAACCAGGGTCGTAGTTTCACCTGGAGATGGGCTCCAGGTGGCTCCGACTCCCAGCAGAGCACCTTGATTCCCAAAGATAAAAAAGTGTCCCAGGTTACTAAGAACCAGCTTTGTCTTCTCTTTTCTGAGTCATCTGGAACCCCCCAGGGAAGCCAGGACAGTCTAGGAAAGAGTCTCGGGACTGGAACTCACTGAGTTGTCAATAAGATGGGAGGGGTGCATTTTTTGGGGGGAGTCAGTAGTTTTCATCGGATTTTCCAAGGGGTCTGTGACCTGTACACCAGAATAGTTAAGAAATGCTCTGCTGTCTTGTGGCCTTCAAGAGATCTTCTCTCTACTCTTCTACTGTCCCCTCCACTTCCCCATCTCTCTCTTCCTGTTATAAATATCTACCCAGGCCAGCTCCCCACCAGAGCCATCTGTCTCCCCCTCCATGCCCCTCCACTCCCCTTCCCTCCTCTACCTGGGCGTTGCTTTCCTCCCCCCCCCCCACCAGCCCCATCCCTCCCCCAGCCAAGGCTATCCATTCCAAAGGAATTTTCCAAAGGGAAAAACATCCGATGTACTTCTTGGGGGAAACAAAGCAGGGTGAGAAGGGGGAGTGCCTGTACAAACAGAACTGATCTCCAGAAGAGAGGAATTACGCGAATTACAATTGATTTTCCACCGTTAATGAAGCATGAACCCGTGTGATTGCATCTTGAAAAGATTTATAATTATTCATTGAATCTTGGAAGATAATTAAACTTCATTAAATGCAGACATGACAAGCCTTCAGAGCAAGCCAAGACCTCCACGCTGGGTTCCAGATCGGAACAAGAGATGTGAGGCTGAGACCCAGTTGGGGTGGGGGAAGCAAGGGCAGAAGGAGCTGATGGGAAGGAGGTGGGTGGGGAGGGGAGATCCTGGGGAAGAGCTTTCCCCTTGAAATCTCAGCCATTTTTGGGTCTTTTGCTATCTCTCCCCACCCTTTGGGGACCCCTCCAACCCTCCACCAGCCGCTTTCCAGTCCCTGTCCCATTCCCTCTGTCTCTTAGTAGAGGGATGGGGCAGCATCTAGCATCCTGCTCAGAGTCCCTGCTGATTTAGGGCCATGGGATGGGACAGGGAGAGAGGCACAGGACCTACTACCAGAGGGAGGGGGACAATGGGGGGCTCTTCCAGATCTGGAGGTGCCAAAGCAGAGGCGAGGGTGGCAAGGACCCTGGCTGTGTGTGTGTTTGCACATGAGGGAGGGGTGTCTGCTGTCCATGGGTGTGCAGGGGTGTGTGGTGTCCCACTCGATGAGAGCACAGACTAGTACACTCCAGGAAACCATCTGGCAAGAGATGCTCCAAGCTCCGAATTCTGGTTACCTTTGCAGAGGGGCGAGAAGGGAGTGGGAGAAAGGAGGGAATTTCGCTTTTTACTCTATAATATGCTTCCTTATTTATACCCTATAATGTGCTTGAATTGCATACTGTGAGCATATATTCAGATATAATACATGTAATTTAAGCATTTAAACAAATCAATATAGTCATGGTCCATTGAGAGGGCTGGCTTTAGACTAAATGGGTTGGAGACAAAAAGATGACTCCGGCCATCGTGATCTTTCCCTAAGGAGTACATCAGTTGTGCATGTGTGCATGTATGTACATGTGCAAGTGTGTATACACACATGCTTTCACGTGAATGGTCAGGCTGGCTGTGAAGAACATCCCACACCTTTACAGGCTGAAAGGAGCCAGCCCAGCTGGGAGGTAGCTCTGGTTCTGCTCTCCCAGGGATGGGGAACCAGTCCCCTGACCCTTCAGCTCCTCACCTTTTGGGGACCCCCTCCTGGCAGCCCCTCCCATCACTGACCCCTTGGCCAGACTTAAACTCACCCCACAGATGAAGTCACTGGACTCCTCCTCTTGCTAGATGGCCTCCCCGCCTCCCCAGTTGCTCGCTGTTCCCTGCCAACATGACAGAAGGAAAGAATATTAATTAGGCTATCTTCTCCATATCCTTTTTATAGAGCTGCTTCTTGGCAGGAAAGGGGCTTTCTAAGGACAAGCTGGGAGGGAGTCATGCCCTAGTATGGCTCTGATTTCATGGCAGGGCTAGGAGGTCACTGATGGGCGGTTGGTTGGGGGCCAGGAGAGGGGTAGGGTTAGAAGGGCCGGGTCTCCAAGGCAGGAGGGTAGGGAGGTAGGAAACCATCTCTTAGCACAGAGGTGAGGATCCCAATTCCTGGGACAGACTGCCTGGTTTCCAATTAGGGTTCTGCCGCCTTGTAATTATGTGAACCAGGGCAAGTTACTTAACTTCTCCATGCCTCAGTTTCCCCCATCAGTGAATTAATAATAATGGTGCCCTCCTTGTGGAGTTGCTGTGAGCAGTTGATGAGAGGATACACATAAAGCACTGAGCGCATGCCCGGCGTGGAAGACAAGCTCAATAAATGGCAGGCACTGCTGTTATTTGTATTCTTCTTCTTGCAGGAAAGTCCAATGCTATCCGGTCACTTTCTGAGGACCTTTACTTTATGCTGATGTTCGGCTTGCTAAACACTGCCAGAATGCAATAACCAGAAATGGAATGGCTTTTCAGAAGGGAATTTATTAAGCTACAAGCTCATAGTTCTAAGGTCATAAAAACGTCCAAACTAAGACATCCAGGAAAAGATACGTTGACTCAAGAAGGGCCGATGCCTGCCACAAGGGAAGGCACGTGGCTGGTGTCTATTGGTCCTTTTTCCTGGTTTCGTTGTTTCCAGCTTCTGATGCCAGTAGCGACCTCTCTAAGCATCTGTGGATTATCACTTAGCTCCTTTGGGACACAATTCTGGGTTCTGGCTTGTATTGTATCTCATGAGAAGGTACATGGCGATGTCTACTGGGCTCTGCATCTCCAAATGTCCGTGTCCAGGAGTCTGCTCTCTCTGCTGGCACTTCAAGCATCTCTCTCAGCACTCCAAGCATCTCCAGATGTCTGTGTCTCTGTCGGTTCTTTTAAGGACTCCAGTAAACTAATCAAGATCCACCTTGAATGGGTGAGTCACACCTCCCTCTAATCAAATCATCGTCCCCACAATCGGGTGTGTCACATCTCCATAGAAACAACCAAATCAAAGTGTCCCACCCTCAACAATCAGTCTGGCCCCACAAGGTTGGATTAATAAAAGAACCTGGCTTTGCTGGGGTAGATAACAGTTTCAAACTAGAACTGGTGAGTTCCCAGGAGCAGGTGCTGTGTCTTATTCTAGGTCTCCCTTTGGCCTAATCCAGGACTTGGCTCCTAGCAGGTGCTTAAGGAAATGTGTGTTGAATGAATAAGTGAATGAAGAAGAAGAAATAAAACTGGGCCCTGTGGCTGGTGTCTAATCTGGGGATAACTTGCCAGCAGGGATGCTGAAAAATGCTGCATGATCTATTCAAAATAAGTTTTTTGATTGCAAAGTTCTGGTAATGGATCATGGTGATGGTAGCACAACCGTGAATTTGTAATTAACAGCACTGAATTATATATTTGAATGTGGTTAAAAGGAGGAAATTTTAGGTTGTATAGAAGTTACTAGGATAAAAGTTTTTTAAAAATAGAGCTGTACAACGCAGTGAACCTTTTGTGGTTGATAGACTATAGCGAATATAGGACAATTATAAAACTGTTCTTTCATGATTTATTGCAAATGCACCATCCTTGTGCACGGTGTTAATAATAATAATGTGGTATATTGGAATTCTGCACTTTCTACATGATTTTCCTGCAAACCCCCAACTTCTCAAATTTAACAAATGGGAAAAAATAGCTTTTAATGCATGAATAGGTTTGTAGGGAAGTAAACTCACAGAGATCAGAAAGAATAAGAAATGCAGAGAAGGAACTGAGCCAGCATTTCCTCCAGGGCACTTGGTCAACCCCAAACCTGGACTTTAATACACAGTGTGAGGAGGGCAGAGCCCAAGGTTGGGGTCTGAGCAAGGTGGGTGGTCAAATTTTCCAACCCTGCACATAGTGGGGTACTCCAAAGGTGAACTAAGAAAAACCTGCTTACAAAGGAAGACAAATAGATCCGTGGGACAAAATTGAAAGTCCAGAAATAGACCCACACATCTATGGTCAACCGACTTTTTACAAGGGTATTAAGCATATGCAGTAGAGAAAAAATAGTCTCTTGAACAAATGGTGTTGGAAAAACTGGGTATCCGTAAGCAGAAGAAGGAAATCAGGCCCCCACCTCACGCCATATAAAAAAAATCAAATCAAAATGGATTGAGGACTTAAATATAAAAGCTAAACCTATGAAACCCTTAGAAGATAACATAGTGTTAAATCTTCATGATCTGGGATTTGGCAATGGAATCTTTGGTATGGCGCTGAAAGCACAAGCAACAAAAGAAACAACAGAAAAATTTTATTTCATCAAAATTAATAGCTATTGTTCATCCAAGGAAATTATGAAGAAAATGAAAAGATAATCTACAGAAAGGGAGAAAATAGTATCAAACCATATATTGGATAAGGGTTTACTATCCAGAAAATATAAATAATTTTTCTGATGCAATGACAGCCCAATTAGAAAATTGGCAAAGGACTTCAATATAGCTTTCTACAAAGGAAATACACAAATGGCCAATAAACATGTGAAAAGATGTTCAACATCATTAGGCACTAAGGAATTACAAATTAATATCACAATGAAACACCATTTCACACCCACAGAATAGGTATGATTTAAACAACAGAAAATAAATTTTGGAGAGGATGCAGAGAAACTAGGAACTCCAGTGCATTGTTGATGGGAATGTAAAATGGTGCCGCCAATATGGAAAGCAGCTAACTTTCCACTGAGGTTCCTTCTTACGTGGGAAAGCACAGGGCGATCTCTGCTGGTCTCCCCTCCAGGCCTCTGGGTTCCAACAGCTTTCCCCGGGGTGATTCCTTTCTGCATCTCCAAAGGCCTAGGCTGAGCTGCTAGTGCTGAGATGAGGTATGCTGAGCTGCTTGGGCTGTGCTACGTTGCGCTCTCTCATTTAAGCACCAGCCAATTAAGTCAAACGTCATTCACTGCAGCAGGCACACCTCCTAGCTGACTCCCCATGTAATCAGCAACAGATGAGGTTCACATGCCATTGGCTCATGTCCACAGCAATAGGACGAGGCACCTTCACCTGGCCAAGGTGACACCTGAATCTAACTACCACATCATGGAACAAACTTTCCAAGGAACATGAGGGCACAGTAAGAGAGCTCAGAACACATAAGGAAAAAAGTCACTTTGAGCAAGACTCAGCAGAATCAGCAACTACACATCAGACTTGCAAAGACTACAAATATTGGAATTATCAGATACAGAATATAAAATAAATACATGTTTAATACATAATGAAAAAGTGGCTGTCAAAAGTATGACAAATGAAAATGAGATTATGAAAAATTACCAGCTTGGATTTAAAAATCAAGCGAAATATCTAAATGAGAACTATAATAGTTGAAATTAGACTCAATTAATGAGTTAAACAAAAGATGAGACACGGCTAAGAAAAGTATGTGTGAACTGGAAAAGAGATAAAAATACATTTCTCAATAGGTAACAGAGAGAGACAAAGAAGTGACAAGTATGAAAGAGACATTAAGAAACATGAGAGACAAAGTGAGAAGTTCTAACAAGTGTCTAATCAGAGTTCCAGAAGGAGATCTTAAAAACAGAATAGTGGAAAGGCAAATTCAAACAGATAATGACTATGTGTTTTCCAGAGCTGATGAAAGAATGTAATCCTCAGATTCAGAAAGCTCAATGAATCCCAAGCAGGATATATCAAAAAAGAGGTTTGCACTTGAACTGACACTCAGGTGTAGTTTTTACCTGGTGAAATTACAGAACATCACAGAGAAGGAGGAGATCTTATATGCAGCCAGAGATGAAAGAGAGATTACCTAAAAAGGAACGTCAAATAGACAGTGGATTTCTCAAAGAAAGCTCTGGAAGCCAAACGACAGCACAGCACCTTCCAAGAGCTGAAAGAAGAAAACTGTTGCCTGAGAAGTCTCTAACCTCTGAAACTGTATTTCTAGAATGACAGCAAAATAAAAACATTTCAGACAAGCAAAAATGGTCAGAGTTTACAATAAAGACCCTCAATTAAAGGAGTTATAAAGAATAAGCTTCAGGAAAAAAAAAAAAAAAAAAACAGATCCCAGCAGGAAGGTTTGAGATGTAAGAAAGAATAGCAATTAAAAGGTGAACATGTGGGTAACTTTAAATCAAAATTCTCTTTCAAGTACTTACATCGTGGCGTTTAAAACAAACAGGAGAGAATTAAAATGGGCAAGGTAGTTTGGAACTGTGAGTACCCCAGAAAAACATGTTCTTTAACTTAATCCATTCATGTGAGTGTGAACCCGTGGCAAGTAGGACTTTTAGATGAGGTTACCTCCATCAGGATGGATTTTAATCCTATTATTGGAGTCTGTCCTAAGCGGAATGAAATTCAGACAGAGGGAGAGAAAGCCACGGAGGGAGCAGCCGGAAGCTCAACTTCAAGAGAACCCGCAAGAGAAGGGAGAGGGCAGGGGACGTGACCATGTGCCTTGCTGTGTGACAAGCTGAGGACCAAGGATTGCTGGCGGCCAGCTCCAGAATGCCGCTGTCTTTAAGGAGAAAGTATTGCCTTGATGCTTTTAAGATCCTGGAATTGTTTAAGAGGAAGGTAAAGACAGTAATCATAGATGAAAATTATAACTTAAATATGCATACTAACATTTCTAAGGTATTTACAAGAGACTAGAAACAGCATTATTACAATTTCCAAATTAATAGAAGAAATTAAATGAGATGGGGAAATCTTCAATTAATAAGGGAGGGAAGGAGGAGGAAGGAAGGAAGGAAGGAAGGAAGGAAGGAAGGAAGGAAGGGAGGGAGGGAGGGAGGGAGGGAGGGAGGGAGGAGGAAGGAAGGAAGGAAGGAAGGAAGGAAGGAAGGAAGGAAGGAAGGAAGGAAGGAAGGAAGGAAGGAAGGAAGGGAGGAAGGAAGGAAGAAAGATTTGGTCCAGAGAATGATAGTGATTTGTCTAAGGTCACACAGCAAGTTGGAGGTAAAGCCAGGACTAGAGTACAATTTTCCTGACCCAACTCCAATACTTTTCCTACCAAACCATGCAGCCTCCTTTGGTCTAAATGGGGAGTATAAGAAGAGGGGTCTAAACCCTGACAGATTTCCCAATTTTCCTCTTCCCTTCCTCTCTCTCTCCCTTTCTTCATTCAATTGTATTCATTGGAACGACAGTGGACCTGTTCTGCTCACTGCTTGGTTAAGCTCATGGAAATGCATATGACAAGAATTGCTTTGATCAACAAGCACAAAGAGTAATGACTGTCTCTGTGACAAAAATCCCAAAAGTACGCACAGTAACTTATAAGCCTGGTCTGTTCCAAGCACTATGTCTGTGTTAATTCATTTGAAGCTTATAATCGCCTGTGAGGTGGATGCTAGTAATATGCTCATTTTGCAGATATAGCACCCAAGGTGCAGGAAGATGAAGCAGCCTTTTCAAGGTTACACAGTCGGGAAGCGGCAAAGTAGGGGATGGAATCTAGACAGTGCTCTGGAATGATCTGGAAGCTCCCCCTCTCCAGCTTTTTTTTTTTTTAACATTTTTTATTGTGAAATATAACATATATACAAAAACGCAGTATATTTCAAAATACATTTTAAAAAGTGGTTATAGAACAGATTTCAGAGTTTGGTATGGGTTACAGTTATACAATTTCAGGTTTTTCCTTCTAGCTGTTCCAAGACACTGGAAACCAAAAGAAATATCAGTATAATGATTTAGCAGTCATGCTCTTTCATTAAATCCTGTCTTCTCTGTTATAGCTCCTCCTTTCCCCTTGATCCTTCTCCCAATCTTTAGGGGTATTTGGGTTATGCTTATTGTAACTTTTTCATGTTGGAAAGGAGTGTCACTAATATGAGATGGGGGAACGGAACTAGTTGATGTTCTTGGAGAGGCTGGCCCCTCTGGGTTTTAGGACTTCTCTGACCTAGGAGCCCATCTGGAGGCTGTAGTTTTCTGGAAAGGAATCTTAGTGTGTGAAACTTTTGTAGAATCTCCGATAAAGCCCTAGGTGTTCTTTAGGGTTGGCAGGAATAGTTTTGGTTGGGGGTTGGCAAACCCTGGTAATTAGCAGTATATAGCTAAAGCTTGCCTAAGAGTAGCCTCCAGAATAGCCTCTCAACTCTATTTGAACTCTCTTAACTACTGATAGCTGATTTTGTTACATTTCTTTTCCCCCTTTTGGTCAGGAAGCCATTGTTGATCACACAGTGCCAGGGCCAAGCTCGTCCCTGGAAATCATGTCCCATGTTGCCAGGGAGACTTTTATCTCTGGATAGCGTGTCCCACGTAGCAGGGAAGATAATGATTTCACTTGAGAGTTGGGTTTAGAGGGAGAGAAGCCGCATCTGAGCAACAAGAGAGGTTTTCTGGAAGGAACTCAGGCATAATTATAAGTAGGTTTAGCTTTTCCTTTACAAGAATAAGTTTCTTAAGATACAAGCCTTAAGAACAAGGACTTGGCCTATTGACTTGGGAGTCCCTAATGTTTAAGACAGTATCAGGGGTTGCCCAGGTGGTAAAATGTAATATTTCCATATTTCTTCTCCCATCCCTCAAAGGGACTTTGCCAGTACTTTTTAATTATCTGCTCAACATACTCTGAGATATATACTGGTATTACATTAAGCTATACAGAATTACAAGTCCTCACTCCCATTCTGGGTTCCATATGTTTGGGTTGTTTAAATGAGCTATCCAGACGGGTTGAGTTAGATTATGTGCTACAGAAAATTCCGTGGTTTTTTATTTGTCTGTTTTGGGTTTTTTTGTGTTTTTTTTTTTTTTTTTTGGCATGGGCAGGCTTCAGGACTCGAACCCGGGTCTCCAGCACAGCAGGTGAAAATTCTGCCACTGAGCCATCGGTGCACCGCCCAAAATTCAGGTTTTGAACAACATAAACCTCTCATCCTTTGGTCTCATACAGTAGGTGAAATTCTAAAATACTGACAATGTTTCCTTACCCCTGAATTCTGATTTGCCTTAGTTCTAACCTGATTGGTTTTGTTCTGACCTGTAATTGAAGCCTGATCTCTTTTTTGATTTCTTTAACAGTTGTTGCATGTAGCAATGCTGAGTTTCAGAGCTGCAGAACTCCAACTCTGAGTCCTAGGTTTCATCCAGGAATCCAAAGCTCCAGGGAGATACCAGCTTACACGGATAAAGCTCAGACATCTCAAAATCTAGAAATAACATTTACAGCTCCGGACTAAATGACTGTGATGCCCACTTTTAAAACAATAAATAAGGCAGTGATAAAGGGCATTTTGGGATGATCAAGGAAACTTGAATATGGACTCTGTATTAGATAATATTATTGGAACAATATTAATCCAAGAGGGTGCAGTAATGAAATTGTGGTTCTGTGGAAGAATGCCCTGTTTCTTAGGAGGCAGATGCTAAAGGGTGGACATGTTATATCTGCAACTTTCAGATGTGTCAAGAAAAGAAGTACAAAAAGAGTGATAAAGCAAATATGGACAAATGTTAGCAATAGGAAATCGAGGCAAAGGAGAAATGGGTTCTTATTGTTGATTCAACAAACCATCCCTCAACTTTAAAAAAAAGTACTATTTAGTGTTTCCCGCAAGCCCACGGGTCAGTCCGGCAAATCTATGGACCTGGACTGGCCTGCTCTCGAGGCCGCCACCAGCTGCTGGGTAGGCTGGGGTCTGGCTGGTCTGGGATGGCCACAGTTTGGACATGTGACTCTCACATCCGACGGACAGGCTGGTCTGGGAATGTCCTCAGGTCTGTGGCAGGGATCTGAGAGAGGGAGAAGAAAAGCGAACACACTTCTTCAAGCCGCTGCTTGCATCAGCTGTGCATCAATCTGCCGTAATTTCTTTAGGACCCTAACTTTTCAGTGAGTTCAAAATCTTTCCAAATGAAAAGCTAGAGGACCATAAAAGAGCTAATCTTAGGTCATCACGTCACTCCCATATTCAGAAGTCTTCTGTGTCCACCAGGCAGCTCCATCAGCGATGAGCTCAAACTGCAAACAACATGAAATTCATCAACGGCAGGACAGGAGATAAGTCACGATATGTTCAAATGATGGAATAATAAACAGCGACAAAAAAGAAAGAGCTACTGCTATGCCCAGCAACGTGGATGAATCTCGCCGATGAGACCCCAGACCATGCATACTGCGTGAGTTCAACAATAGGAAGTTCAAAATATGAGGCAAATGAATCTATGGTGGTTATCTTGGGGCGTCTTTACTGGGAAGGGGCATGAGGGAACGTTCCAGAGTCTATAAATAAGCTATGTCTTGAAAGAGGGCAATTATACAGATGCAAAAAAAAAAAAATCCATTAAACTGTGCACTTAAAGATTTGTGCACTTTATAAATTATACCTTAAACCACACACATACATATTCACACAAACCCTTAAAACTCAGTTCCCTTGGTGCCCTCTGGATAAGGTCCAAATCCCTTAGCACTCAATTCAGTTTAATTTAATCAAGGCCCACCTTGGAGAACGCACGATTCCTGCATCCTGTGGGGGCTGCCCCTGCCTGCTGCCTCCTCCTCCCCCCTGGCTCCCGCAGCCGCCCCTCGCTGCTGCACACTCTACAGCCATTGTCAAACATAATGATTCCCACCCTGGAGAGAAATCGGGTTCCATTTTATATTTTATTGCCTCAAAAAGGACATTTTTTACCTTCCCCTAGTCCGCAGCCAGCAGGAACAGGCCGATAAATCTCAGCAAAGGTTTCCACTGAGATAGATGGTCCAGCAAGGAGACCGTTATGTTCCAGGCAGGGAAGAATAAATAAGCAGTGGTACCTGCTTCACCACCCCACATCACCCTGTCTCCAATGCCACTTCATATCTTGCCTCTGCTCCAGCCTGCCCAGTTTCGTTTTCAAAAGGTCCTTTTGTTCCCAAGAGAAGAGGCAGATGGCTTCCCACTGTCTCTGCCTCCTTGTGTCAAGACTTAGTGTGTGCAAGGCACGGGCTTTACCCCATTTTGGTTTCAGCAGTCCTGTGATGTAGGCATGTGTATTAGCCCCATTTCACAGATGTAGGGACTGAGGCTCACAGAGGTCAAGGGCAAGCTGAATGTGAATGTGGGTTTTGGGGGAGCCCAATTGTTGTGTCACCCCATATTAAAGTCCTAACACTCTCCTCTCCCCATCTCCATCCCATGAATGTGGTCTTATTTGAAAATAGGGTCCTTGAAGATGTGATTAGTTAAGACAAGGCCAGTTAGGGTGGGCCCTAATCCTGTATGACTGGTGTTCCTAGAAGAAGGAGACAGGAAGACAGGTACAGGAGCAAAAAGGCAAGAGATTAAAGAGTGCCCCTGCCAGTCCAGGGACGCCAGGCACAGCCAGCGAACCCCTAAAAGCCAGGAGAGGCAGGAGGGTCCCTTGATGATGGACTTCTGACCTCCAGAACAGTGAGACAATTCATTCTCTTATTTGAAGCTCCCCAGTTTATGGGACTTTGTAAAGGCTGCCCTGGAAAACGAAGGCACCACCCCATGCTCCTGAACACAGCTTTCCCTTGGTTCCCCAGGAGCTGGCCTGGGAGACCAGAAAACTTTGGGGCAGGGGGCAGCAGAGGCCTCTCGGAGAAGGCGACTTGTGAGCAGAGACTGGAAGGAAGGTGTGAGCCATGCAGTGATCTAGAGGAAGAGCATTCCAGGCTGAGGGCACAACAAGAGCAAAGGCCCCGAGGCAGGACTTTGGGGCAGGGGGCAGACCAATCTCTGCCCTGAGCCCCCTCCTGGTGCCTCAGCTGAGGCCGGGCCCGGGAGTCCTTACGGGAAGTTCCAGGCAGCAGCATCCCTCCAGTCTCTTCCCCTCAGTGGGTGTGCGACTTGGACAGATTTGCCAGCCTCCGCAGGGGCTGCTGGCTTCTCCAGGTCACACGCTTTGTTAGTGGCACAACCAGGACCGGAACTTGGCCCTCCTGACTCCTGGCCCAGGGCCTTCCTTCTCATCTTGCATCCTGCCCCTACCTACTGTTTCCAAATATCTTCTATTATTCCTTCCTAACACATTTGAAAATGTGTAGATTAACCATTGCCTATTTAATATCAAAGCCAGGGAAGGAACCAGTTATAAAACACCATGTGGCTTGTGATTCCATGTAAATGCACTGTCTCTGAGAGGCAAATCCCTGGAGATAGAAAGTAGATTAGCGGTTGCCGGGGGCTTAGGTTGGGGGATTCGAGGGTGATGAGGAGTGACCGACCGCTGGTGGGCATGGGGGTGTCCTTGGGGGGGGTGATAAAATATTCTACAATGGATTGATTGCAGTGGTGCTTGCACACCTCAGTGACTACACTAAAGAACACTGACATGCACACTTTCAATGGGTGAATTTTAATGGCAGGTGAATTATATTTCAGTAAAAAACTGAAGATAAGATAAATTTGTATCTTGTTGTAAGATAAATTTCTTAGCCTCTCTCAGCCCGTTTCCTCACCTGAAACTCATGATTCCAAGAACTTTCTAGAGTCACCGTCAGGAGTCTGAGCCCTTATTTGAAAACTGCCCTGTGCAAGACTCAGCTGGTGGGAGGAGCTCAGCACCCTCGGTTGAGCATGATCCTCCCAAAAGCACCGCTCTCTCCTTCCTCCAATCCACAAATGCTCACTGAGTGCCGACATGGGCCAAGCTGGTGCCGCCCAGGGGAACTCTCTGTAACCCAGGAACTGTTCTCTATCCACAATGGCTGACATACAGCCACTAGCCACCAATAGTGACCAAGCACTTGAAGTGGGGCTAGTACAACTGAGAACGTGGATTTTATTTTATTTTATCTTAATTCACAATTAAATAACCACCTCTGGCTAGGATTACTGCATTAGACTGAGCAGTTCTAAGCAGTAGAAATAAAGCATGATGTAGATATGTACATATATCCCTGTTCTCATGAAGCTAACATTTTGTTAAAACAGACAGACAAGTATTTATAAAATATAAGGGCGGATAGAGTGGGGATAGCTAGCAGGGTGAGAGGGTTGAGAGGGGTGGGGCAGGGCTATTTTACAAAGGGTGGGCCTGGAAGGCCTCTCAGAGAAGGCGACTCTTGAGCAGAGACTGGAAGGAAGGTGTGAGCCATGCAGTGATCTAGAGGAAGAGCATTCCAGGCTGAGTGTACAAGAGCAAAGGCCCTGAGGCAGGAGCATGTTGGTTCCATACAAGGAATAGCTGGGAGGCCAGTGTGGCTGGAGGGCAGGAGGTGAGGTCAGAGGGAGGCAGGGGAGCAGCCCTGTGGGCTTACGGCCGGGGTAAGGAACTTGTGGATTGGTGGGCAGAGAAATGTGTTGGCCTCACTTAGGTTTTAGCAGGACCCCTCCATCTGCTGGGTTGGGGTGGGCTGGAGGGGCCAAGGTGGAGCAGGAGAGCAGGTAGGATGCCCTGGAAGGCCTCCGGGCAGGAGCCGATAGGGCTTCCACCAGGGTGACATGGTGGCTATTGTGAGAAGTTATTGGATTCTGTTTATTCTTTGAAGGTGGAGCTGACGGGATTTCCTGATAGATCAGATGTGCATGAGAAAAAAGGGGCATCAAGAACAACTCCAGGGTTTTAGGGCTGAGCACCCGGGCGATGGGTGGCGCCATCCATGCAGACAGATGAGCGTGGTGGGTGGGAAGTGGAGTTTGGGTGAGGAGGAGACTCACTTGGACCTGTTAAGTTTGGGAAGACTGTGGGGAACCCTAGCGGGGGAAAGGAAGCCTCTAGTGTCCCTGTTCCATGCACCCAGGATGCCAGAGGGCCAGGACCTGGCCAGCAAAAGCAATTGCTGTGGGTGGGAAATGGACAGCGGTACGTGGGTGTTCTAGTTTGCTAGCTGCTGGAATGTGATATACCAGAAACTGAATGGCTTTTAAAATGGGGAATTTAATAAGCTACAAGTTTACAGCTCTAAGGCCATGACAATGTCCCAATTAAAGCAAGTCTATAGAAATGTCCAAACTAAGGCATCCAGTAAAAGATACCTTAGGCAACCCAGGCAGGACTCAGAATGGGTGGAGGCAGTCAGCCAGCTGATGAAGTTCAGTGATCCTCTCTCATCTGGGAAGGCAACTGGCGAACATGGCATCGCCTGCTAGTTCCTCTCCAGGTGTCCTGCTTCATGAAGCAACACAGGAAGCGTTTTCCTTCTTCATCTCCAAAAGTCACTGGCTGGTGGACTCTCTGCTTCTCATGGCTATGTCTTTCGGAAGCTTTCTCCAAAATACTTCTTTTATAGGATTCCAGTAAACTAATCAAGACCCACACGGAATGGGTAGAGACACGTCTTCATCTAATCAATTTTAATACCCACACTTGATTGAGTCACCTCTCCATGGAGATAACCCAATCACGTTTCCAACCTATCGGACTAAATAGGGACTAAGAGAAACAGTTGCTCTCACAAGATTACTTAGGATTAAAATGTGGCTTTTCTAGGGTACATAAATCCTTTCAAACCAGCACAGTGGGGAACCTGTCTGTCCTTCCCCTGGACGAGGCTGGAGCTGCAATCGGAAGGAAGGGCCAGCTAACCACAGAGCTGGGGTCTCCAAGAGGTACCCTGAGAGTGGCTGGGCCGTGACAGTCACCACACTGGGCAGCTGAACACAGCCACTCAGGGGCCCACAGCCGGCCCTGGGGACGCTGACACCCACTGTGGCTGCCAGGAGTGGGGCAAAGCGCGTGCTTTCCCACGCTGCCCTGAAGCTGGGAGTGGCCCCGGCTGTGCTGGGAAAAGGGTCCCAAGTGTTTCTCACCCAGTGCTGGGCCCGGCTAAAGGGAGGGGAGGGCAGCCTGTCCCCGAGGCCTGAATCTGAGGCAGCCACAGCTGGGAAAGGATGAAGAGTGGGTTGGAGGCTGGGGGGTGGAGCAGGAGCCCCCACCCACCCTGTCGCCCAGCGCCCCAGCAGCCTCCCGTGTGCAGCCAAGACTGCCCCTCCTGCATGGTCCTGGGGGAGACCAGACGTGCCAGGAAGAGAATGGACCTGGCATCTGCCCTCCCCACTTCCCCAGGGTGGGCTCAGCTCCCTCTCACCTTCAGGGCAAACGCTTCATCCACGTGCTTGTATTCAGTCCAGAAGCTCTGTTGAGGGCTTACTGGGCGTCAGTAAACACTTGGGCTACATTTGTGGAAGAAACCCATTCCAGTGGCAATGGTAAGAAAAGAGAAGACAGGTGATAAATAATAAACATAGTAGGTAAACTGTCCACTGCGTTGGAAGAGGATGAGGGCTGTGGAGGAAAGGAGAGCCGAGGCAGGCGGGGTGGGGTTGGAAGTGGGGCGAGTGGCTGTAGTCTGAAATGGCGAGGCCAGGGTGGGCCTCCGCGAGAAGGTGGCATTTGAACAAAGCCTGGAAGGAGGTGAGTCTGTGGCCCAGGGAGGCTCTTTCATTTCCTCCCCTCCTCCCTCCTCCCCTGCCCCGCCCTGCCCTGCCCTAGCTCCCCATTCTGTTCTCCACATCTTTTCCTGCCTCCCTACTCCTCCCCCTCCTCCCCCTCCTCCTCTCCCATCATCATGCTCCTGTTGCCTTTACCCCTCATTTTCCCTCCCCCTATTTTGGGGGGGATGGAGAGTCCAGGCGTCAATGTGATGGAGAGAGGGGGGTGGGGACCTCCAACCTGCGCCAGGAGCTACAATCTGGGCAAGGGGCAGGGGCCTCTCCACGCATCGCAGGGGACAGGGAAGGGCTGCAACAGCTGCGGGGGTGGGGGGGGTCCCTGTTCCCAGGGGATCAGAGGACCAGAGAGGCCCTTCAGAGAGCCAGAGACACAGACATAGGGTCTCGTGGGGAAGGGGGGAAACATGGCTCCCCAGTACCCACCCCCTCAGTAGCATGGCCAATTAGAAAAAATGGAATTTAAGCTGCAGCCTCTGCAGCTGGAGCCTCCCGGATGTTCTCGACCACATGGATTATTAGACGGGATTTGGAGAGGTCTCTGGAGCTGAGCCAGGAACGTCTTCCAAGCCCCGCCTCCCCACTGCCCGCCCCCATCAGGTAATGGTGGGGGAGGGTCCGGAGAGGGTGGGGCTGCTAAGTGGGTGCCTGTGGGAGGGCTCCCCCCCCCGGCGTCCCCACCACCACCACCTTGTGCACGGCAGGCCAAGCCTCAAACATCTTAAATTCCGTATTCAATGTACAAGGCGGGCGCGGGGTCAGGCATCTGCACATTTCCCACTGCCACAGGACCCAGGGGCGGCACGCCAGCCTCCCCCAGGAATTCCGAGTCCGGGAGGGAGGCACCCAGGGCGTCTGGCCACTCCTGGGTGTGTGAACAGGCGGGAGGCCAGCTCACGGCTTTCCCCACTCACTGGGAGGACTGGAAACCTCAGGAAGCCTCACGGCCCCCGCCCACCCCGCGTCGGCTCCCGCCCCTCATTGACTCTCCAAGGTGGGCCGGGTCCGTGTGAAGGAGCCCCCAAGGCCCTGAGCGCCCCTGGGCCATCACCTCTGGCAGGTGCCAAGGTCTGCTTTGCTGTGGCTGCTGCCCTGGGATCTCTAGAGGCCTCGCTGTCGCAGGAGGACCCCTCCCCAGCCCCCATGCCCCAGCATTTTCCCACACAGAGCAGGTGGTAGAGAGAGGGGGGCTGGGGGCTGTGGAGACTCCCCCTGGTCCAGAATGAGCGGACACACCTGGGCGCACAGGGCTGCACCTGTGGACGTGTCCCAGGGAGCGCCAGGGGACAGCCCGGGGACAGGGACGGCCACACTCTGCTGCGGGTGAGAAGATGCTGGGAGGAGGCACCTCTGTCACGACTGCCCCATCCTGAGCCAGAGGCCCCGGGGGCCGGGGGGAGGACAGCCCCCGAGTGTGCCAGCTTGGCAGCTGGAGCTAGACGGGCTCAGAAGTACTGCGAGGAGCCTGGGGGGACCTTGTTAATTTCCCTGCAAAGCGGCTTTCAAAGCTGGAAAGAAATGAAACGAGCTATTTTCTGGAAAGTTCTTAGGACGGCACCATAAATGCCCAGGAAACCTTAGCCACGCCCTACCCGGTGATCACGATAGTGTTCTGTGTGGATTGCGACACACGCGTTGCGTGGGGTGTACACTGCTCACGGCGTGTGTATTCTCTGTTGTGTGGGGAGGAGGTGATCTGTGCATGCGTGTGTCGTATTGGGGCCGCACGTTGTGTTTATGAGTGTGTATGAAGCAGAGTGTTCGGCACCATGTGGCATGTGTGTGTTTTGCGTATGGGTTGGTGGGTGTGTACTCTGGGGTGCGGGGGGATGTCTCTGTCATATGCTGTGCCTGGTGTAGTTGTGAACTGTGGCAATTGGGTGCTTTGTGGGTCCGGCTGGCCCGTGTGTGTACCTGGGGCCCAGCCTTGCCTTTGGGTGCTCTGCCCTCAAGTGAGTTCGGGCCCCGGGAACCAGCCTCCAGGGCCCCCGCGGGGCTCAGGGCCGAGGTCGGCCTGCACCTGGGGAACCACCAAGCCTTCTGCCCACCTCTGCGGGAGCCCCTGGCCGCCCCGGGGCACAGAACGGCCATTCTGTGCGTCCGACGGGGGCCCAAGGCCTCATAACCAGTTGCCCGAGGGGAGCCGCCCCGTCCTCGGGAAGGGGGGCGCGGAGCTGAGGCCCTCGGGCTGCCCACAGCCTGCCCCGCGGCCCCACCCCCTCTCCCCGAGTCTCTCCCCAGCCCAGCCTTCCCGGCCCTCCTGACCTTGCAGTTGGGAAGCACATCCCCGAGACCTGAAAGAAAATGCCACGAGCTCCACCGAGGAAACAACAGGGAGAGGGACGGACAGCGACGGCCACAATGGACCCAGAAGCCCTGTGGCCTCGTCAGCTGCCCGGCTGGCGTCGCTGGAGGGAGGCTGAGCTGAGAGCCGGGCTGCCCAGGACGGGCAACCGGCCCTGCTGCCTCCTCCGGCAGGTCGGGAGGGGAGGGGCAGGCCCCCTGTAGAGTTAGGGGCGAGTGGGCCAGGAGCCCAGGGTGCGCCCCATGTCAGAAGTCCTGGTAAGGAAAGGCTGTGGGGCTTTGGCCAGCTACTCACCCTCTCTGGGCTGCAGTGATTACGTGACAACAGGTGGTTCCCCCTGCCTATCTCCCTGGGTGAGCCAAGAGCGTGTGACCTGCCTCAGAGGGAAGACGATCAGATTGGATCCGCCTTCAGCGCCGGCCACCGCGGCCCTCACTGCCAGCTGCACCCTTTGCACGCCGTGTGCAGCCACACCCAGCTCTGCAGCGCAGTGAACATGCCACGCTCCAGCCTCCAGGCCCTGGTCCGTGTCTCCCCCTCTGCCAAGTAAGTCCTCCCCCTTCTCATACCCCATCAATTCTTCCCTCTCACCCTCTAGTCTCAGCTGAAACTCTGCCTCCAAGGTAAGCTTTCCATGATCCCCTTGCTCCTCGCTGGGGTAGCTTCCTCCCCAGAGCTCTCCCCTCTTGCAGCACAGGTAGACCTGGGTTGTAATTGCCAGTTTTACTGTAGGCTCCTGGAGGGCGGGGCCATCTCTTATTTCTTTATTTTTTTATTTCTTTATCCCCAATGCCTGGAAGACTGCCTGGAGCATGGAACCCTCCATAAATGTTGGTTCACTGAATAGATGGATTTTCAGACGGATGGATGGATGGATGAGTGGGTGAGTGGATAAATGGTGGAAGGATAGATATAAGCATGGATGAGTGGATGATGTATAGATGGGTACAGTCCTGGATTTCTGCAAGGTGGAAATACTTTCAACTTTAAGCTGACAACATCCCTTCCAATGCTTATATAATACCCTAGTTGACGTTACTGAAACGTGACACTGAACTGCCCTTCCTCATCCACACCAAAGAAAGTCAGAGCCACAGAAGCAGAAGGAAAGACTGGCTCTTTGGAGCTGGGGAATTGGCAAGTCACCTCTCAGTGCCTTGAGCTACTGGAGCACCCGCCAGATTAGGAAAGAGGGCCATGCTGTGTGGTGCTGAAACCTGTCTGTCCACAGTCACAGGGTCTAATGGGGTGGAGATTCCAGAAAGGAGCTTCCCACCCTACCCACCACCGCCACCTACACTTCTGGGTGCAGAAAGTGGCACCTTCCAAAGTCAGCAGGACTGGCATCTAACAAACAAGAGCAGGCAGGTGCACCATCGTTAGAGCTGGTGTCTCCATCGGCAGGAAGGAAGGCAGGTGTCTCCTGAATCCAATCAGGAGAGCAGAGTGGCTCTCGGGCTGAAGGGCGCATCTGAAGTCCCTCCATGGGGTTGGAAGACAACTCACAGAACCAAGTCCAACCATCCATGCTATGAGCTGCCTGTTCCATGCAGGAAGAAAATTTGTGTTCGCTAATGGTGGTCTGCCTGGCACCTGGAAAAAGATACAGCAAAGAGTATCAACCCTGTGCCATCATGTGGAGAAGGAAGGACCCTGAGTCTGAGAGCATGGGAGCATCTGGCTGCTTAGGAGAGAGGTGGGCCCTGTTATGGATGGGAAGTGCACACCAGGCCCATCCCTGCCCAGAATCACATGCCTCCCAGGGCACGACTCTGCCAGCTCCATGCTCAGCCACAACCACTGGTGAATACTTTAGCCCAGGTGTCCCAGGTAGTGGGTGAGTAGAAGTCAGGGTCATTGGAAGAGCCTTTTCCTACTGTAAATGGATCACTTGGGATATAGGTTAGGAATGAATTCAGCAGAACCATCAAATCCCTATGAACTAATGACTCAAATGCATGAAGGCTTATACTCTCATTCACAAGAGTCTGGACATAAACAGTACCAGGCTGGTAAGGCCTTGCCACAAAGTCATCAGGGTCCCAGGATCCTTCTCTGTTTCCGCTCCACCGTCCTCAAGGTTGCCTCATAGTCCAAGATGGCTGCTGATGCGCCATCCACTACAACTACACTCTAGGCACTAGGAAGGTGGAAGGAAGGGACAACCCATCCCTTTTCAAGAGACTTCCTAGAAGTCCAATATATCCCTTATGCTTCTTTTTAGGGGTCAGAACTTAGTCACATGGGCACTCCAAGCTGCAAGGGAAACTGGGAACAGTAGTCTAACTGGACATGTTGCCACAGAAATAAAACTGAGGAGTGTGGGAAGGGGAGAGTGTAAGTTGGGGAGGCAACCAGTGGGCTCTGCCACTCTTGGCTTTGTGAACCCATCTGTGCTGGTTTGAAACTGTTATGTAGCCCCAGAAAAGCCTTGTTCTTCTAATCCTGATTCAATATTGTAGGCTGAGACCTTTTGATTAGGTTGTTTCCATGGCGATAAGACACATCCATTCATGGGTGTGACCTTTTGATTAGATTACTTCCATGGAGCTGTGACATGCCCAATTGTGGGTATGACCTTTTGAAAAGATGGCGATGTAACTGCCTATTCAAGGTGGGTCTTGATTAGTTTATTGGAGTCCTTAAAAGGGCTGACATGGAAACATTTAGAAGAAAGCTTAGAAGCAGACATTTGGAAATGCAGAAGCTCCAGGAGACTCCAGGAGCGGAGAGATGACAGAAGCTAGAAAGGAAACAGAGCCCAGCAGACGTTGCCCTGTGCTTTTCCATGAGATACTAAGTTAAGAGATGAATAAGTCAGGACCCTCATATGCCTAAAGAGAAAGCCACTGGAATCAGAAGCTAAAGGCAACAGAACCAAGAGCAAGGACCAGCAGATGCCAGCTATGTGCCTTCCCATATGACAGACATCGGCCTTTCCAGAGTCAAGGTAACTATGTGGAGGTCTTAGTTCAGATATTTTTAAAACCTTAGAACTGTAAACATGTAACTTAATAAATCCTCTTTATAAAAGCGGATCCATTTCTGGCATAGTGCATTCTGGTAGCTTTAGCAAACTGAAACACCACTTTTGGGGAGTTTGGTTGGTATAAGCTCCCTGGAGGGAGTTATGATGGGTAATTTCATGTGTCACTTTGACATTTGGTCAGATAAGCCCTGGCCTGATTGTTACTGTGAGAATATTTCATGGATTTAAATCATCAGTAAGTTGATTGCATCTATGACTGATTACATCTACAATCAACTGAGGAGATTGCCTTTGACAATGAGAGAAGTCTCATCCAATCAGTGGGAGGCTTTAAAAAAAGAAGTGATGATTTCAGCAGTCAGAGAGAATTTCCATCTCTACTTCAGCCAGCCAGATTCTCCCGGGGAATTCATTGAAAACCTTCATCGGAGTTCCCAGCTTGTGGTCTTCCCTATGGAATTTGGATTTGCCCATCTCCTCAATTGCAAGAGACAATTCTTAGGTAAAAAAAAATCCTGTAATATTTATACTATATCCCATACACACACACACACACACACACACACACACACACATATATGTATATCTTCTGTCGATTCTTTTTCCCTAAAGAACACTGACCAATAAAGGAGCTTTGGATGAACTGAGAACATGGAGCATATGAACTTAAAATTCGGAAAGCAGATCCTGGGCCCCGAGAGACCTTCCCTCGGTCACCAGCAGGTTCCACCTTTACCCAGCTAAGAAGTGAAATAGTCTGGGTTTGAAATCAACACTGTCTGTCTTTGCACTCTGTCCTTGGGTTCCAGTTCTGGCTTTGCCCCTTCACTTTGCCCTGTATACAAATCCTCAGAACCTCAGTTCCTAAACTTGTAAAATAGGAGTACTAAGAAAACCTACTCGAATGGCTGATTTGTGGAGCAGGATGGCTAAGATCAAGAAATCAAGGCTCTGAATCTGTTTAATGCTTGAGTTGAATTCATAAGGGAGGTGCTGGGCCCTGCTGCCTCCCAGATATTGTCACAGACCTTGCTGATGGAAGAGTACACTGTGCAGCAAGTGGGTGACACCGGGGGTCCCTGGAAAAGTCCATTCTGTAGCACAGAAAGGGGAGCAGTGGCCCAAAGTTCTCACCTCCAAGATATCCAGGAAGGATCTGGTGCTTCTCATCACCCAAATATTTTTGGAGGGTCTGGTGGAGCCCTCTCCCCATTCCCTGTCCCTGGTCCGAAGCTCCTGGCCCCATCACTGTCAGCTGGTCCAGAGAGGTGCAGACTGCAAAAGGAAGTTGTCCATTGCCATGGAAACCAAGGCCAGAGCCCAGCACCCTGCAGCTCCTGGGCATGCAACATATTTATACCTCAGGGTTCCAAGTCCCCAGATGCCTCTCCCACCCAGCATGCCCACGTGCACTCACACACACACACTCACACACAGAGACACTCCCAGCAACTGTCCCCCAGCAACTGGCTGACCCTGTGGGCTAGCAGCCTTTCAACTGGGCTATCCCAGGGGCTAAGTCTCTTGAGCTGGCGAAGAGAAGCCAGCCCCTGTGGTCAAGGACAGCAAAGGGCAAAGCCGAGACAAGCCACTGAGGACAGCCATTGGCTGTCACACTCATGAAGCCGCCCACCAGCAGAAGCACTGGTTCTTTGAGAGTCAAATGGGTTTTGAAACTCTCAGGTATAACTGATTCCGGTGAGAGTCATCAATGGATGCTAAAGCCACTGGACAGATGGTCGTTGGCAAATAGGATCGTCACACAGTCTCAAGATAGCACCGCAGGAAACATCAGCAAAAACGGGACATGCTGCTTTGCGTGCCTCCTTGTGGGATGCAATGGTAAGCCCACAAGTACATGCCGCCATCTATTTAGCCTTCCCGCGGAAAGCATCCAACGCAAGTGAATCACGAGGAAACAATCAGACTTATTGAGATCGTAGGGCATCGTACAAGACGTCAGCTACGGACTGTTCAAAAACGCCAATTACACAAAAGACCAAGAGACCAGATTAAAGAAGACTAAAGGGACGTGACAATTAAATACCATACATGATCCTTGGATGGCTCTCAAATAGGGAAAACAGCTAAAACAGACATTTTTAGAACCACTGAGGGAATGTGGCTGTAGAGAGCACGTTGCTGCGTCGGTGTCGGGTTCCTGGAGTGTGGTGAGCATTTCGTTATGGCCATGCGGGAGAGGCTCCTTGCTCACTGCAGAGACGTGCTGATGGATTGAGGGCTGAAGAATCACGATGTCTGCAGATTACTTTCAGTGTTCTTAAGAAAGTAGAGAAAGAGAGAGCGGGAGTAGGAGTGGGAAGATGTGAACCATTGGGGAATCTGTGAAGCATACACAGATATTCGATGCGCTGCCCTTTGAACTTTCCTGTGAGTTTGCGATGTTCAAAATTGCAAAACAAAACTTAGGGAAAACAATGCTTTAAAAAGGAGTCAAAACCGAAGGGGGGAGAGAGAAATGTGGCAAAATAAAGTTCCAGTGGCTGAGAGATTTCAGTTGAGAGGTTATCCTGGAGGTTCTAATGCATTATATAGATATCCCTTTTTAGTTTAGGGTGTATTAGAGTGGCTGGAGGGAAGTACTGAAATTGTTGAGCTGGGTCCCAGTTGCCTTGATTCTTAAAGATGATTGTATACCGATGGAACTTTTACAATGTGACTGTGTGATTGTGAAAACCTTGTGTCTGATGCCCCTTTCATCCAGAGTATGGACAGATGAGTTAAAATAAATAAATAAATAAATAGTAAATAAATAATAGGGGAGATAAGGGATAAAATAAATGGGTAGGTTGAAATACTAGTGGTCAATGAGAGGAAGGAAAAGGGGTATAGGATGTGAGTTTTTTCTTTTTTCTTTGCATTTCTTTTTCTGGAGTGATGCAAATGTTCTAAAAATGATCATGGTGATGAATACACAACTATGCGATGATATTGTAAGCCATTGATTGTATACCATGGATGGATTGTATGTGTGTCAATAAAAATATTTTTAAAAAGGAGTCAAAAGAGTCCACATTTCCCTAATTTTTCTGGGCATTTCTGCGGTGGGGGATGATTTTTTTCCTGGTCACCTCTAAGACCTCTCCAAGCTCTGTCTTCACGCAGATTAGGCCAGTGGGTGACCATCCTGCCATCCTATGGACTGTGGGCATCTCTTGCTTTGCACTGGTTCTGCATTAACTGAACTTCTACAGGTAAAGGTGAACCCCTCTCAGGAACTTGGGGTGAGCAGTAACTTTACTGAATGAGAGGTGGGGGGTGGGGGTTGACATCATAGACTATTTAGTATTTGACTTCCTCCCCCTGAAACTTTTCTCCCACCCAAGCTGCAGCCCACTGCCCTGTGGCTCGCTCCCTCCCCTCTCTCCCCTCCCCTTTGCCCGTCCCCTTCCTCTGCTCTGTGATTTTATTGTCTCTTTACTATCTCCTCTGGCCTATGCTGCAAGGACCAGCCCCAACTGGCCGGACAAAGAAGGCTCCTCCATTACTTTGACACTCAAGTTCCTCTTGGTGAAGCTTCTGGTATTTAGTCATTTAGTCTCCCGTACTCTGAACTCCTTAAGGAAACTTAAGGTCCCACCCCAATCTCAGGACTGCAACAGCTACTGCCTTTTGAGGACTGACTGTGTGCCCGATGGATACTGAGCCAGGCATTTTGAATACGCCATCTCTAACATTCAAGACAACCCCAAGAGGGGATCACTAAGAAATCTGAGTTTCAGGATGGTTGATGAACCAGCCCAGGGATCCACAGATATGGAGGGGAAATGCTGCCCTATCTGGGCCTTTTAGAATGATTTCCAACCTGGTCAAAGAGTGTTTCATAAGCAGAGGTTGCATGAACCAAAAGACCAGCAGGCAGGCACAGGAGTCACTATGCTGGCAGGAGTAATTGACCCTAGTCAACTGGCAGGAGAAGATAGGGTCCCAATTGTTCCAAAAATGCCTATTATAGCTGTTTTCCCCTATTTTAGGATGCATTCAAGGTGGCCTTTCTGGGAAACGGAACAGCTTCAAATCAGGACAAGTACAGAATATGGGATTGAATCATTGAGGTGCAGTTGAGTGCAGGGAAAAACACTTTTGGTACCCAAGTGATCCACTGGGTTGTCACTTGGCACCCACTTGCTCATTTTTTTGACAGCAAATGGTCAAGTGCAGTGGCCATGTACCGAGAAGGGAACAGAAACCAGGGGCTCAGAACACTTAGGCATGAGGGTCTGGGTCCCCTTGCTAGGTAAACAATCACAGCAGAGGTGCTAGTTGAGGTTGAGGGGATACTTTGGTTCAAAGTATCCAAAATGGCCAGGAGGTAGATGTACATTATAGTTTAATGGATCTTTCCCTCTGCCCCCAAGTGAAAGCGTTTCCCACTCTGGGAACCAAAACAGAACTTTAGACACACACAGCTTCAAGTTGCAGGGACAGGAAACACAGATTTCCTGAGTGGTCACTGAGAGTGATGGCGAGAGAGGCCATCTCTACTTTCACTCCTTAGTTCCCAGACCCAGATATTATACTTTTCGGGGACACGGCACTATCTAATGGCCCCTAATTATAAGTATATACATATAATTATATATGCTGTGTTCTAGAGGGAGGGTGCTCCAACCTCGCAGGGCATCATCTCTAAGCTGTGTCATTTGGGCAGGTGCCCAGCTCCACCAAGGCCCAGAGGCACAGTAAAGCTATTTTTCAAATAGCGTATAATTTTCCGCCGCAGATGGCATGGACTTGTTCCAGAACTCTAGGGATCTTTGTTGTTATTCTCCTAGCAGGGTTGGCCATAAACTCCTCAGAGTGTCTTTTCCCATTATGGGTACATCTGTCATCAAGGGGTCTACTGGGTCACAGGACCCGAGGAGCGGGATGGCTGGTGCCACAGCCTCCACCTGCTGCAGAACCTTCCCCTGCTTTGGGCCCCTCTCCAAGCTGGCAGCCTTCCACGTCACTTGGTAAAACGGGTTGGAGCCGTATTTCTCAAGTGTGGAATCTACTGCTAAAGGAACCCAAAAAGGCTTATCAGATGTTGTGTCTCCTCCTTATGTGTGGGAGGTACAAGATGCAATCATTTGTTCTTTCCTCTGGAGGGAATGGCATGGCATGCCCCAAACCACTGGACCCCTGAAACCTTGCCTGATTTATAGTGCCCACCTCTGAGCATCTGTGCTATCAAAGCTTCCAAAGTACTTGCCAATTCTTACTCATCCAGTCCGACTAGCACAACAACATTCATGTGATGGACCAGAGTGGTAGTCAAGGGATGCTCCACCTGGAATGATGAGATGGTCCAGACCCCTTAGTCCAGGGTTTCTCCATTGTAGTACTAGTCGTATTTGGACTGAGTAGTTCTTTTTATGGGGGGGGGGGGTGTCTTTGTGGGTGTTTAGCAGCATCCCTGATCTCTGCTCACTAGATGACAGTAGCAAACCACCTCCACCCCCTTCCTAGGCATGACAACCAAAAGTGTTTCCGGAGATTGCCATATGGGTCTAGTTGAGAACCCCTGTTCTGGACTATATTATGACAAAGTTAGGAAAGTTAACATATGCATGAGTCAAAGCTATAAATATATATTATTGTCCAACCCACATGAATGCAAACTGCTTCCCAGCTTCCTTCTTGAGAGAAACGAAAACAGGCATTTACCAGATCAATGGCCACACACCCTGTCCCTGAGGCTGGGCTGATCTGCCCTAGCAGAGATAACATATGCAGCTGCTTAATGGCTACTCTCACCCTCTAGAATATGCCTGGTGCTTTGTAGGAGCCAAACTAGTGAATTGAGTGAAGGTAAGACAAGCACCGTGCATCTCAGGTCTCTAAAGGCTGTGCTGATTTCTGCCATCTCCTATGTTGGGATATTGCTTTTGTTTGTTTGTTTTATTCAACCAGGACAGGAGATAGTTTCACAGCCTTCAATTTGTCCTTCTCCACTGTAATAGCTTTGAGCCTACAGGCCAAGAAGTAGTGTGGGTCGATCCCATCTGGAGATATTGGACCAGCAGTGTGACAACAGCCCTCCTTCACCCGGACCCTGTCCAGCCTCTCCCCTTCTCACATAGCTTTAAAGCCTTACTACTTTTATTTTAAATGAACAGGATAGGAGAAATGGAGCATCTTTTGCCCTTCCCCGTCATACATTCCCCTGTGGGGAGCATAGCACCAGCTACTTTCTATCAGGACCCCTGGAACCTTTAATTTTCACTGCTGTCTTCTCCTAGAGGACATATGGATAGGCCACTGGGTGCAGTCATCAGGCAACCCAGCTTGTGAGCTGAATGCCTGCAGAGCCAGCCACGGGCCTGGCTAGAGGCTGTCCCCTCCGCTCAGCCCCAGGGACCTCTCTGCAGGGGGCCACTTCCCAGCATCCCTCGGCCCAGGGTCCATTCCCAAAGCCAGATGCCCTGTCCAGGTGCGAGTGAGGGGCTGTGCTCCCCTGGCTCTAGCCTTGAGACCCCTGGTGTGCTGAATGCCGGTGACCTCAAGGGTCCCACGTGCAGGCATCTACTAACTATGCATTCTCCGGTGCCAGGTTTTTTCCTGGCTCATGTGGGACCTGCAATCACGTGTGTGGGCATGGGTGCTTTGCTGGGCTCGGTGGTCCCGGGCTACAAGGACAGCCCTTTCCCCATCCAAAGCCACTGATGCTAGCTTCTCTGGAATCTTTTGCTGCAACCCAAGGACAAAACCCAAGGGTCCAAGACCATTGCCATCGAGCACATATTTTCCTTTTCTGTAGGAACTTTCATTGTTATTTTTAACCAGCATCACCCCATGCCTCTGAAGACCACATTTCATCTTTCCCGGATCACTACACTGAAGTATTACAGTTGTACCGCGCCCAGTCTGGCCTTGGCTTGCTCAGATGAAACTTTGTATGTATTTGGTATGGTACAGATTCTATATTGTAAAGGTGCTGTATGCAAGAAGAAACAGATTAATAACGAAATTGTAAATTTTATTTTTTAAATGTATGTGCATGTTTAGTGATGTTTACATTTTGAAATAAAATTTATGATTCATTAAGAAAAAAAAAAGCAGCAGCAATGTGGGAGTGCTACCAACAATGTATGTCCATTCCAATTATGCGTTTGGGAACCAGGAAACCTAGTGGGTTCAGGGATTCAATGGATGCATTCTGAACAAAGCTTGGGCTAGTATTCTATTTATTCTCTGGCTCCCACATGCCCCTATTGTAACAGGAGGGCCATGATGACCCTTCAGATCTCTAGATATCAACGTTGTCTTGGATTTGTCTCCAGTTGTCTTTGATGTCTGGTTAGTCCCCTTCCCCCAGGGTAGTTACCCAACAGATGTCCTTATGTCCCTTTGCAGATGGCCTGGGGAAACCATTACCATATATACTTGCCATGTCGTTGCAGGTTCTTCCTCCTGGAGATGCAGCCTCTCCTCCACTGATGGGTTTTGGAGACTGAGTAAAGGATCGTGGTCTTTTATTGGGGTGTGAGCACCCATCTGATCAGCCTTCTGGTCACCCATCCTTGATTTACGTGGTCTTAGTAAATTGCTCAATGCTCTTTTTGGCAACCGTATATATCTTGCCGCCAGGAATACCATGTCCAGTAACCATCTTTCCAGCTCTCTGAAGGTCAGGCCCCCCACTTGCCACTCTGACCTTATCACTCATTGCAATAATGTTGCCCCCCCTGGTTTATGATGGGCATCTGGCCTCAATTATTTCATCACTATCAGGGAGCCCAGTTCTATACCGGCTTACAGAGGGCAGCCACCACCGAGCATTTCAACCATGCTTTTACCCCTTCCCTAGTGCATACCTTCCCATTTTGGTAAATGGACTGCCCTCTCGACCTACCCATGGAACTCAGCCAGCATGAGGGTTTTCTGGCTTTGTGTGGTCTATTCACTCTAAGCTGCCCACATCTCTGCCTTCCTCCATCATCTGCCACAGCAGTTCTGACATTTCTAGTTCATTTGGTGTAGGCCAACCCAACAGTGGGCTAACACAATCTCCTGGGCTTCTGGCACACTATAAAGTCCTGTAAACCTCTTGGGGAGGATGCTCCTATGTTCGTAAACTCTCCCTATCCAACTTCTCTTTACTTTCCCCTTTGGTGCCAGCACCCTTATGATCTAATCCCATATTCATACTCTTACAATTTCTGCCAATTCATGTTGGCTAGGTCCTACAGCGTTCTTGGCATATAGTCCCTTTCTTCCCTTAGCATAACTGGATTATGTTGTAACTTACCCTCATTACTGGTCTGGGTACAGGAGAAGGTCCAGAAAAGGAGATGGAAGTTGATGCCAAGGCAGGCACATGTTGTCTTGTAAGCTAGAGACCACTGCATAATCTTAAAGCAAGGGGGAGTGATGGCCTTTAACAAGGGGACGCAGGATGCTTCTGTAGGTCTGGAAGGTTGAGGAGAATTTGGGGATTCAAGATTTTCAAGTGTATCAACCCAGATGTTTCCCCTCCCAAATTTATATATCAGTGCCCTATTCTTTCCAATCAGGGCCCTGACTTTGATGTCATGTACCCCCCAGAATTGAGAACCCACCATCCTTTGTGGTTCTACTTATAATTAAGTCCTAAGCCTGGTCTTGAGGCATCCTCCAGCCACAGAAGATGAGAGTCACTTGATATTGCTGCCAAAGAAGCTCTCTGGATTTCACATCTCACTTAAGTTGGTACTTAAGTATCCTCAGCTTTTCATGATCTTTCTCCAACATCTTGGCATTTCCCCAGCAATAGCTACCTGACTCCAGAGTCCTCATGACTTCCCCTAAACCTCTCAAATGCCTGGGATATTGTCTTTGCCAATGAATTCCCTTCCACCATCCCGGTTCCCCACTGGCGAACAACTGCACTGTTACAGCATGCAAAGGGGGATCCATTCTCCACTACTACAGGGATGGGGTCCTTGTTGCCAGCTGATCAGCCAGTTATGCAACTCAAAAATCTCATTTTAACTGTATGGTCTCACTGATGTGAACTAACATCAGTGAATGAACTTGGAGAATTTCAGCTAAGAACAGAGACCATCGGGAGATAGAAATAAGGTAGATATTGGGTAATTGGAGCTAAAGGGATACAGATTGTACAACAGGACTGATTATAAAAATTCAGAAATGGATAGCACAATACTACCTAACTGTAATACAATGATGTTAGTATACTGAATGAAACTGAATGTGAGAATGACAGATGGAGGAGGGCTGGGGGCACAAATGAAATCAGAAGGAAAGATAGACAATAAAGACGGAGATGGTGTAATCTAGCAATGCCTAGAGTATACAATGATAGTGACTAAATGTACAAAATAAAAAATGCTTTTACATGATGAAGAACAAAGGAATGTCGATACAGCAGGGTATTGAAAATAGATGGTAATTCATGTTTTAAAACTTTGTGTGTGAAACTAAAGCAAAAAAATGTTTATTTGGTACAAAATTTATAATTTGACTAGTACATTTCCTAACATAACTTGTATGGCCAGTTTAACTGAACACCATAAGTACATGGAAACGTGAGTAGGGTGTGAGATTTTGTAGGTTTGTCAAGAATGATGCCCCAATAAATCCCAGAGTGATTTGAACAGTGAATTAAAAAGTATTTGCAAAGTTTCCTTGGGGGAATGGAAAGAAATGGGAAAAATTCTACTTCCCCATGTGGAGAATTCCTGACATTCTCACAAGCAGTGGGGACAACCAAAGCAATAGGTCAAGCCCTCAATCTTGGGGTTTGTTCATATGAAACCTAACACCCCAAAGGATAGACTAAGCCTACTTAAAATTAAGCCTAAGAGTCACCCCCAGAGAACCTCTTTTGTTGCTCAGATGTGGCCTCTCTATCTCACCAACACTACAAGCAAACTCACCACCCTCCTCGTCTCTATGTGGGACATGACTCCCAGGGGTGTAAACCTTCCTGGCAACATGGGACAGAAATCCTAGAAGCAGCTGGGACTCAGCATCAAGGGATTGGGAAAACCTTCTAGACCAAAAGGGGGAAGAGAGAAATGAGCAAAATAAAGTGTCAGTGGCTGAGAGATTTCAAACAGAGTAGAGAGTTTATCCTGAAGGTTATTCTTATGCATTTTATAGATATCCCCTTTTTAGTTTAAGATGTGTTAGAGAGGCTGGAGGGAAGTGCCTGAAAATATAGAGTTGTGTTCCACTAGCCATGTTTCTTGAAGATGATTGAATAATGATATAGCTTTTGCAGTGTGACTGTGTGATTGTGAAAACCTTTTGTCCGATGCTCCTTTTATCTATGGCATGGACAGATGAGTAAAACATAGAGATTAAAAATAAATAAATAAGGGGGGAACAAATGTTAAAATAAATTTAGTAGACTGAAATGCTAGTGATTGTTCTAGTTCGCTAGCTGCCAGAATACAATATACCAGAAACAGAATGGCTTTTTAAAAGGGGAATTTAGACTTCTGGGTCAAGATGGTGGCTTAACAACGTGCGCGTTTTAGTTCGTCCTCCAGAACAACTACTAAATAACCAGAAACAGTACAGAACAGCTCCTGGGGCCATGTCAGTGACCAGACACACAGCGTACCCCAGTCTGGACCAGCTGGACCAGCTGCGAGCACCCCCCAGAACCGTGAGTCCCCAAAGCTGTGGCGGCCAGTGCCCCTCCCCCACAGGCTGCTTCCCAGAGGGGAAAGGAAAGGACTTTACCAGCAACAGGGACTGGGCACAATCAAACGCCAATTGTGGAACTAATTAACAAATTCTGACTATTAAAAATAGGCCCCCAGCTTAGGTGAACCTGATCAAAGTGGAGGCTCATTTTTACCCCAGTGCCAAGGGGGCAGGACTGACAGAAAAAGGGGGGGGGGGGAAGAAGGAAACAGAGGTTTTTGTGGCTGTGTATCTACAAAGGCTTGACTGCCTCTGGATACAGCAGCAGGACTTTTCAGGCTGCAACCGCCCCAGGCATAGGCAGAAGTGAGCTCTTTTGGGGGCTTATCTGGAGCCTGTGCCTTCCCCAGGGGAGGGATGAAGCCCAACTCAGGTGGAATCCCTCCATCAAGGAATTCAGACCCCAGGGCTTGGTAATTAGAAGCCATTAAAACCAGCCTACAACCTCTCCTCTGTCTCCACCACGCCCCCAGCAGGGAGAGTCTGCCAAAGTTAAAGATACCGCATCATCTTATGCTGGTGGGACCTGCAGTCAGACAAGCGCCACATACTGGGCAGGATAAGAAAAACAGAGTCCAGAGACTTCACAGGAAAGTCTTTCAACCTGCTGGGTCTCACCCTCAGGGAAAACTGACACAGGTGACTCTTTCCTCCTGACAGGAGGCCAGTTTGGTCTGGGAAAATCTGGCTGGGGTCTATAATATCTAAGTAGACCCTCCTAAGTGTGTGTGGGGGTGGGGGAGGCACCACACAAGCAGGGCAAGAAACAAGAAAACAAGAACTGAAAAATTCTCCTCTGTTGAAACTTAAGCTAAAGGTTCAGATAGCTGAACTGAATGTCAAAGAACAGATAGACAACAAATTCATCCAGCAAGAAAACCCTAGATAAAAGAAGTGAAAGCAATCTCCAGAATAAACTAATTATGGTAATTAAACACCTAGACACCAGCAAAAAATAAAAAATCACACTAGGAAAATTGAAGATATGGCCCAGTCAAAGGAACAAACCAACAATTCAAATGACATACAGGAGCTGAAACAATTAATTCAGAATGTACGAACAGACATGGAAAACCTCATCAAAAACCAAATCAATGAATTGAGGGAGGATATGAAGAAGGCAAGGAAAGAACAAAAAGAAGAAACAAAGTCTGAAAAAACAAATCACAGAACTTATGGGAATGAAAGACACAGTAGAAGAGATGAAAAAAACAATGGAAACCTACAATGGTAGATTTTGAGAGACAGAACACAGGATTTCTAAACTGGAGGATGGAACATCTGAAATCCAACAAGAAACAGAAACTATAGGAAAAAAATGGAAAAATATGAGCAGGGACTCAGGGAATTGAAAGACAATATGAAGCACACGAATATACGTGTTGTGGGTGTCCCAGAAGGAGAAGAGAAGGGAAAAGGAGGAGAAAAACTAATGGAGGAAATTATCACTGAAAATTTCCCAACTCTTATGAAAGACTTAAAATTACAGATCCAAGAAGTGCAGCATACCCCAAAGAGAATAGATCCAAATAGACATACTCCAAGACATTTAATAATCAGAATGTCAGAGGTCAAAGAGAAAGAGAGGATCTTGAAAGCAGCAAGAGAAAAGCAATCCATCACATACAAGGGAAGCCCAATAAGACTATGCGCAGATCTCTCAGCAGAAACCATGGAGGCGAGAAGACAGTGGGATAATATATTTAAATTATTAAAAGAGAAAAACTGCCAACCAAGAATTCTATATCCAGCAAAATTGTCCTTCAAAAATGAGGGAGAAATTAAAATATTTTCAGACAAAAAATCACTGAGAGAATTTGTGACCAAGAGACCAGCTCTGCAAGAAATACTAAAGGGAACACTAGAGACAGATACGAAGACAGAAGAGAGAGGTGTGGAGAAGAGTATAGAAAGGAAGACTATGAGTAAAAGTAAAAAGAAGAAAAATTAGATATCACATATAAAATCCAGAAGGCAAAATAGTAGAAGAAAGTACTACCCATGCAGTAATAACACTGAATATTAATGGATTAAACTCTCCAATCAAAAGACATAGTCTGGCAGAATGGATTTAAAAACAGGACCCATCTATATGCTGTCTCTACTCAAAGGACACGAGACCAAGGACACAAATGGACATTTACACACCAATGTTTATAGCAGCATTATTAACAATTATCAAGAGATGGAAACAGCCAATATGTCCATCAACAGACAGTTGACTAAACAAACTGTGACATTTACATAAGATGGAATATTATGCAGCTGTAAGACAGAATAAAGTTATGAAGTATGTAACAACATGAATGGACCTTAAGGACATTATGCTGAGTGTGATTAGCCAGAAACAAAAGGGCAAATACTGTATGGTCTCACTGATATGAACTGACATTAGTGAATAAACTTGGAATATTTCCTTGGTAGCAGAGACCATCAGGAGATAGAAATAGGGTGAGATATTGGGTAATTGGAGTTGAAGGGATACAGATTGTGCAACAGGACTGAATATAAAAACTCAGAAATGGACAGCACAATATTACCTAACTGTAATACAATTATGTTAAAACACTGAATGAAACTGCATATGAGAATGATAGAGGGAGGAGGGCTGGGGCATAAATGAAATCACAAAGAAAGATGGATGATAAAGATTGAGATGGTGTAATCCAGGAATGCCTAGAGTGTATAATGATAGTGACTAAACGTACAAATTAAAAATGTTTTTGCATGAGGAAGAATAAAAGAATGTCATTACTGCAGTGTGCTGAAAATAGATGGTAATTAATATTTTAAAATTTCAACTAACGTATGAGACTAAAGCAAAAAATGTTTATTTGGTACAAATCTATACTTTGACTAGTGCATCTCCTAATATAACTTATGTAGATAGTTGATTGAACACCTTAAGTACATGGAACTTTGTATAGGACATGAGATTTTGTTGGTTTGTCCAGGTGATGCCCTGATGAATCCCAGAGTGATTTGATCAGTGAGTGGAAAAGTATTTGCAAAGTCCCCTTCGGGGAATGGTGAGAACGGGGGGAAACTCAACTTCCCCAAGTTGAGTTCTTGATATTCTCACAAGCAGTGTGGACAACCAAAGCTATAGGCTGAGCCCTCAGTCTTGGGGTTTGTTCATATGAAACTTAACCCCACAGGGGTCAAGCCTACTTAAAATTAAGCCTAAGAGTCACCCCCAAGAGAGCCTCTTTTGTTGCTCAGATGTGGCCTCTCTCTCCAGCCAACACAGCAAGCTGACTCACCACCCTCCCCCTATCTACGTGGGACATGACTACCAGGGGTGTGGCTCTTCCTGGCAGCGTGGGACAGAAATCCCAGAATGAGCTGAGATTCAGCATCAAGGGATTGAGAAAACCTTGTCGACCAAAAGGGGGAAGAGCAAAATGAGACAAAGTGTCAATGGCTGAGAGATTCCAAACAGAGTCCAGAGGTTATCCTGGAGGTTATTCTTACACATCAAATAGATATCACCTTGTTATTCAAGATGTAATGGAGACGCTGGAGGGAACTGCCTGAAAATGTAGAGCTGTGTTCCAGTAGCCATGTTTCTTGGTGACGATTGTATAATGATATAGCTTTCACAATGTGACTGTGTGATTGTGAAAACCTTGTGTCTGATGCTCCTTTTATCTACCTTGTCAACAGATGAGAGGAACATATGGAATAAAAATAAATAATAGGGGGAACAAATGTTAAAATAGATTTAGTTTAAAATGCTAGTGATCAATGAAAGGGATCAGTAAGGGGTATGGCCTGTAAAATTTTTTTTTTCTGTTTGTTATTTTTTCTGTTGTCTTTTTATTTCTTTTTCTGAATTGATGCTAATGTTCTGGGAAATGATCATGATGATGAGTATGCAACTATGTGATGATATTGTGAATTGCTGAGTGTATGTGTTGTGAATGTTTGTGTTTCTTGTAATTTTTTTTAATTAATAAAAAATTAAAAATAAAAAAGGGGAATTTAATCAGATGCTAGTTTACAGTTCCAAGACTGAGAAAATGTCCCAATTAAAACAAGTCTATAGAAATGTCCAATCAAATGTCTTTCAACTGAAAGAGCACATGGCAAGCAAGACATCATCTGCTACATTCTCTCCTGGCTTCCTGTTTCATGAAGCTCCCCGGGAGGCTTTTCCTTCTTCATCTCCAAAGGTCACTGGCTTGTGGGCTCTCTGCTCTCATGGCTATGTCGTTCTTCTCTGCTCTCTCTGAATCTCCATTCTCCAAAATATTTCCTCTTTTATAGGACTCCAATAAACCAATCAAGACCCACCCAAATGGGTGGAGACATGTCGTCACCTAATCCAATTTAACAACCACTCTTGACTAAATCACATCATCCAGAGAGATGATCTGATTACAGTTTCAAACACACAGTAATTGAATAGGGATTATTCTACCTTTATGAAATGGGATTTTGATTAAAACATGGCTTTTCTAAGGAGCATACATCCTTTCAAACCAGCACAGTGATCAATGAAAGGGAGTGACAAGGGGTATAGGAAAAAAATAGAGAAACAAAGGCTAAAATATATTGGGTAAATGGAAATACTAGCAATCAATGAGAGGGAGGGGTAAGGGGTATGGTATGTATGACATTCTAAGAAATTATCATGGTGATGAATATACAACTATATGATGACATTGTGAGGTATTGATTATATACCAAGAATGGAATGATCATATGGTAAGAAAGTTCGTTTTTGTACGTTGTTATGTTTGAAACAATTTTTTTCAATTAAAAAAAGATAAATGGTGCTTGGAGGAGGAAAAAAAGTTCCCATTTTAAAGTCTGCTTCCTATGACCTCTTCCAAAATTAGCTGTCTTCGATCAGAAGCAGAGGTAGACTTCTGTGAAGGAGAGGATTGGAACTGAGCAGTGATACAGCTACGGAGGCCACAGTCAATAGTACAGGGTGCTCTAGGCCTTGGATGGCCTTCAGAGTTGTCCCAAGTCAAAGAAAGGGGGCCAGACTTTTGAAATCTACAAGTCACTGGGGGCAGACCGTGCCTAGGGAGAATGTACCCTTGGGTAAGACTGCTCCCACTGGCCAAGTTCAATTCTGGGAGAAGGTCTCAGCTGTGAGCCATCAGCGGCCAACACTCCCAGCGGCTGGGGGGATGGGTGCCTTGGTGCTGAAGGGGGCTTCTGAACAGCTCACTACAGCATCCATTATACTCAGTCTGCGGCTTCTTTGATGAATGATTTACTTGGTCTATTCAATTCCATGGAATACTAGCCAAGTCACCAGCATGGTCTTATTTGATTCTCAAAACAACCCTACAGGGTAGACATTGTCATGATGCCCTATTTACAGCTCAGGAAACTGAGGCCACACAAGATCACACAGCTTTAAATGGTTGAACTTAGGTATTTCAATCCAGGTCTTCCTCACTCTAAAGGCTCCTTCTTTCCAACTTGTGGTTCCACCACCTCCCAGGGCCTTGGAGTTCCCTTTTGGATCCTCAGCATCTGACAGCCCAAAAGGAAAGGGAGGAAGGGAGGTTCACGGGCCAGGTGTGGTCGTCACCACCCACTTTCCAGTGGCCAGAACTCAGACGCGTGGGCTTCTGGGTTATGAGGGAGACTGGGAAATGTAGTCTAGCTGTGTGCCTGGGAGGAGAAGAAAAATGGGTTAGTCTATAACAAGCCAGTTTCAGACACAGCAAGGAAACCAGACCTCTGCCCTCATGATAGGGAGCAGTGCTGAGAGCCTGCAGAAGAGGCAGAGTCCATCTGTTTCACCAATTTGCAATTTTAATTTTTGATTGAGGGGGTAGTGGGAGTCAAGGAACGCCCACGGGTGAAGGCCTGGCATCTGGGTGCAGAAGCTAGCTTAGATGGTGGGCTGGGGAGGGTGGCTGGGAGGTGCCCGAGGTTCTGGTCATCCAGCCCAGCTGCCTGTGGGCATCCAAGGAAGCCAGGCCTGGGACCCAGGTGTGCACCGGGACCTGGGAGGTGGCAGCTGCTGTTACCCCAGGAGAAGTGAGAAGTGGGGTCCACAGGTGAATCATTGTGATATACCTCATCCTGAGTGGGCCAGTAGCCCTTAAACAGGCTAGGAAAGGGGCCAGTGAACACTCACTGTCATCAGCCAGCCTTGTCCCAGAGTTCCTGGGAGGTGTGTGGAGCTGGGTCTCAGCTTACCCCACTATAGGCTCCCTCCAGATACAAGGGAGGAGCTCCAAGACCAAGCCAGCCCATGCTCCCGGGGATGGCTGGAGCCCCTCTGCCTGCTGGGGTGGGGTGAGGTACAAATCCTCTCCCTGCCAGCCCTAAATCCATGAAGCATCACGACCCGCATTAGTCTGTTAAAGGCTCTGAAAAAGTCCTGCAGACAAGACACTAGATTATTTTCATTGAACCAACTTTTCCCAACCTTATTGCAAAATTGAAGAATACTGTTATGCTTCAAAGAAAAAAACACCTAGATGTAAGTGTAAATGCCAACCTGGATACTACAGAGACAATTAGTGGAACTCCTGACCTCGTAGGGCTAGATCAAAGATTACACAGGATAGTAGGTGTAAAAGTCTCTGCCACTTATTCAGTGGTTTAGAAAATGTAATTCCCCTGCCTCCTTCCAGATTCCAAGTCTCCAGGGAACACACACACACACACACACACACACACACACACATATACAACATCAGAATATTGCAAGCTGTCTTCTTCCAGGGAAAAGGAGGTTCAACTTGGCCAACATTGTGGGCAGTGGGAATGCCAGGAACTCAGTTAAAGCTGGAGCCTCTGCCCAACCCACACCCAGAAGCCACAGGCCCAGCTTCTTCGGCCCCCAGCAGCCAGGACCCATTGACATTGACCTCTGTGATGTGGGCAGGAAGCTTGATTCCTGGGGTTCTCCTGAAGCAGATGGCAAACTGCTGACAGTTTGATTACCTGTGACCTTTGGAGCTGACTTGGTTAGGAAATTATTTATCTCCAAATTATAGGGAATTTATTGTAGGAAACCCAGGGTGCTGCACCAGTCACTTTCCAACGTGGTGCCCACAGCCCCAGCTGGCTTCCCCCAGCAGGAAAAGGGCTGCATAAAGGAGGCAGAAAAGTCCAGACCCCTAGGATAAAATCTGAGCTCTGACTTTTACCTTGGGAAGGAACCTAATGCCTCTGGGCTCAGTTTTCCCATCTGTGAAATGGGGATGATGATGTTAGTTCCTATCTCAAAGAGCTGAGGTAGGGATTAAGTGAAATAAATACATACAAGGCACTGGGCACAGTCTCCAGCACAGATTAAGATGGCACTTTCTTGCTCAATAAATGGGAATCATTACAGTTAGTAAGACGGACAGAAGCAAAGGCCAAGGGCAATCCTGATGCCAGAAGTTCCTGGAGCTGCCGCCATCTCATCTACCCAGATGACTAGTGATGGGCCAATGGGAGAAAAACAGCTGGATTTAATAAGCCCAGAATCCATTCTGAATGGTGCATGCCAGGGCCAAACTGCTTGTGAATTATTTTGGTTATCAGCCCTACCCCACCCAGGGGTTCATGCGTCTTTAGGTCCCACAGTTAGTTCCAGCCACAAATGGGATAGGTGCCCTGACTCCGCCCACCCCTACCTCTCAGACCTGTATTTGCAGTTCTAGAGTTGAAGATTTTGGTCTGGGTTATAATGGAACACACCTGTGCAGATGCTGTAACCAGGTGGGATCCTTAACTGTCCTTGACAGGGATAAAAAGTTTTCTGGGCCAAGGGCACTTAGGAATTGCACCTGAGCCCGAGAACCCTCTAGCAGACAGGACCCAGTTAGAAGAAGCAGAGTGGTCCCCTATCTGCTGAATGGGCTGAAAAGGGTAGGGGACAAAGAGGTCGGGAGGGGGCCATGCATCCCAGCTACTGGTGATGGGTCTTGCAGAGGGCCAGGTGCTGCCTGGAGTGGCCTGGCTGGATGCACCATTGTGCCTGGCGCATGATGGAGAGTGGTGGAGAAGCTGGCTGCACCATGCAATACACCCCCCATACACACACACCCTCAACACACGGCACTGATTGGTCCAGGATTCGCCCCTCACACCCCTCTTATCCAGAATCCTTCCAAAACTTCCTCATGGGTCTCTGGACTTGAAGGCTCTCTTTGAAAACACTGCAGAGAGCGCGCAGCCTGGCGATGAGACCAAGCCCAGCTGGGCAGTGTGGCAGTGGCCCACGTGCGTGGCTGCTAATTCCAAGCATCCTCATCTGTCCCAAGTTGGCTGTTCTGAAAAGTTTCACATTCACTATCCTGCCGGATCCCCGCAGCAGCCCTGGGAGGCGGTGCCGTTCCCTCCGGATAATGGCGAGACTGCTCAGGCTGGGAAAGGGCAAGCGACTTGCTCAGGGTCACCCGGCAGGCAGGCCTGGGGCTGGCACTCAAGCCAGCTCTGCTGACTCCCTCTCCAGTGTGCCTTCCTTCTGCACCCTGAACAGGAGGCCTGTGGAGACCACACTAGCCAAGGGAAAATCAAGGTCTGGGGAGGAGCCCAGAGGCCCTCCATCCCTCTCCCAGCCTTCCGGCAGCCACGCCTCCCTCACTATTTGAAATCCTCTTTGGAGAGAAAGAGGCAGTGGAGACCAGGGATGGATGCCTGGTCTTCTCCCCACAGAAAAACTGCAAGACCAATCAATGTACAGAGGTGCTCAGAATGCAATTCGGATCTGAGCAGGCTTGAGTTCAAATCCCCACTCTGCTCTACTTCCAGGATGATAGCACTTCAAACTTCCAAGCCTCAGTTTCCCTACCTGTAAAATGGGGGTAATAAATAGCCACCTTTGTGGGCTGGTGTGAAGATTACGATAACAAGTGGATTTCAAGAGAACCACCCAATAAATAATAGCTATTATTATTAAATTCATTTTCCAAAGGGGATCACTACATTTTGCCTATTTATAATCTTTTCCCAAATCTATAAACGTCAGTGTTGATTATCTGATGCCCAAACCTATCCTCCTTAAATTCTCCATGGAACCACTAACATCTACATCCAGCAGGAATGTCGATTTCCCTTTGAAAATGCAGTTTCTTTACCATGTGCAATAATGAAAAGCTGGTTTGGCAGTCCTTTGATTTCCTCCAATTTGACCCTGGTGCCCTTGACAGCTGTTCCCTCCTCCTCCCCAGCCCCCAGCCTGCCCTCACCGGCAGCCGGTGACCTCCATTCCTGCCACAATTCCTGCTTCACGAAGGATGAGATCTCTGGCTCACATGACCCTAATTTTATGCTGAGGCCCAACCTCATATGATTTGCATTAAATCAAATGAACAATCTCATGCTGGGCACTCCTTTGGGCTAGCTCTTAGGTTTCTCTCCACTCCCTTAGTCCTAGCCTCTCTCTGGGTCTCAGAGAAGAAGATGTTCTCCCCCAACCCTGTCCCAACACATCACACCAACACTTGTCATCTGTCTCCTTTGGTAGCTCCTCTTCTATGGCCAATCCTCCCCCAGAACCAGAGGCTTCCCATCAAGACTGACCGCTCAGTCTCCACACAACGCTCTCCTTTCGTATGTTTCAGAGAGATCAACCATCTCCCTCTTTTTAAACCTAAAGAAACAGAAGAAACCCACATTTTAAAGATATGAGGAAACAGCTCCGAAGTGTGGAAGTGACTTAACCAAAGGAACACAGCAAGTTGATGACAAAGTACACTTAGAAAGTCCCTATGCAGCAACTGCTCTGCCAGGCATGAGATCCCAGGTCACCTGCTTCCCAGGACAAAGCTCAGAACTGCACAACTGTCCATCCCCAGATCCTCCAGTGCAGACCTCAGCAGCCACATCTCCCACAGGCTAGAATCATCAACAACCCCAACAATAGCTATTAATTAGGCTCTTCCCTTGTGCTGAGGGCCTCACATGCAACATCTTGGAATGCCCCCTGAGTTCAGCCCTCTTCTTCATGCCTGCTCCTGCCTTTCCAATAGGCTGGTGTCACCTCTTTTAAATGTCTGTCCCATTGACTTCTTCTCCTTGCTTGTTGCACCTCCTTGGCTCACATGATAACTTCTGCTGTGTCACCCAGTCACATTATTACTTCTGATGCATCACCCAGTCGCTGTTCCATCCCTGCCTGCCTCCCCCTCTGGGCACCCTGGTCAGACCACTCAGAGGGTCTCAGAGTTGCCAACAACAGAATTGTTGCCTTTACCCTCCTTGATCCATGAATACTCTCTACACCATCTAACAAATGTCCCTAGCATGTTGGCTCAAATGCTTCCAGGAACAGACAACTGACAGCTCCCTGTGGCCTGAAGGTAAACCCCAAGCACCTTAGCAGGTCGTCTGGGCTCTGGGGGACCAGCTGGCTGCCCACTCCTCCCCCTCACCTCCAGGCACTCCAGCCAGACTGAGCGACCTCCTGGGCCCAGACCCACTGACCCTGCCTCTCAGACCTCCCTCCCTTTCCCCAGACTGTTCTCTCTACCGGGTCTCTCTCCCAAGTGTCAGAGGATTTCCCCTCTCAACCTTCAAGACCCAATTATTTATCTCCTCTGGGGGACTTCGCCTGGCACTCCCCTGGCAGAACAAATCTCCGCCTTGATGCCACGACTGCTCAGACCTCGTTTGCTCCTCTGGCACCCCACATTGCAATCGTAGGTCTATCTATCTCCCCGCCTCGTCTTGAAGCTCCCTGAGGGCAGGCAGAATGAATGACTTAGTTCCGTGTTCCCAAAAGGCAGTTCAGGGCTGGCATTTAACAGTAACTTAGTGTTTATGTAACAAGTAGCTGTTGTCAGCCTCTGATGTAGCAGGTGCGGGGTGTAAAGTGGGAACCAGATGGGTATGGTTCTAATATCCATGGAGCTTAGATTCGAGCAAGACTGACATAGAAATAAAGACTGAAATAGAAACAATACATAAAAATAAACACTGGTAACAGCTAAGTAGAAAAAGGACAGGAGGTTAGGAGAGAAAGTAACTGGGGAACCAACTTTGTGCAAATGTTTGATGAAGGAACAAGTGAAAGAACAAGTCACTTAAATCACCCAAGCAAGAATGAGTTACAACATTGGCAGTTGTAAGCATGGGCACTGGAACCAGGCTGCCTAGCTCCATCTCCTGGGGTCTATCACTCGTGACCTGTATGACCCTGGGTAAGTCACTTAACTTCTCTGGGCCCACTTCCCTCACTGATAAACTAGGGGATAACCACAGCATCTCTACTCATATGTTGCTATAGTCAGCTTTTGCTATGTAACAAACAACTTTAAAAATCTTAGTGGCATTATTCACAATTGCCAACAGATGGAGGTAGCCTAATAGTACATTGACTGATGAAAGGAAGGGCAAACTCTAGTGTATACATATGACGGACTATTGTGCACAGAAAGAAATGGAGTCCTGAGACATGCAACTAAGTGAATGAACCTTGAGGACATTATATTGAGTGAAATAAACAAGAAACCAAAGGACAAATGTTGTATGGTCTAATTGATGTAAACTAATTATAATGAATGAACTCTGAGAAATGAATTTGAGGGCATAGGTTATCAAGGGATAGAAAGTAGGCAGGGCTTGGGCAATCGATGATTAAGGAATATAAAATATTCAATAAGACTCATTGTTAAGGCTCCTAGATTGTAAGCTCTTACAACAGTCACATTTATTTCTGCGTTTTTAATTGTTATTTCTAAATTCTGAGATGCTGTACTCTTTCTGTATAATCTGGTAGTTTCCTGGAACTTTAAGTATCTATGTGACACCTGAGACTCAGAGTTTGAGTTCTGCAACTCTGAAAGTCCATAGAGCAATTGTTAAAGAAGGTGAAAAAGAGATCAGACTTCAATTAGAGATATGAATGAAGCAGATCTGGTTAGGACTAAGGTAAATCAGAATACAGGGTAAAGGATAATATTGTCTGTATTTTAAAACTTCAACCTCTATGTGAGATAAAGAGTGAGATGTTCATTTTGTCCAAAATTTAAATTTTCTGTAGCACACGTCCTAATTTAACCTGTCTGGTCAGTTTATTTAAATGACCTAATTACATGGAATCTAGAATAGGGAGTGAGACTTTTATATTCTGTACAGGCTAATGTAAAACCTGGATACATTCCAGAATATTTTGGGCAGAAAATAAAAATTATGTGCAAAGTTGCCAGGAGGAACTGGAGAAAAAATGTGAACCTATTAAACTTCTCCACCTGGAGAATTTCTGATATTCTCTCAAGCATTAGGAACTCCCAATTTAATAAGCCAAGCCCTCAATCTTGAGGCTTGCCCTTATGAAACTTATTTCTGCAATGGCTAAGCTAAGCCTACTTACAATTATGCCTAAGAGAGGCACCCCCAGAGAACCTCTTTTGTTGCTCAGATGTGGCCTCTCACGCTAAGCCAAACTCTGCAAATAAACACACTACCCTCCCTGCTACGTGAGACATGACTTCCAGGGGGATAAGTCTCTCTGATAACATGAGACATGACTCCCATAGATGAACCTGGCCCTGGCATCATGGGATTGAGAATACCTTCTTGACCAAAAGGGGGAAAAGAAATGTAACAAAATAAGGTATCACTGAAGATTGAGAGAATGATCAAATGAGAGGGAGGAGTTGTAACTGAGAAATTAGGATCTAACAAATGATTATGATTACTTACTCATTATATAGATATTTCTTTTTAGTTTCTAGTGCATTGAAATAACCAATTTCAGAAGGAAATAGCTGAAATTGTTGAACTGTAATCCGGTAGCACTGATCTTTGATAATGATTATATAACTATATAGCTTTTATTGTGTGACTGTGTGATTGCAAAAACCTTGTGACTGATACTCCCTTTATCTAGAATATAGGTAGATGAGTAACAAAATAAAGACATGCATAAAAAAATAATAATTATAATAACAAGTTGGGAATATGGGGGAAAATATCCCTACATAAACTATGGACAACAGTTAGTTATACTACTTTAATAAATCTTCATCAATTGTAATAAATGTTACTGTTTAAAAAAATAGCAGAGATTGAATGTCATAAGTACTTGGAATCTCAGGTAGCACATGAGATTTTGTTGGTTTGTCCAGAGTGATGCCCCGATGAATCCCAGAGTGATTTGATCAGTGACTGGAAAAGTATTTGCAAGCCCCCTTTGGGGAATGGTGAGAGTGGGGAGAAATTCAACTTCCGCAAGTTGAATTCTTGATATTCTCACAAGCAGCGTGGACAACCAAAGCTATAGGCTGAGCCCCCAGTCTTGGGGTTTGTTCATATGAAACTTAACCCCACAAAGGATAGGTCAAGACTACTTAAAATTTAGGCCTAAGAGTCACCCCCAAGAGAGCCTCTATCGTTGCTCAGATGTGGCTTCTCTCTCCAGCCAACATGACAAGCAGTCTCACCACCCTCCCCCTCTCTGCGTGGGACATGACTCCCAGGGGTGAGGACCTTCCTGGCAACGTGGGACAGAGATCCTGGAACAAGCTGAGACTCAGCATCAAGGGACTGAGAAAAACCCTACAATGAGCTGAGAATTAACATCAAGGGATTGAGAGAACCTTCTCGACCAAAGGGGGAAGAGTGAAATGAGACTGTCAATGGCTGAGAGATTCCAAACAGAGTCGAGAGGTTATCCTGGAGGTTATTCTTATGCATTAAGTAGATATCACCTTGTTGTTCATGAGGTAGTGGAGAGGCTGGAGGGAACTGCCTGAAAATGTAGAGCTGTGTTCCAGTAGCCATGTTTCTTGATGATGATTGAACAATGATAATAGCTTTCACAATGAGACTCTGTGAATGTGAAAACCTTATGTCATTGCTCCTTTTAGCTACTATATCAACAGAAGAGTAGAACATATGGAATAAAAATAAATAATAGGGGGAACAAATGTTAAAATAAATTTAGTTTGAAATGCTAGTGGTAAATGAAAGCGAGGGGTAAGGGGTATGGTATGTATAATCTTTTTTTTCTCTGTTATCGTTTTATTTCTTTTTCTGTTATTTTTTTATCTTTTTCTAAATCGATGCAAATGTTCTAAGAAATGATGAATATGCAACTATGTGATGATATTAAGAATTACTGATTGTATATGTAGAATGGAATATCTTAATGTTTTGTTTGTTAATTTTTTTAATTAATAAAAAAAGTTTAAAATAAATAAATAAATAAAAATTTTAAAACAGCAGAAAATTTTTTAAAAAAACAAAGAAAAAATAGTAGAACTACCAAAAAAAGTGTTATCAATTGTTACAAATTTTCCACATCAATGCAAGGGTTGGTGGTAAGATGTTGAATGGGAATCCTGTATTTTATGCATGATTGTTCTGTAAACCCACAACCTCTCTAATAATAATAAAAAAAAGAACCAACATGAAAAAAGCAAAGCACTTGAATGAAAAATAATAATTAGTTCTCATGGGGAAAAAAAATCTCAGTGGTTTAAACCTTTCTCATTCATTTTCTTTCTCATATGTTTGAGGGTCAGCAGAGGTTCTCCTGGCTCAGTTGGGGGCAGCCTGCCTTGGCTTCAGGCTGACGGTCAGGTTCAGGTCTGTTCCATGTGTTCTTCATTCTCCATGGACCAGCAGCTTCCCAGGCGTGTAGGAAGGCCAGCTAAACCCAGCAAGCATCTCTTAAACCTTTGCAGGCATCATCTCCACTAACATCGGCCAAATCAAGTCACATTGTCAAGCTCAGTATCAATGCAGCAGGAAAATGCATTTCCCTGCTCTAGAGGGAGTGCTCACATGGCAGAGGGGATAAGGAGTGACGAAATGGCAACAGCGTGAAATTAGCCAGTAACAAAAGGGAAAATACTGTATAGTTTCACTGATTTGAACTAGCATTAATGAATGAACTTGGAGAATTTCAGTTAAGAACAGGGACCATCAGGAGATAGAAATAAGGTAGATTTGGGGTCATTGGAGCTAAAGGGATACAGATTGTGCAACAGGACTGATTGTAAAAACTCAGAAATGGACAGCACAAATACTACCTAACTGTAATACAATAATGTTAGTACACTGAATGAAGCTGAATGTGAGAATGACAGATGGAGGAGGGCTGGGGGCACAAATGAAGTTAGAAGGAAAGATAGCTGATAAAGACTGAGAGGTAAAATCTAGGAATGCCAAGAGTGTATAATGATAGTGACTAAATGTACAAATTAAAATATATTTTTGCATGAGGAAGAAAAAAGGAATGTCAATACCGCAGGGTATTGAAAATAGATGGTCATTCATATTTTAAAACTTTAACTTATGAGAGACTAAAGCAAAAAAATGCTTATTTGGTGCAAAATTTATATTTTGACTAGTGCATCTCCTAATATAACTTATATGGACAATTTAATTGAACACCATAAGTACATGGAACCTTGAGTAGGGCATGAGATTTTGTAGGTTTGTCCAGAGTGATGCCCTGATAAATCCCAGAGTGATTTGAACAATGAATAAAAAAGTATTTCCAAAGTCCCCTTGGGAAAATGGGAGAGAAAGAGGGAAAATTAAACTTCCCCATTTGGAGAAAGCCTGATATTCTCGCAAGCAGTAAGGACAACAAAATCGATAGGCTGCACCCTCAATCTTGCGGTTTGTTCATATGAAACATATACCCGCAAAGGATAAAGTAATTCTACTTAAAATTAGGCCCAAGAGTCACCCCCAGAGAACCTTGCTTGTTGCTCAGATGTGGCCTCTCTCTCTCAGTCAAAACAGTGAGCAAACTCACTGCCCTCACCCTCTCTACGTGGGACATGACTCCCAGGGGTGTGGACCTTCCTGGCAACGTGGGACAGAAATCCTAGAATGAGCTGAGATTCAGCATCAAGGGATTGAGAAAACCTTCTCACCCAGAAGGGGGAAGAGAGAAATGAGACAAAATAGAGTGTCAATGACTGAGAGATTCCAGACAGAGTCGAGAGGTTATCCTGGAGGTTATTTTTACGCATTAAATAGATATCACCTTGTTAGTTAAGACGTAATGGAGAGGCTGGAGGGAACTGCCTGAAAATGTAGAGCTGTGTTCCAGTGGCCATGTTTCTTGACGATGATTGTATAATGATATAGCTTTTGCAATGTGACTGTGTGATTGTGAAAACCTTGTGTCTGTTGCTCCTTTTATCTACCTTATCAACAGATGAGTAAAACATATGGAATAAAAATAAATAATAGAGGGAACAAATGTTAAGATAAATTTGGTAGATTGAAATGCTAGTGATCAATGAAAGGGAGGAGTAAGGGGCATGGTACATATAATCTTTTTTTTTTCTGTTATCGTTTTATTCCTTTTTCTGTTGTCTTTTTCTTTTTCTGAATTGATGCAAATGTTCTAAGAAATTATTGTGATGATGAATATGCAACTATGTGATGATATTGTGAATTACTGATTACATATGTAGAAGGGAATGATCATATGTTAAGAATGTTTGTGTTTGCTTGTTGTTATATTTTTTAAATTAATAAATAAATAAACAGAAAAAAAAACTGGTGGGAGCTGAATAAATAATCTGGAGTTCAGTTAGCAGTATTGTACCAAAGTTAATTTCTTAGTTTTGCCAAATGTATTGATGTTAGGTAAGATGTTAACATTATGGGAAACTGGGTGAAGGGTATACGAGAACTCTCTGTCCTCTCTTTGCAACTTTTCTGTAGATCTTAAATCATTACACGCACACACACACACACACACACAAAGTCAAAAAACAAACGAATATCTCCCATGGCTCCCTTCTGCCTACCACAGAAGTAAGGAACTTCTGGCTTCTGGATTTTTCCTTCATTTCCTCTAACCTGTGGGTTAACTGCCAAGATTAGATCCCAGATCCCAAGCCCCGAACACACTGTACCGTTTTAAGGAAAACAAGAGACTGACCTGAAATGGGAAGGCTGACGTCCTGACTGCTGCAGGTCGCAGGCTGTCCCCGCTGCCAGCGGGGCTCTAAGCTGAGCCATCTAATGTGCACCCCAGCCACACGTGGCAGCAGAATGGGGCTGGCCCAAATCGAGATGGACTGTATTTAGGAGTAAAAGGTCCGCCCGATTTCAAAGACTTAGTATGAAGGTGGAATGTAAAATATCTCATTAATCATGCTCTATATTGATTACATGTTGAAATGATATTTTAGATATATAGAGCTAAAGAAAATGCATTGCTAAAATTAATTATACCTATCTCTTTTTATACATTTTCACGTTTCTGCTAGAAAATGCACGGCTCATGTTACATTTCTATTGGACAGCGCTGATTCAGATGGAGGAAGGTGCTGCAAGGGCCCTGGTGGAAGTCAGCTGAGACCCAAAGGAGAAGAGCTGCTCAGGCAGCCAGTGTTTCAACCGGGTCCCAACTTGTGATGTCAGAGGCAAGCAATGGTAACAGAAAAGAAGTGGGATTTACACAGGCTGCTTCATGCAAATCTAACCTTTCTACCTGCCAACTAGCAAGGCTTTATTTAGGATGGCCAGGCTGCCCAAATTAGAACAGGCAACCAATCACAGCAGCATGCCAAAAAGGCCAGAGGGTCCCTGAACCAGCCACCAGCTGCCTCTGGTGGGGTCCCCCCATAAGAGAACAGAGCCCCAGCCTGGGTCCATCCAGGAGCCGCAGGCCACCAGGCACCTGGGGCTGCCCACCGAGAGCTTTTAGTCTTTTATCCTCTGTCCCAGTGGCCACCACAGCTGGAAAAGCAGGGCTATCAGCATCTATCTCAGGAGTCACCCTTCCAGTTCAAAGTCCAAAGGGAAGGAGAAGGCTCCTTTTCTCCACGTGTGCATGTTTACAACCCCAGGGAAGGATTCTGATTGGCCCAGCTTGGGTTCTGTGTCCATTCCCGGGCCACTGTGGCTGGGTCTGGGTCACAAGGTCATAGGGTACTGTTTGGGTTTGCTAAAGCTGCCAGAAGGCAGTACACCACAAATGGGTGGGGTTTCACAGTGGGGATATATTAGCTTACACATTTACCATTCTAAGTCCATGAAAATGTCCAAATTAAGGCATCACTAGGATGATACCTTTTCTGAAGAAAGGCTGCTGGCATCCGGGATACCTCTGTCACATGGGAAGGCACGTGGCTGATGTCTGCTGGTCCTTCTCTCCTGGGTTTCATTGTTTTCAGCTTCTGGCTTCAGGGGCCTCCTCTCTCAGCTTTTGAGAGTGTGTCCTTGTCTGTCACCTCCTCTGAGCTCTCTCGGCTTTTTCTGTCTTTTATCCTCTCGTAAAGGACTCTAGTAAAAGGTTTAAGACCCACCTTTAATGGGCTGGGTCACACCTCTATTGAAATAACCTAACCGAAAGTTTCCTCCTACACTAGGTCCGCACCCACAGGAATGGATTAAAGGGCCATTGCCTTTTCTGGGGTACAGAACAGCTTCAAACCAGCACAGACGCTGTGATGACCAGCCCCTCCGGAAGCACATGAATGAGGAAGGAGTGAGGAAAGAGCAATTCTCCAAAAGAGTGTGTGGGGACAGATGAGCATTGTCAGAATAAGGGGGAAAGCAAGGTGGAAAACAAAAATCCACACACCCCACACCCCTCACCACTTCTCAGGGCTCCGGGGTCCTTACATTCCCAACACCAGCTTGGGTTGCCCTGGTAACTCGCCTTTGAGAAACTATTCCCAGCGCCAGGCACGGCACCCAGAGGCCGATTCCCAGGGTGCTTTCTGGGGGTCCCTGTACTCTCCCCACGTAGGCACACGGGGAGCTGCCCACATCCTGTCCCCTGCCTCCCCACTGATTTATTTCTTTCCATGATGTACGTTTCCTGAGCATCACCCACATGTTGGGCTCTGGGCAGGACACTGGGACCCCAGAAAGATAAAAGGCAGGTTCCCTGTCCCTAGGACTAGAGTGAGCGGTGGAGAAAGACACCCAGCAACAACACAACTGGGGAGCCCTCACCCCCAGGCCTCAGGCCACCTGGCTCCTGGGCTCAGCCTCCCTGACACCACCTGATGAGCAGGGGCAGCATTCTCTGTGGCACACGCGTCTGCTACCCCAGTGTCACATCCCCTGAGCCCACCTCTGATTGTAGATGCAGCTGCAGAGGATAGTTCCACGAGAGCTCAGACTCCCCCGGGGCTGGCAGCATCCCACCTCCGGGCCCTGCAGATCTGCACCCTCTGGGAGTCAAGTGCAGCCCAGGTGGCTGGGGAGCTAACACCCCCAGGGCCAGCCCCCAACCAGTGGGGAAGGGAGCCAGCGGATAAGCGCTAGACTTTCCGACCTTCGGGCGGGCGATCCTGGGAGACCTCCCATCTTCTCCAGAGGACCCAGCGGGCTCAAACCTGCTGCCCACGCAGCCGTCTCCGTGTGTACCCTTGTGTTGACGTTTTCCCCCACCCAACTCCCTCTCCTCCCTCCCTCGCCCCTGCTTCAAGGGCTTGAACTATGCTCAAGTCTCTGTTTCATGCTTTACTCTGGCCAGGTGGAGAGAGAACCCAAATGAAGATAAGCCAGCGCTAGCTGACCACGGGGCTGTGTGGATGAAATGGCACAGTATCCCTGCCCTCGAGTCCATCAAGTGTACTGTCCAGCAGAAAGAGCCCAGTGCCTGGGGTGGCCGCTTCAAGGGGCTCCCACGGAGGGCCCAGGGCACAGGCTTCCCCATATGCTCCTCACTCGGTCCCCAGCTAGTTCTACACCCCACCCGAGAGTGATTCCCTGGGCCAGGCTACGCCAGCCCAGCCCTCGGCACAGCCCTACCCAGCCCCCGGGAACAGTGGGGACAGCTGGCAGCGTAGGTGCCAAAGCCAAACACACAGAGACAAAGTAATTTCCCATGTCCCACTAATTGCTTTCGGCAGCATCTCCCGTCCCTCCTGCTGCCCCTCCCCGCCCTCCTTCCGTTCTCCTTTCTCCGCCTCCCAAGGACAAGGACACAGAGATATGGCCCCCCTGGGCCCCATTTGTCTCTCTCTAAATGAGTTTCTGAAATGTAATCCCGGAGGAGCCGGGGCTGGCACACAGCCCCCAGGGCGGGGCAGCTCGGGCGGGCGCAGCTGCCGGGACGGGACCTCGGGACTCAGGCCTGACCGCGGACGGCTGTCAGGCTGGCCCTCCACTCACCTCTTTGTTCATTCACTTCCCACCTCACTCGCTTATTCACTCCCTCCTTCAGTCACTCGGTCACTGTTCACCCCAAATCCACCTCCTCCTTTTACAGGCTCCTTGCCACCAGGCAGGGCCACGCAGCTTGTTCTGGCCAAAAGGCTACAAGTGGAAAGAAACTTTCATAAACCAATGTAAGCAACCCTCGCTTCTCTTAACCCTGCTGGTGATCTCCAAGACCTCATTTCCAGATGTTGCAGCCACAAGATGATGGAGTCCCCATCGGCCTGGGTCCAAGCGCCACTGTGCTGGGCTGGGCACCACCTCCCCTTCCGAACCACTCTGGATGCATAGGAGAGAGATCTTTGCTGTGTTAGGCTGAAGGTATGGGAGTTGACTTGTTACTGCAGCGAACCTGTGCTAGCCTGACTGGCATACCTGTTTACTACCCATTCATTTGCTCTCCCCAACCCCCGCACACAGCTGGAGTGCGGGTCCCCTCCTGGGTCTGTGAAATCACAATCTCCCTCCCCTGGGGGCCCTGGGTGGCCACGTTGGGCTGACAGGTGTTAACAGTCTCCATAATAAGAACAAAATACACAGAGATGGGGGCAGTGGCTGAACACAGACAAGCAGAGCAGCCTCCCCACAGCTCGATAAAGTTATTAAAAGAAACTGCTGATACGATGGTTGTTCCCAAGTACAATTTCCCAGGACATCATTGACGGCCAAGCAGAAAAAGTAGGACAGGGCGTTGGAGATGAGCTCTCCTATGGGGATGGAGTGCTGGGGGGCTGCCCAGTTCAAAGAGGCCCCAGGAATCCCCCAGTGTCCCTCCTCTATCTTGTAGAGGGGGGCACTTTATCCAAGGAGGTTCTCAGATTTAACCAAGCTCCCATGGTTAGGACCGGGGGCTCCAGATTCCCACCACACCACCCTGCCTCCCAGGGTCAAGGTGGAGGTCCCAGATCCTTCCGTTTAGGCGACATTCTCAGGAAGTGTGAATGCCAAAGGCAGACCTTCTAGAAACCAGACCAGAGTGGGTATCTCAACAAAAGGCCACATATATTAAACACTTCCTATATGCAGAGCCTGAACATGGTGGCCTAGGAAAAATAAAAGAAATAAAAGACCCAGACTTTGCTCAGGGAGCTTACTAGCCAGCTGAGGGGAAGTCATGCTATATACCCCCAAAAAAGGGATAGAGATAAAAACTGCTGCATTTTAGCCTAACAGGTGTAATGGGCCAAACCTAGCACTGGGCACACAGTAGGTGCTTCATGGCAGTGGTTTCCTTTCTCAGCTTTGTCCCTGACCTTCAATACACCCTCTACTCCCTGTACCCACTTCTGCCACAGAGGCCTTAGGGCTCGCCCCAGTCTATCCCCAATCCACCCCGTCTCCTTTCACATCCACATACTCTCAGGAGAATTTGCAAGCTACTCACCCTGGAGAGGGGCCGCTAAAACGCCCCCTTCCAGCACCCCATTGCTTTTGCTGGACTGCCTCTTACTCAAGCTTCAACACCCAACTGAAAGGTCACGTCCTCCGGGAAGCCTTCCCTGTCCTCCCTCTCCTCGAGGTTGTTCCCTTGACAATGTTCAGGCTCCCTGCACAGATTTCCTCAGGTCAGGCCATGCTGGTTTTGCTTGCCTGTTGGAAAGTCTTCTTCCTCCAGCAGGTGAGCTCTGTGGGACAGGGACCAGGTTTCATGAATGTTCTTGGTGTCTAGTACAAGGTGTGGCGCTTAGGGAATGCCCCGTGGATGCTTATTGAAACTGTCTGGATGCCTGGGGAAACGAATGCATGACTATGTGGTAGACAAAGAAATGATTCTCTAAGTGTGAAAATCCAGGCCTGGGGAGCTGAGTGAGGAATGTGTGAGCTATTTGGTCCCTTCAACCATATGGCGCAGGTACGACCCCCAAGTGTTTGGAATGTTCGTGACAATTCTGGTATTGTGCCCTGGTGCCAAATCCTGCAGCAGATCATGCGTTCTGGACTACAGTCCATAAACTCCAGTCCCTGACTGGTAGGTAATTGAGCCTGCTCATGGCAGTGGACCAAAGCGTTCAAAACTTTTCAGGAGCCAGGACGTAATGCAGGAGGTGGAGGGAAGAGGGCAGTCTTTGAGGAGCCACTGGGGCATCTGGTGCTTGCAGCTTGTCTCCCAGGCCACACTGTGCTGTGGGGTGTGGAAGGGAATGTCAGCTGTGTGCATAATTAATGAGGCACCCTCGTTATTCAAGGGGCTTCCTGGAACAGCTGAAAGGATGAAGAGGTAGATGGGCTTGACCATGCACTGCCCAGAGTTGAAGACTTCCTACCCCAGAGAGACCCTCCCAGCCCTCACCTTCCCCGGCTCAGCTCTGCAGGCCCTCCTTTGCAGGTCAACATTTCTTGACCCGACTCTCCAAGTAGAATGGGCCAGAAAGGGCTGCTTCTCCTTGGGGTCCACCCCCATCCTTTGCCACAAGTTCTGTTCAAACCTCTCCTGGGCCTGTGCATATCTGACTACCTGTCTGTACATCCATCTCCCTCACTATCTTGGAAGCCCCTTGATGCAGGGCCTGGGTCTCAATCACGTGTGCACCAGGAGCTTGGTGATCAAAGTTGGATGGAGGGATGGAATAAGATCTGCCCAGGAGACACACAATGATGACAGCTAACATTTTGAGTTCTGCGTGCAAAGCCCCATGCTAAGTCCTTTCCACGTGCTTTTTTCCTTACAACAGCCCCCTGAGTTAAGTAATCATAACCCCACTTAGGTCCAGGAGCCTAAAGAGACAAAAAAGGGAGGTAACTTGCTCAGTGTCACACAGCCAGAGTCACACTCTCCAAAGAGAAACAGTGAGACCTGGGGAATGAATGGCTCTGCTAATTGGCCATTTTGTTTTTTATGTATTTTCATTAGCAAGATAAAATAACAACTAATCATGTAAGTGTCTCCTCATTTGAGAAATAAATGCTCATTAACCACCTGAGTGTCTTCCTCTGCAGAAGGAGCTCTGCTCCCCCGGTCCAAAGCTGGCTGCCTATGGTGATGGGGAGGGGGCCTGGGAAGGTCACGCGGACTGCGGGGGGTGGGGGGGTCACGCTCCCCTCCACCAGCTCCCAGCTCCCTCCAGCGGGTGGATAAAGGGGAGGTTGTGTTGAGCCCTGGCCTGGGTGGAGGTAGGAGAGACCCTACAGATCCGGATGACACTTTTGAAGAACGAGGATGCCAGGAGCCTCCTGACGTCAGGTCCCCCTTCTTCCCCGGCTGGAAGGGGTCCCAGCAGACCCCACATCCCCAGATCTCCCAACAGCCACATTGAGACAGGCGCTCCAGAAAGGGGGTGGGGGGGTGAGCTCATGCACGCACCCCTCCCCTCTCTAGGAGGGGGAAGGGCCAAGGAGGCTGGGTTGGTGGGGAAGTGGGGCAAGGGAGCCCGGTTACCCAGGCAACTCCCTCAAGGTCCTAGCCCAGGGCTCTGCTCCCACAGGCTGGTGTTGTCATGGAGACTCCCGGGCAGAAATGCCAAGGCAGAAGCCCTTGCTCCCCTCCCAGCCCTGGGCCACTGCATAGAAGAGGCGAAGGACTTAGGAGCCTCTTGGAATAACATGGATGTAAGAGTGGCAGGCAGCTTGTGGGGCAAGAAAGGTTCCAGAAGACAGGACACCCATGTGCACACGCGCGACATCCAACCCCTGCTTCCGACCTGCCCCGAGAAGCCTGCTGGCACCCAGTTCTCACCCTGGGGCATGCAGCCCCGTCTCTCCATCTCTCGGCCCTTCTTTCTCAGTGACGCTGATCATTTCAGGCAGACAGCCTACCCAAGGGTCGCCATGACAACCAACCAAGCCTTTGGTCTCCATGGCGACAAGCCCTCAAAGTTATTTTTATTTATTTATTGGGAATTTCAAAGGATTTTCCACTTCCTCGCCCAAGAATGGCATTTGGGAGACTGGGGTGGAACCATCATTCTTTCCCCAGCCTAGAAAAGAAGAATGAGGTTGAGGGATGCCAGGTGACAGCTGAAATGTGGCTGAAAAGCAACTAATAAATACCTCCTTGAAGCTGCAGAAGAAGAGGCTGTCTTGGCCAAGCTGATCTTTCTCAGCTCTTCCTCTGCCTACCAGATGCCTGGGGAGGCTCTCAAGAACCACTTAGCAGCCACCATCCTCAGAGAGGTTCTAACAGCAGCTTCAGAGGATGGGTGGATGGATTGAAGCATATCCTGCCTCACTCCACACAATAACTGATGACATTTACAGAAATATACAGAGCCCAATAGAATAAAAACAGGTTGGTGAGGAACTTGGAGCAAAAGGAAAATAAGTTGATGCCAGGCTATGGGGAGGACACAAGCATTCATACTGTAAGTGAAAGGCGAGCTTCTTAACAGCCATGGCAAAAAAGGAAAAAAGATTTGCAGATTCCATAACGGCAGAAATAGACGGTTAGATATAGGGAGAATAATCTAAGGTCACATTCCCTACCCACTAACATCTGACCCCATACCCCCTGCTTTTATTTCTTATTTACCCTGCCTTGTTAGTTTTCTCTTTTTCCCATAAAGCCTATTCTCCAACCCATACCATGAGATGCTGTATAATTTATTCCAAGCCCAGCACATCACAGGGACCCAGATGGGACCCACCCGGCAGGATAAGTAGAGACCTGGAAGGGATCCACCTTGCATGGCAATTTGTCACCATCTAAAGTCATAGCCAGTGGAATGATTTTGGCTGCACATAGCAGACCTGACTCAAAATGGCTTCCCCCAACAGGGGATGCATTATTCCACAGGACACGGCATTCGGAGGTATAGTGGCTCCAAGCTGGTTAATTCTGAACCTCAGTGGCATCCTCCGGGACCCAGGTGCTTTTTGCCCATGTTTGGTCCATCCTGGGTGTATTAGTTTAGGGTTCCAGCCACCACACACAGCCGTGTTCAGTAGAGGAAGTGAACTTGTTTTCCCTGCCTCTTTTTAAGAAAGCCTTTCCCAAAGCCCCTTCATGTGCCATTGGTCACTCCTGGGTCACCTGCTCCCTGCTCCACCAAACCAACAAGGGAGAATAAAATGAGCACGATGAGTCGGACTAACCCGGCTCCACACTGAGTCACATGGGGAGGGGGATGGACCCCAGAATAAAAGTGAGGCTCGGCCCACAAGGAAGAAGGCAGGGGGCAGGCAGGTTTCAGGTCTTACATCTGGATCCCCAGAAGCAGACTTCGAGATGGAGATTTGTGTGCCAGTGATTTTTAGAAGTGCTCCTAGGAGAAACTGGTAAGGGAACATGGGGAGCGGGACAGAAAAGAGGAACATGCCAAGCAAAGGGACAACTTCAGGCAAGGCCCCAGGTTCTGGGAGCGCTCTAGAGTTGTCATTCCATCCTAGGGGTTTGTCCAGCCCCAGGCAAGGGAGCGGGGCTGTCATCTCCCTGCACTGGCAGTCATTGGCTAAGGTGGCCCCTGGGGAAACAAACGCAGCACTTTGGTTCTCTATACCTGCGGGCCCAGGGTTCTGGTAGCCCGGGGACAGGCCCCTGGAGAGAGTCACAGGTGTAAAACTGCACAGAAGCCGCAGGATGGGCAGATGGGTCAAAGGGATTCCAGGGGCACCTGGGCAACCAACAGTGTCCACCAAGGAAACCACCTGTTTAGGTGGTGACTGTCCAGCCCTGCTGCAATACCAGCACCACGAGAACGAGACCTGGTCTGTGGGGTTCATTTGCTGCTGCCTCAGCCCGATGCCTGCACGTGTGGGCACTCAGTAGACAGATGTCGAATAAATGAATGGATGCCGGGTGGGCCATAGTGGCTCAGCAGGTAAGAATGCTTGCCTGCCAAGCCCGAGGACCTGGGTTCGGTTCCCGGTGCCTGCCCATGTAAAAAAAAAAAAAATGAATGGATGCCACAGGGCCTGGGGCTTGGAGAGAGCTGCAGCTCTGGCTTGAAACCTTACCACAGAGCCCCCCAGGTGAGCTCCAGGCTCATCCACCTCATGCCATCTGCCAGCCCAAAGCCCCTCTGGCTGGGAGAAATTCCCCCAGCTACACTAGAATTTCCCTGGTCCAATCAGTTGGTGTGGTAGTTTAGTTCAGGTGTCAACTTGACCTGGTGAAGGTGCCTAGTTCTGACATGAGCCAATGGCATGTGAACCTCATCTGTTGCTGATTACATCTGCAGTCAGCTAGGAGGTGTGCCTGCTGCAGTGAATGACGTTTGACTTAATTGGCTGGTGCTTAAATGAGAGAGCGCAACGTAGCACAGGCTAAGCAGCTCGGCATTCCTCATCTCAGCACTCGCAGCTCAGCCCAGGCCTTTGGAGATGCAGAAAGGAATTACCTTGGGGAAAGTTGTTGGAACCCAGAGGCCTGGAGAGAAGGCCAGCAGAGATCGCCCTGTGCCTTTCTGCATAAGAAAGAACCTCAGTTGAAAGTTAGCTGCCATCCTCTGAAGAACTACATGTTTTTAATGAAATAAATCCCCTTTTATGAAAAGCCAATCCATCTCTGGTGTGTTGCATTCTGGCAGTTAGCAAACTAGAACAGTTGGGTTCACAGAGCTGGAGGCAGCACCTTGGAGAGTTGCGCCCACCGAGCCAAGCCCACCAGGCTGAGCCTTGAGTAAAGGTGCAGAGGGCGGGGGCCATTCCCAGGAACTGACTGTATCCATGGGAAACACCTCTTTCTTGTTATTCTTAAAAAAATTAAGTGTTGATGAATTCACAGTGAACCGCACTGGTGCCTCACCTTTCAAAGGCTTTTACAGCCATTATGTCATGCATTTCTCACATCTACCCTGTGAGCAGGTGTTGCTGCATCATTGCCATCACCCAAGTGAAAGAGGAAGAAATCGAAGGTGTTTGGAGAAATAAATTCACTTGCCCAAGCTCAAAGAGCTCCAAGGGATCAAACCCTGGGTGGCAGCTCCTGCATCGCCCTGCCTGCATGCCTCCTCTTTCCTGGCCCTGGTTCTCCATTGTCCAGCATCTGCTTCTTCCACCTGCCTCTTGCACTGGGCCATGAGCTTGCCATCTTTTTCATTATCTCCCAGGGCCTAGTGCAGTGCCCATGAAATTGTCATCAAGGACGTCTGTAAGTATTCATTTTCTCACCCCCTTCTGGATACATGGAAAGATTGCACTTTCCCACCCACTTGAAGCTAGGTGTGGTCATTCAACTTGCTTTGACCCATGAAACGGGTCAGAAGTGGCAGGTGTGACAGGCCTCTCTTCTGAGTGGAAAATTTAAGAGGAGGTGCCTGTGACAGCAAGAAGTCAAGAAGGTGGCTCCTTTGCCAGCCTGCTTCCTGGAATGAGGATAACACAGAGCAGCACTCTGGGCTGGCTTGTGATGACAAGCAACTTGAGTGAGGAATAATATAACATTATCTTACAGCACTGAAATTGGAGGAGGGGATGTTTGTTACATCGACATAACCAACCATATCCTGACTGATACAACCTGGCACAATGGACTAAATACTTAATGTTTGCTGATGTGAACAAGGACCTTGTGGCAGCACCCTCTGCAGTCCCCTCTTAGCAGGCCAGTGGGAGAGACAGGTACTTCAGGACCCTAGCATATTAGGTAAGTGGGTACCTGCAGCTCAGGTGGCTCCTTCACCCCCACCCCAACATACACACCTCCAGGGTTCCAAGGCCCAGAACTTGCCCAGGGGAGCCTGGATCTGCCAAGACCAGGATTCCCTCCCCAGCTATGGAGAGGGCAGCCTGAAGCCAGGGAGTGGAGAAGCCATATCCCCCTCCGATTGAAACCTTTTTCAGCCAAATGAATAATTCATTGTAAATGACTTTGTGATGAGTCGAGTCTCCATGTTGCCACCCGATTATATGTACCATAAAAAGCAATGACAGTAATTTATCTGCTTTCTCTCACGGGTGGGCTGCAGGGACGGGGAGGAAATACTCTGCGCCTGGCGTGGGGTTATGAATCACTCCTCTTAGCAGTTAAGCGGCGAGCTGCTGACACTTTTACAGATTTGGCATTAAATAATTCCAGACTTGGACTGGAGGCAGTAAGACGGTCCCACTTCCCTTCCTAAGAGAGAGTCAGGGGGAGGGAGGGAAGTGGGACAAGGGGCCATCAGGTGGGGCGGGAGTAGGGCGGGGGTGGGTGGAGAGAGAGGAGGGATGTAGTGTGTTCACCCTGGAGCCCCGAGGCTGGGGCCTGAGCTGCAAGCGGCAACCTCCTGTCCGAGCAGCTGCGGCTCCCTGGGCCGCCACCAGTGGGAGACAAGACCAGCCACTCCTGGACGCCCTGGCTTTCCAATCACAGGCGGCTAAGAGGCAGGGGCCTCATCACCCCTTCACATGAACTCAGACCTTTGTTAGGGAGGAACCCCTAGACCATCACAGCCACAACTGCTTTCCTCAATCATGGATAACTACAGGAGGGGAACATCATTCCCATTTTGCAGATGGAGGAACTGAGGCCCGGAGTGAGGCCCTAATTAGATAAAACATACTAAGAGAGAGAGTGGTGGAACACAAGTCCCCCAAAATCCAGACCAGAACTTTCTTTCCAAACTCGAATTGCCTTTTCCATTCATTTGCAAAGAAGAGAGAAGGGATCCCAGAGAAATCGAGAACTGCACATACAGTATACACATCTTTATTTTGACAAGAAACAGTTTTGTGTTATGCTTCAGGGGCATGGTAAAGATCCTAGAAAGCCAAAATCTACTCCCCTCCCTCTAGATTCATGCCCCATTCCGGGCAGCAATGGTGCATTTTTACACGGTCCGCATCCCAGACAAAAGCTCCAAGGGAATGTCCTGGACAGCTGGGAGTTTTAAAGCCCTCCTGGCAGTGACTTTATTTGTAATAGCCCAAAACTAGAAACAACTCAAATATCTTTCAAGGGGTGAACGGTTCAACAAACTAGGGTGCATCCGTCCCATGGCTACAACTTAGCAAAGAAAGGAATGAACCACAAATACACAAAACCACCTCAATGAATCTGAAGGGACTTCGGCTGTGTAAAAAAATACCCTGAAAACCGACAACTTCTCTAAAAAAAATTTTTTTTAAGCCAATGCCCAAAGGTTACCTATTGCAGGGTTCCATTTCTATAACGTTCTTGAAATGGCAATATTATAGCAATGAGTACAGATTAGTGGTAGCCAGGGGCCGAGAACAGGGGCAGGGGAACAGATTGGTTATGAAGGGGCAACCCAAGAGGTGCTTGGAGTGGAGCAACTCTTCTGTGCCTTGATGGTGGCGGGAAAAGAAACCTTCACACGTTGCTGGGACACACACAAACTCACACATGTAAAACTGATGAACTCCAAATAAGATCATCGCCCATTTCCTGGTTGTGACTCTTAACCTGCATAGTTTACTAGACGTTACATTGGGGGCAAGTGAATAAAGGGCACATGGCATCTCTCTATTATTTCTATTTTTTGGCTTTCAATAAAAGGGGATTTATTTCATTAGTTCTTCAAAGGAAAGGCAGCTAACTTTCAACTGAGTTTCCTTCTTACGCAGGTCTGTATTATTTCTTACAACTGCCTGGGAACCTACAGTCATCTCAGAAAGGAAAATAAAGCTTATTTTTTGTTTTATTATTTTTATTTTTTAAATATTTTATTGACACATCTTTGCATACATACAGTCCATATACAGTGTACAATCAATACCTCACGAAATCATCTTATAGTTGTGTATTCATCACCCATGATCATTTTTAGAACATTTGCAGCACTCCAGAAAAAAAAATAAAAAGAAAAAAAACATACGTCCCATACCCCTTACCACTCACTCTCATTGACTATCTACCTAATTTGCAATCTACCCATTTTTTTTCACCTTATCCCCCCTATTATTTATTTAATTTATTGTCATTATTTTTGTCTCATCTGTCCATACCCTGGATAAACTGAGTTTCAGCCACAAGGTTTTAACCATCACACAGTCATATTGTAAAAGCTATATAGTTATATAATCGTCTTCAAGAATCAAGGTTACTGGAATATAGTTCAGCAGTTTCAGGTACTTTCTTCTAGCTCTTCCAATACTATTCTAATAATATCTAGAAGATATCTAATAAAAGGATCTCTAAATAATGCATAAGAATAACCTCCAGGATAACCTCTCGACTCGGTTTGAAATTTCTCAGCCACTGGAACTTTATTTTGTCTCATTTCTCTCTTCCCCCTTTTGGTCAAGAAAGCTTTCTCAATCCCATGATGCCAGGTCCTGGCTCATCCCCAGGAGTCATGTCCCACATTACCAGGGAGATTTACAACCCTGGGAGTCGTGTCCCATGTAGGGGAGAGGGCAGTGAGCTCACTTGTGGAGTTGGCTTAGACAAAGAGGCCACATCTGAGTAGCAAAGGAGGTTCTCTCGTGGTGACTCTTAGGCATAATTATAAGCAGGGTTAGCTTCTCCTTTGCAGGAATAAGTTTCATAGGGGCAGGCCCAAAGATCAAGGGCTCAGCCTATTAAACTGGCCGTCCCCAGTGCTTCTGAGAATATCAGGAATTCCCCACGTGGGGAAGATTAATATTTCCTCTTTTCTCCCCAGTCCCTCAAGGGGATTTTGCAAATATTTTTTTATTCTCTGCCCAAATTACCCTGGGTTGTATTGGGGCATCACATTAACCTGTACAAACCAACAAATCTCACTCCCTATTCAAAATTCCATGTAATTACGGTGTTCAAATTAACTGATCATACAAGTTAAATTAGATAATTTGCTACCAAAAATATAAATTTTGACCAAATATGCATCTCTTCCTTTGGTCTCACACAGAAGTTGAAGTTTTAAAATTTGGATCATATTATCCTTTACCCTGTGTTATGATTTATCTTATTCCTGCCCAAATCAGCTTCATTCATATCTCTAGTTGAAGTCTGACCAGTTTTTCAACTTTTTTTAACAGTTGCTGTATGGGGTACTGCTGACTTTCATAGCTTCAGAGCTCTAACTCTGAGTCTCTGCTGTCACACAAATACGTGAGATCCAGGGAATGACTAAGTTTTACACAAATAGCTCAGCATCTCAAAATTTAGAAATAACAGTTGCAACCCCAGAATAAATGTGACTGCTGTAAGAGCTTACAATCTAGGAACCTAATAAAGCTTAATTTTTAAACAAACAAACGCTCCCCTAGAGATTGTGTTCAACCAGGCATGAGGTTGCCTGCTCTAGTTAACTTTGTTTTTCCACTCAACTTTATTTCCCATAAATAACTCAATGTCTCAGACAACACAGTCCACATGTTTCCCCCTTTCACTGATCAAGGAGAAAATGAGCACCCCTTCGGGTTTGGATGTCATGCCTGGCCCAGTGCAAACAATGGTAAGGGGGGAAACTTTGAAACGGGTCCAAGCTCTCCTACCTATAAGCTCCAGAACTTTGAGCAAGTTCCCTTGCCTCACTGAGCCTCTCTGCAAAATGGGACATTAATCACACCTGCTTTAAACGGCGGCTGTAAAGGTTAGAGATCGTGGAGGGACAATCCTGGAAAATGAAGTTAGTCTGTGTTGGAAATTGTCATCAAATGGTGAATGAGCAGGTGAGCGGTGTGGAATAGGGTACAGGAGGAAGGGCTTCACCTTCGACCCTGGACATACTGCACATCTGCCACGGCTTCACCTCCCTGAACCCCGGAAGTCCTTTTTTAATGACTTGGAAGGAGCCTGTGTGGCGCAGGGTCCTGGGGGGACAAGGTGGAGCCACGCTTTCTCTGTCTCAGTAAGACCCGCGGTGCCGCTGAAGGGGCAACACGAGAAAGAACTTCACAGAGCAGCTTTTGCATCCTACATCCTATACCCCATTCTCGAGGTCAGCAGGCCCAGCGATGACGTTGGAATTGGCTCTGACTAGGCTGTGTGATGCCCCCCAGGCCATGATTAATACATAGCACAAGCTGCTTCTCTCTGTCCACCAGAACCTTCCTGCAGAGGCTGCGGAGTAGACAAGCCCGACTGCCCACCCCCATGGAGGGGGTGTCTCCCTGAGTGTACAAGTGGGTTCATGCACACGCCCACACACACACACACACACACACACACACACACACCGCGGTAATGCCCCCTTTCTATGACCGACTTGAATTCTGACCCGAGCAGGTAGTTTTGACTGCGACGGCTTCTCCCCGCATCAGTGCCAACTCCTCCCAGAGCCACCTCCTCACCTGGCCAGGCCAGGGTCAGGGGGGTGGGGAGCAGAGGCTGCAGCTGGGACGGCGACACTTTCATTATTTATGAAGCTTTCCTTATTTCACATATAAATAATTGATGACGGCAAAATGTGGCTGGCACCACCGTGGAATATTCATGAGCCATGTTTGTGGGAATTTCGGCTGCCGAGCTTGGCCCCTGCTGGGCACGGGCGCACGCACGCTCCGACACCCCCAAATAAAAATCATCGTAATAAAGATTTCATCTGTCAGGCAGGGGCCTCGTCTCCGGGAGACGGGAGAGAGGCAGCTACAGCATTCTCATCACTCAGGGGTCCATTCATGTCTGCTGATGTCTGCAGTCAGGCACCAAGCTGGCGGGGAGGGGGTGTGGATTCGAGGGCATGTGGCGAGACAGCCCCCCCACCCCCCACCTCCCCACAGTGAGGGAGCCAGGGGGCTCCGCAGACCGACCGACCCCTCACTCCCAGCCTCACTAGCCCCGGCATCCAGCCGGGACGCTCCCAACCGAGGATCAATAACCCTTGGTCCGCAGCTTCTGAGACCCCCTGCCTGCCCGCCCCTCCAAGGGCAGCTCAGCTGACCCTGCAGGCTCAGAACCCTTCTCAGGAGCAAGACTGCACTGCCGTCTGCTCTTGCTCTGTCCAGAGGGCAGACAGATCTGACCTCCTCCCACCATGGGATGCTGCAGGGGCCAGGGGTGGATGTGCCTGAGGGAAATGGCTCAGCCCCAGGCCCTGACTTCCCTCTCCAGGCCCCACCCTGCCTCCGCTGCAACTCCTCTTTGCTCTCTTGACTTTTGGGGCACTGCCTCTCCCCTCCTGGCCTTTGCACCTGGTGTCCAGGCTCTACGCCCGTCCCTTCCCCGCCTTTGCTGGCTGATGCTGAGTCCCTCAAGTCTCTACATAGAGGCCACCTCCCCTGGGTGGTCTGCCCCAACCCCTGAGCTGGGTTAGGCCCCTCCCCTGGGCTTCGGGGCCTGAACTCCCCCTGCGAGTGCACTTATTCCACCACGTCCTAAGGGTCTCTTTACCGATGCCTCCCCACCGCCCACCCCCATGCACACACCCTGGGATTGCAAGGTACATGATGGTGTAGGGCTTCGGCAAATGCAGAACTCTCTTTGAATCCAATCTCTGCCACTTTCTAGCTGTGCATCCTTCGGCATGTTATTTAACCTCTCAGTTCCTTGATTTCCTCATCTGTAAGATTAGAATAATAATAAGGCTGTTTAGGAAGACTTAATATAATAATCCAGAAAATGCTGGGCCAGTGCCTGCCCAGGGTGCAATCAATGAACGGGCCCTGATTCCTTCCCCACAATCCAACATCCCCACAGCCCTGAAAACCAAAAAAGCTTTTCAGAACATTTGGCAGCAAAAGCTGAACTGAACTGACCTTGGAGGTACTTACCGTCTTCATTTTTTTCACTTACTGGGACTATGTATATTCATATTTTGCTACAGAAATATCCATACGTTGGAGTGTTCCCTAGAACATTACCTCTTTAACTCTGAAAAATGCTGAAATCTGAAGTGCATCTGGCTCCAAGGACTTCTAGGAGGGACTGTGGGCCCACAGCCTTTTACAGACTTTTACTATCGATAGTACATCAACGTTAGACCCGCTGGAACCCAGATGTGCCCGTCTTCTGCAACACTGTGCCCGGACTGGAGCAATCCTCCATAAATACTGGTCAGTGGCTGGGAAAACTGCTGGGATTGGGGCTTTTCCCCTGCTCCTTGACCATTAAGAGAATGTGCCCTTCCACTAACCCCTGTGGCCCGAGCCCCAGGCCCCACTCTGACTTCCCCATAGCCACCCCTAGCTGTTGGTGGCAGAAGCCGGGTGAACCAGTTCCCCTGGCCTCTCCAAGGGCTGCCTTTGCACAGTGAGCTAAGTCACAACCAAAGAGCATGAAGCTGGCCAGGATGCCCCTGCCCCTGCCCCTGCCCCTGCCCCTGCCCCTGCCCCTGCCCCTGCTGGGGGTGAGTGACTCCACAGGGCCCCAGGGCAGGCCAAGTCTTCCAGGAGGGCAGATGACATCCTCAGGCCCCTCCTGGCCCCCTCCCCACGATAGCACCAGGAAGGGAAGGACCCCATCAAATGAAATTAAACTGAGTGCCAACCTGTGCTGGGTCCTGGGATACACAGATGGTCTGGGTGTTGCTAGAGAGAGGCATCTGTAGAATGTGTCATCACCTGACAATCCTCACACCAATTCATGGGGTGAGGCTTAATGGGTCCTAATAAGCTCACTGGCTCCCTACCTGATTCCAGATCTAATTTAGAGAGAGATGCTGGAATCCAACAGAAAGAAGACAAATGCCAGCTTTAGTATCTGCCAAATGCTTAATTGCAGAATGTGACTGGGTGGGAAGAGGCTGGCAGCCTCACATCCTCCTTGAGGAAACAGAAGGACCATTTTGTAGATGAGGAGACTGAGGCTCTGAGACGGGACACCACTTCTCTAAGGTCACACTCAGCAGGTGAGTGGAGGACAAGGATTTGAACCCAGGTCTGCCCCCTCTGCTATGTCACTCTGCCTTCCTAGTTGCTCTCGACAGATCCCAGAAGCGCGGGCTCGGGTCTTCCAGGAACGCTTGGCAAAATAAATCCTATCCAAAAAGATGTTTGAGGGTTGGGGGCCTACGGCAGAGCCCTGGGGACCCCTCCTTGCTGTCCTTTATTCTTCATTTCCCTCTGGTTACCGCGCTCCATGCGGCAGCTTTCCTGCTTCCATATCTGATCTGATCCTCCTGAGCCAAAGAAAGGAACTGCTTTCAGGAGCCACTTTTATCTCCAGCTCATTAAACAAGTGGAACCCTTGTCTGGATTCACAAGCCTGATCCATATCTGGCAGCTGGAACTAATCCCACAAGACAGTCACATGGTCCTGCTATACTGAGCATCTGGGGGGCAGCAGTGCACCCAATGGCTGGAAAGCCAAATCTCAGGGAAGTACCCTCTGGAGCTGCACTGAATTTATCTCATACATATGAGCAGAGTTTGTTTATAAATCAGGGAGAGAAAGCTGCCAAGAGTTCAAGGAATGGAGCTCCAAGTCTGCTGCTGTTCCTGCCCCCAGGACAGTCTGCCCAGCAGCAGAATTTTCTGAACCAATCCCATGTGGGCTTTCCAGTATTCCAAGGTTGCCTCTGAGCTCAGCATGCTGAGTTCTGTGATTGATTAAGGATGTCTGCCAAGGCTGCAGCCTGGAAGATGATGGTGTGGGTGCCAAGCATCCTCTTTCTCAATACTCACAATACCTCCTGTAACAGCTCTTTGGGGAAGGACCTTGTGGCTGTGTCATCCACAGCCCCAAGGGGCTGGGATCCCAATCCCAATCCCGAGACTGGGATTCTGTGTACACGAGTGCGTGCAGTTTTGAAAAACATAAACTGACAAAGCTGCTCCTACGTTGATGGTCAACTAAACCCCGTTCTTCCACACCATATGGCATTTATGACCTCCAGCCAGCACAGAACCTCCCCAAACCCTGTTGCTGCATTTACAGAATGAAGATGAAGCTGCCAGTTAGGACAAGATTGTATATGTTAAACTCCTCCCTCTGCTTATGGTGATAAAGCATCTTTTTTCTTCTTTAATTAAAATGCCATAGCTGCCTGCCACCAACCAGAACCAGAACAGACAGTGATAACCAGGAGGGAACCCCAGGCTGGCCGGTCTCCAGGTCCCAGTAGGGGCAACAGAGGTTTCAGTTCCTCTGGGATGCTGGGAACCAAAGAACTCCCGGTGCCCATCTCAAAATTCTGCAAGAGCATTGCATTTCCTCAGGTAAGGTCCTTTAGGTGACGGAGTTTTTCTCCACTCCACCACCCCACACATTCAGTTTGTTCCTCAAACTCCCCCAGAGTGCTCCGGTTGGCCGGTCTCTGCTTTTGGCTGTTCCTCTGCAGCTTTACAGCTTATCAAGGAGACTGCCTGTCCTGACCACATTAGATAAAATAGCCTCTCCCATCCCGTCGCTTTCACCCTTTCTCTGCACCAATTTCTCATAGCAGAATACATGAGAAAAATTTTATGTATTTATTTATTGTCTTTCCCCTGCTCCCTGTCCCCAATTAGGATGTCAGGGCCTAGAAAACGGGCCCCAGCACGTAGCAGATGAGAAACCTGAGATTTAAATGGCTGCGAGACTTGTCCAGTAATAACAGCTTTATGGGGGGAGGGGTTGCTCTGTTCAAGGCACTGTGCAAAGTTATCAAAACTCACAGAAACCCTGGAAATGAAGCTGCCCCACATTATAGGTGAAGATCAGAGAGGCTAAAAACTCACTCCAGGTCACACAGCAGGTCAGAGGTAGAGCTGGGATTTGCTGTCAGGCCACCTGTCTCCCAAGCCCCCACTGGAAACCTCTTTGTTCCATGGCCTCCCGAGTCTGGAATCCATCTTCTACTCCCTCGTTGCCAAAGGATTTCACCATTTCCCATTTCTCGCCTTTCCGATGTTGTTCCTCACATCAGGAAGTTCTTCTTTCAGTCTCATCTAAATCCCACTCACTTCGTATTTGACCTATTTCTTCTCATTTTAGTTTGCATGAAGCTGAACAAGGCAAGCTTGAGCATTTCCAACGCCTGAACCATAACCCAGATGCTTCACTGAACTGGGAAGAGAGCGGCCATGGGGCTTTGAGTCCCAGCAATTCGCTGCAAACCCAAGAGCCCCAGCTCCAAGGCTGACGCTGTGTCAGCTCTTTTGCCCTGTGTTCCTCTTCCAGGGCCCTGCCTGGCCACAGTGATTTATGGGCCCTGTCAATCTGCAGGCTGAGCAGCGGAGACAGCTGGAGAATAGCAGGAACCGAGAGCAGCCATCCATCAGGCCGAGGGCAAGGGGGAAGGGACGCCGGGAGAGGGGAGACCAAGGAAGGGGCCGAGGGGTCAGCCGGTGGGGTGGTGGGCACAGAGGCGAGAGACCCAGACACTCCAGGTGACAGTGCAACGGAGATGGGGACAGAGGCCCCAGCACGCCAGGTCAGGGAAGACACCCGCCGGGGCGGGGGCCAGTAGCCGGGGGACAAAGACACCCAGAGCACAGGAAAAAATGGAAAGAGCAAAGGAGGAAGAGAGAGAAATTGAAAGTGAGCGGTGTAAAAATCCGCCTCAGAAGTTTCTGATTCTCTTTATTCTGAAGACAAAAGCAAATTGAAGATGACAGATGGCGCGAGGTGTGTCACGGGGTTTGTTTTTCTGTGGCCCTTCCGGAGGACACGGTTGTGACCATGTCAGCCTGCCCCCGAGAGCGCACGTGTCAGAAGCCCTGGCAGGGATCAGAATTACCCGCTCCACGGGGCCCAGCCAAGCCGGTGCTCCCCGCTCATCCTTCATCCCTCTCGCCCTCATTTCTGTCTCTTTGTCCCTGCAGCTTCACGCCTGCCCCTACTCTCATTTGTTGCTCAGCTTCCTTCTGTTTCGATTTTTCTTCCTTGGTGCTTTGAGGCGTCCTGCCTCCAAATGGGTCTCCCTGGGAGCCGCTCGGTCAGCCTCCCTACCCCTCTGTCTCTGTCTGTCCTGCCACCTCCATGGCATGTTCTACCCTTTCATGGGGTCTCCTGCCACCACCTCTGTTGGGTCCTTCCTGGGTTTCACTCTCATCCTGTCCTTGGTTTCACATCTTTCAGCTGACAATTGGCTCGGGTCCCTAACGTCCACCTGCCGCAGATGACCCTGACCTGGTCCTGAGCGGTGGACCCAGGCATCTGGCAGAGCAGGACAGAGGGACGTGCCACGAGGAGAGGAAGCCCCTCCATCCCTCTGTGCTGCAGGGAGATTGGCACAAAGAGGAGGCGCACCTATGGTGGGGAACAGAACAGGCGGCCAGCAGTTCCCTTTTATCCAGAGTGGATTTGCTGTTCCAGGCCAGGCCCTGCCGAGGGCTCAGGCACTCACACTCACACGCGAGCACACAAACACACACACATGCACACACGGTGCACACAAAGTCACAACATACATGCACTGAGCAGCTGCTGATGGCTGGTGACCAAACTCTCATATTTACATCTGTCCACAGGCATCCTGGAACCAGAGCCCCAACCCCAGACCACCCCACCCCAGGGGCATCTCCCCTAGTCCCGACCCAGTCCCCTCCTGGGGGCAGGCAAGGTGCCTGCGGGAGGAAAACAAGAGTCCGCAGACTTAAAACCACCCAGCAAATGGAGACACCAGCCTCGCCCTACAATGGAAGAGGCAAAATCACTTTCTGGACCAGGCTCTTCAGCTGGAGGAAGGAAAAGAAGATTCTCGTTCCCAGCAAACCGTGCCAACCCAGAAACCTGCCCCCTCCCCTAGGGTAGGAATTCGGGACCAGCCCATCTGTTTCCAGGCGGCTGTGATCTCTTTGTTTCCCCTGTTCTTTGTAATCGCCTTGATTTATGAGATTAGGGGTGAAGGTTTCTTCTCATTTAACTTACTTTGAAGCTGATTCAAGTCATTGCAATAACAAATCTTTCTAAATAAAAAGCCAAGTTTCCACCTGCTCCCACGGGGTCTGGTGGAGGCTCCCTGGAAGGTGCGGGCAGGGGGCAGTGTGCCCCCCAGGAACCAGTGTGAAGATGGCAGTGCCTCCCCCAGAAGCCAGGAGGGAGAAGCTCCATCACTGAGCTTGATGCACACACTCCGTACACTATATCTGTACCATATGTGCTCCATACATGCTTTGCACATGCATTATATATGCACTCTCTATATACTATATACACACAATGTATACACCATCATCCCATGACACCCTAATACTTTATTATCACCGGTTTAGAGGTAAAGCAATTGCGGGTTAGACGGGAAACGTGCAGTCCCAGCGAGTGCTTTTGGAAAGCAAGCCCCTTCTAGGTGGAAGCAGAGGAGTGGAACCCCAGCTGGATTTCCACCCCACTTGTCCCTCAACGAGGCCCCCTTGTGCAGAGAAAACCATTAAACTGGTAGGCAGTACCCCAATAGGGTTCTCCCCAAGGATTACAGCTTGAAGGGAATCCAGCTCCTTTTAGTCTGACCCTGAACTTGGAGCCTCCAAATCTCAACTGTGACATTAGTTCTGAGGATTTCAGCAGGCGAAGCCAGGAAGTGGGAGAGGCAGATGGAGGAAAATTTGTATGATCAAATAACTGTCGTAAATTCAGACCCAGACAATGGAAACAGATTCTTTACTGTAAAATTCCTCAAAGCCTTTAAGGGTTAAAGGGTACTTTGTACTCCAGAAACTTGTTTTCTACAGAGCTGGCACTGACACCCTCCATCCACACCACCGAAAGGATTCACTCCACACCTTCCCTCCCAAGATCACCCCCTCTAGAGAGACGCAAAATTCTTAGACAGCCATTGCTCCCACCCTCCAAGATGAATTAGGAGGCCTGAAATCCCCAGCCCCTACCAAGGTGAACCCACCCAGCCAATCTTCCCATGGGGCTACTAAAATAAGCACATAGCCCCAACCACTCCATCACTCACCCTTCATTAACTCACAGCCTTCAGAGAGAGAAGACCTCTCCAGAGTCATCTGATCCGAGATGTGTATGGGGTTTCCTCCCACGTGCCTGTCCTGATAGGCCAAGGGTGGCTGCCTAGTACAGTGCTGTGGGAAGAACCGGGAGGCTGCATCTGAACTTGGGAGAGAATTCTGTGATTGATTAGTCATGTCTGCTATGAGCAGATTATAGAAATTAAGATATGTATGCTATGCATTTGCCACCCCTTAGGAATTTCTAGTTCCACTTCTTCCATCTACAAAGACAGAGACTCTGAGAGGGAAAGAGATGTGGGAGAGACAAAACAAGGAACACAGAGGCTTTTCCACACCACACTGTCAGGTATAACTCAAGAAAACCCACATTGAACCTAATCCAGCACCACCACCTCCCCACCTGCAGGGCCTCCTTGCTCCCTCTGTGCTGGGGAGGACAGCTCTGGATCTGCTATGCCTGGAAACGGAAAGAACACAAAGATTTCTTTCCCTCTCAGGTCTTACTCTTCCCCTCTTTACTATTTTCTCACTAGGCTGGGGAGATTTCCTTTCATTTGAATAAATATTCTCAGTGCATGTGGCCGAATTCCCTTCTGCTTCAAAAGGACATCACAGTGTCGGACCCCACAGACTGCTGCAGACTCGGTTTCTTCACCAGCACCCCTCACCCAGGTTCTGCCATCTAGAAATGTCCACACAGGTCCCCTTGATCACATATGGAGCAATCTGAGCCACAAGTTATTAACTCTGTGACCTTAGGCTAGTGACTTGACATCTCTGAACCTCCATTTCCTCAGCTGGCACTGGAGCTAATGGTAGTTTCTGCCTGGTGAGTTCGTGAGGATCATGCTTAGCCCTGGGCCTGAAGCCAGGTAATTGCTTAGGAACATTTGCTGTTCCCATAGCTCCTGCCTGCTGGAAGCCCCACGGGGGTTGGACAGAGGCATGGAAGGGCAAGTTGAGGAGGGGACACTCAGAGAAGAAATTTCTACTGATGGGAGGGGTCTAGGAGCTAAAAATCAGTCCTCTGGCCACCGGGCACCGGGCACACCCCTTGATGCACCCCCACATTCTGACCCAGCAGAAGCAGAGGCCAGAAGGAGCCCGAGGTCCGGGACATTTGGTAACTGCTTGCAGACATCTCAGGCACTGCCCTGTGTTCTCTGGCGCTTTGCACAAGTTGTCCCAACAGTCAGGGGAATGTGGGCCAGTCGGGAACCTGCTAATGACATTCCCTGTAGCTCAGGAACAGATGAGCAGGGCCTGGGACCTTTGCACCAACTGGGAGGGCAAGGGGCATGGGGCAGGGGGGTGGGGCTTCCTGCGTTTCAGGGGCAGGGTTGGGCTGAGCGTGAGGGAGGGGGCCAGGGCTTTTTTACAAGGCCCTTGGTGGTGGAAGTGTTGATATCCGTTTGGAGCCAGGGACGGAGGATTGGGAATAGGGGCCCAGAGAGGGGCGGGGCTGTGCAGCAGCCGGCCTGGAGAGAGGCCCTGGCTGGGGGAGAAGACAGGAACCCAGGTGGTGGTCAGGGCCCAGTGAGGCAGAGGCCTGGGCGGGGCTGCAGGTAGATCGTGGAGAAGGAATCCAGTCCTGCACAGCCTTGGGCCTCTGGGGGGCCCTACCAGGCATCTGAGCTAGGGTGGGGGACCGAGTTGTCCCCAGCATCCTCACCAGCTTCCCAGCTACTCGGATCCCCCAGTCTGCCGAGGACAGAAGGTACCCTGGGAGGTGACAGGGTGCTGTGCTTCTCCTAAAAATAATAGTGTCCAGGGTTCTTTTCTTGCTTGGAGAGAGAACAGCTCCAGTTTGTCACTGTCAGCAGTTCTGCTGGCTCCCTGAAGCCCCCTGCCCACTCCAGGGCTGTCCAGAGACAGTAGGCAGTGGATGGGGTCTGAAGGGGGCTCTCATTGCTCCGGAGACTGGACTGCCCCCAGCTCTCTTTCTATTTTTCCCGCTCCTTCTCCGACTGCCCCCTCCCATATCCACCTTCATTTTGCTTCTCCTGTCCCTGAATTCCCATATTGAGGGGCAGAAGCCAAGAGAAATTCGGGCCAAACCCATCCTCCCCGGTCCCAGGCCCAGGGCCCTAACTCTCCTCTCAGTTCTGTCCGGGGGGGTGAGGGGGGTGCCGCAGACCCCTTCACAAGCCTGGGCCTAATAAAAACTGGCCTTCGGGCCCCTAGGAAATACGGAGCGAGCGAATTCCAAGTCAGGGTCTGGCCCAGCCTGGAGGGGTGGGGACTGTGGCGGCCGCCTCCCTCCCCCCACCTCCTGCCTCCCTCCCCCCACCCACCCCCAGCCCATCTCTCCCGGTCACCTGGCGGCATGTGCTGGGGCCCTTGCTAACTGGCCGCTGCTTCCCCGGCAGCGCCTGGCACAGGCACATCCGTCTCGCACCGGAGCAGCCGACCCTGCAGCTCAGCGCCCACTGGGGCCACACTCAGGCCAGGAGCCCAGGTCCCAGGCCCACTTCCCTCCCAGCGCCCCCAGCTCCCTCTATGGGCATAGCCCTGCGCTTGAGCTGCCCAGCAGAGATGCCCCCAGCTGTGCACACCGCCCCGGGAGGAGGGGACAGATCCATCCACTCATTCAGCCAGACATTTATGAAGCACCTGCCAGGTGGCCCCGGCTGTTCTCGGCCCCAGGATCAGACCAGTGAACAAGGCACGGGTCCCGCCCTCATGGGGCTGACATTCTAATGGGGAGGACGGGGGGAGACAGATGCGAAACTAATAAATGAGAATTTATTATCTCAAATGAGTAAATGAGCCAATTTTAGAATTTAGAGGTGCAGTGTGAAGAGCGATGATGCAGATGTGACAGGTGAAGCAGACAGAGAGTGCCTGGGGCTTCCCGGACTGGAGGTCAGAGGCGGGCTCTCCGGGGAGGTGCCCCTGCGCAGCCGGGGCGCAGATCTGGGGGGAGAGGCCGGGATTGCGGCCGGGGGAGGGGGCAGAGGCAGGCATGCATTGGCAGAGCTGGGACGGAAAGAGCCGGCGTGGCTGGGGCGGTGGAGGAGGGCTCGGCGGGATGAGAAGCTGGAGAAGGGCGAAAGGGCTAGATCCGGTCAGGCCGTGTAGGACTTGGTGGGAAGTGTGCATGTTTCCTAAGCAGAAGGGAAAGGCACTGAAAGCTTTAAGCAGGGTGGGGATGCAGTCTGGTCTGTCTTGTGCAAAACACTCTGGCTGCCCCGGTGGGGATGGAGTGTCCCTGCAGATCCAGCTCTATTTTGCAGGCGGAATCAACAGTGCTCGCCCACACCCTGGACGAGAGGATTCCTGTTTCCTCCTCTCCAAGCAGGCAGAAATGGACTACCTGGGAACTGTGTCCTCCGCTGTCCCTCTGCCTCCCCAGCCCACTCACTCCATGGCTCAGCTCACTCCATTCACTCCCAGACGGAGCAGGAAGCTAGGTGTGTGGTTACCTGGAGGGAAGGTGAGGGAGACCCCAGAGCAGAAAGGGTGCCCCACAGCCAGAACAGCTTAGAGGGAGTTCAGCTCTGCTCCCAGCATCACTGGAAAGCTCAGCACATCCTGCAGAGAGGGTATGAAGGCTCAGCTCATTCTTGGCTTCTGTGCTCAGCATGGGGCTTGAGCTCCTCCTGAAAACCCCCGGCCCCACCCCAGCCCCCGCCCCCGGCAACTCAGGGGAGCAGGTACGAGCTCAGATGGGGCAGTCAGCAAACTGGGTGTGAATTCCAGCTGCACAAGCTGTCACCCTGAGGAAATGTCTTACCTCTCTGAGCTTAGTCACTTGAGTAACTCCTTCATGTATTTAATGAGTATTTAGTGAGCACCTACTACTTGCCAGGCCTTATACTGGACACTGGGGATGCTGTGGTGAGAAAGAGGAATTTGCAGTCGGGAAGGGAAGGCAGGCAACAGTAAACAAGCAAGTAGATACCATGGCATGTGGTCGGTACTGGGGAGTGAACAGCTGGGGTGCAGCAGAAGACAATAATTGGGGAGAAGGGCCTATGGGTAAGGTGGTAGCAAGGAGTAAATGAGATAAAATGTACAAAGCCCCTACACAGCCTGGCACATGTTAATGCCCACAACTACTAACCTCTATTGCTCTCAGATGCCATCAGGGCTGGCCAAAGGGTGAGCCAGGGCAGCCAGAGTGGGAGAAGTAGAAGGGGACTGACTCCCAGGCTCCTCCTGCAGCAGCCCAGTGGGAGACCCTCATGTCGGTGGCTCCCCTGGGAACTGCCCACGGCCTCCCTCTTCCTAAGCTCCTTTGCAAAGCCTCCGCCTCCCTGGTCATCCAGGGCTGAGTGCAGGGGCTGAACCCCTCCTGAGGCATCCCGGGAAGACACGGGCCCCTCATGCACTGGGAGCCACCGGGCCTCCTGCTCCCCCTCCCCCAGGCACCCTTTGCTGCAGTCATAAAGATGGTTTACAACCGTGCTCAGTGGGTAAGAAGTTCCGCAGAGCTCCCGAGCTTCGAGCTGCGCAAGGTGGCCGCCCTGACCTTCTCCTGGAGCCAGAGGGGAGATGGAAGCATCTTGCAGGGGCCCAGAGTGGAGGGGAGCAGAGGGCAGGTGGATGTCAGTCTGTCCCAGTACTTCTCCACTCTGTGCTCCCACTCACTGCCCAGGGAGCAGAAAACAGAGATAGGGCTGGGCTCTTTTAAGACGCCCCCTCCTGCTCCCCAGGGCATCCAGTTCCAGGCCCCTCCCCCATTCCGTGCACTCTCACCTCCCCCAGCCTTTCCCTGCTCTCCTATCCTCTCCCTCCTGGAGAGAGAGACAAGCTGGCTTCTTGAAACTCATTCCAAAGCCGTATAACTCCTGCATTCACAGGACCCCAGGAGGAACACCCTGGTTTTTCTCTGGGCATCTCCATTTCCTGGGATCTCCTTTGCCTTTTCCAGTTCCCTGTTTTAGGCCCCATTGTCCTGCTTCAGCTCTGCTCCCTCCCGCAGCTGCCAAGCCTGGGGCTCACCACACGATGAGATGACGCAGCAGGTAACGGACCCACCAGGGAACTGCTATACTGGGGAGCTGATCCGCCACGTAAGTGACCCACCAGGGAACTGGCTTGCCAAGGACCTGCCCTTGCTCCCACTTTCCCCCGTGTCGGGTTCACTGTACATGCTCTTCCGGCCCCCACACGCCTGGACAGAGGGACAGAGAAGAAGCAGACTGGATTGAATAGTGGCTCCCCAAAACACATGTGCACCCAGAAGCTCAGAATGTGTCTTTCTTTGGAAATAGAGTCTTTGTAGATGTAATTAGTTAAGATAAGGTACCGGGTTAGGACAGGCCCTAATTCAATACTAGCGCTCTTATAAGAAGAGAAAACAGAGACGCAGACACATGGAGGGAAGGCCATGCGACGAGGCGGAGACTGTGGTTAGGCTGCCACCAGCCAAGGAATGCCAAGGCGTGCCTAGAAGAGGCAAAGAAGGGCTCTTCCCTGCAGCCTTTGAAGGGAGGGCGGCCCTGCCAACCCCTTGATTTCAGACTTCTGGCCTCCTGATCCGAGAGAGAATACATTTCTGTTGTTTTAAGCCGCTGAGTTGGTGGTGATTTATTACGGCAGCCCTGCGAGACCAGCCCGAGGCTAAGAGGGAGGGGCACCAGGCGGGACACCCCAACCATTCTCAGTCTCCCAAGCCAGCCAGGCCAGCTCCTCCTCTGAGGATCCCTGCCGGCTCGGGGCCAGTGCTGGGACTGGGCAGCACAGCCCACGGGAAACACTGGCCTCCCTCTGGTCCCTCTGACTTCTCGTAAGAAGTTAATAAAATCACAGGCAAGGATGACCCACAGGACATGATGTACTCCGGCTGGGGAAAAGCTTTCAATAAGGTCCCTCCATAAAAGGCCATTAAGGGAGTGGAATAGCCACAGGCTAAGGGGCAAGTGTTATGGATTCCAGAGCGGTTTAAGCAGAGGAATTAAAGAGTCATTCGGAGCCCAGAGATGCTATTAATAACCGCACTGGGCTCTCGCAGCCGCTTTCCATCTCGGCCGGCTTTGCAAGCGCTAACTCTTAGGCTTTCGGGTCTCTGGTGGAGCCGGGAGAGAAGCAGGCTGGGAATGGGCTCGCTCCACTTTTAAGCTGGGCAGAGGGGGTGGGCTGGGATCTTGGGGTTTGCGGGGAAGGGGGGGTGTTCCTGGAAGTTCCTAGATGACACACTTTCTAGAGCTGAAAGACAGGACTTGGGGAAGGCCAGGCCAGCCTCAGGGGAGGCCTTGCAGGTTGGCAGCACGTCCAGCCTCGGATTTTGCCACCAGGGCTGTGATATTTTGTGGCACTCAGGAGGAAAGAATCTACCTTCCCCCATCCCGAGGACTCAGGGGAGGGAGCATTCCCCTGAGGAAGAGAAGGCTACTCTCCCTCATTTCCTTTCAGCTTACCCATCCGGGTCCTTCTGGAGCCAGGAGCTGGTCTGGGTCTCACTTCGGGGCCGGGGGCAGGGGTGTGGCCAGGGGTGGATGCCCTAGCATGGTGAAGAAGCACCTTTCTCTTCTTTATGAAAGGTCCAATATCCACGAGATCCCACCCTTTCCCCCTAACCACCTCTCAAGGCTCAGTTCAAGTGACACCTCTTCCATGGAGTCTTCCCAGCTTGCACCCTGACTTTGCCCCTCCGAACTTCACCCCCTTCCAGTTCCCACGATTTTTAATAGAGAAAAGGACATCCACCTCAACAAGTTTTCAGCCCAAACCTAGGTCCCGGATCGTCCATCCTACCTACTTTCTACTTTGGGTCTTCCTCAAGACCTTTGCTCCAGGAGAGAAGTGGGCACCAAGAGGCCCTTGGGGTGCTGAATCCCAGTGCAGGGCTGCCCGGAAACTCCATCCCAGCTCTACCCTGGCTCCCTTTGTCCTCTGTAAGTTCTCCTTCCCAGAATTTATCACTCCTGCTGAGATTAGCATTCCTTTTAAATTCCTTTTAAATGTTTTCACACTCTCAAATCGCTCCTTAAGTGTGCGTATTAACTGGCAAAATGACTTGCCTTAGCGACTTCACCCGGCCTCACATTAATCTCCATACACCCGCATTACACTTAACTCGCTTCTGGGCTCAGCCTCCCAACAGCCCCGCACCTCTGGGCCAGTTCCGGACCCAAGGCTTGCAGCTGCAGAGAGCCAGATGCCACCTGCGGCGGCCACTCCATAGGCAGGGCGAGGGGCTGAGCCCCACGGGAAGCCACCTGCCTTGGCTGCCCCTGCCTGAGTCACTAGTAGGACCTTCACCTTGGGCTGTGTCTTCCTCATTTCCTGGGCGAGGAGGCTGAGAGCATCTGATGGGAAGTCACTGGCCAAAGCCGAAGGTGAGATTTTGAACCCCACGTGTTCCAGGCCCCAAAGCTCTGGCCATTTCCCAGAGAGCTTGCAGAAAGAAGGTGATGGACAGGAGGCAGTGCACTTGGGCAAGTGCAATTAGGAGATAACAAGGGTGGGCCTCTATGTATAGCTCTTTTTCCTGTGTAGCAATACGTTTAATCCTCTTCCCAACCCTAGAAGGAAGATACCCTCACTATCATTCCAGAGATAAGAAAATCAATGCACAGAGAGGCTAAGTAATTTGCTCAAGGATGTACAGCCAATACATCACAGGGACAGGACTCAGAGCCAAGGAGTCTGGGCCCAGAGCCTGTCCTCTTAAACCTCTGTGCTAAACTGCCCCTCAGGAATGACCGAGGAAGCCCATCACCACTCCAGCCTGCCACGTGGCTTCCCAAGCATTTGCAGCTCATAATTGCTTGTCTGGACTCCAGTGTAACCTTTCGGATCAGAGAGCATCTTTAGATCTGGTACAACATGCCACATGTGGCTGTCCCAAATGAAGATGCCAGAGGGAAGGGACCCTTCCTCTTGGTTCTGCCCTGCCCCGTGACCAGCCACCACTGCCCGGTGAGAGCCCTATGGCAATGGCCAGCCTGATAATCCCTTGCCAGAATTCTCTGGGCTTTTCACCCAGGATTGGGGCTCCCCCTTAAATCAGCCTGTGTCTAGGAGGGCAGGGGACTCAGGACCCAGTACTCCTGAGCCTACCAGGAAAATGTCAGTGGGTCGGGTGACCCCAAAACACCTCCCCTCGCCCCCATCCCCACCCCCAGCTCTCTCCGCTGCTGGGCAAATGTTCCCACGCTTCCACCTTTGGGGTTGACTGTAAAGAGGGCCAGGGCAGGTCACCCTCCAGAATCTGTAAACTGTCCACCCTTTGCCCCTAGGTGCTCAGGCTAGTTTTCCGATCACAGGGAACATCTGATTCTGGGGTTTGCTCCTGAACTGCCTGTTTCACCAGCCTCGAGGGCGGGAGGGAGGAAAATCCTACGAGGGGAGAGGCTGGAGGGGCTGGCGTGTCGCCACATCAGGCCTGGGTTCCTTACTCCCTCGTGGGATACAGCAGTTCTGGGGCTTCCCTGATATGATTTCCCAGACAATGACAACCTTTAATGTCCGCTCTGTTATAATCTCCTTTATCTTAATACAATCATTTCCTATTGAACTCTCCAGAGTCCCAACTGCTATTTTCAATGGAGGGACTTTTTTTTTTTTAATATGTTATTATGACTCGATACTGTGATTACTCTCTCTCAGTCTTTGTGGAGGGGAAATTAATAAGTTTTTCCTTAAGCACTCCACACAAGCACTGCATGCTGATTAAGCCAGGCCGGCTCCCCCATGGCGGGAGTCAATTATCCATCTGGCCTCTCGCGTGCTAAGACCCCACAGTTCGCACATCTGCAGGGGCTGGTCTCAGATGGCAGCTCGGGGGGCCAGCGCCTCCATCAAGCGCGGGGCACCCCCGCCTGGCTCCATTTCTTCTGACTGTCTTGGGATGTGAATGGTAGGTGTTAAATCCCAGAACTAGAAGAGACCTTGGTTTTCCCCTCACTTAGTACTTTCCATCCCATGTTGCAGATGGAGGAAATGAGGCCAAGCGAGATGTGCCCTGCCCTGGTGGCAGGGCTAGAGCTGTCTTTCCTAGAGTGACATCTCTGTTTTCTCATTCCTTTTCCTTCGGGAAAAAGTGTTTTCCCTTTCCGGCTGGAGGCATTCTCTCTTGCTGCATTGTCTGTCTATTTCCTGCTTTAATTGAGTGGAAGGATTGATAGCTGGGGTCCCTTATCCCTGCAGGGAGAATAAATGAAAACACAATTGATCCCCCCAAACCCTGCTCCCCACCCAGCATGGGTCATGCCTGGCTAAGATGGAGGGGAGGGCTCCACAGGCATCCTACGAGTTGGCTGCCCACTCAGGCGAGCATGGCCATGAACAAACAAGACAAACGCCAGCTCCTTCTCTCTTGATGGTGGCCATCCACTCAACTGAGCTTGTCACACTGCCCTGGGGAGGAGGGAGACTCAGGGGAGGAGCTAGAGTGGTGTCAGGCCCAAAGGTAGGGCAAGCTATGGGCAGCAAGGTGGTCCCAGCGCCAGGAGGCCCCGGGGGGTATGGAGCTGGTCCCAGGCTGGGTTTGCCGGGTGGAACCAAGCTTGTAGGTTGCTCCTGAGAAGACACCCCTACCGCAGCCCCTCAGCAACTACACTGGTGGGGAGCAGTATTGGGTGCAAAGAGAGTCTGGTTAGGCATCGGGAGAAGACTCAGTTCAAGGAAGTTTTGCTCCTCCCTGGGGTCCCTGGAATAAATGATGGCAAGGGAAGTTCAAGTTGGAGACTTGACATCATCCGCTGGAAATCGAGCTCCAGGCCTTTCTGGGTGAAGGGGCAGAAGTGCTCTGGTCTTGATCTTCTTGCTCCAGTGGACACCGCAATGGATTCAGGTAATCAGGGTTTGACTCCTGTCCAGACTCTGTGCTGTATGGTTTGCATTTCTCTGATGGCATCATGAAGACACAGGGCCCCCTGTCACCTACAGACCACCCAGAAAGAGAGGTGAGAACGGAGACACACTCAAGATTTGGAGGAAAAAAGCACCCAGATCCAAAGTCATTTTGTCACAAGGACTAAGGCACACAGGGCTGGGGAAGGGAGGCTTTCATTCATTCATTCAGCAAATGTTGAAAGAACATCTGGGAAGGTCCCTGTTCTCGTGGGTTCTCATGTTCTGGAGCAGGCAGTAGTTATGGGACAGGGAACCAAAAATCAAATAACTTCAGCTAGCGTCACAGGGATAGTGGGGGCGGGAGGCAGGAAATGAGGGGACCCTCTCTGTGCTCACCCTGTGCAGAGGTGACTCAGAAGGGATGGGAAGGCCTGCCTTCTCTGCCCAGCTGTGGCCCCACAACTCTCTAGCAGCAGGCCAGGTAGGAACTCTCTCCTCTGCGGCCAGGAAAGCAGTGGGTTGGTCCCAGGCAGCATGATGATGGGGAGGCAGGAATCTAGGCTCAAGGGAGGTGGCGAGAACTTGGATGGGAATCTGTGGGGAGAGAGTTGAGGGAGCAGACCCTGGGGCTGAGCTCTGATGACGGAGTGACAACAGATGACTCTAAGTAAATTGAACCCATTAATCACTGTAATTAGCAGAGCTGCCCAGCAGGCCTTTGGTCAAGCTATCAATACATTGGCACAGGCTCCCCTGCGGCCTGGGTGACCTGCCCCCAGCTGGCTGGTGCAGGAAGGCTTGAGGCTAGCTGCCAAGCTGGGCAGGAGGAGGATGAAAAATGGGGCGGGGGGAGGGTTGGGGAGGTGGTAGAGGCCTGCCCCTTCCACAAGGGTCCCTCTGGCCTCCAGCCATTTTTGGATGACCCAGATGACCATGTTCCACGAGCAAGTAAGGTAGTGACTTGTCTGCCTGTTCACACCTGTAGCCCCAGGATCTGGAGTATGGCCTGGCAAATAGTTGGTGCTGGAAAAAGTGTTTGTTGACTGCTTTTCAATAAATGAATGCTTTCTCTCTGTTGAGTACTTGCACTGACTGGTCACTGCAGAACACAGTTTGCTTTGCCTGCCTAATCTTTCGGATCCTTCAGGTATAAGCTGAGATGTCAACTTCCTTGCAAAGCCCTCTTACCTCTGCAGGTAAAGGTTAAAGACCTCTTTTGCTCCTGCAGTATCTTGTGCTTATACCTCTGGTGAACCTAACACATAGCATTATAATAGTTTCTTTATGCATCTGTTTCCCCTGCAAGACTAAAAGCTTCATAAAATTAGGAGCTGTGTCTGGGTCATCACTGTATCCCCAAGGCTTATCCCAGTACTTGATCCATAGTAGGTGCTCAATAAATATTTGTTGGATGAATGAATGAATTGGTGAATCACTGCATGAGGAATGGGAAACCAGCTCCTGGCCTGCCCTGAGTCACATGTGCTCTTCTGATCTTCTGACCTAGGTAGGCAGCGAGTTGCAGGTGCGGGCAGAAGAGGGAGGCAGAGTCTGTGCCCCAGACCCTGGGTGCTGGGGCCCCTTTGACATGCACCCAACACTTCTGGGGCCTTCACTTTCATAATGAAGATGCTGCTCTCACAGACCAGACGCCTGGGTGTCCAGGTGGAGTTGACCCTTCAGGACCACCGTGTTCCCTGAAGCCTCTGGGCAGGACACCCCCAGGCTGGTCTCCCCGGCCCCACCCTCGACCACCCGGGAATGGCACGTGGCCATGCCGGGAGCTCCCTCTAGCGGCAGGCAGGCCCTGCGGCTCGGCTTGGGCTTGACTTTGCCAACGAGAACACCTGTGAACATGCTCAGGAAACTGGGAGGTGTCATCCAGGTGTGAGAGGGAGTGGGGGGACGGTATGAGGGGAGGCTGCAGGGGTCCTTCTAGGTTGCTAGGGGTGGGCGGACCAGCGAAGGGGAAGCCAGGGATCGGGAGATGGAAATTGGATCCCCATGGGGCCCTGGCTGGGCTTGTGAGAGGTGGCATGGGGCTTGCCTCTGTGGCTCAAGGGTCCCATGGTCTCTGTGCAGGGCTGTGGAGTCCGCACACCTGAGCCAGCATACTTCTGTTACTTAACCTGCTTGAGCATCAGTTTCTTCTCCCACAACAAGAGCTAATACCCCCTACCTGGCAGGTGTGGAGCGTAAATGAGACAAAGCAGGTGTCACTCCTGGCACCTAACAAGCACTCAGTGCTTATCAAAACCCACCAGCCCCCATCCCCACCCGCACCCCAACCCACCAAGAATGGGACCAGAAGCCTCACTTGGCTCCCTGCTCTCTAATTAGGACCCCTCTCCCACCCTACTCCCAGGCAACATCATTTTTCTCGGTCCCCCAAAAGGGAAGTCACAAGTGTGTTGATGCTGCGTCCTGACCCCTGACCCTGCCCTTTGAAATAGACGAGAAGGAGCTTCCACCTGTGAGTGCCCAGTGACCAAGCCCGTGACTCCTCACAGAGTAATGGGCCCCTGGTGTCTCCCGAGATAGGTGAGAAGGTTATTGGCCAGGGAAGGGAAGGCCCATGACCATCCCAGGCTCGCATGGTGTAGGGACAGCAGCTCCTTCCGAAGCCCCGCCCCCCAGTTCTGAGAAACCACGCCCATTCCAGGTGGGCCTGGCAAGGCTGTCAATCAGGTGTTCTGTCTCCCCTCAAAGGGGTGAGCATCCGCCAGCTAGACCAATCACAGAATATATTCATTCCCTCTGGCCCCAGTGATTGGTCTAAAGGTGGGCACGTGATCCAACTTCCCCGTAGGAGAACGTAAGCTGCGGGAGGGCAGGGGTGTGTGCTGCCTTTTCTCATTGCCCGACCTGGGGTCGGAGTTCCCGGAACGTCACTGCCCGCGAGAGTGAATCGGACGGATTTGTCACAGGTGGAGTTGGGGGTGTGAAGCTGGCGCCAGGGTCCGGGAGCAGAGGCTCCCCTGCTTTACAGCATCTTTCATGAATTAGGAAGACGGATCAGGAGGAGTGCCTGCCCGCTGCCTGCTGCACAGCAAGTTTGAGCAAGGCCCAAACAGCTAACATACATAGCTCCCTCCTCCCGTCTCCTTCCCCACAATGAAGACAGAAAAGAACTTCCAATGGAGGGAGAGACAGAGGACAGAGTTCTGATGACGTCATTTGATCCCTAGATCCACTCCCCAGATTCCCTCGTCGCATGCGTCAATAAAGTCCCTCTTTTGCTTAAGCCATTCAAATTGGGTTTCTCTAACTCGCCACAGAAATGTCTCGTTCAAGACACACAGCCAGATGGGATGGGATGGCCCATACCCCTGGTCCCCCCACACACCAGGTGCTCGATAAATGTTAGAGCTGAATCTTTGGCTGCTTTGCTGGATCCTCTGAGCTGAATTCTCCTCCTTTCAGAGCCAAGCCGAGACATGCGTTGCACTTCAGCTGGAAGCCGGGCTATGAGGAAATAAATCCTCATGCATACTATTCCTGAGTAAAAGTTCTCCTGGGACTCTTCTTGCAAGGGGCCTTCGCATTCCATATCCAGCATGGAGCAAAGACTGCAGCAGCTCACCTCTGCTCGCTTGCTCACTTGCAGGCTGTCTCATCCTCCAGGGGCAAGGGAAGAGGAGAGGATGGAAATTGAAAAGTTTTTGATTTGTTGGCGAGCCTGCTGGGGCCGTGCAGGCCGAAGCCCAGCTCACCAAATCACCAGTGACGACGTCTCTCCCAATCCTTCTCCACTGTTTCCTGTAATTAGTCTGTCTGAGCATTTAGGGCAGCCCTGGAGGGAGGGGCACAGGGTGGGAGATACAAGGTGGTGGGGAAGGAGGAGCGCCTGAGGCTGAGGTTGGAGAGCAAAGAAGAAAGGGACCCCTGCCCAGGAGAGAGGAAGAGCAGAGCAGTGACCCATGTCCTGACACGCTGACCTTCCGGAGAGCCCATCTGTGCTGGCTCAGTTGTCCCCTGACCTTGACCCCACAGTGCAAGCCCAGACCCGGCTCCCAGCCTGCCTCGGCCATTTACTAGTGTGTCTCTGAATCTCTGGGAGATAAGGGATGGACTGCTTCATCTGGAAAAGGGGATAAGCTACATTTGCCAAGTCTGCCATGAGATGTCATGAAGTCTCCACGAAGACAAAGATGGGGACGTTGTCCTGCTTGCCCTGCCTTTTGAGGAATCAGCTTATTTACCCCCAAGAACTCCAAGCGTTGGGCTTCCCGGCTGTCTCACTCCCTCTTCATTTCTGGGGGATGGGGAGGGCTGAAGTTGGCTTTTGTTTTAGAGATGAAGAAACTGAAACCCAGTCAGAGAGGGGAAGGTCACAGTAGATGTTGAGCCAAAAGGAGACTGTCCCTGAGATGAGACAGCTGCATAGCAGTGGGGGCACAAGAATAGCCCTGCCACTTGCCAGTTGTGTGGTCCTAGGTAAGTTACTTAACCTCTCTAGGCCTCAGTTTTCTTCTCTGTAAAATGGGTGTAGGTGTGGGTCTGATAATAATAAGTGTATAAAGATAAATCACTGTTAAAATACCTGGCACATAAATATTCAAAGTAATAGCGAATACTGAAATTGACCTATGTGGCAGGCACTGTGCTAAGTGCTGTTATCATTATCTTCCATTAGCAGGTGAAAGGCTCCCCTTTTATTTTCTCATTTCTGGTGAGCTAGATTTCAAAACTCTACTCTGTTCTCTTGCTGCTGCTGCTGCTGCAGAAAGCTGTTTCCCCAAGCCCTCTGCAGATTACAAGACAGTGCAGATAAGACCTGTAGGCTTGGAGGGGCCCAGGAAAGGGGAGAGCCCTTGGGGGCTCTTTCTAGCCCCCGGGAGGCAGGCTCAGGAGGCCTTTCTCTGAGCTAAACAACGGTGCTTTCTGTCTAGGGATTCGAGCTCAGTCAGAACCTGGCGTCAGCTCAGAATGGGGGCAAGAAAGCAAAGCTCTCCAAATGTGCTGCTGAGAAATCCTATAAAAACGGCTCCCTCCATTTCCCTAATTTTGGGAGATGATGATTTATGGAGACATCCATCTTCCAGCCTATATCTGCTTCCTAGAACTTGAGCCGTCATCAGTATAAAACTAATGAAAGCTTTATGAGTTACTGAGCTCCAGGTACTATTGATAAACTCCCTTTTATGCCGCTCTTACAGCCCGTCATCCGCAGAGCCGTCGTGGGCCTTTGAAGCAGAAAGCAAACCTCAAAGGTGGATCATTTTAATTTCGCCCCACTGAAGAGGTAAGCCTGCTGCTGCTGCCGCCTCTGAGCTCTGCACCTCCAGCAGCGCAGTCCAAGTTCAGTGAGGCAGAGAGGGAAGGAGCCCGGCTGGCCAGAGAAACCTCAAGAAAAGTCCACAGCCCTTTCTTTGGCCTGGGAGCCTGCTTCTGTGCTCTCCGTAGCCTGGGAAGACGCTGTTTTCTGAACAGGACGTAGCTACACTGAGGCCGTACAACTTGTGGCTGGGGAGTCTTCCAGGTGTCTAACCTCTGTCTTTCTTGCTGCACTCTGAGCATCAGTCTCTGTCTGCTGAACTGTGGCTTCCTCATTGGAAGGGAATTTCGCCTCACATCACAGATGCAATAAATAGAAGTAGAACAAATAAATAAGAGTAGGTTCTGGAGGCAGATTGCTGGGGTTCAAATCCTAGCTCTGCCATCTAGGAGCTGTGTGGCCTCAGGCAAGTTACTTAACTTCTCTGTGCCTCAGTTTCCTCATTTATAGAATGGGGGGATGGATGACTAGCCCAGAGAGGCTATAAGGCATTTCAACTTTTACCAAGCTCAGTACCAACCTGCTGCATAGCAAGTACACCTCAAAGGTTGGGTGTTATCAGGTCCAGCTTCCCCTATGCTCTGAACAGTCACTGCTGCTAGCATCTTCTTTGGCTATGAAAGCTGTGGCAATGACAGGGGTGCAGCAAGGAGAGGGTGGAGGTAGGAAGAGGGGATGAGATGTAGGCAGAGTTTAGGGTAGGTGTGCAGCGAGGGTCTCCCTTCCCAGACTGGAGCTGCTTGCATCATGATTTCCAAAAAAGGGTCACTAGGACACTGACCGCACAGCCTTTAGGGGCTGGCCATCTCTCAGAGCCGGCCACCCTGGAGGAAGCCACAACTACCCCAGGGCCCCTTAGTAGCCCGGCCATCAGCAGTGGTTGAAGTGTAGGGGAAGCTGGACATAATAACAACCAAACTCTATGTCTTTAGGTGACTTCTGAGGCTAATTCATTATCAACCAGGGAGGCTTCTGTCCTGTGCTCTCTTGGATCACTCACGGAAGCCCAAGACCATGTGAAGTGGCCCGAGTAGGGAGGAACTGGGGTCTCCTAGCAGCGCCTAGCACCATGTGAGTGTGCCATCTTGGAACCAGACCCTCCAGCCCTGGTCGAGTCTTCAGATAACTGCAACCTTGTGACATATCCCAAGCCAGGTTGCCCCCCAACTCCTGACCCACAGAAACTGTGAGAGATAATAAGGGTGCATTGCTGCTTTAAGCTGCTGAGTTTTGGAGTCATGTGCTAGGCAGCAATAGATAACTAACACAGGTGGGGAGGGAGAGGAGTGGGCAGGTTCTCTCACCCTGGAGTGTGGAGCTGCTGGAAGGCATCCCATCCTCATGTATCTTCTCCACACTGGGTTTTATTCGAGTAAATTCCACTTATTGTTTCGCTACTTCCCAAGCACACCCTGCTCCCTCCCTCCCACCTCTGCACCTTGAACTTGGTGCCTCAAGGCTGGGCTGGGGGCCTTGGGCCCCTCTCACCCAAGAGGGTGGGCTGCCTAATAGAGAGATCACAAAGCAGCTTCTGAGAGAGGCTCTGCAGTACACGGGCAGCCTGTAGATTTTAATCCTTCCCCTCTTTAATCTTTCTCTCCCCTTCTTTGGTTCACAGGTTTCCTCATACACTGCAGAGTTTCAAGAGATAAGCCCCAGCAGCCCCCTCTGCCTCTGAGAGCAGAATTCAGCCTAGCAGGAGACCACGGAATCTCTGCGTGGCTTCTGGGAATGGGAGGAGCCTGTGGGAGCCAAAGACCCAGGAAACGTGGCCTAGGCTGTCATTTCCTTTGGCCTCTGGCTCAGTCCTACTAAAATCTCTCAAAGGCCCCTGGATGGGCAGGAGGCTGGGGCCTGCCTTACCCCAGGAGTGGCTGGGTCCAGGGGATCGCCAGGCTGGGGCAGCATTGCCCAGTGGTCAAGAGCAAGGGCCTTTGAAGTCAGAGAGACCCGGGAGCTAATCTTAACTCTGCCTGCCAGTTCCTGCTGTGTGACCTCAGACAAATGCCTTGATCTCTCTGGGCCTGTAAAGCACTCAGTAAATAGGAATGGCCAGCAGTAGGGCAAGAGTCTGCAGGGAACCTTGAACCCCTCACTCAGCCTTCTTCTCAGTAAACAGACAAGAAAAGCAGCTCTCCCTGCCTGTGAGCCCTGGCCAGGCTGGGACTCCCTGCGACCTCAGGATATTAAGCTATCCTTCAGGCCAAAGAATCCCCACATAACAAATTCATTTCCAGCCATAAAGAACTTGGCTGCACCCCTGCTTGGGGCATTTGAGATTCAAATTGCTGCCTTGGCACTTCAGAAACAGAGAAAGGAGAAATGAGCTCAGGGTCTCTGGGAAAAGACCTTTAAACCTGTTTTAGAAATCAAATTTGTCCAACTGCTGCTTATCTGCCCTCCAGGTTTGGAATGAAGGGAAAGGACCCTGGCAGGCTGCCTGGCCGGCACCAAACACAGGGAGCAGGGGAGGGGCAGGGTTCAGGAAAGGGGTGTGACAAAGGTACAGAAGCAAGGGCCTCCCAAGTGCTGCTCCTTCCCCTGACCCAGTGGAAGAGAAGAGCTCCCTGGCTGGTGTTAGAATGAGCAGTCCCAAAGCTCTCAGACTCAGACCAATAAACAGCCCATGCTCCCTTCCAGGTAACCCAGCCAAGTGCCACCCTCCTCCCTCCCCAACTATGCAAGCTTTGTGTGGTCCTTCTTTTCCTCCCCAAAGCTGGCTTTGATGTTTGCTCATTCATTCATTGAACACCTTTGTATTCAGCATCCTCTGGGTGCCAGGGAATAGGGAGGGACAGCAACGTTGACTAAGGAAACCCATGTCACAAGGAGTTCATGGGGGCACTAATCATTATAGCTCAAGCACCCTCAGGTATCCACTGGAGGACCAGGTAGAGTGTCACCGGGGTGCCAGGGAAGGTGACAAAAAATACTCAAGAGAGATAGTACGAGGGCACATTTGAGCTGTGCCCTCAATTTTTTTTCTGTGGGTGGATGGTCCAGGACTCAAACCCAGGTCTCCCACGTGGACGGCGAGCATTCTACCACTGACCCACCCATGCACCTGAGCTGGGCTTTTAAGGCTGAGGAAGACTTCTTCAAAGGAGAGGAAGTGGAGAGAAAGGAAGAAGAAGAGGAGAAGGAAGAAGAAGAGGAAGGACAGGGAGAAGGGGGTGCAGGGAGGAGGAGGTGGAGGGTTGGGGTAGGTAGAAGAAGGAAAGGTGTTCCAGGTGGAGAAAGCAGTATATGCAAGGCATGGAGGTGGGAGGGAAGGAGCAGGGTGTGTTTGGGAAGTGGGAAAACACAGTAAGTGGAATTCACTCAAATAAAAACCCAGGTGGGAGTGGGGGAAGATGCATGGGGACGGGACACCTTCCAGCAACTCCACACTCCAGGCCCTGTCCACTCCTCTCCCTCCCCACCTGTATCAGTTATCTATCACTGCCTAGCACATGACCCCAAAACCATGCACCCCTATTATCTCTCACAGTTTCTGTGGGTCAGGAGTTGGGGAGCAACTTGGCTCAGGGTGTGTCAGGAGGCTGCCGTCATCTGAAGGCTCGACCAGGGCAGGAGGGACTGGTGCCCTCACCCTGGTGCACTCACATGGCACTGGGGGTTGCTAGGAGGCCCCGGTGCCTCCCCACTCAGGCTTCTGCACATGGTCTTGGGCTTCCCCAGAGTGAGTGATCCAAGAGAAAACAAGGCAGAAGCCTCCCTGGTTTTTAACGAGTTAGCCTCAGAAATCACATACTGCCAATTCTGCCGTATCCTACTGGTTACTCAGATCAGTCGTATTCAGCATGAGAGAGCCACACGATGGTTCGGGGCTCTTGGGAGCCACCTTGGAGGCTGGCTGCCACCACATCTCCATGAGCGGCCCTAGCCTACAGTCTCAGGGAAGCAAGCCCTCAGACTCTGTAGCAGACTCTCCCATCAGTCTCCAGGTTGCCTTTCAAGGCAGCCTCCCAAGTGGCCGGTTATGCAGGTGGGCTTGGCATGGGCCAGGGCTGGGGCTGATCTCTTGGGAAGGGGTTAGGAGCCATGGACTCTGCCAACACATAAGATGGAGCCCACCCTGGCCACTGCCCACAGCCTCCAAGGCTTCCAGAGTGGCTCTCCTCAGAACAGGCCCCTAACTGTGCCCTCCTGCCAATCCCAGAGATGCTGCCTGTTGGGTGGCCCACACTTGGCTGGAAGCAGCCATGTCAACAAGCTCCATGCTGGGGTCTGGAAACTGCTCAGAAGTTAGGGTGGAATTTGGGGTCCCCCGTGAGTTCCCTAATGCCCAACCCAGGACCTGGACAGCTCAGAGCTGCCTGCCCCTCGGGCCCTGCAGGCTTTGTGTAATTGGAATGCCATGCAGCACCTGCAGACAATTTTATCACACTCTGTATAATGTGTAAATACCATTAAGTTAGACAGATTTTCTCATTAATTCTCGGTCCCAGTGACAGACCAGGAATTAACACAATTGATTTTCCAGTCCCCACTCATTATCAATCATCCCCCAGAACTTAGTCACATTTCATCTGTTCCACCTGAGCCCCAGCATCTATTTGGAGGCTTCAACATATATTAAACTAATAAAGAGCAATGGGCACTGCCACATCGGCCCTGGAAACTGGTGGGGATGAATGACAAAAGAAATCTGGGGCAGAAGGTGAATTCTGGGGCTTCCAGACGGGAAGAAGTGGACAGAGAATTTGAGGATACAGTCTTGTCCCCAAGGAGGCTGGGATTGGCCGATGGGTGCCCAGGAAACAACGCTGCTAACTGCATCAGTTAGGGACTGCTATTACCAAAAGGTAATAGCTTCAAACAATAACTGTGTATTTGCTCATGATTCAGGGGGTTGACAATTTGGGCTTGGCTCCCCTGGGAAGTTCTTCTGCGGGTCTCACCTGGGCTCACACGTGTGGCTGACATGCTAGTGGCTGGAACGGCTGCTGGTCAACAAACGGCTTTCCTCCAGTGTCGGGTGGGTGGTGCTGGGTGTCAGCTGCATAGTCTGGGAATCTCAGCTGGGAGAGACGCCTCATCCTCCGGCAGGCTGTTATAAGGAGTGTGTAATTACACACTCCTTGCTGTGACATGTCTCCACATGGGCCAGAGCAGGAGCACCAAGGCCTCTTGAGTGCCGGGCTGGGAAGGTGTCCATCACTTTCACCTCATTCTGTTGGTCAAAGTGAGTTACAAGGCCCAACCCAGATTCGAGTGGTAGGGAAAGAGACTTCAACTTTTGAAAGAAGAGGGGCCAAGCCAGGTTGCAAAGGACGTGTCCCAGGGATGTCTACCACAGTAACAAACCTGGGATCAGGCCGTCGGGCCTCCTCCCCTGGGAAGCTTCCTCCTGATCTCTCATACCAGGATAAAGCAGCTCTCATTCTTCAGGATCCATCTTTGGTACCCATCAAAGCAGGAGAGAAACGGGCCTTCTGGTGGTGACCTGCACAGTGACCATTGCATCCAATGCTGAGCCAAGGACTGGGAGGTGGAGGGAGGTGAGATCAATGTCAAATGTTTAGTCCTGTCTCCATCTGATGTCCCTGCCACTCAGAATGCTTCTGGATCATCTCACCCCCACGGTTGAGTAGATTGTGTTTAGAAATTGCCAATTAATTTTAATATTAGCAAGAGCACACACAATTACAAAAGCAATATGATGCACTCATTCCAAGTCCAAGAAGAAGACAATTTTGGATTATCCACTGTTTTCTAATATCTGTGCCATCTCACCCAAATAGATGGTATTATTTCAGTGCTCTAATTATGGAAGTAATGTCTTTACTTGACAAAGGACTTTTTGGTAAACTTTTCATCGAGGAATAACATACATTCAGGAAAGTGCACAAATGATAAGTGTGTAGTTCAATGAATTTCCACCAAGTGAATATACCTGTTTTATCAGCACCCAGACCCACCTCCCTCTGCCCCACCCCCCACAAAGACGAACCACTCTTCTGATACCTGATGCCGTAGATTTGTTTTGCAAAGGTTGTGTTTGTGTAGGGAGATGCTTTAAGGAGGCTGTGACATCCCCATCTGCTAGTCCAATCCGAGACATCCAAGACGATGAAGGCACATTCATTGCCTCCAAGCCTAGTGGATCAACAGCCCTCGCTTGGCGGCAAGGAGAAGGCTTTCAAATGTCTCATCCTAAATCCTGTGTACGCCCACAGGGCAGAAGCCCTTTGCTGCAGAGAGCACCTCTTTTGCCCCACTTGAGCTGGGCACAGGAGCAGGGGTGGGCAGGAAGGTGGAAGAGGTTAGGGGGGAAGGAGCCACCAGAGGTAAGCAAAAACCTTTAAGGGGTTCTGATCAGTTTCCATCCATTTTCTCCTGGATGACGTTCCTCATACAGCTCCTTGAGTGGACTGGTGTTGGGTGCTGTGTCACGGCTTGTATGGGAACAGGAGAGCTGGTGGGGGTGCAGAGGGGAGAGTGATGGGGTGGAAAGGCAGGAGGAGGCGCTGGCATTGGGTGATGGGGTGGAAAGGCAGGAAGAGGCGCTGGCATTGGGAGACCTTTGGCAGACCCTTCCTGAGTGGCCCCTAGAGCAGGTACAAGTGTGTGGACCACGGGGATGGGGGCATTGGCTGGAGGGGGAGGGCTGACACCCACTCCCCTCAGCACCTGCATTCAGTGAGACCCCGCACCCACCCAGAATTAACACGAGATAATAATTGTCTTTATGGAAACCACTTAAGATGAATTCTAATGTGCTTTATTATGTGACTTTTTTTAGATGTTCTGCTACAAGGAGGTGAAATAGGTTCTGAATATTAAGCAATAAGAGGTTAAAAAGGTCATCTCTGCCTGATGGGCACCTCCCCAGTTAATTAGCTCCCTAATGCCGTCAGATGAATGGGGGGTCTCTCCTGCCTCCTCTCCCCTCTCCCCTGCAATGGCTGAGTCCTCTCTTTTTTTATTGAAATTTCCCAGGTGGGTCAGGGCACTCTCTGCTCTTAGGAAGCCCTTGGCCCAGAGCCTGAGCTCATCTGCCATCAGTCCCTCAGCTGAAGCGGGGGGGGGGGGGGACACGACGACGACGACGACGACGACGACGACACAGGCACCGAGCAGGTACAGGGCTAAGGTAGGCCCCAGGGGGCAGGGGAGGTGAGTGGGACGTGGGGCTGCCATCTGCAACCCATCTTTGCCCCTTATATCCCACTGAGATATGGAGAGAGGCACCTAGGGGGACGGAGTGGCTTCATCTCTGAGCTTCTTGGTTCCGAGGGCCAAAAGAGCATAAAAATGCACCAAAACCACCCCCAGCCAGGGCCAAACAAGCTGAGGTGTCTCTTTAGAGCTCAGTGTTTAAGGCAGAATGGTGTGTGATCACTGGAGTGTTGTCAGACCATTCTCAATGCCCCACCCCCAAGTTCCCAATTTCCCCAAACCCCAAACCCTCCCTCCCAGGTCAGCAGCTCATGGGCTGGAAAGCTCTCTTCTTATCTTTCTCCTATCAAAATGCACCCATACTTGGCTGTGAGTAGGAGTCCTGGCTCCTCCCAATTCTGTTCCTAAATGAGACGAACAGAAAGAGGGGCCGAGAGAGGAAAGACCTAAGATGCTCTATGATCAATGAGGAGTCTGGGGCCTTTTTTGTGGCCCCCAAAGAACACTGACATCCAATTTTCACATTGGAAATATTACCCTGCTCATGGAGAAGATAATTTGTTTTTAAAATATGTGTGTATATATTGGTATATATCTCTGTATGTATATATATACCTACTTATGAAAAGCCCTGTAGGATATACATCAAAATATAGTAGTGTTTTTCTTTGTCTCTCCAAAAAAAAAAAAAGAAAAGCACCCATCTTGTGTAGCATTCATTTTGGGCCCCTGAGTCCCTGTTTCCCATGGTGACAGGCAGATTTTTTTTTCTGCTGCTGTGGTTGTTAGCCCTCCTTGGTTCTACACTTGTATTTTAGCAAGTGCCTTTGGGAAATATAAGCCTTCACTGAAAGGACTGACTAATGGTAGAATTCCAGGCACAGAGGCAGGTTGATGCAAAGCTATTTGGGTGCAGGAGCCTCTGAGCTCCCATTAAATCATACCCATGGCCGACCTGATGTAAAAGATGTACTGTCCTTTCCATGAAAAGTTTTCACCTGCAAACCAGTATTCTGCTGTCAGGTATAGGTGAAGCCTTTAAGAATGTGCTCAGTAGCACATAGTTGAAAAAATAAATGAATGAATGATGCCTAAACAAGAACGGAACATAATTCCTTGAGCTCATCCAGCCTTTCAAATTCTGTAGTCCAGGCAGAAGGCTGGAAGCCCGGGGGAGGAGGGTCCTCCAGCATCCCTTCCCTCTAGCCTCAGCTTTGGGTCCAGATGGTGGACCTAAGAGGGTGGGAAAGCATCTCCCTCCCAATCCCTCCCAATCCAGCCTTCAGCTCCCACTGGCCTGGATGAGGGGCCAACAGGGCAGCTTCTCCCCAAAGCTGTCCTCAGCAATTCCAAACCCCTATGCCCTACAGAAGCCCAAGCTGCTGGAAAGAGTCTGAAATAGTCACACGATTCTGTCTCCGTTTCTCGTTCCCCCTCCTTCACTTAAGTGCCCATTAGGGACAAAGGGACGGGTACAGAGGACAGTAACATCTGTTTTTCCAACAAGCCTGTGACAATGCAGAGCTGGGGGCAGCGTGCACATCAGCACCCGGGCGCAGATGCAGCTCAGCAGCTGCAGAGGCAACTGCTAGCGATCAGTTCTCAAGGAGATTATCTCCCAATCACGGCTCCTCACTTGTTTGCGTTTATCCTCACCCGGGGAGCCATCGCTGCTCCCGGCAGGATCAGGCTGGCCTTTCTGCTCATTTTTACCTGTCTAGCTGGGCCCTGGTTCCAGGAGGAACCTGAAGGCTGCAAGCTCTCCCACCTCGGTCTCATTTTCTCAAGGCTGGAACTAAGGATGGGATGCCAGCCCACATGGCAGAGTTTGCTGGGCAGAGCACTGAGCTTGGAGTCCAGTGGGTCTGGCCTACAATCCCTGCTTGGCCACCGGCTCTGAAAGCTGGGGTTGCCTCATCAGCCTGGAGACTTGGACAGCAAAGTGCCTAACCTGGCTGCAGGAACCTCCGTTTTCTCATCTCTGAAATGGGAACTATCATAGCTCCCCCAAGGAATTGCTGAGTCTCAAATAGGATGACCCACATATGTGATCCTGATTCAGGTCAGACAGGTGAGTGTAACTTAGGTGAGACACTGCAGGGCAGGTTTCCATAGATCTTGTCTAAGGCTCTCCTGCCAGACCCACAGGAGGGTCACTTCTACTTAGAATCTGAGAACGGCTCAGATGACCTCCAGGGGTCAGACTGCACAGGGCAATTGGACTCAAATAACAGCAACCCCCGAGGGCTCCTCTCTGTGATGGGCCCCTTGACTCAACCCTTCCACCTCTCCTCCAACACCCAGGGCAAGCACCACAAAATGTACCAATTGCAGGGTGAGCCCAGGGGGAGACACGAAAAGGGATAAGGGGGAGGAGAGGGAAGGAGAGGGGAGGGGAGGAGAAAAGAGGGAGGAAGAGGGAGGAAGAGGGAGGAGGAGGGGGAGGAGGGGGAGGAGGGGGAGAGATTAGAAGAGGGAGACAATGACAAGCACGGCAGCTGCGGCTCTTTCAACAATTTTAAAAAGATTTAAATTGAAAATGAGATTTATAAAAAAGCAACCCATCATGCCTTTTCCCCGCGTTCCAAAGAAAGGAAGCGACATGTTGAAAATGGAAGATTTTTAACTGAATGAGGGCTGCGTTTAGGGTCAAGAAAGAGCCCATCAGGGGCCCGGCGCTGCCATGCGGTTGCGTGACCTTGAGTGAGTCCCGTTACCACTCAGGCTGTGAAAGGAGCCGAGTGGATGGGGCCTTCTCAGGTCATGAGGAGGCCGTGGTGAGAGACGATGGAAAAGAGCTTGGCTGAAAGAACTCCAACTGCTGCAGGGGTCCAGAGGATTATGACTCTTGCTGGGACTGTTAGGTGGCTTGGAGGGGCCACCACGGCTCCCTCAGCTTCTCCATCTCAGGACAGACCCCAGAGGGGGAACACAAGGACACCTTTCTTGTGGCAGAAAGGGCAGCCGCAGGAGGCCGGCCCCTTGGTGACTGCTCTGCCCTGCGAAGGCCAGCAGGTTGGTAGAGGGAGTAGGGAATGAGTGCCAGGGATCCCCCAAAGCAGGTCCTCGCCCAGCTCTCGGGCACAGCCTAGCTGCACCAGCCAGCACCCCGATGGCTAGGGGCACAGATTACACTCACTCTTTCCCACTTGACTAATTTGGTGTTCTTTGCTCTTCACCATCCCTTCCCTGGTTCCTCTTGGAAAAATGGGTCTTCTCTGCTGCGCACCCACCCCTACCCCGCTCCCAACCGGCTCTGTGCAGGCAGGATAACAAATCACTCCATCTCCCTGCCTCAGCGCCCAGCAACTCTGGGCTCTCGTTTGCTCACAGCCCCCCGTGGTTTCCTTTTATCCTCTCTGGAATTGCAGGGAGATTGGTTATCTGGTAATTGAGATTGTTTTACAAGGTGTCGCTCATTGCATTGAGCTCCATTAATTTTCTGCTCCTGTTGAATACCCAGAATCATGGCTGCCCCAGTGTCCGTGGGTGTGTTGGGGTGGGGGTTGTCCCTAAATGTGCACAAGCACACGCCTGTGCACACACACATGCACGTGGCAACCTTTATAAATATAATGACAAGTCTGATGAAAACGGACTCCGGATGTTTTCCAAATGCTCTTCCCTTACTGAACTTTGATGGTGGCTCTAAGATGATGTTCCCTTTCCCCACCAGGCAGTTGGGGAAAAGAGACCCGTCAAATTCTTTTAAAATGGAGATGCTTGAAGCCCCTCTGATTGACAGGCCCCTAACCACCATGTGTAGGGCCATCCATCCCTCCCTCCATCCAACCATCTGAGCACCTGTTCAACGATCAGGCCCAGGGCTGTGGAGCCATCTTGATGCCCCAAAATCAGGACCCAGGGTCCTGGGATGTAGGGGTAGGGAGAGGCACGTTTCCCAGTCATCCCACTAGGATTCCAGTCTAGGTATAACTGATGAAGGTTCCAATGGGTCGCCCTTAGTTTCCTCATAGAACCCTGAGTCCCTCACTTACCCCTAATAATTTCTCAATAAACAGTTGCTTCTCTTCTTTTCTGTCTCCCACATGCGCTTATAAGTTCCTTAAGGGCAGGGTCCTGGGCTCATTCATTTTCTCTTTGTAGTTTTTAACACAGTGCCTGGCACTTATCAAATGTCTTGTTATATGAATGAATGAATGGATAATTATGTACCAGGCACTGTGTTGGGCCCACGAAGAACACAATCATGTTGACCATGGGTCTTCTGCCCTTTAATAGGGCAGTCTGAGCTTGTATAGAAATCACCACCATCTAAGATATTCACCAGTAAGGGAAAGGAAACTCATGGTATGAAGTGCCTCCTATGTATCAGGCTGTATGCTAGGTACTTGATTAAAGATTAACATTTGAACCTCAAAACTACCCTCTACTTAAGAGGACAGAGTTTCTGTTTGGGGTCATGAAAAAGTCCTGGTAATGGATGGTGATGGGGGTAGCACGACACTGTGAATGGAATTAATACCACTGAAATGAACACTTAAAAGTGGTTAAAGTGGGACATTTGGTATATGTTTCCACAATTTAAAAAGAGAAAGGAAAAAAGAACTGCCCTTCAAAGCAAGTGCTGTCATTCACTCTGCAGAGGAGGAACCAGAGGCTGAAAGAGGTTAAATAGCTTGATTCCAGTTAGTGAGTGATAAAGCCAAGACTTAAAACCAACAGTGTCTAAACCCTGAGCCCAAGACCTAGGCGCTTCACAAGACAAGCTGCATGAGCGATTAAAGGGACCCATTTCTCTGTCTTTCCTCTGAGCCTGAACGTCTCAGGGCCAGGGAGCATTCACCATTATCTCAGGAGACTAGCCATGTGCCTGTTACATAATATGTGCTTGATAAATACGTGCTTTCTCAGCCCCATGCAGATAGCGTCAGAGAGGACCAGTAGTCAGAGGACCAGGCAGGAGAGAAGTTCTAAGTGTAGAGAGTGAATTGATCAGGGTCTGGAACAATGCGGCAGGGAGAAATTCATCTCGTCTTCCTTAGTAGGAGCATTCTGGGCCTTATTATGACACCCGGATGGCCTGCCAGGCCCAAGAATAACTTACAGGCTCTCTCTGTAAGTTCTCGGAGAGCCTGCTCTCAGAGTCATTATAGGGCAAGGGGTCATGGCCCATTTCTCTTGACTAGGTAACGAAGGGCCTGAGACCGAGCTGGCTTAGGGCATGCTCTCAGGTAAGGTCCTTGACCAGGGGAAGTGACAGCTGGAAGGCCCAAAATGGTGACAACTGGGGATAGTGGTGATCTCTGGGCTCCTTATCCAACAGTCCCCGAGCCTCAGTGCAGCCCAGGTCTGAGGGAGTCTTCCATTTGGAGAAGACTCAGGTACAGCGTGCCTCTTACCATGGTGTCTCCCTGGGCCTCACCTCTCGTGGCCATTCATCTTTTTTTCTTTTTGTATGCTGTATGGCAGGGTCACACTTCTTTCTTTTTCCATGTGAGTATCCAATTATTGCAGCACCATTTGTTGAATCTTTGCTTGTTTGTTTTTTTGTTTGCTTGCTTGTTTGTTCATTTTTTGGGGAAATGCATGGGCTGGAAATCAAACCCGGTTCTCCCACATGGCAGGCAAGAATTCTACCACTGAACTACCCTCACACCCTCCCCCCCATTCATCTTGAGGTATTGGCAGCCTTCGCTGATTAATTGCCCCACCATCCCCTGTTGTTTGTTTCTCAGCAAGGATGTGTTAGGGATTTTCATTCTTCAGAAGGCTTTAACCTTGGCAGTGATAAAATAGCCCTTGGCACACCTGTCTCCACACTCATTGTCTGTCTGCATAGCCAGAGAGGTTAATTAAGGAAAACTTGACTGACTCGCTCTTTCTCCAGCCAGGGGAGTAGGGGATGGGTGTCCATCAGCACCTTGGTTTCCAAGTAAACAATCACCTCTCAGGCCACCTCTTCCTGTAAGCCTTCCTGATTAGCTCTAGCCAATAGTCCCATCTCTACCCTCAATGCACTGTGGTTGACAGTGTTGATTTTGTAGTTGACATGCTCTCTCACCATAAATGCACTGAACCCAAAGTCTGGATCTTCTGCGTCCCAAATACCATATACTTTCCAGCTCTAGCTGTAGTCCTTCCTTGCCCTGAAGGTGGGGCGGGGGCTCTTGTGAATCTGCCCCCAGATGGTCACCCGCATTCTCAGGAGGCAGAGCCACCAGGCAGTTTATAGGAGCTTGGCCTCTGCTGCTCCCACACTCCTGATGGCGTGTACTCTGACTCAGGGGCTGGGGAAGGACTGGAAGGAGGATAAAAGAGAAAAAGGAAAATGGACCAGATGGGGGAGCAGGAGTACAAATTTAACCTGAGAATGGACTGTCCTCTGTGTCGTCATGGATTGGAAGGAGTGACCTCCATTATCCAGGGGAAAGCAGACTTTGATCTCAAACTTTGGCCCAACAGGTCATAGCAGGTTAGACAAGCGTGGTTCAATTATGACCCCCATAGAGCCAGCCTCCTGAGATGCTGGAGGATTTATATGTGCCAGGCACTGTGCTAAAAGATTTAAATTAATGGTCTCTGTTAATCTTCATAACAGTCCCATGAATGGGGTGTTGAGGTTTCTTTTATATAAGAGGGGAAACTTAGGGGACAGAGGACCTTAGAGGATCTCACCTTGAAGGCTAGAGGGTAGCAGTCCAGGATCCATGACACCTCTGGTTCCACCTGCTCGTCTCTTCCACTCTGTCTCAGACTCTCTGCTTTCTACTCTGCAGCACCACCGGCAAGGAGATAGCCATCCACTCTGATGGGAACTACCTCCTTGGCTTAGGTACACAGACTACCTCCCCCAGGCCCTGGCCCACATCTGTGGGCCTTGGAGCAACTTGAGGAGCCCCCTGCCTAAGAGCCTTGGTGGGACCATGGAAATTGTGAAGACAGTGTCGTCTTGGTATCCTTCTGCAGGCCCCTCTCAGATACCCACCACCATAAGCCTTGTTTCCCCTTCCTCACCACCCTCACCTCCTACAGGCAGAACAGTTGATTGAGTCCTGACATGCAAAGTAACTGCAGAGCATCCAAAGACAGAGAAACAAAGAGCTGAAACTGGCAATCAAACAAACCAAGTTTTAAATCATGGTCCATCACTACTAAATGGGCGACTCTGGGCTCTTGGACCTCAGTTTCTCCTCTTATATAAAAGAAACCTCAACACCCCATTCATGGGACTGTTATGAAGATTAACAGAGACCATTAATTTAAATCTTTTAGCACAGTGTCTGGCACATATAAGCCCTCAAAAATGATGGTTTTGTTACTGTCATTCAGTCACTCTGAATCCGACACTGATTTACTTAGAAGCTTCCAGGTGCCAGGTACACGAGCTGGATCTTAAAGGACAAGCCACATCACTGCCAGATTTCCCTTGAAATCACCTGTCCTTATGACTCAGTGTCAGCCCGCTGATGTGATGTCACTGCTCAAACTCTCATACCTGTCAGTCAGCCCTAGAGGGTCCAGTCACTCGTGTAATGCAACCACCCAACAACTAGTTATTGAGTGCTGGTTCTGTTGTACCAGACACTGTGCCAGATGCTGAGACAGGATGGTAAATAAAATGACATAGTCCTGTACCCTTTGAACTTACCTACCAGGGCAGGTTGACAATAAACATATTGACTAAATACAAGATGTGGAACACATATATCATATTGTTGCCCACCCTGCGAAGCCCACTTGTGACCCTAATGGGGGGAAATTGTAAGCCAGGCTGCGGGAGGGAGGGGCATGGATATGGCAAGAGTGCTGGAGTGTAATTTTATGGTGTCACCTGAGTCACCAAACAGAGGGCTGTCCATCCCTCTGTCCTCAGTCCTCATTACCTCCGCAGGCAGGGAATCCGACTTGGTTTACTTCACCGTCTGACATCCTGGGGCAATCACTCATGGTGGGAGGACTGTCCCAATTTGAAGAAGGGCAAATTGTGAATGTCAACTGGCTGAGACCCAAGTGCCAGGTTTTTGCCAGAGGCACTACTTTTACACCAGTGTGCACAGTCTGGAGCCTGTAATAAAAGAGGCTGACAGTCCATTAGTAGCAGAGTAGTCTGCAGGGCTTGGAGGAAAATAGCTGTCATCCACTCACTTCAAGGGCTTTTGAGGGTGAAATCAACTGTGTGTATGTGTTTGCATGTGTGTATAATCTCAAAAATAAAAAAAGAAAGGAATATCAATCATAGCTGTGCCTGTTAAAATGGTAGGGAGGCAGCAATCTGACATTAAGGAGAGGAAATGTCAACATTTTCCATGTACTCTGTCCTCCCAACCCATGGGGTTAGATCTGAGAAACAACCCCATAATAACAGAAGAACTGTATCTCAGGATTGGAAGACTCTTGTGCTGGTTTGAAATGATGTATGTACCCTAGAAAAGCCATGTTTTAATCCTAATCCCATTTTGAAAGGCAGCCATTTCTTCTAATCCCTATTCAGTACCGTATGTTTGAAACTGTAATTAGATCATCTCTCCGGAGATGTGATTTGATCAAGAGTGGTTGTTAAGCTGGATTAGGTAGAGACATGTCTCCACCCATTTGGGTAGGTCTTGATTAGTTTCTGAAGTTCTATAAAAGAGGAAACATTTTGGAGACTGAGAGATTCACAGAGGGCAGAGCAGAATGACACAGCCATGAGAAGCAGAGTCCACCAGCCAGCAACCTTTGGAGATGAAAAAGGGAAATGCCTGCCAGGGAGCTTCATGAAACAGGAAGCCAGGAGAAGAAGCTAGCAGATGACACCGTGTTCACCATGTGCCCTTCCAGATGAGAGAGGAACCCTGTGTTCACCATGTACCTTTCCAGATGACAGAGAAACTGTGACTTGAGTTTGCCATGTGCCTTCTCACTTGAGAGAGAAACCCTGAACTTCATCGGCCTTCTTGAACCAAGGTATCTTTTCTTGGATACCTTAGATTGGACATTTTCTATAGACTTATTTTAATTGGGACATTTTCTCGGCCTTGGAACTGCAAACTAGCATCTGATTAAATTCCCTTATTTAAAAGCCATTCCATTTCTGGTATATTGCATTCTGGCAGCTAGCAAACTAGAACAACCCTTAAAGGTGTTCTCATCCAACACCTCTCTGATGTTTGGCTTCTCGCTCCAGTGTTACTAACTAGGAATAATCCTTTCACTTGAATGCCTCTAGTCACAGTGAATTTATCATCCACTGATTTCTGTAATGGGTTAGGAAGTTCTTCCTGACCTAAGAGTTTAAGCTTGGAGCCATCTCAGTTCCACCTACCTTTTCTTTTTATTTCCTAGTTTTGCCCTTTGAAGTCACATATGAAAAGCCCAATTCCTCTTCCCCAAACAATCCTCGAGAGTCTTCTCGTTTCCATGCCACTTGGTTTAAGTGCACTCACCAGTCTGCCTACTGCTTTCTGAACAAGACCCAGTTTGTTAATAACATCTTTAAAAAGCTATGGTTCCCATACTGAGTGACGTAAAATCTCAGCCACCAGTTACTGATGCCTAAGCACACTTGACATAGAAATAAAGCCTAACTGTAATTTTAGCCATTCCCCATTTCCCATTTGCTGAAATTCAAACATACCATATCCACAGTATGTTCTTGATCTATAACCACATTGTATCAAGAAAAGAAAGGTGCCCAGAGCTGGACCCAGTCCACCACCTGGGGTCTGCCCAGTGCTGGGATGGGCAGGACTTCTGCCTTCCTTGTCTTCCTGTAAATTCTACCTCAATCACCTTAAAACTTATGTGGTCAAAAAAACAAACAAACAAACAAAAAAACTTATGTTGTCAGAGCCCATACTACTGCTAACTGAACTTTGGGCCAAGTCGTAGACACAGAGTTTTGTGATTGAATATTGATGTGATAGAAGAGTTAGACAATTCACAACTTTTGGGCTTCTCCTTTCCTTATCCCACTCCAGGAAAGGTAAGTATTGAGCTTCAAAGGCCTCTGGGTGGGATTTTGTGCAAAAGTCTTGCAAGGAAGTTGCCTTGGGGGAATGGTGAAAAAGGGGGAAAATTCAACTTCCCCAAGTGGAGAATTCTTGATATTCTCACAAGCAGTGGGGACAACCAAAGCAATAGGCTGAGCCCCCAATCTTGGGGTTTGTTCATATGAAACTTAACCCCGCAAAGGAAAGGTCAAGTCTACTTAAAATTAGGCCTAAGAGTCACCTCCAAGAGAGCCTGTTTTGTTGCTCAGATGTGGCCTCTCTCTCCAGCCAATACAGCAAGCAAACTCACCGCCCTCCCCCTCTACGTGGGACATGACTCCCAGGGGTGTGGACATGCCTGGCAACGTGGGACAGAAATCCTAGAATAAGTTGAGACTCAGCATCAAGGGATTGAGAAAACTTTCTTGACCAAAAGGGGGAAGAGTGAAATGAGACAAAATTAAGTGTCAATGGCTGAGAGATTCCAGAGTCGAGAGGTTATACTGGAGGTTATTCTTACACATTAAATAGATACCACCTTGTTAGTCAAGATGTAACGGAGAGGCTGGAGGGAACTGCCTGAAAATGTAGAGCTGTGTTCCAGTAGCCATGTTTCTTTTCTTTTTTTTTTTAATTTTTTTAATTAAAAGACAGAAGCAGCTTTTAAAAATATGGAACACTTCACAAATTTGCGTGTCATTCTTGCAAAACATGTTCCTTGAAGATGATTGTATAATGCTATAGCTTTCACAATGTTGACTGTGTGATTATGAAAACCTTGTGTCTGATGCTCCTTTTATCTACCTTATCAACAGACGAGTAAAGCATACAGAATAAAAATAAATAATAGGGGGAACGAATGTTAAAATAAATTTAGTAGATTGAAATGCTAGTGATCAATGAAAGGGAGGGGTAAGGGGTATGGTATGTATGAATTTTTTTCTGTTGTCTTTTTATTTCTTTTCCTAAATTGATGCAAATGTTCTAAGAAATGATCATGATGATGAATATGCAACTATGTGATGCTATTGTGAATTACTGATTATATATGTAGAACGGAATGATCATGTTAAGAATGTTTTTGTTTGTTGTTATATTAAAAAAAAATTAATAATAAAAAAAAGTCCTGCCAGGAGAGGGAAGGAGGGCAGTGCTGTGAGTGAGGAAGGTGGACAGGGTAGACCACGGAGCGAATGGGAATGGGCACTGCTGAGGGTGCAGTGGAGATGGGGCTAGGGTGGCAAGGACAGGGCCCTGCAGCAGGCCTCGTATGTGAACAGCAGGGAGGGCTGCCATCGGGGGTGCTCTGAACCCTCCCAGAGCAACAGAGCTGGAGTCCAGTATTCAGTAGCAGAGAAGTGACCTCAGAGATGGCAAGTGAGTGGAGCAAGGGTTCTGGCCGATCTGAGAGGGAGGAAAGGAGCCCCAAGGATGACTGTGATTAAATTTCTAGCCACCCCACTGGGAAGCAGAATAAATCTGACCCTGAGAAATAAAGGCATGTGATACTATATACCTATATACCAGAATCATGGATAAAATTCATGCCCACCCCACCTATGGCAGTCATTGGACCCTCCCCTCTCGGTTGTTATACAGTTGATGTGGGGGACCCAAGGATATTACTTTACATTTATTTACACTGAATTTTTCCTTTGACTCATCACAACAGAGTCTGATGTATGAGGATTCTGTCATTTTTTAACCTCTTCCTCCGAGGTTCACAAAACCTGTGATTCTGGCCGCCACATCATCGGTGGCTTCATTTTAGTCTCTGAGAGGTGGTGATCCCACCAGGCCAAAGGTGGGACTCATGCTCCTAGGGGCTTCCTTTCCAGTTCACGGGGACATCGCTGAGCAGCTAGCTCTCTCTGGTGGCTCGTTCTGCCTCTTACAAATTCACCTAACTATACTATTTTTTTTTTTTTTTTTTTTTTTTTTTTTTTTTAGAGAGAGGGAGGAAGGGAAGGAAAGACAGAGAGAAGGAAGGAAGGATAGAAGGAAGGAAAGGAAACATCTTTAAACATTTTCTTGTTTTATTGTATTTTGTTTGTTTGTTTGTTTTTTTTTTTTACATGGGCTGGGGCCGGGAATCGAACCGAGGTCCTCCGGCATGGCAGGCAAGCACTTTGCCCGCTGAGCCACCGCGGCCCGCCCAAATTCACCTAACTATACTATTAACCCACTCCTTATCTCTCTGCTTTGTTCATAGGACATACTGTCAAATGCCTAGTTGAAACCCAAATATACTCGTTCTATATGTTCTCAGTCTATCAGCACAGTGACCCTATCAAGAGAGAAGAAAAATTAAAGGAGAGGACAGAAGGAAACAAGGTTCACCTTGGCTGACTGGCTCTTGGCAAGTCTACGCCAGCTGTAAGCTGTCCAGCTGCCTTTTCTAAGGGGCCCTCAAATCTGGTCTAGAAGACAAATCAAAACTTATGCAAATTCTATGTCCTGGTCTCCCTGAGATTTATGAATGAGCGTTTACAATCAAACAACAAGAGAAGTAGGAGGAAAGCAAAGAAAAACCAGAAGCCAGAGCAACAATGAACATTTCCATTCCTTTTTATTGTTTTATTAACAAGTCTAAGGAAAACCTTCACTGAACCAGAGGATGTAATACAAATTATGGTGACCTGTGTATAAAACCTGGCACCAAATGTGGCCTTTTGGAAATGTGTATATAAATAAATATACATTAAAATCTGCACCAGAACAGTGCAACGGCTGCAAAGGAGGGTCTGCTCTGTAGACTCAGGGAGCTCTCAGGCCTACAATCTCAGGGATAAGCCTTGCTTGAATTGGAGCCAGTAGAACTTGTCTTTGAAGGTGGAACCCCTGTGAGCACTGAAACTCTATAAGCATGACAAAAAAAAAATGGTGCTGGAAAGAAAGGTAGGCAAGAGAAGGTTGATCTATTCTCCCTTGTTCCTAGCCACTGACCACCATTCAAGGATTCTGGATCTCTGGTAGATAAACCATCTTTAACTTCAGAGGAACTTCTGCAATTTCTAAAAATTGTGTATTCCAAGTAAGACCAAACCTCAACTAGCCAAATCATACTTAGTCTGATTATAAGGATTAAGAACTAGCTCTGATGTCATTTTCTACAGGCCAAGACCTTGAAATACCTACCAGAATGGCTATAATCTACCCATAAAGAATGCCAATGGGCTATCAATCTAGATCAGTCTTGGCGTAATGCAAATAAGCAGTTCCAACCCAGAAATTAGGTTTGTGGGCAATGACAGGAAAAGCAGCTTTGATCAATTTTAGAATTCCCTCGTGTGTAGTGTGATCTCACAGAAGCCCTCAATCTCTCTGCACACAAGAGGTAACGAAAGCCTCTGGGAGAGGCAGAGTCAATACTGTACAAGTGCCTTCAAAGATGAAGACAAAGTTCCTTCCTGGCCAGGTCTGTTATTCGGGCTGAATGGGGCTCTGGGCTGTTTGTCCATTGGCTTATTATCGGGGAAGCAGATGTCCCTGGCCTGCCCATCCTGTGGCTGTGGACAGTGACAGCTTCCCTTGACTCAGCCCCAGCGGCATGGCTCTACACATGCAAACCACACAAATGAAAACCTGATAGAAAGGGAGGGTGGAGGCAGGGAGCCTTAGGAGAGGCGATCAGAAGGGAAAAACCTTCATGGGCTTTAAATAGCCCATGATGACAGTGCTTCTGCAATTCCAGAGTTCCTAATAGTTACTCAAAGGGCTGGAGTCCTTGCTGTCATCCTAGTGGATTCTACTAAGGGAAAAAAGCTGCCCTACCAATTTCTACCCAAAAGCAGAATGATTTTCTCGGCTGCCTCCAGGGTTGGTTTAAAAAAATTTTTTCCACCCAGTCCCTGGCTTGATTGTCTTGCTGCAGGGCTATATGACACTTTTCCTTAACTGTGGCAATAAATGAGAGGTGAGATGAAGGACAAAACCTGAATTGCAATTTAAGCATAAAGCTGGGAGCTACTCTAGGCTGTTAATGAGGGAGTTCTCTCTCAAGCAACATATTTTAGTATCTCAGTGCCGAGAGCAAGAGACAGGTGCTCTCCATGTTAATGGGGCCTGGTACCAGTCATTACTATATCCAACAAGACCAAGACAACAGAAGGACACTTTGCCTCTCTACTACAGCTTTAAGGATAAGAGGCCAAGCAGGACAGCTCTTTTATGAAGTCTTAGGACATTTTGCGTGGAACAATTAGGATATTTTGCATGGAACAAGGGGGAAAAATCTCTGTCCATTTTAAAGTGACCTGACTACACCCTCTAGTGGAAATTATAAATATAACAAGGACCATACATCCAGTTCACCTTCTTTCAATACAGAGTGGTTTCAAGATTCCCCATAAAACGGAAAAACTCAGCAGGCATCTTTAAAATCAGAATGATTAAAAAGCTGGGGGTTCACAACCCATCTCCAGGAACTTCACTGCCAAATCACATTCCCTTCTTGGTAGTATGACTTCAATACTTTCTAAGAAGGGCAGCATGTTGTGGAGGGAGCTACTTGTCCCCTTAAAGTTTGGGAAGACAGCCTGCTGGTGCCAGGATGATGCCAAAGACGTAGAAAAGTCCCAGTAGGAGGTTGAGCTTGGCAGTCCTCTGGGGTAGTTTGTTGAAAGTCTGGCTTCGGAACTGTCTCTCGAGGGAAAAAGCCATGGGAATGGTGAGCAAGGGGAGTGCCAGGCTGATACTACAGCGTGTGGCAAGGATGGTGAAGATCAGGTAGGGCAGAAAGAGCAGCGCATTGTAGAGCATGTAGGAGAAGGTGGGGCCGATGAGGATGGCGAGCGTGACGATGCCGGCCTCCCGGTCGGACTCCATGTCCCTGGTATTGTTGGAATGGAGAATGGCCTCGGTGCTAAGGGCCAGGGGGATGGCGTAGATGAGTGGAAAGACTGCCAGGGACCCCACCTGCACGGCGTAGGCAAACATCACAGCCAGAGGGCCAAAGGTGATGAGGATGACAAGGTCTCCCAGAGCCACGTACTTGAAGCCAATTCCTACGGCCAGAAAACCCAGAGAGCTAGTATGAGACCAAGGGCTAGAAATGTAAAAACTGTTCATCAGTGAAAAGTGGGCCACTGCTGGCCGGCTACAGTGAATTCTTAAAACTGTGGGTGCAGGGAGTCACTCAGCTCCCTGCCCCACAGGGCAGAGCCTGCTTTCTTCTCCAGTGTGGCACAGGCATGGAGCGAGTACCAGTCCTTTAGCATCCAGCTGGGTTTCAAGGCCTATAGTCCCAGTTTCATACCCAAGTTTCTCTTCCTAATGTTCCCCAACCAAGTCCTGCAATAAATAGCACAAGGGACCTACTACCTCGAGAGTTCAATAGGTGAGCCAGTGCAGGTCAGAAATGGCCTCCTAGTCTATTCTTTGTTTTTTTTTCATCCCCACCACCCCCAGCTAGACCTGTCTTCCATCTGTAAAAGTATTAGCTCAGCCCCTCACAGAATGTCTACCCTACCTTCTTTCCTTCCCACCTCTTCACTCTACAATAAGGCATCTCTGGTTTTGAAAAACCCCAAGTAAATCAATGAAAAGTCCAGGGTCTCCAAGCTCCACATAAAGAAATGTTCACCCACATAGCAAATAAAAGCACTGAGAGCAGAGTTGTGACCCTGCTTCCCCTCTTTGGATTCCGTGAAGCTGAGACTCTAAACTACCCGAGTCATCCTCTCGAACTGCTAAGCTTCTACCAAGTCCTATCTAAGCTACCTGGCAATCTCTCAAACCTGCTGAGTTCTTGCCATCCCCATGTCACACCCCATCCCACCTCACCACTAAATCCAAGCCTGGAATACTGCAACCCCCTCCTAATTGGTCCCCTGGCTTCCATTCTCATTACACCCCCATCCCTAATCTACTCTCCACACTGCAGCCAGAGTAATCTTATAAAAACACTAATATGACCATCCACCACCCACCTCACTGCACCCCTCAATACACCTTAAACTTTTATCAACAAATTGTCCTCAGATAAAAGCTCCAATTCTTTAACCAAGTTCACTGTGGCCCTTGGCCCCAGCTCTCCCCTGCCTTATCCTGAGCTCTCTTCCTACTCATGCTAAAGACTGTAAAGTCCATTCCTCCAGACAGCCTTCCCTCACCCCAAAAGCCACACTCAGTCCCCAGCAATTAGGCACCCCGACTTCCACTTTTATAAAATTTATCACACTTTTAATGACTTAATCTCTGTCTTTCCCACTAAACTTTAAATTTGGTGAGGGCAGGGCCTTGTGTCTGGCTTGTTCCAAGTTTGGACCCAAACACCAGGCCCAAAGGCGGAATTGAACACAGAGCTATAGTAACAAGTACCTGGCATTTGGGGCTGAGGTGGGGGTTGGGGCGAATCTCCCATGTAATTAAAATAGGTATGGCAGCACAGAATGGGTGAGAGGAGCCCACTGAAGGAGATGATCTAGGAACATATTACTACAAGGGCCTGAGAAACCTCCAAATCTAACCAGACTACCAAGGTATGGCCTCAGGATCAGAAAATAAAGAATGTGATCCATTGCATTTTAAGCAGTTTGGAGTGATAAGGGGCAATGGTCTGAAGAAGATCTAAAACATGGGCGTCAAAGAACAAGATTCAGCCCAAGTTTACCCTTCACACTTAGGGTTGAAGGTGTTGCTGGTGCTACCTTCGGCCCTTGATTCTTTAGAATGAAGTGTCCCAAGGGAAGGGCATCCCAGACATGGCTCCTGACACTCTAACACCTGGCAAGATAATTCTGTACTCCCCAACCTGTCCTTTGATAAATAATTTGCTTGCCTGAGGACCTGTCCTCCAGGATTAAGTTCCCTCCAGCAGCTCCAGTTCTAAATTAGTAAACTGATGTGTCTTGTAATATCCCACATACTTGGGAGACTAAACCTGACCAAAAGTGATGCTGGGTAAGAATATTCCAAGTGCAATCCTAGCAAAGAATATTCCAAGTGCAATCCCCATCAGTCACTCCTTTTGCTCTTCTTTTGCTTATTTCTCAGCTCCCCAAGCAGACTTCAGGGCTCTGATTATAGAAGAAATCTCAGTAGCACTATAGCACTGTCTTTTGGCTAAATTTTCCAGGAATACCACCTCGGGTCACTCGCCAAAAAACAACGTAAGCATAACTGAAAAAGGATAATCCCTTAGCTTTAATAGACCCTATACCGACCCAACATAAGGATGTGAAAGGTCTGATAACTTCGTTGGAGGTGATATTATTATCCAGCACCATCAAAGAACTCTTGCAGGGAAGCCCTGTTTTCTAAGTGTCCATATTTGGCTTAGGCTGATGTGTTCCACCTGATTCAGAATAAGGCCCACCTGGGAGTTTCCTTCTACCCCCCCCCCCCCCCTTTTCAAATTAGTCAGCACATTTGAAATATTGGGCCAGTTCTCCATATAGCAGCTGGAATCAATTTGTTAAAAAACAAAGTATGCCTGATACAGAATAGCCAATCAATAAATTGTTGGAAAAGTGAATAAAAACCCATTCATTTAAATAAATAAATAAATTCTAAGACATGGAGTAACTGGAACTCTCATACATGCTAGTGAGAAGCGTACAAAAGCACAACTTGAAATCAACTTGGCAGTTTCCCATAAAGTTAAACATCACCTTTCCTATGACCTAGCAATTTCATTCCTAGGCAGCTACCCAAGAGAAATGCAAATACACATCCACAAAAAGGCTTGAACATGAATGTACACAGCAGCTGTAGTTCTAAGCCAAAATTCAGAAACAATTTAAATATTCATGAACAGAAAAATGGAGAAACAAATTGGGGGTATAGTCATACAATGGAATACTTCTTAGAAATAAAAGGGTCTACCGATACACATAACGGGATGAATCTCAGAACATCATGCTGCATGAAAGAAGCCAGACACAAGAGAACATATGGAATGATGCATTTAGAGCAGGCAAACAAATCTGTGATTAATAAAATCAGAACAGTGGTTCTTCGGATAGGAATGAGGAGAGTGGGGAATGACTGGGTAGAAGCACAAGGACTTTTTCCCAGGGTGAAGGAAATGTTCTGCCATGATAGGGGTGTAGGGTACATGTCAAAACTCATCAAACTATGATACTAAAGACCTGTGTAGTTTGTTGTATGTCAATTATATTATACATAAAAGAAAAACACCATAAATCAGATCATGTCATTACTCTGCTCAGTGCACTTCGATATCTTCTCATTTGTTCATTCAGTGAATTATTTCGTGCTTACCACAAGCCAGGCACTGTTCTGGGCACCAGGGGTTCAAGAGAGAACAAACAGACTAAAATCCCTAACCCGAGAGAGCTTACATTCTAATGGGAAAGATGACAAACAAAACAAGTACTTTATATGGTATGTTAAAAGGTAATATAAGCTGTGAAGAAAAATAAAGCAGCGCTGGACAGAGGGTATGGAGGGAGAACCGGTAAAGGTGGGGAGGGTCAATTTTAAATAGGGTAGAAAGCAAGGTCTTACTAAGAAGCTGACACGTGAGCAAATGCATAAAGGTTATAAAGCAAACCATACAAATAGATGGGGGAAGAGCAGTCCAAACAAAGGGAATAGCATCTACAAAGGATGAGGCAGGAGCATGCCTGGCATCTTCCAGGAACAGCAAGGAGGGCAGTGTGGCTGAAGTACAGTAAGCTAGAAAGAAAGGAGAAGGAGGGCAGGTCAGAACTGGGGGGAAGAGAGTGAGCAGAAAAGGGAGGGCCCTGGAGAGCAATGTAAAGACCTTGGCCCTTACTGGAAGTAGATGGGGAGTCATTGAGGAGTTTGGAGCACAGATGGGACACATCTACTTTATGTTTTAGCAGGATTACTCTTACTCTGGCTACTGATCTGAGAAGAGCTGGAAAGGGAAAAGGACAGATGCAAACAGACCTGGTGCTAAGAGCCTGCAGATCAGACCAGGGTGGTAGTGGCGGGAAAGGTGAGAAGTGGTCAAGGTCCCAAACGTACTTTGAAAGGAGAGTCAACAGGATTTGCTAATGGATTGGACATTAGATATGAGAGAGAGAAGCATCAAGGATGATGCCCATGACTTTTTGCCTGAAGTACTAGAAGGATGAAGTTGCTTTCAAGTGAGATGGGGAAAGTTGTGGGTATAGCAGGCTTCTTTGGGAGAGAAGATCAGGAGTTTGGTTTCAGACTAATTAAATTTGAGATTCCTAAGAAACCTCCAAGGGGAGTTACTAAGAAGTTGGATATATGAGCCTCGAGTTTAGTGGAGCTATTTGGGCCGGAGGTATACATTTAAGAGTCATCAGCTTAACAGATGGTATGTGAAGCCATGAGACTGGCTATAAACACCAAGGAAGTAATGGAAGTAGAGAAAAAGAGGCCCAAGAACTAAGCCCTGGGACCACCAATGCTAAGAAGAGGGGAGTCAGGAGGCCTCAGCAAGAGACTCCTTTAAGAGGCCATAAAGTCTAGCATGATTCTGCCCCTACCTCTCCAACCATATCTCATTCTGCTCTCCCGTCCCAGCCTTCTTTTTGAATACACTGGCCTTTCAGTAGATCCTAGAACATGCAGAGCGTTCACCCATACCAGGGTATTTGCACTTGCTGTTCCTACAACCCTGAAGGACTCAGGACACCAAACAACCCACAGTCCCACTTCTTGCCAGTGGCTCATCCTTCAAATCTTAATTTACATATCACTTTCACACAGAGGGCCTCTTTCCTCCTTGACCACTACCTTCTATTCTCTATTATAGTAACCTATTGATTTCCTTCATTGGAATTTTCTGCAATTCACTAAATTTACAACTAGCTGCCAAGGACAGTCTCTTGGTGTTCCATTTACTCCTCTGGATGCTGCTGCAGTTTCCTTGACCCGTTCCTTCTCTTCTCCCCTACCTCCAGGCTGGAGTGCCCCAGAGTTCTGACCTAGTCCTCCCCACTTCTTTATCAACACCTCTGCCTCTGGTAATCTCATCCAGTCTTACAATCCTATAAGTACCTCTATATATGCCAGTAACTCCCAAATGTCTATTATCTGCAGCCCAGACCTTTCCCCTAAACTCAGACCCTTATATCCCACTGCCTATTTATCTAACATCTCCATTTTGGAGATCTAACAGACCAAGATGTCCAAAGTCAACTTCCTGATTTCCCCCCAAAACCTATTCTATTCTCAGCCTTTCCCATCTCACTTGATGACATCAACTCCATTCTTACAGTTGCTCAGGCCAAAATCTTTGAGTTATACCTAATTCTTGTTTCTAGTCTACCTCATGTCTAATCTACCAGCAAACTCTGTCTACCATCAAACTATATGTCAGACTTTAAACAAAATGTGGCAGGCACATACAAAAGAATAATATTCAGCCAAAAAAATGAAGTTCTGATACACACTAACAACATATATAAACCTTGAAAACATCATGTTGAGAGAAATAAGCCAGACACAAAAGGACAGATATTGTATGATCTCACTTTTAGGAAATAGCTAGAATATGCAAATTCATAGAGACAGGAAAAAGATACCAGGGTACCAGGGGCAGGGGTGGGTAATGGGGAGTTTATGCTGAAGGGGTACAGAATGTCTGTTTTGGGTGATGAAAAAGTTTGATAATGGATGGTGGTGATAGGTGCACAACATTGTGAATGTAATTAATACCACTGAATTTTATAGTTGAAAGTGGCTAAAATGGAATATGTTATATATATGTTACAAAAAATTTTTTAAAAATATATATTCACAATCTGACGGCTACTTAACCTCCCACAGTTGATCCAAGCCACCAAACCTGTCTTGCTTGGATTATTCAATAGCCTATTTGGTCTTTCCACTTACACTCCTGCTCCACCCCTCTTTATAGATTTAGCCAGAATGATTCTTTGAAAACACTAAATCAGATTTTGTCACTCCTTTGCTCAAAACCATGCAATGGTTCCATATCAGAGTAAAGGCCATAGGCCTACAAAGCCTCCATAAACTGCATTAAAAGCCTCCATAATCTGCATTGCCCTTTACCTTCCCCAAATGTACTTAACTATTTCCAGTTACACTCTCCCTCATTCAACTACCATCCACACTGAATTCCTTGCTAGTCCTCAAATTCTCCAGGTACACTCCTGTCTTAAGACCTTTACATATGCTGTTCCCTCTGTCTGGAATGTTTTTCCCACAGATAACTACTTAACCAACTTCATCTTCTGCCACTTTTGTCAAATGTTACCTTTTCAATGAGGCCTACCCAGAACAGTCTCCTCAAACTAATAAAAATAACAACACTATGTCTCCATTTCACTCATTCTGGTTTACAAAGAACTTTCCAAGTTTTCAGGTTGTTGGTCACTCTAATTATGATTTAGTTATTTTGTATTTTCTGCCTTTCCTTACTATCACATAAGTTTCACAAAGCCAGGGATCTCTGACAGCTGTATTCACCTAGAATAATGTCTGACACCCAATTGGTGCTCAATAATTAGGGCTTAACCTCCTGCCCATCACTACTTTGATGAGCCTGCTGCCGGGGGTGGGGGGAGTGCCTCACTAGTTAACTAGCTGAAAGTAATTTGCTGTGTGATTTTGCACTCTTCCAATTTAATTCCACTGAAATTAAACACTGAAATTTTGGCATCGTAGAATTTGACCAACAAAAGGAAAAGAGATACCCCAAAATTCCCTATACATATTTGAGTCATTCCCAACATCCTTAAGCCAAGCCGGGGTCTTATCAATTCACTAGTTTTGGGGGAGGACCCACATTGCCCACAATTAATGGATTTCACAGCATGTGGCCTAATTTTAGGAAGAACCTTTGACCCCCACCCTAGAGCTTCTGCAAGGCAATACAAGTCCCCAAGACCTACAGCACTACGGGCCAATTCTTACCTCCTGTGTAGAGAAAGGAGCCGGATAAGCCTCCAAAGTAGATAAGGGCTAAGTGCTCCAGTTTTAGAGGGGACAGGCAATAGAGGCAAGCGGCAGAGACACAGCCCAAGGTATAGAGGAAAACTCCAAACCAGACAACATCCTGGGGCTCCAAGATTCTGTCCACCAAGGTCCTGTCATCACTCTTTTTGTGGTCAATGCCCTTGGAGAAGTCATAGTAAGTATTAACCAAATTGCCAGCCCCGTGCACAGCCAAGACAGCCACGGCACAGCCCACCAGCAGCCTGGGATCCAAAACACCCTGGGACCTATAGGCCAGGGCACTGCCCAGTGCCACGGGGCTGAGCGAGGCACTGAAGCTCCAGGGCCGCAGGGCAAGCACGTAGGAGGCGCATTTCTGCCTCCAGGAGCGCTGAGGGAGGCTGTCCGGCTCGGGGTAGCCGTTCTCCAGCGGGTCCTGGTCCCCCGCCTTAGCCGTCTCTGTCGCCTGGATGTTTATCTCCCCCGGCGCCTGCGAGGCCGCCATGGAGGCTGCACGTGGCTTCAGTCAGTCCTGAAAGTGAGCCACCCCCAGCGCCGCGACCGCCCCGGGGCGAGGAAGGACGGGGACGGGACAGGGCGGGGCGACCGGGCTTGACCTTCCTTTGGTTCCGCCCGGGGACAAGGGCTGGGGAGGCGACGGGGAGCGGGGGGCAGCAGCGAGCGGGCCGTGCGCCCACGAGACCCCGGCGGCGCCGCCCGACCACCCGTCACCTGGGAAAGCCTGTCTTGCGTCCCCAGCCCCGGGCTAGAGTCCAAAGCCGGGCAGCGGGCGTCCCTCCCGAGCCACCGAAGCCGCCATCTTGTGCGCCGGCGTGGAGAAGCCCCTCCGGAAACCGGCCGGCAGCGCGGGCGGGGCCGGGCGGGGAAGGGGCGACCCCGCGTCCAGCAGCTGCGAGGCCCGCTGCAGACAGCCTCACTCGGCAGCGCAAGGCCGACCACACCTGGGTGGCGCTGGGTGGCGCTCACTGACGTAGGATTCCTTCATTTATTCACGCATCGAGCATTTATTGTGCCCCTACTGTGCGCCGACACTCATCTAGGCCCTGGGGACGGACGCAGCAGTGAACAGAATGGACAAAAAGCAGGGAGCACACGGACAGCAATAAGGACGATATAATTAGCGGCCCCCTCCCACCCCACCCCCTTTTAATTGAAGCCCTGGAATGGGAAGTGATGCCTAGTAAGTTATTAGCCCTAGTAATAATCACAACAACAATAATTCTCGCTTTTTATTGTGCCATTACCACATGCCCTCTGCCACCTGGCCTGGCTTTTTTTTTATCCCTTTATCTCTAGTTTATTTACTTATTCGTGCAAATAACCGCCCTCTTCCCCACCCACCAGGTGGCCGGCTCTGTCTTCATCGCCTGCCTTCTGGAAGCTTATGGTCCATGTCTGTAGCTGCTCTGACTCGCCAGAGCCAATCGTTAAATCTTCAGGAACTTTGTGAGCTGGTCCACTAAACACAGCCATTAATAAAAATTAAATTATACAAACTTCCAATTAAATTATATTAACAATAAAGGTAACAAATACTCAAAACTCATCACTTCCTAATTATTTCATTAATTTTTTTGAATCACATACGTTCTTCGGGTTATTTACACTTACTGTATCTGTATGATGGAAACACAATACAATGATGTGCTACTGCACATCTGTTCTCAACTCTTCATCCAGTGACATCCGTAAGTAGCTTGAAATCTGCCACTGGGAATACTTACACGGTGCAAATCAGCAAATGCTCGATAATTGTTTTGTTGATTATCTAGGCTTAAGAAAGGGATGGAGAAAATATTAATAATGCATGTTTGGGGTGTACCGGTAGTTCGGTGGTAGAATTCTAGCTTGCTATGCAGGTGACCCAGGTTTGGCTCCCCACCCATGCACCAGAAAAGATTAAAAAAAAAAAAAAAAAAAGCATGTTAAACTCCAGAGTGTATGAAGTCTGTAGTAATTACACTGTGTATAGCAGTGTTTAAGTTTCCATCTGCTAAAACAGATTCCCTGCAATGGCTTAACAGGAATTTATTGGCTCACTGTTTCCGAGACTGGAAGGCTCACTTCCTCCCTTGTCAGTATTTTCTGGCTGGCTAGAAACCTTTGGGGGTTCCTCAGCTTATGTCTCACATGGCAACACACATGGCCGTGTCTTCTTTCTCTTTGGGGTTCTGATGACTTCCAGCTTCTGGGAGCTCCTGGTGGCTTCTTCTTCTGTGTCTGATTTCCTTCTGAGGACTTCAGCCATATGGGATGAAGGCCCATCCTCATCAGTTTGGCCACAACTTTCAGTGGTCCTGTGTACAAATGGGTTCCCGCCCACAGGATCAGGGGCTGGGACCGGAACTTGCCTTTTGTGGGGAACATGATTCAATCCCCAACAACCACCAAAAGTTTAAGGAAATATTCTTCCAGTATTGGAAAGCTATTATCCAATTCAGCAAAAAATCATTCATGTCACTGACAAAGGAGTGAAGGCCCAACATATTTCCTGATTGTTTCACTTTCCTTTTGTTAATATAAAAGGAAATACCGGCCAACATTCATGTCAGAACTACACTCATTCATCAGTTTCAACCATTTTAAGTGGGCTATGCTATATCAAGGAGAGCATTCTGTGAGAATCAATTGGCTCTATGGAATTCACAATAAAGAGCACTGTATATTTTATTATTATTGGAAATTGTGTACTACACATCCTTTATAGCAATAAAATTTATAATACACATAATATATATGTACCCAGGATGGACCACATAATTTGCAGGACCCAATGTTCAAAACGTGGAGCCCCTTGTTCAAATATCATCAAGAATTTCAAGACAGAGCACTGTGACTTCACAGGTTCAAGCCCATGAAGCTGACCCTGTAGATGAATATATGTAGAGAGCCGCTTTCCGGGTTTGGCCTAGTGGACACGCTGCAGCCTGCTCTAGAGTTCCCCCCGCCCATCGAGTGAGCCAAGATGGCGCTCACATCCTGCTTCCGCAAATGACGCACACGCCCACCAACCCTATCTTCCAATCACCTCTGTATACGTGGCACTAACCTATTGGGTTTGGGCACAGTATATAAGAGGTTACCCGGACGGGGTGGGTGGAGACGACCCACAGGGAGCCGTACCTGACGGCCGCACAGAGGTTGTCTCCCCGCGGGGTGCTTAGGCCCGCGTGGAACCTGTAACAGAGAATGCAAGCTTAACTCCAGTAAAGGTCTGTGCTCACAACCGTTGCGTGCCTCGAACCCGTGTTTATCACTCGAGTCGGTTTGCCTGCGCCTGTCTCTTTCTCCCCTCCTGTTCCCTTCGCCGGCCGGGGATCAGAAGCCGAACGAGATGGCTGCGGACAAATATATGCACCCCCCCCCACACACACACACATGAAAGAATGATCAGTGGCCAAACCTGAGTGTCTGAAGCATTGCTGCATCAGACAAGGGAAATAAGCTAATATATTAAAATCCTGGCTCCATCACTTACCAACTATATGACTCAATCTCTCTGTATCTCAGACTACTAATGTATAAAATGGGAACAATCCATCCTGCCTCTTAAGTAATGTTTAAGAATTACAGTTCAGCAATTATGAACTGATCACATGTACCAGATAATGTTGTAGGCATTTTACAGGTATTAGCATTTAACCCCTATGACACTGTCTACAGAAGTAGGTACCATAATCATTCTTGTTTTACACATAAAGAAGTAGGCACATAGAAATTATTTGTGCCCAGGTTCAAACAGTAAGTGTTGGATTTAAGTAGCAGATTTAAGCTGACTCCAAGCCTCTTCCAAACTTTATCCTACAATGCCTACCAAAATGCCTAATACATTTTAAGTGCTTAATAAATAAAGAGCTCCTTGTAAACTAAAAAGAGATCTACAAATGCACTGATTACTGCTGTCATAAAACCATCTTTGTTAGTTAAAAAAACAGGGACTTGCTTCATTTTAAGAGTGGCAAAAATCTCCCATTTCTGGTGGGAGTGAAAATTGGCACAACTCTTAGTGAGGGCAATTTGGCACTTTCCATTGAAACTACATGTGCATGTACCTCTGATCCTGCAATCACATTTCTGGGAAATTATCTTGGTACGCCCGCCCAGGAACAAAATGATATATGTACAAGGGCATTCACTGCAGCTTCAGTTGTAAGAGCAAAAAACTGGAAACAACACAACATCTATCAATAGAAGATGGAAAATAAATTACAGTGTATTCACATAATGGAATACTATGCAGCGACAAACAAGGAAGCTTTCTATATACTGGCATGGAAACATTTTCAAGATAAAAAGTGCAGAACAATGGATATAGTTAGAAAGGGGTAAAATAAAAATATTTATTTGTATTTGCTGATATTTGCATAAAGATACTCTAGAAGGTACATAAGAAACCAAAAGAATAAATAGTAAAGGGACATGAGTGAGTGCGTGAATTTCACTGATAAATGATTTTTATTTTGATATTCCTACAGTGAATACATTCTTTTTCACTTAATTTTTATTGTAGTTATATATATACATATATGTATATAAATTTGCTATTTTAGCCTTTTTTAAGTGTACAAATCAGTGATATTAATTATTTACAAGTTGACCAACCATCGTCACCGTCCATACCAAAACTTTATCACTCCAAACAGAACTCTGCACCCATTAAGCAATAACGCCCCTTCTCCCACAACCAACCCCTGGTAACCTCTAATCTACTTTCTGTCTCCACGAATTTGCTTATTTCTAGATAGATATCTCATATAAGATATTTCACAAAAGTGAACACATGCAGTATTTATGTCCGGCTGTTTCACTTAGCATCGTGTTTTCACCAAAGTTCATCCATCTCATAGCACGTATCAAAACTTCATTCCTTTTGACCGCTGAATAATATCCCATTGCATGTATACACGGTGACTCTAATACCTACTCAGAAATTATTAATGATTAAAAAGTAGTTAAGGGGCGGTGCAACGGCGGCTCAGCAGGCAGAATTCTCACTTGCCAAGCCGGAGACCAGAGTTCAATTCCCGGAGCCTGCCCATGCCCCCAAAAAGAAAAATGTCGCTAAGAGGGTGCAAGGATAGTTTAGCGGTAGAATTCTCGCCTGCCATGAAGGAGACCCGATTGGATTCCGGCCCATGCACTTCCCAAAAAAGAAAAAAAAAAAAAAAATCCAACAAATGGTGCTGCAATAACGGGAGGCTCACGTGGAAAAAGAATGAAATGTGACCCCCACAATACAGCATACAAAAAAATAATAATAATTAAGTGCCATTTTTGTTACTGAATTTTTTGGGGGGTTGGATGGCGGGATGTGCACTGGCCGGATCCGAACGGGGTCTCCCGCGTGGGAGGCAAGCATTGTACCCCTGAACCACCTCCGCACCCCTTGCCATTGAATTCTGGGAAGTTCTTTAAAACGATAACGTTGCTTTGAAATAATTTGAGTAGCTCATTTAATTAAGAACTGGTTATAAGTTCTCAGAATGATCTTTGAGCTAAAAAATTTTTGAAAAGCGAGAAAAATCTAACTTAAAACGTTCTCAAATGCATATTACATTTAAAGAAGAGAATTCATGGAGCCATAAGCAGAGCGCGGGCGAAAATTCTGAGACGCCAGGCTCGGAATTATCCAGAGCACAGCCTCGAACCTCAGTTTACAGCCGCTTGGACCCGCCCCGCAGTACCCAAGAGAACAGACTCGGCACAGCCACATCCCCGGTGCAGAAGGGAATTTTAGCAGTGATACACCGGATGTTTGAGTGGAAGTGACGAAGTCAACTCACGACCGATTGGCTCTCCCGAGCGGACCTCAGACTCCTTTTGCCTGTCACTGGCCCCCTGGTTTGTCTATTTGAAGAATCTCCGCCCCCCGGAGAAGCCGGCTCCTGAGGCGTCATACCTCCTTCATTACTATTGGACTGTGTTCCAGCCTATCTTCTTTTTCCGTCTGTCGATTGGTCATCGGGGCTGGGGGCCCGCCCTCACTCCCGCCCTCACTCCCGCCCGGCTTAGAGGACAGCGGGGAAAGCGGGTGGTGGGATTGGGGGTCTGAAACGGCGGTACCGGCGCTGGCGGCGGCAGCTGAGGACTTGACCGAAGCCGCGCGGTGAGTCTGGGGTCTGGCACCGACTCTTTTAACGTGGCGGAATGTCCGGACTCACGGCCAGTCTGGTCCGTATGGGGTCCCGGGAAGCCGCTTGTCGGGAACGTGGGGACTCCTTAGTACCGGCACCTCGGATCTGGGCGCCACCTGGGCCCTTGACCGCCACCCGGCGAGGCACGCCCACCTCCCGCGCGACCCCCGGCACCCTCTAGCCCGCCTGACTCCCAGGCACCCGCGAGGCCTGCTCATCAGCTCCGGTGCGGCAGAAGGCCCTTGGGGGCTCTTTGCCCTGTGGTCTCAGACACGCCTTCTGAGCCACCTACAAATCCCGGACCCCCTGCCTCGGAGAGGACGCCGTCAGTGACAGCCCCTTGTTCTCCACCGTAGAGACTTCTCAGGGACTCAGTCCCCGGGATTGAGCTCGGTTCCATGCTGGGGTTTCATTCTCTTTGCCTTTCCCACGTCAAGACACTTGACTTCGAGTAGTTTACGACTGAATTCGACCCGGAGCAGATGGCCTGTGGGCCTTAGACCGTATGAAGATACACTGGTCCTTTCTTGAGAATGGGGAATCGTTTGCCAGCCGCCCACCCCTCCCCACCACCGCCACACACTCACGCACACGCAAACGGTGTAGTACTTTTCTCATGAGGGATCCTTGGAATTTCTCTTCTGTAAAAGGTGCTAATTTCCTTTTGCAGTCTTCTTGGCACTGGAGTATTTAAAAGCTTTCAAAGGCAGTTATTCCCTGTTTTTTCCTCTGCGTGTCACAAATGCATTCAGAAATAAAATTTTTTGAGTAATTGGTTTTATAATATAATTTGAACGTAACTAAGATAGGTAAATATGTGTTATTCCCGTAGGAGTCTGTCAGGAGTCCCACTATGACCACTTTATTGTGGTTGCCTGATTGTCTTTATTTACCACTGGATCTTAAGCTCACTGAAGAATGAGTGAATGATCTCAAGAATTAATCAGTCTCTTTTAGTTCACATCTGAGAAGCTAGTGTTCTATAGAACCAAACTATCTAGTACAATAGCCACCAGCCACAGGCGACTACCAAGCACTTAAAATGTGGTTAGTCTAAATAGAGATTGCTCTAATTGTAGAATACAGGCTAGATTTTGGCGACAGTACAGAATAGAATGGAACCTGCATCAGTAATCTTTTATAATGATAGCATGTTGAACTGAGATTTTGGATGTATTGGGTTAAATTAAATATTAAAATTAATTTCATTGGTTTCTTTTCACTTTTTTTTTGAAATATGGCTACTAGGAAATTTAGAATTATTTTTGTGGATCGTATTTTATTTCTGTTGGCCAGCACTGCTATAGAATAATAATCTCCCTTTTTAGATTAAACTCCTTGAGGAAGGGGGCTGGCTTACTCATTGTTTTATTCTCTCCTTTCCTCCCCACTTCTAGTACCTGGTGCTGTGCCAGGTATATAGTGGTAATAATGATAAAAATAGCTGACACTTATTGAGAAATCACTGTGTGTCTGACCCCATTTTAACTGCTTTTTTTTTTAACCTGTATTAATTCGCTTGATCCTTACATCAACCCTTTGAATTAGGTACTATTATCCTCATATTGTAAATGAGGAAACAGCTACAGAAATTTTAAGTATCTTCCTCTAGGTATATAATCTTGGAAGTAGATTTAAACCCAAGTAGTCTGGCTCCATGGCACACACTTTGACCCACTGTGTTATGCTGCTACTCACTGTTGGGTGAATGTTTTCTAGGCTTTCTACATTTTCCTCAGTGAAGTCTCCCAGCTCTTAGAATCCCCTACCTGACCTGGGGCCGGGGGGAGTGGAGATCTATGTTGAGGAGCCTAGGGCCAATAAATTCATTCCCATAGTTCATATTCAGAATACTAAAGAAAGCTTCTCTCCAAAGAACCTTAGGGCAAAATGCTTGGAACGGGACCTGCGGCGGCCACCACAGCTACCACCACCTCCAGTAATGTGAGCGTTCTGCAGCAGTTTGCCAGTGGCCTGAAGAGCCGCAATGAGGAGACCAGGGCCAAAGCTGCCAAGGAGCTCCAGCACTACGTTACCATGGAGCTCCGAGAGGTTGGGGGCTTCTGTGATTTGGGACCAGTCATTGTGGGGTGTTTGGGCTAAATTACCATCACTGTTTTAGATGCTTTTTGACAGCTAAGGAGGATTTGGAAATGTAGAGATTCTGTTTTGGAAAAACGACCAACTTGTAATGTCCATAGACTATACAGGTTCCTTTGCAGTGGTTTCACATGTCTGTGGCATTTCTTGTGTTTGTGGTAACATTTTTGGAGTCAGAGTAGAGGCTGTCTTTTTTAATTTATTGTCTTTCCTGCCACGTACCAGACCCTCATTTCTTTCTTCCTGATTATAGTGGCTGGGGAAGTTGATAACCTGGAGCTATCTAAGTAAATACTCTACATGAAGTCAGCAACAGTGTCTTGTTCATCCTTGTACGCCAAGCACTAGGTAGAACCTAGGACAAGATGTTTCCTACCATAAAGTTGATAATTAATAAAGATTTAGTAAATGAACAGATCCAATTATGAGTTCCATTGCTGCAGTTTAAAGCTGTAAAAATGGGCAGTAACTTTGTCTTCTTTGGTTTAAACTGTACCTGCTAAAAACCTCTCAGGTCCTAATCTTTGGAAGGCCCCCAACCCAAACCAGGAAGACATTAGAAATTGTTCTGAGCACATCTTCTTTTGCAGATGAGTCAAGAGGAGTCCACTCGCTTCTATGATCAGCTGAACCATCACATTTTTGAATTGGTCTCCAGCTCAGATGCCAATGAGAGGAAAGGTGGCATCTTGGCCATAGGTAAGCATGTCGTCTCTGATAACAATAACAGCTAGGAATACAGCCCCACTTATTTTTGTGTCCACTGTACCCCTTAATGTCTGCCACTTAATGGATACTAGTTCATATTTGTTTAATGAACTTCATGGGACTGGTGCTCTTATATTATACGTATCTTAGTTCTAACAACAGTCCTGAGGCATAGGCAAAGAAGGTATTTTCAGATATGAAAACTGAGTCTCAGGACTGTTAAGTGGCTTTTCTAGGTCCAGACAGTTTGCCAGAGATGGGCCTAGAAGTTGGCTTCCTTTCTGTTCTAGTTTGCTAGCTGCCGGAATGCAATATACCAGAAACAGAATGGCTTTTAAAAAGGGAAATTTAATAAGTTGCTAGTTTACAATTCTACAGCCGAGAAAATGTCCCAATTAAAACAAGTCTATAAAAATGTCCAATCAAAGGCATCCAGGGAAAGATACCTCAGTTCAAGAAGGCCAATGAAGTTTGGGGTTTCTCTCTTAAGTAGAAGGGCACATGGCGAGCACAGTCAGAGTTTCTCTCTCATCTGGAAGGACACATGGTGAACACAGCATCATCTGCTAGCTTCTTATCTCCTGGCTTCTGGTTTCATGAAGCTCCCCAGGAGGCGTTTTCCTTCTTCATCTCCAAAGGTCTCTGGCTCGTGGACTCTCTGCTTTGTAGTGCTGCAGCATTCTCTGCTCTCTCCGAATCTCCCATTCTCCCAAATGTTTCCTCTTTTATAGGACTCCAGTAAGCCAATCAAGACCCACCCAAATGGGTGGAGACATGTCATCACCTAATCCAGTTTAACAACCACTCTTGACTAAATCACATCATCCAGGGAGATGATCTGATTACAGTTTCAAACATACAGTATTGAATAGGGATTATTCTACCTTTATGAAATGGGATTTTGATTAAAACATGGCTTTTCTAGGGGGCATACTTCTTTTCAAACCAGCACACTTTCCATTCCCCCTATATTGCTTTTTACAGGATCTGGTTTCTGTGTAGAGCAGGATGGCAGAATGAGGCTCACAAATACAGAGTTGTCAGACTGGCATCTTTGTTAAGTTAGAGGCATAGTTATAAAAGATAGGTAATTTTCAACTTCCAAGGACTGCTGGTCCATTCTATGACCTTGGTTGTATTCTTTTTTCTCTTGGGAAAATAAATTATATGATACTAAAATGAGATCTTTTTGTTTCATATAAGTAGGTTTGGCCCAAATATCGAAACTATTGATAAAGGTGAAAATTAGCTACTGCTTTACCATCTGGAAATTGAAGTTTAGTCAAAGTGAAATGAAAAGAAAACTCACCAGCTTTCACTTCACAGCTCTGTTCATTTTTGGATAGCATGTGCCCCATCCTCACGTTTGCCTTCTCTTCTCTAGCCAGCCTTATAGGAGTGGAAGGAGGGAATGCCACCCGAATTGGCAGGTTTGCTAACTACCTGCGGAACCTTCTCCCCTCCAATGACCCAGTTGTCATGGAAATGGCATCCAAAGCCATCGGCCGCCTAGCCATGGCAGGGGACACTTTTACTGCTGAGTATGTGGAATTTGAGGTGAAACGAGCCTTGGAGTGGCTGGGTGCTGACCGCAACGAGGGCCGGAGACATGCAGCCGTGAGTACCTGCGAGGGAGGAGCACAGCTAGGCCTGGGGAGCGATGACAACATTTTGGAATCTCTCATGCAATGTGCTCAGGTTCCTGAAAGACAAAGAATGGGAAGGGGCACTTCAGGCAAAGGCTCTGTGTTTCTGGTGGATTTAGGTTTTCTTGTGAATCCGTATCTCTCTTTCAACCTGAGCTTGATACCTGAAAAAGAATCTTTAAAAGTTTTCTTCTTTGTTATTTGAAAGGCAGCCTTAAATTTAGGGCTTATTCTAATCTCTAGTTTTCTAGAATCAAAATTGCCTCTAGAGAGGCAAAAGGTACCCTTCAGCCATAGAGGAGAAAAGAAGTCACAAGCCAAAATGTTTACAAGCCCCAGACAATTTTGTATCTTTGTCTTTATAAAGATCTTTATTAGAGTCTCTCACATATACTGTGGTGGGAATATGGAAATACTAGGAGGAAGAGAAGTAGGTACCTTCCCTGTCTCCGGTAAGAGAGCTGGTCTCCTTTCTTTCAGCCTTTTTCTGTTTATCTTTTGTATTTTTATTCATCAGTTAGTACTTGCCATTGGCTGCTCTGCATTTGAGCTTCTTATCCCCTTCTTTCAGTGGCACAGTCTTACTTCTTCTACGGGCTTATCCTTGAAAAGGGCTGGTTTGATGGCCTAGGATTCCAGACCATGATATAGGGTAGAGTTTATCCTTAAAGAGAGAGAGAGAATCTAGTAGTGAATGTGGTGAGGGTTAGAAGCTTCATTCAGATCCTGTCCTGCCAGCAGACTTTGCAGAAGGCAGCACTGTGAGAAAGGAGCATTGTACAGGGGAAGGACACATACTGGGATCTAGGTTCAAGTGTTGCTTTTTCACTTTACTAACTCTGTAACTCAGGGCAACCTCTCTGACCTTCAGTTTCTTTCTCTGTCAGATAAAAATAATAGCAGGATTAGACATTGAACATGATTATTCATTCATTCAACAAGTATTTATTAAACACTTGCTGTATTCCATGCAGAGTTTTAGAACGTCATTGTAACAGGATACAAAACATAAAAAATGTCTACTTCCAGAGCTTGTGTTCTAACATTATATGTATTCTGTGTTTATAAATTACTTAGGGTAATGAATGGGAGGTGCTTCATCAATTTTACTTCCCTTTCTGTGTGCCGCGAACTTCCCCTAACTAGAGGTTAAGCTTTAACACTAGAAAGTGGACAGATCTTCTCCTTTCCTAATGTATAGGTTCTAAGATGATAAGAGGCTATACTAGTGAGAGAGCAAAACTCTCTGGTATACATGAGGTTCTCAATTTGCATTTTTCTCCCAGGTTCTCGTTCTCCGTGAGCTGGCCATCAGCGTCCCCACCTTCTTCTTCCAGCAAGTGCAGCCCTTCTTTGATAACATTTTTGTGGCTGTATGGGACCCAAAACAGGCCATCCGTGAGGGAGCTGTAGCTGCCCTTCGTGCCTGTCTGATTCTCACCACCCAGCGTGAGCCGAAGGAAATGCAGAAGCCTCAGTGGTACAGGGTGAGGAGAGATTTCCATTCTAGCTATCTACAGATTATTACCTGGTCTATAGGGCCAGAATAGGCCCGTGGCCATGGAGCAAGTGTAACATTTGTTTTAGTCTCAAACAATTTTTTATGCTCAGTGTAAATCAATAGTTATTTTATTGTATTTCATCAAAGCCAAGACCCTTTGATAGCTGCATCATTATTTTGTGTACCGCTAAGAATGAAAATAACTCAGTTAAACTATGAGTCAGTGCTTTTTATCAGCACTTCTTATAAGATTTCTCTCTTTTCAGAGATGCTAAAATATAGAAACATGGATGTCTTAGAATCAATGAAATACTGTTGCTGCTAATTTAAGGAAATGTCAGTTCCCTCTCCCTGAGGATTATAAGCCTTTTGTTGACTGCTGTTGCCAACTTACTAATGAGCCTTGTGTTGCAAAAAGAGCCCCCCCCCCCCCCATAGGACTAGGAGACCTAGGTTCCATTTTAGCTTGTTGCATGAGCTTGGACAAGTTACCTAATTTCTTTGAGCCTCTGTCTTCATATGTTAGATAAGGGATGGTGATGGTATCTGTCTCATGGGGTTGTGAGAGCTGAAGCTAAATTAAATTAGAGAGAAAGCTAAATTTATATTATTGATGATACTGGTAAAAGACAGCAGCCCATACAGTAGGAGAAGGCAAAGACTTATGGTGATCCCGTACACTGAGCAGGCACTGTAACTCCTCAGAACCCTGTGTGTGGAAGACAGGCCTGTGCTATTTCTAACTTTGGACACTAGGTAATTAAGGTATTCTGATGTCTCTACGTAGCACACATTTGAAGAAGCAGAGAAAGGGTTTGATGAGACCTTGGCCAAGGAGAAGGGCATGAATCGGGATGATCGGATCCATGGAGCCTTGCTGATCCTCAACGAGCTGGTCCGAATCAGCAGCATGGAGGGAGAGGTAAGAAGCTGCATCAGAGGGGAGTCTAGGCTGCTGCAGTTGGGTTCACCATGTGTCATTCTGTTTGTCAGGCACTTGTTAGCAGTGAGCAAGACAAGGCGAGATCCTTGTCTTCGTTTTGTAGGAGGAAACAACTGTGAACAAGTAATTATGATAATTTCTGAGAGCAACAGGTTCTATGAAGTAAAACAGTAATGGGATGAATGGTAAGCAGCCAGGGGTCGCTGGGTAATCAGGGAAGGCCCTCCCTGAGGAGGTGCCTGTTGAGCTGAGACCTGCATGACATGAAGGAGCCAGCTCTGCAGAGGGTGGGACAGTGTTCTGGGCAGCAGCTTTGAAATGGAAGTGAGTGTTACAAGCTGCAGAAACAGAAAGAAGGGGAAGTGTGGCTGATGTAGAGTGAGCAGGGAAGAGAGAATGAGATAAATTTGGAGGGAGGATGGCACCAAATGGAAAGGCCTCTGAGATCCCCATAAACACTGCCTTCTATTCCTGTTGGGGAAGTGTTGAAGACTGGCACATAGGGCAATGCTGAGATGCTGTGCGGTTTGAATGGTCACTGTCTAACTATGGATAAAAACCTCCGGAGAGATAGAAATGAAAGCATGGAGACCAGTCGGGTGGGGGTTATTAGTCCCAGAAGCAGATGCCAAAACTGATTTAAAAGTACAAAGGTTCATTAGAAAATGGAGAGATTCCTGGGAGTGGCTGGGAAAACCATCATTCCCCATGTACAACTCACCCTGAATGAACAAGAAAGGGAAGGAAAGTCAGATGGAGTTCTTAGGCTACTGTATAGGGACATTGTTGGGTCCTAGGCCAAAAGGCCAAAATTGGTCTCTGAGGAGTCCCATTCTCCCAGGAGCATGCCTGAGTATCCCTGCTGCGTTCTATCGTAGACTAGGCGCAGCTTAGAAAAATGTGGCCATGGCACAGACATGAATGGTTTGAAATCCGCAGGTGGTAGATGTGAGAGTGCAGCAGGTGGGGCCCTTGAACAGTTATGCCTCTTATAGCTAGAGGATGCATTCTCACAGCTGCCACTCAAGGCTGTTAGCAGTAGTCTGGGCAAGGGACAAGGGTGGCTTCAACTAGGAGTGGCAGTACAGATACTGGGAAGTCTCCATCTAGGAGACTTCTTTGGGGAGCTGGTTGGTGTGGAATTTCACCACAGGGCTTCCTGCTTTAACAGACATGGGGATTGTTCGGCAATGGCTGTGCCCTAGATGTGGAGGCAGCTGGCTATGTGCAGAGAGGAAGAAGTCTGGCTTTGAATCCCTACTCCTCTGTTTTCTCTGTGACTGGGACAGATTACCCCCTTCAGCCTCATTTTCCTCACTTTTGAGAGGATTTTATCCACCTTATAGGGCTCTTGTGAGGTTTCTAAGTATACATGAAGAGCTCCACACAGCACCTAACGCAGAGTGGGCATTCTATAAGTGGTAGCCTTCAGATCATTTCCCACCTGAGTTTAACATGGTGCTTTCCACTGTAGCCCAGGCAACTCTGGGATTTTTGTTTCCTCTCAGTAGAACAGAGGAATATCACCTAACTCATAGGGTTGTTGCCACATTTAAATGAAATAGTACTCATGAGAGTACTTTGTAAATTAGAACTATCTAAATATAAGGTATTATACTTCTATAATTTGTCCATTAACTCAGTAAATATTAATAGAACACCTCCTGTATGCCAGCTATATTGTCCTAAGAGTTAGACTAATATATCAGAGAACAAAAAAAAAACAGAGATCACTTTCTAGCAGGGGGAGATAGACAGTACACAAATAAGTAAAGATATATATTGTATCATATAGTGATAAGTGCTATCAAGAAAAGTAGGGCAGGGAAGGGGAATAATGACTGCTAACATAGATTAAGGGTTTAATTTCTAAATCTGGTGACGAGAAAAGCCTCTCTGAGAAGGGGAATTTGAGCGTCATTGTAAAGGAGGTAAAAAAAAAACATGCAAATATCTGGGGAAGAACATTGTAGGCAGATGGTTCAGCAAGTGCAAAGGCATCGAAGTGAGAGCATGCTGGTGTGTTTGAGGTGCATCACGCTTGCCAGTGTGACCGAGCAGAGTGAGTGGAGAGGTGGTGGGAGATAGGATCAGATCTGTGTCAAAGAAGGGCCACATCATACAGGGCCTTGGAGGCCATTGTATGTGAAGTGAGAAGTTTGTTAGTGGGGTTGGAGCAGCAGAGTGACACTTGACTCATATTTTAAAAGGATCACTCTTTTAGCTGCTGTGTTCTCAGTAGACTGTAGGAAGGTAAAGGCCTGAAGCCAGGAGTCCAGTTAAGAGGGAACTGCAGCAATCTTAGTATGAGATTTTTGTGACTTGGGCCACAATGGGAGCTATGGAGATTTAAGAAGTGGCTGGATTCTGAATTTGGGCTTTGTTGATAGATTTGAGGCAAGTGAGAAAGAAAGAAGGGTCAAAGTGTTTGGCCTGAGTAGCTGAAAGGATGGAGTTGCCATTTACAGAGAAAGAAAAAGCAGTTTTGGGGAGGGGGTGAGGAGTTTGGTTTTGAACATAATATGTTTGAGATGCCTGTTGGGTATGTGCACAGAGATCCTGAATAGTTGTGGGGAGGGATGCAGGTTAGAGGTACAGCAGCATACAGATGTTGTAAGACAGGGTCTGAACCATAAGGAACTTGTACAGTCAGAGAAGAGATGAGGTCAGGAGATAGGGAGACTGAAAAGGCACTGCCAGGGAAGGAGGAGAGCCGGGAGAGTTCTGGTCCAGGAAGTCCAAAGAAAGAATTTCAAAGAGGAGGAAAGGTCCAGTTAGATCAAATACTGCACATAGGCCAAATAAGACAAGGACTGAGAATGGACCACTGAATTTAGAAACATAAAAGTCATTGGCTTGAAAACAGAGACTCCAACATGTCTGTACACCAGTGTTCATAGCAGCATTATTTGCAGTAGCCAAAGGATAGAAGCAACTTGTGTCCATCAATAGGCAAAATTTGGAATATATAATACAGTGAATATTATTCTGCTGTGAAGAGAAATGAAGTTCTGATACATACTAAACATGGATGAAACTTGAAGATAACATGTTGAGTGAAAGAAGCCAGGAACAAAAGGACAAAGTTTGTTTTGATTTTTATTTATATGATTTTATTTATTTGTGGTATTATTTTATATTTTATTTATTATTTTATTTATGATATTATTTATATGAAATATTGAGAACAGGCAAATTTATGGAGACAGAAAGTAGATTAGAGGTTATCAGAGGCTGAAGGAGAGAAAGTATTGCTTAATAAGTACAGAGTTTCTGTTTGGAGTAATGAAAAGGTTTTTTGGTAGTGGATGTGGTATCACAACATTGTGAATGCAATTAATGCCACTGAATTGGACACTTAAAATGGTCAGAATGGAAAAATTTGTGTTATATATATATATATGTTATGATAATAAAATCTCAAAAGGAAAAGAAAAAGAAAAATCATTGGTGACCTTGACGAAAATTGTAGATAAGATTTTCTGTAAAATGAAAGTATCTGTGTTAAGGGAAGTTTGGAATGCTTTTTTATCCTTTTCAATTTGGACTTTCGGAGGATGAAATTATTAAGGAGCTCTTTGAGAAAGAAATAGACATGAGTTCTCAACCAGTCAGTTTATTCCATAACTCCTATGGAGTTCTAGGAGTCTGAGAAAAAAGTTGTTTCTACCCAGTTTTCTGGGGAGAAGAAAGAGACCAGAATATCCTTAACAAGATGCTGGCATGTAGCTGCCCATCACTTCACTGCTGTGATCTTAAGTGTCCTCTAGTCCCAGCAATTTGCATGTCAACTTTCCCAGGGCAGGCTGGAAGTCTTGGGAGGCAGGAGCCCTGAGCAGGCAGACCCTGCTGTTTCTTCATTGTTCAGTAAGGGGATACTCTTCTGCCTCAATTAAACAAAGCTAGGCCCCCTGCAAGGTTCTGGGGAAGCTATGATCCTAGAGAGGAAGAGTAACTACGCTTCGTTTTGAAATAGTTTCGTTTCAGACTGGACAAATTCATTGCCTTGTAGACTCCGCAGAGCCCATATTGAAGCCACTTGTAAGTAAAGATGTTTTTTCCCCCGTTTATTTAGCGTCTGAGGGAGGAAATGGAAGAAATCACACAGCAGCAGCTGGTACATGACAAGTACTGCAAAGATCTCATGGGATTTGGGACGAAACCTCGCCATATTACCCCCTTCACCAGTTTCCAGGCTGTACAGCCCCAGCAGTCAAATGCCTTGGTGGGACTGCTGGGGTACACCTCCCATCAAGGCATCTTGGGATTTGGGACCTCCCCCAGCCCAGCTAAATCTACCCTGGTGGAGAGCCGGTGTTGCAGAGACTTGATGGAGGAGAAATTTGATCAGGTAAATGATGAGAAGCCCTCTTCCTCTTTTCCCAGGCTCCAGACCTCACTTGCCTCCACCAGTCCTTTATCCTTCCTCTCTCAGGTGTGCCAGTGGGTGCTGAAATGCAGGAATAGCAAGAACTCGCTGATCCAAATGACAATCCTTAATTTGTTGCCTCGCTTAGCTGCATTCCGGCCTTCTGCTTTCACAGGTGAGAATGTCCATGAAAGACACCATTACCTGTTTTAACTTTATACATAAATGGAGAAGAGGTGACTTCAAAAGTTATGTCTGGGACGGGCCACAGTGGCTCAAACAGGCAAAGTTCTTGCCTGCCATACCGGAGACCCGGGTTGGATTCCTGGTGCCTGCCCATGCAAAAAAAAAAAAAGTTCTCATTTGAAGCAATGCCAACTAAGAGACTATTCTCTGATTTCTTTGCCCCATGCCAAATTACAGTGGTATCTAGCTCAAGTTTCCTGTTAATGTCTGAGGCAGCCGACATAGGAATAATCTGAATATATGGGCAGCGTGTCAGTTCTTGGGCCAAGCAGGTTCTCATGTATGAGCCCGCAAGCTCATGAATGAACTTAAGAGACCAAAGAGAGCAATTTGGATACTGAGAAGCAGCCTGTCTGTGGAACAGAAGGACTTGGAAACTGTCCTGCTTCTGCCCCTGCTGTGGTCACCGGGCCACTTTCCCACTCTACAGAAAGGAAGGACTGGATGTTTCAGAGGCAGATTCCCCTGGTGATAGACTGGGTTCCCGTTCTCCCTTCCCTGTCCTTGGTGGGCTGTGTGAGCTTCTAAAGCTGCCCAACTCAGGTACTGGCTTCTCAGTGAGTCCTTCCTAGGTTGCTCCACCTGGAAACATTCTTTTCCTTTTCCTTTATAGCTCTCAGCTGTAGAAAGGCTTTGGTGGCAGACCTGAGGTGGATCTTGCCTCTGTCACTGTGAGGTTTTGAACAGGTTATTTGACCTTCCTGGTCCTCATGTCCTCACTTGTAAAATTAGAGTAATGATCTCTTCCTCACAAGATGAATTGCATTAATGCCTAAGCACCTATTAAAGTGCCTGGTACAGAATAAATCCCAATAAAAGAAAACTATTATTATATAATTACTGCCTCCTACAGTTTCTTCAAATCCATATGGAAATAAGATAGAGGCAAATTACAATAATAGTAGAACTGCTTATTTATGCTGACCTAATGTCCTTGCTTTGCTCCCTGCTTGCTGAGTGTAGAGACCCTATTTCCAACATCTCTGATGCAGATGCCTGTGCTTAGTGAGCCCTCAGTATTGAATGCGGACCAGGAACATAAATGGAAGGCCAGCCTGACCTTCAGCAGATGCCATTCCCCAACACATGGCCCAGCAGGATAACTGGTGAAGTGTTGAGTGTGCTGTTTATAAGAGGCAAAATGTGTTGAAGCAAAGAGAAATGGTATAATAAAAATCACCCATATTTTTTCAATTTGCCATTCTTCCCACCTGGCACCTAGCAGTTTTCTCCAGACATGCCCCTATTCAGTAGAGCTCTAAATGATCTTGGGTAGAAAGTCTGTGATTGAAAAGAAACTAATAACCAGGCCAAATGTGATCAAAACCTGGCATGACATAAGAGCAGTTACCCTAGTAAGCTCAAAAGGCTGTCTAGTAGCAGGCTACAAAGGCTCAGAGGGCCCCTAGCTTTATTCTTTTGATGTGGGTTTTTGTTGTTTTATTAAATAACATACTAAGATATGTAACTGAAGTTCAGCGTGGGCAGACCCCAGAAATACAAATCTCATTGCATAAGTGCCACTTGTTTAAAGCTTGCAGTTTGGAAGTCACTGCTTGAACTTCCTAATGATGTACGCTTTTGGACTGTCAAAAATACTCCCCCTAAGCTTGAGTGAAACTTCTAATAATGTCAGATTCCTAATCTCTTAGGGTGCTAATCTAGAAAAGAAAATTAGACTCTTGATAAGAGCTCATTTCATTCTAAGATGCTGACCCCTACATCAAGTCTTGATTTTTCTTGTTGATTCACTTTAATAATAGGGTATCCTGCCTCTTTTCAGTGCCTTCTTATCAAAGCCACCTTCATCATTGTTTGACTCTAAGAGCTAGGAGAAGACATTTCTTGTTAGAGTAAATGCAGTAATGTATCTGTCTATTTGGAAATCTAGTTTTCTGTCTCCTGAATTGTAGTTCTGGTAATCCTCAACACTCCTAGCTTCTGAGTGGTTATGCAGTCTTGCCTCCTCTACAGTGTTTGTGTCAATAGTGCACAGACTCGGGCAGGCCACCGTGGCTCAGCAGGCAAGGACGCTTGCCTGCCATGCCAGAGGACCCGGGTTCGATTCCCGGTGCCTGCCCATGTTAAAAAAAAAAAAAAAAAAAAGTAGTGCACAGACTCGGGACCAGCGTCAGTGGGAGAGGAGAAGCAACAATTAGGAAATCCTCACCTTCAGAGGAGTAATAAACTTTAATTTAAATCGCCCAAGAACTGCCTGCTCATGCACATTGGCTTATGTAAATCTAATGAAAACACAGATTTCCAAATTACAGACCAAATTTTGTTCTATTAAATATAACTATAACAAAATCTTTCAATAATAAGTGATTTCAGGCCTACACTGAATAGAGTACCTGTTCATTACAAACAGTATTCAATATAACTTTAAATTTCAATATAATATAGTAATTTAGATGATCCTCTCTTTGCTTTTAATGAAGATTTGCCATATATTCCCCAAACAAGACCATGTAATCTTTCCCTCAAAATATAACATTCTAATGGAGACCACTATGTCATATTACTGTTTTGGGAGACCCTTTAATTTTTTTTTTTTTAATTGAAGGAAAAATCTTCTATTTCTAAGATTTCCAAAAGATGTATCTGAGGAGTGATTATCAAACATATGTCTTTGGCTAGTATAGTCTCTGAATTCTTCCTAAAATCTTTCCAACTTTTTAACTTATTCTTAAATTTAAGTGCTTTATAGGAGCTCTGATCTCTGACCTTGAGCCGTGCACCTTGTCTTTTCTGTGCTCAGATACCCAGTACCTCCAAGATACCATGAACCATGTCCTAAGTTGTGTCAAGAAAGAAAAGGAACGTACAGCAGCCTTCCAGGCCCTGGGGTTACTTTCTGTGGCAGTGAGGTCAGAGTTCAAGGTCTATTTGCCCCGTGTGCTGGACATCATCCGAGCAGCCCTGCCCCCTAAGGACTTTGCCCACAAGTAAGCGTCTCTGTTACGATGTCACCTCCCACTTCATCCCAGCTCTCATGGAGCTTAAGCCCCTTCTATCATGAACTTTGAGGGGATCAGAGATCATATATAGAATAACTCTTCCTTCCTCAGATGAGTTCTAATCTCTACTAAGTGAAATGATATATGTAAGTATTTGGGGAGATTGAGTACCTTGTGAACACATTAGATACCAGTGCTGTTTTCAATATTATTATTTACTGGAATTCTCCTAGTTTCACTCTTTTCTTTGACTTTCAAGGGTCTTACTTTGATATATGAATTAAAGAGAGAATTCTTAGACTGGAAGTGAGAGGGGTCCTACAGATCATCTTATTCCTTATCCACTAAGTTTGGATAAGTTACTCTACCACGTCTTTAAATCTCACAGTGAATAAAATGAGGAGAAAAACTCTCAGCAACCTGCAAAATGGATAGGCCAAAACCCTTGATCTTGAGGCTTGCTCTTGTGAAGCTTATTTATATAGTGGAAAAGCTAAGCCTACCTATTGTTATCCCAAGAGAAACTTCCAGAGAACCTCTTTTGTTGCACAGATGTTGCCTCCCTCTCTAAGCCTAACTCTGCAAATGAAATTATTACCCTCCCCACTGTGTGGGACATGACACCCAGGACTGAAAGTCTCCCTGGCAATGTGGGACATGACTCCCGGGGATGAGCCTGGTTCTGGCACCATGGGATCAACAGTGCCTTCCAGACCAAAAGGGGAAAAAAAAATTGTAACAAGTAAGCTATCAATAAAGTTGAGAGGCTACTCTGGAGGCTACTCTTACACAGGCTTCAGCTAGATATTGCTATTTATCACGTTTTGCCAACCCCCAACCAAAACTATTCTAGCCAACCCTAAAGAACACCGAGGGCTTTATATGAGATTCTGCAAAGGTTCAATGCACTAGGGTAACTTTCCAGAAACCTAGAACCTCTAGATTGGTCCCTGGACCAGATAAATGCTAAAATGCGGAGGGGCCAACCTCTCTAGAACATCATCTATTTCCATCCCTCTATCCCACGTTATAGACAGCCCCTTCCAACATGGAAAAGTTGGAATGGGCATAGCCCAAATTCCCTTAAAGTGTGGGAGAAAGATCAAAGGTGATGGTGGAGTTATACAGAGAAGGTAGGGTTTAACAAATAAACATGGTTGCTGAATATTTCGTTTAGTCCCCAGTATCTTAAAGCAGCTACAAGTAAAAAACCTAAAATTGGCAAACTGTAACCCATACCAAACTGCAAAATCTGTTCTATGAACTAATTGTTGCAGTGTGCTTTGAAATTTACTGCTTTTTTGTGTATATATTATTTTTCACAATAAAAAAATTAAAAAAAGATGGGTAGGGTGGTGCAATGGTGGCTCTGGCAGAATTCTTACTTGCCATGCCACAGACCTGGGTTCAATTCCCAGAGCCTACCCATGCAAAAAACAGAAAGGATAGGCTAGAGTGTCTTTCTTTAAGGCTGGGGTCCCAGTGTTGCTTGGCTTTAGTCTTAGATTTCTATCTTCATATTTCTCTGCATTGGTAGCAAGGATTGCTCTGGTGAGTTAATAAGCTCTGTCCATTATAAAGCCCAACACCTTTAACACGGGAGAGTCTTTCTGTAGGATGACTGTGCTGCACTTTGGACTGTATAAACAATTTGCTTCCTGAATAGGGTACCCTGGCCAGCACTGCCCTAGCCCATTTGTTACCATCTTGTGAATTCAGCAAAGGGGCTTCTTCCTCAAGATTCTTTACTGCCATCTGCTGGGTTGTTATAAATATACAAATCTGTTATGGGTATAATGTGAAAGGTACCCCCTAGAATGATGGAGTAGACTACCTGTACTCCCACATGTGGTGGTCCTGCCTTGGTAAACTACCTTCCCATGGGTGATTTTGAGGCAGGATGTCATAAAAAGCTAGGATGTCTGATCTAGCCACTCTTTGTTTTTCTGCAGGAGGCAGAAGGCAATGCAGGTAGATGCCACTGTGTTCACCTGTATCAGTATGCTGGCTCGAGCGATGGGGCCAGGTATCCAACAGGACATCAAGGAGTTACTAGAGCCCATGTTGGCAGTGGGACTAAGGTAAATGTTCAGAAACCTGAGCCTTCGTGTCCCATTGTGATACTTGGTCCATAGTATTGGACTATACTCAAAGAGAGAGGCATGATTAAGTCGTGCATTAAATTGGATCGGCAGGTGTTCTAGTTTGCTAGCTATCGGAAGTGATATATCAGAAACAGAACAGCTTTTAAAAGGGGAAATTAAGTTGCAAATTTATAGTTGTGGCCATAAAAATGTCCCAATTAAAGCAAGTCTGTAAAAATGTTCAAATTAGGTACTAGCAAGAGGTTACCTTCACTCCAGAAAGGCCAGTGAAGTTCAGGGTTTCTCTCTCAACTGGAAAGTCACATGGTGAACATGGCAACATCTGTTAGCTTTCTTTCTAGGCTTCTTCATGAAGCTCCCCTGGGAATGTTTTCCTTCTCCAAAGATCTCTAGCTACATGGACTCTCGAGGTTCTCCTAGTTCTCTCTTTTTCCAAAATGCTTCTTCTTTTAAAGGATTTCAATTAACTATTAGGACCCACCTGGAATGGGTGGCATCACATCTCCCTCTTAATCAAAGGTTAATATTCACAATCGGAAGTCTCAAATCTTCCTGGAGATAATTTAATCAAGTTCCTCATTTGAAAAGTTAGCTACCAAAGCAATTCCTGTTGTTTAGGGTTGTTAGCAGGAGTAAGTGAAAGCATTCATGGAATAGCTACTCTTAGCACAGTCCCTTGCTTATAGGAAGTGCTCAATAAATGTGTGTAGCTATTGTTTCTGTTGCTATTGGGAAAATTGCTTCAGCTCCCTAAACTTCAGTTTCCTTCATTTATGAAATAAGGATGATGCCCTCAGTCTGCTTACCAGATTATTTATTGAGGTCTTCAGCAGTGGTACTGAAGTATAAATAAGTTCTGCCATGGCAAAACCCTGAAACTTAACCAATTGTTCTGAAATCTGAGGCCAGGACAAGAATGTTCAGGACTTGCACTCTATTTTTTAGTATCTTTCTCTTCTAAAGACCAAGCAGTAATGGAGCTCGATCCCTTTGCTGGAAAAGAAGGGCTGTTTTCTTTCTAAGAACAGGCTGAATGTCACATGCCCATCCCATATATGACTGGCTTCCTTCCCCTCAGCCCTGCCCTGACTGCAGTGCTCTATGACTTGAGCCGTCAGATCCCGCAGCTGAAGAAGGACATCCAGGATGGGCTCTTGAAGATGCTGTCTCTGGTCCTCATGCACAAACCCCTCCGGCACCCAGGCATGCCCAAGGGCCTAGCCCATCAGCTGGCCTCCCCTGGCCTCACAACCCTCCCTGAGGCCAGCGATGTGGGCAGCATCACTCTTGCCCTCCGAACTCTTGGCAGCTTTGAATTTGAAGGTGAGAAATTGTAGTGGCTCTTACCAAGATAACAAGCAATGCTGGGAGCCTTGAGAAAGGAATGAGGGTGACTGGCATATCCTGAATCAGCAGGACAGCTGATTCTGTAGCACTTCACCCTTCCCATACTCCTTCCATATTGTTAATCCCTACTGTTTCCTTGTGTCATGGTGAGTTTGGAGACAGAGAGTATTCATTAGAAGTATGTACTAATCTAAGGAAATAATGCTTCAGAAATGGAAAAGTCAAAGATAGATCCCTCTTACCTCCCCACTTCCATCTGATAGCTGAGGTGGTATTTAATGCTTCAGAATTTCCAAGTAGGGACCTTTGGAGATGTTTCCATTCCTGAAGTTACGATTTCCAAGGATGATATATTAGGTTGTTGAGTTTGGAATTCTAAGCCCCAATAAACCCACATTAATACCTTAGGGAGATACGTTTCATGAGAAAAAATAGTTAACTTTTGAAATGTAAGATCATAGAGGTAGTATTGGTCAATATAGAGGTAGTATTGGTCAGTACTGCAGGGAGCCACTCAAGTGTAAAATGCCAGACATGCTGTTTGAAGACTTTCACATCTGTATTTTCCCTGTTGTGTTTTCCCTGTTGTAGTTACTCCATTTAACATTGGTTAATGCCCAATGTAACATTTCTAATTAATAAAAGGTAGCAATATTTTAAAGTCAGCCTGCATCAGACTTTTTAGCTTAATTAATTCTGGGAACTAAGACAAGGTACATTTGTTTAAGAACTGTTTTACTCACTGGTCATGTAAGGGGTTGGATCAGAATGAAACAAAATAGCTTATTCTTTGAAAGGAATAAAACTGTAGGTGGGTACTTTTTTTCTGTCTCTGCTCCTCCACCATTCCTCTTCTTCCTTTTTGCCAATTCAAAGCGCATTTATTAAACATTTTAAAAGAGCTCTGGGTCAGTATCTTGTTGTTTGATACCTTGTAGAAAATTGAATTTGTAGCCACAAATTGCAGCTAGCAAGTTGCAGACCTACGTATCCAAAGCACCAATGTCTATTCTGTTTTCTCTCTGCATTTGTATCCAGGCCACTCTCTGACCCAGTTTGTCCGCCACTGTGCAGATCATTTCCTAAACAGTGAGCACAAGGAGATCCGCATGGAAGCTGCCCGCACCTGCTCCCGCCTGCTCACACCCTCCATCCACCTCATCAGTGGCCATGCTCACGTGGTTAGCCAGACTGCAGTGCAAGTGGTGGCAGATGTGCTCAGCAAACTGCTCGTGGTTGGGATAACAGATCCTGGTAAAGCTTACAGACAGAAGCAGTCTCGGAAAGTTTAGGAGCCTGGCAGTTGAAAGTTGCCAGTTTCACTACATGGTCTCTCTAGAGATCGTCAGTCTCAACCAGGCTGATGTTCGGCTGTTTCTCTGCCAAGGTTATGCTTGATTACTCCAGCCTATTGGTGGAAGATAATTTTGTCTTTACCTTTGCTCCTGTATGTAAGGGAAAAAATGACAAGGTTAGATGAGAAAAAATTATCTGGAATCCTTCCATTAGGCTGTTGGCAGTCGAGGTGGTGATTGGGAAAGGACTAGAGGGATGAAATAATTGAAGAAATGTTCAAAGGCTCACTTGCTCTTGCAGACCCTGACATCCGCTACTGTGTCTTGGCATCCCTGGATGAGCGCTTTGATGCACACCTGGCCCAGGCAGAGAACTTGCAGGCCCTGTTTGTGGCCCTGAATGACCAGGTGTTTGAGATCCGGGAGCTGGCCATCTGCACTGTGGGCCGGCTCAGTAGCATGAACCCAGCCTTTGTCATGCCTTTTCTCCGCAAGATGCTCATCCAGGTAACGGGTATGGCAGTCAACCCAAGAGGCCATAGAGCACAGTGCTCTCATTTGGAGTTCTGCTTGGGGAAATAGGACAAGGAAGGAGAAGAAATAGTGAGATACTAGGAAAAAACATTTGCCTTCCCAGGTCTACATGTTTTCCCAGTTTTGTAATTGCATTTCTAGTATTATCACCTCACAAGCTTCTTGTCACTATGACTCCGGCATGCCTCTTAGTACCAGTCTAATTTCTCATGCAGCACTTTCTTCCCTGGCAGGTTACCATCTATTCCATTTATTGGCTCTTCTCCTTCAGTTGGCTGTGGATGGTATCCATCTTCCCTGTACCTCCCCAGCTTTCCACTCTCCTGCTTTTCTTGCTGATGCCAAGATGATGCACAGAGTCTACTATTCTTAACAAAATAACAAACAGAGATAGGTTCCAACATTTTTCCTCAGTCCTTATTCCAGGTCTGTGATCCCTGGCTTTTGCTTTTAAATAAAATGTTCTTAAACAATGTGCCAGGCTGTGCTAAGCTGCCAGGGTGATAGCCTGAGGTTGGCATTGTTACTAGATCTAGTAGGATTTCCAATTCCCACTGAAGCTTGCCTCCCCATTCTTTGTCTTCACCTACACAAGTACGTTCTCTGGTCTCCTTGTGAGCAATGCATGATCCAGTCCTTCCTGCCTCAAGTTATTTCCACCTGCCTCTCTTCTGGGACTCAGTGTGGCTCACCCAGTTCTTTCCTATCCCCTCCTGCACTCTGCTTCGCCACTTCCTCTGCCTTCTGACCCTCCTCCATGGTTTCTTTTGAAGTAAACATTTTTCAACATATAAAGAACTTGAGAATCATTAATATATGTAACTTTTACTCTAGACAAATATTTATTCATAATTCGTAATTCAAGTGGCTGTGAGATTATATCATCAATCAACAAATTAGGAAATGTATTTAATGCTGGCACGTCTGTTTTTAACCTAATGGTTTGTAACTGTCCCACATTAGGAAGGCTTATTATTTTAAGTTTTTTACAAATACTTAATGCTTAATGAAGAAAAAGAAATCATTGTTGAAACTTCTAGCTCTGATTATGCTAAATATGTTTGCTGTAGAAATGTCTCCTAATAAGAACATCAGCATGTGAGTTTGGTCAACATACTTTTTGAGCATCTACTATGCTTGGGGTCTTGCTGGGAGCTGGAAATAGATCAGTGAACAAGTCCAACATGGTGCCTGTCCTTCTGAAGCTGGCATTAAGCTCTCAAGTTATTGTATTTTTCTGATATTAGAGAATGTAAACACTTGGAATGAATTTTCTAGGTACTGAACTTAGCCCTTGAAACTAAAATATTAATAAAATTGTATTTTTTTGTAACTTTTAAACTTTGATTCAGATTCTCCAGAATTGAATAGCGCATGTCTATGACTTGGTAACGGACGTGCCCTAAATGTGCTTCAGCCATTTTTTCAATGTCTTGGTCAGTAGGGTGGGCATTGGTTATTATTTTTAGGGTACAATGAAACTGTCTGGCTCTAGAAGTGAATTTGGGATTCTTTGATTTGGCCCAACACTGTTCCAGGTAGTTGTGCTCTCCTCACTGGGGCACACTGCCTTGCCATCTCTACTTGCTGCTGCAGTGCTGTTCTTAGTATCCCTCTCCAGTCCCTTTCACTGCTGTCTACTGTGAATGGAGAAAAAATAGCTGCCAAAGTGTTGCAGAAAATCAGGGCTATTAGTAACTGAACACCAAGTATAACAAATTGTAGGTCTCTCTTTTGGGTAGTTGAGTTAACATGAGCTTTGTGGCAGTCACTTTCCTCACTTCTCAGAGCTCTCTTTCTAGCAACTTCGGCTGTCCGGAAGTTGTGGTGTTTGTATGTTGTCAGCATGAATATACTGTGCTAATTTGCTGGTACTTTAAGGAAGTCAGAACAAGCATGATATCTTTGCTCATTAAATCCAAGGGGATCCTGTTAATGCAATCCTTAATTATTTGGTTTATCTCAATTTGCCCAAAACAGCTATTGAGTATCAGCATTTCTTTCAGTGTCTTAGCTGATCTGATTGTTCTCTGATCTCTTTGTCATTATTTGCAGGCCCTCTTTCAGTTAAGCTATCCGGACAAAGATTTTTCCTCCAGAGAGCCTTCCCCTCATTCCTCATTTTTGTAAAACCCTGCTCACTGCTATCCCTGTTAGTTTTCTGTCTTCCAAGACTGTGTGTGCTCTGCACTTGAAAGCTATGCTTTAGAGCGGACTGTGGGTCCTTGGAAGTGCTATGATAGAAAGAAAAGGGGCTGGTTTCAGACGGTTTTTCCTTCCAGTCACAGTTGTCTCCAAGACTGTTCTGTTAACTGCAGAGGTGGCCTCTGCTTATGGAATATCTAGCAGCTACTTGATCTGCAGTGGAGTCCTGGTTCTCCCTTAGATCCCTGACACATTTTCCCTTTTGACACACAATCTGTCTCTAGAATTTCCTCTGTCATAATGAGCCTTTCTTTCCTTCAGATTTTGACAGAGCTGGAGCACAGTGGCATTGGAAGAATCAAAGAGCAGAGTGCCCGCATGCTGGGGCACCTGGTTTCCAATGCCCCCCGACTCATCCGCCCCTACATGGAGCCTATTCTGAAGGTAGTACATGGCAGAGACTGAAACTTTCTCTTGGAACTATCTTATCAGCTTTTTTGGGAAGATTGAAGTGTTCACTGCTCACTGGTACACTGAACAGAATGAATCATTTCTTTAGTCCTTGCTTAGAGACAAGGAGCACCTCGAGCACTTTCAATTAAGGAGCACCAAGAGTCTCACCAGTTGTAGCAAAGTGCTCCAATTCTAAGAGATAAGATATGATGCCTAAAGCACATCATAAAATGTGCTTGGAAAGCAGTAGGTAGATAGTAACATAAAAATAGCTTCTCCAAAATAAGGAAGAATGAGCCTTAAATCTGAATACATTGGGATCATAGAAGTCTTTCATGTGTGAATCTGGATAAATGGTTATACAGTTTTAGTTTAGAGGAGGCATTGGAAATACTTTTAAATGATGTTTTTTTCCCAGACTTGTGCTCAGTGTGGGGAAAAGTTTAAGAAACCACATTCTAGTGAAATATTGGATTCATAAAGCCTAGAAGTAATTTTCATATGACTGAGATTGTGTCGTGGGTAAATTTTACTTATGTGAAAGAAAGATTTCTAAGAGATTCTAATCTGCATTCATCTTCTCATACCATCTTTCCATAGGCTTTAATTTTGAAACTGAAAGATCCAGACCCTGATCCAAATCCAGGTGTCATCAATAATGTCTTGGCTACAATAGGAGAATTGGCTCAGGTAAAGGGACAACTGCTTTTTCCAAAGGGTGGAGAGAATACTATTTAACCTCTAAGAAAGTCAAAATATCTCTTAATGTCATAATTTCTGATATTATCTACAACCTTTTTTTTTTTACTTTTTATTTTGAAATACTTTCAAATTTATAGGACAATTACAGAAATAATACAAACCCTGCTTAGCCTTATTCTACCATATAACCCCTCTCTTTTTGTTTTATAGGTTAGTGGCCTGGAAATGAGGAAATGGGTTGATGAACTTTTTATTATCATCATGGACATGCTTCAGGACTCCTCTCTGTTAGCCAAAAGGCAGGTGTGTACCATTGCTTCCTGACTGAGCAGGACAGACCCTAGGAGGCCTTGTCTGTTACTTACTTCAGTGTCCCCAGACACTGCTGACACAGGACCTGGCACAGAGTTGATACTCAGAGCTATTTACTGAATGAGCCAAAAGAAGAAAGACTTGGAATCAGAATTAACTGTCATCCTGAACCAAAGTCACTTTCAGTGCAGATCAGGACTGATGAGGTCCATTTCCTCAATGCAAAAGAAAATTTAGATCATCTATTAGAGCTGCAGCTCAGAGAGGGCACACTATGTTGAGAAAACCTTAGCCACAGACGGTGGAGGCAAGCTGAGCTTCAACTCAGCTCCTCCTATCTCTGGTATCACTTTGGTCTTTGAGGTCATTAGGTTACTAGACTAAAATTATGAACAATCAATTTATTATTTATTTATTTATTTATTTATTCCTTTTTGGGGGTTCATGTCCAGAAATCGAACCCAGGTCTCCCGCATGGAAGGCCGGCATTTTAACCACCGAACCACCTGTGCACCCCAGTCAGTTTATTTTTGAATCACATTTCTCCTGTTAATCATTAGGGATATGGAAGGACCATGTGTTTCCTTAAAGAAAGGTGAGATATTCCTTATTTTTGTATCCAGTGATTGTTAATAGATTTGTACTTGATCAGCCTTGTTTTTATGCCTGAACTCTGAGAATTTCTGGTCATGTTAGTACCTTTACGAGAAACTTCTTTTCTTATAATAGTCTCTAACACTTTATTACAATAATTTAAGAGTACAAACTATGCCTTCTTTTTTCTCTTACTGGCTCAACAACCCATGTAATCTTTTGCCTGTCCAGGTGGCTCTGTGGACACTGGGACAGTTGGTGGCTAGCACTGGCTATGTGGTGGAGCCCTACAGGAAGTATCCTACTTTGCTTGAGGTGCTGCTAAATTTTTTGAAGACTGAGCAGAACCAGGGTACACGGAGAGAGGTAGGGAACATGGTAAATTCAGTCTTGAAAGATTTCCAGGAGGGTGGAGAGAGGGGGAAAGTTGAGGCAATTAATGTGCTCTGACGTATTGATCGGACTTTCTGCCCCCCTCTCTTTTGTTCATGTTGCTGATCATCCAGGTATGAATTGTGTATTATAGAACAGAAAAAGAGTATCCATGAAACCTGCTGTAATCAGATGTTATGAATGAATGGTTTCTTTTTTCCCCACCCCTTTCTCACACAGGCTATCCGTGTGTTAGGGCTTTTGGGGGCATTGGATCCCTACAAGCACAAAGTGAATATCGGGATGATTGACCAGTCCCGGGATGCTTCTGCTGTCAGCCTCTCAGAGTCCAAATCAAGTCAGGATTCCTGTAAGTTGAAGGGAACTGTGAGAGACACTTTGTTGACCAGTTAGAAAGAGTCTTGGGCTGGATAATTGAAATTATAGGTTATTGGCTTATTTCTGAATGAAAAATTAATTTCCTTTTGAGCCACAGCAGGGATCCTGCTTCCCAGTGTACCCAGAGTCCTCCCATCTGTCCAGATTCTTTGTCAAGGGTTAATACATTTTTGGTGCTGGTGAGAGAGATACAAAGAATAACCCCATCACCTCTTGTTCATCTCTCATTCTTTGCTATATTTTTTTCTTTCTGTTTTATTTTTTTAAATCCCTATAACACCCGAGGAGGAAGAGTATAGGATTTACTTTTCCTGTTTTAATTGATAAGGAAATCTGAGAGAATAGAGCTCATCTGTAGAGTTTAGAAGTAACTTTTGTTGTTGAGGCAAGTCTCAGAGGCATAGAAAAACTAACAGCTGTCAGAAATCCAGGGTCCTAGAACCCCATTGCCTTTTGACAAGTAACCTGAGAGATTGTGATAGGGTATGAGAATGCAGGAGAGTTTCCAAATTTAATCATTATCTATCTATAGAAACTAGTGACAGAAGGGAAGGTGTGTATCTGAAAATGTGAAAGTCTGTAGTCTTAACTAATCCAGTAAAATGTTTTTTTCCCAAAATGAAATAGTTGTTTCTAAAGTCTGTAATTGGGTTCTTACTGCTTCCGATTTTCTCTTCTTTCTGTCTATCAGAGAATTGTACCTGTGGTTTATCCTAGCAGACCCTTGGCTGTCAGCACCATCAGGCAGGCCTATCTCTGCACCTACTGTGGTTCTTAAGCTCCTGGCAGCACTCGTAATATCCCCAGTCAGTGCCCAGGAGATCCTTATTCAGGTCAGGGAACATCTGCCCACTAACTTGTCTGAATGCCCAAGGGGACTGCACAGCTGCTGAACAGATGTTTGCCTAATTTAATTCCCTTTACTTTTATTTGGGGGAGTAATTATATTTATTGATGGTTTCAGTTACATAGTTGTGAATTATAATGGTAAAAAGCTAAGTTAAACATTTAAACAAAACCCATTATGTGCTATTTTAGGCTTTTGTAGTTTGGGTACTAGAATAGCCAAAAACCCTTTCATCTTGAAAGGTGAGAGCTCTTCAGTGGGTCCAAATAAACCCTGTTTTCCCAATAGTGTTAGAATACACCAGGGAGAAAGATATGAACTCTCATGTCTGTCAGGAAATTTTTTGTTTGTTGTTAACCATACTCTGCCTAAAGTCAGTAGTGTTATACGTACCTCATGACTTCTCCCCATTGTGTTTTTCTAGCTGACTACAGCACCAGTGAGATGCTGGTCAACATGGGAAACCTGCCTCTGGATGAGTTCTACCCTGCTGTTTCCATGGTGGCCCTGATGCGGATCTTCCGAGACCAGTCCCTCTCTCACCATCACACCATGGTTGTCCAGGCCATCACCTTCATCTTCAAATCCCTGGGGCTCAAGTGTGTGCAGTTCCTGCCCCAGGTCATGCCCACATTCCTTAATGTAATTCGGGTCTGCGACGGGGCCATCCGTGAAGTAAGTAGCTAAAACTCCTTTGCTCCTCTCTCTCTTTGCATCATACACACTTAGAAGATTCACCGATGCCTCAGTTTCCTGATCATGCGCTCTGCTTGTTCTGAGCTAATGCTCCTCCTTAAATTCTTAACACCCAAGTGTACAAGTTTAATCAGCTCAGTTCAGTTTTCTGGCTTATCCCTTCAGTATGGCTATAAGACGAGTGCCTGGAGGGGAAGGAAAGCATTGTCAGTCTCACTAATCTAGAGTTCAGTCCGGTTGTCTGGGAATGACCCTTGTCTGGATTTCTGGTTGCTTCTACACAATTAGATTTAAATTGAACATTTCTGGTGAGTATATAACATAGATGAAGTTCATACCATATCTCAAAATGTCAGTTTGTCCCATTTTCCTCGATACTAAATTCCAGCAGGTAGTTAAATTATTACCCATCAGATCTCTCCATTGTCATTAAGAAGTAATCTGTGGGGATGATACTTTGCGACTATCCTCTTCTCCAACTACATTTCACCTAATGATTGTAACATCTGTTGATGATCCTTGCTTGAATCAGTTATCACATTGGTAGTTGCAAAACTACATTGGTAGTTTCTAATTGTATCACTCATTCTGCTTTTGTTAGCTGGCATTTTTCTGTAAAAAAGAGCTTTTCCCCTTTTTGCCCTCTTTCTTTTTCTTGCTTTCTTTTTGTTGTGTATCATTGTGGACTTACAGATTTTTTTTTTTAATTCAGTGTGTTTTAATTCACTACTGTCTTCAATTTTTTAAAAACTTTATGTGGAAATAATTTCAGATTTACAAAAAAAAAAATTGCAGAAATAAGAAAAGTATAAAGAATGGTCATGGACTCTTTATTCAGATTCACCTTTTGTTAACATTTTTCCCAGTTCCTTCATTGTGTGCCCCTTTTCTCTGTGTATAGTATATTTACATAATTTATTTTTCCTATTCCCTGAGAATAAGTTGCATACATCATAGCACTCCACCCATAAATACTTCAGTGTATATTTTCCAAGAACAGGAACATTCACTTACACAAGTACAGTACAATTTTCAAACACAGTAGATTTAACACATGGATATGATATTTTAATCTACTTCCTATATTCTAGTTTTACCAGCTGATCCAATAATGTCTATAAGTATTCTCTCTCCTCCAACTTAGAATCCAGTCTAGGATCAGGTATTGATTGTTTTGCTCAAACTGTCCCATTTTTGGCCAATGGGAGTCCCTTTAAGCTTATATCCTTTTGACATGTCCCGCGAGTCTCTGAGCTCATCCTTGCTTTCTGATACAAGATTTTCCCAGGCTTGTTGTATTCTTTCCCTACCCCAGACCTGGAATCAGCCGTTTTTTCAAGGAGACCTGTTTCCTTTTAGTGGGGAAAAGTATTTAGAAACCAGTATCTGGCTACTAGGGAAGATCATTTCACTGATATGTTGTTGCTTTTAGACCGTTTCAGTGGGAGCACTAGGAGAAAACATAATAAAAAAATGAGTTCATGCTGATCTGGAATTCAAATCCAGTATCGCAGGATTCTTCCTCACCTCCTCATAGTCCATGTTTGTATGTCTGCTCTCCTATAGTGAGAGCCCTGGATCCTACAGAAACATTTGCTCAATTGCCCTAAACCATATAGGATTCTCAGAGTAGTTCCATGATTACCCGTGCTACTACCAGTAACAAACCTACTGTTCTTAAAATACATTATACAGTCAGAGTCCTGGACTAAAAAGATACTTGAATTATTTTCCCTTTGTGGTCACATTATCAGTTTGATACACATATAGAAGAGGCAGTACCTTTTTGGAAGTTGCATTTTCTACTTCCTGTCTGATATATAGAACTGTACTTTCTTTTTGTATAAGTAGTGAGCACATTGAATTCTCTTACTGATTCTAATAATTTACCTGTTAATTTTCTCACGTTTTCATTCTAGATAATCCCATAGTCTGAAAAAAAAAGACGTTTTGGTTTTTTTGTTTTAATCTATAAACCATTTATTATTTATCCTTAACTGCATTCCTAGGACCTCCACTATAGTGTTGATTAGACTCAGTGATAGTGAAGATCTTTTAATCTTGTGTCTGATTTTCATGGGACTGCTATTAATATTTCACCATTAAATATAACGCTTGCTGTAGTTTTGAGTGAATAGCTTTTTGATTCTAGCAATCCCCCTTTAGCCTTAGTTTTCTAAAGAGTCTTTATCATGAATGGGTGCTGGATTTTTCATATGCTTTTCTTTATCCATTGTGGTCATTTGGTTTTTCTCTTTCAGTGAGTTAATATTTTGAATTATGCTGATACATATTCTAATGTTGAACATACTTGCATTATAAAAATACCTTGGTCTATGATGTGTGTGTATATATATATATATATATATATTTTTTTTTTTTTTTTGGCCTGGGCAGGCACTGGCAATCGAACCTGGGTCTCTGGCATGGCAGGCAAGAACTCTGCCACTGAGCCACTGTTGCCCGCCCATGTTGTATTTTTAATACATTGATTTTATATCTAGCATTTAATTTAATAATTTTGCATCTATATTCTTAAATGAAATTAGCCTATGAATAATTTCTTTTAACTACAAGCTCAAACATCTGTTCAGCTTTTCTGTTTCTTCTTGAGACAGTTTCATCACATTTTTATAGGAAATTATTCATTCTATCTAAATAGCATTTGTTAGTATGAAGTTATTTACACTATTCTCTTATTTTTTTAATAAAAAAATTTTTGTGAAAGATTTATCTGTAGTATTTTTCTTTCTCAAACAACCAACTTTCTATTATTCGTATTTTCTCTTGGATCTTTGTTTCCTATTTCAGTAATCTGCTCATATCTTTGTTGTAATTTTCTATTTTCCTTTCTTCTTTTCTTTTTAACTTCTTATGTTGGAATTTTGGTTCATTAATCATCAGATTTTCCTCTTTTCTAATGTAATCTATTAAGGCTACAAGTTACAAGTGTTGCTAGCTGCATTACAAAACTCAGGTTTTGGTTATTGATACATACCATAGAATGTATTGATTCATTTACCATAGAATCCCCCCCTTTAAATAGAAAGTTCAGTTATTTTTAATTTATTTACAGAGTTGGGCAGCCATCACCACACTCTAATTTTAAAAAATTTCCATCACCCTAGAAAGAAACTTCAAGACCCTTTAGTTACTCTCATTCCTACCCCAGTCATAATCACCCATTAATTTTCATTCTGTCTCTGTAGAGTTGCCTTTTCTGAATGTTTCATATAAGCAGAATCATATGTTACGTGGTCTTTTGTGTCTGCCTTATATCACATAATAAAGGTTTTGAGGCTCATCCATGTTGTAGCATGTATCTACATACTACAGTTGATCCAATAATGTCCTGTAAGAATTCCTATAAAAATTCTCTATCCTCCAGTTCAGAATCCAGTCTAGGATCAGGTATTGGTTGTTACGCATTATTCTTTCTGCTCAAACTATCCCATATTTGGGGCGTTTCTTTTATTTGCTGAATAATGGTACTGTATTTTCATTATTGTTCAAAAATAAATATTTTCTGTTTGTTATGATTTCTTATTTCACCTTAAGTTATTTAGAAGTGAGTGTTTTAATATGCAAATTTACATGATTATTAAAATTTTCTTTTTGATTTTAATATCTAACTTAATTGCATTGTATTTATGATTCTTTGGTATTTATTAGACTGTCTTTATGAATCAGTGCGTAATAAATTTTTTATAAATATGTCTTAAATGCTTGGGAATAGTGCATATTTGCTAATGTTATGCACAGGTTCCATATATGACATTAGGTTGAGCTTTTTACTTATTATGTTCAACTCTTCTCTAGTCTTGTTAATTTTTTGCTTGCTTGATCTATCAATTACTAAGACAGGTGATTTAAAATCTCCCTTTACAGTGGTGAATTTATTACATTTTCATAGTTTAGTCAGTTCTGTTTTACATATTTTTGAGGTTATATTATTCAATGTACAAATTTTAAATCATACATCTTCTTGGTGATTT